>NC_090921.1:391915892-393165892 GCF_040938575.1 Ambystoma mexicanum
GAGAGAGAACATATCTTATCTGCATCAAAAATGTTATATATACACACATCTCTCTTACATATATATGGTCATACTTTTCACCATTTGTTCATTTGAGTACCCAGAAACATGATACATACTTCAAATCTCTAGGTTATGGTATCATCACATGATATGCCTTAGGATAATGGGAACATCCCCTACATTACAAAATATGCCATTGGCTTACTACTGAATGCCTGACTCTATTAGTGGGACAACCCGAGTTCTTTCTAGGGTAGGTTCCCCTTACTTTGCCCATATTATTCCTATGGGTAATCTTTACTGATCTTAGCTGCCTCCACCTCGTCTCAATATTTGTTGTTAATGGGGAAGGGGAGATGAGGTGAGATTGTAAACACCCCACAAAAGCTGAGAGAGAGTAGGTTACAGTGTTTTCAGGACTGGGAGAATACCATGCATCGCCCTCGGGTCTCCTCCTTCCAATCCCTGTGAGCCTCTACTTAGGTAATCCTCCCTCGCTTGTCCACCCCCAGGGTCGGGATACAAAAGCGAATGGAAGATCCCGAGGGAGTGGATCGGAGAATACCGTCAGGTTTCTCACACTTGGCATGGAGAACGATACGCTGATGGGGCAATTACACAATGTTCCTGACAGTAAGGAGAGCAAACGTCTATGGTACCTTGTGCCCAATCAATCAACGGGTTATGTTTCTTTCTCCAATATCACTCCAAATTGAAAAATCAATCCGTCCTTATGGGCTTGCTCGTGTTTCGGCTCAAGTGTCTTTTTCAAATGTGGGCATTGTTAAATATCAGTTTCAATTAGTCATCATTGAACATGTTGTTAGGCAGAATCCTGTGCAGTTCCCTTAGGGAGCACTACAGAAGATTAAGACTACAGATGAGAGCAATAAATCCCCTTTGGTATCAGTCTGTACCACAAAGATTTAGTTGGTAGCCGTGGCTGAGCAGTCAGACTTATCTCAAGAGGGAGATGAGCAGTATTCAGGGTTTACACAATAGGCCTACAGTACTATGGCACAAGAAAACACTGACCAAAGCTTTGTATTCAAAAGTAGATATATATTTATTTTATACACTTCTAGTAAAACACATTTATCACAGTCATCAAGCAAGTTAAATTACGTCAAAGGAAAAATATACACACTCCCAAGTTAAATTATAGACCAAGTGAACCAGAGTGAAAACTGAGCAAAATGGCATACTGCAAACCACACACAAGGGATACTCTATCAATTCCTCACAAGGGAGGGAAAACACAAGTTACATAGAAATAGTTTCTTACACACCCTAGCAATACTTCCCATAAGTTTGTGAACCAGTTTAAGCAAGACAGTGCATCAGTATAGGCAATACTTAATAATGAAAACTGAGCAAAATGGCATTTCACAAGGTTTAGAAAGGGGAAGGAAAGGGTAGTTAGAAGAAATAGGTGCACCAACACAGTTCTAGTTGAGAATCAATCTAAAGAAAACAGGTTTAACAAATATAACTAGAGTTAGTAGGCCTGTGCCAGAGTCAGTGGTACAGGGCAAGGGCCCAGGAGCAAAATGTTCTTGTAGCTGCAGTCAAGTCTTTGGTTAACGAATTTGAAAAGGTGGATGCAGCAGTTGAAAATACAATGTTAAGAGAGGGGGCGGCCAACCCAACAAGTAGGTAAAGGATTTAAAACACCTTTAGTACTACTGCGAAGAAAGGGCGGCCTGGCGGAACAATGTACCTTTAAATGAAGAAGTGGCTCCTGCGGTGGCGGTTGTTCCTGGTAGTTCTTGCAGTTCGGGTGATCCAGCAGAGGAAAAGAGGCTCTCGTCGTGGAGGAAGGTTCGAGTTACTGCACTACCCAGGGATGAAACCAGCTGCGGTGCTGCCCGACGAATAAAAGGTACGCTCCATTAAATCGCGGTCTGGGTGCACTGGTGCCTGGCTATCCGGCCTCCGAGTACAGGGGACCGGAGATTCGACCAAGGCAGGTCCGGGAAGGCGATTGGCAAACTGGTTGGCCCCACCAGCTCAAGGGAAGAAGGCTCTTGCAGAGAAAAGTGGTGAGACGCTGCAGCAGGGCTTCCCCGGTGTTTCAGTCGTTGCAGATGTCTCTGTCTTCTCTCCTCTTTAGCTTCTTAGTTCCAGTGGCGACGTCTTGCTCTTCCAGTCCTGAGAACCGTGCTTTTATGCAAAAAGATCCCCATTCATACAGCCTAGCTGTCACTCAAACAGTGGAGTGGTCATCTTGGCGGGTGACCCTCCAGCCTATCAGGATAGAGTGCGACATGGGTTGCGAAGGCAAACCTGTCCAGGGGTCCTACTCCCCCTCCCACACAATGGACCCACCCCAGACTCAGTGGTGCCGAAAGGAGGGCTTCTTGGCAGAAGCTCGCCAAAAGGACGAACAAAGGATCCTCGACCTGGGTTAGGAGTTTAGAGAAAGACACGAGAAAGAAGTTATATTAAGGTTCTGGCAAATAAAACCTACCAGAGTCAAGTTAATATTAAAATGCACCGGCGGTATGTTAGAGGCTGTCAGAAAAAGTGGTAGGCTCGAACAATGGGAAAATCCCATAGGTAAATATTTGCGGTCGAATATTTACGGTAGTAACCACTGCCACCAGCCAGAAACTTTTGAGAGCGGGACTGTACGGTACCCTCTCGAAAATGAACATAAGGGGAAAACTATTAACCCTTTCCATTACCTCCATAGTAAGATGGGTTGTACTGGTTTAGTTCCTAGAAATTGACTAGTAAAGTCAATTGGGACTTTACATGCCCTGGGAGACAGTAGTCAGTCCCAGGGTATGGAGTCTATTTTTGGGGGTCGCTACGACACCCCGAGTCACTGCACTGAGGGTTCTGTGTAACACATGTGAATAAAGATGGTTCCTATGGGGTTGAGAAAATCCCATAGACATTAAACACAAAAATAGCCTAGAACACACATAGCAAAAAAGGCCTTAGAGTGGGAAAAAGAGTCTCACTCTTAGCAGGAGGAAGACACAAACCCTTCAAATCCAGCAAAGCTGCTGGGGGACTCTATAGGTAAGGGAAATTAGCCATAGAATGAGAATTCCCCCTAACACATGTAAGCGTGACAGAAATAAAGGGTTGGTGAAGGAGAGGAATTGAAGGGTTTCGGAGAACAGAAAAAACCATGAGGGTAAGAGGTATAGTTTGTTGTCTTCTGGGAACTGAGACAAGGGAAGACCCATCCACTGCTTGCACTGGTTCAGGCCTTGATTTATCCTGCAAGGGTAATTTCAAAGAGGTTTCCAGGGGGAAATCAACATAATTTCCCATAGCACCGGAATCTACCACTACGTGGATCAAGTGTTTTGTGAGGTCAGGGAGTGTAAGGAAAGCATCTATCACCAGATGCGAAGAAGATATGGACACAGGTTGACAAAGGCAGGCGTAGGATTTGGGCTCATCTGTGCCCCAGGTTCTACAGACGAGCCTTCTGAAAACCAGGGATCTTTTTTGGCCTCTTGGGACATTCCTTAACGAAATGTCCCACTCTCCACAATAGAAACAGGCATTGGCCAGACAACGCTCAGTCTGCGTCAAAGGGCCACAAACCCCACTGATTTGCATGGGTTCCATCGCACGCAGAGTCAGCGGAACCTGGTGAGTGTACTGGTTGGCTAGGGGCAAATCCAGGTGCCCTATGTGATTCTGACTTTCGTGTAGCCCTTCTGACGGTCACCTGCAACATCAAATCCATTAGATCAGAGAATTTAGTGGGTAAAGCGGGTATTGCTGCCAAGGAGTCTTTCATGGTATCACTAAGAGGTGTGCAGTCATAATGTCGAAAAAATAATGTCGAATTACAAAAATGTCTAAAACATAATGTCGGAAAAAAAAATGTTGAATTTATTATTTTTTTATTTATATATATTTTTTGAGTTCCAGGGGTAAAAAAAGGGGTAAAACAAAAAGAAAATTACAAAAAAGGGGGTTGGGGGGAACCCCCCCATTTCGAACAAAAAGCAACTAAAAAAAGAAATTCAACTTTTTTTTTTTACTTTATTTTTTAGACATTTTGACTTTCGACATTATTACATTCGACTTTATGACTATAAAACTCACTAAGACCGTTGTAGAATACAACTGCCTTTTTATTTTCCGGCCAAGAGGTTTCGGCAGCCAATTGATTGAACCGAGTAATATAGTCCAACAAACTGATCTTTCCTAAAGTCACGAGCTTGCCCCTTGAATCGGGTGTCAAAAACCCTGGTTATTTCTGTCACCAAAAGTTCTAAATCATACAGTACCGGGTTATTGCTTTCGAGGAAAGGATTTGCCCAAGTGGCCGCTATCCCACCTAGAGGGGACCTTGGTATTGGAATCGGGGAATGCCTGAGGTCTACAAAGGAAGTGCAGCTTGACCTGATTCATGAAGGTGCCTCATCTGGAGGTAAAGGGTGGTGCTCACTCTGGATGGCGTCTAGTCACTGATGGATTGCTGTGTTAGCTGCCCTAAGCATGGTAATATCCTGGGCTAAAGCAGCCACCTGGTCCCCGGGTACTGCCATACGTTCAGGTGGGAAGTGTGATGAATCCTATGGATCCTTCACCAAATCTTTGCCTAAAGTCTCCTTCCAGGTGGCCAGGGAAAGGCAGACACTTCCAGATCCTGATCTTTGGGTGGTGCTCCGTGAGATGAATACCTGTGAGGAGGAAAGGCTGAGGGAGGTGAGAGGAATCCATGGGATGAAAAACGGTATTTGCCCCTTTTTAATGGAGAATATTTTTCTACCTGCCTGACATCCCAGTGCTACTGGGATATCACAGGTGGCAGAAGAACGGTAAGTCGCTATAGGACTCCACAGGAATGGGAACCCTTAAGCACTGGCACCATTAGTAATGGTGCTCCGGTGAAAAATCTGCTGTTAGGGGCCTGAACTACCGGCAGGTCAGGCCTGCTGGTAATTCACAGCCCTTACCCGCAGACACGAGGTGAGCCAGTCCGGAAAAGGTGCCGGTAACGTTATTACCGGCACCTTTATTTCCGGACAGGTTAACTTATAATGAGGCTCCATATTCCTCTTTACAAACCAGTCTGATGACTGATTTGCATAACATTCCCTTAGTAAAGGTTATTGATACGAGAGATCGGAATTTAAGTAGGAAACCAGTTAAGAAAACTAATTTCAAGTCCCAGAATTCCCTCAGTACTGGGACGAGGAAGAGGGATGCAGAAGAACAAAACTGTAATGGTCAGCTAATTAGCTTAGATGTCCCACACCCGAGGGAGACTGAGAGGCTTAAATGGCCCCCTCAGGTGCAGGCTGTAGAGAAGGCTGAGAAGCATAAGCAGAAGAAGCAGTTTATGCTTTGCGGGCCGTTGCAGCTGGAGGTGGGGCTGGAGGAGTGAGAAGACACTGGGACCTCTGTGGGTCCTGAGAGGGTCTGTGTCTCTTGTTATCCCGCTTACAGAGGTCACGCAGTAGAAAGTGGAAAAGAAAAATGCTTCACTCTAGAAATCGCATTGCGCAGAGTTTGCACAGAAGGAAGCAGGCATAAATGAGAAATCTGAAAGGTCTCAGGTGGGTGGGATGCACCAGAGACTCCCAGGAGTGCAGGAAGCTACAAGCCGGCATGGCTGCAGCGAGCGCAAACTATAAGGACCCGATGGTCAAGTCGAGAAGAGACAATACTACTGGAGGCCAGTGATCACCGAGCAAAAGCAGCATACCTGGTGAGTCCACCACTTGCGAGTTGCTCCGGAGCGCTCAGATGCTGTTCGTGTGTGCCGAACCAGCTGAGTCATTTGCGTATGAATGAAAGCAGCATTGCTACTGAATACCGAACTCGCAGAAAACAACGAGAGTGGTGTTCAGTGAAACAAAGTAACTGTGATGTTCATTCTTTGAGTTTATGGAAGTCCCAACAACCCGGTGGGGAAACGACCTTAAGAACTGAGGTGTGCAAGCAATCCCCAAGCAAAAATACAGCAAAACCTGAGCAATTTAAAAGTAACAAATATTGCCAGAGGCCAAGGGGAAACAATAAGAATCCCAAGGGTTGTAAAATTCCTTGCTTTTGTTTTGGGAAAATTAGACCTGGTTTAAACTCACATTGCCAAGGCCAAGTCAGAAGCAGGACAATACGTTTTCCTGACCACTATGTTGTTATTGAGGCAGAAGGGAAGGAAAGGTAGCAAACAGGCTGCCCTTCTGGAATAAGCTATCCAGAGGGAGATGAGCAATGTTTTCAGAAAAGACCTTGGGCCTCATTACGACCTCGGCGGTAGCCATGCCGCTATTGGCGGCATGGCTGCTGCTGAAATCGCGTCCGGGTCTGGGTTCCCAGAATGAGGAATTACCGGGCCATTACGAGTTCGGAGGGCCCGGTAATTCCTCCATCCAAGGACCCGGACCTTCCCCATTCCCATTTCAGCCCCCATAGGGCTGAATGGGAATGGGAGCAAACAACGGGCCGATTACAAGTGGCCCGTTGTTTGCTCCCTCTTCCCCTCGCAGGACCCGGTAAGCACGCCTGGTTTTACCAGGCTGTCACGCTCACCTGATTCCCACGGAGGCGCAGGTCTGGCTTCGAGTGCTGATGCTTCTTCAATGGTGAAGCGCAGGACTCTGAAGATGGACAGGTAGGGCCCCTCTACTCTGGCTTCTCTGGCTCTTAGGAATATTCCCCTGTGCGTGAAAAGGGAGTATTACCTACTGACTGAATAATGCTCAAGCCTCCCACTCCCTTCCAACCCTCCACGATACCCTTCCACGATTCCCTGTGAAGTCTCACCTTAGGGTCTGAAGGATGAGTTCTCCATCCTGCTTCTGATGCAGGGGCGCGTTGAAACCCAGTTACTTCACTGGATTGAGGTTTGATGGAAGTTCAAATAAGCTTGACTATTCAGGTAAGGCGCTGTAAGAGTTCTGTTGCAAGTTCAAAAGTTCAAGCTTAATAATAATGTTCATTGTCTTATTGCAGCAAGCGCTAACGCTTATGTCTTTTTCCCCTTAGGGGCCGGGGTTCGGAATGCCGGAGATATGGCGCCGACCCAAAGTGAAACGTGCAGTTCCAATAAATGACAGGTAAGTTCTGGATGAGCGTTCGGGTAATGTCTTTGCATTCGCTCATTCAATGTCTTTGTCTTTTTTCCCCATAGGGGCCGGGGTCCGGAATGCCAGGAAGCGGCAGGACCCGAAATGAAATGGGAATGACCCAACAGGTAAGTCTTAGAAGGAAACTGAGCTTTTCCTATTGCCTTCCTTCTCTCACCTTGTGTTCTTGTTTTTTTCTCTCTAGGCTATGGGAAGTGGCTGCGGATCCGGAAGATCGCTGCTGAAGATGGAGGTGCCCAGGAAAGGTGAGTGAAATGCTGCGCTGCAGCGATCGAAGCAAAATGCTTTTAAAAATGATGTCTTCCCTTTCAGGATCGTCGGTGTGATGTCTCCGTGATACAGCTTTAGCAGTTAAGGTCTTCTTTCTCTCCAATTCTCTCTTATCTCCCTTTGCAGGTGACCCAGGATGCTGACAGGCGTGGCTGAAGTCCAGATGCAGGAGCTGACACGGTGAGCGTCCAGCTGCGAGGAGCAGAACAACGCGAAGCGTGAGTTGCTGATCGGGCGTGGTTTAAATAGCTTTGGAAGAAGTTCCAGGTATGTATCCTTCCACCGATCAGGTATGTATCCTTCCCTGACTACACCCAGGTGGAAAGTAGTCCCACAGGTAAAGTAGTTCCATTCAGGCCTCAAGAGGACCTGGATGTAGCAGCATGGTCTGCATCAGGTAGGTGCACATTAAAACACTTGAACACATGTCTAGCTTTATGAGCCTGGCGCCTAAGGCGCCAGGACAGGGGTCCAACATGAGCCTGGCGCCTAAGGCGCCAGGACTGTGTCCAGAGGGCCCCAGCTTGGGCCCGCTGGCACTTCCCTGGGGGGGAATGAAGCCTGCCTCTGGGGTTGCTGGGTCGGACCTGGCTCCTTGGAGGTAGGCATCATGACACAGGCGTGATTACCGTGTCCCGCGAGGGGACCTCGTAATGTGGCGGAACGGGTTTAACAGGTCCGCATCCTTTTGCGGCACCCATTAACCCATACCGTCAGGGTCATAATGAGGCCCCTTGTGTGGATCAAAGTGAATGTTCTAGACCCTGAAAGCTGCTCACATTTCAATACCAAAGAAGATTCATTGAAGTTATTTTCTGTTCTTGCTGTTGAAGGAGAAGACGGGCAAGCGAGCATACCGATAGGGGAAGTAGAGATTGCCCAGACGAAACCTGGTGAAAGAGTAAGCGAGGTAGTAGAATGTACAAGTGCTGAAGAGTGGTACTAATAGAAAACAACATGTTGAGTTGTGACATTTGGGGAAGAATTGTGAAAGATGATTGAACAAATGTTCAAATTCTTTCTGCAGTTAAAATTATGGTAAACCATCCTGAACAAATTATTTGTTGTTACTACAAACGTGAGACAGTTCTTATTCCAGGAGGAGTGAGAGCTAATTACTTCTTCCAGACACTTTATTGAAGCAATGGAACTTTGTGAATCGGAGTACAAGAACTTAAGCACTGTATTGGAACTTTGTTAAAACGGATTTCCTTGTTTTCCCTTAAACTGCACAGAAAACTCTTATTTGGATCTGGAGAAGGGAAGTTCACCCAGACCATGACAGAGACATTGATTATATTGTGAATCAGGTCATATGTTAAATATTTGTGTTGGCTTGACTTGCCATACATTTCCTTTTTGTTTTGCTTGTTGTGTAAGTGTGAGGGTTAGATACACATTGCTTAGAGTGATCCCTTTAGTTTATTTTAAGGAGGGAAATCCTCATCAGAGTAGAGCTAGTGAGGTGTTTATACAACCTGTTTATTTAATATAATGGATCAAGTTGAAAACTCTTTACAAAGTTGTCGGTCTCACATTTATGACCCCTCACATAAATTGAAAAGGCTACTCAGTCTGTCGTGATTCAGAATCCCAAGTGAACTTATACCTGTGTTCCCAAGTACCAGTCAGAGAGAAATAACAACAGTCATTGGGAACAGGAAACCGCATTGCTGGGCCCTCGGTAGCTGAAAAGGAAACAAAAGAATTTAGGAACAATTCTACGATCCAGAGTCCTTATGAGCGTGACTACTGCAAAACCACTGTGAAACACCACCTACCTAATTCAGGAGAAGGCCAGTGCACCAAGAAGGCTAACCATGGCCAGAGTGAACAAGGAAAGGAAAGGGAAGCCTCTCCTAAACTACACAAAGGTGCATCTAATGGGAAACAATGCAGTTCAGGTGTTGTTGCTGATTCCACCAGGGGTTGTGTATTATGAAGGGTGTGAGCTCACTTCTGGGACCAGCACAAATACGCCCTCCTCCCCTCTCTCTCAGCTTCGAACTTTATGCGACACACCACAAACTCATTCTGGAAGAAACAACCAAAAATGTGATATACTTGCATTTATTTTACAATAAGAAAACTATATAAATGAGCAGTAATTTTAGTAAAATGGGACAGAATACAAGTTATGAATCACAAGTACTTCGAGCACAGCAGGTCTTATGTTCCTAGGTATTGTGGACAATGACACTGTCACAGCTGGGATCCACACTACCCTCACACCTCTTCTCCATTGGCCTGACCTTGCCCCTCTCTCGAGCCAGGACGATGGTGGGATATGACTGAATAGGAACCTCTGCACTGGAGTAGCTGTTAGTTCTGGGCGCTTTGTGCATGCAAACAGCAAAAGCTCATTGGACGAGTCCCTCTCGATTAATGTGTGTACCCAGCTTTATGTGGTAGGTCTGTCAATCAGAGTGATGCAAGTTTCTAGAACCTTTGTGCTGTGCAAAACATGTTTTGTATGGAATAATCCAATTCTGCACTGACCCAACCTGCTCTCATCCCTCGCTCCATGATTGGGAAAGCGATTCTTAGGACTGCAGTCTTATCAGCACCTGCTTGGACCAGCATGCCTTCAATGTTGTTTCCCTGTGCAACCCAGTGTCTGTTTACAGTGAACGGTGAAGCCTCTTGTGAAAGCGGAAGCTGAATACAAGTATTGCGATTAACCCTCTGCAAGCAAATGCATGAAGGCTCATGTTCTCTGTGATGAATATAGCTCACTGTGCTAGGTGTTTAAGCACTAATAAAGCAATACTAAGCCATTTTATAAGGCTATGATTGCCAGCATTTAGTACAGTCTTGGAAAAAGCTATTAATCCTAGTTTCAAATGCAGCAGGCTATAGGGCTAATATACAGACTGGTTAGCTCAGGGGGTTGCAATAGTCACAATTAGTGCTCCAAGAATCCAGTAATCCAAAGGAGAAATAAAAGCCACACAGTTCCAAATGATGGATATAGGAAACATAAGCAAAGTCCGGAGTCCCAATAATACAGAGAAGAAAAACCAGTTCACTAAAATACAAGGGGCATCCAAAAGCAATCCAAAGGGAAAAGCCAGGGTCCAAACATCAGTTTAACAAAATACAAGGAGCATCCAAAAGCAATACAACTGGAAAAGCCAAAGTCCAAAAAGCCAGAAAATCGATCCAGACAAGCAAAAAAACACAAAACGAAGCGCTACTAGCAGGAACGCTGAGAAGCTCTGCCGTGTGGTTGTTGGTTCTTTATATAGAATGTGCTGCCGTCAGTTTCCCGATTAGTGGTGTCCTGCCAGTGTCACGCAATAGCCCAGCTGCTTTACCGGGCCCGGTGCGAGTGCCAGCTTACTACCACGCCCCCAAGCCGCCTTGGTAACCCCCGCCTGCGACATGGGATCCAGAGCTGCAAAAAATGGAGGCGCAGCCGCGGCAAACTTCATGCCGACTGAGCCCCAGAGAAAGGAATGGGGCGCTGCCGTGACAGCAATGGTGAGTTCATGACATCTCCACATCAATCAGACAATCCAAAATGTAGTGCTCAAGCACCGCGGCATTCCTACTTGTCGGTTTTGAGGACAATAGGTAAAGTAAGCCCACTTACCGCCTTTTTCTTGGAGGTAAGGTGTCTGTTGAAGATAACACAGTGTAACTAGAACAGGCAAACTGGGTCTTTCACAAGCCGCCACTGGTAATAAGAAACGGTACATGTTTAGAGAACCCGGCGCCATGCCCTTGAGGGACTACACTGTCCCACCGTTTCAAGGTTCTGATATTTGAGTATTGCTGGAGAATCTCCATGTTAAAAGTCAGAAAATAATGCATTGCTGGCTTCAAGCAAATGGAGATGCCGAACATCCCGGAGGGGAGATCCCTGATGTTTGGTGCTCAGTCCTACATTGAGAAGAGATCACATATCAACAAAGGCGAGAGCAGGAGGAAGGGAGCACAGATGCGCTCCACTGAGATGGGGATGAGGTCCTAGTGTGAAATTTAAGCCACAGAACAAATTCTCACTTTGCCTCAATCCATCGTTTATGATAGTCACAGCGCGAGAGGGTAGCATGATCACTGCCCACAGAGGCTCATCGTCCCTGAAGCGAGGGACTCAAATGAGTCTGCCAGAGTTCCACCCTAACAACAGTCCACTCATGGAACGGCCAATCAGGAGTGAAAGGTAAACATCACCTGAACTGGGAAGCCGGGGTGGAACAAGTTGGAGTGCCCAGATTCAGCGGGCATTCCAGAATATCACACATATACCATCTTAAGAGGAGCACGCAACCACAGGGGAGGTTCAAGGACTTTGTGGGTAAACATGAATGAACAGTGGGAGTAACTGTTCGCTGAAGAAGAGATGTGAGTGCAAAACACACTCTGGAGTTTTGCATGGTCGCGCTCCGCGTGCACATAGGCGTGCATCCAAATGGGGTGGTGCAATGAAGTGTCACCACGGGATATAAATAAACTGGTCCTTCCCGAACGTGCTAAGAGCCCTGCAAGAATTAACTACTTGTCAGGTTCCTTATTAACTGCAGACCCCCTGGTGTACATTGATGAGGATTAGGCGCAATGCATCACCTAGGCCACACATGTTCCTCTAATCTCCTTGACACCAGAGCAGCCCCACCAATCAGAGATAGGACATAACACTTTGTCGAAAGCTAGTGGTTATGATAATTTCAAAACTACCATCCAGCATGTTTTAGATTATGGGAAAAAAGCACATAAAACGAAGGCTATCCCGTGCATCGCACAAGTATGCATGCTAGTTTTTGATGTCAGCTTTATGATGTCACTCCCCATGACATCAGCTGGGGGGGGAAAGGTGTTGCCAAAATATTCCCATTTAAATTGAAAAGCTGGCACACCTTCCAAATACAACCCGGAAATTGGCAGCATCAGTCGCGAATCAGGAGGCCGTGCTACAGGTTTTCTGCTCAGTGCGTTAGTGATCATTGTGGAATTGGCATGGTGCCATAAACAGCATGGAACGTAACTACGAGAAAGTGTAGGGTATACGTTGCATGAAACGTAACGTCTAAGCCACGTGACTGGAACCCCTTGCTTGGCCCTTTCCTCTAATGGGAACTCGTTGCTACCATGTTTTGAAAGAATGGGATGGTGAGCGTCTTGCCCGCTTTAAGTCGCGGAGGAACAGATGTTTTTGGGGAGTTATGTATGTATAATATGTATGTATAAATACATTTGGGTTAGAACATGGTCTGTGGGTGGTTTGGCTCTAGATTATGGTCAGCAAATCAGGAAGTGGTCTATAGATGTCAGGTCCCTGGGTAACAGAAGGCATTAGGTTAGCCTTTGTCAAGTGTTTATAGTAGATATATTAGGTTAATTGCACATAAAGACATTTCCTTAACCTAATCATATATCAGCCAGCAACTATTGTCCCAGCTCAAGATGGTGGAATACTTCTTGGACATTAGTGATTGGCTGATGACTACTGTGATGCAGTTTGGAATCTTAGGAAAGGTTCTAAACTGCCTTTCATTCAAGATCAGTTTACGGATGGTCACAGCATTTTAGAGTTCTAGTGTAATCTGAAGAAAAGACTGAAGAAATCACAGAATTCCAGTTACCCATTCATAAGAGAAAACCAGAGAAGAGAAACCTCAGATAAGTGACTGAATAATACAAAAAGCAAACTTGTGAAAAATTGTTTTCAAATTCAAATATAAGTCAGTTCAGCCTTTGAAAGTCAGTTAATAAGTCATTTAATATTCATAATATTGAAGTAAAGTAAAGACTATGGGCCTCATTACACGGTAGGCGGAGGACCAAGGTGCTATTAGCATCTTGGTCCATGCCGGTAAAATACCGGCACCGCCTTGGAGGAAAGGGGAATTACCACCCTATTCCAAGGTTGGCGGGGCAGTAATTCCCCCTTCTCCCATTGCCTTTCCCCATTCCCATTTTTGCCCCATAGGGCTCTATGGGAATGGGGAAGGCGCTAATTACGGTGCCACGAATTGCGGTACCGTAATTAGCACCCTGGTCCCTTTGCGGGTTGGTTTTTAACGCTGGCTAAACAGCAAGCGTTAAAGTACCAACCCGCAAAGGGACCTCGTAGTAAGGCGGTAAGGGTTTACTGGTACCGGTGCCCTTACCGGTACCGGTAAACCCTTACCGCACTACGTTTAATGAGGCCCTATAAGTTATTCTGCAAATGTTATTACAGTTCTGGAAAAAAAAATAATAACAATGTATTTTTGAACGTTCGTTAAATATTGTGTGCCAGCGTATAAGTAAAGGAAACCTCTGCTTGCGCGCGACTCTTGAAAGCGTATCATAATAAACAGTAGCGCTCGTTTAAGCATTGCGTGCCTGCCGCTTTAGAAGAAAGGACCCTATAACGTAACGCGGTGTGACCAGGAAGTATTGTCCGTCATTGCGTAATCCGTTTCGTCAGTTCCTGAGGTGATTCATCTGATCCTGTGGCCGTGTGTGATGTAGACAGTGTGTGCGTGCACGCAAGCGATAATAAAAGATGCATATTCGTTTCGTTGGAATGTTGTGAAGATTCATTTGATCCTGCGGTGGCGAGCAATTTTGAAAGTGTGTGCGCGCGCAAGGAATAAATAAAAGTAAGCAGCATTTTCTCGATCAGCTATTGAAGAGGTGAGCATGTAAAACAATCATCTTGTTTAGCGTGAATCAGTTACAACGTGGAAATCCATGTAGCTTGTGTTTTCATATTAAGAGACATGCAGCTTTGTACAAAGTTATAAAATTAGTATTGTTTTGGAGTTTACTTAAAGTTGTGGAAAATAATTTAAGAGCAAATAAAGACTTCAAGACTTCATACATTTACAGAAGAAGTTAAAGAAAAAGATTCAGATATTTCTCACAAGCATATAGTTTACTTACTTGAAGCACAGAGAGATTAATAAGAAAATACAGCAAAACAAAAAGCAATTTTCAAATTAGCAGAATTCAATAATAGTTTTGTGCTGCTCTTTATCAGAAGTTGCAACTTAATACTGAAGAATCCAGATAGTTTATGGAGAGATAGAAATCTAAAAGCATCCATCCGAGGAAAGTCAAGTTAACAACAAAGATAATTCCTTCAAGAGTCTCTCAGTAATGAAACAGAGAGTGTCAGGTAACAAGGGTATTTGGGACGGTACATATTAAAAAGTTAGTGATGGTTTATTCTGAGATTAATTATTGCTATGTCATTTGCAGGTATAAAGAGTTCCGAGGTGCCAAGCAGTTAAGGACTCCAGTATTATCCTGACCGTTTGTTATTTTCTCCAAATCCCCTTTTCCCCAATTCTGGTCAATCCAATAATTGTTCAATTGATTGTTGGTTATACTGGTTTGAGGGACTAGGTGGGCTATTCATCTGCTCCTGCAGGAGATCAGCGCTGGGACCTGATAATAGAAGGATGAAGTGTGCATCCATAGAATTGTATATGGGCATACAGTCACACGGTCATGATGTAAACACGTCTTCGTGTGGAAGTCAAATAGTTGTTTCCAGGGTGTTTGGGCATTTTTGTCAATGGGTAGTGATTTACTGTATCCTCGTACAAATGTTATAATGCCCACCTTGAGCACTTTATTTCCAGGATGTAGCTTCAAATGTGCGTTGTATGTATGTGCCCTAGCCAATGCAAAAATGCTATACGGTTTTATTAAAAAGGTATAGGAAATAGCAACTGCCCAAGTCAAAAAGGAAGATCTTCCTGGAATCATTCTTGAGTCATCAGGTGACTACATCCTAGAGGCATCCATGGCTAGTTCAGCGAGACATCCAAAATCATCCTGAAGTATGTGTATAGGCCAAAATATTCAAATGAGATGACTCTAGAGTTATCACAGAAACTACTCTAAGAAGAGTTCTGATTACTTCCAGTGATGATCTTGTATAACTCCAGGATGACTTCATGACAACTTCAGGATGGGTTTGAAATTGTGAACGATTATTGCAGAGAATTTCAGGAGGATGTTGCTTTCAAACGATTTAGGAAAAGGGTTTTGATTCCTTGTGTGTAAGATGGGTGGTATTACTATAGGGTTAGACTTATGAATAGTGTACTGGAAAAGATAGAATTTGCAGCTGTTACTTGCAAAAAGTAACTGGTGCTAGAGCACTCAAATGTCATGAACTAAGGTTTGCTGATTTAGTATACAAAACTACAAATCAACCCCACAATGTCACGAACCAACCTCTAAACTCCCTCATTTCATATCTCACCTCTAGCTAACATGGCATCACACCCAATAAACTCCCACAATTACAAATCACTGCACTAAACACTTTCAGTGACCTAAACAGAATCTGTTAAAGGTCTACCTGCATGACAAGATTGCCGATCACTCACCCAATATCACTATGAGCAGCTAGCAATTAGTTCGACCATTCACCACACCCAAGAAATCATTAGCTCACCCTGCAAGAGAAATCCAATAGCACAAAAACATGTACCATTTACAAGTTGGCACCAACCTACAAATTCACCAGATCAACTATAATAGTTCTACACACAAGAGCACTTGCATCTTCCGTTTCACAGAGCAGCATGTGCGCTACAACTACATTGTAGATTAGTATCAGGGGCTGACATAGCAACCAAACTCAGTTGTGGGGATGTTGCAATTCCATTGTTTTTTTTAAAAACCATAATCTGAAAGATTGCGCAGGTGTGTGGTAACATGTAGGTGTCACTTCATTGTCCAAACAGGCATGACTGTCATACTGTAACAAGAACACACTGTTAAGGAGACGTGGTGATACAGTTCAGCTTGTCAAATTAGATCTGTCTGACAAAACATTTGTAGCAGACAATTGACAGGTTACTTTATAGTCCAATATTTTGCAGTTGTTGCACAGATACATTGCCAGGAACTGCAACAGTACACAGACATTTGCAGATTTAATGCTGTGTCTATCAATTGTCCATGTGAAGTAAGAGGCAGGTTTTGAGGAAGGAATGTAGGAGGAATGAAGAACACTAGCCATCCCTGCCAAACGACTTAGGTTTTCCAGCTTTTGTGAACAGCCATTAATACATTTTGGAATAGTCCGTTTTCAGCCATCAGCTTTTACAATATAATTCTTTTTTTCACTGCATCTTCTTTTTCCAGATTCCACCAGTAGCTGCTTTTTCTCCTCTACCTTTCTTTTTAAAGCCTCAATTATAGCTTTTCATTATTTCATCAAATGTTTCCTGTGTCTTAATACTGTTTCTTGGCTGCGGGTATGAAAAAGTCAAGTTGAAACTTCATAATGTGACTACCAATACAACAAACATTTTGCCTGAGCTGTACACGGGGGTGACTCCCCTTAAGCGCGATCCTAACCGCCCCCTTGGGGTTTTGCTTATTCTTGCTCTCCTTGGCGCTTTCCCTCCCTCCCCATGCAGCTACCCACAACTCAGTGTAGTTGCACACATAAAAGTGTGTATGGGTACATACCCTTGAGAGTTTGCTGTGACCACTACAATTTATAAATAGTGGCGAGCTGCGTCACCAATTCCGCATGGTCTACTTATAAAGACCTTGAATGAATAGGACAAAAAACGGATTGGTATTTGCGAATGGCGCTCTACGTTGGACATCCTAGATTGGTTCCCCAACCTGTAGACTAGACTTTGAGGATTGCATCTAAGGTAAAAAAAAAAAAAATCTAAAGATAGTTTAGGAATTTCGATTTGGGGAAACAATCCAGGATGTCCAAGAACCACTAAAGACTTTTAGCACAATGCGCCAGCCGTTTACAGGTCTCTCGGGACTAACCCTTTATCATCAAGTACCATCAGAAAATTGTTTCAAGATATTTTCACAATCAACTTCCAAACCTGGTCACCATACCAAGTGTTCAATTTCAAGGCCTTGAAGACGGCTAAGGTCGAAACATGTGTTGGCTGACTTTATGGGAATAAATTCACCTACAGATGACACGATATTGTTTTACTTTCATTCTAAAAGACTGCATACCTAACTTTAAGGAGGTAGAATGCGATTCGCCAATACCAATCCATTCTCTGTCCTAGCTGCACACATACTCTGACCTGGACTACGGTCCCCGAGGGCATTCAACCCATAGCACTCTATACTTTAGAGAGTTACTCTAGAGGAAAGAGATGCTGTAAATGAGGTGGGCATTGTGCAGCATTCATTTGTATGTGTGAAAAAAAGGGAACGACTCTGCATAGGGATTAGGGACATCCGCCGGCAGGCGGAAGAGCCGGCCTCAGCTAAGGCCAGCATAAGGCCCTGTTAGCTCCTGTTAGCGCACTGGTAGTGCGTGGTGCGGAAATCCCCCACCTTCATTACTGGGAGCCTTCACTGTTGGAGTAGTGCCCTGCACTCCTGCATTCGTTGATCAAGCCTATCCATCCAAAAGAGGCCTGCATCTCCTCTAGTAAGATCCCCATCCACGTTCATCTCAGCACAACGCTACCAATTTCAATCCGGCACCCCGCTATCTGCAGCACTTGCTCACACTACCTCCTTGGCTAGCACCAGTTGTATTCTTACTGGCCCCTCCAGACTATATCCAAACCCAGAACCAAGGACCTGACCCCATGACAATTCTCCAAAAGGTAACACGAACTACTATCTCCTCTCTCACGGTGTTATTGTGCCTCTATATATATAAGTATAAGCATAGGCAGCCTACTCTGCCTGCCCTGAACTTCATATTGTGTACTGACCTACTCTACCTGCCCTGAACTGCATATTGTGTACTGGCCTACTCTACCTGCCCTCAACTGCATATTGTATACTGGCCCACTTTGCCTGTCCTGAACTGCATATTGTGTACTAGTCTACTTTGCCTACTGTATGCCCACCTGACAGAGCCCACTGCTTAGCTTCACAGACCTACAAATCGCCTAATTCTAACGTTAGCTACTGCGAGCATGCGTATCTGCAATAACCAAATACTAGACTTGTGCACCCACTGAAAACAGCCTGCTGCAAGTCACTGAGCTGCTCTCAGAACTTAGTAAACCTTAGCAGCAGCCTATGCCCTGGCCTAACCTAAGATAAACTAATCTGCTCCCCACTACTACGACTGTTACCACCATAACGCTAAAAACCATGAGCTCCATAAGTGATTACCTAGACATTCCTGTGGCCCCCCACCAGACATAGATAATCATCCTTAGGATAGAGAGATCACCACCCTCATCTACCTATCCACTCTCTGGTCCACAATGATAACAGTAAACCACCCACCACAATTTATGCCCACTGTAACATCGAATTCTGATAAGCGCCAACCGACCATCACCCCAGACACTGACCCCCAGTCTATTAAGTTACCTATCCGCTGCCACTCTTTAGCAAACATCCCGCGTGACACTCTAAGCAGAAATGCCAAATTACGATCAAGATTACCTAAAATCTATGAACCCCCAGCCAGACTAGACACCAAATCTAGTAATAAAAGAGACTCCCAACTCAATGCCACCAAACTAAACACTTCCTCCACCAAAAGAGATTCCCACTTTAACAGTCCCTGCAAATCAAGCAATAGGCCAACCAAAAAGAAGAGTCGCATCACCTCTGCGACACCCAAACCAAACACCCCTCCAAAGGGTGCCCTTATTAATGCTAGATCATAACATCACATGCCACCGAAATTGCTGACCTCATCCAATTAGGGGATTACGACCTCCTAGCCATAACGGAAACCTGGCTTCACCAAGCAGCAGGACCCGCTCTGATGCTTGCCTTGCCCCCTAATTACAACATTCTCAGAGAAGATAGAACCAACTCTCGAGGAGGCGGCTTAGCCATCATCGCTAAAAATAATCTCACCATAAAAATAGAAACGCCTTCAAACACCAAATCCTGCGAATCCTTAACCTCTAAACTATTAACATCATCCTCTCAATCCATCAATATACACCTCATCTATAGGCCTCCAGGTCCCATTGGAACCTTTGAGGAGGACATCTCTACGATCCTCTCAAATAACCTAAAAAACTCATCGCAAGCCATCCTTCTGGGAGACCTGAACTTAGGTTTCAACGACCATAAAGATTTGCAAGCAACCAATATCGCCAATGTCATCACAGAACTAGGATTTACCCAAAAAATCTCACAACCCACCCACGAAAAAGGTCGAACACTCGACTGGGTAGCCAACCACAACTGCAATATATCTATTACTGATGTCTGCCCACAAATCTGGACAGTGGCTGCTCAGAATGATATATGTTCCCACTAGGGTCCAAATAACCAGTGTACACTGAATTTTCCCTGTACACCTCCTAGATTCATAGAGGGTAGGACAACCCCCTTGTTATAGCCTCTCCAGCCCTCCAGTCCTCCCCGCTCCAGGGCAGCCTCTTTTTGTTCAACAATGTCATGATATAGCACCAGCTATAATAGAGGCCTAAAATAAACTTTCTCTAACCTAGGTCAGACTTTAGCCGGGCATAGGAGACATATATCCAATCGTCTCCCCATCTTACACTTTCACAGTGTGTTTTCCATTCTCAACGACATAGGACATTTTTGATTTTCAAGTTGTTGGTTAGACACAAAAATTATGAACCTACTTCTTATGTCACCGAGAACAGTTTCCTTTATACAGTGATTTTTTATGTTTATTTATGTATGTTTTTCCATGAATGGACATCGTGGATTGTTATGTAATGAAACAACTGAAATTTCTTGCAAATATAAAGTTTATTTAAAAGCTCATAATAGAAAGTCAAATGATATATTAAAATTCATTTTTCATTTATTTTTTGAGTCATGTGTTCAGCATCAGCAAGTATGTTGTTCTTCTTAGTGGCTGCTCAGAATGATATATGTTCCCACTAGGGTCCAAATAACCAGTGTACACTGAATTTTCCCTGTACACCTCCTAGATTCATAGAGGGTAGGACAACCCCCTTGTTATAGCCACAAATCTGGACAGATCATGTGTTAAAAACCTTCCTCATAAATGAAAACACCATCCAAACTAAGGAAAATATATTAGCTACCCCCTTACCAACCAGAAATTAAAAAAAACATAACCACGGACAATCTACTACTACTTATCCTCCCGACTCTAAACTCCCTACCTGAATCACTAAACCCCTCAGCCCTAGTGAATGAATTCAACTCAACCATGGCCATAGCCTTGGACACTATTGCCCCTTTGAAAATGAGAAAAAGTAAGCCCAGAGCTCACCTAAACACCTGGTTCACCCCTCACCTCAAATCCCTAAGAATTGAAAAACGCAAATGTGAATCCGCCTGGCGACTAACTCCATTTGAGACTAATAAAGCAGCTCTCACCAACGCCTCTAAGATTTACAAGAATGAAATAAGGAGAGCTAAAAAAGAGAACTTTAACAACAGAATACTGCAGGCTAAATCCAGAACCAAAGAGCTATTCATTATACTAAAGGAACTGGAAAACCCCATCCCCGCTCCAGACAACTGCAACAAAAATAAAACGTGGTGCTCCAACATCCAAAAAGCGCTAAATGACAAAATAGCTACACTCCAAACTAAAATTGAGAAAAAGAAACAAAATATTCCTCTATCAACCAATCAAAGAGGTAAACCACCTACCTCTACCAAACCAGAACAAAAATTCAACTTCACCAAAGTAACCATATTAGAGATTGAAAAGATAATACTCTCGCTCAAACCCACCAACTGTCAAGGCGACATATGCCCAGACCATTTGATAAAAGATGCGGCCAGATACCTATCCCCATTTATATCTAAACTCATTAATGCTTCCTTTGCATCAGGCACGATACCAGACAACCTCAAACAATCATGGGTCCTTCCCCTCCTAAAAAAGCAAACTCTGGACCCGTCCATCCCGACTATCTACAGGCCAATTACAACAGTACCATTTCTGTTAAAAATATTAGACAGAGTGGCTTACTTACAGATCCGAAAATACTTGGAGCTGCATCAACTATTAGTCACCAGACAATCAGGACTCAGGCCTCAGCACGGTAGCGAAACCACGCTTATCGATCTCAAAACCCAGGTCGATGAGCTGAGAGACCTTGGGAAAACAGCCTTACTCCTCCTTCTGGATCTCTCAGCGGCATTTGACTTGGTAGATCATGATGTGCTCTGTACCCACCTGGAATCTGCAGCCCACTTCTCCACGTATGCCATTGCATGGATCAAGTCGTTCTTAAGCGGCAGAACTATGAGAGTTTTCTCTACCTCTGCAGCAGCTGACACAGTATCTATCACATGTGGCGTTCCCCAAGGCTCCTGCGTCTCTCCTACCATGTATAACATTTTCACGAAGCCCCTGTTTGATGATCTGGACCTTCTGGGTGTCACCTACACTAACTATGCAGATGACACTCAGATTCGCATCCCACTTTCGGGGGATTATGAACAGGATTTGGCCTTGGTGAACAAGATATACCTCATCATCCACGCATGGATGGCCTGCCATGGTCTATGCCTGAATGATGACAAAACGGAACTCATCATACTGGGGAATACAAAAAACATCAAAAGACTGAACGATGACTACTCATCATTTGTTATAGATGGTAACACCATTAAGGTAGCAAAAGAGGTAAAAACACTAGGTTTTTACCTTGACTCTTGCCTCTCTCTAACAAAGCAGGTGAGTGTGATGGCCTCTAATACCGCATACACCTGTAAATTGATTAGAGCAGCAAAACCATATCTGTCCACTACCAGCTGCCTCACCCTATCAAGAGCTCTGGTATTATCCATATTGGACTATTGCAATGCATTATACATAGGGTCTAATAAACATACACTGCAAAAAATCCAAACCTTGCAGAACAATGCCCTCAGAAATCCCAAGAAGAGAGCATATCTCAGACATCAGAAGACAATCTGATTGGCTCTCCACAGCAGACAAAATTAAACTTAAAACAGTATCACTAACATTTAAAAGCATTAATGACCTAGCCCCCAAATACCTAACAGAAAGGTTCAAAAGAAGAACCTCCAACAGACCCACCAGAGAAGCATATACTAACCAGCTAGTTGTGCCCCCATTTAAACTGAGCACTGTCGGAGGCAACAGCTTCTCTGTCAAGGCAGCCCAGTTGTGAAACTCCCTCCCATCCTCTTTAAGGTCTGACCAATCCTATCTACATTTCAGACTTAACTGTATTAGATGGCTCAAAGAAAACGACCTATAACTAACCGACACCTGGACTACTTATGTCTTGCCCATCGGCTAATCTGTAGCTGAACGCACCTGCTTTTTTACTCTCAATGTATACTATGTATACACCTCTGTGTACAAATACCTGCGTATATAACTCTGTATATAACTCCACGCACAAACTTGTAGAGTAATCATTGTTCTGTAATCATGCTTGTTTGCAATCATGATCTGTTGTCAACGTATTCTGTATTTACCTGGAATGTGTAACTGTAACTTGTAAGCTTAAAATATTCTTGCACACACGCCCGGTTACCTTCGGGTCTGGCGCGCACTATAAATAAATAAACAAAACAAAACAAAAAAAAATATGCTCAAATCATTTTCCAATTGCCCCATCACATTGGCTGACAGTGCAGATACCCTCCTTGCCATTGTGTTTGCACCTAACTGCACATCTGAAATGGCAGACATAATTTCAGGGCAGTTTTTAAATTCTTTTAAAACTGACTCAGCCACGAGAGCCATCACACCTTTCACAACTGCACCATCTGTAAAAGTGCATTCGTGTTTTGCCAAATAATGTGCAACTTCGAAGGATGCCTCTGCTGCAGCATTTGCTTTCTTTGCTGGTTGGGTAAAAATGATTGTTGCATCTGCAGGGCAGCTTTTAGTTCAGCTACTTTTTGGGATCGCAGACGGCTTCCTTTAGGAAGGTTTTCATAATTTGTATGCATTGTCCCAAAGAGCCTCTCGACATTACTCTTTCCCACTGCAACTTGGCACTGCAGATTAAACACACACTTCCCTTTTAAATCGGTCTCCTACTCTTGATGAAAATTATACATCTTCTGCCTTTTGTTGGATGATCCGCCTACTTCTGCATCCATGATTTGAACAAGTGTCGTTTCGTTTGTACGTTTCTTTTGGGTCTGCACGTGCAATGTAATCTGAGGGGGATTTCAATGTGTTACTATGGTTTTAAAAATAATTGAGCACACAAAATTCTGCTTAGTCAAAAAATAAAAACCAATGCCATTTCAGCACATTCGCACTTCCAAAAAATATTAACTTTGTGGCATGCCCTTATGCCAAGTCATTTATAAAGATGTTATATGCTTGACAAACTGCTTAATCACATATAAATGCTTTTGCTGTGCTGACAGCAGTTATTAGGAAATTAAACTGTGGGTTCATGGGTGTCAACTTTTGATATTCACTACAGGGGCAGAAATACCCCAACCTCTGCTCTGAATATAAGCAAGCGACCAGCCCAAACCATGCCCTGGCCAAACACATTTTATAGGAATTGCAAAAGTTATACTATTAACAAGCAGTTTTTCTAATATTTAACATCTCGTCAACAGTCTCTCAACCTGCTGAACTACCCTGGTAACCTTCTACTGTAGAGTGTGTCTATGGATCCCTTAATGTACGCAAAATCGCTGTATTACCAACTGTATTTTGGGTGCACCCCAGCCAGGAAAGTGATTTACAGTGGAACTGATGCAGTGTGGAGTTTGGAAAGAAGCAGTATGAAAGAAGTTGCACCATTTTAAAACTTCTATTTTGAACATTTACTTTGAGTGGAGTTCAAATGCCAACTCCACCCCCACACTGGCCCTTGTGGGATTCCCCCTTTACATTTTTCCCATTTCCACTGCTGAGTGGAATAGTGTACCTGCACATCTCATTCACGTTCCAGTGGCCTACTGCACACCAAACGCGAGAGATTCTCTTCAAAGGGTGATCCACCAAAAGAAGATCCTGGGACCAACAAGGCTGCAGCTGCTATTAGTAACGGCAGGGCTCTGGCGAGGAAGTCCCGAGGGGGCTTGCCCGCCAGAGCCCTGCCTTCTAAAAATAGCTTTCATGACTCAAAATGAGCCCATGGTCGAAACAGAGGCATGCAGCTATCATGCTGAATGTCTCTGCTTCACCCTGGGCTGACTTACAGTCATATGAGTTACTATCAGAAACGGCAGGGCTCTGGCAAGGAAGTCCCGAGGGGGCTTGCTCGCCAGAGCCCTGTCACCTAAAAGTAGCTCACATGATTGCAAATGGGCCCAGCGTGAAGTGGAGACATTAAGCATCACAGCTGAATGTCTCCATTTCACCCCGGGCTTTGTTCTGCCGAGCTGCCCGACCCTCTGACAGCAACACGCAACAGCTGTGCGCACAGGGGCTGCAGTGGTTCAGCAGTAAAAGCCCAATAAAAAGTATTAACTTACACCAATCTACCCGACACAATTTACCTCAGCAAGACACGTTTTCCTGGAATGCCACTGTCAGCTCACTCCTGCAATCCAAGCCCCAGCCTCAGCCACCTCCAAAACAGATCCAAAAACGATGCAAGGTGCCATGGTACTTTTTAAAGAAAAAAGCCTGGGCAAACTGAGTAGCAATAGGAGCACAGCTCTCAGCAAGGAACGTGCTCTGGCCAATCACAAGGTGCAATCTATATGCTATAGAGAATTGCAGCCCTGTAATTGGTCAGAGCACTTCCTGGCATCATTCTTTTTTTTCCTGAAACTCGAGCGTGAGCTACTTCAAAGGCTCTGGCGAGCTACTCGTAACCTGCGATGGACTGTTGGGAGACCACTGCAATAGACACATTCTCACAGGGGCTATGGGACACTGCAATGTTCTTAAGCAGACGACAAAGTCAAATCTTGAATATTGCTGGGTCCGTGCAACTCTTTCCTTCACAGTAAAGCAATGCAATGATTTTGCTCATAACCACTGAAGGTGCGGTCATGTGTACGAGTTGTGTATGCACCGTACCAGACACATAGCAACGTCGCACACAAGGGCACAGCAAGCATGTGGCTAATGGACCACTTTAAAGCAACCAGGGATGTTGCAAAGGTTTAATACATTAAGCTTCTGCCATTTAAGTCCACATGTGCACTGGCCCCTAGGGACCAGGGAGGATAAGTGCTCATCCAAACTAGCAATCAAAATGTATGTTAACATATAGCGGTGCCAGCAAGATAGCAATTAGATTTTTTGTCCTTTTCAACAAAAAAAAACATTCTTGATAACAAGTCACTCTACAGGCAGTGGTCTAAACTTTTTTGACCCCTGAGCCCTTCATAAGAAAAAGGTACCTGGCGTGGGCCCCTCTATACACATGGACTCCAAAATGTTTATCTGGTGTAGAATGGTGCCAAATGGAGGTGTGGGTGCCAAACATTCTTTCAAAATCATTGCTTGCAATAACTAATTAGAGGGAAAATATTTGTAAATGCAGCATTCAGAATTTTTTGCTACAGGGGATTTGACTAAAAGTAGTTGGATATTTATTGCATGCTATAACGTAGGACATACTCAAGTACAACAACTTCATTACTATCAATGCAGTCACTTGCAAGTTGGACAGTGGCATACTGGAGGACTAGTGTGAAGGGTGGGCCTGCCTTTCAGCAGCCAGCCATCACTATTGGGTTACATTTTTGCAATAGCCAACCACAGGTTTTCTTCCAGCTTTGACCGATATTTAGTCTTTAGGGCTGCAAGTGTTGAAAATCCAATCTTGCAAAAGTACGAGGTGCTGAAAGGTAACAACACATTGACTGTGCATTTGGATAGAGTAGGAAACTGCATTTTGCCAAAATCCACCCAAGGACAATTTTTTGAATTGGCTCTCGAGTAGGCAGCCACTTTGAAGTTCCATTAGTTCCTCCTGGAG
This sequence comes from Ambystoma mexicanum, assembly GCF_040938575.1. NCBI lineage: Eukaryota > Metazoa > Chordata > Amphibia > Caudata > Ambystomatidae > Ambystoma > Ambystoma mexicanum. Next base: position 391,942,018 of record NC_090921.1, read on the forward strand.
GTGTATTGGGAGGTGGACGGGCCCCTACGTCTGCTAGGAAAGGCTGAAGCACGCAGTCATTGATGCTACAATTGTCCTCTGGAAAGTACTTTTGAGAGTGGTTCTGAGATGGTTTCCCATTAGTTCAGCAACACATGAAAAGATCATACTCCGCCTCCTCAAGAGCATCTGCTAATAATGGAAACTCATTCGGAATGCAGACATTAACCCTCCTCCTCCTCAAAAGCTCCAACTGCTTCTTGAATGCTGACATTTTTGCGTTCATAGCCATTGATGTGGTTTCTTTTCTGTGCCTTGCAGGGAGTTGTTTAGAAAATTTAGCTTTTCAAAGAAGTTGCCATAGTAAGCTAACAGTACTGTCAATCTGGAAAAATGAATACCCTTCATTTGAATGATAGGCGTAACTTGATGGTTGTGGGCCAACCGTCTTATGCACCAATTATAGAAATATAATCTGCTATGCTTGACCGATGAGCGGCCATTTTAAATGTAGCAAGAATCGCCATTTTGCTTGTTAACCCTTGCTCATTGCTTTCTGTCTAAAAAACTGCTTTGCAGCCTGCAATTCTTGCGGATTCTGCTTACTCTGCTCAACTGTTAACATTGTTGTCTGAATATGAAAGGACAAGGTCGCGGGACTGAAGAGTTTGCTGAAACTCCTCATGAGTAGCCCAGAGAGGAATGCCCACGCTCCCTCTCTGTAGCCTTGGGAGGAAGCTGCAGGGCATTTAATCACTTCACAGCTGCCAGCCAGTCTTGTACGATGGTAGAAAATGTTAGAATAATACAGTTACAGGCTTGAATTATGCTTTTCTTACGGCCCCCCTTCGTAAAACCCTTTAGAACGTGTCGGCTCCCAGGACACGAATAGTACCTCATAGATAGCAAAGCTTGGAATGTGGCTCTACCCCCGTGTGCAGCTTGCTTCCAAGAACAGAACCACTGTGTTCTAAAAGATGCCTCCGCACTTTCTAATTGCACATTGTTACTAGAATAGACATCAAAAGCATTATAATCGTCATACTGGTCGGATATGTCCATCGTCATCCCGAGTTCAAAGGAACTTAATAAAGAGGGGTGTTGAACATGACTTTGCTGATTGTATGATATGCATTTTGTATATATGTAACTGATGTACGTAATTCACTCTCTTGTGTCCCTCGAGGTCTAGGAAACTCACGTCGCGGGGCGTGAGATCAGAATTGGCCAATTGATACTATCTTTTGCTTGCAATAAACCCTAGCATTGGGAATTTGAACCTCGTGTCTGGCGCATATTTTCGTGTATGGTCATTGCCTTGTTTCCATAGCACGAGGGACCCCTAGGGGCCCCTTTCAAGATGGTGCCCGAATAGGGACTTGCCCCATCGTATACGTTGTAACGGAGTAAAGGCGGAAGAACGGAGAGGACGGGACGGTCAAGCCGGGATCAAGAAGTGTACGGGGTGCCCTGTAGAAGAGAGGAGCGATTCCTTCCGCAGATCTGCACACATCTGATCCCTGATTGACGTACTGGGCCAGAGGGCAAAGGAGGCGAGGGTCCCGAGATGAGGCAGAAGGCAGAGAAGCGCAGACACGACGTGGGGAGAGGTTGCGTTAGAACAGGCGACTTGATTTATCAGGTGAGTCATTCCCCGATTCAAAGAGAAACCTGATTTTTGGTAGAGTGTTGATTTTGCAAACTCAAACGTCCAGGTAAAAGTGGCTAACCAAAGGGGAAGGTTAAAGAAACATGCCTGGAGTACTGTCCACTTTAGCGGGGCTTTTCAGCTGCGGTAGACAGTCCTTGGAACATGGCCAAAGTGCACCGCCTGGGGGAACGCCAGCTTATGATATGTATGCGAAATATGGTGTGGGTGCGATAATATTTTGTGAAATTTGGCATAGGCAAACTAGAAAGCAACCCGACCATCAGTGGCCGATTAATGGTAGTTTTGAGATGGGGAGGATAGATAACCTAGAGAGGGTGCTGATTAGAAAGAAAGCGCGACCTGCAGCTTTTGAGAACGTCAAAGATTGGAGGAGGGAAGCAATGCTCCGACTAAGGAGTAGAGAGAAGCATGCGCGTAGGCACAAAACGAAGCTTGACATAGCAGAAGAGAAGGAAGAGGATGAGTGGACTGAGAGTCTAAGACGGGAACGGAGACAGGACCAGATGAACATGGACAGAATATACCCGCAGCAGGAACTACACATAGCAGATGAATTAATGGAACATTTGTTAACTAACACACGTCGAGGCCCAAAACCAGAATCGAAACCAAACACGCCAGCAGTGACTGTGCAGGCCCAACCAGTAGCTCTCATACCCCCTCCCGCAGCCCAAGCACTTCCCCTCATGCAAGCGTTAACCCAAGCCCCGCCCACAGCACAAGCACTCCCACAAGCGCAGACCGCGGACACACAATTTCCCAGCACCCAGCAAGGCCCTTCACAGATGCCACCTGTGTCACTTGTCCCATCCGCACCTCCCGCTCTAGAGACAGATTCAGCACCATCCGTCCCTCCAGAATTCGAGATTGAGACTGGGGAGGCGAGAGGCGGGGCTGAAGGAACAGGATTTGGACGGGTAACTCAAAGCGGAATTAGCAAAGAGAGAAAGATTGAATTACGGCAAGAGGCAGAAATGTACATAGAAGGAAACGGTGAGACGGCAGCATTGGCCTCATTGTATGGGTAGCAGAAGTAGAGACGAGAGACAGGTAGTGTTGGAATGCATAGGGGAAATTTTGGTGGGAGAATGGAAAAAGATACTTGGGAATTTACCGCCACAACGGTTGTTAGATTTGAATAAGTTAGCACGCAGTGAGCAAAGGGATGAGGATGTAAGAAAACATGTGCACAAACTGATTGAAGTAAAAAATGAAATGGAAGACAGATATGCTGAAATGTTTGCTACACCTGAGAATAGTAGACAGTTTATTAAGAAAGGTAGGAAGGAGGCGTCAAAGTTGAGTATGAAAAAATCATGGGTGAGAGTTTTTCCAGGTGATACAAAGCATTTGCCGGTACCGGGACATATAGGCAATAAACAAAGATTGCAGGTATGGGTAGGGGAAACAATGCGATGGATGTCGAACAAAAGAACGTCAATAAAAGAAGTAAGTGAGATATGTAATGGGTACCCATTGGAGATGAGAAAGGAAGCGATGCAAACGATAGTAGGGGTGTTACTGCAGCAGGTCATTGGATACAATAGAGGTAGAGGAAACACATAAGGCCGGGGAAATTTGAATAATATGCATGGGATGTCATTGGGATTAAATCAATGTGCGTACTGTAAGGAGGAAGGACACTGGCGAGCGCAATGCCCACACCTACAGAATAGAGGTGGGTTTGGTCAGAGAAGGCCTCATAGAGGACATCAGGGGTCAAACGGCCCAAGCAGAAGTAACATGCAGCAGCAGCAGGGATATACCAATGGAGGTACTCAAATCCAATCATATGGCCAAAACCAAGCACAACAGAACCAGACATTGAACCAAAGTGTTTCGAATCAAAATCAGGGCGGGCAGGGCCAACAGAGAAATGATCAGAGTGGAGGACATCGAGGGGGAAATGGGAATTTTTTTGATACACAACCAAACACGTATTATAGCAGTAGCGGTGACTACACATAGGACGATGTGTTATTTTCGCGATAGGACAGCCCACGACCGGGGTCAGAACCAGTGTCTATTCCCGTGAATCAGAGAGGACCCTGCGTAGAAATGAGAGTCGGGAATAAGGAGCACCGTTTCCTTGTAGATACAGGGGCACAGAAGTGCTCGATAGACCACCACTTGGTTCCGGAGATACCACTGTCGGGGCAGAAGAATGTTTCTGTAGGGTTCACAGGTACACCAGTAATTAATCCCATGTCTGAAGCTGTCTCAATTACAATAGGACCATTTACGGAGCAGTGTCCATTTCTTTTAACAGAAAATTGTGGAGAGAACTTGCTAGGATTAAATTTGTTGAGAAAATTGGGGGCAGTCATACATTGTATGGCAGATGGGATGTTCCTCACGATGTGGCCTCACGATGCACCGGTGACGGAATTTATGTCAAAAGAATTGCCAGAAGAGTTAAGTAGAGTACCAACCTGTCTGTGGGCAATGCATGATAACGATGTAGGATGCTTAAAAATAGAACCAGCAAAAATAACTCTGAAAGAAGGTGTAACACTACCACAAATTCCCCAGTATAAAATTTCTGTTGAAGGTGAGAAGGGATTGAAAAGCATTGTTACTGACCTGGTGAGATTGGGGGTGGTTGAGGAAATTGGAGGTAGCACGTGCAACAGCCCGATTCTTCCAGTTTACAAGAAAGGAGGCAATGAGGTACCCTATCGTTTCATAATTGATCTGCGCGCATTAAACAAAGTGGTAGACCCACAATTTCCTTTGGTCCCAGATGTCACAACAATACTGACAATGATACCGGCCACTGCAGAATACTTTAGTGTAGTCGATTTGAAGAACGCATTCTTTAGCATCCCAGTGGATAAAAGCAGATATCTGTTCGCATTCACTCTAGGAGGTCGATCATTCACATTCATACGCATTCCACAAGGATACACAGAAAGCCCGAGCATTTACAGCAGAGCGCTAAAAGAGCAGCTAGACATGCTAGAATTACCCGGAGGTTGCGTACTCTTGCAGTACATAGATGATTTGTTATTAGCTGCTGACACGAAAGAGATCTGCAAAGAAAGTACTATATTACTCTTGACACATTTAGCGACCCATGGTCACAAGGCAAGTTTGAAGAAATTCCAGTATAATCAAAACGAGGTGTCTTATTTGGGATACCTACTTTCGAAAGAAGGGAGAAGATTAACACCAGAACGCATAGAAAGTATTTCTAGTATGCCTATTCCAAAAACTCAAAAAGGAATGAGAGCTGTTATAGGCATGGCCTCTTATTGTCGGCAGTGGATCAGTAATTTTGCGTTGATTGTGAAGCCGATGATAAAGTTGACTAAAAAGGATGCAGAGATGCCTTTACAGTGGGATGAGGAATGTCAGAAAGCGTTTGAACAATTGAAAACTGCATTGTGTGCTGCGCCAGTTTTAGGCACTCCAAACTATAAAAAGATTTTCAGACTATTTGTGAGTGAGAGTGAAGGATGTGCATTGGCGGTTTTGACACAGGAACAAGGTGGAAGAAATAGGCCGTGCAGCTATTTTTCTTGCACGTTGGACCCTGTAGCGCGCGCATTACCACGATGTTTGCGATCCGTCGCAGCGGCTGCTGCGTCAGTGAAACAAACGGAAGGAATGGTATTGGGGCACACTTTAATTCTGATGGTGCCACATGCTATAGACGTCCTATTAAATAGGACGCAGACGCAACACCTCACCTCAGCTAGACTGACAAGATATGAGCTCATTCTGTTTGCACCCCACATCCAAATTATGAGGTGTAGCGCATTGAATCCTGCAGAATTAATGCCACTGCCCATAGCAGAAATTGGTGACAACGAATCACCACCCCATGATTGTTTAATGATCACTGAAGAAGAAACAAAGGGAAGGATTGATTTGAGCGATATCCCACAAAAAGAGCCAGATGGGGAGTTATTTTGTGATGGCTCTTGTTTTAAATTACCTGATGGCATATCAACAGCCGCATATGCAATTACTACCCTGAATAGATTTGTAGAAAGCAGAAGAATCCCCTACAATTCGGCACAAGCCGCAGAAATAATAGCACTGACCCGAGCCTGTGAACTCTCTGAGAATCTGAACGTGAATATTTATACTGACAGCCAGTACGCCTTTGGCGTGGTTCACAACTTTGGCCGACTTTGGGCTGAGAGGGTTTTCTTGACATCACATGGAGCCAGGATTCAGCATGGCCCTTTGATTGTGCGATTGTTGTCTGCGCTCACGTTTCCAAAGCGCCTAGCTATAGGGAAGTGCGAGGCGCATAAGAAAGTAACATGTAGAGTGGGAGAGGGAAATGCGTTTGCAGACAGGATTGCGAAGCAAACAGCCACAGATTTGGGGAATAAAATGATGACAGTACAGACTGAGGAAGTACCTTGTATGATAGAGAATGGAGTTGCCACAGTCAAAGAAATACAGGCTGAGGCCACGACCAAAGTGATTCAGGGGTGGGCTGAGGGCTCTGCTGAGTTAGATTTGAAAGGATGTTGGGTGGACAAGGAAACAAAGAACTGGATGTTGCCAAATTGTTACGTAACTGCAATGGTTATAATGGCGCATAGCCCTACCCACATTTGCGCAAAGAAAATGGTACAGCATTTATCCACAGTATGGAAGAATGAGCACATAAAAAAGAATGCAGAAAGGCTAGTGCAGAATTGTATTACGTGCCTGCAACACAATGTAGGGAAGGGAACCGTGACTCCAGCAGGTAGTTTCGGCCCACCCTCTATGCCATTTGAGGTGGTCCATTTTGATTTCATAGAAATGGAAAGGTGCCAGAACTACAAGTACGTGTTAGTGGTAATCTGTGCATTCAGCAAGTGGGTGGAGGCATATCCTTTAAAAGACTGTACTGCCATGTCCACAGCAAAAGTAATGCTGAAGGAGTATTTCTCCCGGTTTGGGTTGCCCCGTGTCCTGTGGTCAGACAACGGCCCCCACTTTGTGGGTGCAGTAGTGCTACAGATCTGTGCAGGTCTGCAAATAGAGAAGATATTCCACAGTTCCAGGCATCCCAGTTCTACCGGGCTTGTGGAGAGACACAACGGAATCCTGAAGTCAAAGATAGCAAAAATTTGCGCTGGGAGCAAGTTGAGTTGGGTGGATGCATTACCCTAGCGCTGTTGTGTATGCGCATGTCTGTGCAGGCGAAGACTGGGCTCTCCCCCTATGAGATTATAATGGGGAGACCAGCAAATGTATGGTGCGCCCCGCAGCCCAAAAGATTATGTGAGTTCGAGCATCCTATGTTAAGCACTTATTGTGGACTTTTAATACAAAAGTTGCGTTTCATTCATCAGCAGGTGCAGGAGGCGTTGCCGATGCGATATACAGGACCGGGGCACTCGCTGGAGCCTGGGAGCTGGGTTTTAATCAAAAACTTTGAACGGAAGACAGCATTAGCACCCAAGTGGCGCGGCCCCTATCAAGTACTTTTGGCAACACAGACGGCCATCCGAGTGGACGGACGGAAGGCATGGATCCATGCGACACATGCCAAAAGATTCCCAGGACTGCTGACAACTTCCGATGACCAGAGAAAGGAAACGGTCTCGGAAACGAAAGAAACTGTTGCCAGTCCAGTGCCACAGCATCAGCCTGAGCGAGAAGTGAAAGTTGAAACAAAGCGCAAACGTGAAGTGAAATTCGAAACAGAGCCTGAGGAGGCTGCCGGTAAGGGGGAAGGGCGAAAAGTGCCTCAACGTTGCTCAGCGGAAACAACATCACTGCCAAGCGACACAAACCCTGCATTGCAAACACGAGCAGAAACAACGCGTGTACCCCTTCGGCGCCCACCAGTTCTCGCGAATGCACCAAAGCCAGAGAAAGAAACTACATCATTGCCACGACATTCATCGCTGCCCATCATTGTGCCACAGGCTGACACTGAGCCTGATACTAGCAATGCAACGGCACTATTCACGGATCATACAATACCAGGAGTGAATCGATATAATCTGTGGCCTCGATAGGCAAAGTGATCCACAGATCTTTGGTGCCTTTGGTTCTACTCACGGACGGAGTAGGAACCAGGGGCGTAGAGGAGAGAAGTGTGAGAATTGTGCAAGTCGGACAATTCAAGACTCACGGCTCCTCGGTGCGCTTATAAAAGTACATGTGTCAGGAGCCAGAGCAGGACAAGCTGGACGCACATAAGTACTAAGGCTGATAGAGTACATGTGTCCTAAGCCAGAGCGGGACCAGCTGGATGCACATATTACTCTATCAATAAAGAACTGTTCAGAAATCGTCTGAGCAGTGGGAGAAAGAACAACTAATCTTGCTCGGGAGTGGATAAATGATCCAGGCTGTGAAAAGGCTGGAAGAATTGCACTGTGACATTTTTCGTTGAACTTTTCTGGCATCAAGAACGAGAGACATTCATGACGAACTTTGCCAGCAAGAAGAAGGACGATGAAGAACAAGTCAAGACCGGTTTCAGCCTCCTCCTGCACCCCTGCTAAAAAGATAATAGATTTAGGGACTGTAAATTTAGGAAAAAAGCATGGTAAAACAATAACAGCTATTACACTATGGTTCCTGGAATACGTACACCCATTAGAAACACTTTTGCCAAAAGCAGCTACTGAAAGCCCGGTTCATGTAATCACTGGTACTTTGCCCCCAATGGAAGAGAGACATAGAGAAGGATACGGCAACAATACATTGTTGCTCATCATGAACATGACCCATGCGGTTTTAAAGAAAAAAGATTGCTGGGTTTGCGCCCATTTACCACAGCACGGTGGGAAAGGGATAGGCTGGTATGCACAACCGTTGCCATTGATTTATTCATGTGAAGTGATATTAAGTGCAATGTTCTTTGGGAAATGGAACAAGAGTAATACGGGTCAGCTAGATGAGACCAATATGAATGAATTTGAGGAAGTAATCATGAGACCTGTGGGTTGTTCCATATTCCAAAAAGCTTGCGTGTTTGCACTAGAACCCATGAGAAAGAATACACGAAAAATAACAAGACTAGATAGATTACATAGGCAGAATAGACCAACCCCGCCAGCAGAAGGAACATCAGTAATGACATTGCGGATGAGGGATGAATGGAACAAAGATGCTGTGCCCCCTGCCTATACAGTGGATCACAGCCCCAGAACTGCTCCCCTATGTCTACAGAAAAAGGGTTCCTATAAAGTAGGAACGTTTAGCAACTGCCTGAACACAGTGGTTTTAAAACATGAAATAGAACCCGTGTACGTGGGAGACCCTGTTTATTTTATATGTGGTGAAAAAGCATATCCATGGTTACCTAGGAACTGGGGAGGTACATGCTACCTAGGTCTACTGTTTCCAGGAGTGTTCCTCTTGGAGACAGCAGAAGTAGCCAGACGAACAAAAGGTAGAACTCAAAGGAATAGTGAGGATGGAATGATAGCAATGGATATAGCCAAATCATTTATACCGTTCTTGTCCCAAATAGAAAATTCTTACAATATAAGAAAACTGTCTGGAATATTACAAATAAACAATAGATTCCACAACGGATATTTTATTGAATATGACGTTAGAAGAAAAAGGAATAAGACTGATGGCACTTCAAAACAGGATGGCTCTCGATATAATATTAGTTGATTGTGGCGGAGTTTGCAAGCTCGTAAAAACTGCATGCTGTGTGTATATAGATGACTACTCCCCTACGATATTTAAAGCAATCCGGAAATTACATGTCATAAGTTCCACACTCTCTACTGAAGAAGGGGGTTGGGGGATAGGATCCTGGTTTTGGGGATTATTGCGGTCTTGGGGATGGAAATTAATTTCGATACTAATGATGGTACTCGGGATATTCATAACATGCTGCTGTTGCATACAATGCTTACCAATAGTGTGCACTGAAATAACTGATGGATGTACTAAGGGATGTATGCACATGGTGTTGAGAGGAAAACAAACACATGGCCGGAATAACAGAGACACTGAGGAAACAAAAATAGTAAAACAATTCATGGCAATAGACATTAATGATGGAGATGATTCAGATGTAGATACCCCAGACTTTTCCTCAGTAGAGGAGGATACAATGAATAAATAAGACGTTTGGCACACGGCCAAAAGGAGGATTTGTCAATCTGGAAAAATGAATACCCTTCATTTGAATGATAGACGTAACTTGATGGTCATAGGCCAACCGTCTTATGCACCAATTATAGAAATATAATTTGCTATGCTTGACCGACGAGTGGCCATTTTAAATGTAGCAAGAATCGCCATTTTGCTTGTTAACCATTGCTCATTGCTTTCTGTCTAAAAAACTGCTTTGCAGCTTGCAATTCTTGCGGATTCTGCTTACTCTGCTCAACTGTTAACATTGTTGTCTGAATATGAAAGGACAAGGTCGCGGGACTGAAGAGTTTGCTGAAACTCCTCATGAGTAGCCCAGAGAGGAATGCCCACGCTCCCTCTCTGTAGCCTTGGGAGGAAGCTGCAGGGCATTTAATCACTTCACAGCTGCCAGCCAGTCTCGTACGATGGTAGAACATGTTAGAATAATACAGTTAAAGGCTTGAATTATGCTTTTCTTATGGCCCCCCTTCGCAAAACCCTTTAGAACGTGTCGGCTCCCAGGACACGAATAGTACCTCATAGATAGCAAAGCTTGGAATGTGGCTCTTCCCCCGTGTGCAGCTTGCTTCCAAGAACAGAACCACCGTGTTCTAAAAGATGCCTCCGCACTTTCTAATTGCACATTGTTACTAGAATAGACATCGAAAGCATTATAATCGTCATACTGGTCGGATATGTCCATCGTCATCCCGAGTTCAAAGGAACTTAATAAAGAGGGGTGTTGAACATGACTTTGCTGATTGTATGATATGCATTTTGTATATATGTAACTGATGTACGTAATTCGCTCTCTTGCGTCCCTCGAGGTCTAGGAAACTCACGTCGCGGGGCGTGAGATCAGAATTGGCCAATTGATACTATCTTTTGCTTGCAATAAACCCTAGCATTGGGAATTTGAACCTCGTGTCTGGCGCATCTTTTCGTGTATGGTCATTGCCTTGTTTCCATAGCACAAGGGACCCCTAGGGGCCCCTTTCAGTACAAGCCAGTGTGAATCACACAGAGGCTCTTCTGTCTGGTCTAAACCCAGGAGAAAGCGTCTCACTTTGTTCCTGAGTTCCTAAACACAATTTAAAACCTTTCTCCCTGGAGAGCAACCTGACCTCCGTGTGAAACAAAGCATCTTCTGCTCCCATTTCTGCACATAATGTGGCAAACAGACAGGCTCTTGTGCGGTGCATCTTAATAAAATTCACAATCTTTACAACAGAAGTCAGCACCTCTGAGAGTCCATTCCCCTAATTGCCCACAGGCAAAGCTTCCCGGGGGATCACGCAGTGTGTCCACAATATATGTGGAGCTACTACCAAAACTTTTGCTTTTAACCCACTTTGCTGGATTTATTTTAACTGGAGAGTGTGTGAGCCTTTCTTCTCACTATCTCATGTATTTTGATGTGTGTTTCATTCTTGTGTTCTTTGATTATGGAGCCTAAACAACTCCATAAGCATCTTTTCATTTTTGTGTCACACAGCACCCTCAGTGCAGTGACACAGGGAAGGAAGCCTTTCAGGATGTCCCAAAGTTTAAATACCTTCTCTGGGATAAACTACTTTTTCCCAGAGAAAGTAAAGTTAAATTGACTTTGCTAGTCTTTAAATTCCTAGACTCAGCACACACTACCTTCCAATAGAGTGCTGGAGGGGTTACCTCGTAATCCTGTGTCTAGAAACTCATGTAGCAGTCAAATGCTAACTTTTCCTGTCGAAATGGCTGGTGGCAGAGGTTTTACAACAAACTACCATGATTTTTCCCTGACAACGAACACCGGCAGCTAAAAATCACGGGAGCCATGTTTTTCAAGATGGCGTCTGGGCCTCCTTTGTTTAAACAGGTCCCGGTCTTTTTTTGCCATTTCTTTTTGGACAGGTCCTTCTAGAATTTGTCTCTGCGCGCCAAACCAGTTTTGGTCCCTTTGTTCCTACATCTTTGGCAGGCTTCAGGACTGAAGACCGCCTCTGGCGCCTGAGTGTCTGGGGTGGGCAGGAAGTGAGGGAGGTGCCTGAAACTCCCTGTGCTTAGTCTCCTAGGAGACCCAAATGCACTCCGGCATGATTGGCTGGCTGACTGTCTGGCAAGAACAGCCAAACCTCTGGGTGAGTGACAACTTGGCTGGAATGAACAGGAGAGAACTGAATAAAAGGAGAGTCTCTTGGCTTGGAAGGCAGAGTGGACCACTGGAACGAAAGAACCGAAGACAAGCTGGAAGAGGACGGCTGCTGCAACTCCTGGACTGTTGGTTTGCCTGGTGAAGCCCTGCTGCAAGTCCAAAACGCCCAGTTCAGCTCGATTGAGAAACCCCTTTAAGGACTTCCTTTGAGTTGGTAGGACCAATCAACTCGTAAGCCACCTGAATACCATTCTCGGAGCTGGTTAGGATTAACCAGGGAGAAGGACACCAGCTTGTGTGCTTGAAGGAAAGCTACTGGAACTGAAGATTTGCCAAGTCTGCCAGCTTTGTGACCAGTCGCCGTGCAGTGCAGGAGTCCCCCGACATCCTCCCTCTTGTCCCCACGACTGAGGCTCAGGAACAGCAAGATCTGCAGGAAATGCCAGGAACAGAAGTCTTCAGCTGCATCTTTTTCTTCATTGGAAGGTACTGTGAAAACTCGAGCGAACTTACCTCACTGCAAAAGTGCGTATAACGTTGGCAACTTTCAGGCCCGATCATCTTGTGGCCCAGCATACTTTATTCCACAAACTACTTCTGAGAACTTTGGCGAAGACTTTACCGTTTAATAACCAGAACCGTTTTATCCTATACAAGACATTAGCCCATTGACTTTGGCCTAATCTATTGCATTGAATTGACTCCTCTGGTGAACTATTTGCTAGGTTTCAGAATCACTGTGATATTCGTTGGATTAACCTATGCCTTTTTACTCCTACTTTACTGATATTTTGCCCTTACTTCAGGGGAGCGCAACTGCTTAAGTAATCAGTACTGTAGTATATATGTGTGATATAACTTGCCTCCTTTTAGTAAATGCTTTATAAAGGATTGTGTAATAAATTAATAAGTGTTTTACCAAGAAAGGTGAGAGTGTCTATTTGAATACTTGTGATTGTAGACCTCTGTGTAACAGCCCTTACAGCTGACATTCCCTCTTGAGATAAGCCTTACTGCCAAGTCCTGTTACCAAAAGCTGTAGTACAGGCTTATACCAAAGGTTGGTTTTGCTTACACGTGTAGTCCTAATTGTATGTGGTGGTCCCAGAGGGTACTGCATGCAATTCTGCCTAACACTGGACTAGGCCACAGATTGGTGGCGAAAACCATACCTGGATGCACAGGGCCAATATAAACCTTCAGCACTTCTCAACCAATGTTACACAGGGAAAAGAAATCCTTACTTGCCTGCATGACTGGGTCAAATGCTTCACTGGATTTTTCTTGCTGGGACACAGGTGGTTAGGTTGACATACCAACGCTTGGAGCAATGTTGCTGCAATGAAAACAGTCAAGAATACATGTCTACCTGCGACTCCAAAATGAGCAGGGGTTAATGTTAGGGAGAATTCTCCAGAATCGCTAATTTCCCTTACCTGATGAGTCCCTCAGCAGCTTTGCTGGATTTCTAGGATTTATTTTTTCACCTGGTAAGAGTGTGAGCCTTTTTTGCCCACTCTTACATGTGTTTTTGCTGTGTGTTGTACATTTTTGCTCATGGACTATGGAGTCTCACCTACTCCATTGGCATCATCTTTTTACTGTGTGTCACAGGGTTGTCTTTTTAGACTTCCCACTTTAAACTCCATTTTCTGGGACTGACTACTTTCTCCCAGAAAATGTAAAGTTGCCATTGACTTTACTTGTATTTTTAAATTTACAGATTGAGTACAACCTATCTTCCAATAGAGTACTGGAAGGGTTAATAGTTATCCCTTTATGTCTGTTTCTCATGGAACAATATTTAGTTCGCTGTTCTCTAAGATTTGGCTGGTGGCAGTGGTATCTAACATTTTTATTCTACCGCAAGCTTTGAAAATAGCCTTGGTACAGTTAGAGGCTATGGTGGTAGCCTCAAACTCTAACCCGCTGGACCCCATTGATTTTTATTTGGTTCCAGTCGGGTTTATTCGCCATTTCTTTTTGTAAAGGTCGTTCTCGTGTTTTACTCTGTGCGCCAAACCAGGTTTGGTTCCTTTGTTTGCCATCCTTCGGCGCCCGAGTGTCTGGGTGGACAGGATGTCAGGGAGGGGTTTGAGGCCCCCTGCACAGGCTTGCACCAAAGGTGAAATTGTACTTACATGTAGTCTTAATTGTGTGTGGTGTTCCCAAAGGGTACTGCATATGATTCTGCCTAACACTTAAAACCAGCTCTTGGGTGTTAGGCATCAACTAGTAAGCAGGATGTAACGCTGGGAAACCAGGAGAGCGTACACAGTGCACTGTAAATGCAACTCCCACATGAAACTTGAACTTTCAGTACCGCCCCCAAACTGAACATGAGAAGGGAACAGTCTCAAAAATAGGTTTGAAATCCCTGATTGTGACTCCTACTACACCTTTAAAATTACCCCACCATCACCCATGGCAAAAAACAGTAGTTTTAAAAAAAAGACATTCTTACCGTCGGCAAGTCCTATACAGATGTCAGGATTTTTCATGGTGCCATTGCTGCTGGGGACTTTGCTGTCCAAGATGGGATGATTGAGCCAATTTGTGTTCCTGCAATTGAAAAAGTACAATTAAAAAAATGATAGATGTACCAGATTGACCATACCAATATTTGCGCACTACACTCTGCCAGTTGGCACACATCCACCCCGTACACAAAAGGGACCTAGAGTGCAGGGTCCAACCAGGAAATCTCCAAAGTTCGCTATACGCCAGTCCACCCCAGCTGGCAGAGAGAGCAGTAACACATACCCGAAAACGTGACTCGTGCTCAGTCACAGAGACAATAAAATAATAGAGCGAGTGAGAGAAAGAGCATCAGCTTGTTATATTTTACCCTTAACAGTTGAAAAGTCCAGCCTGCTTGCATTCCAATCATTCATCTACATATCTTACATAGAATACGACACGGTGGTTCAGAAACATCGAGTAATAGCCATGTAGCTTGTACTGCAGTTAAGTGACAGCGCTGAGGTAGCAGCAGACTGCCGCAGCTGCCATGCCAGACACAAGGGCCCCTGGCTACTTTGCAACATATGGTGCCACATGCAGGTGAAGGCCTGGCACCCACAGCTGGAAGATATACATGAATTCCACTTTAAATCACTTCTATGGCAGCGGTGCACCGAAAGTACTGTTGGTAATGCATTGATTTTAGTTCAACAAAGGATGCATAGACTTGCTCTATAGTAGATGGCTCCTGGGGTAGCTGAGCAGGTTGACAGACCATTGCAGAAACTGTGTTTAAGGTTGAATTTAACCAAAACAATAAAAACAAAAAAAATATGCAAAACGTGTTAATCAAATGACTTTTTGCAATTACTTATAAAAAAGGAAGTGCTATAAAATGTGTTTGGCCAAGGGATGGGTTGGGGTATTTCTGCCTCTGTTTGGCACCCACGAACCCTGTTTAATTTCCTAATAACTGCTGTCAGCACAACAGAAGCATGTATTTGTAAACATAACACCTTTATAAATATAACCTGTGATAAAACACAAAGCAAGGGCACACAAATTTAGTATTGGTGTGGTGCTCAAGAAAAAAAAAATATCAAAGAAAACTAGTGAACGCAAGTTTCAGCAGCGTTTGATTTTGGAAATATACTTTTTTTCCTTTGAATGGGTAAAACGCACATTTGAACAATAATGTATCCAGCATGTAGACTGCCTGCTTTCAACATTGGCAACCCCCCTCCCCGCCACAGTGATGTTCATGGCCCATCGATTTCCGTGGTGTCCCTTTCAGGACAAAAAAAACAAACGGGATGAGCAAATAGAGCCAGGAAATGCGTGAGTGACGGCTGGGGAAAGGAGCACTGTTTAGATTAGGTCACCGAGCCCCCAGCTTCTCTCTGCAAAGCTGGGGGCTTGGTAAAGCCTGGTCATGGCTGAGGTAGGCCGGGTCCCGAGATCTGGCCAGACATCTGATGCCGGATCTCGGACCCGGCCAGCTCCGTCCCATGGACCAGAGGGTTGACGAGGCAGAGGGACAGCCAAATCAGGGGGACCGGTGTTGTACGATATCTGGCTCCCCCACAGCAGATTGCTGGAGAGCCCAGCAATCTGCTGTGGGGGAGCTGGATATCATAAAACACTGGAAATGTGTGCTTCCATCGCTGCTCGCCTCTTCCCCCATGGCCAAGCAAGGTGGGGGGCACAGAGGGAGAGAGGAGCAGGGGGGACCAGCATTGCAGTGATCCGGCCCCCCTGCTCACCTTTCCCCACGCGTTAGTATTCGTGGGTCCAAAGGGAGAGAAGGAAGCAGAGGGACCGACAAAGGCCTGAAAGGCTTGCTTCCCGGCACTCCCTCCAACTGTGGTGCGGCGGTCTGAGCTGAGAAGCGGCATCGCTTACCAGGCAATAAGACGATGGCGGCACCAGCAGGAAGCAACAACGCAGCGTGGATACGCGATCCAAATGCAGGAAAGCGCACGTCCAGGCTGCTTTTATTTTCCCGAGCCCCCATCACATTGCACTGACTGAGCATGTATTTTCTCTTTTCTCGCTGTCCTGGATCACACGCCCCACAGATAGAAGACCTTTGCCTACGTTATGGCTATTTTTTAGGGCTAAATACTCATTGTTATCTTGCTCGCAAGACTACATAAGCGTTTGCATTTTCACTGTATACTAGCAAAGCAACGGGCAGGCACCTAGTCAGTGAGACAACGCAGGTAAATCAAGGAAGTCGGTCCTATACAGAGAGAAATAAATATTTGGGAGTGGGGGGGGGTCAATGCACTGCCTGGCAGCACTGAGCGGTAAAGTCAGGCACATCTCCCTGCAATATTCAGAACCCCTCACCTCGTAAAGGCAGTAAAGTTACAGAAATCATACCAAGGGAACTGCATGCTGTCGTAGTGTGTCCATTCCTGTTTTAACAGTGAAAGCCGTGTTGCGCAGATAACGGCAGCGCTGGTCATTGGGCCGGCTCTCGCCGGATCCCGCACCAGATGTGTAGCTGGATCCGGCCAGAGTCAGCCGCCGCAAACCCCAAACCCATGCTCTGCTCTGGATTACTTTGAGAAAAAAAAGAAAGAAAGGAAAGGAGGCGGCACAGAGTAGGGGGCGGAGCAGCTCATTGCCGCCATGTGCACTCTGATGGCCCCCTATGTGTACACAACAGGACTTTGATACAGGTCACAGCTGCAGGAAAAGCAAACTGTAACTTCCTCTGGTGACCCTGTGCAGGGTGCACGGGGGTCACCAGAGGAAGTTAAAGTCCTCAGCCACGACCCAGTTTATTCATGCAATGTTTGGCGGATACTTGTATCTGACAAACATTGCATGAATAAATACCCCCATTATCATTTAAACTATCCCACGTGATGCAGCCACCCAACTGCTTTCAGAGGTGAGCTGCAGGAGCTGTGCAGGGTGTGGTTCAAGTAAAAGAAAACATTGCTTATGGCGTAGTGTGGATGTTGAGTGGGACGCAGTCTGTTGCAGTCAGACGTTCCCTTTGGTTTGCAGTCTTTCTACACGAAGCATTCATCCAGAGGAAGCGCATTTAACAGTGTCGTGGATGCTGAGAAGGACGCAGTCTGTTGCAGTCCCTGGCTGTCGGGGCGCCAATGGACGAAAACAGAAGTCTGCGCAGTGGGCGCCATAGGATTATCGAGGAAGAATCGTGCCCGGCCAACTTCAAGCAGCAATCGGCTACTCCTATCAGGAAGGGGGCAGCGAGAAGATTGAAGGTAAGAGCTGCGTCTCCCGGGAGAACCTAGTGTGTGACACACTGGAGGCGGGAGGAAGGGCGATAAACAAAAACAGACCGCTGAGGCAACGCAGCCAGCGTGCCCACATGAATACAAAGAAAGCAACTAGAAGACTATCTGAAGCTGGAGATAAGGTCAGGAGGCAGTTCTCCCCCAGCCCCTCCTACCTGCTGCTCGCTTGCGGTTAAGAAAATGAACATGAAAGTAAATATCGAAGTCCACGATATTGTGGTCAGAGAGGAGTTAACAACTCCTCCAGATACGCTGACAAGGAATAATGCATGGGGGTATTGTGCGGATAACGTGGAAGAAGGAACCTCATTAGCCCAATTAACATCTGAAGACAAAGGACCACACAATACCGGGAAGTAGGCTTGGAGATCTCGCGAACGCCTAAGAAGGCAAAACGGCCAAAAATGTAAGATCTACGCAAGCCACTACCTCAACCCTCCCCACCGAAGACGCTTGCTGAGAGGAGACGGGCCCCTGAGGGATAAAGCCCAGCCCGGCCAAAGTTCTGAAAACAAAAAAAACAGCCAGGGTGGGGGAGGGGGCAAATTCTTACAGCGGGCTACAAGGGCTACAAATCAGAAGAAAAGACTCAGAGACCCCACGTACACACGTGTTTGCACCCAAAAGCGTTAAAGACGAAACCTCTTCTTCTCTCTCTACAGCAAAAATCAGTGCTATCTAGCACATTGAAACATTTTTTTGCAACAAAAATCAATGGGGGAAGCGGCTTCCTGTTGAACTGACGGACGCCGAAATGCTGGCAGGGTCGGAAGCCTGTCACATCAGCAGGTGTCAGTGCCCGGGTTACATTGCAAGTAAGCTCAGCAGACAAGCTTCCCCTACAGGCCCGTTGCAACGACAGAAAACAAGCGCTAAGGGCCGGGGAGGACCTTCTAAACGCCAACATTGATAAAATGGCATTACATCAGGCAAGAAAAAGGACGGTCCGATGGCCAATTAAGTGAGGACATTCTGCAGAATCATATTCCAGAGATGACAAACGAAACGGCCGCAACAACTGATCCCCCCATCGTCAAAATAAACAGCCGCCTGCCTAAGGCCTAAAAATCCAGACCAGCGGACCGAGGTTGGCTTAGAGAAAAGTCAACCAGACAATACTTGCATCGTCTAATGAAAGTAGCCTTCCAAAGCAAGAGCTTGGAATGACACCGATACATGAGGGGGCTCAAAACAGGATGGCATCTCCACACGTGGCTGAAAAAGAAGAATCACAGAAAGCTAGATCCCCATTAAAAAAAAAAATGAAGAAAAAAAAATAACTTGCATTAACCCTTCAGCAGGTATACAGTTCTGTTGCCGCGGGATTTTTCGTCGCAGGACTTTTCATCGCGGTTTTTTTATCGAAAAAAAAAATGTTTTTAACAATTCAATAAATATTTGTGGGTGAAAGGGAATAATTTTTTTAAAAAGGGTGGTTTGGGGGGGTAACCACCCCCAAAAAATAAAAAAAACAAGTTTTTTTCGATTAAAAAACGGCGATGAAAAGTCCCGCCATGAAAAATCCCGTGGCAAAATTACGTAGAACCCTTGAGCATGGGTTGACCTTGTAGAGGACTCCCCTGAGGAGACAGCTCAGCGAAATTTCAACTCCAGTTTCACGAGATACCCCTTCCAAAAAAGTCGACTTGATGTCCATTATATCAACGGTCACAATTGCGTTAGCCCCTTTTTGTAAACTATACGAGGCTATGAATGAAGCCCTTAAAGACAACTCGGCAATAATGTCATCCATGCATTCAAAACTAACCCAACCCATCTGGAGGGTTTGTCATGATCTCTGCTTCCAAAAGATCAGGACTTGCCCGACTCCCTTGGAAGCAGACCCATAACCCCGGTTCCGAGTGCCAGCCAGTCCCAATTGGGACCTTTTGGACCCTGTCCTGGCGCCAGTGGCACCAGGCTCATAAAGATGTCCAGTCCCAGCGCTGGAAGCGCCGGGCTCATAATGCTTGGGTGGACTTACCTGCAGCAGACCATGCTGCTTACTTACCTGCCAGTTGAACCCCTGATCCTCTTCTGTTTGGGACTACTTTTCCTGTTGGGTGGGGCAGGAGCCACTCCCTAGGTTCAGAACACTGGAACTCTTCTGGAAAGCAGGAACTCTTTTCTTACCTAGGCGTGGCTGTGGAAGGAGACACCTAAGCACTACAGGAGGCTATTTAAACCACACCCGATGGATGAATCTTGCTTTGCGTTATTCTGCATTCTCTGCAGCAGAACGCTCATCGTGTCTTCTGCTTCTGATCCTGGGCCTAAGGGAACAAAGGCTTACCATCCTAGAATCCAGTCTTCAGCAGCACCTGTAAAGACAAAGAAAGAACAGGTTAGCACTACGGTCTTCAGTGGCAGCGCATCTCTTACCTGGTCCATCGGCTGTCACCAACGCCTCGCGCTGCATTCCGGCATCTGAAAGACAAAGGCTTACCTACTCTCGCATGCTCCGGAGGTCTTCGCACTGCATTCCGGCATCTGAAAGACAAAAGCTTACCAGCTCTTCGCACGCTCCGGAGGCCTTCGGCGCTGCATCCCGCATCTGAAAGACAAAAGAAGGTGCGTTTAAAGACATTGGGCAACTTTATTACTCACGTGCCATTACTCCTTCCCACGCCGAATCCAGTGGGTATTCCAGCACCCTTCAGCTTCTCTAAAGCTCCGAACTTGTACCTGCAAGATAAAAGGGACAGTTAGTGCGCATCGTGAAGCAGGCTACAAGCTCTTACTTACGTGCTTCCAGGCGCTTCTATTCCTCACGCGGGTTTGATCCTCAACTCTCATCAGCCCGCCATCCGCCATCGCCGGAACCCTACAAAACAAGAGATATCATTACAAAAGACTTTTAAGACATTTGAAGTGCCCAGAACTTACCGTTCGTGCAGTTAACGACGGACAGCAGTCCTCTGAGGTCAAGAGGCTTGCACCCTTATCCAGTGAAGAAACTGGTTACGGCACCCTGCCCCGAGGCAGATGGAGAGCTCGGCGTTCACTTACCTAAGGTGAGGGCGTTAACCTTTGGGGTTCTACAGGAGAAGAGAAAGGGAAGAGGAGAGAGGCACCCAATAACCCCAGTTCATTAATCCCATATTTTCTATCTGCAGACATCTTACTCTTCGAGTCAGACATACAGTGCACAGAGGTCCAGCCCAAAGAGCCAACCGTGTGTTACACATCACCTTTGAAGATACGGCATTCACCCAGTCAAGACCGGCGCCTCTGCGGGAATCAGGTGAGCGTTACAGGGTTATATTGAAGCAAAAAAAACAGCAGACACTCAGAACTACTTACAGCAACAAGTTCAACTCAAACACCAGTACGAGATTCCTCTGAACAGAGTTCTGAAGTGGCCACAACAGCCTGCACCCAAAAGGAAGTACTGACACTAACCCAAGCCAAGGGTAGAGCAGCTTACGTATCGGAACGCACTATCCCAGATCTGAAGTCACAAGAGATGGAACCTGCACAAAAGAAACCAAGGGAGAATGGGGCCATTGCAAGAGATCTAGGGCCTTTTGAACCATTACCCCGGCAACATTCTTTGCGAAAACCATTGCGGGATTCAAACGTATGGCCTAAGGCATCCTATGGGATCTTTGGACAAAATGGGCTAGGAATAGCAATGGATGTGGTGGTATTTAGAGGGAATAAAGAAAGCACAAAGGGAACAGGTTACGGGGTAGTGGCTCAGGACGTTGTGAAAACCAAGGCCGACCCTCAAAAACAAAATAAACAAAAAATAACAAAAAGTCTTTAGACTTTAATGGATCTCCAACAGAACATAAAATGCAGTACTCAACTGAAGGAAGGTTATTCAACTTTGCGAACAAACTGCAAGCCTGAAAAGACTGCACTCAGGGGACATCCTGATTGTTGAACCAAGGGAGGAAGATAATAAAGAGTGCTCCTATCTCCATATTGAAGCAAATAACGTAAGGAGCCTCTTCAGAAACTCTATAGGGGACTTCAAAAGGATGGGTTATGAAATTAAGGAGATTCACGAACCAAAGAGACAAAAGTTTGATATGAATCAAGAGAGAGAAAGATATATGGGCAGAAAAGCTCACCAAGAAAGCCCAAGTAATACAAAATTGAAGGACATAGACTATAGATGTACAAGAACCTACATAAAGACGCCAAACCACAGTTGGAGGCGGTATCTTTGAAATTGTGAACGCTGTCCATCATATGAACGGACCCTTAATGAATCTTCGCCAACAAGGCGAGACAGCAGACTCTCCAAGAAAGCTAAAAAGTGATTCCCACGAGGCCCTGCCTTTGGGAGAAACAAAGACAAGACAGTGGCAAACAAAGAGCATGAGATTCCGAGAAACCACTAGCACAGGCGTAGAGAGGAAAATGAGCAACAACCGCCCCCAAAGCAGAGCATTTAGACATCAAGAGTCCAGGAAAACTATAAATTCTTCTAGCCACCAACATCGAAATCCAGGGAGGTTTCGGGGCCTGACCTAGGGGAAGTCAGAAGAGTTACACCAAGGAAAAACTCAATGTGCTCATGGAATACCCAAGGTTTCGGACATTTAACTACGATCGCGGATGTTAACCTGGGCGACTGATATTGCCTGTCTCCAAGAGACATGGTTAACTACAAAGCCTTACCTCGATGGATATGACCTGGAACTCTCACCAGCAATTAAGGGGGTGGTTGGTAGGCCCATTTCCAGGCTCCTAACCACCATAAGAGCAGGAAGCGGGTTAACGCTAGATTCTACCCTTCAAGCCACAGAACTAATTCAAGCAGTCTTCGTTTTGTGGAATAGACAAGAGCCCCAAGAAGATCCAAATAAAACACTTACTGGAACCCGGCCAGAACTGATGCCGACAAATACTTACACGCCATAGAAGACACCCTTGAAGAAGCCAACGCCACCCACAAAAATCGATCACACAATAATTTCGGGTGACTTAAATGCAGTGTGCGTAACAGAGGGGGCAAAGGAGGCACACCTTCATTTGAGAGTGCATTTATATCTCAGGGGCAGAAAATGGAATCCGCTAATGAATGCATACGATATGCATAACCTCCACAAAATAAAAAACCACCAAATACCATCAGTACCGACATGGGAAGGAAAAGGAGTGGGTCTCATGATAGATCACAGATGTGTCTCAAGAAAATTGCTGGAGCAAATTGAAGACTTTGAAGTCGTGAGAACCTTAAACAGCGACCATAACCTAGCAACCCACTGGAAAGTCACACACCTGAACAGGGAAAGCACGTTTAATAACCTGGAACTTTGTAAGGGGAATACACGCCTTAGACTAAAAGAAAAAGAAATTGTCTCCTTGACATCTGACTATTGCCAAGCAAAGGAACAGTGGGGAAAAAGAGGCATAGAAGTTCTTGCCTATCAGCCCTACCTCAAAGTACACAAAGTTAACAAACTATAGAGCTCTGACACCTTAAAACCAAAGCTCCACGTGTACAACAAACTGTTAGTACCTAAAAGGCGAATGGTAAGACAAAGCAAACGCTTGATGAAAAAAACTAAAAAAATCCATTATTAATAACTAAAGCAAAAGAGGAGGAAAAAAAAACTACAAAGCCTGGATACGGCATCAAAGAGTACATTTATACCAAGCAGACTCCGAAGCAATGCTGCGCATTCTGAGTGGCAAAAACTCCAGGGTTTTCTGGACCCTGATTGAGCCAGGCGCAAATGAATCAACAACACTTGATAACAACGTGGCTGAACAAGCTTGGATTTCACACAAGGAATTATATAAATCATTGGGAAACAAATGCCCCCTTGACACGCCATCTGTTAAAGTGTGCTGGAACATCGCCAGATAAGAAGACAAGTTCAGAAAATTAAATAATCTCGAGCACCGGGCCCAGATGGGTTAACTAATTATAACCTGAAACAGCACACGGAAGCCTGGGCATCCCTGATAAGCGAGATATTTCAGCACTGCGTAGACTGCAGTGCAATTCCCTCAACATGGAAAAATGCCATCGTAGTGCCAATCTTTTAAAAAAAAAGGAGACAAGAATGATCCAAGGCAATATCGCCCAATCGCTCTACTGGATACCATCGGAACAATGTTTGGTTCCTTAGCTCTCGAGGGCTTCCAAGAGTGGACCTTTGCCTCTGATAATTACGATCCCCTACAGGCGGGCTTCGTTCGTGGACTGGGAACTTCAGCAATCATTCTTCTAATAAGTGTTCTGAAGGCAAAAGCACTTCAAGCCAAAACATGATTAGGTCTAATCTTCGTGGACTTGGTGCAAGCTTTCGACAGGGTGAATAGAGAAATCTTGTGGCAAAAACGGATCCATTGAAGGTGCCCGAGCTCAATATTACAGCCTATCCAGGCTTGTACTCACAGACCTCAATGAGAGTAACGCTAAACAAAGTTGGCCTGTTATCAGATAAGATCGTAACAGCGCTTGGGGTGAAGCAAGGATGCCCTCTAGCGCCAGCTTTATGCAACTCTTACATCGCTGACTATAGAGGAATTAATTCGAGCCTTCCCGCCGTCATTGGGAAATACAAAAATCCCAAGAATTCTCTATGCGGACGACATAATACTGCTTGACCAAACCCCTGTCGGGTTACAAAGACAGATGGATAACTTGAAGGTCTACCTGAGAGACAACAATTCGGAACTCAACCAAACAAAAAAAGAAGGTAATGTTTAGGAGAAAAAAACAAAAGAAAACACACCACAGTCTCAAACTGTTCACGGGGGATAACAGGCTGGAAAACGTCACCAGTTTCAAATACTTGGGGATAATACTGAACAACAGTAGAGCTGAAACACCAATGCAAGACCATCTACGAAAAAAGATGAGAACCTTAATAGTCCAAACAAAAATCAAGGAAATTAAGTTTGTACGTTTCTCATTAATGCCAATCCTGAAATTCTTCAGATCAAAGGTGATCCCAAGTATAGTTTTTGGAGCTGAAGCGTTGCCATCACTTCCAGACTCCATATGGATTAAGCTTGAGGGGCTCTTTTAGCGCCAAGTGCTGTCATTGCCACAGTCGACTCCTATGGTGTTGATTCGACGTGAACTGAGTTTGTCCTCCCTGAAAGCAACCGTCGAAAGAAGCAGTCTGATGCTATACAGGAAGATCATTCAACTGGCTGCGAAATCAATGCTGGAAATAATCAACAATGTTGAACGATGAAAACCAAATGCTCACAAAATGGAGATCAAAGAACAGGAGCTTATTGAAAAAAAAAAATAATAATAATAATAATAATAAATAAATGAATAAAAACACAGAAGTTCAGAAGAGGACCTCCTGGCCAATCCAGGGAAAGTTAATAAAAAGATCGTAGAAATGGATTGGCTAGGAGTGGATAGAGACTCTGAATACAGCCTGACAAAGGATCTGCCATATAATCCAAAAGAAGTAAACAAGATTATACCATACCTCGTGAAAATCCCAGACAAAGAGCAAGTTTTATGAGAATTCACCTGAACTTAATCAGCACAAACGAGATCTTAGCGATCAGGCGACAGGTGGACTCAAACAAATGCCGCTTCTGCACCCAAGATAATCAAATCGAAACAAGAAGGCATCTCCCATCCTGTACAGGCCTTTCAAAAGAAAGATCCACATGGCTAGGCCACCTGCTTAAAAACGTATATGTTTATGATGAACAGGAATGGTGGGCCCACTTAATAAGCAGTGAAAAGACGAACTGGGTCATCGCAGTGGTGGGTTTCTTCAAAATGATTGGCCTGGTCGCATAAGTGACAAAAAGGATCTGACCGATAAAGAAATATTCACTTGTTCGTCTCAGCTGATGAGAGAGTAAAGACTTGACTACATAGCTAATGAACTTCATTACAAAGCAAATGCACTGGAGAACTTGAATTTCTTCATTTTGTAAAAAAATTGTTCACACAATTAAATCAAATAAAAAAATAAAACATGGTTTACCAACAGACTATCTACTCTTTCACCATTAGCTAGAGTAATTGCTCTTAACGATTCTTTCACAGTCTACTTAAAATACTGCTCTGAATGAGCTAAGATCACAGTGTAGACTAACATTGCTGTTGGTAGTTTAGGTGCACAGATGGCTGGTACGGTTTGTTCCCGTGTACATGTGCGGGTCGGACTGGGCCATACAATTATCTTGGGCACCAACGGAAAAGTGGCCCATAGTTGTAAACGGCAATTCATTCCCTTTCTAATATGGGGGGTGGGGTGGGTGGACGGGGTTATAAAATAGGATGCAAATTGTGCATTTTAAAGAATATTTACTCAGCAACACTGGTCAAAACTATTAACATAGTGAAGTAACATCACCAGTGCGACGGAAGTGGAATTGATATATAGTTTGGAAAAGAGGCAGCATGAAAGCAATTGCGCCGTTTAAAACTATTATTTTGGACATTTCCTTTGATCGCAGGTCAACTGCCAGCTCCGCCCCAAACCTCGCCTCTTTGAGCACCGCCCCCTTCACCTCCACCCACACCCTGGCCCTTGTGGGACCCCCCCGCCAAATTGTTCTCATTTCCAGCACTGGATAAGGTGGTAGATGGCAGCAGCCGAATCCGCCATGAAATTCCCTTGGCGTGTGCGGCACGGCCATAAACCACTTCTGTTAGGGGGTGGGTGGAGCCAGGGATGAGGATACCAGCCAAGAAGACATACAAAGATCTGCCGTTGTTGCAACTAAAATCAAAATAGGAAAAACAAACCCATCAGTGTTTTGTTCTCCTCTGTTCCCCTCCCTTGCCGCGCTGTGAAACACCTGTGTATGAGCTCGATGTAAACAAAAATATCAACTATACCAGGTGCTTTGCCGAGATGAATAAGCGCATTATAAATGCGCAATAAAAAATAAATACCTGTCTGTGCACGGCGTGGACCACTCCTTCCTCCGTAATCCTCTTCCTAAGCACATAGACGTCCCACGTGAAAACGTCACGACGACGTAACAAACAAGTCATTATGCCTTAAAGGCATTTCAGAAACTATCGGCAAACTTTAAAACAAACACAAGAGAAGGGGTAGGTGCCGAATGTGACATGTGGCACATGCCACAGCGTGCCACAGCATGCCACCAATCTCTGGACTGGCTGATGTAAAATGTACAGTTTAAGGAATTTCAAACACATTCAACAAGTGAAAAATACCCTCTCAATCATTATGGGATTGTTTTATATTAAAACACTTTCAGCAAATGTATAGTTTAAGCACTTATCAAGCCCAGCATGTCACCAATCTCGGGACTAGCTGATGGCATATTTACTGTTTAAATGACTTCAAAGACATTAAACAAGTGAATAAAAAGCCTCCTAACCATTGTGAGATGTTATAAATCAAATTTTAAAAAAAAGAAATAAATTAAATTCCAATAGCTCCCTTGAGCTCACAACCTCATGCACTGTAGTCTGAGGTTCTACCATTACACCAATACTTTAGATGGAACATTTCTGGTGCTAGTTCTTATGACCTAATCACACAGCAGGGCCTGCAATACCCTTTTCAGTGTCAATACTAACTTGGCATGCCACCTAGATATTTCTTTATATCTGCTTCAAATCCGTTTTTTCATTGCTTCAAAATTGCTTCAGGCCTCTCACCTCTTAGGCTCTTGTCTTATATTTCATAACTTACAGCAATTGAATGGTTGAAAGCACTTGGAACTCCAGCATGCCACAGCATGTCACCGCTCTCGGGGCTAGCTGATGGCAAATTTACTGTTTAAATGACTTCAAAGACTTTAAACAAGTGAATAAAAATCCTCCTAACCATGTGAGATGTTATAAATCAAATTTAAAAAAAACCTCATGCACTGTATTAGGAAGTTCTACCATTGCACCAAAGCTTTAGATGAGAAATTTCTGGTGCTAGTTCTTATGACGTAATCAGACAGCAAGGCCTGCAAGTCCCTTTTCAGTGTCAATTCTAACGTGGCATGCCACCTAGATATTTCTTTATATCTGCTTCAAATCCATTTTTTCATTGCTTCAAAATTACTTGAGGCATCTCACCTCTTAGGCTCTTGCCTTATATTTCATAACTTTCAGCAATTGAATGGTTGAAAGCACTTGGAACTCCAGCATGCCACAGCATGCCACCAATCTCGAGACTAGCTGATGTAAAATGTGCTGTTTAAATGACTTCAAAGACATTAAACAAGTGAAGAAATAGCCTCACAACCATTGTGAGATGTTATAAGTCAAATTTAGTAATAAAAAGCCTGTGTGTCACCTTGCGGCTGCTAGCTGTCTGTCTCCTGTGTATTGCACAATATGGCCTGGGTAGAAGTAGAATCCTCTGACAGCAAGTAAAGCAGAGAAGGGCCATCAAACATTTTGCAGGACCCCTCTCTGGGACAGCTGATGGAGAAAGCAGCATGGGCAGGTCTAGGGCTGTTATCCCATAAACCGGACTTTCTCCTGGGCTGGGTGCCTTTTCGCAAGAGCTGACAACTGTGAGGCCCAGAGCCTGCAAGAGACAATGGCAGGAGGAACATAAGGCCAGTTTCAAACCACTGTCAGAATCATGCAAAGGACACACAAAATAGTGGCATGCTAAGGGAAAGGCATGATGGAAGAGACAAGGTGATATACCCATAGCTCTCAACTCACATGCTTTTGGCGGGTGTCACCCGCCTTGTAAAGGGCTGACTCACCCGCCAAGCCTCCTGCACGCCCATTCATTCCAATGGGCGTCTCACCCACCAAAAACAAAATCGGGTGATTTCACCCGCCTTTGCAAAACAGGATCTATGCATACCCCTTAGCCCACAGGAAGACCAAGAGGGCACTGAATGGGATTCCAGCAGCACTGAGAGTTCTCGTCTTTCTGTGAGCTTGCCACTCCTCAGGAAGGAGAACCGTGCAAAAGGCACAATAAGAGCGTTTAGAAATGCAGAGATAGTTCCCTGATCGATCCCTTCCATCCAGACCTGCTACTCCACCCAAGATCCTTGGAGGGGAAGCCCCCACCTAAGGCCAAAGGCTACTTGAGCAAGCGACTGCGCACGCCTCTAAATAAGGAGGTGAGAGTCTAATTGAAGGCACAATATCCCAGACCTCCTCTGCCGGATAAAGTAGCGGACACTCTGGAGGTGGACTCATTCATGGTGAAGCACACCAAGGACCTGAAAAGGGCATTGACCGCTCATGGATAGCATGCCAGGACACGCTCCCCGATTCCATAAATCCATTGGCCAAGATCATTAAAATGGTGGAAGAGACCAAAGAGGCCCTGCCTATGGATGTGCATATTCTGGCTAATTGGGCACAAAGAGCAGTTTGTTTAATAAGTAATACCAACTGTATGATAGCAGTGGAGTGCAGACGATCGATTTTAGTAAAGATCGACCTGAAACTCAGGAAGTTGGCATCCTCTGAGGCCGCTGCAGCAGCTAAAGGGCTTTTGTTTGGAGAAGCTTTTGTCAAAGACATGTCCAGATTTGTTAGCACCTTTGCTGCTCTGGACAAAGGTCAGACATCGTTAAAAAGAGTGTTTGTGCCCTGTGTATCTGCCAGGGCGGCAGAAGCAGAGGCATCTCCGCCAGCCGCTGAGGAGGCCAGAGGCCCTATAGAGGCAACAACTGGTGACAGCAGGAAGACAGAAGGCTGAATCCTTCCTTCCTCTCCCGTGGAAGAGGCAGGCGTCAGGGCTGGCACTGCAGCAGCAGGTGAGAGTACAGTCATATGCACAAAGCGCAGCAGCAAGCAAAGCAATTCCTGCGATAGGTGGTAGGCAAGCGATGCACCAAAGCGATTGGGAGGAGCTTACCATGGACTCTTGGGTCGCGGAGACTGTGCAGGGGTATTGTCTGTAATTTTTAAAGAGCACAGACAGACGAAACCGCAGCAACCTTTCGCAATTTCAGAGTGTTAGGCAGAATCACATGCAGTACCCTTTGGGAACAATACATGCAATTAAGACTACAAGTGTCAGTACAATTTCACCTTTGGTACAAGCCTGTACTACACAGTTATGTGGTAGCATTGGCTGAGCAGCCAGACGTATCTCAAGAGTTTAAGTGAGCAGTAGAACAAGTTACACAAAGGGATCAACAAATACAGTGGTTCAATCAAACACTCAAGGTTTCTTGGTAAAATAATATACATTTATTTACACAGTCAATTAGAAAACATGACACTATCAAAAGCAGCTTAATATCATACACTAATACACCACAATACACAACCAATATGTTACTGAACAAGTTCAGCTCCCCTGAAGTGGGATCAAAATGACACTTCAGTTGCTTTAAAAAGGGGTAAAAAGACAAGGTTATAGGAAATGCAGCCCAAATACATTCATAGGTAGGGTAAAGGGTTTCAGTTAACTACAACCAGCAATTCAATTCGATAGGCCTGGGCCAAAGTCAATGGTTCAGAGTCTTTGTATAGGATAGCACAGTTCTTGTAGATAACGGTTAAGTCTTTGCCACGGTTTTTAGAAGAATTTGGCTAGGTGAAAAGTTAGACGAATGTTTAGGGAAGGACCAGCCTTCAAAGAGGGGAAAGTTTCACAAACTTTCTCTGTGGTCGAAAACATTTCCGGACCGCGTTTGCACAGTACCTTTAAAGTGAAGAAGAGCTGTAGCGGAGGCAGTTGTTCCTGGCAGTTCGAGCAGACCTCGCTGTTCCTGTGCTTCAGTCGTGGGGACAAGGAGGACATCGGGAGGTTCCTGCACTGCCCAGGGAAGAGGCCACAAGCTTGGATAAACGTCGGTTTAAGGTGTGAGTGCCTTAAAGACCACAAACTGGTATCCTTCCCACTGGCTATCCGGTTTTCCACAGCACTCTGTAGAAAATTCGACCAGGAGGGGACGGTTTTCAAGCGGCTTGTGAGTTGTTTGGTCCCACCAAACTAAAGGGAAGAAGTTAACCTTGAAGTGCTTCTCTGTCGATGGAGTTTCAGGCATTTTGGACCTGCAGCAGGGCTTCACCGGTCGTCCAGGAGTTGCAGCAGTCCTCTTCCTTCAGCTCGTCTTTCGGTTGCTTCGTTCCAGTGGTCGACTCTGCTTTCCAAGTCCCAGGGACCTGCTTTTAAACAGTTTTCCCCCATTCATTCCAGCCTTGCTGTCACTCACACAGCAGGGTGGCTGTCCTTGCCGGACAGCCAGCCAGCCAATCACGCCAGAGTGCATTAAGGTCTCTTAGGAGACTACGCACAGGGAGTTTCGGGCACCTCCCTCACAACCTGTCCACCCCACTTCAGCACTGAACCCCGCCAAAGGCCAACGAACAAAGGGACCAAACCTGGTTTGCCGCGCAGAGTTAAGCACAAGAAGGACCTTTTCTAAAAGAAATGGCAAAAAAAGTCGACCGGAGTCTGTTTTTACAGATAGGTCTTGCATGCCATCTTGAAAAACATGGCTGACCCGATTTTTTGCTACTGTTGTTCGTGGTCAGATAAAATCATGGTAGTTTGATCTAAACCACTGCCACCAGCCATTTAAAGCAGGAAAGGGTAACATTTGACTGTTACATGAGTGTTTTGACTCGGGATGCTAGGCAACCCCTCCAGCACTCTATAGGAAGATAGTGTGTGCTGGGTCAGTAAATATAACGAGACTAGTATAGTCAATTTAACTTTACATGATCTGGGAGATGGTAGCCAGTCCCAGAGAAAGTGTTTAAACCTTGGGGAGTCTGAAAGACACCCCTGTGCCACTGCACTGAAGGTGCTGTGTGACACAAAGAAAATGATGATGCCTATCAAGTTGTTTTAAAACACCATAACCAAAGAACACAAAAGTAAAAAACACATCAAAATACATGGAAGAGTGGGAAAAAAGGCTCACACTCTTCCCAGGTAGAAAAATCAAATCCTAGAAATCCAGCAAAGTTGCTGGGCGTCTCAAAAGGTAAGGGAAATTAGCACATTTTGAGAATTATCCCTAACACAGAAGGAACAAAGCCTCATGGTCAAGGAATTAGGAGAGTTCCTAAAGAAAAGGGCGATAGGGCCAGTGCAGCAGGTGGCGCAACGCTTCCTAAGCAATGTCTTTCTGGTGAAACCGAAGCAAAAGGTAAGGCCGGTGATAATCTCAGACAATTTAACGCCTTTCTCATGTACCGACACTGCAAGATGGAGGAAATCCATCTCTTCAGGGACATTTTGCAGAAAGGGCACTGGCTAACCTACATAGATTTGAGGGATGCCTATCTAGCAGTACCCATTCCTGAGATGCACCAGCAATTTTTAGAATTCCTCTGGTGATGGCAAAGGTGGGAGTTTATGTGTCTCCCTTTTCGGACTAACTTCAGCACTGTGGTGCTTCACAAAGCTACTCAGGAGTGAGACTGATTTTATACATCAAGGATATTTGTCTCATGGCGCAGGATCTGATGCGGCTGCCAGAGCAAATGGTCCCAATGACAGGTCTCCTAGAGAAGCTGGGGTTTCTCATCAATTGGGAGAAATCCGAGACCAGGCCACATCAGAGAATGGAGTTCTTGCAGTTTATCACAGACTCAAAGCTGGGGCACTGTCTCTGCCCCTGCAGAAAATGAACGACCCTTTGAAATATCACAGTATTGACTTTCCATTAAAGACTAAACTTTACTTGACAGTCTTATGTCTGCTGAATCACCTCTTCTGTTTAAAAGTTCTTTTAACTAACTGATCAATTTTCCATCAATCATATGTCATAACGAGTTGCATTTGTCAGTAATTTTATAGTCACTTATCTAAGAAGGAATCTGCTGAACCTACAAGGGAACTTGACAGCAGGTGCGGACACTAAACAGGCAGACAACACAGGGCTGATCCCTGCTGGATTTCGAGGCGGTTCATTACAGGTTTTGTTCTTCGCTATACCCTGTTCGAGATGGAGTCATTCATTAGGAAGCTACAGCGAGACAGTGAAAGAAAGAGGAATTTGGAGGTGATAGGACCATAATGTTGTGATTCATGGACTAGGACAAGTGTCATGCCTGAGGGCAATAGAGTTTCAAACTGCAAAAACTACATTGACACAGAAAATGTTTTTTTTCTTTGATTTGTGTTTAATGTTTTTTTCTTTTTAATATTGCTGCTTGAGTTTTAATAAAGAAGAGTATGCATAATACGAGCCTCTGTGTCTTTAATAGAATCATGACTTTCCTGAAAGAAAGTATGGACAATCTGGACTCTACCACAGTACTAACTGCCTCAATGGAGTTTACCATCAGACAGCATTTCTGGCTAGTCCCTTTTTTTCTGGCAATGTATTCCATATCGTGTCATGGAGTGCCCCTTACATTTCTCTGTCAACAGAGCTGCCAAGTCTCCCTAGAATCGTGGGAGTCTCTAGCAAAAGGAGACAGACACCTGCACTCTCGTATTTGAGCAGGATTTTCTTTCTACATAACTGCTGAGCACAGCACTCAACAGCACATGCTGGTCTGACTGGGGCTAAACTGTCTCCTGTACACCCCGACTGCTGAATTTCCAGCTGATCTCAGTGGCAACTTTGGATAAAGAGGGATAAATGGGATAGATAAGATGATCATGTGTGTAATTTCAGCACAGGTGGTGTGAGAGAGGCTACACAGCAATGTGATGGTCTGACATGCATATTCTGGCACACAAACATGACTGTAGTGTCTGACAGGACATATTCTTGCTTTGCTTCTAAATTTGATTAGAAACCACATCCTGCAGTCTCATATGGAGCACAGTTTAGGGTTCCTAAACCAGACCTTTCGTTTTCTAATGTTACATCAGGAAAGGAGAGGACCTTGCAATTCTCTTATTGATTTCATGTGCAAGTTCATCACTACCAGGTCGGGGCTGCGGACCCCAATAAACGTCAAGGGATAGGCTTCATGGAGGGACTACTTCACCTTAATGTCTACTTTCCTTAAGCCTCAGCCCGAGGAAAATCCAGACACTTCCCAACAGACTGGTCCCGCTGAATGTCGCTGTGGCTCATATGTCTCACACTCTGCCCAACCTCTATTGTCCTTCAAAGGCATGCATGAAATGGACAACTGCCCTCTAGGCCACAGCTTTATGGAAGAAATGGCAGCAATTATATGGCTTTTCCCCCAGTCCATGTTGGCAAGAGAGTAACAATATTCTTATACTGCACGCCCATGTGAAATATAACTTTGTCTTAAAATCTATGTATCATATGTTTGTCCTTCTGTAGGCTGTTGATTTCTTGGAGTCATAGATGTGTGTGATGTGTTGCATTTTGATAAGTCATTCATTTTGTGAGGCCCATTGCTTCCGAGTCACATTTTACATGTTACTGTGTGGGATCTCAGCAGTGGGTCAAAAAATAGAAGAAAAGCATGACATGGTTTAGTTAAAAACAATATTTCCAGAGGCACATGGGCTAGATGGAGCCTGGGGTCCCCTGGTATATTAAACAGGCCAGGTATTTCAGGAACCACATAAGGAAAGAAGGAAGGCCCTTTACCCTGGAGTAGGGGGTGCAGAGAGTGGGGGCTCCCAAAACATTCATACGAACAGAAATGCGACATTCACAAATAGAGTGTGAGGTGTTCCTCGGTCTGTTGTGGTGTCGTCATGTCCACCTTTACATTTTTCATCATCCTATCATGATCGTGATGGACCCAAAACCCCTAGTGCCAATTTTCCAAAGGTCATTTCTTCGCACACCACTCCCATTAGAGCACTTGATTGCAACTGTCAGATTACATGGTCACTGTCCATTTCGATGCAGTGGCTGGCAACCCCATGGACTACCTGCTGTGTTATCCAGGTCTTCAGGCGTCGACATCCGAGGCAGTGGAAGTTGAGGCGAAAGCTCTGGTTAGCATGGTCAGATCGATGACTCCTCTAATATATATCACTTTGATTGTCCTGCTGCTATTCTTTTTTTTAAACTTCTTTTTATTAAATTTCCAACAAGAAAAAACAGCACAGGTACACATTCATAATCACAAACGAAGACTTAACAGCGGGAGCATAACACGTGACATTACAGTTGGTGGTGAATCCCTTGAAGGGAGAGAAGGGCTGGTGCAATGCGCCGTAAGGCAGTTCGGAATGCGTCCAGGCTCTCCCCGGTTCCTGGTATTGTTCCTATTCCTCCCACTTCCCCCATATTTTCAGGAACTTCCGGGGGCACCCCCTTGCCGTGTAGATTCACCTTTCCAGCAAGGCGCACCTGTCCATTTAATTGGTCCACAGATCAATACCTATCCTGTCCGCGGAGCCCCAGGTGCTGGCCGTTAGCCTCTTCCCCAGCCCCAATGCCACATTTGGAAATAACTTTTCGTATTTGGTAATATCCGTTACGCCCCCTATTCCCAATAGAATACGTTTGGAGTCCTTTGGGATTGGGAACCCCAGCACTCTGGAGAGGCGCGGCAGGCACGTTGTCCAAAAGTCTTGCAGTACCCCACATTCCCAGATCATGTGGTAAAAGGTGCCCTGTTGCAGCGGAGGCAGGTCGCATCGTCGTCTACCCCCATCTGGATGTTTGTGTTCTAGAGTAGTATGATCTTTGTGGGTTTTCGGAGTTGTATCAATCTGACTTTTGCGTCAATTCCAATCTCACGTGGGGACATTAATGCCTCCACCCATTCTTCTGCTTCCAGTGTCCCCAGGTCTTGCTCCCATTTTCCTCGGGGGTGTGTGAGTTCCCCAGAGCCGAAGGAGTTGATCACCTGGTAGAAGGTGGAAGTAACCTTGGAGGGAATCCGGTGTGGGAGGGTGTTTGTCTCTAGGGGGGAGCATGCAGGTATGTCGGTAAGGTTCTGGAATTGGGTATTGATAGCGTGTGTGATTTGGAGATATCTAAAGTGGTCCATAGGCCTCAGTCCGTGTGTTGTATTCAGCGCATCAAAGCTTCTCCGTCGACCCTCATGGACAATGTCTGCCAGTGTGGATATCCCTCTTCTCTCCCAGGTGTCAAAGTGGCCCATTCGCTGGATTTCGGGGAGGTGTGCGTTGTGCCATAGGGGCTGGATCAGGGTTGGTTTGCCCTCCCAGCCGATGTGTCTATGTATTTCCTTCCAGATCCGACGGGTGTGCAGGGACCTCCTGGGGACCCCTTTCAGGTTTTCCTTGTCGTCGTAGAGTATTTGTAGGAGCGGCGGGAGGCCGGTGTCCATCATTTCGACCCGGATGTGTGGGAGCGTTGGGTCCCCATGCAGCCAGTCGGTTGCCACCCCTGCTTGTGCAGCCCAGTAGTATATGCGGATATCGGGCAGTCCTATGCCTCCCTCCCACACCGATTGACGGAGTGTTTTGAGGGCAATGAGGGCCTGTTTCCTGCCCCATAGTGTGTAGGGACTTGTGGATTTCTGTGAAGGTGGTTGCCGGGATTGGGAGTGGGGCGTTGTGGAGGACGTATAGAAATCTCGGGAGTGCCAACATCTTAAATAGTGCGGCCCTGCCCAGTAATGAGAGAGGAAGAGTTTGCCAGTGAGAGATGTCATTTTTGAATCTTTCCACTATTGGGCGTAGGTTCAGTTTGAAGAAGTCGCATGGTGTAGTGGTATCCGTATGCCCAGATAGGTGAAGCCTAGTATCGAGACGGAGTATCTGGGATTGCTTTTTCTCCCTCTTGGACAGGGAAGTATATCGATTTTTGTGTGTTTACCCGAAGGCCCATGAAATGTTGGTACTCCTCCAGGGTCCTAGTTATCATCGGACAGGAGGTTACTGGCTTGCTCAGGTAGATCAAGAGATCATCCGCGTATAGTGAGACACGTTCCTCACCCCCGTAGGCCAGACAAACCCCGTCCATCGTGTATCTGTGCATAGTCTAATTGCTAGGGGCTCGATGGCGATAAGGAATAGTAGAAGTGAGAAGGGGCAGCCCTGTCTGGTCCCTCGGCCCCTGGAATGTCCTGGATGATTTCCTGTTGACCCGCACAGATGCTACGGGGAGGGTGTATAGAAGTTTAGTCCATGACATGAAGTAGTGCCCAAATCTCATGCGTTGCATTATGTCCCACAGGGCCTACCCCCCCAACCCACTGAATCGAAGGCCTTTTCAAAATCCACCGCAAGGAGGGCCAGCGGGTCTGGGATCTCGGCCGATCGGTCCAAGGCCACCCAGATCCTGCGGAGATTCATTAGTGTAGATTTGTCTGGCATAAAACCACATTGGTCCGGGTGGACCAGATATCCGATCACCCCGAGCAACCTGTTTGCCAGGACTCTAGCTAGTATTTTGGCTTCCCGGTTAATTAATGATATAGGCCTGTACGAGGCACAGCGCTTTGGGGGTTTCCTTGCTTTGGGGATGACTACTATGTTAGTTTTCCTGAGGTCCGGGGGGAGGTAGCCCTGTTCTCTACTGCGGAGGAACATACTATACATATGTTTCGTCGTTGTTCCACTTAATCACTTCCAGATCTCTACCGGGAAGCCGTTGGGGCCAGGGGTCTTCCCCGTCTGTAGCTGTGATAGAGCTTCCCCGATTTCTTCTTCAGTGATATCGGTGTCTAGTTGTTCTGTTTGTGATCTGGAGAGTTGGGGGATCTAGATCAGTTCAAGAAAGTGTGGGGCGCTTGGCGTGGGATCCTCTGTTGGTGGGGAGTATAATTGTTCATAGTAATTGGCGAAGGCTTCCGGTCCTGCTGCTATTTAAATTTGTTTTCAGCTGTGTGCACATCGTGATTGTCCTGCTGCTGTTAAAATCCATTTTTAGCTGTGTGCACCTATTGATTGTCCTGCTGCTTTTTAAATTTGTTTCCAGCTGTGTGCCTATCTTGATTGTCCTGCTCCTGTTTACTTTTGTTTTTAGCTGTGTGCATAACCTGTTTTTCATGAGAATGTGTTAACAAGACCACCGCTCTGTACTCTGTCTAGTCTGCTACCAGTTCCCTCACCCTTCCTCAGTCCCATTGTCCCTCTGTGCTGTTATTCCCCTCAGCCATACACCCGCTACCTCTCCTTCCTCTGCGTGTTTAATGTTTTTCTGTGCATATTACCTCCCCCAGCTCCCATTGTTTTTCTCCCAGTCTTGTTCCCTGTCTCCCCCCCTTTACCTTCTGCTCTTGCTGCGCTTCTGTGGCCTCAGCCTGGTTATATCAGAATCTAATGCCGAAACCCTGGCAAGAGCCATAATCAGCTCTAAGATTGACTATTGTTGTAGTCTACTTGTAGGGTTGCCGGTATCGGACATCCACCGGCTGCAAGTCATACAGAATGGCTCAGTTAGGGTTGTGAAGGGCTTATCAAGAAGAGACCATGTGTCGGAGGCTCGGCGCATCCTACACTGGTTACCGGTACAGGCCAGGATTATGTTTAGACTGCTCCTTATCACTCAAAAATGCATACACGGAGTTATGCCACTCTACTTGAAAGAACTAATCTCAGTAAAAAATATTATCCGATCCCTTCGTTCGGACGAAACAAACACTCTGGCTATGCCACGCGTGAAAACCAAAAAATCCAGAGACTCAGCTTTCATCTCAGCAGCCCCCCTTAATTGGAATTCATTGGCTGTCACATTGAGGACTACCACCTCTGTAGAAATTGTTGAAAAGGGGCTGAAAACCGCACTCTTCTCGTAGGCCGGACTTTGACCTGTGTATGATTTCTGCATATGAACCTGTTTTGGAGTTGGTTTCTACTCTTGTCTGTTTTCGTATTGTTTGTGTTGTCGTTTTCTAAGCGCCCTTAAGCCTTAGGGTACCTGGTGCGCTATAAAAATGCTAAACATAAACATAAACATAAGTGTACCTCACTCTCTGCAGTTTGCTATGGCGCTATCTATCTCTCCTATCTTCTCAAACTGCTTCTCTATCGCTTATCCTTCACCCCTTACTATGGCTGTCAGGCAGAACCTCAAGAAGGACATACTAAGCTCTAACCCAGGCCTTCCAATTGCAGACACCTATGTCGTTGCCTCTGCCAGAAACACTCTCACAGACATACTCTATGTCGTTCCCTCACCGGTCCTATGGACTCTCCATATGATTGCTCTTCTCTCTCCTTTCCCTTCTTCGCCCATCAATGGTGGCACCCGCTGGGAGGTATTTCTTGCCCTCTCCACCTCCAGGGTCATCATCAATGTCTACTGTAATGGTACCATCATGGTCCAGGGTCCTCAACCCAACCTTCTACTCTTTGGAAGGCTCCTCCCTTGCCTTATCAACCTCCCTTCGCCTTTTGCACCCGCTCCTACAGCTGCCCTGGCTCCCATGCCAGCTGTGCCCACCTTCGCTCCCTTGCCACCTCCTTACCACCCTTCTACCCTCGCCATGGCTTTCTTGACACCACCCCACACATTGACAACCCCGTCTGCCTTCTCCTCTTGGGTAAACCAGTCACCCACTAACACTGTATCTGGGGCTCCCTTGCCCCCTGTGGTGCCTCCCGCACTGGTTCCCTCCTCAACCATTATGGTCCCGGCTCCCTTATCGGCCTTGGCTCCTCTGCCCCCTTCTACAGCTGTCCCTCAGGCACTATCGTCACTTAGGGGGGCCCACTGTCCCCTGCTCCCCCATAAGTCTTCCACTGATTGCAATCTGCTCCACATTGCCATGGTAAGCACTCGCTCAGCTGTCAAACACTCCTCTGACATCTGCAACCTCCTAGAACTCCTGGATTGTGATGTTCTTGCCATCACTGAAACCTGGTTCAAGGATTGCTCTGTCACAAATTTTGACACACTTCTCCCAGAAGGCTACACAATACTCTCTCTTCCTAAACCAAACAGACCAGGTGGGGGAGTAGCATTGATCTTCCCTGAGTGTATCCCTGTGTCTGTCATTCCCACTCAGGCCTACTCATCGTTTGAGTGCCTGATCTGCAGGCTGTTCCTCTCTCCAAGCCCTTCACTGCTGCTGTCCACCTTCTATCGGCCACCTGGTCAGCCGTCCCTCTTCCTTTTGTAATGGGCGACCTGGCCTCCTCTTTCCTTTCCTCCTCTTCTCATCTCCCCCTACTGGTTGATCCCAACATCCATCATGACTCACCTGATTCCTTAAGACCTTTATGCAAGCTTTGCAACTCTCCGTTTCTTTCCATCTTACCATCTGGCCCAACGCACAGCGCTGGCACACCTTGGATGCTCTCTTCTCAACTGACATTCCACTATCTATCCCTCTCACTACTTCTCTCTCCTGGACTGATCATTTTCTCCTCTCTTCTCACTTGAAGCTCTCTTCTCCCCTTTTATAGGTAAGCCCTGCACTGCCTCCCGTCTACAAGGTCATCCGACCCATGAAAAGAGTCTCAGTAGCTGCCTTTGCCTCCACCTATTATTCTCCATCCGCTCCTGCGACTGACTACCACCCTGCCACAGCCCTCTCAAACTTTAACCTCTCAGTTTCCAATACTCTTTATATTCTTGCCTCAGTCATGAGGGTACGACTGAAGCCTACCAAAATGTGCATTTCTTGGTATGACTCCAAATCAGTTTCCGTTAAACACAAGTGCAGGGCAGCCAAATGGAAATGGGATTCTTCTGGCGCACCCTCTGACAAACTGGCCTGCTGCCTCCTCCAAAGGCAGCATAGACTCTGCATCTGCTCCCAGAAAAGAGTCTTTATACAAGCCTGTATCTCTGCGGTATCCAATAACACAGACACACTTTTCAAAGTCTGCAAGGAATTAGCCAACCCTCCCGTAGCCTCCTCCACCATTGCACCCTCCCAGGCATTTTGCTTGGCCCTGGCTGCACACACACCTCAAAAACAGTGGATATCCTATCCTCCCTCTCTTCCTCACCACCTCATGTAGCAACATCTCTTGTACCACCCTTGGCCACTTCCACCCCTCCCCTTCTTCTCCCTTCTGTCTCCCCTGTCACACCTGAGGAGGTTACTAGACAAGTCTGGTCTATGAAAGCCTCCTCCCATGTCCCTCCAAAATCATCAAGGTCAACATTGACTCTCTCGCTCCAGCCTTGGCTGACCTCTGCAACATCTTCTTTGCCACTGGAGTTTTCCCCACCACTGCTCTTAAGCACTCCTTGTGCACCCTCTCCTGGAAAACTATCGCCCTATCTCTATCACTCCTTTCCTGGGCAAACTCCTGGAGAAGTTTGCTATTTCCCAGCTTACCCTCCCCACTGAATCTGTTGGCTCCTTCCACGACCACCAGTCTGGTTTTAGACCATCCAGAGGCATGGAAACTGCTCTTCTGAACGGTGAATATATGCTCTAAAATCTTGGTTCTAACTCTCCCTCTGTCCTCATTCTACTTGACCTCTCCTCTGCCTTCGATACAGTGAACCACAACACACTCATCGCACGTCTCTATGATACCCTGGTCATCACTGATCAGGCCCTGGCATGGCTAACCTTCTTTCACTCCAACAGCCCATCTCAGGTTGGACTGGGGACTTTTCTCTCCACTATCACTCCCACTAATTGCGTTTTCCGCTAGGGATCTGACCTACCCCCCTGGATTTTCAATGGCTACATGGCCCTCCTGCCCCGTATGATAGCCACGTTCACCTCCAACGTTCAGTGTTACACGGATGACACACAGCTATCCTTCAGGCTACCCTCGGCCTGTTCCTCTTCCTCACCAATACCTGA
The DNA here is from genome assembly GCF_040938575.1 of Ambystoma mexicanum. Classification (NCBI taxonomy): domain Eukaryota; kingdom Metazoa; phylum Chordata; class Amphibia; order Caudata; family Ambystomatidae; genus Ambystoma; species Ambystoma mexicanum. Next base: position 391,983,045 of record NC_090921.1, read on the forward strand.
CTGTCTGGCTGCAATTCAGTCGTGGCGTCCTCTAAACGACCTCTGAACAGCATCCACAGTAGAATCAGTCACCTGCGACAGCAATGAGGGTTTCATGTCCGTTTCAGCACCAGAGGCTTAGGCTTCCTCAGGGGTGTACTTAGAGACACCCCTGGCCAGGATGGTCTGTAACACCAGTGGATTCTCATGGGCTACCACACCACGTCCTCCACTACTGCATCCAGTGCCTCATCCCCTGCACAAATAAATAAAAACTTGAATACAAATGTTAATAGCATAGGCCACACACATAGGTATTGCAATGTTGTCAGCCAACACATGAACCTGTCATGTCACACATGACACAAAGTCAGGCAGGCACGCAGTGTCAATGAAAGGGAAGGGGAGCCTGAAAGCAGACATGGATGCATGTCAAACGGCAAAATAACACATATACTGCAGAGCACCTGCATCACACACAAGCATGTGACTGGCATAGTCCTTCCACAAACATGACTGATGCCAATACACATATGGCACATAGCATAGCCATGCCAGAATTGTCAACCAGCCTCAGATGGAAGTTGAATACTACTGACCATAAGCCATGTACAATGCATGTCAGATGACATTTCATGGAATTCACTATTAGAAAACACATGTGTCACAGAGTGCAACAACGCTAGGGTGTTGTAATACAGTGAGGGCAGGCAGACGGATTCAATAATGCTAGGTCACATTGACATCACGCAAGTGAATAGGCATATTAAAGGGGATAACAGGGTTTAGAAGTGTGTGGGTGCAGTGCAGTACATGGGTACGGCCTCAACTATGAATAAAAACACAGATCCAGTAATGTCAATGTCGTGGCCTGATGGCAGTGTAAGGGTAGGTGCCATCATGTGTAAAGTGTTGGTAGTGGGTTGTAGGGATACAGTAAATCCCACCCCTAAAGGCGGGGGGTGGCTGGGAGGCAGTGCATGGGTTAAAATTGTTGCTCAGAGGACTGTGTCGTAGAAGACAGTGTGGGCAGGTGACAAGTGCATTCTCTCAGTCATCTGGGACTACAGCAGGGGAGAGGAGGACAGAAAGCACAACACATGAGGAAGCATCAGAAGTGCCTGCAGACCCGGAGAAGCTACACCTCCAGTTACATAGAGGGAGGGAGGCTGTACCAGAGGGAGGCCCCAGCTCAACACACATGTGAAACACAAACTCATTTCCATGAGGAGCAACTGACCCTGAGGGAGTAAGAAAGGGATGATCAAAGACCATGAGAATGAAATAAATACTTGCGGAGAGTTGCAGTCTTGCAGCTCCTTTTGCCTGTTGGGAGACCCTGCTATCCTGCTCGGTCTGTCTTCGCTTTCTTTGGAAGGAGGAGCTGCTAAAAACCCCAGTTTACTGCGGAGCGGCCACAGAGTTGTGGAGAGTTGCAGTCTTGCAGCTCCTTTTGCCTGTTGGGAGACCCTGCTATCCTGCTCAGTCTGTCTTCGCTTTCTTTGGAAGGAGGGGCTGCTAAAAACCCCAGTCTACCGCGGGGCAGCTGCAGAGTTGCAGAGAGTTGCAGTCTTGCAGCTCCTTTTGCCTGTTTGGAGACCCTGCTATCCTGCTCAGTCTGTCTTCGCTTTCTTTGGAAGGAGGGGCAGCTAAAAACCCCAGTCTACCGCGGAGCGGCCACGGAGTTGCGGAGAGTTGCAGTCTTGCAGCTCCTTTTGCCTGTTGGGAGACCCTGCTATCCTGTTCAGTCTGTCTTCGCTTTCTTTGGAAGGAGGGGCTGCTAAAAACTGCAGTCTACCGCGGAGCGGCAGCGGAGTTGCGGAGAGTTGCAGTCTTGCAGCTCCTTTGCCTGTTGGGAGACCCTGCTATCCTGCTCAGTCTGTCTTCACTTTCTTTGGAAGGAGGGGCTGCTAAAAACCCCAGTCTAACGCGGAGCAGCCGCAGAGTTGCGGAGAGTTGCAGTCTTGCAGCTCCTTTTGCCTATTGGGAGACCCTGCTATCCTGCTTAGTCTGTCTTTGCTTTCTTTGGAAGGAGGGGCTGCTAAAAACCCCAGTCTACTGCGGAGCGGCCGCAGAGTTGCGGAGAGCTGCAGACTTGCATACTTGCCCTTCCCGCTCCCATGGCCCCGACAGGTCCTACTGCTCTTATTGCCCCGGATGAATGACGGCTACTAAGAAGCTCGACGCGCCGCGATGAGGAGCAGCTCCAGAGGGACTCGAGGTTGACTTCTACAATAGAAGACCCTGCATCGCTCCCCCAAAAATAAGAGAACTTTAGTACTAAAGGGGTGGAAGGTAAGCCAGCAGAGAAAACAAGCCTTCAAGCAACCCTAGTAAGTGAAACCTCACGTCAACGTAGATCACCGTTATCTAATTCAAACAGTTTAGCGCCTTAAGAACAAAGTCTTAGGCACTACAAACACAAGCAACTTAAAAAATGTATCCGACCCCTCAACCTGGCGGGGAAATGACCTGATTGATACCCCCCAACAAACCATCCCCAATAACACCATGTCGTCTTTCCTCCCACCTAACCCAATCACCCAGGAGACATTACCTGGCGTGGGTCGCCCGCCGCCTTTCTTGCCGCCTCTCTTGCCGTCTTCCCCTGTGGACTGCGACCCGGCGGCCTCTGCAGTGGCGTTGGGGTTGGAGGCGCCGGGGGCGCCGAGGTGCGGTGCCATGCTCCTGGTTGTGGCGGAGGTCTACGGTGTGCCGGCGGCCGCCCAGGGGGGCCGTCTGGGGGTGGCTGTGGAGGAGGCGGCGCTGCTGGGCCGAGCGCTGGAGGAGGCCTGTGGGGTGACAGGAGCTTCGGTCGCCGTTGCCGCGGCCCCACTGGCTCTTCTGGAAGCTGCGCTGCCTCTGTGTGGATTCCCAAGCGCTGGAGGACTTGTCAGGACCCCGGAGGCAGGGGGTCAGCAGAGGAAGCGAGGGAGCGGTTGGGAGCCGGCTTGCTCCCGTACTCGAACTTGCCAAAGGACGGGACGGGGGAGGCTCTGATCATACCGCCTCCCCCGTGTGTTAGGATTGGGGAACTGCATCTGCAACCTAAAAAAAAAAGACCAGAACGACCTTCCAAGTACACTCAAAACAGAGTTCGATTACATTAAAAGGACAAAGACTCTAAGTGCCTTACCGAAAAATATAAAGAAAAGAGCAAAAAAAAGCCAAAAGCTTTCAGAAATGTTACTTCAACCTCAACACGATCAACAGAGCAAGAAAAAACACAAAAACTGGTAGAGTCTACCGAGATCTCTAATAAAGCACAGCTTTTTGCAGCTCAGTTCTACAAAGTGCCTGCGAAGCAACGCACTTTCAGGAAAATTGTCCCAAAAAAAACGTTATTGTTAACAAGCCTTGCAAACTTCTTCCTCAAAAAAACACTAGCCCACGGGAATAATTCTGAAAAAGACCCCCTGACTCCCCCCACTCATTCCGTCTCAGAGGAACGGACCCAGTCGGGCTCCAAAACCATTGTGGATCCTGATTTAAACCTATCTTTAGGTCCAAGAACACCACTGGATCCTATGCAAGTATCCAATGTCAGACCTCATCCTTTAAGTGAAGGTTGTCTACTTTCAATCCCCTACCTGCCTGAGCAGAAAGGCTCAAATCATCAGAGCACTCCTGGTGCTGACCTACGACCTCAATACAGGAAACAAAAACAAATCAGACTATTTACATCTCAGGAAAACTCGGCACAAACCTTATGCAGACAGAGGGAGGTCATTCTAGGTGGCACAGACAATGGGATAAACACGTCGTTTGTAGAACCAGCAGAAACCTCAAGAGAGTCGATTGACTCAGACAATAACCCAAAAAGAAAAACTCTGGGCAACCGCCCTTAGCTTGAGGCCCAAGAAGAAAACCGGTACTTACCTCGAGATCTCTCTAGTACCCAATCGAACGACCAATTGAATTGAACGATCGATTGACTTCAACCAGACCACCTTCTACAGAATGCCTGGGTATCCTCAACACGGAAGAAACTTACGATCTTAATCAAGGAACGAAAACACCAAGAAAGCGTCTGTCTAGTAAACTTGTGGATTCAACTTCAAACGAGAGCATACAAAAAGCAGACCTATTATCTATAATGTCAAGGGTCACAATAGCCCTCGCGCCATTCTCTAAGTTATACAAAGCAATCCACGAAACTCTGAAGGATCACACCTCATTGGTTGCAGCAATGAACAATAAACTGACATACTGAGAGGGGCGCCTAATGATACCCGACCAAGTAAACGCCAACAACTACCAACAGAAGAAGGCCATAAGTACTCAAACTGAGCATACCGAACCAAAAGACAAAGTCCCCCAAAATAAGTATTCCCAGTGCGAGGAGCCTGTAAACTTTAGAGGCGCAGCCTCTACCACAGAAATGATCCCCTTACCAGTTCAACACTCTCAAATAGGTTCCATCCAAGGAGCCAAAAGAAATGGTAACAACAAAAAGGCGGACCCATTTCTGCCAAACACAACCAAAAAAATCAACTCTAAGGGAGGACGGTCTGAGGCAACACCCTATGAAAAAGGCATTAAAGAATACTCCATCCAGGAAAATCTTAAAACAGCCTCAAGAACCCTGACACCAACAGTTCACCCACAAGCTGTGACTAGTGATGAACTTACATCTAATGCCAAAACTAGTCAACATCAACTAACTATGGTACCGGCCTCGCACGCTCCGACAGAATCTTCCCAAAACCATCAACCCACTGCCCAAACGGCTGACGATGTTAACGCGAACATAGTCGTATTGGCGGTGGACGAAGATTCAGAGTCCTCCGGGGATCTGTTGGACTTATCAGTATACTCGTTTGAGTATTCAGAATCGGAGTCGCAAAAAGCTGATGTTGTAAAGAAAACAGACAAGACGATCTGTACCAATCGGACCCAGCCGATTATAACTTACACTACAACTCCTGTCGTTCCAATCTCGGACGAAACTTTCAGCCAAACACCACCCTTACCCTCTCCCCCGTTCCTAACCCTCTCAGAGAAAAGAAATAAACAGCATCACCATGACACCCAGAACAACACGACTAAAAACATACCAGTGGTCTCTCAGATCCATACAGAGGGGGAAAAATCTCTGAGACAAAGAAAGATTGAAGGAACAACATCAAACGAAAAACAACTTAGAACGAGAAGCCCAGAAGAGAAGGCACGTAGAACACAAACTGTAAACAGGCTACAGGCTCGTAGAGAGAATCGCGACCCGACTTGAACAGAAGATTCACAGCGCCAAAAATAAACCTAGAAAAACAATGAATCAATAACTGATTACGATAACTATAAACCATCACAAGATACAAGATCTGTAAAACTAATAAGAATTCTGGGAAAAGAGAGCAGCTGATTTTAAACCGAAGAGCACTCATCCAACTACTTCACTGCGTACCTTGTCTGAGGTTGATAACCTCAGAGGATATCCAAATAGTAGAATTTGGTGAAAAACATGTGACCGACTCAGTGTACCTCCACATTAACTCAGTAGTAGTAACAATTACCCTTCTGGAAGCCAAGGATAACTTACGAAAACTTGGATTTGATCTTAGACCAACGAACGGTGCTGAACATCTTACTACAAATCGCTCAATGAGAGCTTCACGACCAGTAAGTCCTGATAACTTGACAAAGCCACAACTACAACCGAGGAGAAAGGAGTTAACCACCACAAAAATATCAACATCCTTAAATCGGCACCTTGAGAGAGAACCGAATCAGCCCAAGTCTTTAGTCCCAAATACACAAGCAGTGGCAACACACCAGAGCCCACTTCAGGATCGAGACCGTTACAGAGTACCTCATGGACCGCGACTAAGACTTAAGGTCTCCTATCCGGACAACGCAACAGAAAGAACCACGATCGCCACTTGGGAGAACTCTCCAACTACTAGCGAAAGATCAGAGAAACACCCAAGGAGCAAGTGTTACAAAGAAAATCCGAATCACAAGGCTCAATAGCAATCCAGGAGAACGCAAAGCACAAACCAGAAACAAAAAATGGAGACACATAAAGAAGACAACATTAAAATTAGGATCTTGGAAAACACGTGGGTTTACCCATTTGACTACACCGAGCGACGTGAACTTAGCTTCATTTGACATCTTGTGTTTACAAGAAACGCTGCTGATCCATAAACCTTCACTGGACGGCTATGACACCAGAGCAACCTCAGCAATCAAAGGCGATAAGGGGCGCCCAGTTTCGGGTTTATTAACTGCAATAAAAGCTGGCTCAGGGATCTCTATCCTAAAGGTGCTAGTTGCTGAACTCTTCTTTCTCGTCCTGTTAACAAGCTGGTCACAACCTGTTACATCTATTCAGGGACCAAATACAAACATTCTGATAATTATCAACTGGAATCCTGATCAAATTTCCAACGCTGACTTCATTAAAAAAGTGACCTCAATAATCGATGAGGCTCAAGTAAAATTTGATGTACCACAATTTATCATCTGTGGCGACCTGAACGTGATTTGTGAACGGCGTAACTGGATCACTAACCAGACTGTTAAGAAGGATCGCCGAGAAACAAGAGGAACCCTTTGGTCATCGACAATGTCACCAAGAGACATTGTGTCTGCAGAATCAATTCACCCAAGAACAAGACCATTGTTCCCGACTTGGCAAAGAGGTGATCAAGCAGCCAATTTAGACCACGTTTTCATCTCGAGCGACCTAGGGAGAAAAATCTTAACTCATGAAATCATTAAAACTCAAAACAGCGATCATAACCTAACAACTATATTATTTGCAAACGGAATTGAAAGTCGGCCTCAACAAATGAAACTAGCAGTCGAAACGAACAACAGAGGAAACAGACTCAGATTAAAACCTCAGGAAATCATTTCCTTATGGAATGAGTACACTAAGGCAATGAAAAGTGACCAAGGACCAAATACTGTTGTACAAGTTGATTTTCAACCACTCCTGGAAAAATTTACGACACAAAAAATGGGTTTTAAACCAGGTCACAAATCCCCAAAGCACAGTTATGATGCAGCTCTTGTGGAGAAAAGAAGAGCTCTCCGACAGATCACAAGAATTGTATCAAAAGATAACTCCTCACGTCTGAGAGAACAAGCTAGAGTTGCAAAACAAGTCTATAAAAACTGGATAAGATGTCATAGAAAACTCTTGCTGCAAAATGACGCAGAACAGATGCTAAAGGCTCTAACCAACAAGAACTCAAGAGACTTTTGGCAACTCATCAAACAGAGTGAGGACACTCCGCTCGACATCCAACACAATCCAGTCTCAGAAGAAACATGGAAACAACACTTTCTGACTCTGTTCGGAGGCCAAGATAACACCATGCCGTACCTTTCAACGACACCTGAAGCAACTTGGGACTTAGAACAATCTCTAAAAGACATTGAGTACAAAATCAAAAGGCTAAATCCCTCGAGGGCTCCAGGGCCTGATGGGCTAACTAACGCAATGCTAAAGGAACACCCCCAGGAATGGGCTCACTTCATCAAAGAAGTTTTGGACACGATATGCAAAACCCGACAACTTCCGCGATCTTGGAAGACAGCAACCATTGTGCCAATTTACAAACGGGGCCAAAGAGACGACCCTAAAAACTACTGACCTATTGCACTATTAGATGTCGTAGGGAAAATCTTCGGCACTTTCCTACTGACAAAATTCAACAAATGAACAACTACGCATGGTTGGTATGACCCGTTTCAAACAGGGTTCATTAAGAATATTGGCACATCGGCAAACATCGCATTGCTGAACATTCTCAAAGCCCAAAGCCATCAGTCAGGGACAAGGATCTACATTGCCTTTGTTGACCTTGTTCAGGCATTTGATAGAGTGGACCGTAACCACCTGTGGAAAAAGTTAAGAGACCGGGACTGCCCGGATGGAATACTAGAACCACTGATTCAACTACATTCCAACACATCAGTAACTGTTCATCTAAACAGAGAGGGTTTACGGAGTCACCCAATCCCTACTTTGAGGGGAGTTAAACAGGGCTGTCCTTTGGCCCCTGCAATCTACAATTTCTTTATTGCTGACATCAAGGATCATGAACCTCTACTGTGAACATTCCCACCAACAATCGGGAATTCCAAGATCAACAGATTACTTTACGCAGATGATCTGATCATGATTGACCAGACGCCTATCGGCCTACAAAGGCAGGTGGACAGTTTACAATGTTATTTACATGAAAATGCTCTAGAACTGAATGAAGACAAAACCAAAATCATCTGTCTACAGAGAGCCAAAAAGAAGTTGAACTGCCCAAATTGGTATGTGAACGGGAAAACAATCGAAGAAGTGGACTCCATCAAATACTTGGGTGTTCAGTTCAACAATAGCACAGTAGAAGCCCATGCTCAAGAGCTAGTGACATCTAAAGCCAAGATCCTAGCAGCTCAAGGACGTCAGATGGACACCAAGTTCGGTCGGTTCTCTATGGTTGCCATAGTGAACTTCTACAGAAACAAGGTCATTCCCATTCTAACCTACGGTGCAGAAGGCACGTTCCACATGTCGACCAAACTATGGCCTACTCTAGAAGGATCATTTTGGAGGAAAATACTAAACCTTCAAAACGCTGGAAGTACTACAAGGATCAGAAATGAGGCTTGGCTTATCGTCCCTTTCCTCAATCGTGGAATGGAATGCCTTGAGTCTTTACAGGAAAACAATCCCACCATTCAGTGCACCAGTTTTCAAGATCCTCTACGACAAAATTCATATCGGTAAAAAATAGGTACTGAATACCTGGGTGTCAAATAGAAAGGCAATTCTGACAGAAATCGGCAGCTCTGAGGAAGTCCTAGTAGTAAAGCCCTTGAGAGTAAAAAGAAAAGTACTTGAGCTGGATTGGATCCGAACATCTGAAGAGGCCTCCAAAAGTACCCAGGCAAAAGATCTACCATTGATTGAAATAAAACTGAACCATCGTAGAGGGTACCTGAAGAGATTTCCGGTCAGATCTTTTCGAGATACCTTCCTTCGAATAAGATTGAACTTGCTCAAAATAAACTAAGTAAATTGCATTAAAGGAATATCAAACTCAGGAGAGTGCCGATTCTGCACACAGACTGAAGAAACAGAGTCAATCAAACAACTTCTACTAAGGTGCCCAAAATGGAACACTGAAAGAACTAAATATTTGGCACCGTTAGTAATGAACTTTCCATCTATGAGCAGAGAATCCTTCTGGAAGTCCCCTATCTGCGGAGAAAAGACAAAAAAATTGATCGCAGTAGTTTCTATGATGAACTTACTCCTTCCACCGCTGGAGCAGGAATCCTGATGGACCTAGACAGAAACTCAAAAATAAATTGACTGAAACGGACGAGTAATCCCATAATTTTATAAGTTCTTAATACAATTATGGTTCAGCATCACCAAATCGGAATGGCCACAAAGAATTTCAAAGCCAATGATGTTTTCTTTTTTGTAAAAATGGATTGATTCAATTAAATCAAATACATTTTAAAAAAATTAAAAAAATAAATACTGGGGTGGAGTTGAAGGAATTGCTGGCCCAGGACCCATAGAGACTTGCTAAGAATGCACAGGGTTCAGGAATGAACACTCATAGCCACTGTGAGCCTGTGCCATCATCACAGTCCTAGGGAGATACCTTGCACCAAGCCTAAAGGACTTTTAACACAGTCCAGGACTGGCAGAGTGGCAGAGGGAAGAGTGTAGAATCACAGAAATCCTGGTAAAGCCCGTTGCAGTAGTCCACCATAGGAATTACCAGTCCTCTAGAGACAGTGAGCTGCTGGGGGATGGACAGGAAATGAAGAATGCCTCTGAGGTGGAGCAACTTGCAGGGTGACCTCACAGAGACGTCAGTCATGTGACGATAGAAGGGGACTGTTGAGTGGAAGATCATCACAGGCTATCCGCGACCACAGGTTGGAGCAAGAATAGGGCCAAGAGAGGCTGGACAGAGAGTGTCATGGAAGGAGGGAGCAGGTGTGGTGATGAGGATTGCCTCGGTGTGCAGCACATGGTTTGTATGCAGTCTGCATGACAACAAGCACGTAGCAGTCTAACATCACATGGGTCACACATGGCTGTCATGACAATGTAGCCTGAACTGGCAGACAATCATAACACATCACCCAAGCAACATACACATGGCCTGTACACACACGCATCACCACTCACCGGCCATTCCCTCATACATTGGCAGGTCTCCCAAGCCTTGGATCTGTTCCACTGCAATGAAATCACTAGCGATCTCCTCCTGTCCGGTGAGTTCATCGTCCTCTGGTGGTGACCCACTGCCAGTCACCAGAGTAGAGGCGAACTTTGTAGCCATCCTGTCTTTCGCTCTTTGTTGGAAGTCATTCTAACGCTTCACAACATCACCAGCTGTGCGCCTCTCATAGCCCAAGGCGATAATACGGACCGCAAGGCACTGCCAGTGAGTCATGCGCTGAGCAGGTGTATGTGTGCTCCCTGCCTGCACCAGCATATCACGGCCGTGTTCCAACATGTAGGACTCCTGTGCCGTGTCCGGGGTCTTAGTCTGTACCGCTGGAGCATGCTTCTGCTTCTTGTGAGGTGGTGCAGACCCTGAGTGGCTTTTACCGCTCTGGTCAGTAGGGGTTGGAGTACAGGTGGACTGGCCTATGGAATCAGCCACCAATGTAATTACAGAAGGTCAGCTTGCAAGTATCAGTAGCTGGGTGCTATTGCCAGGACTCTGCGCCACACGTGTCTTGGCCTTAGTGACAAGGGACTTGGCCCCTGAGTCACACTGGGCCAGGACCAATCCAGTCCTGGCTGGGTGACCCTGAGCCAGGGTGCCGGTTGCTACAGCTGCCCCTGCATCTTCCAGACCCTGGCCGGTGTGAACAGCAGATGACACTGCTGCTCCAGATCCCCGGGTGCCGGTGCCTGGAACTTGCACCACACATGTCTTGGCCTTTGGGACATGGAAATCGGCCATTGAGTCACCCTGTCCCTGTGCTGGGACTACTACCGTCCGGGCTGGCTGACCCTGAGCCTGGGAAGTGATAGCCGCAGCTGCCCCTGCAACTTCCACACCCTGGCTGCTCTGGACAGCAGATGGTACTGCTTGTCCGGGACCACAGGTGCTGGGTATGTCAGCAGCTGCTGCATCTCCCTGCCCTGGTTGGGTGTGGGGCATAGTTATCCCTGCATGGGCCTGGACACCTTGCCCACGTGGACCACCTTGGCCACCCTGACCATGTCGCCCACCTTGGCCACCTCTGGCAAGTCGGCCACCTTTGCCTCCCTTCCCACTTGTTGCCCTCCCAGTCATGGCACTGATGGACTAGCGCAATGGGTGGTGCAGCCAACAATTGTCCTGGGCAATTGGAGTGAGGGGGCAGAGTACGTGATGGAAAACGTACCACTGTGTTCCAGAACGGCTCTATGTGACCCCTAGTGAAAAAATAACAGGTCGCGCAACGCTTAAGCACCCGAAAAACAAGAATCAACGTGTACGCTACCCCTCGGTAGCCCACCTGTGAGTAAAAAACATCCTGCAGTACATTGAGTCACCCAGCAGCACAAAAAATGCATACGCGAGAAACACGTAGGCTACTATGACCTTGAAAATGGTGTACGTGACACAAAGGGGCAACCACAGTGGGAAAAACGCATGCACGACTCACTGTCTGTCTCGTAGAAAGAAAAAAAAAAAAGAATCACACGCGTGTGTGCGCGTGGGCAACTCTCCTCCCAAAACAAAAAGTACGCACTGCCACAGTAGGGAACTATTAGCGTGTGAACCCACAAATATATGAAGTTCACGCGTCCGTTGTTACGCTCACCTGGCTCCCACAGGGGCATCGGTCAGACCTGGACTGCTGCGGCCTCCACCCACGTGATTCGTAGTGCAGCGATGAATGACTGGAACTGCCCTCCAATTCTTGTTTGCTTGACTCGTAGCAATATGCTCCTACAAGTGGAGAGATGGATTTAGCCACTTGTGGATTCAAGTGATAGCACCCCCACTGTCCTCCCCTCCTATCACCACTGAAGTGCCCTCTCAGCAATCTCACCTTATATTCTTGAAGGATGAGCCCTCCATCCTGCGAAGTACGCAGGGGCGCGTTGATGACCAGTTACTTCACTGGCCTGAAGATATTGGAAGAGGTTTAGACGAATCCTGACTCAAAAAGGTCCTGGCGAAGAGCCGTAGGTATATAGTTTGTAAGAGTTCAAAATGTCTGGAATTCACTCCTGTCCAAATCCTATTTTATCTTGCAGCTTTTACCCAATAAGAAGATTGACAACTGAAAGAGCTCCGGTAAAAGTCTGTGTTACCCAACACTGTCCGGTAAATAATGCCCAGGGTTAAACTTGCTGCTTTCTCCATTTCTCACAGGTGCAGCATAAGAAGAGGTGGCGTGCTGATGAATAATACCTCCGGCGGTAAAATCAGGTAAGCATATGGCGGCTAAAGAGATTGTCTCTGTCTGTTCTCTCTGCTCACCTTGTTGTTTCTTGTCCCCCCTTAGGTACCGGAATTCTGGAATGTAAAGATGGAGACAGCGCCGGATCGAAGAGATGCTGCGTGGAACGGTGAGTATGGCGCGGCGGTGCTGATGGCGATGCGACGCGTTTAAAACAAAGTCTTTCCTCAGGTTTGAAGATGCGATGAATCCGGGATCAGGTAAGAAATCAGGTAATATTCTTGTTCTAACCTTTGCTTCTTTCCTTCTTTCTAGGTGCTCCAGGTTCGAGGCGGGCGTGGCAGAAGGCTGGATGCTGCTGCTGGCACGGTGAAGGTTACGCTGCTGGATGCAGAATAACGCGAAGCGTGTGCTGCTCTTCGGGCGTGGTTTAAATAGCCTTCAAAGTAGTCCCAGGTAGGTATTCCTCCCCGACCACACCCGAGTAACAAAATAGTCCCTAAGGTAAAGTAGTCCCTTCCAGACCTCACATGGGCTTGGATCTTCTTGCAGCATGGTCTGCATCAGGTAAGTGTGCACTTATGAGCCTGGCGCCTATGGCGCCAGGACTGATGTCCCATATGAGCCTGGCGCCATTGGCGCCAGGACTGAACCCAAACAGCCCCTAGCAGGGGTTGCTGGGTTTTCTCAAGGCAACATGATGCCTGCTCCCGGGGCTGATGGACGTGGTCTGGATGCCCGGGGGTATGCATCATGACATCTGTCCCCACGAAAAGCACATACAGTGCACTATTGTCCTATGCAGACCTTTAACCCGATACTGAACTACAACGGCCTTATGTCTGGCATGCCTCCTGTACAGATGTCTGTGTGCATGTCCCTGACAGTGCTGCATGTGAGTCCATTCAAGCGTGTCCCACATCGATGGTGTGTGTTGCAATGCGTGAAGCGCACCGGCATGTAACGATGCGCACATATTTGTATACCTGTGTCTGGTCTGGAGCATGCGAGAGGTGTGACACATGGGTGCTTATGTCACCATCATGGACATGCACAGTGTACATGTGCGTGTGTCTGAGTAGTGAGTGTGTGACTGCCCAACACTCCGCATGTATGTTACTTGAGTTCTTGATTTGTGATTGCCTCCCGCTGCCAATTTGCCCTTGAGTGCACTGCGACGTGATAGCTTCATGGCCTGCCTCATGACTGTCAGGTGATGTGTGTGATCTCAATACACAATTATGATCTTGTGTCAGTGCCTTGTCCATGGATGTGAATGTCTGTTGTGAATGACAGACATGTTTGTGAATGGCACTTCCCTGTGTGTATTGGTGGGTGATGATGGTTGTGACCTTTGACAGTGCCACTGATGTACATTTTCATTGTGAAAAACACACATACCCACATATGGTCAGTAGCCTGATGTTTGTGTTCTATGTTTCCACAGCAACAATGGAAGAAGAGGGCAGAGAAGGCGGTGTGGAGCACCGCAGCAGGGATGCCTTGACCAGGCACAGATGCAGGGCCCAGTCCTCCTCCCAGGTACTGTTATCTTCCGCGAGCGAGGAGACTGGTGCCGTGTCCACGACAACGGCTGCAGCTGCTGAGGGGAGGCCCAAGAGGGTGAAGTTGTTGTGGGCACCTCGGCAGCAGGAGGGACAGGTGAGCCCACACAGGGGCAATCCGATGCGGATGACAGTGGGGAGACATCCAGTTTGGTGGTGGTGGAAGAGGCCACATAGCCCAGCACATGGGGTCCGGCAGGGGTAATGAGGTAGGTGTGACTGGTGCAGTCCAGGATCAGGGGCCAGAGGCAGTGCAGGTCACCGTGGAGGGTTCTGTAACTGATCTTGTCCCTGCATTTGCAACTGCACCAGTATGCACCTGCGGGCATGCCTCATGCCGGACCCATCCACATGTGGCGGATGTATCCAGGCAAATGGATCTTCCACTACCTGCGGATGAAGCAATTTGTGGCAGGGTGGAACCGTTGCTAGCCGGTATTGCGAGGCGTACAGCCAGCATTCGTAATGATGTGCAGGCTTCCAATCGGGGGCTTGCACATCATCAAGATGAGGTCTGTTGCCTCATTAACTGGCTAGCTCAGTTCCTGATCACGAATCTGGTATGTGTGGTGGCCACTGCTGCAACCCCCCTCCTCCTTTTCCTCTTCTGTGCGTTAGTCATCCTCCCTGCCGTCTTCCGCCCCAGATACCAACAGGGCCCCCTGTGTTTCTGTCCCAACCCTGGCAGCCCGTCTGGTGGAGATCACATCCCTGCCACAGTCGGGAGTCGAAGGAGGATCAGCAGAGGTTGTCACCGCAGCGACAGGAGGTATGGCAAGGGAGGAAGTACAGGCACCAAGCAGCAGGACACGTGCACGACGGCCCCGGGTGGTTTCATCATCCTGGAGGCTGTCCTTGTGGCGCAGGCACAAGGCATTTTGGCAGCAGCAGGCTCAGGGTAGGATACAACAGGACTCGGGGCGTTCATAATCAGAGGGGCAGGTATGGGCCATCGGGCAGGAGGCAAACGTGGACCTTACGACAAGGATGTCTTCCGTGTTGGAGCGTTTGGGCCAGCAAATCGGGGCAGAGCGGCAGCTGGCACAGGAGGCACACTTCACCATGGCCAGGGCGGAGAATTCACTGTGTCGGGCAGAGAGGCGGGCGGAGGTCCTCGAGGAGACTAGCAGGGAGTTCATCATCCTGGAGGCTGTCCTTGTGGCGCAAGCACAAGGCATTTTGGCAGCAGCAGGCTCAGGGTAGGATACAACAGGACTCGGGGCGTTCATCATCAGAGGGGCAGGTATGGGCCATCGGGCAGGAGGCAAACGTGGACCTTACAACAAGGATGTCTTCCGTGTTGGAGCGTTTGGGCCGGCAGAGCGCCAGCTGGCACAGGAGGTGCACTTCACCATGGCCAGGGCGGAGAATTCACTGCGTCGAGCAGAGAGGCGGGCGGAGGTCCTCGAGGAGACTAGCAGGGAGTTCGAGAGGAGCATGGAGGAGTCCCTGCAAGCCCTCGAGGGGGAAGCCGAGGCACGCCTACTGGAAGTGGACACAGAGTTCGATGATGCCCTGGCAGAGACTATGAGAGAGCATGGTGAGGAGATGGACTAGCCCGCTGCCTTTGTATACAGTTCTTCAGGAGTAGGTTTCATTTGTTTTTTCTTTTTATTTGGAGTTCCTTGACTTTGCTCCGCATCTTGTATATAGTTATTTTTGTATTGTATTTTTAGGATTTTTCTACATGTTCTGGGACCATGGACCCTGGATCTTTGTAAATATTTGGATTTTAATAAGAACAGTTTTTTAACCATGAAGGAATGGTTTTCACATGATATGTGATTTCATTTGCACATACGTTAATGGATAAGGACCACATTTTTGACTCTTTCATTTTTTACATCACATTGATTTTGGTTTCACTTTGTTTTGGTTTTTGATTTGGTTCATGCATGTTTAATTTGATGTTATTACACTGTGTGACTTAGATGCATATTTTTTAATATAATTTTTTAACATTGAAATCGAAGTGGTGTCTGGTCTCAACGGTTAGGTGCATGTTTCACTCCTCCATGACTCATTGCATGTTCCTGCTGTTCACCAATGTTGTTCATGTGCGTGCACACATGCATGCATGTGTGATGTTAGGATTCACATGACATGGGGCATGTATTAGGGAGCATGATCAATGGATGGGTGTTGAGGTGCACCAGGGGGGTGCAGCGTGTGGTGGCCTTTTAGTTGGCATGTGCTGTGCGATTGTATGTTGGTCAAATGTGTTTTGGGGTCAGGCGGGGGCGTGTGGCGGGGCCTGCCTGCCTGCAAGTTGCCGTCACAGGTGGGGACATGTTGTGGCCCTGCCTGCAGGTTGACATCACTGGTGGGGTGTGGGGACATGAGGCGGGGCTTGTCTGCAGGTTGCCATCACAGGTGGGGGGTGGGGACATGAGGCAGGGCATGTTCACAGGGGATGGTGGGGGTTCCATGTGGTGTGGGCTGCCTGCGGGGTATATTTCCAGGTGATGGGGGGGCCATGTGGTGTGGGCTGCCTGCGGGGTATGGTCCACTGCTGGGGTCTGTCTGTCCCGTGAGGAGGTGTCTGCTTCCAGGGGAGTTGTGTGTGTATCGCGGTGTATACACGGTCCTTCCCACGTGATTTGGCTGGTGCGAACGGGGTACGGGATTTTGCTGGGGCGCGGACGGGGTATGCACGTGCCTTCCCATGTAATTTGGCTGGTGCGAGCAGGATACGCGATTTTGCTGGGGTGCGGATGGGGTACGCGCAGGCCTTCCCATGCGATTTGGCTGGTGCAAGCAGGTTATGCTCTGATTTTTCACACGGGGGAGCTGTGTGCTGGGCCATGGAGGGCGCAGGGCCTTGCGCTGTATTGGGCATTTCACTGGCTTTTTCCTGCGCATTGGGGCGTGTTGGGGGCGTTACTGGCACTGCTTGGTGTTTATTGCGCCACAGCGTCTGATGCCTCGGAAAATCCATGAATACGCGTGCTGTGCAATTGCTGGTTTGCGCCACAGCTGGCGCATGTGTGTCGCACGCTCCTTCTCGGCGCGCAGCACTTGCACTGCTTCTGTGCTGGATTCTATGAATTGGGCCCTGAATCTGAAGATTTAGCAACATTTGTAAATGATGTTTTCACGATCGTGCATATACTCTGATATATAAGTTATAATTATTATCAGTAGGTTATGGTTGTACTGTATTTATCACAGTTTGTACAGTCCAGTGTGAAACGCATGAATTAATGTCCAAACACACACACTTTAATATTGCGACCATACTGTTTTGGAAAACATGTACACAATACATGTTTGAAATTTAAAGCCTTACACTGTAACAGATTTTGGATTGAACTGTTTTTTAAATTTAGTATTATTCAAGAAAAGCACAAGTGGCAAATACTTACAGTAAATTGTTTCTATCCTGCAAACTTTCAGAAACGCACATGCAGTTTGTTTTAAGATGTAGCTTAAAATAAAAAAGGGACCATCATTGAACCATGTGATAGTTCACGTTAAAAGTAGAATTTAAACGGTTTCATAACTTGCGACATAGTGGTGTAATGGTTAACGAGCTAGGCCCGATATCACAAAGTCTTGAGTTCGAATCGGCGTGGAGTCTTTCAGTTTTTTATTTTTTTAATTTTGTATCGGTTTATACAAACCTTTAAAATAATACAACCAATACACACAAACAGAACAGAACAATTTTAACATCAACAGTCCCCTAATACACCCCTCCATCAGTCCTTTATGTCACATAGATTGTTTTCATTGTCCATCAAGTAAAGCCATACTTAAACGATTTTCAATTATTGCTAAAAAACAAGTTAAAGGCAGTAATAATTTCATGTCTACTCCCTGAAACATGTAGACCCACCAATCGTCTGCACAGAGGGAGGGGTGATTTAGGCTCCAAGGTCTCAGATGGATTGTTCTTTCTGATCGAAGTTTAGTGCAGAATAAGACTAAATGCTTAAGGGTTTCCTTGTCTTGTCTGCAATCTGCACATTGGGTTTAAATTTATGTTACATTTCCATACGCGTAATCGCTCCTTGGTTTTGAACATGTTTAAATGCAACATCATGAACAGCTTTGTGCTTGAGGATCTGGAAACAGCTCAATATAGCGTTGTGGGCTATTGAATGCCCGTGTTTCTAGAGGCACATCACTCATCATTCTTGCGGCTGCTCTTTGTGTGCAAGTTTGGTCCCAGTCAGCACGCCAGATTTTTAATTTTGCTGCATTCGGGTTGACATGAAGCATGTTCAAGCTGATTTTGTGTTCTTCCAGTATCCCTTTGCATCTCTTGATCCAGAGCGACACAATGCTCGAGATTGCCGGTGTTGCACAATGGAACATGTCAAATTGTGGTATTTGTGCATGAAGGCGAGTTTTACGATACAAACCCAGCAAACTCCAGCAAATCCTTGTGTGAATCGATATGAGTGATAGCTCGTATCTTACATAAGCAGTCATGGATCCGTTTGGGAGAGCCAATGCCTTGGTCCAGAAACAGTTCTCTAATGACGACCATACTTCGTAGGAGCAGCCCAATGCGTTTTCTGCTCCATATATCAAGACTGGGATAACTTTTTGTTGGTAAAATTCTAGCAGCGGTTTTAGTGAAAATTTCTTTTGGATGATCACAGCTTGGCTCGCCAGTTGTCTGCATTTCTTTTGGGTTTCAGCAATCCATGAGCCTTCATTGATGGATGAATTTATTAACATTCCAAGATATTTTACAGTTTGTGATATCTGGACTGATTCTTCACCTAGGAACCATTTCAATTTCTTCGCATTCCACGAATTTCCGCCGTTCAAGTTCTTGAGCACAAGAATTTCGCATTTTTTTGTATTTATTAAGAGTTAGTTGTCTGCTACGTATTGATAGACAGCGTTTAGTTTTCTTTGGAGGCCGACCGGTGTTACGTCCATTAGGACCAAGTCATCGGCGTAAAGTAGCCAACTTAGGTGTGAATTAGCTACTTTTGGTGGAAATGAGTTTACTGTGTCAATTGTTAGACCTATGTCCGATATAAACAGACTGAATATTGCAGCAGCCAAAGGACAGCCTTGCTTTACACCCTTAAAAGTTTGGGGACATGAGGCGATCAAGACGGATTTTAATTGAGGTGTCGGTGTGGAGTTCTCGAATGGCTGCTGTTAGGTCTGCCGGGCAACCCCATTTTCGCAGTTTGTCCCACAAAAGTGACCTGTCGATGGTGTCGAAAGCATACGAGAAGTCAACGAAGGCTAGGTAAACCATAGTGTTTGATTTTACCGCCTCCATTTTATCAAATTCAGTACTAACAGATTTAGCAAGCAGCCCACCTGTTTTACGAACCCTGATTGCCTTTTGTCTACATGGTTTGATTTGACTGCCCAGGTCACACGTTTTTGTTGTAGCATTGTGGCGTAGATCTTACCTAATACGTCCAACAATGCGACTGGCTGGTAGTTTTTAGGGCTTGTTCTGTCACCCTTCTTGAATATCGGAACGATGACTGCAGACTTCCAGGATTTTGGGGTTCGGCAACTCTTGTTTATTCTGTCGAATAAAGATACGCATAAGTCTCCCCATGAGTTTGGATGCTGTTTGATGGTATAGTTAGTAAGACCATCCGGACCCGGGGCGCGCAAACTTTTTGCGTTCTTGATTATAGTCACAATGTCGTCCTTCAAAAAGGTCAAGACCCATGGTTTAGGAGATGCGTCTGCACACCCACTCGATTGCTCGTTTGCTTTATATAGGTGTTCGAAATGGGTTATCCAAGATGATTCTGAGACCATACTTGCGTGTAAAGCTGTTTGAGGAGCTTGTGTGTTGTTAACAAGACTCCAAAAATCCCTCGTGTTTTTATTTTTCAGTGTCGTTCGCATTTGTTCCGCGTCGTTTTGTATCATGAAGTGCTTGTGTAGCTTTAACCAGTTTTTATATCTTTGCTTCACAGCCTTTGTTGCCTGATTACGATCGTCAGCACCTAAGGACTTAGCTCTCCTAAGCGCACCCTGCATCAATCACTTTTGTTTCAGTATCTCGAGGTCAAAGCAATGTACGCGAGTCAAGTTAGAGTGCCTTAGGCTGACCTTTTTTGATTTAAATTGAGTCAATACCTGGTCGTATTTGAGATTTGTACTAAGTTGACAATACTGATTTGTCAAGGTGTTAACTTCATGGTAGTCTAATCTTAAGCGTACTCTATTAGATTCGACCAGGATTTTATAAGCCCACGTTGAAGTTTGAACATTTGCTGTTGGTAAGAATTTCATTAACAACATATCGTGGTCGCTTTTCGGTGTTCTGCAGACTTTCAGAGATTTCATTCTTGGATGTAGAGCTTCAGACACAAAAATATAGTCTATAGTAGAAGACAAGTCCTCTCGGTGTCACGTGGGTGCTGATGGTATGTCTTCTCGAGTGGATCCATTCAGTATTTGCATATTGTGTAAACTCATCTCCTTACTTCAAGCCTCTGTCAAGGTTTTTTGTTCCATTTTTGAAGGCTTGAAAAGGTTGATATTTAGGTCACTGCAGATGATTATATTTGCCCATCCTGAGGCTTCCAACCAACGGCCAAGTAGTTCTGATACCTGATCAATGTAATCTAGCCTTCCTGCTCTTAGGTGGTTCAAATACAAGTTTAGTATTGTGATCTGTTCAGTACTATGCTTGTGTGGTCTCAACATTTCAGTGGAGGTCTCTTGAATGTAAGGAGAGTGGTTAATCGAGGTTTTAATCCGCCAGCCAGAGGTTCTTCTGACCATAGTTATCAGACCTGCCATTGGTCGTCCTTTTTGTGATTTTATAGCTGGATGTAAGGCGACCTCAAACTCATTTACTACCGGCATGTCACTTAACCATGTTTCTTGAAGACATGCAATATGGAGACCATCCAGCCAGTTTGAGTTAAATAAGTGTGTGAAGCCGCGTGTGTTCCAAGATTGAGGTTTTGGTGTTTTTAGCGCAATCTCCTTATTACTTTCAGAGCTTCCATTACCTTTTATTGTAATTCTTATTTGCGGATTTGGACCATCAAGTACACCTACATAATCACCCATAGGCGATTGCGGGGTTATTGTAGAAGGCTGTGGTTTTTCACGATTATTAACCATTTCGTGAGACTTCCCCGAGTGCCCTTTTGAGTCTAACCTATTTGACCCCTGAATTGTCCAGCTGCCGGACATGGGTTCATGGTCGCCAACTTCTGAGATTCTGTTTTTCTGTTCATAGGTAGATTTAACGTCTCAGGGGCTGTAAACTTAAAGACACCAAAACCTAGTGAAAACAAGGCTACATTAGCCTCTAATATTGTTGATGCGATTAAAGAGGAAGTTACGTGAAGGACCACCTTGTCGTTCTTCTCTTCGTCTGGAAACTTTTTTTAAGTCATTTGAGCTTATCGCACGTAGGCTTGGTACCAGATGGAGTAACTTAATTAGGTTGCCTCGATTTAAGATCAGATTGTCATTAGACTCCAGTCTCTCGATTTATTACTTATGGACCAAGCTCTTGTTGCTGTCCATCCCAAGAAAGCTTACTTTGGTCTTTTCAGTGCTTCTCTCTGCGGCGGTTCCAATCACTTTCGTTCTTTTATTGCCAAATGTCCGGATGCTGGCAGGTGTGACAGGCTGATCACGTGAATCATTAGCGTTGGCCAGTTTGTCTAGATGACGAAAGTTAGGCCGTGAGCTACTAGCTTGAAGGTTGACCATTGTCTGCTTTCTTTTCTCATCCATTGTCATGAACACCGGACTAAGTGAAGATTGAGGCTGTGCTTTGGCTGTGTCCATTTCTACAATAATGGGACAGATTCTTTCGTGTGTCGCTCTTTCTGTAGCGGGGGCTCGAGAACACCCCTTATCAATTTGCCCTTCGCTCAAGGCAAATTTGTCTAGATCTGCTTTGTCTTCCGGAATGGGTTTTGTGGCCTCACTTGGACTGGGCACGAAAATGATTTGATCCTTCATGTTTTTAATATTCTTGCATGAATTCATTGATTCGTCTAGGTCTACATACTCCGGGTCATCATATGTTGACAGATCTAAAAGCTCAGGTGATATGTCATTCAATGCGCTTACAGGATTTGCTAAGTGATGCTTTGAGGAGGTTGGGCCCAAAAGGTTGCCTTGAGTTTGATTCTTGTTAGGTGGTGTAATGCCTGCAGTTGGGTTGTTAATGTCGTTTTGGACCACTTTTATATTGCTGAGGAACTTCTGTGCTCCGTTTAGTGTGTTGTTCTTCCTCGCCTTTAGATTTTTCGATTTCTTAGTGATTTTCTTAACAGTTTGTTGTGTTTGAATTTGAGTTTTGTCCACATTACTTGAGTTTTGTGACCTACCGCTGAAGATTGAAAAGGTGTTTTGCTGCGCCAATATAGGAGGTGTTGGATCTTAGCTTAATGCCTCCTCAGTTTGTGGGCTCGCTCTTGAGGTTGTAGCTGTTTGGTTATCAAGACGTGCTTAGTTAGCATTGCTTCTCGTTTGTTCAAATGCAGTATGAAATGAAATGTCCGCAATGTTTGAACTGACATTTGTCGCCGCAGTTTGGAGTCCCATCTTGGTCAATAACTGCGTGTTCTTGCTTGCTGAAACCTCTGGGGCCAAATTTTCCTTGCTCGCCTCAAGTCGCGCCACATTATGTTCTAACGGATGACTCCCCAGGTTTACCACCTCTGAATGTTGAATTTCCTGCAGGCTAGCCTCCCCAAATTTGTCGTGATGGCTTTGTTGTGACAGAATTTTCTCTTAATCGCCTTGAGATCTTTTATCAGTGATTGTTGAAGCACTTTCATTCTTGGTGTCCCCTGGTTGTCTTGACCCGGTTGTTCGTATTCCATCGTGTTTAAATAGTGCCAGTGCTTCTCTGGTCACTTCAGCAAACAGCTTTTTATCCATTGAGTCACTTTTTCTGTCGTCACTTGGTGATTTGAAGGCTGTGTCGACTCTTTTAATACCTTCATATTGCTCTATGTAAGAACGGTCACAAGTTTTTTCTAGTTGAATCAGTTTAGAGTTCATCAGAGCCACTACATGAAGGGGGCTAAAAAGATCGCCATGGACGAAATTAGTAGGCCTTGGAGCTAAGTTGAAGGCATCATAGGGGGCACCTCAGTAATAGACCCGTGATTCTGTTGATTGTGAGCCTTACTTGATGGACGCGCTTTGTTGCGCCGAATTTTGGGAAAAGGGCATTCCATCAAGGATGAATCCAAAGTTCCTCGTACGATGAGGCTTCATTTCAGGATAATGAATCTGTGTCTTTGGGCTCTTTCCTGCTCACAGATGGGAGTCTTTATTGGGAATTCAAATGTATGCCAGATAAATCATGCAAGGGTTCCCCATTATATGAGTGGTCAAGTGTTTTTGCTCGTTTATAGGATACTTTTGGCCATATGTCCTCATTGGCGCCCATTAATTGTGTGTTATTTCGTTTTAGTGAAGTTTTATGGTGGGAGTCAGCGGGTGGTATGATACCTTTATTCATGTTTTCAAAGCAGGCTTTGTTCATAAGAACTAGGTTGTGTAATACGTTGTTAACAACGTCCAGGGAATCTCTCACCAGGTTGTTTGTATCTCTTAATGGCAGTTCCATCACACTGACATTAGGAGAAGCAATAGCCTCGTCACACCTAAAGGCAGGCTCATGATATGTGGATTCCGGTCTCAGACCAGGTGGACAAAACACATTATCATAATATGCCTCAATAGACAGATTAGTTGCCATGCCGACCGGCGAGTTCGCGCCGATCAGTGTGTCGGCATCAATTGTCCCGATTATGCCTAATTCACAAACATTCAATACTCGCGTAGGCTAGCAGGGGTTATCAGTTTGGACGAGCGCGTCTGCACTGCGCACCTCCAGGGGTTTGCCTTTCTCACCCCTTGGAGTCACACTCCCGAGGAACTGCGCAAGATCATTGCCCTCGCCCTCCCCCACCTCGTCACTGCGGCCGCACATCATCACACTCTGAGCGGCGGCCACGCGTTGCACGTCATGCAGCACCAAGCTCCGCCCTCCCCCAAGACTCCACAAACACTGCTCGCTCTCTCGTCACAGCCAAAAAGTGGGTGAGTACAAGTCGGGCTTTTAGCGGAAGGGTGTTCCTGGGAATTAGCATCAACCTTGACCGCCATAGTCAATTTTGTAGAGTTGGAAGGATTTAAAGAGGACGAGTTTAACACGATTGTTAATGGTGCAGCCTTCACTTGTGGCTGCCTCGCCGTCATCCACCCTAGCGATACTGTGATCGAGACAAACAGTTTCTGCTGAAGGCAAAGGACTGCCTAGTCTAAATCCTCCATGACAGAATTACATGAGAAGTAACGACTTACTTTTGAGGTCGTGTGCGGTCGTTGTGGGGCTGCAGAGTCAGCAACTCCCCCCGCATGATCGCGTCGTTTCTGTGCCCGCGTCCTCAGTGCTGGTGAGGGTAGATCCAACATCAGTGCAGCTCCTCTGCTCGCCCATTCGCCAAACAGCACAAAGTCCTCAGCCCTTTCCACCTCAGGGCTTCACGCCGCAAGGGCAACAGAGGCGGCCTTAAATAGTCAGTAGTCAGCTGACCCAGATGACTGGGCTGACTGTTACTTAAAGGCACACGCACATCTGTTGATTGTGGGCTGTTTCTCCTAGCTCCTCCTTGACACATTCGGCTCCTACCCCTACTGAAACCCAATGCTAGCGGGTCTCACAAGGACTTTAAATGTGTGATTGATAATGAAAGCAATACAATGCCTCAGTTTAGCCTTCTCTTCCACACATTGCAAAGGGGTAGATGAACAATCGCTCCCCGGGGAATAATCGCCCCCATGCAAGAGAAAAAAGAACCGAACTGTTATGCTGGTAATTCGTACCCATATGCGTCTGTCTGCATAAAACACATATCCCCATCTGCTGCACATACCAAATCCTCAAACCCCCGCCACCCTCCAGCGGGGAGGATAACTAACCGTTTGCTGTACTGTTCACTGGTACAGTGGAAGTCCCATTGGGACGGGAGGAACGCACTGTGCCCAGCCCCACTCCATAAAACACATCTCCCACGGGCAAATCGCACATCTGAATGAGAAAAGCCCAAAAAGAACTGAATCCACCTGTACTCTAAGAAAATCTCAACTGATGCACATTACAAACCGCAAAATATATAGAAATACCCCCTCCCCAAAATTGTCTCACCCCTTTGATACACATTACATATCCTCAAAAAACACTGAAATAACAGTGTTCTTTGCAACGGAGGAATCGCTCCGCAACTCCTTCCCTTTCCTCTCATGCAAAATAGATGATGAACTGAACTGAACGCTTAAACCCACGTGATGAGGCGGACGTTGAAACCCATGTGATGCAGAGCAGCCCACGTGATGAAGTGGAGGCGCGCGTTGCTAGGGTCCGTTTCTCGAATGGGAACTAGAAAACTACCCTTTATGAAACGCGCATGTCCAGTTTCCAGGCAGCATCAGGTGAGTACATGCGATTCAGTTCTTTTAGTGAATTTTATATGCATTTCTTTTAGCATCTATCAGCTTAGACGTTCTCACCCCTTTGTTCTATTGTTATGAGGAGCACTTTTGCAACCTCTAGGAATGCACGTTGAAGCTGTAATTCCTTGTATTGTACTTATAACATGTCGAAATTAAATATTGTAAGTACATGATTTTCTAAACATCTGGTTTTGAAATTATACGGGGCAGCCTGTTGGTATTATAGACACAATAGCTGCTGCGAAGCTCATTTACGGTAGGGTAAAGGCTCTGCAAGCAGACGCAGTAATTGCTGTGCAGCTACTACACAGGCCGTGCTCTGGTGTAAGTGACTATATATATAATAATACCTGCGCAGACTAATGCCCGCAGACGCAGTAACTGGTGTGCAGCTGCTACACACACCGTGCTCTGGTGCAAGTGTCTACATATATAAGCCTGCAGAGGCAGTAACCGCTGTGCAGCTACTACACAGACCCTGCTCTGGTGTAAGTGTCTGTCACAAAGTATGTAGGGGTGATGGAGTTCTTTCTGTGAATTGTTTGCCTATTCTGTGGTGTAGGAGTTTTTTTAAATTTACTTTTTTATTATATTTTGTTTTTGCTTTGAGGACTGTTGCTTTGTACAGTTTGAGTTGTCTTTGGTATTTTATTTAGTCTTGTCTGGTGTATTGTTCTTTCAATTTTGTTTCCATGTTGCAGTTGTTTTTTTGGGGGTGTTTTTTCAGTTCTTCTGTGAACCTTTTTGCTGCCAGTTTTTGTTGGTGTTGCTTTGAATGTTTTACCTGGTGCTAATTGGTTAATGGCCTTGGTGATCCAATTGTTGAGTGTGTCTTCTGTTGTATCTATGTTTGTATCGGTGGGATCTCTTTCACCTAGGTTGTTGTGGTGGGTTGATAGCATGGCGGCCTCGTCTGCTTGTTTTGTTGCAAAGTTGGGGTTGTAAGAAGATGGTTTGTAGATCAGTAGGAATACTATGTTGGATGGGTCGTTGAGTTCTATCTTGATTTGGAGGGATTCATAGTCTTCTGGGTTGGTTGTGATGATTCGAAATGCACAGGTTTGTTTTTTGTGTATAATTGCGATTCTGCCTCCTCTTCGTTTTTCTCTGTTGGTGTGTATTAATTTATAATTTTCGTGTATTGCTTCGTTCGCGATGGCTTTATAGTTATCCGATAGCCAGGTTTCAGTAAGGAAGAGCACATCTGTGCCTCCTTCACTTAGGTCATTGATTTCTGTTGATGGGTTTGCCATGGATCTAATGTTGAGGAGGCTGCAGTGTAGTTTGCTGGATTTACCTTTTGTGTTGTTGTTAGTATTGTTTGTTTTGACCGGTGTGTTGTTGGTTGGGTTTCCGTTCCAGGTGGGTTTTTCCCGGTTGGGTCTTTTGGGTGGGGTGGTTCTTTGTTGGTCAGTCTCTTTGTCGAGTAGACCGATAAGGTTTATGGTGGGGTTGGTTCATTTCCCGGTGGTAAATAGGGTGGCTACCCCTCTGTTGTTCCAGCCTTGGTGATATAGGGGGTGTAGAGTGAGTGTGATGGTTTACAATTTGTTGTTCTGGTTGGGGTATTGTCCATGGTATAGACCGGGTTCTGATGGTTTATTAGTTGTCATCCGTTTGTGTCCTGGTTGGGTCTGTATTCGTGAAGCTTGTTGGCTGTTAGATCGTTGTTGCTGTGCTGTTTTTGTTTACCACGTTGTCGTATGTGAACAGGTAGCAAGCATTGCAGTCTGTCTTTGCTCTGTTATTTGTATGTCTCCTTGGGCCATCTCAAATGTTTGTCGAGTTTTTTGGGGTTGCAGGATCATGCTGGTCCGTGCCTTCCCGAGTGGTTTGGTATTTCTTATTATTTCTGCTGTCTTTTCTGACTTCTTTGTCTTTCTTGTGGCGAGGCATTATGCGTGGGTTGTGTTCCTTAGTGGGCGTCCTCTTTCCAGACCCTCCAGCTTAGGCATTTTGCCGGATCGCAAAATCGTTATAACAGCCGTTTTTGCAACAAAAAAAAAACCTGCAAAAACTACAATTTAAAAAAAAATAAAAAAATCCTCAGGGTCCCACATTCTCAAAACTTATCCATGCAAGAAATGAAATGCGCAAACCCATCTCATCACTTGCGCCCAAAAAAAGAGCAGCCCAATCCACAAGGGACACTTGAATGGGCAAATTTTGTTAAAATGTGCCCATTCAGGTGTCCTTTGTGGATTTTATATGCCCGCCCATTCGGATGGCCTTTTTCACTTCTGAGTAAATCGGGGGGCGTTTCTGACAATTTAAAAGTGCATCCTAAATTTCCACGCAAGATGCACTTTTAAATGTGCAGAAATTGTAAGCAACCCAACGCGCACGGGAGCTGGGGGTGCCACTGCATGACAGGGGGCCTTGTTACAAGTCCGGCAGTAGCAGTGCCGGTAAAAACGGCACGGCTGGTGCCAGTCATTTTTTTTTTTTCTGGCGGTCCCTCCGGCCAGACGCTGGAAAAAAGAAAATCCCCATCGAGTTCCATTGGACTCAATGGGAATGGGGAGGACGGATGCACCGGCACTGTGTGCAACAGTGCCGGTGCATCCGTCAAGGTCTGCAAGCTGGTGCCCTTCCGCCCGCCAGGTCAGACCTAGCGGGCTGAAAGGCACCCGCTCCCAGAACTCGTAGTTTGCCGGTCCGGAAACAACAGTAGCGGCAAGTTTACCGGTACCGTTGTTTCCGGACCGGCAACCTCATAATGACCCCCAGGGTCTTTCTTGACCCGGTCATGGATTTTTTTTTTTTTTTTTTTTTTTTAAGGTATAAACCACTGCTATGTCGCTTGCATTTCTGTTCCTCAAACAGGATAGAAATGCATTTTTTGGGGTCGCATTTTACAGTGGATGCGCTGGGAGCTTGCAGAAAACTGTTGGAAGAGCGCTTCTATTCAAGGTCCTACCCATTTTGACTGCCAAAAATCGATCGAATGGTACAATTTGACCTATTTCGCCAGTACCATTCGATCGATTTTTATAAATACCGAACATGTGGAGCGGGGTTTGCGGGGTGTCACCCGCTCCTTATGTTCATTATTTTGGCCTTGGGAGTTGCAGGGGTGTCTCCTGCTTTCTCCAAATTGGAGGGGGGGGGGTCTGAAAACAAAAACAAAACTAAAAAGGGACCCTGCGGCATCAGATCTGTCCTGCGTTGGAGAGACTGATCTGACACCGCAGGGTTGTAGGGGAAGCGGCAGCGACCAAGCAGTTAACTAGGGGAGGGGGTGGATTGGTGGTGAAAAGGTGCATTTTGGGTTGTTTGGCTGAAGTGCAAATCTATTTGCGGGAAAATTGACTACGGCCAATTCCGCCGCAGATAATTACACTTCTGTCAAACATCCCAGAACCCTATTCAAGGCAGCTGCCCAGCGCACAATTTGCTCTACAGATCAACCTCGTGGAAATGCGAAGGTCGCCTTTGAGAATAAGGTGACCTGCTCATTTCCAAAATGGGTTATCTAAAAATAGCATATCCTCGGTTTAAATGTCGCATTTTTTGAGGATCATGGTCAAAATCTACATTTTTAAAAAAAGTCACACTATGAAAGGGAAAGGGGAGAGAGGAGAAGAGTGATGGGTGAGATGCGACGTGATAGGCAAGAAAGCGGAGGGAGAGCAGTGGGTCAGAGGAGGAAGCAGTGCACAAGAGAGCAGAGGAAGCCGTGATGCGGTGGGCCAGAAATCTCATAGCGAGCGGAGGTACAGAAAGTAGATGGAGCGTGTGGTCAGGTGGAGCAGTGAGCCAGAAAGCAGAGAGGACGCGGTTGGCCGGAAAGAGACAGTGAGCTGTAGATTGGGAAAACAGATGAGTGAAGAGTGCGATAGAATGGGAGAAAGGATGCAAGATGCAGAAGCAGCACAAAATAATGGACTGTATATTGCGGGAGGAATTGTAGAGTGTGAGTTGGGAGTATGATTTGGAGTTTGGCAGGGGCGGGGAAGTGCAAATTGTGACTTTACAGTGTGACATAGCACGTTAGTATTTGTATGACAGAGTGAGAGGTTCAGGAATGCAAGTTGTAATGGGGAGTTGGTGAGCTGTGTGATGTGCGTTAGTGAGAGAGGTGTATGGGGGATTGGAGAACCTAGAAGGGGAAAAGTTTCAGCATTACAACTGATAATGATCAATTTAGTTAATACTATTAAATAGGCATGCACATTAAAACAAAAATTTAGCCAAAACTAAAATGTTCTGCCAAGCCAGAGACATCCGGGATTCTTCCTATTAAATTAATACAAAAGATACATAATGACACCCACCCGACTCTCTTTTAGCCTTGCATTCTGCCTCTTTCCTACAATGTGGCAATCTTGCACCCTCCAGATAATACAAACTGTCCTGCAAAAATGCTGCAATAAATAAAGGTTTGTGCCGCAAAATTTGCCATTTCATGCCGCAAAATCCTGGAAGGTCTGTCTTTCGATTGGTGTTTTTCATGGTCTTTTGAGTTTAGTCTTTGCTGTTTGTGGTTTCTTATTGCTTGTATTTAGTAAGTTGTGGGTAGTTGAGAACTCGGTTGATGGGACTTTGTGGTGCTGTTTGTTTATTGCTTCTTTCTTGTTTGGATCCTTTTCTTTTGTTTTTTTTATTCTGGAGGTACTTTTTGTTATGGTTGTTCATGATTGGATTTTGCGCAAAGCAAACATGAATAATGTGTGAAGGAGTGCATGTGAATACTGCCATATATTGGTGCAGTGATATTGGGGAGAATTCTCATTTCTGTGCTAATTCCCTTCAACCTTAGAGACCCCCAGCTCTTTTGCTGGACTGTAGGACTTTTTAATTTTAACCTTGGAGTGAGTGAGACCCTTTTCCCACTGCCTCATGTGTTTTGACCTTTGGATTATGTGTTTTCACTGTTTTGGGAGTCTGACAAACTCCATATGCATCTACTTTTTGTATGGTGACACACCGCACCTTCAGTGCAGTGTCACTGATAAATCCTTTAGATTTCTCATAAGGTTTAAAATACCGTTTCTTGTGTAAACTACTGTTCCCAAGAATAGTAAAGTGAAATTGACTTACCTTTTCTCTTTGTGGGTCCAGCACACACCATCTTAAGTGGAGTGCTGGGGGGTTACCTAGTAGCTCCTTATCCTACATTCTCATGTAACATTTGTATGTTGCCCTCCCTACTTTTAAATGGCTAGTGGCAGTGGTTTAATTTTTCCTACCATTGTGCTTTTCTACAGCAGGCTGATCCCTCAGCTGCAGTATAGCACCCAGGGGTGACCATTTTCTAAAAACAGCCCCTGTCTTCTTTTTTTGCAAATTTATGTTTGTGAGGTCTTTCTTGGGTTTTACTCTGTACGTCGAACAGATTGGAGCCCTTTGTTCGTCTTGCCTATGGTGCACTTCAGCCCTGGGCCTGCCTCTGTTTCCAGTGTGTCTGGAAGGACAAGATGTGAGGGAGGGTCCCGAAACTCCCCTGTCCTTTGCCTCTAGGAATGCCTGAATACAACCAGTCCTGAATGGCTGGCTGGATGTCCTTTCAGGACAGCGACCCTGATGTGTCATTGACAGCCTATGCTTTGCATGAATGGGAGAAATCTGCTTAAAAAGCCAGGGTTTTGGCACTAGAGGCAGAGTCGACCACTGGGAGAAACACACAACGAAGAAACCACGAACGAAGCTTGCTGCATCCTCCTGGACCGTTCAGTTGCCTGGTGAAGCCCTGCTGCTGTGCTGAAACTCCCTTTTCAGACAGAGAAGCTTCGGAATGGACGACTTCTGCCCTTGGGTTAGTGGGACCAACTAACCCAGAGGCGAACTCCACTGGACCATCTTCCCTGTCTGGCTGTACTTTTCTTCATTGCCTCAAGAACCAAGTGCCATGGGTCGAGTAATCTGTAGTCGAGTGAAACGTCTGAAATACGGCTAGAAGCTCCAGGAGTCTCCTAAGGACCCTCCAGAGGCAGGACAACCAGAGCTAGAGTCCCCTCACAAGACCCAAGGAGTGAAGGAAGCCCAACCGGTACCAAAGATCAGAAACAGTGCTGAAACCGAAAAGAGCCCTTAGCTGCCAATGACCTCCGCAGGAGCCCTACAGATGTTCTCCCTCTTGTCCCCACAACTGAGGCTCAGGAACACTGGGTCTGTAACGCTGTAGCAGAACAGAAGCCAGCTGGACCATTCTTCTTCAAACCAGAGGTACTGTTTAGACTTAGGTTACCTACCTCACTGTCTTTTAGCCTTGCTTTTCTCAGTTGGGAATTGCAGTGGCTTACTTTTAGAGTTGATTCCAACTCTGTTTTCACAGCTTGTGACCCTACAAGTGATTTTCTAACAAACTCTCTAACTTTGTGCAAGCATTTTGATTCTAAGAATTACCTCCGCTCCAGACTGTTTCAAATTGACTTTGGCTGTCCTGGCTCCCTGCAGACTCTTCTAGCCCACTGACTTTGATATGCTTTGTCCCTCATAGATAGTAACTTGTTTTAGACTGTTACTGCTGGGAAAGGATTGTCTAGATTTCATTGGAAGATTTAGTTATCCTCTTGGAAGATTTAGTTATCCTCACATATACTGAGAACCTGTTTAACCTTTTTCCTTCCTTAGACCTTTCCTTTCTGCAACCTAGTGTGATACATAAATGCCATTCCTGTCCTTGTGATTGAAGTCACCCTAGGGTGTAGCAATTGTATATGAAGCATATCCAAAGAGTATCCACTAACTTTCTCTGATTCTGAAAAGTAATTTTAAAGTATATTTGCATTGTTACATGAATTGCCTTTCTAAAGAACGCTTATTTAAAAATTGATGTTAATTAAATAACCAACTATTTATAACAGAAATCTTGAGTGTAAGTGTTACTTGGCTACTTGTATTTACACATTTCATTTGTACAGCTCACAGTTATCCCTCTTGAGATAGGCCTGGCTGCTCAATCACGCTGCCAACCTGTGCAGTTCAGACCTGTACCAAAAGGTGGGCTTACCTAATACCAAGCAGATAAGTGTTGTGTAGTCTCACACAGTAGGACTACACCAATTTGTACCTAACAAGTCAGCATGGAAATGTATTGATTGTGAGGGTGATGGGTTCCTGCTTTTGACTGGGATGGCAAAGGATTCTGAAAGTAAGCATCCCCCAATAAGGCAGTTAACCCCCCTCAATGAGAGGCAATAAAGGACACACCCCAGGAGGGAATAAGACCAGGACCAAGTGCGGTTGAAATTAAAAGGTTTTATCGATATAGGGCATTCAAAGGACTCTGCAAACTCTGACAGCGCTCTGTCTGACAATAGCAAAGACAGTCAGTTATATTACAAATACACGTTATGTATGAGCTAAGCTATAGGGGCCACATAGTCTTTGGGATTGGATGGCAACATCTAGATACTATGTTGTCTATATGCTCTGTGCTACATGATTGGCGGGGATCCACGTGGTGGCATCACAAAGTGCTTGGGTCAGCTGGGCTCGTCGGGGTGGAGCTCCAGGGCACTGGCTGTCAACGGAGATTCACCACTTTGGTTCTAGAAACTTGCCCTTTTGGCCTTTCATACACATTCATCACACTCGTCTATGCCAGGTTGTTATGGAAACCTTCTAACACATCAATCTAATACCTTGGTGGGGACACAGGAAAGCAGTATGCAATAAGAGGCTTCCTCCATACATCATCGTAAAGTTGTCATTAACAAAGGGTCCGGTCTCATGGGTCCAGGTGTTTTATCAGGGGGCACGGGTCAAGCTACCTCCATCATTTTATCCTGTTGGATGCAGTAAATGATGTCTCTGGGGGTTGTTTGCACAAGGACGATAACTGTCTTCGTGGTCTGTTGAATTTGGGGTGAACTGGAATACCATTAGATCAGAGGGGGCACATAGCTGGCACCTCAAAGGCGGTGGATTTAGGACTGGGTAGCTCATAATTCACTTGGCCTGGCCATGGCAGTACACAGTGGTTGTATGGTGGCCTCTGACATGGGGGAGGTAAATACTTGAAGCGGGTCCAGCAGGAATGTGGGGAGGTGAAGCTGTGCTGTTCGGACACCAGCAAGCCCCGACGGGCCTTGGCGGGTGGAGGGGGAGATGGCCTTGTAACTTTGTGCGAATCTCTATTCACTGGGCTGCACAAATACTATTAGAGAGGACAGATGTTAGGGCTGGGGTCATTAGGTAAATTACACATTTCTGCCATTTCCATGTGCTTACATTACTAGGTTCATAACAATGGAGGTTGTTCATTGGCACATATATTACATAACGTTAGTCGGTCTTATGCTTGCAATTCATGAGAAAGGTGAACATATAACAAACGTGAGCTAGTATCAGGTTGGGTTATACACTCGGGAGCAAGAAAGCACTGTGTTAATCTAAAATTTCGATTATAGTAAAAACTGGCTCAATGCCCTAGGTGGCTTACATGCAATACAACATATTTCATCACATCATACACAAGTATTTTATATATTGCTTTTCCGTTTTCCTTTTTAAAATAGCAACAAACATTAGTTGGTACAAAGCGGATTTTCGAGTGGTCGTACACTGGGCCTCAGCACATGAAGGTGTCTCGGGGGTGGGTGGGGGTCACCTCGCTTTAATATGAGTGACTTACATTATACGTTTTAACACTATTTAACACATCCTTTAGTAGCATGGATAAGACTGAGAGACTTGAGAGTTTAGCATATATGGTTAACACTTCATCTGGGAGAACGGGGCTGGGGGTCATGAGCACCATATATCGCAAGTGCTGGGGGTTAGGCGCAGGGTCAGGGTATACTTGATAGGGACGACTTTTGTTCTTTCTCAGACCCCAACTGCAAGTCGGGTCACTTCTAAGGCAATGATGTACTGCGGAAGTAAAAAATGATAGTGTTTGTTCTGTTACTTGTTCGGGTCTAGTTGCTCGTGGGAACGGGCCTTCAGTGGATCTGCCATGGGGTGAGGAAGGGGGGAAGTGCAGGACTCTCTGTGCGCGGTCAAGTAGGGGCCGAGCTGCAGCATTTGTACGCAGGCTGTTCTACTGGGGCCTGGGTTCAGTATGCTCAAAATTGAGTCTTGGTGTGTTGTAAAATGGTGTCTATGTTATGCTACACTACGGGCCTTGCAGCCTCACGTGTCGATCCGCAGCCACCCTGCGTCCCGGGCCCAGGTGCATGGGGGGGTGCTGACGAGTCATGAGCCTCACATAGGTGGGCAATGTGGGTGAGGGGGGTCCTAAAGATCTGTCCTCCCATACATTTCTCACCCAGTGGGTGCATGCTATGTTTAGGCCTCTTTCTTCCGCTTTGGCCCAACATAGTCTCAGGCTTTATCCATGCCACGTTGGGGCTTGTGAGGGTGATGGGTGCCTGCTTTTGACTGGGTTGGCAAAGGATTCTCACGGGTGCATGCTATATTTAGGCCTCTGGCTTCCACTTAGGCCCAGCATAGTCTCAAGCTTTACCCTTGCCATGGTGGGCGATCATTCAGCATAAGTGCAACTAAGCAAAAGCAAAATGACCATCTGTATTGGTCTGCATATCATCCTACAAACTTACTGTTCTGAAGTAATCAGTGAGTCATCAAGAACAAACCTGTTTCATGGAAATGCTCTTGAAGTAATCAGCAGGTCATCCCAGAATCATCCCCAAATCATCAGGAACAAAGAGTTTTCTAAAATGGGGATAATGTTAGCATATTAATTAAGTCATCCTAAGCTCATCCCCAAATCATCACCCACCATTCTGAGATATTTGCTGATGACTTTAACAGTGTGATGACGTCTGACGTGGCAATGACTTCTAGTGTAGTTCGATGATCATCAGATGATCCCAGGATGGTCTCTAAAGTCATCCTTTTAGACCAGGGTGTGCAAGTCACTGTGCAGAATAAAGAATGTCGATTTACGATAATCACCCTTTGTGTGGCCAGCTATCGATTACCAGGTTGCAATAAACTGATTGTAAAGACTTTCTTTGCCTAAACAGCCTATTCCTCTTCCCAGTAATTATTTTGGAGGCCCCATCCTCTAGGAACCTTCTCATCCACTTAATTGTTGAGGGGCATCTGTTCCAAATTCCAATAACCTAATCTTTGGTATTTTGAATGAAGGGAAGGTATGCCTACTAATTTGCTAAGTAGGTTGTTTGTTAAACATGATAAAAGGAATTAAAAAGTTTATATAAGGAATTTTATATCTTTTACCGTTACTGAGCTATAGCCTCAAATTATTGTTACTTAATTGCAAACCTTCGACTGTAGAAAGTTTTATAAAATAATTTGCAACTTTCTCATTGAAATATACTATTTATTAAAATTGCAATAGCTATTTACATTTAAGAGACACATTAAGGTTTTACAGGTCATCTTCTGAGTCCCAGAGTTCATTGTCATCATCTACAAAATCGTTATCGCATAGCTCTTCATTGCCGCCACACTTAGACATTTCTGTGCACTTTGGTGACTGAGCTTGTCATTTTCAATGCACAGCACACCTTTCTTTGACACATGCAGAACGTACCCGCTGTATGATTGTGGTGCACATGGAAGTGTACACCTAGGAGAATGTTAATAATCTTGCTACTCCCACCCGAATTGTGGTTGCTCTGGGAGATTTGGGAGTTGTTGATCAGCGTGTTGTATTCCATCACCTGGTAATGAGTCCTTAAAATGTATGGTATTGTTCCTGGAGACTAGACTTCACAACTGAATCCTTCTATCAATCGTTCATCTTCCTTCTTAAATTCTTCTAGAGATCCATGTCTTCTCAAAGCTTCAAGGATGGATTTTTTTTTTTCTGAAGTCTTGAAAACCTTCCAGAATGATAGTTTTCCTTTCTACATAAAGCACATGGGCATGACACCCTGAAAGAGCATGAATGTGGCAATAAGACCCGAGGCGGCGGGCCAATACCGCCCCAGGTAATGCCCGGGGCCGTAGTTAACGAAGCCCCGGGCATTACCGTGGGCGGTATTGGCCCGCCGCCGAGGGTCTTATTGCCATTAGTATCCCGGCCCGTTAGACCGGGGTACTAATTGCTTTTTTTTTTTTCTGTTCGGAAACGTTTCGGAACAGAAAAAAAAAAAAAAAAGACCAAGAAAATGGCCGCCGCCATGGAAAGGGAAAACTGAGTCCGTTTTCACTTTCCATGGCGTCCGCTCCCGAAAAAGGATAAAAAAAAAAAGGTAAATTGGGTTGGGAGGGCGGGAGAGGGGAAAAAAAAAACATACCTGCGTCCCCAGTGGGGGACGAGGGAAGCCCCCAGCCGTGTGTGGAGGCGCAAAGCTGGGATGGCCCTGCTCCGAGTCTGCACACGGCTGGAGGCTTCCCTTGTCCCCCGTTGGGGATACAGGAACAAGAAGGTAAGTTGGGGGGTGGGGGTGGGGGCGGTGGGAGGGGAGGGAATAAAAGAAAAAGACTTACCCGAGTCCCCGGCGGGGTGCAAAGGCAGCCTCTCAGCCGCGGGGAGGCTCGGAGCGGGGATGGCCCCGTTTCGAGCCTCCTCATAGGCTGAGGGGCTGCCATGCCCCTCGGTAGCCGGCACGCACGGCGTAACTTGCAATGCCATGTGGTATGGCTCGCAAATGAGCCAATCGCCACACAGTATTCCCTTTGCGCCGCGCGTGCCGGGTACTAATGCCTAGTAATGCCTGCACTTTTGTAGGCCCCAAGCAGGAGCACACATGTTTGAGATCTATAAATATTCTATTAGTTCCAACTCCTGTGACAAACATGCTGTCAGTTGGGGAAAAACAGTGAAAACCACAATGAAAGGACAGTAACTTTGGTATTGGGTGAACAAGTGTATAGGGTAGTAGCATGACAACGTGATACATAAAGGGAGTGAAGAATTAACTTTGTCTGCCTCCTCATGTGGGCTTTCAATGTCTCCAACATAATTTCCATATGATGGCTTAATTTCTCCAACTAGCTACCT
This sequence comes from Ambystoma mexicanum, assembly GCF_040938575.1. Classification (NCBI taxonomy): domain Eukaryota; kingdom Metazoa; phylum Chordata; class Amphibia; order Caudata; family Ambystomatidae; genus Ambystoma; species Ambystoma mexicanum. The sequence continues at coordinate 392,020,302 of NC_090921.1, forward strand.
GGCTTCTTTTTATCCTCTTGAATCTATTGGTTAAGAGATTGCATTCCTCCTTGAAATGTATTGGGTCGGCACAGTTCCTTCTTGCTCTTATGAATTCCCCGTTAGGGATGTTTCTAATCCAGTAATGATCAAGAGGAATAAAGTTGGGTAAGAAATCTTTTCTCACATTACAGCACACTTAGCACGAGTTTGTTCAATCACAACCACTCACCAATTATTAATTTCTAATGTGTTTTCCTTTTGACTTTTCCAAACCTAAACATCCATCCCTTATCTCCTACCCTCTCTCTCTGTGAATGGGAAACTGAAATGGAAATGCATACGCTTAAAAAATGCCATTTGCTTTTGTTTTCTTCTCAATAATGTTTGATTGAATGACTTAACTTTCTTTTCTGGATATTCCGTTTTACCTTGATTTTTACGATGTGGTTTGGTACATGGAGATTGGATGGTGCATTTATTATTTTCCCTTATGATGGGTCATAATTAGATAAGCCCTGATTTGAGAAAGGCACCTTGCCGAAACATGTGTAATCCATAGGGCAGATCAATTAAACTTCCTTATCACACAACAGCAATTGGACTTAGTCTCCAGCATAATTTTATTTATTTATTTTCCTAGCGCAGTAATAAGGTGTGACCACAGCAGCCTGTTTCCTAATTAAACAAACGGAGTTGAGGAACTCGAAGTCTCCGCTCTATGGCACACCAATGCGACAGTGCACATTTTTGCATTTAATCAGGTCGGGGGGTTCTAAGTGATATCAACCCAAAAGTTCCTTCAAAATCTGTTTTATTTGAGAGGTAAGCTGTTAATTCCTCTTTAGTTTGAGAATGTAATAGGAGGGTTCTCATGGAAATGTTTAAATATTTGTAGAATCTGTGATTTTGTACTCGGAAGTGTTGCTTTACCTGCTCATTTCCTTCGATTGGAGGTCTTGAGTGAATTTCCTAGGTAGGTTATGTTATGTTGATTTATGCCGTGCGCTGTTGCCGCCTGAGGGCTGTCTCCAGGCGTATCAAATACTAAATGAGGTTCATCATACTTTGGCAGATAAGGTTCTAGTTACTTGTTGAATTCATTGCTAGGTCATGTCATGTCTTCACATATGACAGTTTCTGCAGTGCTTGCAATTCTGCCATTCCGTCAGGGACAGCTGCTGAATATGTTTGCTCTGGTGCAGGTAATCTGTCCTCAGTAACAAAGATACCTCTTTCTTGTTGTAGAAACCTGTATGTTTTTCTTCCAGTATCTTCAGTTTGCTTTTGTTTGCAGCTAAACTCATTGTACCATCTAAGTTGAACAATGAAAGGGGTACAGCAGAGAATGAGTAATTACTAAAGCAAAGTGGGGTTGAGTGGAGCGTGGTCTGTAGTGGCGAAAGTTTGCTGCAGTATCTTTACTACCCTATGTGTTGGTGACAGAGCCACCGGGTGAGCACTGTTGCTGATCTCTTATCGACCCCATAATACTGCGTAGTGGAGTGGGGTTGAGTGCAGCAGGGTCTGCAGTGGGGAAACTATGCTGCGGTATCTTTACTACCCTGTTTGTTGGAGGCTGAGCACTGCTGCTGATCCCGAGCGGGATGGGGTTGAGTGGAGCATGTGTTAGGCAGAAACCTGTGCAGTTCCCTTAGGGACCACTGCAAAAGATTTAGGACTACAGCTGTTTGGCAGTAAACCCACTTGGTAGCAGTCTGTACCACACAGATTCACTTGGTAACTGTGGCTGAGCAGTCAGACTTCCCTCAAGAGGAGTTAGGCAGTATATAGAGTATACACAATAGGTACAGAGATACAGTAGCACAAGCAAACGCTGACCAGAGCTTTGGTGTAAAAGTATATAATTAATTAAAGACACGCTTGTAAATTACACTAGCACAAAGGAGGTAAGTAAATTCAGCACACAGTCACTATAAAATATATATATCTCCCTAATTACTTATTAGACAAGTCTTAGTGAGAAACAACACTTATTTTCAGACAGAGGTGAGCGCTTAGCATAAGATGGCATTCTAATAAGTTATAAAAAAGGGAGGGAAAAAGGCAGAGTTATGGAAGCACATAAGTTTCAATACTTTTGCAAGAACCACAGTAAGGCAGGATAGGCAGAGTTCTACTGGAGAGCAAGGAAGTCAATTGCAAGGCCCAGCTCTTGGAGAGAGCAAGCAGAAGGGGTCCAGGTTCACACAGTGGGGTTATGCCCAAAGAGTCTTGTAGATAGTTCGCACAAAAAGGATGACATTAAAGTCAGGAAAAGTTAGCTAGGTTGTCCCAGGCCAGCCCAGGTTAGAAAGTCGAGGCTTTACTGTCACCCCGAACGATCTGTCGCAAGGGAAGCCAGGCGGGACACCGTACCTTAAGTGTGAAGGAAGCTCCAGCGGGGGCAGTTGTTCCTGCCAGTGGGTGCAAGTCGGTGTTTCGTCCAGAGGAAGAGGAGGTCTCGCCGTGGAGGAAAGATGAAGGTCGTTGCACTGCCAGGGAAGAATCCAGCCGCAGAGTTCTTCGGTTAAAAGGGACTACCATCTCTTCGCGGTAGTGGTAAACCATGGTATTCCGGTTGCTGGGGTGCTTGGCACGGGCAAGGCGGCCACGAGATGCTCCAGGAAGATGAAAAGAAGGCAAAACTGGTTATCCCCACCAGTCAAAGGAAGAAAACTCTCCGGACTGGAGATCTCCTCTGTCGTCAGGAAAAGTGGTGAGACGGTTCAGCAGGGCTCCACCGGTGGTGTCGTCATTGCAGGTCGGCTCAGCTTCTCCCTCCTCAGATTCTTAGGTCCTGTGGCGACTGCTGAAGTTCCAGTCCCCAAAGCCCTGCTTTTATGCAGCACACCCCCATTCACTCAGCCTAGCTGTCAGTCAAACATGCTAAGTGGTGAGCCGGCAGCTCACCACTTTCGAAATCACACAAGATTGCGACTTGAGTTACTAAGGTAACTCAGTCCAGGGTGCCTAAACCCCCTCCCACACCCCCTGTGGTACCCAGACAGAGTGGCACCACTTTTGGAGGCTTCTGTGGAGAAGCCCGCCAAAAAGTGGAACAAAGGGCTTGATTTGGGTTGGAGTCACAGAAGAGAACACAAATGCCATTTTAGAATCAAGTTCTGGCAAAAAATACCAACCAGTGAATTAATATTAAATAAATAAACCAGCGGTATGTTCGAGGCTACAAGAATTAAATAATTAAAGTTGGTAGCCTCGAACAATGGGAAAATCCCATAGAGATATATTCTCGGTCGAATATAAAAAGTAGTATCCACTGCCACCAGCCAAAACTCGATCAGGGGGCGGAGACGTGCCCCCTCGAACAACAGACCCGGGGGCAATCGAATCGCCCCGACCAGTACATCCATAATATGATGGTTTGTACTGGTTTCTGTTCATAATTTGGGACTAGTAAAGCCAATGGTGACTTTACATGCCCTGGGAGACAGTAGTCAGTCCCAGGGTATGGAGTCTATGTTGGGGGGTCGCTACGACACCCCTGGGTTACGGCACAGAGGGTGCTGTGTAACCCACATCAAAAACACGAGACCCTATGGAGTAAAAGACCCCATAGCCCATAAAACACATGGAAAGATAAAGGAACACCTCAAATCATGTCTAAGAGTGGGAGTAAAAAGAGTCTCTCTTAGCAGGAGAAAAAAATAAACCCCAAAAATCCAGCAGAGCTGCTGGGGGACTCACTAGGTTTGGGAAATTAGCCTTTACAGAGAATTCTCCCTAACAGCATGGTCTGTAGTGTTCCGCTGTGGTCATGGTACTTTCTATATTGAATTTCAAAATGCTCTGTTGAACGGGGGCTGACTTTGTGATCTCACGGCTGTGACAGCCTGCTTTTGTCTATTTGCTTACTGTTTCATACTGACCGGCTTGCACAGGGTAGGCTTGTAAGATCATGCCAGCTGCCTGTTGGAAATACGCACTGCGTAGTAAAGCTTACACAACTGGCCCGCGTTCGATCGTGGGCTCCCGCACTTTGGAAAAAAAAATGCTAAGAAAGTCTTCCAAGCCACGGAAATTATGGTGACTGAAATTAATAATGGCTGTAACAATGTAAATAAGCCAGAAAACGCAGTGAGAGGAAAGATAACATCCTTTTTTTAACTCCACTATGAAGGGCGCCCCCAGAGACATTGTAGACACTGTGCTATCATCATCTAATGCAGCGCTGGCGGTGACTGATCCTATTGAACTGGATTCAGCAGAGGAAAATCCTACTGATAACTTGCTTTTGAAGTTATGCTAATCTTACAAAAATAATCCTCTAATGGGACCGTTCAACATAAGGCTCTGGATGTTGTAACATAGAATTTGGAGGTCATTGGGCTCTGGATGTTGTAACATAGAATTTGGAGGTCATTACCATCCCATGTACCAATTTATTTGGAACACTGTACTTCACGCAGATTGTGGAGAATGTCTACGCATCTTCGCCCTGACGTAATTCCACATTGACTAATGCTGAGATCATCTTTGCAGACCCTTGTCCTGACTCAGAAAGTCTGACCATACTGCAGACCCTATTCTCTCTCTGTAACATGCTATATCAAGTACTCCAGGCCAGACTAAATTGACTGATGTTGTTCTCTCTTCTCACCCCCCCTGTTGATGGTCGATGGTGGCGATGGGTTCTTGAATATGGGTTACTGAATCATTAGGACCAAGTTGTAAGGGACTGCAATCTGGTCCAACTAAATCTAGACCGGCAGTGTCTCGGGTTACGGAGGATTTGGTCAAAAATATTGTGGCAAAAGTCTGCGCCTCACTGTGTTTGGGGTCTGAAGCAGCGCACAAAAGTGATGTCCATAATATGGTCTACTCAGATATTGATGAAATTGAGTGACTGCATCAGGAGGAAACCTGCTTGATCATTAGATCCTGGAATACAAGGGCTTTCGGTCCTTTGTTGAAAATCCCAAGGGTACAAACTATTTAGTGTCAGCAGATATTTTCATCCTTCAGGAAACCTGGTAATGAATGACTTTCATCTAGATGTTTATGAAGTACATTGGATTCGTGCTCAAACTCCACAGGCCAACCTTATAGCGGCCATAATTAGGGAATAGCTTTACATTTGAAATCTATTAAATTCATGAGCCGCTTGCAATGTCAGTTTGTTCAAGCAATCTGTATCCAGTGGAATACTGCGGCCACTGACTGCACTTCACTTTTTGTAAATATTTATAACCCTCCAGGTGAGGTCAAAACGGAGGCCATTATTGCCCATGCGGAGGCATTGGTAGAGGCTTGGTCTACCAGACATGATAGTGCCCATCCTTTCATCATAGGTGACCTTAATTTTCATAGATTTAGAGATGCTGATTGTAAGATGAAACTTGTAAAGGAATTTTGTGTGGGGGGGGAAATTAATTTGATTTACGGGGTATTACTTGTGAAGAATCCGAATTAATGATTAATAGAAATGCCTGGTTGAGTTTTGTCCACTCATACCAGTTGCTGATTTGTGTCAGATGACGAGAGGATCCTGCATATTTGATCTAATGGCACCAGGTGCTTATGGATCGACTATGTATTTGCTAACGCTGTTGGATTCGCACGTTGTAACAATTTTAGCCTGAATGTAAATGAGTTAAGTGATCACATAGTGTAGGAATTTAGCATGATCAAAGTCACCCAGGGACAGAAGTCATGTTTGACTGGAGATTTATGAGTTAATAATGCAGGGAAATGCTTGAGATGGTCGCAGAGCCGATTGCAGAAATTCTGCAAAAGCATTCTGTTATTACTATTTAACAACTTACTTGGCACAGTATAATGAAATTGTAAATTAAAATTTCGACCAGCTGGCAAATCCACAATTGGACATAATGGAGATAAAAGGCGGTAACGACATAAAATGTATGATCCGACTGTTGTCTATGAGAAAGGAACTAAGAGCAAATATAAGAGCAACAAAAAAAGGTCTTAGTGATAGATTGCAGCAACTAAATCATATTAAGAAATTTTAAATCAAAAGTTAGAAGTTGGGGTGGAGCATGGGGGGTGCTGTTGAGCAGCCTACAAAATGGCTGCCTAGTCAAAGAGCTCCATGCCCAGCAATTTCTCATCAAACTGCATCGGTGGCGAAACATCATATCCTGTATTGAAAACACTCGCCAAGTGCAGCGTGGGTCATGAGCTACACCCACATCTAAATTCGAAATGAATCGGACCTCGGAAGCCGAGTTGTGGCACCCGGTCTTCTGGGCCGGGAGAGCCCTGTGAGGCCTTCACCCTGGCCGCGCCCTGCCCTCGCTCCTGGTACCTGTGGCGCGGCCGCCTGTCGGCATGGCTCTCCGGCCCCACCGCCCGGGATCCTGCGGCGGCACCAGTTGAAAACCTGCCTAACATCCCCTGCTCCTGGGACCTCCGTGGGCTGCTGAGCTGCGTCCCCTCCGTGGCGGAGGGCTAGTTACGCGCTCTGCCCCACGGTGTGCTGCGGGAGACCTCCGCCTAGTGCCGGCCACCCGCGGCCCCCCGTGTGTCTGCGGGCTGGGCCCAACATTGCGGGCGGCTGACGGCGAGTGGCCGTGTTCGCGCCGTGCCCAGTGCGGCCAAGGGTGCCGGGGCCGCCCCATCCACTGCCTGGCCCATATCGCGCGCCACCTGGACTGTTGGAACTAAAGGTGAGGAGCTGGGGGGCTGCGGCACTACAGTTGTATTCATCACATCACCCGAACACACAGCCCCCAGCCCCCACGCTCAACTACTGATGTTACATTTGGATCCTACCTCTACGGCGTGTGCAGTGGGACCCATTGCCGGACACCCAGGGTTCACCCTGCCACACAACGGCCTGCGTTCTGTATCGGGCTGCCAAAGATTAACTGTGGTCCAGTTGGCGGACACCTGCTAGCGAGCAACAACCATATTGTTGGAGGAGGGCTTCCGCCCCCTAGCGCTGCTCCATATAAAGTGTGTGCACACATCACCACTTTTACAGCATCACTACCAGCCAGTGGGGGCGGGGGGTCTGTCCCAAGCCACGGCCCATCCCCCGACACAGAGCATCGCCATACCCGCTTGGCAGGGCCAACAGGGCGATCTCCTCGCGCCTCACCTAACGTGCCCCTATCTGTTCGAACTTTGTACCTGAGGCCCACTCTGCCCTCTGCAGGAGATCGTCTTACCCTGGTGCCCCTCTTCTGCTACGCTTGGGCCCAGTGCTCTCCTGCTGACCCAGAATGGCCAGACACAGTTCCCTGCACCTAACCTGCCGGCTTCCGCTTGGCCCCCCTGCTGGACCACAGTGAAAGAAATTCCAGCGAGGAGTCTGCTGGCACCCAGTCGCCTTCACTGCGTCCACTCCCCACGCCACCTGGCTCTGCCGCCCCCAGGGCCTACCAGATGTCCCCCCGAACTGCGCAAGTAGCAACTTCCTCTATCTACACCACCTGCCCTTGGGATGCCCAACAAGCCTTGTGGGGCAAACAGGGCAGGGACCATGGACAAGTTTACCAAGCCATCACCCAGGGTGGAGCAGAGGGCCACCTCCTCGAATGACACCGACACGGAGACCCCGTTGGACCCCCCACCCCCCTCAACCTGACCTGACAACAATGATGGAGTCCATGGCAAAGAACTTCGCCTCCTTCCATGAGAAGTTAGATGATATAAACGCTAATGTAGCCTCACTTGGGTAGAAGTTGGACCAACATGGCACCAGGATCACCGAGGCCGAATCCAGAATTGGGGCGAACGAGGACAGTGTAATCACCCTCCAAAATACTGTGTCAGTGTTGGTACGTGACATGAAGAGCGTCAAGGCCAAGTGTGACGATCTTGAATCGATCACGCAGAAACAATATCCGCATAGTGGGGGTTCCGGAGTCTGCACTTAAGGGCCGTATGGAACTGGCAGTCGAATCCCTCCTCAAAGATCTCCTTGGCGACCCTCCGCTTTCACCATTCTTCACCATGGAGCGGGCCCATCGCTCACTCGCTCCCCGCCCCAAGCCAGGTGACTTCCCCAGGCCAATAATAGCTAAAGTCCTTGTCTATAGAGACAGAGACCATATATTGCGCCTTGCACGTGAGAAGGGCGAACTGAGAATGGACTCGCAAATCATTTGAATTTTCCTGGACTTCTCGGTGGGGGTCCAGGCGGAGCGCAGACAATTTAATGGGGTGAAGAAAATGCCTTGTGAAAGGAACATCGAATATGCAATGTTATTCCCGGCACGTCTGAAATTCACCTATCACAATAAGCTATACTTTTTCACGGTTCCGGATGAAGCAGTCAAATTTATTGAATCACAGATCCCACTGGAAGCACCTAATAACGATTTGATGGACAACGACTGAGGTCGCCTATACCTCCAACGTACTAAGGTTGACCACATCTCTCCTTGCTTACTACCATTCTTCACTACTCTTCCACTGCAACACAGTGCACTGAAACACTGACGCTGCCCTGGAGGTGCTTTTCGTGCCACATTACTTGCTTAATTGGGTACACGGCAGTGGCGACCCCCACTGCAGTAATACTGGTTTTCTTGCTTTCTCAGTTTTGCCCCGGTTGGGCAATTGGGTTGGAACGGCCAGATCCGACATGGCACCCTGGCTTCTGTTATGGGTGGTGCTTACCGAGCGTTGCTAAGTTGGGGTCGGCACGCAGTTGGTCGCTTCAGTGGTTGGTACGATCACACTGCTAGTCTAGACCGGGTGGTGAGGGTGGGGGGTGGTGAATGTTATGCAAAAAACAGCAGGAGAGAGAAGACTGGTTTGGTAGACGGGAATGATCACGCCGCCGTAACACATGGTGGTAATCCGAGATAGATCCGTCAATCGGGATGTTCCATGAATTATTAGCATGGCCATTAAAATGGTGACTTGGAACGTTCAGGGGTTGACCAATTTCACAAAGTCCTGCCGAATTGCAGCATATGCACAAAGGCATGGAATCAAGGTACTTCTACTACAGGAGACACATGCTCTGAAACTCCTATCATCAAACCTAGCACAGTCCTGGGGCCCTAACAGATTTTTTACCCAGTACTCCACCCAAACCAGGGGAGTCCTAACTCTGATCCACAAATCTGTACATCCCACATTGATACGGAAGGCAGGTATGTGATCCTCCACTGCAGCCTGGCCAACGAGGAATGCTTGCTCGTAAACTCATACGGCCCCAACACTGACTCCCCGGAATTCATAGACGCAGTGACCACCATCCTTATGAGATATGTGGAAGTCCACATTATATGGGGTGGTGACATGAATCTTGTACTTGACAATGTCCTGGACAGAACAACCACTACCCGCAGAACCACGTCCCGAGCCGCCAAACAACTTAATACACACGAGGTCCCTAAACCTACATGACGTATGGAGAACACTCCACCCCCAAGAGAGATTATATTTTCTACTCAACGGTACACAATAGCTCATCAAGAATAGATATGTTCCTGATGTCGGGATGCCGGGTGGGGAGGGCGACAGATGTCAAGATTCTTGCGCGCACGCTCTCTGACCACTCCCCGGTACTGATGCAGATCAAACTGGGAACTACCCTGGTCTCCCGCCCTGCCTGGCGCTTTAAATCTGAAGCCTTAGCGGACATTGTCTGCAAAGCCGAGATCATAGCAGATATAAACACCTTCTTCGAGAATAACAACATACATGATACACCTGAGGGGACCCGCTGGGAGGCACTTAAAGTATACATCAGGGGGATGTGCATTTCTAGGGAGGCGGGGGTTCTCAAAGCTATAAGGCAGGCCCTAAACAACTCTGAAACGAAGCTTAAAACTCTAGAACAAGAATACGCCTCCGCTCCTGCGCCGGCAACCCTGGCTAAGATTAGAACAGAACTAGAACTACATGAGTCTCACGCCCTCAGCGAGGTGCAGTACTATGCGCGACCTGTTGCCGCTAGAAGGTATGGGGAGGAAGACGGACCTGGAAGAACCCTAGCTAAATTGGTGCGTGCCGAGGGAGGGAGGTCCCGAATAGATTCTATTTTGGATGGGCAAGGCTCACGGCACTGGTCGGACCAGGCCATCATTGACACTTTTGCAACCTTTTACGCCAACCTTTATGGCCCCCAGCGGGAACACACAGCCCATGACCTGGACGAGCTGCTAGAACGTATTCCTATGTCCCTCATCTCCCACAGCACCAGCGAACAACTTCATTCCCCGTTCACCCTAGATGAAATAGTCCAGGCAATTTCGGACCTCCTAAAGAACAAGGCTCCTGGCCCCGATCGGCTCACATTTGAGTTTTATCAGGAACATTTTGCCATCTTAGCTCCCATACTGTATGGGGTCTGGACTGAATCACTCTGGTTAGCCACTCTCCCTCCCTCCCTCCTTAACCCTTTAAGTGTCAAGGGCGAGGTATCTCATCCTTGACAGTGCACACGCAGTGCCAAGGACGAGATAGCTCGTCCTTTTCGGCACCTTGTTTTGAGCGATCCCTGCAAGGTATGGGGCCACAGTGGCAGAGACCCCTGGGGGCAGATGATCACTAAGGGGGGTGGGGGGCCACTAGCCACCATGGATTTTTTACTGAATGAAAGGGGGGGATGCCCCCCCCCAACCGAAGTAGAAAGGGGGCACCCCTTGTAACCCTCCCTGGGGGCAGATATCTGCTCCTAGGAAGGGGCATCTGACTCCAGGTAGGGATGCATGAGGTGGGCCCCCCCCCCTTTCTGCCCCCAGGGAGGGTTGCATGAGGTGGGGCCCCCCTATCTGCCCCCAGGGAGGGTTGCATGAGGTGGGGCCCTCCATTTGGGGTGGGGGGGGGTTGAGGGCCACCCCCCGTTGCAGTACATCATTCGCTGCCAATTTAGGGTGCCCCTCAGCCCCCTAAAAAGCAGCCTGTGAATTTGTATTATTTTTTTTGTATACCCAACTTCGCTTGGTGCAGATGGCCACATTAGTGTGGCAATCTGCCCCCAGGGTGCCCAAATCCTACTGCCCCATCTATTGGGGTTCCTGCCCCACCTTTTGTGGTGGCCCTCTTCCCCCCCCCCCCCCACCCCAAATGGCTGGGAGGGACATCTCATGCTGCGCTCCCTGAGCCTCCTAGGAACGGCTGCATGATGTGCCCCCCCACCCCCTCCGTTCGGTGTGGGTGAGGAGAGGGCCGCCACAAATGGTCGGGACAGGCCCCAGTGGGTGGGGCAGTAAGGTTTGGGCACCCCAGGGCCAGATTGGCACACCAATGTGCCCCTCTGCACCAGGGCAAGTTTTGTAAACAAAGAAAAAATGGAAAATGGTGGAACGCTTTTTAAGGGGGCTGTGGGGCACCCCAAAGGGTCTGGGAAGTTTCTACTGGGATGGGGGCATTGACCCCCCCCCCCCAACGGCAATGGAGTGGGTGCCATGTCATGCAGCCCTCCCTGGGACCAGAAATCTGCTCCTAGGAACGGACGCCTGAGCCCAGGAAGGAGTGCAGGACAGCCCCCCCCCATTATCTGCCCCTGGGGAGGGCTACATGAGATGAGCCGCCCCTCCAATTTGGCCATGTGTGGGTTCCCACGGGTGTCCTCTTTTGGAAAATGCATGGGGTTCCCTGTTTTCCCTGCTGGCTTCGACGCCCTAGGCCCAAATCTGTAGGTTGCCCACATGAACAAAATGGGCAGCGGCGAAAGGCTTGGGGTGACCAGTGGGTTACCCTTTTCCTTTTGCGCCCCCGGTAGGTGCACCCACACATGTGAGGTAACGTTTTCATCGGGACACCTGTGGGAACGCGGGACGGTAGGCTATGTGTTGTTGGGGGCGTGTTTCGATGGGTGCGCCGAGCGAAATGTGCGGAAAAAGTGTTTTTTTCCCCACATTTCGGACTTTGCGGGGCTGTCTGGGTAATAAATTCTGGGGCGATGTGCGCAAATCATACCTATGCGAATTCCCACAGGTGTCCTCTTTTCGGAAATGCATGGGGTTCCCTGTTTTCCTCGGTGGCTTGGACACCCGAGGCCCATATCTGTATGTTGTGCCGGTCGGCAGAATGTCTGTGATTTCGCTCTGAAAACAGACTTGGGGTTTACTTGTGTTTTAGGCTTTCCCCTTGGCGGCCAGGTAGGTGCACCCACACATGTGAGGTACCGTTTTCATCGGGACACCTGTGTGAACGCGGGAAGGTATAACATTTGTTGTTTGTGTGGTTTTCATAACGTTCTGACCCATTTGCTGGTGCCCTTTGTCTCACAACCCTTTCATTTCCCAAATGTGACCTACATTTAGTCTCTGCTTTAGCCACCATACACTTTTGTAACCTGCACAAGTCACCTACCCTTGAAAAGGTCTGCCTGTGCTCTTTAAAAAAAATGTATGCTTGCCGTTCCTCACCACATTGGTTTTCCCGATTTACACATGCTAAGTGCGTCTGGTCAGGCTGTGAGCGTAAAACTCCTGTGTACCGTGGCTCCTTGTTTGGCTTGTGGTATTGCTTGTTTTGTAAAACACTACAAAAAATGTATGCTTTCCTTACTGCAAGAGTCGGGGGGAATGTAGCGGAGCATTGCTTTTCTCAAAAGTCATAGGAGCCATTGCCCTATCAAGCCAACCATGTCCAACACCCTTTTTTTTCGGTCATTTTCCCGCTTTTCCCCCAATCAATGGCAGTTTCCCCTACCTAGTTGTTGCCTGACCTATGCAAATCACCCCTTCCTAAACTTGGAATTTTGTCTACTTTTCAGAAATATATCCATTTCTGTCCTCCAATTTGGCTTTCCTGCCCTTTTCTTCCATTCCGTCCATGCATGTCCAATTGGCAAAAATGGCCAAAATCGCCTACCTCTCACAAAACAGTTGATAACCACATCAAAATAATTTTTTTCCATTTCCACTCAACCTGTTCCTGAAAGCCAGGAAATTGGGGAACTCGGCACAGCAAACCATTTGTTCCTAGCTCTTACAGGGAAAAAACCACAGGCTTCTTTGTACATCATTTTATTGGCATTTTTTTGAAAAAACCCAAAATTTTCGCCCTTTTTGCTTATTTTCTCTCACTCCCGTACAGCAACCTGGGATTCCTGGCTTTACGACCGCCTACATGTGGGGAAAAAAGGAGCCAAATTTGGCCGAGATATCTAATGTAACAAAAAAGCTACAAGCCATTGAATGGCCACATACCAAAATCACCAAAAAAGGCCCTGGCACTTGGGAGAAATACCCATGGCACTTAAAGGGTTATGGGAAGCCCTAATAACCGTCCTTCCCAAGCCAGGGAAACCCCCAGACGAATGTGACTCCTATAGGCCTTTATCCCTCATCAACACCGACATGAAAATCTTTGCCAAAATAATAGCGAATAGGTTCCTCCGATTCATGCCCCATCTGGTCCACACTGACCAAAGTGGATTTGTCCCGTGGGCCGCTCTACCGCACTCAATATCCGCCGGCTTTTCAATGTAATGTCTAGAATTGACCCGGAAGCTGATGCAGTGGCGGTCACATTAGACGCCCAGAAGGCATTTGACATGGTCTCATGGCAATACTTATGGGCCGTGCTGGGCAAAATGGGGGTGGCACCAAATATGATCTCCTACTCCTACATAAAACTGCTATATACCTGACCAATGGCCAGGGTGCTAGTTAACTCCCTTCTGTCTTCTCCCTTTGCGCTACATAGGGGCACCGGGCAGGGATGTCCGTGCTCCCCCATTCTTTTTGCTCTCGCTATTGAACCCATGGCGGACCACGTCAGGGACCCACGCACCCACAAGGGCATTCGCCTACAGGACACGCCGGAAATCTCTCTGTATGCTGATGAAGTATTATAGGTCAGAAACCCTTCCATGCACCTAGACCCGATCATCCGTGATATTACCAAGATAGGCACGTACTCTGGCTTCACCATCAACTATTCCAAGTCAGAAATATTCCCGCTTACCACAGCAACTAAGCAACCGTCGTGTGAATACCCTTTACGCTGGTCCCCGGGTGGTATCGGGTACCTAGGGGTTCAAGTGTCACTTACCAAGCCTCCCTACTGGTGTATAACTACAAGGCAACGGTACAGCTCATAGATTCCAAAATGATTCGATGGTACAACCTCCCACTGTCACTTGCGGGCAGATTGTCCCTAATAAAAATGATTGCGGTCCCCAAGCTCCTCTACATCTTTGGTAACGTACCAGTATGGCCCAGCAAACAATATTTCAAGAGGCTCCATGCGGCGTGCGCCCAGTTCCTTTGGCAGTCCGGGGCGGTCCGCAAGAAGTGGCAACACATGATCCTACCCTATGAGAAAGGGGGTTTTACAGCCCCAGACCTAACACTGTACTGGATTGCGGCACAGGCCCAACATGCTACACACTGGTACGCACATTTGGATCCACCCCCACACGTCAAACTTGAGAAAACTGGCGGGAGTTAAGACCAACATCATGGCCTTAATACTACACCGTATGTTCCAAACGGACACCCCTTTGACCCTGTAGCTACCACGATCGGGGCGTGGGACATCATGTTGGACCCGCAACATGAGCAATACCCATACAACAAGTGGCTCCCCATATGGCACTTTCCTGGACTCTTTCCCCCACACACGACCAGCATATCCTACGACATTGGGAGAACCTGGGCTATCGAGCGCTGACAGATCTATACCCGGACGGTAAATTCATCACCCCCCAGACCTGGCGCCCCGAACACTCTAACTCGGCGATAGAGCTACTGCAATACTTCAGGCATAGAGTGACAGTCCTCGAAATGTGGCCCTCCTACCCAGACTAGCCCTCAGACTCACCCAAACTCCAGTACATAGCAAAATCTGCAGGCAGTAGAGGCATAATATCCTTTCTGTATAAAATGCGGAAGGGAAAATCAGTAGATGCATCCCTCAAACCACGAGAAGCATGGGCTAGGGACTTGGAAGTCGAAATCCTCAACGGGATGTGGGAAAAATGTGCGTGCACACGCGCAAAGTCTCACTTAACGCTAGATTCCGGTGCATACAATATAAACTCCTCAATAGACTTTATTAGACACCGCACAGAGTAGTGAAATTCACACACACCTCGACACGCACTTGCCCAAAATGTAAATCTGAAGAGGCAGATCACATACATATGTTCTGGTCCTGTGCTGCGCTGAGTGAGTTCTGGATGAAAGTGACAAAAGCGCTATCCGAGATAATCGGATCCCCAGTGGGCCCCGACCCACTAGATCTGTTGTTCGGAATATGGACTGATGGGGATATAAAAAAAAGTCTACATTTTTAAATGTGAGTGCCATTGTCGCCAAAAGATGTATATTACAGTGCTGGAAGCGCTGCTCACCCCCCCCCCCCACCCTTGAGATGTGGCTAAAATCCCTCACTTGGGTACAAATGTGCGAGGAGGAACACATTGGTTCCCTCCCCATGACATCCCGCCCCAAGAATGTGTGGACTAAGTTCTGCAGCTATCTAAACAACCGAGACGAAGTAGAGTGGAACTCCACCCCCCCACCAGGTTCGCCCGACGCACCATAGACACTGAGTTCTGTACGATCACGATCCTGCGGGCTGCAGGTCCTCTTCCCTCCGCGCTCCCCCCGGTTGCACTGGTCGAAAATCTTGTATGACAGGATGCCTAAATGTGATCTTGCAGCTCTTGTATATCTCTGTGAAATGTATACTGTACCTGTCTTGACTTCCTGCCAATAAATAAAAAAAATTTTTTTTTTAATTTAGAATTTGGCATAGACTACATAAAGGAAACAATGCCTCCTTCAGTGGAAGACTATGTATAGACACCAAGGGAAAAGGATTCCCAGAAATGTTTACATATTTTCCAAAAATATGTAACACTTCAAAGCTGGCTAAACGAGAAATGTACTCTATCCAAAATAATAAATGGGAAGATTAGATCTTGAAACTCTATTATTAATCATATCTACCCAGAAAAATTGGATTATCTGGCCATTAAAGATGCATCTTTCTTTGTAATAACATAGCTTGAGATAAATAAGATTATTGTATGCCTAAAATCATCTAGAGACCCTGGGCCCGATAATTACCAAATGCAGTGCTTAAAAATAAAGACCCCAAAAAATGGACTTCCGTGATCTACTCTGAAATCATCAGAATGGGGATGATACCTAAAAGCTGGAATAGCACATTTTGTTTTCGATTTATTTAAAAAAAATAGTTCTCTGGACTATCCGCCTACTAGCTATGCTGGATGCGAGTGCAAAGTTCTTCTCACAGCTATTATTGTGTTCTATCAACAAGTGGTTAAAAGAAAATAATATATTGCAAAATGGTCACATGCATTTGTGCGTTGATGTATTGTATTAGGTTGACACTTAACAATAAAAATAAATCCCTTTTACATCTGTTTCATTGACTATACAAAAGCGTTTGACACTGTTAATCGCTCAGTCCTATGAGCAAAAATGGATAGCTGGGGTTTGCACCCGCAGATTCTTTTTGTGAAAAATGTGTGTTCGAATTCTCGGCTACAGATGAGCCCTAATCGGGAAGGGGTACTAAGTGACCCTATCCAGGTTAACCATGGTTTAAAACAAGGGTGTACGTTTGTTCCAGTTTTATACAATACATATGGCAGACTTGGGCCATATGCTGGAGAACTGTAGAAATAATCCTCTGTGAATTGACGAGCGTACTATAATCTTGGCTAACCTATGCTGACGATGTTGTCATACTGGATCTGACTGCCCTTGGACTACAACATGGTCTTGAAGCCTTAAATAAATGTTCCATTATAAAATCGCCTTGAAATTAACCTTAGTAAGACCAAAGTCATGGCGATTAAATAAAATGTAGAAATGTAGAAGCAACATTAGGAAGTTTCATTGGAATATTCAGAAAACTGCTATTGAAGTCAATAGTTATATATTTCTGAGGCTTGTGGAATCTGCTTAGATCACATGCTGTGCATAGGCCGACATCTAGTGGAAGCTGCGGAGTATTAGTTTGTTTTTCGAAACTCGAAAAAGGGTGCCGACACAGGGCGTGCCAGTAATACTATCCCTAGTGTGACGTCCACTGTACCCATGATCCCTCACGCGTCTAGGACCCTCAGATTGTTTGTTTTTTTCCGCCATACTGGTCGGAAGCATTTCGCCAGAGTTCCCTGGCCGTAACCATACTTTTGCTAAATATTGTTAAACTTACCCATTTCTCCACCCCAACGTCGAGTCACCGAACTTCCACACTCGACGCCGGCCCGGAGAAGAATTCAACAGCTGCACGACGGATTTGGGCCTCGGAAGGTCTCTGGCCTCGGCCCTGCAAGTAGGGATAGTGGGGGGTGGACATACTCTACACTCTTTTGGTATATAGGTACATTCTTATATATTCCTACACTTACAAGCCCGCTGCCACAAGGTGCGTATGGAGGGTACCCCTTTCCAATTCTGCCCCACGTGCAACCGCAAGTACCCTTGGGTCGACAGGCACGCCACGTGCAATCTCTGCTTGCCGAGGGACCACCCCGAGGAGAACTGCAGAGCGTGTAGTAGGTTTAAACCCAAAACACTTAAAGGCATGGTCTATTAAAAATTGTTATTGTCCCTACGGGACGGCCATGTTTTTTTAAGCCTAACTGGCTCGATTTTAGAAAACTTTCCTATGGACCTTACCCGAGTTTTCGTCCATTAAACGCACGCGAAAACAGGCACCAGGGAGCCGCCATTTTGTGATAATCCTATCACTTGCCGCATCGCCCTGGCTGACCTGCTTCTGCGGCACTAAATCAATTCCCCTGCCCCTGAGCCTGACATTATCCAAACATTCATATTCCCCGCCTCTCTCCGTGACGTTACTGTGCTGCATAGGCAAACGCACCCAGTCGTCTTCTACGCGACTCCACACAGAACCCGGAAACCAACACAGACCATCTCACAACACAGAGCGCCACAATTCGGAATATGAAACTGTACTTTAAAATAAAACAGCAACACGGTACATTTGGTAAAGTACATTTATTTGACATTAAATGTTTAGAGAATATTCAGCAATTGCCATATGAACTCTGAAAGCCATTTATTTTCTTTTATCTGTACCCGCCATGGTACACAGGGTGTTGCTTTTCGTTGAAAGAAGCACTTTGGAAGCACGGTAAACCGCAAGGCTGTTCCATCAACTAGGCACTAGTCCATCGTAAAGGTTGATATGTTGCTTCTAGCCACTAGTACAGCGTAAGGGCATGTGGGCCCTTGGCGATCGTCCCATAAAATTGTCAGTGTGCTCCAGTTGTTCACACAAAGCTGCAGGTGTCTACTGTAAAAGCCATCTGCTGGTGTCTCAAACCGATGGCAGTAGCAGAAGGGGAGCAAATACCTGTTATGAAAACAAAAAAATTATAATTCGTCTCGCCAGCCGATCTTCATTAATATTACTCATTTTATTTATTAAAGCCGATCAGAAACTATTTGCTTGCAAGGATAGTTCAATGGAGTATGTTCGGCTCTAAAATCAATGCGAAAAGTAACGAAATAAATCGAGGCCAACACACAACGATAAACGACAGTCTACATGCGTGAGGAATGATATGATATATGATATGGCATTTGTAACGCGCCTATACTCAAGTGTTTCTAGGCGTGACGAGGCAGGTGGGGAACAAGTGCAGACAGACAACGATCCTACTAGGCCAGGTGTCTTTCTGATCGCGCATGGGTAAGGGGGCGAGGGGGGTAAAAGTGCTGTACATGGTTAGTTGAATACAAATTAAATAATAGGGCCAGCTGGTGGCAAGTGCCAGGTAAATGCCGAGAGAAGGGGCTGAAGGATACAGAGACAGTCCCGTAGTGCAGGGAAAAGTGGCTGGGCCAAGGACCGAGATCGGTGAGACCAGTGGACCTGCATGCCCATGTGCCCACTACGAACACGTTTTCCTTGCTTTTCCTAGCTCGTCATTCATTTATTCATGCATCCATTCATTAAATCTTCATTCCGGTATAAAAGCGTGTAAAGATTTACTTACATTATATATTTTCCATTGTGTCTCTTCGTAATGCAGTCTGTAAAACGGACCGTGCTCTTGACAACGATTTTTCGTATACTGAACTAAAATGAAACTCGGTCTAGTGTCTGATTTTTCAGCCTTATCGTCTCTTACGTTATTGTGCACCCCCTACAAATGTAGTTCTTTCGGCAGGGCCCCGTCTCAAGGTCAAAAAACAATAGACCCTTATACTTCCAGTGCGACTTGTGGGCCTCATCTGGGCGCGAGCTGAAAATCAAAGCCGCTGTCCTTCGCATTCTTTATTTGCAACATCACGTAGTATAGGCATCTGTGAGAACTTGAAGTTTAGAATCCCTCTATTTAGTGCGCCTCAATGTGCAAATGCGAACTGGCTTCTCTCCCAAATGCCACGGCCTGCTTGGCGCGTTCTAAGTGCCCCAATTTTGTCCCCGTTGTCTGCGAGCTTTGCAGCCCAAATTGAGACATTTAATTTTTGGCGGAAGGTCAGGGAAAGTATAAAGTACCACAGGAGTGGAGTTAAAAGTGAGATATATTGTTTGTTTGTTTTATTTGCAATACGCAAGCCTCCCCTCCGTTAACAGTGCGCAGCATTTACATTTACATGAGATGAGACATGAGAAAAATATATACATACACATATATGAGGTGAATATAGAGAATTCAAAGATGACACCCAGCTTGTTCGCCACCCATGATGGTGAAGGTAGGGGTTAGGGTTACAGGTACACTTTACAATAAAATTTATTTACAAAAAGACAATCGTATAGCAATTATTTAAACCAGGATTTGTACTTCACAACCAGCTGTGCTTCGGGTGGGCATGGCACAGTCGCAATGTTCGGTGGCAATGGATCACTGCTCTGCACAGAAACGTCCAAAATTCCATATCTGTGCTTCCCTAACACAGCAACAATAAGGCCTTTCACAAAGTCGAACTGCATTTCATCATAGACTGGTTTGATCACCCATTGCTTACTTCGTTTTGAAAACACGTTAGTGTAGCGAGGCATCCTTACTTTACCCCTAGTCCTAGATTGTTCACGTCCGACATTGCTGTTATGGGCCAAGACCGCTAGTAGAGTGCGATGTTTCATGCCCCGAAAGCTAAAATGCAAGCGCTTTGGCCTGTACTTTAGGCACATATTGTGGAACACCTCCAAATCTCATGTGTGACAGAATTCTGTCAGTCCTCTCAAATCTCTTGATAGAGTTTTGTCAAACAATCTTCTCAATGGCTTTGTGTGTCGGTGAAGATGGAATCAACCACTTCTTCTTCCGTGCCTCCTCTGGGGACAAAGGGCCATGTTCACATTGGTGGAAATGTTGATTTGCTGTCCAGCGGTGAACGTTGGTACAGTGGTGCATCAGTGACCGCCATTTTTCAAGTAGTATTTCCACTGGCCCTTCACAAGTTTTTGAGCTTCACCAAAGATGGTTGGTGATAGAATGGGACCACTGCAAAATACTTTCAAAACCTTTTTTTTTCCTGCAGCCGAGATTTTCTTACTGATTGATTTAGCAAGATGCCATACGTCAAATTGATGATTAATATGTGGGAACTTCTCTCTCATTGTCTTGGCAATTGAAACGTGTCTGTCCGTGGCTATGAGGTCGATGTGCATTTCCCTTGATTGTAGATATTCCACTGATTTTATAAATCCTAGTTTCTCCATGGCCACTGACGATGTACATTGTGTTACCTGCACGACCACCGAACTCACAATTTTCTTACTATCCATGTCCTGAGAGTGGTAGGTGCAGTACTTGGCAGAAAACCCAGGGCTGTCGCACTGTCCATCGCCGGCTAGCCTGAATCGTTTGCCTTCAAATGTACTTGCTAGAGACAATTGTTCAATTTTCCAAGCATCACTAATGGCCGGAAACAGGTAATCATGTTGGTATATGTAGTACAGTGCTTTAGAAATGAAATGGAGTCCCACAAACTGAAAGAAAGCCTCTAACTTTCTAAAACTGGAGCCATTAAAAAATGATGCAGCAGCACACAGTAGATTGCCTGCTGGCAGTTTACCCAGCATTGGTTGTGCAGACCATGAGAACCTTTGATTTAATCTACAGGCGGCATTTATTTTGACGTTACTGCCTTTTATTTGACGAGTCACATTAATCAATGGCTTCCCACATACTTTCCCTCTAATGAAATGCACACATTTCAGCATACTTATAATTTCCATCAAACAACTGTCGAATACAATGTATTTGCTCTCTTTCATTAGACTGTCTTCCTGCTTCAACGTTGTTTCGGCCTGTGACGTTGCGGAGATTTCAACACATTGGAAAGTAATATCTCTGATATCAAGTTCTGATGCGTCTATGGATGCTGCTGCTGGTTAATTCTCTGTCATTTCGACATCTATTACTTCGACATTGATGGGAGAACACAACCATGTCGACAGGGTTTTGGGTGGCAAATTTTTTGGCGGGTGTAGATTGTGTGAATTGATCTGCAACTACTTCGGAGCTATCTTCAATACATTCAATAACATCTTCTTGTGGTGGTGCGGTCTCACTGTAGCTATGGTCCAATACAACTTTGCTGTAGTCTCCAAACACAGTTAATTCATGTTCTGGCCATTGGACATGAGCATCTCGAGCCTGAACACGCTTCGCCTCAATTAATAGTTCCTCCATAGTGTACATGGTCTGGCAAGCAACATCTCTCATTCGCTTAACTGTCTGTGTATGTATAGTTCTGACACCCACAGGTAACTGCAGGAGAGATTGGAAAAGGGATGTTCAGTTTAAACACAAGATAAAGTGTAGTCCAATTGACTGTAAAAAAACATAAAATAGTCCCCAGCACAAACATTTTTTTAAAGTTATGAACTGTTTGTAACTAACCTTTTTTTGTTTTTTTTTCTTTGCAACTTTTTTGACTTGACCTTCAACATCTGCACGCTGTAGCTCCGATTCGTTTCTGCATGTCCTCCCTTCCCCTTGCGCTGCAACGACTATATTTTCTGTATCCGCATAGACAGCACGAATGAGGCTCCATCGTCTCCCTGAAACCTAGTACTTTCATTACTATGTATCAAAATATTGTTAGCATAAAACACACGTGAGGACGAACAATAGCCAAACCCGATTTAAACATTGTGTGCAACAATCAAACAAGTATTCGACCAGTGATGATCTATTTCGATGGAGCTGTCAGTATTCATACCTCTAGCTCTGCATGGACTGCCATGAATGGTTGTAATGGCACAGGTACATATAAAGAGATAACCACAAATGATGCATCGTCTAAAACAATCAAGGAAAATTTAATTATGCAGATTTCAACGACTTATTTCTCCGATTCCTTTACATCTGCATCATCTAAATGGGATGTTGTGATTGTAGTGGGAGCTTCGTCGTCTCCCTGAAACACAGCACATGCGTTAATGGGGAAGAAAGTATAGCAAATGGAATCACGTTATATGATCACGCATGATGGAGCTGTCAGTATCCATACCTCGTGCTGCTGAAGAATATCTATGGATGTTGCAAATGTAGTGCGCACTTCCGAAAGCTGTTGCGCCGATTCGTATACGCATGGTCCCGCTTCCACTTCCCCTGGAATTACTTGAATGTCAGGCTCTGCATCAAGTGCAGGGGTTGACGCTTCATCAACTGCCTGAAACATAGTACTTGCATTAGTGAGGATTACAATAGTGAAAACATAACACACACCTGGGGTCGACAGCACAGGTACATATCAACGGCTAACCACGAATGAAACATGGTGTAGAACAATCAAACGACAAGAATTCCAGCTCTGATGATGGCGCTCGATGGAGCTGTCAGTATCCATACCTCCTGCTGTTGAAGAACATCTAGAAATGTTGTAGATGTGGCGGACGCTTCAGCATCTCCCTGAAAGACAGTACTTGCATTAGTATGGATAACACAAATTATAACTGAAAACAAACACCAGTGGATGATAACTAAGGTGTATATCAATTGGAAAGCACTAACCAAACATTCGGTAAAATAATTACACGAGAGAATAAAACTATTACTTGACATGCATAAAACAAGTCTGTAGCGGATTAGCCAAGTAAGATTACCTGATACGCGCTAGAAGTGGTTGATAACTGCGACCACGTCAAGGATGTAGAATGTTCTTGCTTCAGAGTCAAGGGATAGTCAAGAAGTTGTAAAGGTAAATTATTCATTGATGATGAAATCCCAATATTAAAAATAGCCATGTAAGGTGACAGAATACTTGAAAAATGCTCAATACAGCACAGTTCCCTGTTCCGAAATCGAAAAAGAATATATTGATAAATGTCATTATTCAAAAAACTTTAGGACTCATATCAATATCGAAATTATTACAAGGGATAGAACACCTACAATATCAATTAATCCATTTGTCTACCTACACACTACCGCAAGGCCTAAAGCTAAATCCGGACACTTGACTCAGCGGTGGCGGAATGTGGACGAATACAGTGGGAATAGCGTTTTTGAGCAATTTCCGTGTCATTCGCCGTTTATTCTTCTTTGTTACCCAAGATGTTGTGTACATGTCCAAGGAAAAGTGCCGGCTGCAGATGCGGTATCGATCACCCCTCTTGTCCTGTAAGACTTGTTGGACTCTACTTTCCAGCTCATCCAGTGGAGATCAGCAATGTCTGACCCATTCTCTTATTCGATCAACAGTTTTCAGGAATACATGCATTGTAGTGCCTTCAGATTTCGCATGGGTCTTCGAAGGGCAACCGCTAATCGAACAGGCAGGCATTGTTGATAAATCTGAAAAGTAAATATCGACATTATTATACAATCTTCAAGAATAAAGATTTGATACAAAAGTAAATGAATCATACAATGATCAATGCAAGGTTTGTTTTGGTCGCATGAACTATACCAGTTCATTATGTGCGGCTTAGTATTTGCATAAATTGCAGAAGTGTATAAATGATGTGACTAAAATCTGAGCATGTGACTCGTCCCTTGGATGTTCTGTCTTGCACGAGAAGGAAACATGCTTACATTATAGACTGGACCCCCGAAGGATGCAATTCGATGACAATAGACACAGATGAAAATAAATAGATCTATTGATAGCATAGCAATGGAAACTCAAGTCAATAGCAATGAGACCAATGAACATAGCACTATTGTGTACTCTACTCGCAAATGGATAGAAATTTAAAAATCTGCGAAATATGACTAGGATACATGGCCTTACCTTGACCAACAAACAGTTGGATTCAGCAAGCAGAGCAGGATGTTGCAGGAGAATAGGTGGGTGGCCACAGGTAGCACACTGATGGGTTTGCTCTAAGCGGTCACAGAAGTTCACGGATAGCACGACGACGAGCAGATTAACGTAGATCTCAGTGGTTGCCAGGTAACACGTTCAGGAGTTGACTTGCAAAGTACAAAGATGTTCTCATGAGACATATCAAGTGGTTTATAAAGTATTAGAAACATGGGTGTGTGTTTGAATGAATGACGTATGTATGTTGTGGTTTTAGGGGGACGGCCTGCTTGAAGGGGAGGCCTGGCTGGAGAGACGGGGTCTGAGGAGGCCATGTGAGCGATGGCCCCTGGGCGTGGGATACCTTTTGAAGTGTACATGCTGTTTGGCACCTTGGCCGTTTGCGCCCGTCACAGCCCCCCATGCCAGCGCTCATCCCCGGGTGCGAACCGCCTTTGATAGAGGGGGTGGGATGGATGGGCCTGGGGCGTGCAGATAAGTCACAGGAAGACTGCTGAATGGAGACACACTTATGTGGATTGCAGGGGGGCGGCCTGCTTCAAGGGGAGGCCTGGCTGGAGACACGGGGTCTGAGGAGGCCATGTGAGCGATGGCCCCTGGGCGTGGGATACCTTTTGAAGTGTACATGCTGTTTGGCACCTTGGCCGTTTGCGCCCGTCACAGCCCCCCATGCCAGCGCTCATCCACTGGCGTGAACCGCCTTTGATAGTATTGAATGGAGACACACTTGATTCATTTAAAAAATCGAAACAACCGTTGTTAAAATAGATGTGGTGTTTTACTTTGTATCTTATTTTCATGACACAAAAATATAAGACTTTAAAGATTATTCAGGTCAGGTTGCAGCACAGCGAGAGAAAATCCCCTGTACTGACCGCTGTCACTCGGGAACGTTTCTCTAATGAAACGAACGGCACAGGCGGGTATCACTCTTCGAACGCGGTGTCCAAGCCTCCCGTGGAGCCACCATGTAAAGGAATGATAGGCCACCAGCCTGTACCACCTGTGAAAAGGAATGAAACAAACTGTTTTTAAATGACCAAGATAAGTTTAATAAACGTTTGTTGTCGATGACAATTCTTGTAACTAATGGCATTCTGCACAGACAAATGCTATCTAGACAATGCACACTATTGAACGACTTACATGCGTTACAATGATATGTAGATGTAATTTTGGATATAGTAGAAGAACATGAAATAGGAGTGGCATGACAAGCAGAGTATACTTACTCGTTACTCGGATTACGAGGACGAACAGTTACGCGAAGTTCGTGCATAAGCACCATCATTATTCTCAACACGGCCCGTGTGAGGCAGGCTGCCCTGAAGTCTGGCAGCTCGGTGATGCATTGCGGTCGTGGCTCGCCTGCCGAAATGTAGGCCCGGCATCCCGAGTTTTCTCGGCAGCAGCAGTTCTCCTCCTCGGTTGGCATTAGCTCGCACCGATTGCATGTGCACCAGGTGGAGACGCCGTCCATGCGACTAGGCCCAGGCTCTTCATCTGTTGATTCGTCCTGCCAACTGCCGTCCGAATCCCCATCGGTTTTGCGTGCTTCCCTTTCCAGTAGTTCCTCCTCAGTATACTCGGGCTCGTACATGTAGGGCATTATTGTAGCCATTGTGTGGTAAACAAAGTAAAATAATTTACCAAGATGGTACAAGTGTTCACACGGGCTACAAGCGGCGAAGGTAGCTGACCAGAGCACTGCAACGAGTCACAGAATACTCAAAGTAACACAGAGCGAGGAATGGAATCGAAAATCTGCTGCTGTGTGTTGTGAAACGGTCTGTTTATACTTATTGAGGAAAGAGGCGTCCTGCCATTTCCATGGCGACACGTCCTTAGCTGAAGCGCAGCGAATGTTGACACAAGACGTGCTTTGGCGTTGGGAAATGGGCGGTACGAGTCTGCTGATGACAGGCTCAGGGGCGGGGGATATGATTTAGTGCCGCAAAAGCAGGTCAGCCAGGGCGATGTGGGAAATGATAGGATTATCACAAAATGGCAGCTCCCTGGTGCCTGTTTTCGCGTGCGTTTAATGGACGAAAACTCGGGTAAGGTCCATAGGAAAGTTTTCTAAAATCGAGCCAGTTAGGCTTAAAAAAACAGGGCCGACCCTTGGGGACAATAACATTTTTTACTAGACCATGCCTTTAAGGACCGTTCCATCAAGCGTTGGGCCCACCACGCCAGGCGTCAAGAGGCCATGGCAGCGGAGAGCGCCTTCAGCGATGGCAACAACGCCGTGCTTTCGGACAGCAAGGGCATTATGGCGTCGAAAGACAGCGGAGCGCAAGTCCCCGACCTCGGAAGGTCATCCGGTAGGGCGGCTATGGCGAAGACCCCCGGCGACACAAGCGCTTCCCACCGCACTTCCATAAAACACATGAAGTCCAACCGGGACTCGACGCGCACGTCGAGTTCTCGGAAAGAGGCACATAGAGAACGGTCCGAATCGGCGTTCTCGATCAAGATCGTCGCAGAACTCCAGGCAATCATCCACTGTTGCCAAGAGTGCCTCGCTCCCCAAGGTAATGGAAGTTCGATCGTCGGAGGACGAAGCCGACTTCCACCCCCAGACCGCGTTCCAGGAGTCGGCACCCGCAGACCGCGTTTCGGCGGCTCCCGAGCCCTATCTCCACACTCAAAGGATAGGGACACTACCCCCGAACCTCGCCGCCAGGCGTCGAAAGGCTCCGAAGAGGCGAAAAAACAGGGAAAACACTCTTCCACTCACGGGGAGGGGGAAAAACAACAAAGGAAGCAGTCTCTGCCTACTTCCACACCTTTAAAACACTCCACTCCTCATAAACAGACAAGTCCAAGTCTTCTGCTATCACAAAGACCCCTGCTCAGACCACCAAGTCTAGTCAGGATAAGTCAGAGAAACTGCCAGAAAGAGTCATCCCCAGTACTAGAGAATGGTCTAGTGATGACATAGACAGGGTCATGTCAAGGATGTCATCATTGGCAGATTTTTACGCAAAAAACCCTGAACACTTTCTCTCTTATACTCCCGACGTGTCAGCACCCTCAGGCTCTAAGGATCCTATACCTCCAAGTAAAAAGCCCTGGTTTGAAACACCAACACGGTCTTCGGACCCCTTCTATGTACAGCCCTACTCTCAGTATCAAGGAGAGACATCCTTTTGTGAGGATCAAGATTTGGGCATGTTGGAAGAACAAACTGGTACGGGCTACTATGGGGATGATGAGGACCAAGAAGAGGATGAGGACGACCCGGAAACCTACAGAGTAGATTCCCCGGTAGAGAAGGAACCCCCGGTTACCGACTCTGCTGTCGACAACCAACCTCTCCTGAATGAAGTTCTGTCTCGAGCAGGTGAACATTTCCACATTGACACCCAGGGTGCTCAAGAGGAGAGGGACTTCGCCGAGGAGTTAGTGGGAGAAAGGAGGCCTGTTGCTCAGGCCATCCCTATCCTGAAGTCTATTCAGAGGAGAATAGACCCTTCACTCGTAAATCCTAACCTCACCAGAGCAGTGAACCCCAGGATTGAGAAACTTTTCAGGGCAGCCCAATCAGACCCACTGTATATAAGGGGGCATCTGAAGCCGGACTCCCTGGTTGTTACAAACACCCGTAAGAGGGCTGGAACACCCTTGTCATCGTCCGAAGCTCCTCCCGACAAGGAGAGCAAGAAACTGTATGGTTTGGACAGGAAAGTAACCTCCACTTCCGCCTACCAGGCAAGGATTGCCAACTCCACCACCATGTTGGCCAGCTACAACTGCCATCAGTGGGAAGAAGTCGCGGCACTCATAGACTCCGCCCCAGAACCCTTAAAGAGCCAGTTGGCACGAGTTTCGTCGGAGGGAAGAGCCGTGTCCGGTTGCATTTTAAAAGCAACCTTTGATGCCGCGGATAACGCCGGCGATTGATAGCAGAAGGAACTGTTATCAAGAGACACGCTTGGTTACGGCAGTCTGGATTCAAAGTTGAAACCCAAGCATCATTGTTAGATAAACCGGTGGAGCCGGATCTGTTTGGTAAAGCGGTCGAGGACGCCCTGAAAAATGCCAAGGACGAGTATGAAACACTCAAAACTCTAGGCCAACTAACCAATAAATCCCCTAATCGGAGAGGGAATGGCAATTTTCGTCGCCCACGCGGCCAAAATTCCCAGAGAGGATCTAACTATTCCCAGGGGCAGGGTACACCGTGGAGCAATAATAACCAACAGTCTACCCAGGATTACGGCAGGGGTAATAAAAGAGGACATGGAAAAGGTAGAGGCAGCCCCAGTAGAGGAGGCGGAACGCCTCCACCAAAACAGTGACGCTCCGTTCAGGGTCCCTTCTCGTGCAACCCCAGTAGGGTGACACATTTCCAACTTCATCCAAGCTTGGGAAGGGATCACATCACATCAGACAGAGGGGTGCTGTCCACAGTATCCGCACGGTACTGCATAGAACTGTTAGAGCGTCCCAGAAGCCATCCTCCACGACAAAAAATACATTGCTTGGACCACCAGAAGATCCTCCTCGAGGAGATCGTCAATCTGCTAGCAAAGGACGCGATAGAACTCGTCCCGGGACACCAGGTAAACAAGGGTATTTATTCAACTTACTTCCTTGTGCCAAAAAAAGATTTGACAATGCGCCCAGTATTGGATTTACGTCCTGCAAACAAGTATGTCAAGCCCCAAAAGTTTCGCATGACTACTCTCCAGGAGGTAATCCCCCTCCTAAAAAAAGGGGGTATTACATGGCAACATTGGACATGAAAGATGCCTATTTTCATATTTCAATGTTCCCAGCGCACAGAAAGTACTTGCGCTTCAAGGTGGATAGTCGGCACTACCAGTTCGGGATAGCTTCGGCTCCAAGGGTATTCACCAAGGTACTGGCGGTGGCGGCAGCACTCCTACGTAGGGAGGTGTACCCTTACCTGGACGACTGGCTCATCACGGGGGAGACCCCAGTAATTTGCAGAGCAAACATTCAAAGGACTATCGACCTCTTCTTCGAATTGGGCTTCTCAATAAACGAGAAAAAGTCAAGTCTGGTGTCAAGCACATCCAAACAGTTCCTAGGAGCTATCCTAGACACTCGAGAGGGGTTGACCTTTCCTTCCGAGGAAAGAATTCGGAATGTACTGCTGCAAATTCTGCAATATCAGTCCGGTCGCCAGATAACGGTACGCAAAGCAATGCGTTTGCTGGGCATGATGGCGTCATGTATTTACCTGGTCCCCCACGCGCGCCTGCGCATGCGTCCCATGCAGGAATGGTTGGCGAAACAGTGGTCTCAGGCAAGTGGTCAGTGGGACGATCTAGTGGTCGTTTCGCCAACACTTGTACAAAGCCTTCACTGGTGGACAAGAGAAAATCTGTCCAACGGGAAACCCTTTTATGATCCTGAGATACAGGCGGTAGTCACAACCGATGCATGCCTGACGGGGTGGGGAGCTCACCATCTCCACCACACAGCTCAGGGTCTCTGGTCGCACTCAGTGGCCAGGAATCACATCAACCTGTTAGAGCTTCTGGCAGTATTCAGAGCACTTCAAGCGTTCGAGCCCTACCTGTTAAATCTGTCAGTGCAGATCCGGACGGACAGCACTAAAGCCATGTTCCACCTGAACAAGCAAGGAGGGACTCGGTCGCCAAATCTGTCCAAGCTTGCCCAGAAAATCTGGATATGGGCACGCAGACAGAACATCTTCCTGTCATCGCAACATGTTCCAGGGGATCTCAATTCCCTAGCGGATGCTCTGAGCAGAGACCCCCCCCGCCCCCCTCCCAGAGGAACACGAATGGTGTCTACACAGAGGTCGTAGAAGATATCTTCTCTCAGTGGGGTTTCCCCACTATAGACCTATTCACCACAAGCGAAAACAGACAATGCCCAGGATTTGCATCCAGGTTCCCCCCCCAACCAGACTCCCAGGGGAACGCCCTGTGGATGAACTGGTCAAGGATGTTTGCGTACGCTTTTCCACCAACTCCTCTAATCAGGAAGGTGGTCAACAAGATGAACGGAGAATCGATGACGCTCGTCCTAGTTGCTCTCATGTGGGCAAGACAACTGTGGTTCCCACACTTATGCAGATTGGCGGTGTGCAAACCCATCAAACTTCCGGGCTGGTACAACCTACTGTCCCAGCACCTAGGTCAAACGGTGCATCCTCAACCCAACTCAATGAACCTGGCAGCATGGCTCCTGAGGTCATAGAGTTCGGACATCTCAAATTAACACAGAGGTGTATGGACATCCTAAAGGAATCTAGGAAACCTAACACGAGGCACTGCTACTTTGACAAATGGAAGAGATTCGTTATCTGGTGCCAGAATAAACAAATCAACCCAGTTGATTGCACTCCTTCCACTATTGTCACATACATGCTCCACCTGGTGGATGCAGTACTGGTTTTTAACTCACTGAAGGTACACCTGGCAGCCCTGTCCGCATACACCACTTCCCATAACAAGGTGTTGTGGTGGAAAGTACCAGTAGTTAAAGACTTCACCCTCCTATTTCAAACCCACCACCAGGATGGGACCTTTACGTGGTGCTATCTAAGCTCATGGGTCCCCCATTCGAGCCCATGCACAAAAGCAGTCTCAAACACCTGACTTACAAAACGGCCTTCTTAGTAGCAATTACATCTATAAGAAGAGTCAGTGAAATTTAGGCTCTGTCAGTGCAAGATCCCTTCTTTACTGTCCATAAAGATAAACTGGTTTTACGCACACACCCATGTTTCTCGCCTAAGTTTATTTCAAAATTCCACGTGAACCAGTCCATCAAGCTTCCGGCTTTCTTCCAAGACCCACAAAGCTCGGCTGAGGTGAAACTACACACACTAGATGTGCGTAGGGCGGTCCTCTACTATGTAAACAAGACCAGACCGCTAAGGAAAACAGATCAGCTGTTTGTCTCCGTAGCTACAGGCAGAGAGGGGGATCGCGTCTCTAAAGGTGCCATCTCTAAGGGGATTATTAACTGTATCCAGCTGTGGTACTCACTTTCTGAAAAAACCTTTCACGCCTAGGGCCCACTCTACAAGAGGCATTGGGGCCACTCTGGCTTTCATTGCAAATGTACCCCTTGACACCATTTGCAAAGCAGCTACTTAGAGCTCTATTCACACTTTTACTGAGCACTACTTCATTGACACTCATTCCAAGACAGATACACAAGTGGGACAAGCGGTCTAAGACATTTATTTGCTCATGACCCTTCTCACATCCCCCCTCCTTCAGGTACTGCTCGCTAATCTATGCACAGCATGTGATCTAAGCAGATTGCACAAGCCTCCGAAGGGCTACATTACTCACCGTAATCATATTTGTGATGCTTGTATCTGCTTATATTCACATGCGACCCAACCTTCCTCCCCTCTGAGAGAAGGCGCATGGATGCTTGTAGTCTTACCTTTCTATTTATCTGCTTGGATTATCTGTACTCCCGCTACTCCTCATGCTACCTCATGTCAGAAAAAATACAATCTGAGGGTCCTAGACGCGTGAGGGATCATGGGTACAGTAGACGTCACACTAGGGATAGTATTACTGGCACGCCCTGTGTCGACGCCCTTTTTCGAAAAACAAACTGTAATACTCTGCAGCTTCCACTAGATGTCGGCCTATGCACAGCATGTGAATCTAAGCAGATACAAGCATCAGAAATACGATTATGGTGAGTAATGTATTATATATATATATATATATATATATATATATATCCAAAATAATATGAATAAGGCGATATTTGCCAATACCCTAATAAACATGGCTGTGTTGAAATTCCAGGCAGTTCTCCCCTTTATCAATAAAGGTGGTGGAGAGTCTGCAATTGTATAAGGCTTGTATCGCTCCTGGCATTCTGTATGGTCTGGAAATGTCACATCTAAAGAAGTGAATTGGCTGAAAAGACTTGAAGGAAAACTGTGGAGGAAGGCCTTGGGACTCCCAAACTGTGTGCCTGTTGAAGCAAAGTGCTCAGAGTTGTGGCTCACTTCTTTACAGATGCGAAAAATGATAAACTAATTGCCTATTGTATTTAAAAATGGTTAATGGACGTGAGAATGGAGATGTTGTATCTATTTGGGTTGAAAAACAGCAATATATAAGCCATCAACCTGCTCTGAAATCTTGGATTGAGAACATTTTCAGCTTTCTTGAATGAGATTGGCTGTGTAATTTCAGCCTCTCATAACATCTCATTGAAGGAAAGGGAGATTAAGAAAAAAGAAGCAGATTGGGATTGCACTTGGTGTTTATACAACCTGAGTAGCATGTCCGATTATAAGGAGTTCTCAACACAAGCATTTCTGATAGGGTCACCTTGCTGCTATATTAATAATGTCCAAGATCCGAAAGTTAGGAGATTTGGTATGTGCCTTAGGCTAAATCGACTTCTTACTATGTCAAACCAGGGTGCTTGTCATAACATTTCAATGAAGGATCGTTTATGTAGATTGTGTGGCTTACTGGTGGAGACGCTGCCACACTAGCCTACGAGCTGTGAGTTACTAATTTGATAAACTGACAAATGGTTTAAGCTTTATACAAAGCAATCGGTTTTGGAGTAGAATACACCAAGGTAACAATCATGTTCTGAATTTTACATATGGAATGACATTTTAAAGACATTTTAGCTTCTCGTTAACAATTGACGTGGAGTATATGATTTGTTTTTTAAAAACTTTTGTACAATATATGATGACATTATACTTCCTCTAAGAATGTGTATGTATTGATTTTATTGAATGTACTTTAATGTGATTGTTTTTAATGTACGTATTGTATTGCATTATATTTTCTTTTTTACTTTAAGTGTTAAAGGTTTAACCAAAATAACATTACAAAAAAAAAGAAATTAAGCAATTCAATTTCAGTTCGACTTCATGAGTCAATCAGCAAATGTGTGAACAAAGGACAATCTGCTTTCTGCTGTACTAGGGTGTCTGACACTTTTGTCTTAACAACTTTGCGTGCACTTTTACACAGCTGAAGGTTCTCTTTCTTCATTGGTGCCCAGAGGCTAGAACTGTATGATTCATCCGGTCTTCTTTAAAGCTGTTGTACATTTTGGCAACCTTTTTCTGTCATTCTTGATGTGTCCTGAGTTTCCTTCCTCAAAAACAACCTTTGTCGAGATGTTGATGATTACTTTTTCATCATGATTCACACCGTTAGTCAATGTAATGATTGAGTTGTAGATCTGTTGAACGGTTTATAGTCATAATGTCGACAAAAAAAATGTCGACCGTCAAAATTTCGAATGCATTTTTTTTTAAATGGGGCGTTCCCCCCCAACCCCCCTTTTTTAATTTTTTTTTAAATTTTTCCCTTTTTTTTTTTTAACTCCCGAACCCCTAAAATAAATATATAATTAAAAAAAACGAAAGTCGACATTTTTTTTTCGACATTTTTTTTTCGAAATTATGACTGTCCACCCTGTTGAACATCTTCCTTTTGCCATGTTGCTTTGGATGCTTTTAGGTGGTGATGTTTTGACTGTTCGTAATCTGATTGCTATGAATTTATTTGCTTCTGTAGGCAGCCTTGACGGCTCAGGAGGGGTTAAAAAGTATTGTGCCAATGCCTGTTTCTTTTGAAGAATATTAACCACATCACCAAATACTCTCATTGCCCTATTTTGATGTTCCAGAGCTTCATCTGAACCTAAAGGGTACTTTTGGCTTGGTTACTACCCAGTTTCCTTTCTGAAATTCACTCCACAAGTCCAGGTGTTTGCTTTCAAGCTGTTTCATTTCTGCCAAGTACCATGCTATCTTACTTGCGTATTTCATAAAATCGAGGGTGAAAAAATATTTAACAAAATCTTCAAGTGATGTAAGGTGCAAATCCCAGTTTGCAGTTCGGATGGATCTGATGAATAAAAGCATTGTGTCCACCATATGAATGTACGAAGAGCAACTCTGGATTCTTTAACCTCAAATGCTTCCATTTTGGCCATTGCATTCAAATTTGTTCGAACTGTCACATTGTAATTATGGACTGATTTTGTTTCTTGGGAATTATACATTTGTAAACTTTTAAGTAACCTCTAATGCTCAGGTTCCATCCTTTCCTTGATTTTTAACATGCTTTTTGTAGAATTCATTGATGATGCATTTGAAAAGTGCACGCCCTAGTGACGTGTGTGCTTCAACTGCTCTCCTTATGCACTTCCCTGATAGAATCATCGACGCAACATTTGCATCATGAAGTACAGTTAAAGTGGCCTCAATGCGTGTACCATCCAAGAAAGAACAAATAGCTTGAAGCATTGCCGTTATTATAGGTATTTCACCTGGTGTAAGCATCTTGACAAGTCTTTTTTAGCCATAGCTCATTTTAAAACCGGCTTGTAAAGGCCAAGATCCAATGTTAAAACTGTTTTTGATTCTGGGGTGACAACAGGTCTTACTTTCTCCAACTTCTTCATGAATGTGAACTGTTTGTGTGCTTGTTGGGCTGGCATCTGTGAGTGGGAGTACACAGACTTGAATTTATTTAGTTGGAGCATCACTTATAAAGGAATTGTAAGTTGACAAAGTCGGAACTGTAGTGAGTGGTTCTGACTCTGTTCCTTAAGTGAGATTACAATGTTTATCCAGCAACTATTCATCAGAACATTTTTGAAAATCACTCAACGGCAAGACCTCTGCCATCAGCCGGAGTAGGTACTCGAGCCCTTTGGAATCTAAAATAACCGAATTCCTCTCTGTATAACCAGTGATTTGACTGCTTACAGTATACTGTGGTCTACACCGCATTGGAATGTTGCAAGACATGACCTCCGAGACTGGGGAATCTTCTGCAGTGATCAAAGTAATGATGGATCTGATATTTCAATTGGGCTTAGGAAATTTTACTTTTCCTGATATACCACCATAACTGTACCGTGCAAAGTTCCTTTACCATATGGAGTATCCTTGAGGAAGTCCATGTTGCTAGCAGCACCGTAGACTAATCTGCTACTGACCAACTCTGAGGGGAACGTAAGATCCTCCACACTCGTCCATGCGTGTGGCTATCTGTGTCTCAAACCGAAGGACACTGGCGTAATCTATAGAAACTCCAATACTATGCAGAAATTGAATCCTGAATTTGCTGCGGGTAGCTGTGTGCATTGTGAGCCCTTCTACCACTTACAAGGGCATTTTGTGGGTATGCCGTGTGGTAGAAGTGATTGCGTAGGAAGCTTGTTGTGGTGATAGCATTTCATATTTAAACATCTGACAATTTATGGGCCCTGTTCATTAGTGTTATCCTACTTTTTTCCGAATTACTGCTCATATCCATCTGTCCTTGACAGCAACCACTTCCTTTGGAACAACATCTGCCAAATTAACTTCTTCAAAACTTCCAGTCAATTTCCATGTTTCACAAGTTAGTTTGGCACTCTGTAAAATCTTAGCTGCTTCAAGAAGGGTTCTCATATTTTCCTCAACATCCTCCAGTTCTTCTGCATGAGATGCAAAATCTGATGTTACTTTCAGTGAGACACGTGGTTCATTTACACTTTTGGGATAGTTTAAAAATAATGCCAATACATTCAATCTCTTCTTCTATGAAACTTTTGATTTGTTTTCATCTATCCTTCTAGACCATTGCTAGCTGCAATTTTGCCTTTCAATTTCCCCCATTGTTACGTTACCTTCAAGGAGAAAATCACTGATTGAAGATACAAATTCAAGTTAATTTGACAGCATCTTTCTGCTTATTGCAGGCTTCCGCCATAAGACATTCACTACATGTGTGTTCCAACATAGCTTGTGATATGCAATTTCCCTTGCGTGAGGGTCTCCAGCATCTGTGCAATCGCTTAGACGAATCTTCAGTGTGTTGTTGCACAGTTCTACTGCTCTCTTCAAACGATGCCTACTGAATGAGTTGCTCCATCAAATATAATTGATTTTCTTCTTTTTATTGCGAAAGAAGCATTTGTTTCTGTCGTTCATGGGTATTTTTGTAGTTGGCTTTGTTCTACTTCATGGCAGGAGATAGACCGCTTTGGCTCACATAACTGCTCTCCATGCATTCTTTTGCTTAGATCCATGTTTGTCTTTTGAGCATATTGCTTGTAGCATTCTGAATGCCATGATGCTTTTTCATTTATCAGTTCTTCAGGTGTAAAGTTGCCTAATCGTAGACGTATGATCAAGTATTCATTATTGTTCCTCTTCTTAATACTGTGGGAAACCAAAGGGTGTCTCGCCTCCTAGTCATACTCATGACCCCTCCTATTTCATAGGATTCTCCGATGTCGCAACTCCCCGCCTCTCCCAACCCTCCTTATTTCACACAAACACTGGGCCGAGGAAGAGGGTGACTGGGAGTAACAAGCGTAACCCTTGCACATCCCATTGGACACGTCCTGCTAATCTGGTCAGGCAAAATAAGGCACTTGAATTTAATCACATACATCTGATACCCATTCGTTCTCCCCACACGGATAAAAGGCAGAACATAGAGACACGCTCTGAGCAAGGTGGAACACGCCTATCAGTAGAACTTCTGGGGCGAAGGCAAACCTACTGGAGCAGAGCGATGGATCGTGGGACGAGAACCAATGCTAAAGGAACCCAGTAGTTCCCAGCAGGAGGTCGTTGCCTCCAAAGAATCGTAAGAGGGAACCCGCAGAAGCCAAATTCCAGACACGAAGGCTGCACTCTGTTTCAAAGGTGCCTGTGACCCTCTCTGTGAAAGACGGAGTTGGTGACGCAAGACCAAGTTTCTGTTAATAACGCTGACTCGTTAATTAAGCCAGCGGCTTTTGATACTGTCGACCACCGCCTCTGCCTCACTAGGCTTGCGGCTCTAAAGATATCGGGCCCTGTGCTGGTCTTGTTCACCTCCTTTCTGACCGGTTGAGCCAGTCTGTTTCTTTCCCCTTTTCTGTTTTCTGTGGGGTCCCACATGATTCCGCCTTGTCCCCGATGTTATTTACCATTGCCCATGTCCGCTCCCACAGCTTTAGGTGCTATTCTTACGCAGACCACATGCAAATCCTGGTCCGTTTTAGATCTTAACCGGGATGGTGTGTCGTCTCGCCTGTATGATTGCCTTTTGGCCGTGGGGGATTGGATGGGAGCCAGTTGGCTCAAATTAAATGGGGACAAGACGGAGGTCCTGATGGTGGGATCTTCGGCCACCTCTGAATCTTGCTGCTCTTCTTTCTGGCCTGCTTCTTTGGGCGCTCTTCCCATTCCGGGTTACAGTGGTGAAGAACCTGGTCGTCTAACTGTCTTCATCACTTTCTATGGCGGTAAAGGTTAGCGCAGTTTGCCAGTCTTTTCATTTCTTGTTGCAGGTTCTCTGTAAAGCCCTGCCATTTCTTCCTGCCCGATTGCGCCCGCCGGTGGTGGCCGCACTGGTCTCGAGCAGGATAGATTTTGTAATGCTCTCTTTTTGGCCCAGCCGGCTTGCTTGATTCGCCGCCTGTAACAACTCCCGAATCTAACCGCTCGAGTTGCCACTGGAAGCCCCTATGGCGCTCACATCAGTCCAGTACTGCATCATCTGCACTGGCTTCCAGTGCAGCAGCAGATTGTTTAAATCTTTGTGTATCGTTCACTGGGCGGTCTATCAGGTTAGACCGGAGTTCCTTCAGGATAAGTTTCTACCCTACAACCCCAATCCGACCCTTGGCTCTAGTAGCGAGCGACTGGTGGTGGTTCCTAAGTTTCATCTTCAGAGAGTGGGCAACAGGGCCTTCTCTGTAGTTGCCAGTAAACTGTGTAATAGTCTTGCCCCTTAAGCTTAAGTCCACTGAGTACCACCTAGCCCTTCGTGGTCTACTCAAGACTACCCTTTTCTGTTTTTGTTTTTCGTATCATTCTGTGGCATTGCTATGTGCTTCTCCGCACCAAGGTGCCTTCGGGTGTACGTACGAATTAAGTGTCCGTAACATAACATAACATTCTCCCCCTCTCCCTTCCCTCTGATATTCTCTCTTCCCTCTCCTCCTCCTTCTCTCTCTCCCTTCCATTTCCCTCGTCCAACTCATCTCCACCCCCCACACCTAATCCCACTCCCCACCCACCCCCACCTTCAGTTAATTGCTCTTTGCACTGTTTGTCGAATGATTCATGATGTAATTTTGCTCCCACTGTTATCTTGTTATCTTGTATTATGTTGTTCCACTGTACAGCGCCTTGGTGTAAAGCGCTTTATAAATCAATCAATAACAAGAATGGAATACACACAGACGGTGAGTTAACGAGCGACATGAAATACCGGTGTGTGTGTGTGTTAAGGGAAGATTGAAGTTGCAAAAGTATATTGCCCAATTTAGGACTGCACACGTGTGGATGAGACGCGAAGAAAGGCCGACCTGTGGTGAACTTTGAAATAACCAGTAACTGTGAAGCTAGTGATACAGAATAGTAGAGTGGTCTGGCGTAAGGAACTAGCCCACTCGAAAGTCATTGTGAAATGTGAAATGTTTTATTATAATCCAATAAAGTGAATGAACTTTAAAGAGTGAGATCAAGATTGACCCCGGTGAAAGGCGAAGTACTGAGTGGATATTCAACTCTTGTTCTTATGAGATTGAACTACATCGACCAAGAAACACTTGGGCAAATAACGCAAGAGTGCGAGTAGTCAAAGTGGCCTGCAGAGGTATATAGTAAAAGCCTTGCACATTCGAAAGTCTTCGACATCAGAAAAAAGGTCAGAGCCGAGTCCATGGCCAAAAACTTTGCAGCCTTTCATGAAAAGCTGGATGACATCAACGCTAATGTTGCCTCCTTCAGAGCTAAACTCGATCAGCACAGGGCCAGGATCACAGAAACGGAGCAAAAAATCGGCACCAACGAAGACAACATACACACCTTACAAAACAGTCACCGAGCTCGTCCGCGACATGAAACCGGTCAAAGCGAAGTGTGACGACCTTGAATCGAGGTCGCGAAGAAATAACATTCGTATCGTGGGGGTTCCTGAATCTGAGTTAAAAGGGCGCATGGAGCTCGGGGTCGAACAACTCCTCAAAGACCTCCTCCATAATCCCGCGCTCTCACCATTCTTCACAGTCGAAAGAGCACATCGCTCGCTGGCACCCCGGCCCAGGCCTGGAGACTTCCCTAGGCCAATAATCGCAAAACTGTTAAGTTACAAGGACAGAGACCACATTCTCTGTCTGGCCAGAGAGAAAGGGGAATTAAGGCTGGATTCGCAAATCATCAGAATCTTCCCTGACTTCTCGGTCGGGGTGCAGATGGAAAGATGCCAATTTGGAGGGGTGAAAAAAATGCTAAGAGACAGAAAAATCGAGTATGCAATGCTCTTCCCTGCTCACCTAAAAATCACCCACCGCAACAAACTTTATTTTTTCACGGTCCCGGACGAGGCGGTCAAGTTCATTGAGGCTCAAATCCCACTATTGGACCCCCCCGGACGACCCCAGGGACAACGACTAACGCCAGGGCTACTGGGCCCCTGCGCTGTGCCCCGCTGGCCGTGCCTGGCCTGTGGATGGCCCCCCGGTGGACTGATGGTCTCCCCCTCCCTTTGCTGCCGTCACAGGCCGACACAGCCCAAATATCAGCATATTAGGAGCACAACCCCTTGAAGGGGATACATCCTTAAATCACCGAACTGTATCGCCACACACTGGGACCGTTCTTCGAAAGCCAAGCCATACTGTCATGCATCACCCTGGGGCAGTAGCAGCTTGGACCTTACCATTCTTGAACATGTGTGTCCTCTCTTCGTAACCTTACTTTCATTAGCCGATCAAAAAATGTAAAAATAGCAACAAATGTGGGTCAGACGGCAGCAGCAGCCCCCACTGCAGCTGCAATGCCTTCTAAAGCGGAGTGTTTGTGTTCAAGCCTCGGTTGGGCTATTGTTCGAGAGTCGCCAACTTGGGGATGGCGCGCAGTTGATTGCCCCGGGGGTGGGTATGGTTACACTGCTAGTTTGTAC
Source organism: Ambystoma mexicanum (assembly GCF_040938575.1). NCBI lineage: Eukaryota > Metazoa > Chordata > Amphibia > Caudata > Ambystomatidae > Ambystoma > Ambystoma mexicanum. Next base: position 392,060,341 of record NC_090921.1, read on the forward strand.
TGGGTGGTGGGGGGTGTTGAAATTGGGGAATGGTATATAAAAAATGGCAGAAAGGTTGGGACTGTGCTTAAAGGGAGGCGCTCTTGCACCATTGCAGCGCACATGGCGGCACCCAGAGAAAGATTGTACACTAGGGATGTCCCATAAACTGCCTGCATGACTGTTAAAATGTTGCCATGGAATGTTCGGGGATTGATGAATTTCACAAAGTCCCGTAGGATCACGGCATACGCACAAAGGCATAGGATCAAGGTGCTCCTATTGCAAGAGACACATGCTCTGAAACTTCTATCATCCAATCTTGCACAAACCTGGGGCCCCAACAGGTACTACACGCAATACTCCACTCAGGCCAGGGGTGTTCTTACGCTCATCCACAAGTCTATAAAATTCACACTCCATACATCCCACATTGACACAGAAGGTAGATATGTGATTCTCCACTGCACTCTAGCTAACGAAGAATGTTTGCTTGTTAACTCATACACGCCCAACACTGACTCCCCTGAATTTATAGACACTTTAACCGCTATCCTCATGAAATACGTGGAAGTCCCCATTATATGGGGAGGTGAAATGAATCTTATACTTGACAATGTCCTAGATAGAACGACCACCACCCGCAGGGCCACAACCCGGGCTGCCAAGCGACTCCAGGCGCAAATGAGCTCCCTGAATCTAGACGATGTATGGAGAACGCTCCATCCCCAAGAAAGAGATTACACTTTTTACTCAACGGTTCATGACAGCTCCTCAAGAATAGATATGTTCCTGTTGTCGGGGAACCGAGTGGGCAGGGTTTCAGATGTCGGCATCCTCCCACGTACGCTCTCTGACCACTCCCCTGTGCTACTACAGATCCAAATGGGTAATACACTGGCGGCCCGACCCGCCTGGCGATTTAAGTTGGATGCTCTGTTGGACATTGTCTTTAAAGCTGAGATCCTGGCGGACATAAACACGTTCTTTGAGAACAACAACACGTCCGACACCTCCGAGGGGACCTGGTGGGAGGCATTTAAAATATACATCAGAGGGATGTGCATTTCGAGGGAGGTGGGGGTCCTCAAGGCCATAAGGCAGGCCTTAAACAACTCCACAACCAAGCTTAAAACCCTTGAACAAGAGTACGTTTCCACATCGGCCCGGTAACCCTAGCAAAGATCAGAACAGAACTAGAACTTTGAGTCCCACGCTCTAAGCGAGGTACGGTACTATGCTCGCCCTGTGGCTGCCCGCAGATATGGGGAGGGAGACAGACCGGGGAGGACCCTGGTTAAATTGGTGCGTGTGGAGGGCGGCAAGATCCGTATTGACAGCATCATTGACGAACAGGGTGTAAGACACCTTTGCTAGCTTTTATGCCAACCTATACTGCCCCCAGCCTGAATACACTTCCCACGATTTGGACGATCTACTAGAAAGTATTCCTATGACCCTCATCTCCCAGGACACCAAGGAACAACTCGAGGCCCCGTTCACCTTAGATGAGATCGTTCAGGTAATCTCGGACCTCCCTAAGAAAAGGCCCCAGGCCCCGACGGGCTCACATCTGAGTTCTACCAGGAACATGTTGCCACTCTAGCACCCATATTACACGGGGTCCGGACCGAATCACTCCTACTAAATACCCTCCCTCCCTCCTTAAGAGAAGCCCTAATAACAGTACCAGGGAAGACCCCAGACGAATGTGGGTCCTATAGGCCCCTGTCGCTCATTAACACGGACACAAACATTTTCGCTAAATAATTGCTAACCGATTCCTCCCATTCATGCCCCATCTCGTTCATGCTGACCAAAGTGGATATGTTCCTGGTCGCTCTACAGCACTAAACATCCGCTGCATATTTAACGTGATGTCCAGAATCAACCCGAGTGCTGACGCAGTGGCGGTCACACTGGATGCCCAAAAGGCATTCGACATGGTCTCATGGCAATACTTATGGGCCGTGCTAGAAAAAATGGGAGTGGGACCAAGCATGCTCTCCTACATAAACTACTGTACACGGGACCATTGGCCAGGGTGCTAGTCAACTCTGTTACCGCCTCTCCTTTTGTGCTGCATAGGGGTACCCGTCAGGGATGTCCATTCTCCCCCATCCTATTTGCGCTCGTCATTGAACCCATGGCGGACCATATCGGGCACTGACAAACCAACAAGGGCATTCGCCTTTGGGACATGCCAGAAATCATCTCACTGTACGCTGATGATGTACTTTTGTACGTCAGAAACCCCTCCACACACCTAGACCCGATCATCCGAGACATAACCAAAATAGGCACGTACTCAGGTTTCACCATTAATTACTCTAATTCAGAAATGTTCCCTCCCACCACAGCAACCGGCGTGTGAATTTCCCCTACGCTGGTCTCCAGGTGGCATTAGGTACCTCGGGGTGCAAGTGTCACTGACCAAAGCTTCCTTACTAGTGGAGAACTACGAGACAACAGCACAGCTCATTGAATCCAAGATGCTCAAATGGCGCAATCTTCCACTGTCCCTCGCGGGCAGACTGTCCCTAATAAAAATGATTGTGGGCCCCAAGCTCCTTTTTATATTTTTGCCAATGTACCGATATGGCCCGGGAAGCAATATTTTAAGAGGCTCCATTTGGCGTGTGTCCCATTTCTATGGTATTCTGGAGCGGTCCGCAAGAAGTGGCAACGTATGACCTTACCATATGAAAAAGGGGGTTTCACAGCCCCTGACCTAACTTTGTACTGGAATGCGGCACAGGCCCAACACGCCACTCACTGGTACACACACCTAAATCCGCCTCCTCACGTCAAATTGGATAACCTTGCAGGTGATGGAACTAACATCATGAGCATGGAAGAATATCTTGCACCCTAAACAAGGCCACTGCCCATACTATAAATGGCTCCCCATATGGCAATTTCCTGGACTTGCCCCCACACACGATCAGCATCTCTCACGACACTGGGAAGACTTGGGTTACCGAGCCCTAACGGACCTATACTCCGATGGCACATTTATCACCCCCCAAACATGGCGACCCGAACTCCAATTCTGTGCTTGAGCTAGTGCAATATTTCAGACTAAGAGCGGCGGTACGGGCAATGTGGCCATCATACCCGGACGAACCCCCAGACTCACCTGAACTCCAATACATAGCAAACTCCACAGGGGCCAAGGGCATCATATCCTCCCTATACAAAATTCAGCTGGCAAAACTAGAGGACACATCCTTTAAACCACGGGAGGCATGGGCCAGGGAATTGGGAACGGAAATCACTGAAGGAATGCGGAGCAAGATGTGTGTGCGCGCACACGCAAAGTCTCCCTTAGTGCTAGATTTTGTTGCATACAGTACAAACTCCTCAACAGGCTCTATTACACACCGCTTAGAGTTGCGAAATTCACTCATACTTCGACCCACTCATGCCCGAAATGTAAATCTGAAGAGGCAGATCATGTGCATATGTTCTGTCCTGTCCTGGACTAAACACGTTCTGGACGGAAGTAACTAAGGCGCTTTCAGAGATAACTGGCTCCACTGTAGGCCTGGACCCGTTAGCCTTGTTGTTTGGAGTTTGGGCTGGGGAAAATGAAAGGAAAATGTAAACTTTTCTGAATGCGAGTGCCGTTGTCGCCAAGAGATGTATATTGCAGTGCTGGAAGCGCCGCGCTCCACCCACCTTTGAGATGTGGCTGAAAGCCCTCACTTGGGTACAAATGTGTGAAGAGGAGTATATCGGATCCATGCCTACGCCTTCCCGCCCCAAAAATGTGTGGTCAGAATTCTGCAGCTACCTGAACAATAAAGACGAGGTTGAGTGGTACTCAAACCCCCCCCCCCCGTGCCCGCCCAACTAACCCTGAGAACTGAGCATCCAAGCTCCCCATTGCTGTCAACCCCCTCCCCCCCACTCATCCCCCAGTCCGAGATGTTTGGAATAGTTGTAATGTAATGCCTATGTGTGATGCTATGTTGTTTGCTTACCTCTGCACAATCTGTGCTGTACCTGTCTTAACCTTCTGCCAATAAACAAAAGTTTTAAAAAAAAAAAGAAAAAAGGTCAGGGCCCGACTGAGGGAGACTTGAAGTGAAGTGTGATAAGTTAGGGGAAGAGAACCCCTAACAAAGGTGAATAATGCTTGGGGAAGGGAACCCCTACAAGTGCTGTCAGTGAGAGGCCCGAGCACGACCGAGGGAGGCAACCGTGAACTTTTTACTTTGACAGTTCCGAGCCCGATTGAGGGAGGGCTATGTGAACTTTTGTTGAACTGTGAAAATAACTTTTTGGAACATTGGTAAAGTGACTTTAATGTGGAAGGTGAGGTGGGCCTCGATCCATGTTTTGAACTGCTTTGTTTTGAGTGTATATTCCCCATTACACACTTTTTGTACTAGAGATAGGGCAGGCATTAGGTTTTGTTAACATAGGCCATTTATTTGACAGAGACTGACTAGGACTGCATTTTCCTTTATTATTTATTGGTAGAGACTACTCCCATCTTAGTTTCAGGGCAAGGTAGGAGTTTTTCCAAACCCCTAGAATTGAATAAAGCTTTTACAAATTGTACCTTTTTGTGTCGGTGTCAAACTTGTGATACCATGCCTCCCTTACAATACACTCTGAAACCTTTTCATAACATTTTCGATTAACAAGTGGAGATATCTTTCTTAGTTGACCCAATATACTCGGATACGTTTTCTTTTTTTGGCTGATGGTGGACGTTCTACTTTTAAAGGACTTTCGATATCTGGAGGCATCGACATTTTGAAAAAATGATTTGACTGGAAGGTGCACACCCAAAATAGGGCTGTGTGAAGTGGGCAGGGAATCAACCGTCATGTTCTATGGCAAGGGATGCCCCTAGGGATTTAGTCTAGTGCTAGGATTGTTCCCTTGAGTGTTTGCACCCCTTGACATAATACACCCAGGAAAAATGTTTGTGTAATTAGTTTGGACTCAGAGAGACCTCATTATGAAGCATTACTCAGAAATATGAAACTAACACTTGAAGGTAGCAAGTCAATATATTTAATGTTACTTCTGTTTTCTACCAGCTCTATTTCTCATTACACCTGCTATGGAAGCAGCAGTTATAACATAACATATGAACGTTATTGCATAAGCTAAAATCACGATTTACATTTAATAAAGATCAAGTACAATTCATCACTTTAAGATACCGGCTTGAGCAACATGGAGTTTGTTATGTTGGCCTATACTAAGATATGTTATGAGTGGTGTAACATGCCAATGCCTACAGTCTCACAAATGCAAACAGTTCAACTTCCACATTCAAACTCATGCTTTTCAGGCCTTGCTGCACTGCATGCGAATTGACCATGACTTTCCATCGATCAGGCCTGCTCCCCTTCGCTCGTGCCTTTTTGTCGGGGACCTGCAATGGATATTTCTTGCCAACCCCCACAATTTCTTCTGCGGCGCTATGTGTGTGTCCCCCGTCAACCTGTGCTTTTTATATTAAAGCGGGACATGGTCTGTCTAAAATGTGAGCGTAATTTCCTCGGCCTGGAAAGTTAGTCTAGAGCTTAAACCTGCTCTTGCGCTTAGCTTTACGTTGCCTACATGATGTACCTATGCTCAAAATAAAGAGACATGAAATGTCCTTGATCCTTGGTTTTTTCCCTTAGAGAACATGGGTTTCCCCTTGAGGACAGAGCACCATGTGTGTTCTGCTCCTAGACCACTTTAAACCTCATTCTAGTAAATGCTTTTCTGAACAGGGTAAGAGCGATACTCGTCTGTGCACACGTTCAACCGTCCGTGTGTATTTTTGGTATCGTGCTTCCTGTCCTTGGCTTATCTGTTCTGACTGGTGCGAAAAAGGCATCCCTTCAATTTAGCCGTTTCCGAGAAGGAGCTGATATTGTGTGGTTAGAAAGAGGAAGTTATCGTGTCCTGTTCATCGCCTTTGCTAGAGCCAAGCAACAGACTATGCGTTTGTTCTTTGCTGACTACACGTTAGTTTGTATTCAATGGAGCCTATATCTTGTACAGTATGTGTCTATGCTTGTCCTTTGAAAGCGGCTCCTGTATTATAAATGAACGTGTGCTTTTTCATCAACTAACACTTGTAGTCTCTTGCTAAAAATGTGTCTGGTCTGAGCCAACTTGTCTTAATACGACTCATTAATCTGTGACTGGATTAATGCAGTCAAACAGGCCCTCTGCCACAAAATCCGACAAAACACCTGGTAATAGAGAATTATATGCTTCATTTACAATGGACCCCCGGTATTCATAACTTCCTTCATTCAAAATCCCACAGACTTATACATGCCCCTTGACTATAAGCCGTTAATTGTTCCTTCCCTCTCGCAGGCTCTTGAGATCCTTTCAATGCATAGCTTTGAAGAGTGATGTTGGGCGGGACCTGCAAGTACTGTCTCCTTAATCTCAGCAAGGTGATATGGAAAATGTGTTGAGTGAAATCCCCCTGGCTTTATTGCTCTGGCTTTGGTGATAGTGGTTGGATAAAGAAAACCTTCAAGCAGAGGCATGTTGTGGTGGCTTCTTCTGAGGATCCTTGACCTACGATTCGCCTATCCCAGTAGTGAAGTGGAAGAAATGTGAGGCTCCATTCTCTGTCTGAGCGTAATGTGTAGAGAATTATGCATTGGCCTTTGGCAGAAACTAAGGGGTGTGAGGTCAGGCAGACAAAGGGATGTTTTGTCTTCTCCTTCTTTGGGTTCTCGTACCAACTCTTTGCGGATGACACCCAAATCGTCTTCTCTTTTACTGAATTCTCCTGTGATCTCTATCAAAATTTCCAATTGTGTCTCTGCCATTAAATATTGGATGGTTTCGCACTCTCTGATGTTGGACTCTACCAAAACAGAGGTGCTCTTCTTCCGGAATCATACCAAAATGTTGCCACGATTGTGGCGACATTACTAAGATTGCGCCTGAGCGCTGGTCAAAAATCCCAACCCCCCCTCCGCCCCATTACTGCAGCCAAGCGGATCAGGGTCGCTGGGGTATCCCCCGCTCTCCTTGGTCGCAGTAAAATGAGCCAGGGGTTGCAGTGGTGTCCCCCGCTTACCATTATGCTAAGCGGGGGACACCAACAAAAATATCATAAGTATGAGGAACTGACGCTGTAGGGGTAGAAGGCAAGGCAGTCGGCGGCGCACACAGAAGTGCGCCGCAGCAAAGATAAGTCGGGGTCGGGGGTGCAGGTAGGAGGATTGCGCACTTGGGCATGCAGGCAGAATTTTATCTATCTGATCACTGGGCCGTGCTGTAATTGTAGTCGACATTTTTGTGCCCGGAATTACAGGTGGCGCAGTAATCAGTAGATAAGTAGTCTCTTTCTTCCCTGCCGAAAGCTCTCTCTCATCTCTTCCTCTGCCTATCCAGTTCCCAGCTGGTACTCTTCCCCTACTTTTCAGCTAGAAGCCTTTGCATCATCTGTGACCCTTCTCACATATTCTTTCTTCATCTCCAAAACTGGAACAGCAGCTCGCCTCAACATCCTAAATATTAGGAGAATCGAGCACATCCTTCCTTTCAACATCGCCAAGCATCTCTTAACTGCACTTGTCTTCTGTAAACTGCACTACTGTGCCAGCATCATCCATTGGTCTCCCAAACTATACTTTCTAACCTCTCAACAAGATCATTAGCTTTGCTACCAGGACACTCTTTGAACTCCCTCACTTCACACCTACCTCCTCGGACCATCACCAGGCTGGATGGCAGACTATGCAAAACAGGGCCATATTTAGAGTTCTTCACCTGGTACACAAATCTATCCATGGTAAAGCACGGCTGTATCGATCCAACTCTACAAGCCTTCTCGTAATCTTGGCTCCGCCCCCTTCAACTGCCCTTGTCCCTGTGCTTCCTCTAGCATCTGCTCTTTCTCTCTTCTTGTTCCACTTTATTGATCAGCCGAGAAACAGTCCACATGGATTTGTTCAAAACCAATCTAAAAGCTCGCCTCCGAGTCACCCTTTTAACTTACCTGTCATCTACCTGTTAGCTAACCTGTTTCCCTTGCTTCTAACCTGCATCTGTCCCTCATGGTCCTGAGCACAGTGGTCGTACTGTCTACCTGCATTTAAAAATGTCCAATGTTGGTTGTCCTTAATCTTATCTATGTCCACTTATGTATTGTCCCCGGTAACAGTTCCATTTACACCCCTCCACAACCTGGTCAGAAAGTCCCTCAAACGCACTCCATCATTAGAAGCTTACTGCTTCCAGTCAAATCTGATTTCTCATCTGTTGTACAATATTTTGTGATCAAAAGAGCATTATTCCTCCTGTATATAAATACTTTCTTCATTTCAACTGGGTCCACCCAAGGTTATATGCCTTTATAACTAATAACTTTGGAACAAATGCACATATAACGAAAACTTTTTATACGGACAAACCACTTTTTTTTCTATTTTGGGAGGTTCCCACACCCCAGTTTCCCATCCCCTAAAAATCCAACCCCAACCGTTTCCCCACAATATTTGACCCTTTTCCCCACCCCACATACATTTTCATTATCTAATTTTCATTATATATTCATTCTACATAAAAGTTTTCATTATAAAGACTGGATAGCTCCACCCCTTGCGGTTCCTAGTGATTCACTGAGGAATATAGGGACATGTGCTAATACTCTAACTCACTTGGGGTTCACTCACCACATTCAAGATCCTGCTCACATTAAAGGACGGAGACTTGACTGGTTAGTCGATTCCAATTGTAATGTCAACCTGCAGACTAATTCACCTTGTGCCTGGTCAGACCACCATACTATTACCTTCAACATAGAAGCTGTCCACATAGAAACAGACTATTACCCCGGCCCTGCTTACTAGAAACAAGAGATATAACAAGAGACCAACTCCTCACACTCTCAGCAAAGCGTCTGCCTCCTGCTCTGACCCATCGATTCTAGTGGATACCCATCACCACGCCATGTTCACAGCTCTGAACTCAATTGCCCCAATCAAACTTAGGAAATCTAAACCCTATGCACATGCACATCGTAATTCATGGTTCACACCACAGTTGAGAGTGCTACGTAAAGAAAAACGTAATGCTGAAGCCCGCTCGAAAAGTCATCCTTCTGATGCCCATAAGGATGGTCTGCTCTTGGCTTCCAGCAACTATAAAGAGGCTATCTTCCAGGCTAAAAAAGATATTTTCAACAAACGTATTACACAAGTGGATTCTATAAATGAAGAATTGTTTAAGATTCTGATGGAACTTGAATCGCCTGCTACACCCCCTGATTCTTGCACTAAAGACATTGAACATATAGAAAGCACTCTTGGACAAAAGTGCAATCAAATAATCCTACAATTGCTATCTCCCAGGCCTCTCCTAATATTAAACCTTTCAGTTTCTCTCCTCTCACTATTGCTGCAGTTGAATGTATCATCAGCAAAATTCAAACCTTCCAACTGTCAAGGTGACTCATGCCCGGCCCCCATTATCAAGGAGGCCTCCCACGATCTAGCCCCATTCATAACTGCCTTTATAAACTCATCCTTCAAAACGGGTATAGTCCCCGAAACCCTAAAGGATGCCTGGGTCATCCCTCTGCTTAGAAAAGCTTCCCTTGATCCCAGCCTACCTACCAACTATAGGCCCATTACCACTGTCCCATTCATGCTCAAAATATTGGACCACGCTGCTTACCTCCAGATTCAGGATTATCTGGAAATTAACAACCTTCTTGGCCTAAGGCAATCTGGATCCCGGTCTAGGCACGAGACGGAAACTGTCCTCATTTACCTCAAAACACAGATCGAGGTGCTGAAAGACAACGGGAAATTAGCCTTGCTATTATTGCTTGATCTTTCAGCTGCCTTTTGATCTGGTTAATCACCAAATCCTTTGCCAGCAGCTCATATCAGCCGCAAACCTTTCAGACTCTGCCACCGCCTCGATCAGATCTTTCTTAAGCAACAGATCCATGCGGGTGTTTTCTCCGTCAGCATCTGCTGAACCTGCTCCCATTCACTGTGGCGTACCGCAAGGTTCCTCTGTGTCACCAACACTTTATTATGTGTTCACCAAACCATTATTTGATGTTCTTGACTATCTCGGTGTCTCGTACACTAACTATGCTGACGACACCCAGATACTCATCCCCATCACGGGTGATTATGCAGTGGACACTAAATCCCTGAATGTCGTCTACATGGTAATTCAGGCATGGATGGTGCAACGTGAGCTTTGTCTCATTGACGACAAGACGGAACTCCTCATTCTAGGTTCACACTAGCGTCTGAATAAACTAGACCCTTCATTCCAGTCGTTCCTCATTGATGGCAATATCATTAAGGTCTCTAAGCATACCAAAACATTAGGAATTTACTTTGACGCTACACTATCATTGTGTAGACAAACCAATGCTGTCAGCTCAGCTTCTGCCTATACTTGCAAACTCATTGCTGCCTGTAGACCATTCTTGACTATTCCCAATTGCACCATTCTGGCTAGAACACTTGTCATGTGCAAGATAGATTAGTGTAGCGCGCTTTACCTTAGGACTAGTCAATCTAACCTTAACAAACTGCAAGTCATTCAGAACAACGCCATTAGAGCAGCATTAAATATACCTATAAACCATTACATCTCTAACCACAGACGTAATCTGCATTGGCTTCCTGTTAAGCATAGAATCTCACTGAAAACACTTGCCCTGACTCACAAGTGCCGGTCTAACCAGGCCCCTATTGACTTAGCCAACCGACTCACACCCCACAGTTCCTCTCGACCTATGAGAGCGTCCCAAGCCCAGTCTATCCCTTCCTAGATTTAAACTTCAAAAGGCAGGCAGCACTAGCTTCCCTGTCCTGGCCTCTAAGCTCTGGAATACCCTTCATAATGCTATAAGAGCTGAACCTTCCTTCCAATCTTTTAAGAGCAAAACCAAATCGTGGATCTCAGCACACAACATATAAGATTTTTGATGCTATACCACGGATACTGTCACTTGTCACCAACCTTCGCATCCTGCTGTATAGTTCACGTGCATATTAAGCTTGTACGACTCTCTGCATATATATCTCGTACTTATGTATATCCTCTTGCCTGTACATGCTTTTGTATTTTATATTGTATATATTCCTGTCATACCGTACGTAGCCCTACCTGCATGTTGTCTGTAAACTGGTAGAGCCACCGCTTTTTAAAAAAAATAAATGTTTAATTTTATTTTTGATTATTATTTTTTTTTTCTTCCCATTTATGTAATCGTAACTTTGTCTCCTAAGATATGCGCCCAGATGCCTTTGGGCTCGCCGCGCTATATAAATAAACAAAATAGAAATGTGATGCATGTCCCTAGGTAAGGAGACGATTGCAAGGGTGCTGCATCAGGTCGCCCATGCAAGCTTTTTCTCCTGTCAGGGGACCATGTGGTCAGGTAGTCCAAGACATCCCCAAACTGGTTTTCTAGATCTTGAGCATTACCAGCATGCTGATACTCGAGTGTTATTATAATGAAATTGTATTGGAAAATGATTTACAGTCTTTTTCAGAATAACAAGGTTTGTCAGTATAGTGATGTTGTTACAATTGCTCATACATTATCAAGGCTAGGGCGTCATGCAATTCCTTAAATTGCCATTAGCTACTTTTTTCTATAGACTAGGCATCCAAAACAGGATATATGATAATCTTTACATTTATACACCCGACAGCCGTTATTGAAGCATTATACTAGTGAGACTTAATCAACTTAACTCTACTGCTACACTTGGTGACTACACCTGTCCATTCCTGACTACTACTATTGGCTAACACACTATGGGCCTCATTACGACCCAGGCGGTAAGGGGTTTACGGCGCCGTAAACAGCGCCGACCCTTACCGCCTGAGTACGAGGTCCCTTAGCGCCATGGCGAATTTAACACCTGCTTTTAGCAGGTGTTAAAATCCATGGCGCTAAGGGACCATGGAGTTAATTACGCCACCGTAATTTACGGTGGCGTAATTAACTCCTTCCCCACTCCCATTATGCCCTATGGGGCAAAAATGGGAATGGGGAAGGGTAAATGGGGATTGGGGACTTACCGCCCCGCCAAGGTCGGAATGGGGCGGTAAGTCCGCCAACCACCACGGCGTAAACGTAGTTTACGCCGTGGTGGTAAAGTCACGGCCCAGGCGGTAACTTACCGCCTGGGTCGTGATGAGGCCCTATATGTTACATGCACCTTTGTTTCCATTCCAAATGTACATTAAATAAATACAATTGCATCACTTTGTCTTGTCTCCTGTTGAGCTTGAGGGCACTGAATTGTTTTGTCTTGTACACTGTTGGGTTAAGTGTCTGCCCACTGCAGCGGAGGTCACATACCATGGTCCATCTTTGTTCACGTTTATGTATTCCTATCTGTTTCACATAGTGACTAACATCTACATATCTCTGGGTAATCCTGCTGTATCGTTTCTGGATATTGATTTGTTCCGTGGAAATGAAGACACCCGAGAGGCACATAACATTGCTTTATGTTGTGTCCCTGAGATGGCTGTTTTGTTTAATTTTGTTTGCTGTTATGTTGCATAGCTTGGCATACCTTTGATCGTGCACTGCCACATACTGTATTCCACATTGAAATCAAAACTCGCACCGTCTCATACAGGGACTGAGATTGGATAAGTAGGAGCTAAAACTAGCCCCTGGGTATCCAGCATTAACCAGTGACCCGGAGCTACCATTGGAAAACAAGGAGCTAGTGCATAGCGTTCCGCAAATCTAACTTCCACATAAAATGAAAACGTATTATTTTGTCCTTTTTTATTTATGACCCATTATGCTTTAAATGTGTCTTGTTTGTTTATAGTTTGTTACAAATAGAGTTAGATTAATATAGGTGTTTGTTTGGCATCAGTTGGCCTGTGGAGCCAAAAGTGACTCCTGGTAGCTGTTGGTGTCAAGCTAACCAGGCACTTCTAAGCTACAAGGAGGCGCTAAATAGCTCCTAGCGCCCATCAGTTTTGAACCCTGTCATATCTCACGGAGGGCACTGGTTATCTCTCCTAGGGCGCCTTAGGGAAGCTTACTTAATTTCTGCTCTACATCAGTACCTCCCACCTAGGGATCCGTATTTTAGCACCATAGTACGCTCTAATCTTCTCTAGAAGCCAGTATTAAAAGGCACTAACACTTACATCTGGGTATCGCTAGATTAGTGCATTGAGTTTTTCATATGCTATTCTGTGTCATATTTAGGGGTCCCTGTGAAAGTGATCTGCTGGATTTCAAACCCATGATGCTCCCACCTAGGTATCGCTATTTAAAGCCTTGCACTGTGTCAGGGATGGCACAAGAAACACTCAAAGCCTCGTAGACGGCTCAAGGGTTTTTATTAAGATTTCAATCAGCCTTTTAGCCAGCACCTTCTCCCTAACCCCGGAATTCCTAACCCGAGTTTAGTAGATGATGATTATTTACAGACCACTGTCTAGCTTGTGACAAATGTTGAAAATGAAGGCCTAGAGGCATGATGCCTTCGCTATTCATTTGTAACGTGCTGGAACAGCGCCCATGGGCATAGAAGCGCGAGGACAAGACGGACACCATTGAACAAAAGAAGAGAATTAGCCCGGACAGAGAATCAGTAGGGTTCTTTACAGAAGTTATTCAAACAGAAGGGTCTTGAGCTTACCCTTAAAGACTGATAATGCCCTTCATAGACTTAGATCAAGGGGAAAGGCATTCCACAACCGAGGGGCTGCTATAGAGAAGCAGCCGTCTTGTACATGAGATGGCTTGGCTGCAGGTGCTTCCAAAAGTCCTGTGTTGTTGGTTCGTAGCGTATGCTTGACTGGAATTTAATCAGATATGCCTGGCTTATAGCGTCCTAAAAAGGACCCGCTTTTGTACAGGCAGCCAATGGAGTGACCGTCTGACTTCTGACACATGCTCCGTTCTACGAAGACCAGTGACTGCTCTGACTGCATTATTTTAAAACTCCCTGTTTCTAAACTCCTTCAGGGACTTCTTAGACTGTCCCTCCACGATCCTGAGGTTAGTACTGTCTTACAGACACTGTCTGCTTCAGTCTCCTTTCCATCTCGCCAAAGTATTTCTCACCCTTTTCACTAACTGATATTCTTCTCTTGCTACTCTCCTCCTTCCAACGCCACTCGTCTCTCACTTTTTCTACTCTCTGTGGGTTCCCTTGTCTCCTACTCATTAGCACCCGGTCAGGTTCCATAGATCGTGGGCTGAAACCTCTTATCTCAGCCACTGTTCCACGGAACCCACATGCTACCTCCCCCCACAGTGAGCTGCCATCTTCTACCTGCCGCCGCCTCAGCAGCTTCCCTCCTTCGCGGTTTGCGGCCGCCATGGAAATGGAAGAGGTGCGCCGTATGGAACCTTGACCTTCCACAACCATGGTGGCCATCTTGGCACAGTATTTTCATTCAGTGAACGGAACGCCTTGCACGTCCTGTTCTTTGAATGAATAAAAAAATAAATATTTTTAATACCTCAAGTTACCGCTTTGGTAACCTGGGTTGCTAATGTGGGTAAAGTCCTGGTGCCGTCATTATAACTCGGGCTGGCGGGCTTTATCCCCCCTGTACTCCCTTCCAGCCCTTGGGAGTGGGGTGCTAACGCTATATTTAAAGCCTTGGTCCTTTGATGTTTGTGCTTTCTCCATGACGCCACTATTTCTGTACTGCTCCCTCTTCCACATTGCTACTACCACACCTTCTTTCACTCACACAAACACTTCCCACTCCCTACAGTTCCTCTCCTACCCACACTTGTTACCCTTTTATGCACACTTGCAACACAGTGTCACTTTCACTCACTGACCAATACCCCACCTTCTCCAGAAATCGCTTCCACACTCCACACTCCACACTCCACTCCTTCATCCTTCCTCCTGCTGGTCTCTTGGACTGCCAACTTCTCCACCTCTGGCTTTACCCAAACCACCCATAACTTCTGCTTCTTAGGGTCCCTTTTTTAAAAATGTTGTAACTTTGGATTCATTGAACTTATTGCATGAGGAACAGTTACAATAATAAGCATGTCAGTAGCATTTTGTTCCATGACATCCCCCCCCTCCCCCCACCCTCTCTCTCTTGCAAACCAACTTCCACAACACTGGATTCCAACATGTGCTTTTTCAAGTTTACCTTTGTTCTGGCATATAAGCAGGAGATCAGGGTACCTTAAATGTGCTGTTGTTTAGGCTCCTTAAGTAACCTTTGCATTCTTAAGGGGGGACTCCCCCGCCCCCCACCCCCCCTCCTCAAATCCCTGAACTTACCTTTGGCATTCTCAAACTCGCTGGCCAGTCGTCGCTAGTCGATGGTTATGCTGAAACTTTATGGACCTCTATGCAGTGCAAGCATTCCCCATCCCCCATTCCTTGTAAAAGGATCCCATCTTGTCGTTTACCATTGCAGTGAGTTTTTCCAATACGAATATATCCCGCAGTTTGAGGGACCTGTCTGCTTTGGAGGTGGGTGGCTGATCTCTTCCACTTTTGCGCTATTGTTACCTGGACTGCTCTCTGCATAGCCTCACATATTCGTGGGAGTCTGGTTTCGTCCCTGGTCCTCTCCGGTATCCCCAGTAGCATTTGCAGTGGGTCATGGGTGAAAGCCATGCCCGTCACCCACTTCATCCAACTAAGGACTTCAGACCAATACACCTGAATTTTGGGACATGTCCACCACATGTGATTTGATGTGCGCCGCTCCCCACATTTCCTGGGACTGAGGGGAGAGACCCATGCAAACATTTTAGACACTTTGTGGGAGTAAGTGCCAGCCATGTAACATTTTAAAGTTATGCTCCATTATCACCGTGAACAGATTCCCATGGAACATAATTCGATATACTTGGTCCCATGTTTCTTCGGTTATTTCCCTCCCGGTCTCCCTCTCCCAAACTTCTCTGAAGTTCTGTCTCCCTTCCAGGTTTGCTGTGACCAGCACTCTGTAAAGTTTGAACACGATCCCCTTCCTGGTGGTAGTCTCACTGATGGCTCGTTCAAAGGCTGTTAATGGACATGAGAGTTTTGGTAGGACCCTGGGATCTGTACAAATGCCCTTCAGCCTTAGTCGAACACTGTCGCCCCCTCCTCCCCCAACACCTCCCTCAACATCTTGAGGTTTTTGAACCGTCCCTCCATAGAAGAGTTCTCCCGCCCTCTCCAGACCCTTGTCTAACCACACTTGAGCGTTTTCAAATCCTCTTTATCTAACTCTATTGGTGGACCCCATATTGAACTCCTAGGGGGAGGCCAGGAAGAAAGGGCCGCATTTCGCCCATTATTCTTCCATGGTGTCATCAGTACCCCCAGCACTTGGTGCTCCCTGAGACTTATTGGCACTGACTTGGTCGGGGCCCACTGCCGGTCTCTAACTTTCCTGTAGGGCGCTAACATATCCTCCACATAAGACTAGAATGTGCCCATCTCATTTCTTATGTGTTCTAGGAGAATGTATAGTTGAGATGCTTTGTAATAGAAGTAGAAGGCAAAGCCTCCAGCCTCCTATTCTCTGGGAGAGTGAGGGTAGTTCTTTTGACTCTGGGTCTCTTCCCTTGCCATATGAATCTGGAGGTCCTAGAATTAAGTCTCTCAAAGAAAGTGTCTGGGAGGCTGGTTGGGAGTGCTCTAAATAAATGCAACAGTCGCGGGAGCACCGTCATTTTAATTGAGGTAATCCTGCCATACCATGAAAGGCTCAAGGGGGCCCAGCGTGACAGGTCTGCCTCCAATTTGATGAGTGCAGGGGAGAAATTGACTCTGGTCAGATGAGGCAGATCGCAGGGGAGACATATCCCTAGGTACGTTATTTCTTTGCTTTCCAGCTTCATCCCTCTTAGTGTTTCCTGGGTTATCCCGTGGGTTTGTGCAGGCTGTAGTGGCGTGACACTAGACTTTGTGTTTATTAATTGTTAGTCCAGAAAATGCCCCAAAGCTGTTGATTTGGTCTAGTAGTTTGGCGAGGGATTGATGCACTTCAGGCAGGTAGCATAGAATATTGTTGGCAAACAACGGGAGTTTAAACACGGCTACGCCCCACCCTATCCCTTTTATGTCTGGGTTGTTCCTAATTGATATAGCCAGGGGTTCCATAGAGAGAGCATATGGGGGCGGGGAAAAAGGACAGCCCTGTCTAGTTCCCCTAGTTAAGAAAAGGGGTTGTGATATCGTGCCATTAACTAGAACATGTGCTGTCTGATCTGTGTATAGTGCAGTGATCCATTTTTGGTAGTTGGGGCCCAATCCCATTCTCTCAAGAACCTTCCACATATACCCCCACTTCACCCTATCGAAAGCTTTTTCAGAATCAATGGAGACCAGGAAGCCGTCCAAGTTCTATTCCTGAGCCAGGTGTATCAAATCAATTATTTTACTGATCTCTGCGCCCTGCCGTCCCGTAATAAAGCCTACTTGGTCTCCATGGACTAACGAGGGCATGAGCACTTGCAGTCTAACACTTAAATGCAGATGCAACATTTTTCACAAAAACATTAACCGGGAGATAAGCCTATATGATTGGCATTGTGTTGGGTCCCTACCCAACCACTATCGGGGCCCTTAATAGGGAGTCTGGGAGAACATCTGATTCCAGTACCTGATTAAACAGTCTAGCTAGGAAGGGTGCTAGAGTGGTACGAAAGGTCTTGAAGAAGTGTACTGAAGCCATTCTCCCCTGGGGATGTTCCCGATTTCATCTTCCCTATAGACGAGTTAATTTAATCGGCTGAGAATGGGGCATCTAGAGTGGCTGCCTGTTCTGGGGAGATGCCTGGTATCGGGATAGCATTGAGGAATTTGTTTATCCGAGCTCTGTCCTTTGCATATTCAGTCGAATAGAGGGCCTCCTAGTATTTACAGAACTCATCCACTATTTGTTGACCTGAATATACCCTTTTGGAGTCTGTTTGGTAGATGGTCCCTATTCTCTTGGTATTTCTCTGAGTTTGCAGTTTCCAGGCCAGTATTTTATGCGCGCGTTCTCCTTTTCCAGATATTTTTGCTTGAGAAACGCTAGCTTTTTCTCTGTTTGATACAGGAGGTCGTCCTTCAACTGTGCTCTGTGTTTTTTCTACTTTTTGCAAAAAGTTATCCAGGGATATTTGTGATTTAAGCGTCCCCTTAGGTTTAAGTGTCTCTTGTTTCTCAGGTCCTCCTCCTCTTTCTCTCTCTCCCTTTTCTTTGTCGCTCCGAGTCGGATTAGTTCCCCTCTTATCGTGGCCTTAAATGCCTCCCAGACCGTCGTCAGCCCCACCTACCCATTGTCGTTGAACTGGAAGAATTCCTTTATTGTTTTTAACAGGCTCTTGGCTACCTCCTTTCAGCAGCAGGTCATTTGCATACCCACCTCCCCTTTCTCTGCTCAGAGCTCCACTCTCCCAGTTTTACGCTCACCAAATCGTGGTCTGTCCAGGGGTCTGGCTCTGTGGTTGATGTCAACACTTTGTGTAGCAGGGCAGAGTCTATGAGCACAGTCTATCCTAGAATAGGTGTCATGGACCTTTGAGTGAAAAGTGAAAGAGGGGACGGCTCCTCCCTCCTGGACCATGGCATCCATCAGCCCGAATTGGTGGTTTATTTGGGCAAAGTGTCGGTCATCTCGGAGATCAGAACCGGCATGCAGTGTTCCTTAAAGTCTCTGTATGAATCTCTGCCCCTGTGGGTCCCCGGATGCTAAGCCGCTTAATGATCTCCCTTGCTGTTCCTGATATTTGGTGCACGCCCTGTGTTAATTGCATAATGTGACAACTCCCAAAACATCAGCCCCCCCCCATTTTGATCACTTCTGAGTCGCATGTGAGATGTTCGCCATCATTGGTCCAGACCATCAGATTCCCCTCCTTCTGCAGGCTTACATATTCCCACAATATCATTACCTTGAGCCCCCTCCTCAAAACTAGCTCATAAAAGGTTTGCCTTTACATACCCCTCTTCTCCCAACCCCCCCCCCCGCTTCCAAGTGACTGAATGTGGGTTATTGTCTCGGCTCTCACCGACATCTCCCCCAGGATCAGACCTCCCACTGCGGGATGCATGACGGTCCGGGAGTCTGTGTATAGTCCCCTGCCACCATAACTTGCTTGCTCAATGACTAAATGTGCGTGGAGCAAGACTCCCACAGGTCTAATGTTGCAGGTTTCTCATTCTTCATTTCAAGTCTGTGCTGTGGTGGGTGGATTCAACTTCTTGAATTTACGGTATCTCCAAAGCTTGTCGTTGGTTTTCTCAGCCCTTGGGTGTTTTCCCTGTATCTCCTTCTAATGAAGATACCATGGCATTCTCCTTCTGATGGTATTCACCCAATAGTTCTTGTGATACTCTGCCAATGGCATCTTGGGTTATCGCGTTGTATTTGTAACCCTGGTGTTCAAAGCTTAGACAGAAGGGAAATCCCCATATATTGCGGGTTCCTTTTGCATTGAGCCATTTCGTCAGGGGTCCACAGAGGCGATGTCTGGACAGAGTGAAGGCGGACAGGTCCTGGTAAATGCTGACCCTGGATTCTCCCCATTGTATTGGGCCCATCGACCTGACCTTTTTTAGATTGTGTTTTCTCTGGGTAGTAATGAAACCTCTCCTGTATGGAGCGGGCCCTCAGTATTTTGATGATGCAATGAATAGCCTGGACGATGTCTCATTGTGTTTCACCTTCCTTTTCAGGGAACCCAAAAAACCAGAGGTTATTTCGTCTCTCCCTGTTTTCAAAATCGTCCATTTTTAGGGCACATTCCTCTTCCCTTCGTTCCAACTCTGAGATCTGCATATCAAACTGGGTTTCCAGGACATCTACTGATGACTGGTTGGCCTCGAGTCCTTGGATTCGGTCATCCATGTCAACCACTTTTTTGTCTTGTCCGTCCAGTCTGTGTATGAAATCGGATCTAAACCCCTTCAATTCCTCCAAGATTGCTGCCATATCCCTTCTCATAGATGTGACCTCATCAGCCAGAGTTGAATTTGTCGTGCTTGGCTGTTCACTTGTTGGCCTTAGGGCTAGGATATACTTGAATATTTGGAGCGGGCCGCCCAGCACATGTATGAGAAAACACAATTGCCTCTGGGTTAGCTAGCTGGTGGCAGTTATAGAGAGGCCCCAATCCCAGGTCATGCTCAGCTTATTCTTTTCCAAGGCCTCTGATCCCAGGATGGGTTTGGAGTGTTGGGGGCACCACCGCTCTCCCACGTTGGGGCCTACCGTTCTGCTGCTGCAGTCTGCACTGTCACTACCCGGGGGCCACGGAGTGGGGGATCCGACTCTCCCCTCTAGGCGTTCGCTGCACTCCTTGGGAGTCTGTATTGGGTTTGCTTGTAGGCCGATTTCTTCAAGATTGCGTTCTGGCTATATTTTCAGGGTGCTCTATGCTTGGAGTATGCTGTGCTGGTTTTGCTGCATCCACGGGAATCGCAGTGGGGTGGGTTTACCTTGTATGGGCCTCTTTGCAAACCTGGGCCCTCTCTGCCCTCCTGGGGGAGGGTCGATGGCCACCCAAGGGCTTGCTGCTCAACTGTGGCTCCCTGGGAGGCGGTTTCCTACCCTTCTCCTGGTGCACTATCTCTCTGACTCCTAATATGGTCTGGCACCCTTGTGGGAAAGGTGCAGGTGTCCTCCTGCTGGGAGCCGGTGTGCGAGGAAGAGTGGGTGGGTCCTTCCCAGCCTTAATGGAATCCGGGGGAGCGGGCAAGTGGATGCCGCTCTTTATTTGCCCTGTCACACTCCACCCGCCTAGTGCATCGAGCGAATGAGTGCGTGCAATGTGGGCTATCTCGACCGAGCTCTGCGTCCTTGGCTGTACAGGTGCGTTGCGGGCAGGGGGAGTCATAGTACTGACCCCTGTCACCGGCGATGTGCTCTCCTCAGCCTCCCTAAGCTTGCTGACTGCTCTGGGGTGGGTGTGTGGCCGACCAGTCGCATGCCTTACTCTGGGGCTGCGGTGTCAGGCTCAGCACGTTCCTCACTCGATGGAACTGCCTGCACTAATGAACTAATGAAACAATCTCTGGGGAGCTGAGGGGCAATAAGGATGGGATGGGACATGGCCATAAAAAGCCAAAAAAACCAGGCGGGTTTCCTACTCCGATGTCTGCAAATAGCCCTGGGCAGTCCTGTGATGTTCGCAGGCATCAACGATGTTCGCGGACATGTATGCTTACTGGTGCATTACATGGTTGGTGAAAATCAGTTTTTGGATGGCTTATAGCTTTAGCACCACTCACTGAAACTGCATGAAATTTGGGAATTTCATTCTAGACCTGACTCTGAATGGTGTTGCTGTTTTGTCATGACGGAACACAATTAGAGGGGTGGGGGGTTCCCAAAATATTTTATAGGCTTATAAATGTGGTGCCATTTGACAAATCTGCACATCAGTTTGCAAGGAGATTGTAGACCTAGATATGAATGTTTTTGCAAAGTTTGGTGGGATTTAGTCAAGAGGGGGCAAAATTAGAGGGGGTGTCTCAACATTTTTGGATGGCTTATAACTTTGTAGCCTTTTCAGAAAGATTATAGACCCAACCTTGATGTTTGTGCAAAGTCCGAATGGGTTTTGTCAAGTGGGGGCTAAGTTATATGACTATTGCATGTACGTACATTTTGACACTTTTGAAAAAATAAAACATGGGGATTTGCAGCAAACCCGTGTAAGGAGCATTGGCAAGGACCCGAAAGCGTCGTTTTGCAAATGTGTCTGTGTTTTTAATTTTTTTTAAAGTGTCATAATGTAGGTACAAATAAAAATTGTGATATACCTTTGCTGACCGAGGTATAGCCTGTGGCCATGGGCCGTGGCAAGATTGACTGAGGCATGGGCTAAGGCCATGACCCGGACAATCTGGCTACGAGGGACCAGCAATGGGGTTAAAGTGAGCATGGCCACTAGGGACTGGCTATGTGGTAATGATATCAAGTTTTTCGAGATTGGGATATGTTTGAATGGGAAAATCTTTTGCTTGTGGGTACAGGTTGAAGTGCTGGATGGGATTGCAGCAATATGCACGAGAAGGGTCAGAAAGAACTTGGTGTAAAATGTAAGTGCACAACACAGTGATATAACAGCGATATAACATTGGTGTCTGGACAAAGGACCTGGCCGTTAGTAAGGAGAAACTGTAATTTGGTTATTGGGGCATGCAGCATGGCAGAAGCGGTAGGTTTGAACGGGAAACATATTCTGCTTATGGTTACAGCCTGAAGTGGTGGACTAGATTACAACAAACCTGCGCGACAAGCATTAGCAAGGAACTGAAAGCACGTTTTTGGAAATATGTCTTGTGTTTTATTTTTCAAAAGTGTAAGATTATAAGTAGAGAAACTAATGATATACATTTTGTGTGTGGGTAGTGGTCCTGGCCCTCGGCAAACGCAAAGGTGTACTCTGATTTGCTTATTGGGTAATGCGGCATGGCAGGCGCCTATGCCCCATGGATTTGGAGACTGGCCATGGTTGCAAGTCATAAGCACTGGCCATTGGTTACATTATCAGGGTATAGCGGACACTGAGCTAGGATGCAAGGTAGGTGCAGTGAAATAATAGGGTTGCTTTAGTTTGGCTAGGGTCCTGGTGGAGCCTTATGCTGTAGGCAATTGAACAATGATTTCCATCACCAGCATGCACTGCTGATAACGACGGACCTAAGTATGTGTTGCAGAAAATATGTTTCTTAAAGAAGGTTTATAGTTCTTTCATATATATGAAAAGAGAAATGTTTAATGACTTCTATACAGCGATGTAACACCATGAAACATTTTGAGTTATAAAAACCTATTAAATTGACTGAAAAAACGTTGTTAAAGGGATGTTGCGGTTAAGATTTAAGCTAGTGGCGTCCCACCTTGGCATCCCTTGGCATTTCCCTCCTGGGTTCTCATGAGCACTTGCCCATTCGTACTGCCCCTTCTATTTATGCACTTCGCTCACTGCACAATGCATATGTGCATTTGTAGGCGCATTGTGTACAGATGTTTTGTATAAATAAGGGAAATGGAGATGCAAAATATTTGTAGAAGATTAAGTGGCAGTCAGTGTGTGGAAGCTCAGTATGGTCATAGGGTGTTATGTACATTTTTTGGAAGTGATTGGTGGATGGATGATTGACCGTTTAAAAGCAGGCATTGAGGGAGTGTTACAAATATAAAATTAAAAAGGGTAGACGAGCTGCCCTGTCATCAACGAATTTTAGGACGTATTTATTGGACGCCTGCGAGGATGAATGGGAGGGGATTAATGGATACAGACTTGTGTTGGGGATGTAATCGCTCAAGAGGGACTTATCTGCATATGCTTTGAGTGTTATAGAGTATTAGATTTTTGGAAGGACGTCTTGGATTGGATTGATTTGGTGGCAGGTATATCATTTCCTCGAACTTTTGTGTCGGTCATCTTCCTCTCAATTGATAATAGGAGTATGGGATTCATCGGACTGGATTGATAGGGCTTTACTAATGGCGGTAAAACATATAATGAAGGTGTGGAAATCTAGAAAAAAAACACATTATGAGAACTGTGTACACTTTCATGGTATGAGAAGACTCCGGCTTCTAGGCGTTTTTGGGAGACTGCTTATGAGGCAATGTGGGGATCGTTTAATAATTTGTTTGGATAAGGTGTAGGATTTATTCTTTGGGTGTAACATTGATGAGGAGTTAGGTGGGGGGGTTTGTCTTGTCCTGTTTGGTGTTGTGTTTTGTTTAGTGTAGAATATGGGGTGGGAATTTTATGGCGATGATGAATTGATTGTTGTATGTATTTTAGGGAAGTGATATGTATGGAATTGCTTATACCTTGTTCTCACTGGTATGTTTTTCAATTGTGACTTTTGGAAAAATTATTAAATAAAGTTGAGAAAAAAAAAGAGCTGCCCTGTGTGATGGTGTGCATGTACCATCCGGGTCTTTTAATGATCCATGGCCTGCAAAAGCGACTGTGGAAACCGTGGATAGTTATAAAGGTTAATCGAGTATGTTCGTTATTGCATGCTGGAGAAAAATATTTGGGACAGAAAATGTTTTGTGTTGTGGTCTGAATCCGGCTTGGCGAGATCCTAGTAGTGGTTAGCCTCCAAGTAGTTTTGGATTTGGAGGTAGGCTACTCTATCTGTGATTTTGAGGAGGAATGGGACCGTAGTGATGGGTCTATAGTTGGTAGGGATAGCCGGATCTAGAGTGTTTCTTAAGGAGTGGTAGCACCCAGGACTCTTTGAGCTTAATAGGGACAATGCTCGACTTAAAGGAAGCATTAATTAGCTTAGAGATAAAGGGTTCTAGGTCTCTAGCTGCATCCTTTATTTGTGCAGGGCAGCTATCACCCTGTCAGTTGGACGGTTTCAGAGAATGTAACCTTTTCTGTTTCCGGTAGGGAAATATTAGTGAATCTGAAGGGTTTATCGATACTCTGGTGTATCAGCCGGTGGAGTAGTGTCAGTCTCTGTGGAGCGGAGGGATGCTTTTTTGTTCGCTATTCTTGTCTGCAGAGCCACTATTTTATTTGATAAGGCATTTTGGATACAAGTACCGTTGTCTGTCTTTTGGGACATTTTCTGTAGGTGCAATAGGATTTTCCATTTCCCGAAGGATGGTGAAGAGCTCCTTGGAATTGGAGTTGGCCTTGATGATTCTATCATTAAAAGTATTCCTTTTGGTTTGGATTATTTCTTTCTTGTATTTATTGGCGAAGTTGGATAGATAGGTTTTGTTCTCAACTGTTGGTGAGTGTCTCCAAATGGCTTTGAGTTTCCTTTTTTGGATCCGTAGTTTTTTGAGCTGGGGTGTGAACCACATATTGAAGTGGGACTTTTGTTTGCTTTTGCGTAGTTTGACTGGAGCAATAGTGTCCAAGACCTGGGACATGGTGTTGTTGAAAGTCTCAACTAGAGTGTTCGGGTATTAACGGAGAGAGTTGGTAAGAGGAGAGAAAGCAATTTTTCAATAGTAATTTCTTTTTTTACTTCTAGTTGGGAGTGGTGGTACTGAATCGAGATTTTTCGGCTTTTCAGGCTCTATAGTAGACGACAAACCAATAAGATGGTGATCAGTCCAGGCTTGTGGGGTTATTTTAGTAATGGTGATGCAGCAGTTCAGATTGGCTACCCAGTCTAATGTACGCCCTTTTATGTGCGTTGGAGCGAGGACTTTTTGGGTCAAGCCATGTTCAACTAAAATAGTTTCAATTGATTGGGCTTGTTTGTCCTCAGCATCATAGAAGCCCAAATTGAAGTCACCTAATAATAAGAGCTTTGTGGAGTCCTTACTATTGTTAGTGTGGAGACTGGAGAGGTCTTCCTCAAAGGTGCCTATTGGTCCGGGTGGTCTGTACACTACGAGAATAGTTAGTGTGCTATTATTGGAGATGGGTAGTTTGGCTGCTAGTAGTTCACATGATGTAATTTCAGGGGGTGTGGTTAGCCTTTTTGCCAGTTTGGTTTTGGCTACGATAGCGAGGCCGCCTCCTCTAGTGTTAGGTCTGTCAACTCTGAGTATATGGTAATTGTCTGGTATAGCTATCATGAGTGCGGGACCTGCTGCATCATGAAGCCAGGACTCAGTGAAAGCCATAAAGTTTAGGTCTTCAGTGGTGAGTATATCAGCAATTTCGGTAGTATGAGCAATAAGAGATCTTGCGTTGATGAGGGCTCCTGAAATGTTTATTCTGTTCTTGGATGGGTCTTGTTTTAGGGTGCTTAGTTCTCTTTTGGTTGTGAAGAGAGTAGGTGATGCGGTGGGTCTGAATGTTTTGCATTGCTTCAGAGGCTAGAGCAGACGGGTTTAGGTCAGTGGCAAGGGAGTTGTGCTTGATAATCTGGGGTCTGGTTCCATTAATCTTAGGTTTGTGGATCCGTGTCAGTCTTGCTCGGAGTCGGGCGTTTCTCTCCTGCAGAGGGCAGGGTGTGGGGTTAATGCAGGTCATTATTAGGATGGCCCAGAGTAGGGTGAAGTGTGTATAAATTAGATGAATCTTTATGATGTGCATATTACTTCTTGTACTATAATGTTATAGTTGTAATGTAATAATATTGTAGGCTGTATGCCAAGCCGGATTAGGTTATGGCAATGGCGTAATGGAGAGTGGGGGAAAAAAAGAAGAAAAAAACAGCTGGATAGGCTCAATGGGAATGGTCTAATGGATCTCGATATAATAGGGCTTAGGGCTCTAGATGATAGATGGAGCCCTAATGGCAAAAGTACATTTGGTAAAGTGGCAGTCACAGGTTAGCAGGTTACAAGTGGGCAGATGGGTACATTCATAGCAAGTGATTACGTGATGCTTGCCAGGAGTGGTGGTAGTTACAAATAGGTTAGTTCCGAATTTAGCATAATTTCACTCAGGGTAGGTAGTCTAGTATCGCCGTGTTCCAGGTAGGATCAGAATGGATATTTTGTTAACAGTGAATAGCACAACTAGCAGTAGTGAGGGCCACACCTCAGGGGTGTTATGCGACATGTAGGTACAATGTAAATACTATGCATATGTTACATTCAATAACATGAGTGTCATCGGCTCAGGGGCAACCTGAGGCTAAGAGTGCACCCGAGGCTAAGAGGGCGCAGGTCAGATACCGAATACTATATACTAGCAAATGAGTGGGCATACGTTAATATTAAAGAATATGTAGCATATCTAGGTTGGTGACATAGGCTAGTTCGAAATCATACATACAAGTGAGACAATGATAAACAGAGAAAGGCTAATGTGAGCAAGAGCCTAACAATAGGATGTGCAGGTTGATTATCATTCACACGGCATATATGAGCTATTGTTATGAGCGTAGTGTCTAGGATTCGAATGACAGTTGCATGCAGAATTATGTAGATAAAGTACAGATGAGCGATAGCATTGGCAATAAGCGCGTGATTATTCGGGAGTGACCCCAAGTATGTAAGGGCAGCAATGAGATGGCTGGTAAGCTATCGTTGACAATTAGTCCTTTATGCAAGCTGTGCCCTGGAAGTGCGTGAAGTGGCCTTACAACGGTTACAAATGTTATAGTTTCACATAAAGGAAGCAAAGAAGTAGCTTTACACAGATAGGATGTAGGGGGGCTGTACTTGGAAGGTAGCTTGAGGTATAAGTCAATGGGCGTAGGTGGGGGCTATACCAGACCTCGAGTCGTCGGTACAGCCGGTAATGTTAGTACAAGTAACGTTTTCGGTGCTCGATCAGAATGTAGCAGTGGGCGGTGGCTTGGTCGTAAGAGGATAACAGTCTCTTACATTGAGAGTATGCTCTATGCCAATGTGGTGATGGTAGCTCTGCGGACAGGGATATTTTGTGTTCTGGAGGTGGACGGACCTTGGCGCCGACAGGAACAGACAGGATATGCGCCTATAAAGGGGTGCCTTAAACAAGGGGTTGCCGGCTCGCACCTTCTGGCGGGGCCGTGTTACGTATATGCAGACCCAACACCAATGGGCTGCAAGCGCAGTTGCTAGGCGACTGAAGACAACATCAGAGCCGCGGCCATTTTAAGGAGCGCCATGTGGTTTTCTCTGTAACCGAAAGGAAGGAAAACAAATGGTATTTTGGATCGGGATGGAATCTACAAGAAGGTAGAGCAGATGGGTGATCCTCTTCGGTTGGGGCCCTTGATCTGTTAGGGCTGCTTGGTTAGCCTTGTAAGGAAAGCTGCGTCGTTCGAGGAGAACACGGAATCCAATCAGCTGTTCCTAGCTGAGGATGCAGCAAAGGGAAGGAGCTCCTTCCCGTTCGGCGTTTGCCCAAGTAGTCTCCATGCGGTGTGGTCGACTGTGTGGCGACCGCACTCAGCGCAGTGCCAAACAAAGTATATAGAAGTGTAAAAATAATGCAAGAAGGTGGGGAATGGCAGAGTTTTAAGGTGACATTTTGTAAATTGGACAAAAATGTTGCTATACTAGGGTAAGTATGATATTAGTAAGTTGTTGGAAATTAAGGGTGCACTGTTAAAAACTGATGAAATTACTGAAGAAAATGTTGTTAAAGGGACATTATGGTTCCAAGGAAAACCGAAAAACCTCAAATTCGCCAGTTATGGTAAGCTAAGCAACCATAACTCACGCCACCACTGTGCACTGCTAAGACTAACAACCAGGACATGAAAAATGACATCACAAATGGCAGACCTATAAGTCTGTTGAGAACCATTGATCTGAAATCATCACATGACCATGGAGTGAATGGGAAGTGAAAGACTCCATTAATGTATTTATATGAGCAAACGAAAATGGCACATTGTATATTAGCATGAGGCAGTCCAAATCACGGGCGGAATGCATTTTTATTTTTTGTTTTGAATATATATATTTTTTTTTTTTACTGCCTGAAGGTATCATTATGTACTTCCTGCCATGAATTTACCAGACCTAAGACATTCTGGTTGGTCTGTTCGCATTTTGTGCATCATTAAACTAACGCTTGTGTAACTTTACCCCATGTGTGCAAAGGTTGGTTTTGTAGCGTTGCTAGGCTTTGGCAGCCATTCATGTGGTTGTGCAATATTGGCGCTTTTGTTTATATCCTTTTGGGAGTTGTCTTTTCCTCCCACTTGACCCAGTAGCACCCGTTTGAGTCCGTGTGCCGTGTTGAGAATTGATTTCTCTGTATGAATCTCATTAAGCGGCTGCCGACTCCCGTCCTTAGTACGTGCTAATTTGATATTTAATTCATGTTGTTATGCATACAGATATAGGCATCCGCAGATGTTCTGAATCTTTTTTGCTGATAGTACGTACGGACGTATTAGTAATACGTACTTATTGCTGACACATAGTACGGTTCTGTCAGAGTGTTGACTGACATTTGTTGTCTGTGTTTGGTTGACTGTTTTATGAGCGCTGTCAGTGATTTCTTTGTGCTCGGAGTGACTTTGTTTATATACATACAGTTAAATGGTCAGTTACATGCAAGCTAAAGTCATTGTGAATATAAGATATCAGCAAGGTATTGGACAGGTTTTTTTGACCTGCAATATTTTTTATCATGGCAGAGGACAAGAAGGCAAAACGCACAGCGGCGGCAAGACATTTATTTAAAGCAAACTGCAATAACAGACTTCCAACAAAGAGACATGGTCAGCTGGTATGACTGTTCAGCAAAAGATTGACAAATTGGAGAGGTTAAAGAAACGGGGAAACCTCCCAAGTGGTGGGAAGCCATGACCCTGCAAACCTATTCAGAGGAACAAAGAATTCCCAGGGGCTAAAGAATGTTGACCATTCCTACTTATGAGGAAATCAATCCACTTCTAATAAAATAATGGATGGAACATACTAACGTCTGTTCTTTCAAGATAATGGAAAGTTTAGTGAAATATGCTCAATTGGACAGATTGAAATTAATCCAGGAAATTGAGACCATGGAGGAACAACCTTTAACCTCGACAGATGGAGAGGAATGCAAAAAGAGGATGACACTCCCAGAGGAGAATTTAGAAATATTTGAAGGCGAGATTAGGGTTAGAAAGTAAGTTAAATTTAAGAGACCAACTAGACTACGAAAATGGAAGAATATATGTTTGCCAAGAGGTTTGATGATCAAATCAAGACTTATGCTATTATACCCATCCCATCAGAATCAATGCAAGAAGTTTCTGTGGGAGAAGCCAGCAGTTCGAAGTGGACACAACAGACCTGGATAGAAGACCCAATCTCCTCCATTTGTTAGTTGAGTTCAAGCTGTTACATCTGGACAGAAAAATATAAAGAAGGGGATGAGGCAGACCACCGTCAAGATCAGGAGGAAGACCAGACACAGCAAGACCAGGAGGGGCAAACAAGCCCTCAGGGAACACATCTCGACCAACTAGATCTGGAAGGGGACAGATCGAGAGGCCAAGGACGAGGGATGAACAATTAACCATGAAGATTTATAATACTTTTTTCTAGACCGATTCTTCTGTCTGAAGAATCTATTCTTAAACTTGGTCTTTCATTTTGCCCAACACATGACTTCAATTATACGGATGCTAGAATTGACCTCTTCAAATTTGTTTGTAAACTTAAGTTGATTACATTTTATGCCACCAAATTATCATTGATGTCTGAAAGTGATGGAAGGACAATGCATCCTTTGTCAGTGAGAGACATGATGGGTCTCACCTGCCTCTCTCATTTTGAGGAAGGAATAGACGATGAAGAGGTGACAATCATCCTTCGCGCGAGAAGACTTTGTTGGAAAAATTTGGTATTGACACCAATTTTTATTTTTAATCATTATACATTTTCTTTTTTTTACATGGAGAGTGGCTTTAAGATCAAGTCTAAATTCTTTCCGAACATCAACCGTCAAATCGAAGTCTTCTGGGAAATGGGGCTGATTGTTTAAATGACCATGTCGGAAACAATATCAAGGCCATAATCTTTCAAACATATAGAAACAAGCCATACAGACATTGAAGGATGATGCTACCATTGTTGTACAATCTGAAGACAAGTGGGGAGGAGTTGACATTTGGGACAAGAAACTACATTGCAGAAGCCATTAGGCAGTTGTCTGATCTCCAGTGCTATTCAGTAGTGGAAGAATCCACTCTTATGGAGACCCAACTTCAATATCATTGTTTACTTGAGGAATTACTTAATGACGACTTACTGGCCACAGAGGAATATTTCTTTTTGAAAACCGAATACCGGGTTACTCCTATTATGTATCTGTTACCTAAGGTACATAAGAGTACTTTGAATCCCCTGGGTCGGCCCATTTTATCCTCTGTCTAGCCTTCTGGAATGCACTTTTAAATTTCTAGATTATGCTTTTCATCCTCTTGTACACATTCTTAATTCTTATATACGTGACACTTCAGACTCGTTGAATGACATTACCTGGGAACCTACTTTTACATTGGCGTCGTCGGGTGTGTCTCAATTTATACATCTATTGATAGTGAATTTGGATTGCAAGCATGTCAGTACTGTTTAGGTACACATTCTATTAGCTTTAAACCGCAAAATTAGATGCTTTTAACCATGTTAAGGTTTTGTTTGGAGCATAATTTCTTTATTTATGACAAGGTACATTATTGACAAGTCATGTCAGCGTGCGTAATGCGCGCTGACATGACACTGAATGTAAATTTCACTGCTGCAGCCATTTCTGTCTGCAGCAGTGAAATGGAAGTTAAGTGCCTCCCTTCATCTGAAGCATTTCTATGCCGTTTTGATCAAGGGAGGTGTCATTGGAAAGGGGAGACTCTCCCCTTTCCAACAACACCTTCCTTGAAGCATTGCTCGGCGTGGATACGCTCGATCCGCGCCCAGCAATGCCACTAGACCACCAGGGATCTGTATTTGAAGTGGCGGGGGGGGTGAGAGGTCCCTAATGCATGGGGCAGTACGTTTTGCTGAGCCTGGGGGCAGATGGGAACACTAATGTGCCCATCTGCTCCTGGGGAAGGGGCAAACAAGTAAAGATAGCATGTTTTTTTGGTGGAGTTGTTGTGGGGGTGGGGCACTAGACCACCAGGTATGGTTTTTATATATGGGGGGGAGGAATGGTCCTCTCCCCTCCCCCCCCTGCCCCAAATGGATGGGGCATATCATTAGCCCCCCTGGGGGCAGATTGGTACTATAATCTGCCAATCTGCCCCTAGGAATGGGCAAATGTGTTTTTACTGGGGAAGATGAAACTGGCTGTGGACCCCA
The DNA here is from genome assembly GCF_040938575.1 of Ambystoma mexicanum. Classification (NCBI taxonomy): domain Eukaryota; kingdom Metazoa; phylum Chordata; class Amphibia; order Caudata; family Ambystomatidae; genus Ambystoma; species Ambystoma mexicanum. The sequence goes on from NC_090921.1 coordinate 392,091,922, forward strand.
ACAAGCCTGGCTGAGGAAAAGACCCCTGGTGGCTTCGGATGATTTAGTGGTGACTGGTGCAGTGGCAGAAGTAGGTTTCAGGATTTGGTGGTTTACCACCCTCTGTATGACTTCTGGCTACATGGACACAACCACTGGACTGTTCTGTGGACCCTCACCAAATCTGGCCACTCTGGACGTCTTCTTTGGATTTGGTGGTGGGAAACCCACCAGCGGTCACTTTACTGCCGGCAGCGACCATGGACCTTCTTCGGCGTGGACAAATGCCATGGCAGAGATGCCCTAGCAAGAATTCTTCAGAGTTTTTGAACTTTTGCAGCTCCAGGTGTCAAGCAGCATTATGCCAGGCTACCCCCTCTTCTGGAGGATACTCTGCAACCTGGCTTCCAGCGGTCACAAACACTCCTCCGGACCCTGGGTGACACAGATGAACTTCTTGGCTTCAGGAGGTTCAGGTACTCCTCTTCTGGACCTACGGAGATCCCTTCTCCAGATGGCAGGCACAGAGAACTTGTCTCCAGGACACTTCAGGTGAAGAGCAGCAGTTGCCCGATGTTCCATTGTAGCTCGGGAAGAGGTCCCCTGTCCAGGTCCTCTCTGGTTCAGTCCTCGATCAGCACAGCAGCTTTTGGATTGCTTGAAGATTTGCAGATGACTTCTTCCAGCTGGACTCTAGGGTACAAGTTTAAGATGACTTCAGCTTCTGATTCAGGTTTCTTGTTTCAGCTTCTGACAAGGAAGTGAGTGTGAGGCCCCCTGTTCTACTTAACACTCCCCATTCACTCATGCTTAGCCAATCTCAGCCAGCCAATCACACACACCAGTGCATTCATGCAGGCAGAACCCAATCAGGCTCACAGACATTCTAGCTGTTACCCAGAAACCAGATACCCACAAAACAGGATGTGGATTGGGGCTTCTCCCCAGCCTGTCAGTGCACTATACTGCATTCATACCAGTGTGTCAGGGCTGGCTCAGGCATTGTATCACACAACCAAAACCAGGCACTCTCACCACAGAATGCTTATTAACCACTCAATCCATTCAGATAGGCTCCACCGCACGGGTTTACCCACAATAAGCATCCCCGGGGAAGGCTCCAAATAGTCTGGCAGGAGTCAGCCCCTGAGCCATATATGGCCCTTCCACCCAACAACCATTCAAGGAAAGGGAACAGGGCCAGGACTTCGAGAAACAAGGGGGTAAGGCAACAGAAACCAAAAGGCCACCAGTGGCCATCTTGCCTTTGTGCAATAATCCATTCATTCCTATGGTGGGGCCTGGGCATCCCTAAAATGGAGGCTACCTAGAGCCACTGTCGCATCAGCATGTGGCTGCCACCAGCCAATACCCTGCTCTGTGGGCCAAACATGTCCTTAAAAACATACACTAGGCGTACAAGGTTGTACCCTTATCCATGGATGCACTAAGGGGATCCATGGGTACTTTTCACCAAGAACAAAATTAAGAGCTGGACTGCACTCCTGTGCAGAAAATAAGGAGAACAAACCGTTTAAGGAGGTAGAAGACAAGGATGCCCTGTCCCTCCAATGCATTTCCAGTATCCCTGACACAGCAGGCGCCGAAGAGCCAGACGACGATCAAGGAGACTATCAGTGTTCCGCTGGTTCCCATGTGCTAGTTCCCACCTACGGTAAGCATGCCAGTGGGCCTGTGGTGGAGATCACACTCTGCGACTGGAGCACCTACTCCATCACACTAAGCACACCACCCCTAGCCGGGCGCTAACTACATCGTCCGACCAACACGACCAGGCAATGTCAAAAGAAAGCGGGAAAACCCTTTCTTCCTCCAAGCGTCCTTTGTCCTCTGGGTCCTCGCAGTCCCGATCACTGCATGACAAGATTTCCAAACAAACGCAGAGTCCAATACCGAAACCACTCCTAAAAGTCTTTTCTTTCACGTGCCGAAGAACAAGTGCTGAAATCAAAAGACTCGACGCAAGTTTCGAGTCTGTCAAAAAATGCAACAATTACGTTTAAAATACGTTCCGAGAACACTTTTTCAAAACCGTCCAAATACTGAGATACTTCTAACCCAGTAGATACCACGTCGAAGGACGAGCATTGTACTCCTTCCAAGTCAACTTTAACAGAGGCTTTATATTGCGAAAAACATGCCTCTTACCCATAGCCTTCACATTTAGGCACAAATCACTCTGAACCCACAGATATATTTCCTAAATCCACTGAGTGGACAAGAGAGAAATTTGAAAAGACCATGAGATGTATTTCATGTTTTGTGGAGTTCATGGACTGGGGGACCTCGTGCTAAAACACAGAGGCTAGACACCTCAAACCCCCCAAACACGTCTTCCTCTCATGCTATGTCAAACCATATAGACGATCGGCTGCAATATAATGAGCTTCTAATTAAAACACCTCAACACTAAAAAGGCCCTGCAAGATACAGATTTCATGGATGACATTTTAGGAGATAAAAAGGCAGTCTCACAGTTTATCCCTTTGCTCCAATCAGTGCAAAGGCGTATTCAATCATCTATACTTACTCCAACATTAACGAGAGCAGTTAATCCCAGGATTGCGAAACGTTTATTTATTTTTTATTTTTTTTTAAACTTTATTTATTGATTACTCGACATGAGAAAAGTTTGTAACCTACCCCACCTGATCACCTCTACATTAGGGGCTAATTTAAAACCAGATTCCTTTGTGGTAATAACCACAAGGAAAAGGGTGGGTACCCCACTAGCATTCGTAGAGTCACTCCCTGACAAGGAAAGTAAATAAATTATACACAATGGGCAGAAAGGTTGCAATATCGGCATTGTACCAAACACGCGTCACCAACAATACAACCCTATTGGAAGGTTATATTTGCTATTTATGGGACACAGTACAACTACTACTACTAGACACCGTTCCCGAACCTTTAAAATCCCACATTTTAAAATCTGTCTCTGAGGGTAAGCAGGTTGCCAGATGTATTCTCAAAAACAACTTGAATACAGCAGACAATGATGGCCGCATCGTTGCAGAAAGGACAATTTTAAAAAGCCATGTCTGGCTACGGCAATCGGGCTTCAAGTTATAAACACAAGCCATCTTGTAGAACATGCCCATTGAGCCCAATGATCTGTTCGGCAAAGCTGTTGATGAACAAAAAGTTCAAAAGAGGAACACGAAACTCTGAAGTCTTTGGGTCAGATCACCAACAAACCCTTTATACAACGAGGGTTGTTTAATACATAACGCTCCTTTCACGGGCAAGGATACCCATGGTCACAGGATAACAATCGGGGACAGTCCTCTTCCTGTGGTAATTCACAGAGCCATTCCACCCGTTGCTAATCAAATTTTCAAAGGGGCTGTAAAAGGACTAGAGGTAGAGGAAGAGCATCCACTACTAGAGGCTCCTCCGACTCTAAACAATGACCTCCCAGTACAGGTTTCCTCCCATGCCACTCCAGTTGGAGTTTGCATTTGTCAATTCACCCACGCAGGGGAGGAGATCACATCCGATCAGTGGATGTTATCTACAGTGGCAGGGGGGTACTCCATCAAGCTTTTAGAAAAACTACAGCATCCTCCACCAAGAGACCGGAAGATGTCTCCACAACATCAGGAGATACTACTAGAAGAAATCAAGTCTCTCCTTCAAAAAGGAACAATGAGCTGCTTCCAGCTCAACAAGTAAACAAGGATATCTACTCAGTGTACTTTCTAGTACCAAAGAAGGATTTAACTATGTGTCCTGTGTTAGACCTGGGTCCAACCAACACATATGTGAAACTGTAACATCTCGCTTGACTCTACAAGAAGGAATTCCATTCTTAAAATAGGGGGATTAGCTGGCAACGCTGGACATGAAAGATGCATACTTTCATATTTCAATGTTTCCAGCGCCCCGTAAATACCTGCGCTTTTAACTAGTGAATACACGCTACCAATTCAAGGTGCTCCCCTGCTGCATTTCATCAGCGCCAAGGGTGTTCACCAAAGTACTAGCAGTGGTAGCAGCACGCCTGCAAAGGGAATCCATCCAGTGTACCCTTATCTAGACGACTGGCTCATAACAAGGGAAACGCAACAAATTTGCCAAGAAAACACTGAAGCAACAATCCATCTATTGCCCCACTTGGGGTTCTCAGTTAATGAGAAAAATCATGTAAAACAATTCCTGGGAACAATTAAAAAAAGCACAAGAAGAATTTTTTTCCCCTCAAACGAGGGAGTACAAAACATGCCGTTTCAGGTACCTCATTATGTGGCCAGTTGTCGGATAACTGTGCACAAAGCAAAGTGCCTGCTCGGGATGATGGCTTCTTGCATTTATCTTGTTTCACACGCGTGACTGCAATAGTGGCTAGCGAAACAATGGTCTCAGGTAAGCGGTCAGTGGGACGATTTAGTGGTTGTTTCGCAGGCGTTAGTACAAGCTCTGCGCTGGTGGAACAAAGAAAATATGCTGAAAGGGAAACACTTTTGCAACCCACCAGTACAGGCCACTCTCGCAACAGCTGCCTCACTCTCAGGATGGGGAGCACATTACCTTGATCAAACTCCTCAAACTGCGTGCTGCGTTTGCACACAGTAAACCACATTAACCTACTAGAATTACTAGCAGTCAAAACACTTGGCAGGGCAAATGGGTCTAGTCCTCAGACATTACCACTGCCATGTTCTATCACAACAAACCGGGCGGGACGCACCCGTCTGTCCAGGTTATCCCAGAAGATCTGGAAAAGTTCTCTCAAACGTAACAATTAGCTAGTCTCTCATCCCGTTGCAGCGGAACACAATTCACTAGCAGACCCTCTAAGCAGAAGTCTACAGCTAGCTGAAGTCAGAGTGTCAAATTGCAGCACTATCTTCACACAATGGGTATAGGAATTGCGTATCCGCACTCTCAACCCAACCACAGAAAAGGCATACATACGACCCTCCCAACCAATGGGGGGAAGCTGGTAAGGTAGAGGTTGTGGATGGTTATGGGGGCGGTAGGATAACCGGGGAGCAGTAAATGGATAGGCATGGGGGAAGTAGGGTAAATACATGGAACAAAATACAGGAAATCACACTGAAAAACCTGTCTCACACATTTGCCTCACTTATTTCCAGAACCTCCTGAAACCTAGCCACCCTATGCCTGTCCCTGCTTTCTACAATGATTCATTTAATCTTGACCAACATACTCTGCTTTGAGCCAAATTCACGTAAAACTCCTAGCCAAACGGAGTACAATGGAATACCTTTTTTTCACTCCTGTTCCATTAATGTTCTGCTCATTCCCAAACATTTACAACCCCTCCCTGTTGTCCAAATTCATCCTGGGTGCCCCTACCCTACTAACACTTTAATTGCACACTCCGCCTATGCGCCACAGTTCCAAACAGTCCAAGCAAGAAGCTTTTGCTGCAAAATAGGATTCAGAACACAGCAGTCATAACTTGCCACCTGTTACATTCAGAAATAATAACGTGCAACGTGTGTGAAATGCCACAGTAAAGAAATCACTTGACGCTCAAACCAGAAAAAATAAAACCCACTGGGGAAAAGGGCCAAGCACATCTCTTCCTGGGAAAGCAAGGTTTATTTCCACAAAAATATAAGGACGTGCCAGCAAAGAACTCTGCTGCCATGGAGCACTCTGACAAAATCGGCATACGCATCTGGTTATAAGGACACACAGCGTCATCAGTGACGTAGTTTACATGGGTTACAAATCAAATTAGCTGATTGATGAGACCCTATACATATGCAACCTGCTTCGTAAGGTATGCCAGGCCATTGGCGACAGCTTCTCTTGCCCATTTTCTTCCACAACACGGGTGTCAAGATACTTAATTCCTAATTAGGGATACAAAAACATTGCATTCTCTATCTGTAACCTAATGTGCACCTGATACTACATATGGGCACGGAGGATACGCTCGAGGTCACTATATCTCACAAACCCCAACTCCAACCCAGCCACATCGGCTCCTTTCCAAATCTCCCCACCCTGGTTTTAGGTTTGTTGCTTTTCCACACCCGGCTCCTTGCAGCAAACATCACATGATCTGATGGTGAGGGGGGGGGGCAGTCTGCCCCTGCTCTCTGATCTGTTCTGATCGATTGGTAATCCAACAGCTTCATGGTCGGTGGTCTGGGGCTGGCTGGTACCTTGAAATGCTGGGGTCTTGGGACGAGGGAATCAGGGCACTATAAGAGTTAGGACTGGAGAAGTTTGGAGGCTTGTGCCCTCCTTCTCGTGGTTTAACTCTTGACAGGGATCTCTCAGCCCCCATGTTGCCTTGCAGGGCACATTCTTTCCGGGATACGAATGCTGGCAGTGTGAAACAATTAAAGGTTTATGAATCTGTGCGGCTCTGGTAGTTTGCATGTGGGTGCTGAGGGTGTGCAGGGCCCCTATTAGTATCCCGTGCGCAGCGGGTTTGTAGTTAAGTGATAGGGAGTTTTCCCGGGTGTACGCCACTCTAGATTCGCCTTCTCCTTATTCCCCTTCACCCGTTAGATAGTCGTGTCTTTCAGACTGCTTGGCCTAGCGAACCTCGGCGCCCCGACCTGGTCTGGTTCCGGTGTGGGCACCAAGAAGGCAGGGATTTCGGGCCCAAGTCTCGGTTTGCTGCAAATCGCCTTGTTTTAGCTCCTCTGTTTTCCGGTTGATGTAAATCCTCTGTCTCGTTTGCGTGCGTATTCTTCTCTATCAGTTTCTGGAAAAAACAAAATGGCTGGCGCGGACTGGAAGCCATTTGTTGACTATATTTATGCCCTTTGCTCCTTCCCCGGTGTGTGCTTGTTAATGGGCCACGTTCCTATTAAATATTGCTACCTTTTTGTCCTATTTTACGTAATAAAAAAAAAAAGAGCTTGACCCATGTTACTCCAGGGCAGGGCGATCACCCTGAACCCCTCCCCCTAAATCCTCATAATATAATGTTTGGGTTGGCGTGTTTAAAATTAGCGTACCCCTTTCTGTTAATCCTGTTAATGAAAACCAGCTCTTACAACTGTTTTGCCACTTAAAGATATATATACCCTTTTATTGTCGCACAAGTATCCGGTTTGCAGAAAAAAATAAACGGGCGTCCAGATGGTCATGGGAACAAGTCCTTAGCGTTTTGTTTCCAGCATGTTATTTTGCAGTACATTTATAGTTTATGGGTACCCTATAACTGTGCAGAGATGCAGTGTGGGGAGCAATGCATACCCGTCCACTCACCCACTTTTGGTGTGTGACACCCCCCATAGAATCTGTTTCCTCACCCACCTGCCTTTTCATTTTAAAATTTTATGATTTGGTTGAGCTTTAAAGGCTGCTCAACTGAAGGGGGTCTCGGCGTAGGCCCGGGCGATGCTGCTTTTGTGGTACGATTGGCTCATTGAAGAGGAAAGCCTTGGTTTCTTTTGAGTGTCATGTGGTTGGGAGAGTCTAGGATCGATGGGTTGGAAGTTTGTTTTGTAGCGTAGATCGAGAGTGCATGTTTTCTAGTCATCTTGCGTTTTTGAAGCTCTAGTATGGACAGGTCCTGATGTCCAGAGATGGCGCCTTCGTTTTTTAAATATTTATGATTGTTCTTTTATAAAGCGCTTAATACCAGAGATTGCTTTCTAAGCATGGGATCAGAATTCGGACCTGTGTTGCGCTGCGTTGTCTTGCTTCCAAAACGAACACGTTGCCCCTGAGCCATCCCCCTGCATTACTGGTATGATGGCGCATCCATGTAAGTGTGGCATAGGTGGGGAGAAGAGCAATTACTCTACTCCAAAAACCCCTGCCACTCCACATTACCCTACCTTTGAACTGTGATTGTTAATATGTGCCACACTTAAATGGAATTGTGAAGTTCAGCATGTGCAATCAGATCTAATCATGAATACAAGCATGTGTCACACCATGATGTAATGGTGAACATTAGCTTGCGTCGCATCTGGATAGGATCGTCAATGTTAGCGTGTGCCACACTTGGATAGAAGTTGTCCATCATTTAAAAATAATTGTGAGCGCTAGCCTGCGCCAGACCTGGTCAGGATTGTGATTGTTGAGCTGTCCATCAACTGAGCCCCCTCGCGGCTCCGATACCGTTCCCTGCTCCCACTTCATCCCACCTCCCTCCCCCTCCCACTCCCCAGTCTGCACCCGCGACCTGATTGGCTGAAATATTGCTGGTTCTGAGGCCTATGGCCCGCGCTGCTCATGGCCATTAGTCTCGCATCTAGACATGTCCCACACTTAGATGAAATTGTGAAGGTAGCATGTACCACACTTAGATAGAATCATGACCATCAGTCTGCGTCGCATCTGGATAGAGTTGTACATGTTAGCATGTCCCACACCTAGATGGAATTGTGAATGGTAGCATGTGCCACACTTAGATGAATTTGTGAACATTACCTTGGGTCGCATCTAGATAGAAATATGAATTGTAGCATGTGCCAGATAGAATTGTAAATGATAGCATGTGCCACACTTAGATGGAATTGTAATGGTAGCATGCCCCACACTTAGATAAAATTGTGAATGGTAGCATAGCCCTCACTTCGATGGAATTGTGAATGGTAGCATGTGCCCCACTGAGATGAAATTGTGAACATTAGCCTAAGTCGCATCTAGATAGAAATGCAATCGTCAACATGTCCCACGCCTAGATAGAATTGTGAATGGTAGCATGTGCCACACCTAGATGAATTCATGAACATTACCTTGGGTCGCATATAGATAGAAAATGTGATCGTTAGCATGTCCCACACTTGGATGGACTTGTGGATGGAAGCATATGCCTCACGTAGATGAAGTCGCGAACGTTAGCCTGAATCGCATCTAGAAAGAAATGTGAATGTAAATGTTAGCATGCCCCACAAGTGTCACTGTGTACCCTGCTTTCTTGTTCCCCATGCTGTTGCTATATATCCGTATGCCCACCTCCTGTCGCTGTAATCCCCAACCCCCTGTCGCTGTGTGTCCATTTGTCGCTGTGTTCCCTGCCATCCTGTTCACGTGCCTGGTCTCGGGCGCTTTAAAGATAACCATCACATCACTATGCTTACTCTCTACTATACACCATCACACAACTAGAACACAGCTATAACCCTGACAAATTCGGCCTAGCTGTTCACATACGAATACTACCCCATGAACACCTCATCACCCTAATAAAACGCAGCTATATCGATGACATTCCGGCCTAGCTGCTCACATAATGCGTCCTTCAGGTCTAACGCAGCAACCCAGTCTGGGTGTCCACCCACCAGACTGCACACATTCAACTGATATCTTCAGCACCACACCTAACGCTATGATGCAGCTACCATCTAGCAATTGCATCAGCTGCACACATATCTGATGCACGCATCCTACAACACCATCTCCCTCTTCTGACCAGAACTGCGCTTTGAGATCATACCAATAATATATAGAGCGCTATATAAATGCCAAGTAACATAACATTATTTGCCTCAGAGACCCATTCTCTGCATCATATGGAGGTTTGTAGGTACAGCATGAATTGCCAATTTTGCCGCACATGCCTTCTTCCATCGCTGTTAGTAAGTCCAACACGTAGCCTTTCTGCAGGGTCATTAACCTGATTGCCCGCATCTCAGCCTCAATGGGGTTAAGGCCCTGCTCAGTGTCCTTCGCCAAATGTATTACTTCCCAGCGGACAATTTGGAGCCATTTGACATTTGCGACTGCTTGTATTCCAGGCACTAGCAAAGAGGCGAAAAATTTCTCTTCCTTACTGTACAGTCTATATTGATATTTATTTTAGCAGCTGTGATGAGTGCTGAGACAGATGATTTGATCTCTGCTTTCTGTGCAACAGTTTGTCCTTGCTCTTCTCTGGTAAAATGCAAAATATTGCTGATGGTGGGATCATTGCAGGGGCATCTGTCACTAGTGCTGTCGTCGGGGCGAGCAAGCCCTGGGGTCCCACTATTAGGTGTTCTTCAGTGACGAAGAGGAGAGCAGAGTGCTGCATTGGTCAGTGAGCAAGTACCCCTCCATAGTGGTGGGAGGTTCAGAAACGTTTGCTGACCATAAACCCAGAAATTGTCCATCACTGCTGCTGTCCCTTTCTTGAGGTCTCGGATGTATAATGTTTTTTTGCACTTGCTGTTGGCCCACACAAAGTCTTTCATTATAAAAACACAGTTTGTTTTATTCCTGCTTTTGCACCTTCACTAGCTTTTCCATCTCCTCAATCCATGTGTGCTTTGTAACATGCTCATTCCAGTACCCTCAAAACACATTGTTCACATTTTCAATAACATCTTCACCAAATACCATGAGCCCTCCTGCCATGCACCTCATTGTAGTCTCCTGCTACCTGTTTGCTATGAGCTTCACACCTTCCAGCTTCAAATATGGTCTTTGTAAGCACTGTACTCCTCTGGGATTCCATGCACACTGCAGTTCATCTGGGTCCATCATCTCGAGTTGCATGCTTCGTGCTTGAAAAGTGCTTCACAGTCTGTACAACATCAGATGGACCAAATATTGAGTTTCCAAAAGCGGAGTTTCTTGCGGCATTAACACCTTGGTGGGGCCCAGACGTTTGTTATCAAGGAACAAATGTAACCGCTCTCATTAACCCTCTTTTTCCCCCCCATCGAGCTCAGTCTGCATATCAGCTATTACTTATTTCTGGATGATGCTCGTCTTCTATTACATCTAGGCCTATGCCTCTATAGGCATTGTACTTGGTCCTTCTCACTGGTCTTTTGGAACGTTTTACTGCAATATTATGTGAAGCAATAGAAGAACAACTCAAATTTATGAACATGTTGGAAAACGCATTAGGAAATAAAAATGACATATCTATATTAATGAGCCTTTTCATTTTATCATGGATAGCATCCATATTGAGGACATTGGTCTTTCGTTAAGAACAGTGGTCTTGTCATTCCCAAATTGCTCATGTGATAAAGACATGTCAGCCACATTGGTGTATGGTAACGAAGTATTAGCAATACTGACGTTACCTTGTCTCCGTCCGAGAGATGTAGCCAATACCGCAGCTCCCTTAATTTTACCGCCAGAGGAGTAGCATAGACGACCGTAAAAGGACCATTATATCTAGGCTCCTTCCACCGGCGTACAAAATTCTTTACATAAATCAAATCTCCAGGAAAAAGCTGTAGAGGAAGTGACATCAATGGATCAGGTTCAGCACTGGTTGTTTCTCCTGACTGCCGCGGTGCTGTCTGTTGAGAGATGCATTTTATTGCTTTTGATAAGGCAGAAAGATAACATTTAAACTCGTCCCCTAGTACGGACGCAGCGGTGTGAGCATCGGATGCTGTCCTGATGGGAGATGGAGCGTGTGCATTCGCTGCCATGTTACCACCTCATGGGGCGATAAATGATGATCCTTACAGGGTTGTGTGAATGCCAAAGGCAAGCAGTGCACCCAGTTCTTTTTCAATGTGGTGCACAGTTTCGAAGGTTTGCTTTTCAAGAGACCATTTATCCTCTCCACCATCCTGTTGGTCTGGGAGTGGTAAATTGTGCACATTTCGTTGCCTAATGGCCAATAATACTGTGATTTCCTTAAACAATTAATCGAAGAAGTGGGTGCCATTATTGGACCTTAATACATCGCACACAACCCAGCGAGGGAAAACCTCTCTGACCAAAAACGTAGCAGCACACTTAGCATCTGGATGTGCACAAGGATCCGCCTCCACCCATCGGGAGAAGGGGGACACAACTACTATCATATAATGGCACCCATTACACCTTTCAACCATATCCACGTAATCGATGTGCCACTCACGGAATTTCCCAGATGGGTGGGGTAGGGTACCTCGGATAGTTCTTGAAGTGAGACCAGTACGTCTGACACGTAGTGCAATGAATAACCATATTATATATATTAATTGCAGATTGGGGACAAACTAGTCCTCCTGTATATCTGCAGTGATATGTTGTTTTGATACATGGGATGGGTGGTGCAGCTGGTCGAATGCGAGCATCAGCAATTCGTATGGCATAACCACTTTGCCTGTTTTCTGACGCCATAATAAATCAGTAGGGGGGGTGGCTGCTGGCACCCTCTCTTTGCCACAGATCTTTATCCTCTTTTTGGGCATGGCCCTGTAATTCAATTAGCTGTGCAATTGGTAATGAATTACGATGCTGGCTCTCGGCCCTGCGCTATACAACTGGGTATTGTGAAACAATTGGCACAGGGAGATATGCTGCTTGTTTGGCTGCTGGGTCCGTGTCAGCGTTTGAGTGAAACATTGTCTGTATCAGTGTGGGTGTTGCATGTCACCACCGCCATTCAGGGAGGGCTGTGATAGTGCTTCAATCAGTTTATCTAATAATACAGCATATTGTACTGGGGACCCGTCGGCCCTCCTAAACACTCTCCTTTTCCATCTTACAAGCCCTGAGTGCACTGTGGTGTTGACATAGGCTGAGTCAGAATAGATTGTAAAGTGACAACCCTGGGATGCTTGAAACGCTTCAATAAGCGCTATAGGTTCTGCTGCTTGGGCCAAAAAATGCATAGGAAATCTCTTTTGCACTAGTACCTACTATTCCCCCCCTCCACTAGACGGACAACCGCCACACCAAAACTGTCACCCTGGTAGATTGTTGCTGACCCATCAACAAAGAGAAACTCCCCACCACTCTCCTCCCAAGCCCCCCTCGGAGCGAGCTGTCTTTAGCTTTCGGTATGTCATCTTCCTCCCCATCAAATGCCACACTGTCCTGTTTTGTGAGGTCTTCGTCAGTGCACAGTTCTGTTAAGAGCGTAGCAAGGTTCACTGTTTTGAATTGCACTATGTGGCTGTGTGGGCTGGTCAAAATCAGTTTATATGCCGAAGCCCTCTGCGTGGTCAGAGTTGATTTTGATCGTTCAAGGATGTCAAATACTGCATGCTCCGCATCCCGCGACAATTGTGGACCTTTTCTCAATTGCAAATGCAGCAGCAGCAACTGCCTGTTCGCATGGGAACTGGCCCATCATCACCAAATCTAGCACCCTGCTGTTTTAGGCCAATGGCTTGTGGCCCATCATGCTTTTCTGTGTGAGCATCGCAGTCATCGTTTGACCATTTGAATGGTAGAATAAGTAGAATTGTTGTGTAGTCGGGGGTAGTACAGATGAGCTTGTAACTTCATTAAAGTTTGTAAGTATGTCCTCTGCCCATGTTATCTTTTTGTCTGTCTTCTGCGCTACCTTGAGCTCCTGCAGCAAGGGCCTGGTGTATGCTGCAAAATCTAAAATACATGCTCTGCAATCGTTGCAGAGCCCGAGATATTTTTGCAATTCCTTGACAGTTTGGCTGCGGGGCATTTCGCACAGATGCAGTAAGTTATGGTATGATTTTCTTCCTGTGGACAGATAATAGAGTACTTCCTGAAGACTGTATTGCAGCTTAGCCTTGTCTAGTTTGTACCCTTTGTATGCTAACAACTGCAGGAAAGCAACAGATTCTTTTTTTCAGCACTGTTCACTGCAGCTACACACTAAAAGGTCGTCCAAGTCCTTCAGGTAAAAGATCCCCGACTGTTCAGAAGTGCCTAGGTACCTGTTTTAGTGTTGATGTATGTGGAGCACTTGTGTCTCTTTGGTCTTAGCTCTGAATTCTTTTCTTATTTTTCTTCGTTCTGAGCTGGATAAGAAAAATCTAGAAATGGGCATTTTTATTTGAATTGATTTTATTGAAGTGTTCTATTTTTAGTTAATCTGATCAATTCATTCAATCCTTTTTTTCTAGAAATATGAATTGTTTCTGTTTAAAATCTTGTATATATTGAATTAATATGTGATTTATGTAAATTGTGTTTTTTTTCTTTTCAAATGAATCATGTTGTGTAAGGATTTTTTGTAAACTATATATGCAAAAATAAAAATAAAGTCGTCCACATATCGGATGATCGTATTTGGCACTTGGATGTTTCCTAAATAAGCATGCAATATTCTATTAAATATACTAGGGGATTAACAGTACCCTTGGGGCAGCCTCGTGTTTTCAAACCACTGTCCGCCGCATGAAAGCGGTGAGATATTGTGAGTCTGTGTGCAAGTGTATGTAAAAGAAGACATTCTTCAAATTCCCCAGAGTAAAATATGTTGCTTGCCTGGGGGTGCTGCACAGAGTTGTCGCAGGATTAGGAACTACAGGAAATTCTGCTTCTACAATGTCATCTAGGGAGCAGAGATCCTTGATTATCCTCCAACTCCCCCTGCCCCCTCTTTTGCCTTTTTTTTATCTGATAAATCGCTGTTGCATGGAGAGGTTGAGGGCAAAATAATTCCCTGATTTAGGAGAGCGGAAATAGTCTTGTGTTCCCTCTTCTGCTTCTTTAGACAGTGAGCATTGTCTAGCTTGGGGCAGTGTTAGGCAGAATTGCATGCAGTACCCTCTAGGACCACCACATACATTTAGGACTACAGGTGTAAGCAAAACCAACCTTTGTTATAAATCTGTACTACACAGTTTGTGGTAGCGAGCTGAGCAGCCAGGCTTATCTCAAGAGGGAATGTGAGCAGTAAAAGAGGTAACACAGAGGTCTTACAATCACAGTGGTTCAAGTAGCCATTTACACTCAAGGTTTCTTGGTGAAACATTTATTACACAGTCATTTCGAAAACATTCACTCGAAGGAGGCAACTTAATATCATGCACGAATACACTTCAGTACCAAACCAATAAGTAAATTGGGCTCCCCTGAGATGGGAGCAAAATGGCATTTCAGTCACTTTAAATAGGAGGACAAAGCCACAAGTTAATAGAATAGATCACAAATACTTTCTTAGGCAGTGCAAATAGTTTCAGTTCACTAGAGTACTCGATTCAATTCAATAGGCCTAGGCCAAAGTCAATGGGCTAGTGTCTTGGCTAGGAAAGAGCAGTTCTTGTAGTACACGGTAAAGTCTTTGCCAAAGTTCTCAGAAGTAGTTTGTATGAAAAAGAATCATATCTTTGGTCACAAGCTGATTAGGCCTGCAAGTTGGTAAAGTTTCACAAACTTTCACTGCGAGAGGTAAGTTCTCTCAATCGGGTTGGCACAGTACCTTTAATATGAAGAAAAGATGCAGCTGAAGACATTGGTTCCTGGCAGTCCCTGCAGATCTCACTGTTCTTGAGCCTCAGTCGTGGGTACAAGTGGGAGGACGCCGGGGGACTCCTGCGCTGGGACGGGTCAAACAACCTGGCAAAATGGAAGATCTTCGGTGCGAGTAGCTGTAGTCAAGCACTAAGCTGGTGTCCTTACACTTGGTTAATCCTAACCAGCTCCGAGAATGGTATCCAGGTGGCTTACGAGTTGATTGGTCCCACCAACTCAAAGGAAGAAGTCGTCCTTGAAGGGGCTTCTCTGTCGAGATGAACTTGGCAATTTGGACCTGCAGCAGGGCTCACCGGGCAAACCAACGGTCCAGGAGTTGCAGCAGCCGTCCTCTTCCAGCTCGTCTTCGGTTCTTTCGTTCCAGTGGTCGACTCTGCTTTCCTGTCCAAGAGATTCGCCTTTTAAACAGCTTTCTCCCTTTCATTCCAGCCTAGCTGCCACCCACCCAGCAGGGTGGCTGTCCTTGCCGGACGGCCAGCCAGCCAATCACTCCAGAGTGCATTTGTGTCTCCTAGCAGACTAAGCACAGGGCGTTTCGGGCACATCCTTCACTTCCTGCCCACCCCAGACACTCCGACAAAGGGACCAAACCTAGGTTGGCGCGCAGAGACAAACACTAGAGGGACCTTTCCAAAAAGAAATGGCGAAAAAAGAAGACCGGGACCTGTTTAAACAAAGGGGCTAAAGGCACCATCTTGAAAAACATGGCTCCCGTGATTTTTAGCTACCGGTGTTCGCGGTCGGGAAAAATCATGGTAGTTTGTTGTAAAACCACTGCCACCAGCTATTTCGATAGAAAAGGATAGCATTTGACTGCTACATGAGTTTCTAGACTCTGGGGTTACTATGTAACCCCTCCAGCACTCTATAGGAAGATAGTGTGTGCTGGGTCTAGGAATTTAAAAAGACTAGTAAAGTCAATTTAACCTTACATTCTCTGGGAAACAGTAGTTGATCCCAGAGAAGGTATTTAAACCTTTGGGAAGTCTAAAAAGACATCCCTGTGTCACTGCGCTGAGGGTGCTGTTTAACACGCATGAAAAGATGCCTATGGAGTTATCCATAATCAAAGAACACAAGAGTAAAACACACATCAAAATACATGAGTGGGGAAAAAAGGCTCACACTCTTTCCAGGTAAAAAAAAATCAAGCCCTCAAAATCCAGCAAATTTGTACTGCACCTGGTTTGAGTGCTATTCGTACAGGTGCCACTCCCAACAAGAGTGGGCGCTGATGGTCCATAATCTCTCTGGGATTTGCTCTAGACTTTTCTCAGTAAAGGAAGGCAGGGCCCCAGGGCCATCAATGAGCATTGCACTTTGCAATATGGCACCATAATGTCACAAGGAATACAATTAGCCAGCACTGTTTCTCCATTGATCCGAACCTCAAACATATTGGGGTCAACAGGGATGCTACAAACCACCACCTGCCCTCCTCAGGCTTGTATTAGGACCATTGCCCTCATAGCACCCATTCCAGGGGTGGCACTTATCACTCCCCTGTCAGTGAAGGAAATATTCAGGTTCAGTTCGCTTAGCAAGTGGCTCTGTGGCAAATTTACTGGGGAGTTTTCCCGAATACAATAAGGGTGCAGGCACCACATTCCCTTCTATTTTAAGTGCTACCTCTTCTCTGTACGGAACCATTGTGACAGCCCCAGAGAAGCCCTGTGTGTCGAGAGTTTCACCTGATGGTGGGAAGCTTCCCTCACAGATGCATGATTTAGTGGCACTGGTGTCAACCATAAAGATTAATTACTTGTTTTCTATCTCGGTGCCCACCAAGGGTGCCTGGTCATGGTGGGTAGTCATGGACCGGACTGAGCATGCAAGAGCTTTCTGTGGGCTGCCCTAATCGGGATATGTGTTTGTACCTGGCAACGTGAAAGGATTATCTCCCATGACACTGTGACCCCCCCCCCCTGTAGGGGGCCACAGTCCCATTTTGGAACGGCATTGTTGGTGGGCATCTGACTGCTGTATAATTTTGTTGGCTGTGCTGCTTGCATTTGGGCATTAGTCGGGGCCGGTACTTGTACCTGTGGGGGCCGCAGCGGCGACTGTGTGTATGCCTGGTGTATTTTGTATCGTATGGAGGTTGACATCAGGGGCAGGAAAGTGCAAGGACAGAATGGTTGTATGTGTTGTACCTCAACCCCTGGCCTACTCCAGCATTCCCTCGCAAAATGGCCCTAATTCCCGCAGCTCCAGCACTGTGCGGGCTCTGGTCCTCCTCTCGGCCCATCCCACCAAATCCACCTCCTCCCTCCCTCTTCCTCCCCTCCTCTCCTCCTCCCCTTCTCCCCCGCTGCTGACCTCCTTGATACCACTGAAAGCACTGAGGCGGAGGTCCACTGGTCCATTGCCTCTATCTTCCGCTTTGCCACAGTGCTGCTATTCTCGCATTTGCTCACGCCGCTGCCTGCTCTGCTGAATCTGTCGGAGTAATTATAGTTACCGCCTCTTCAACCGCTATTTTCACCAATTATTTCTGTAACAGTTTCACTTCCTGTAACCTCTGCCCGTTTCCTTTTCTCTTTTTCTTTTATCCTTTTGCAGTGGTGTGTTATTATAGTCGGCCCACCCTTTCGCCTCGACGCCCACTATTTCTCAAGCGCTTTCTGAACCTCCTTGGGCAATCTCCGAAATAAAAAAAGAGGAGCTGATACTTTCCACTGCTCCCCCATCTGACCCCCCCCAACATCTACTGCACTTTTAAAATGTACTGCGCAGGGTCATAACCATCCCCCATTGTATATTGCATTATGGACTGTAAGTCTGGCATGTCGGGGTATGGTCGCCGCAATGCATCCCACACCTGTGCTCTAATTTCGTTAAATGGTTCTCCGTCATGTCTATCGTGATCTATTTTTACTTCCCGGTATCTGGCCTTCACCCACATGTCCCCTGTCTGATCTTCCACAAGCAAGCTCTTTATGTCCCCTACTGCTAAATGGGACCAAGCTGTCTGTTTCTCACATACATCAATTTCCTTGACCCTGAAGTGGCCGGCATTACTTTAATCCAGTTGGTCTTCTCCATCTGAGCCCACGGTGCATACAGCGCCCTCCCCGGGCCTCTCTGCAATAATGGTAATTGCACGCCCATTTCCCTTCTCGTTTTCTTGCCATCTCCCCTCCTTTTTCCTTGCCACCGCTGCCCACCCAAATCTGTTCCTCAATAAGGGCCCCACAAGCTCTCTAACCCTGGAAAGTTTTCTGGCCTCTCTTCCTCTCCCTCAGATTAGTGGCCCATTCTTCTTCCCGCAATTCTCTGATTGCGTCTCCCTCGGACCTTATGGGTCCCATAACCTACACTTTCCATCCCTCGCCCGTCACTTTTCCCCTTCTCATTATGTACATCCTTAATCGCGGTACTGTCCAATCTAAACAAAATATCTCTGGCCTTCCACTCGTCTAGGCGACACCCCAACTTGCCCCCTTGTTCTTGGAATGCCCTCAACTGTGCCAATTCCGCTTGTGTTGCCTGTAGGGCTTCTTCTGATTTGTTTCTGGGGTTGGTATTTGGGGGCACTGTAATGTTGGTGCTTGCTTGGTACGGGGAGGTGCTGTGGCAGGGAAAGCTACATATTTTGGATTGATGTATCCTGTGGCGGGCAGGCCAGAGAATGAGCACAGCCCTTATTGGAACTGGGAAGACTGTGCTCCTCCTGGGGCAGTTGACTTCACTATTCTCGGGGCAGGGCTGCAGTTGCCTTGGGACCAATTCTCATCCGTGTCTCAATGTCCTCTACCATTTTCCACAGTTCTAAAATCTCCTTCCTTTTTTGGAGATTTTTACCCTTGTATTTTGCAGTTAGAAATATGTTAATGTGTTCCAGCACCCTGCTGTTATTGGTGCCCTGCTCTGGCCATGGGCTGACCTCCTGCCTTGTGTCTCCGCGACCCACTGTTTGATACTTTTCAATCTTGTCCCTATACAACAGCAGTGCACTACACATGAAGTCCAAAGGAGTTACTACCCCCATGTTGACAATTGTTAACCGAAACCTTGACTCTGATATCAAATATAGTTTGTTGTAAACTGTCCTACCAGTCCTTTGTCTCGTAAACATGTCGTCCCTACTCGCACCCATGCCGCCCACACACTGTCTCGCTTTGCGCACTCCACACTCCTGCTACTTCTTCCACAGGCCCTCCCTCAGCCCCTGCCTAATACACAGTAAATGATAAAACACTAAAACAAGCTAAACCAATGAACTAAAATAACAAACACTGCTTCATTTTATTCTCCCACCCGGGAAATATTGGGCACAGGAATCCGATCTAATTATACGGAGCCTCTACCTCTTTATTCTCTTATCACAATTCAGAAAATGGCACCAACTTCTGTCCTATGTCGGAAAGGATCCCACACTTCCTCTTCTCATACCCTTCTAATAATAATAATAAAAAACGCCAGGTGTTCTTTGCACCCTCTCCAACCAACACACTCCCACCCGCCCACTATGTTATGTTAAAGGATATTTAAACCGCCCACTATCACCACCGTAGTGGTCCTCTGGCGGATTTGAGAAGGAAATAGGGTGGGGTGGGTTAGTAAGGTTGAGCGGGATACAAGAGTAAGAGAGCTGTGATGTGCTGTTGGCAGCCTCAGTTCAGTTAACACTGTTCACTGAGCTTAGTTGTGCTTTTCGGTTGGTAGCCGTCATGTGCTGTTGTGCAAGGCTATGTGTGTATGTTTTGTTGTTGCGATGTAGGTAAGTTTGGGGGCGCTATAGTGTTGGGGCGCTTTGTAGTGCTTTGGAGGTGTGGTTGTCAGTGTGAGAGGTGTATACAGAGGGGTGAGATTGTTTAGTGGGGTTTAGGTAGTGGCATCGCTATTTGTGAGCGACGCATGTTAGTCATCACAATCCTGTCTAGATGTGGCACAATTCTAATCTTTACAATTCTATCTAGATGTGATGCAAGCTGACATTCACAATTCTATCTGGATGTGATGAAAGCTAGTATTACAATTCTGTCTAGATGTGAGGCAATGCCAGTCTTCACAAGTTTTGTCTGGATGTGACTCGAGCCAATCTTCACAATTCCGTCTCGACATGTGCGCTAGTATTACAATTCTGTCTAGATGTGACGTGAGTAACTCTATTCAATCCCTTCTTGATGTCCCGCAATGCTAATCTTCACAATTCCGTCAATATATACTCACTCCTTGCCTACCCCACACACAAAGCCGCACACCGCTACGCGCTCACTGTTCCCCACTTAACTTCAACTTCAGTTGTGTCATCGCAAGAGGTGCACTTACATCTGCGTGTTCTCCCGAGCTCCTCCATCACAGGGTCCCAATAACGGCCTGCACTCTCCTTGGAGCTGCATCCCGCTCCAAAGAGCAGAATTCTGTGAAAACGGCTCCTGTGAACCAGTACAGGTTGCACGCTTGGGCCGTGTCACTGCAGGTGGGGGCAGCCCCTCCAAAGGTGAGGCCTGGAAGCCTCCATCTTTGCGGGGGTCCCTGGGATCACGTTGGGGGTCACCAAAAATGTAGATGAACCCCTCGATGCTTGTACCAGAAAAAATATAACCCACTAGGGAAAAGGGTCCAGTACACCTCTTGCAAGGAGAACAAGGATCAGTTCCACAAAAAGAGAACGACGTGCAAACAAAGAACTCTGCTGCCACGGAGCGTTCATACAAAATCAGCATAAGCAATAGGTTATAATGACACACACCGTCATCAGTGAAGTAATTTACATGGGTTACAAATCCAAGGAGCTGGTTGGTGAGACCCTATACATATGACCTGCTTCATAAGGGATTCCAGGCCATTGGCACCAGCTTCTCTTGTTCACCTTCTTCCACATGGGCTGCTCTTTCGCATGTCGCTGGGTGTCAAGACACTTGCTAATTCAGGATACAAAAACATTGTATTCGCTATGTGTAACCTAACATGCGCCTGGTACTGCAGACATGGTCACTATATCTCACGAACCTCAACTAGATCCCAGACGCGTCATTGCCTTTCCAAATCTCCCCACCCTGGTTTTAGGTTTGTTGCTTTTCCCCCTCTCGGCACCTTGCAGCACAAATCGCATGACTTGATGGTGCGGCCAGTCTGCCCCTGCTCTCTGATCTGTCCTGATCGATTTGTTTATTTATAGTGCACGCCAAACCCGGAGGTAACGGCGCATTACAAGGATATGCAGTTTCATAGTTGCACACAGTTAAATATACAGTAGGTAATACAGGAAGAGTACAGTTTTTACAAATGAAGAATACAGTTAGAGTAATTGACACAATGGGCAATATACAGATTAGGCAGGCGGTCTAGGAATATACAGTCTGGGTCATTCCGAGGTTGGAGGTAAGGAATTACCGGCACCGGTAAGGGTGCCGATGCCGGTAATCCCTTACCTCCTTATTCCGAGGTCCCTTTGCGGGTCCTTCCTTAACTCCTGCTTTTAGCAGGAGTTAAGTACGGGACCCGCAAAGGTACTTCAGAGGTAATTACGGTACCGTAATTTACGGTGCGGTAATTGCCTCCTTCCCCATTCCCATTGAGCCCTATGGGGCAGAAATGGGAATTGGGGAAGGGCAAAAGGTGAATGGGGAATTACCGGTCCCTCCAACCCTGGAATGGACCGGTAATTACTCCATTCACCATGCCGGATTTGGGACGGTTTCGGAGGCAACCATGGAGCTAATTACTCCATGGTTAGCTCCAAACCCGGAATGAGGCCCAGTAAGTTGTTAGTCAGTGTAAGTTGAGCCGAATGCTGTCCATAGTTCAGGTTAAGCAGGGCTGGCAGGGGCTAGTAGGGAGAATCTTTGGTGATAAGCCAACTTTTCATGTCATTCCTAAATTTATAGAAGGACTGGTCAGCTCTTAATGTGGTAGGTAGTGAGTTCCATAGTTGGATGGTCATGACTGGGAAGCTACTGCCGACAGCTTTTTTGAGTTTGTACCTGGGAACTTGTAGGTAGCCTGAGTTGGATGAGCTGGTAGGTTTGGCATGGTGGTATTTGGTGAATTTAGCAGTAAGATATTGAGGGGCTAAGTCATTGAGACATTTATAGGTCAGAGATGCTGTTTTAAGTTGTATTCTTTCCTTGATGGACCGCCAGTGTTGTCGCGTCTAGTTGGCGAGATATGTTGTCTGCGAGGTATACTCAGTGCATTATTCTGCAGGATTTGGAGTTTCTTGAGGATATGGGTATGCAGTAATAAAATTGCGGCAAAAATGTTGCCTGTGCAAAAAAACGCGGCAAAAATGCTGTGGTTTGACCTGGTAAAGGTGTACCCTGTTATACCGTTTAAGGGGAGCGGGGATTGCATGGGTGTCCCCCATTCCCCTTAAATAGCACAATGGGTCTGGGGATTGCGGGGGTGTCCCCTGCATCCTTTAGATGGATTACAGTGGCAAACCCACAGCCTTCTAGCAGCGGTTTATATTTATTTATTTTTGTGTGCAAACAGCCATTTCTGCCGCAATTTTAACACATGGAACCATGATATGTTTATTGGCACCTAGGTACAGTGCGTTACAGTAGTCGATTTTAGATAATGCTAAAGTTCTGGCCAGGGTGATGCTACTTTTTGTGGAGAGAAAAGGTTTACAGGCGTGGATAAGCTTACAGGTATATGCAGTTGCCGAGGCTGTTTCACTGTCCTGTTTGCACATATTCAAGGAGGAGTTTAGGTAGAAACCTAATGTCTTTACCTCGTAGGCAACCTTGATCTTGTTGCCATCAACATTAAAGGAACAGTATTGATCTCCTAGTTTTGTAGTATTGATAGGAGTGGTTAAAATGAGTAACTCTGTTTTTTCATCATTCAGGCACAGACCGTGTGTGGCTATCCAGGCCTGAATGATGAGATACATTTTGTTTAAGAGAGCCAAGTCTCGGTCATAATCACCTGGATCTGGATGTCATCTGCATAATTTGTGTAGGTGACACCCAGATAGCCAGATTATCAAACAGTGGTTTGGTGAACACATTATACATGGTGGGTGATGCACATGATCCTTGTGGAACTCCACAGGATATGGGGATAGGGTCTGCTGCAGCCGATACAGAGAACACCCTCATGGACCTGTTGTTTAAGAAGGACTTAATCCATGCTGTTGCTTCTGTTGAAAAGTGAGCCTCTGTAGAGAGGTGCTTGCACATAACCTTGTGATCAACCAAGTCGCAGGCGGCAGACCGATCCAACAGAAGCAAGATGGCTGATTTACCTTTGTCTTTCAGATCGGTCAATCAGGGCTGTTTCTGTGCTGTGTTGAGGCCTAAAGCCAGATTGATGGAGACCAAGTAGCTTATTGGTTTCCAGATAATTTTGTATTTGGTTATAGGCTTCTTTATCTATAATCTTTAATAAGAAAGGGACTGTCGTAATTGGCCTGAAGTTGGTGGGTATGCTGGGGTCCAGAGAAGGTTGTCTTTTAGAATAGGGAGCACCCATGAGTTCTTCAAATTGGTAAGGACAGTACATGTACGGAAGGAGGCATTAGCGAGTTGATAAAGGGCGCGAGTACACTTGCTGCTTCCTTCATGACATTGGATGGACAGGAATCACCTTGGCAATTGGACGGTTTGAGAGAGAGGCTATGATTTTTTTTGCCCTTCTTGGGGCGATACTGGGGTGAATTTGAATTGTTGAGTCGGTTTAGGGAGAGTAGGGTTCCGTTTCCCTATGTTCCCTTGAGGAGGCAGGTTCAATTTTTTTGTCAGCAATTTTATTTTGGAGCAATTTAATTTTATTGGCAAGGGCATCTTGAATTTTAGTGCACCAGTTGTGGTCCTTGATGCAGTTATCTGTACGGGGTTGGTGCGGTGGTAGGAGATTCCAGTTCTCTTACGATGGTAAAGAGTTCTGTAGTGCTAGAGCTGGCTTTATTGATCCTATTGTTGTAGGTCTCGTGTTTTGCTAGGAGAATTTCTTCTTTGTAGTTAGCTGTGATTTTTTTAAAAAGTGTATCTTTATTGGCTGTAGAAGGGTTGTTCTTCCAAATGGCCTCATTTCCTTTTTTCCTTCCTTAAGTCGTTCGGTTTAGGGGTGAACCATGTGTTCAAGAGAGATATAGGTTTACTTTTTCACATTTTTAATGGTGCAATAGAGTCTAGGGCTGTGGTGATAGTTTTATTATAGAGCTCCACTAAGTCCGAAGCATCGGAGGAGGTGGGTAACGGTTTCAGCAGAGGTTGGAGAAAAGGCTTGAGATTATCTAATGTGATGTTTTTTTTTTGTTTCTCGTCGGAATAAGAGGAGCAATAGCATTCTGCCTGATCGGAGGTATGCAATCTTGCAGAGTGAATGTCAGTAAGAAGTGGTCGGTCCAGGATTGTGGTTAGATAGAAGTTATGTTAGTTGCACAGTTAAGGTCCGCTACCCAGTCTAGGATTCTTTCTTTTTCATATGTAGGTAGGAGGGCTTTCGTTGTAAGGCCTAGTTCAGTCAAGGAGTCGGCCAGAAGCAGTGCTGATTGGTCTGTGGGGTTGTTAAAACCTAGGTTAAAGTCACCTAATAAGAGGATTTGTGAGGTGGGCTTCGTATTAGCGGTAAGTAAGGTGTTCATTTCTTCTTCAAAGGAGCCTGTGGGTCCTGGGGGTCTATAGTTTAAGTGCATTGATATGGTCAGTGAGGAGGATAGTGGAAGTTTCACTGTCAAGAGCTCACATGACATGGTGGCATCGTGAGGGACAAGTCTGAGTCCTAATGAGGTTTTAGCGATAAAGGCAATACCACCACCTCTGGATGACTTTTAAGTAACACTTTAAAGTCATACTATGGCAAAGCTCTGTAAGGCACACAGTAGGGCAAAGTAAAAACCAAATATAGAGTCAGGCTAATCAAGTTAGACAATAGGTCAAGATGATTTTTTTTTTTTTTTTTATTGATATAGTTGAAATATACAACTTTTCAATATAAATGAATTGGGGTATAAAAACTTTTTTAAAAAAGGAAGGGATAAATGAAAAGAAATAAGCATAAACAAACAACATAAATTATATATGACAAGTATATGTGCATATCTTTTTAACGAGGGGTCACACCTTCAGGAGACACTATTTTTTTTTTTTGTTTGTTTAATACTATGTTAATCATATTGTTATTCTGGTTGAATTTGTTCAAGCTTCAGTTCCTTTAGAAAGGCCATTGCCCCAATTGACACAGCTGTTGATATCCCAGAGTATATGGTTCTCCATAGTACGTCAGATGTAGTGACCCCAAATGGTTCAGTTAGATGTTTAAAATATTTGACGCGAGAATGTAGAAGGAATTCACATTCGGTAAGTAGATGTCTCAATGTTTCAGTGATTTCTTGTTGTTGACAAAATCTGCAGAACGCTTGCTCTTTATTGATATTGCGACGGGCCAACACCTGTCTCGTTGGCCATAAATTGAGTCTTAGCCGTAGTAGCTTATTCCGATATTTGATAGATGGAGATTTAATTAGATAGCGTTCTGGATACGAGTGCTTCTTATGTGTGAAGGTTGTCGGATCATAATCACGATACTTGGTGCATTTGTCTCTGGTGACATTCCAATCCATTCCAAATAATCTTGTTTTGATGTGATCTGGATTTTGAAGTAAACTAGATAGAGAGACATCAAGCAACGCCAACGTATCAATGACTAAGTTTCGCCATTTTTTTATGAAGCTATCTTTTGAGCCAAAGATATAGTTAGCCAGTATTCCCAAGACCGTTGTATCTTTCCATGCCAATAAGCATTTCCGGAATAACGCTATTATTAGCCATATGTATCTAAAGTGTAAGGAAATGAGTCCCAATTCATGTCTAATGAGGGCTAGTGGTGTTGATGATGGCAGCTGGAGAACACTGCGCCAGTATTTTGATTCTAAGGAATTCCAAAATTTGTCAGACATGACCGGTCTTGATTCTGATGAATATAACAAAATCGGTGAGACTTTTTGATTGTAGAATGATAGGACCGGGGCCAGAGTGAACTTTCCGTATTTCCTTAGAATTATTTTCGATTGCTGAATAAAAGTAATCACCTTATCATGTTGTTGTTGTTTGTATGTCATGGCTTGATCTTTTGAGAATATTTGGGCACCCAGATAGGTGTAGTGGCTTACTATTTTGAGATTTTCTCCCTCGATATTCCAATTGAACGTTGTTCTAGATGATTTGCGATTGCCGTTGAAGATCATCACCCTAGTTTTCTCACGATTGATGCTTAGATGGTTGTTATTAGTGTAATTGATGATTGCATCGAAAGACTTTTGAAGCCCCTTCGGTGTTTTAGACATAATCACCAAATCATCCGCATACATCAGGAAAGGAATGGCATTGTTCTTCAATTTTGGAGGATCAATGAAGATGTTTTCAAAGGACTGGCCAACATCAGACATAAAAAAATTAAAAAGGGCTGATGCTAGGGTGCAACCTTGTCTTACTCCACGAAATGTTTTGATTGGTTTTGATAGTTTTCCCTCATGTGTGAGACGAATTTGTATTGAATTATTTGTATGCAAGTCTTCTATAAGATGTATAATATAACTTGGACATCTTGATCGAATTAGTTTTTGAACTAAGAGCTCACGTGACACAGAATCAAACGCGGCTCGTAGATCTATATAGATGAAATATAGTGGTTGTTTGATTGCTTTGTGATGCTCAATAATGGCTGTTAGCGTGAGCAGGTTAATGGAAGTTCCCATACCGGCTACAAATCCGGTTTGGAAGGGATCTCTAGCATCTGCCTCAAGTGTCCATTTGTTAAAGTCTCTTAAGATGAATTTTGAAAACAACTTACCAGAGGCATCTAATAGTGAGATGGGCCTATAGTTCTTTGGAAGTGAACGGTCTCCTTTTTTGAAAATTGGTATAATGATGGCCTTT
Source organism: Ambystoma mexicanum (assembly GCF_040938575.1). NCBI lineage: Eukaryota > Metazoa > Chordata > Amphibia > Caudata > Ambystomatidae > Ambystoma > Ambystoma mexicanum. The sequence goes on from NC_090921.1 coordinate 392,118,831, forward strand.
TTCCATGAGGCTGGAATAGTGACATTGTTGATGATTTGATTGAAGATTAACGTCAGTATCTTGGCCCATTGTGTCGGTGCTTGTTTGAACATGAAGTTGCTCATACCAACCGGCCCTGGTGCACGTGAATTTGAGAGCCTTTTTATGTAGAGTAATACATCCTCTTCTTCAATTTGGAGCCCAGTATAGTTGGAATTCTGTCTGGCGACATTACTTGGTTGACACAGTTCTTTCTGGTACATGTTGGTAAAATGATTGAGCCATTGATTTTCGCTTACTCCGTTTATTTGAGCTGCTTTTTGTGTTGAATTCAAGGCATCATTGAGCAGATCCCACATTTGACCAGTGTTTTTGTTCATACTATTATGCAACATGGATTCCCCATCTTTGTGGTACACGAGAGAGCGATGTCCTTTCAGCCAGTTAGTATACTGACAATTGAGTGATTTTACCTTTTGATATTTATAGACACAGTTAGAACGCAAAATTGCCTTTCTATTTTTCCTTAAGGTAGTTTTTTTTTGTTGTACTGTCAAGTCGCTTTGATGCTTGGGTTTTGCAAAGTCAAGTTTGCGATTCTTATAGACAACTTCAAATAGATGAAGATGTGCTGTGTAATCACTATGTGTGTTTGCTTCAATTGTTGTGCAGTATTCGTCCAAGGTCTTCCTATTCCAAACCAATCTTGAACGAGCATTGTTAGTTGACACTATATGTTCAAATCTTTGGTTGGCATTTGGCACATTCATTTTGACATTCCATTTTAAGTTCAGGACATTGTGATCACTGCTGGTTTGCGGCAGAATTTGAAAAGTAAGCGCATTATGGAAGGTGAGTGAATCCACAAAGACCTAGTCAATTATGGAGGAAGCAGTTCCTCTAGACCAGTTAGTTTTAGGGACTAAGTCGCCAGATATTGAACCATTGCACATGATCAGATTCCGATTTTTCATTAGGGTCTTCAGTCTTAGACAAATGAGGTTGTATTTCAAGTTGTGATTAGGTAAAAGCTGCAAATTTAAATCTCCAGCTACAATAATTGAAGTGATGTCAGATGCGTCTGAGATCAAATTCAAAAGGAGTTCTAGCTCCAAAAAGAAATTGTCATCCCCAATGCCTTTCGGATTCCGATAGATGTTGAGTAGAGCGACAACAGTACCTCTCATATTCAATCTGACCAATTGCAGGTAAGGATTTGGGGAGGCCCAATCACTTAGGCTCCAGTTCTTATGGTTCTTGGTGATTATCATCAGCCCTGAGGACGGTCTTCCAGATTGCCTTGAGATAGCTGGATTTAATATTACAGTATGTTCCTCCCATGTAGGTCTTTTGGTTAGCCATGTTTCTTGCAGCAATATAATGTCATGAAGTATTAAGTCATCTGCACTGTGGCGTAATTGATGGCTATGGCCACATGTATTCCAGCTAATTAAAGATATTGTACTTGGTTCATTTCTTTGTTATAATTTTTCTTCTTCGTCATAGATCGAAGCTTGATGGATTTTAGCTGATTTTGAGTTGGTGATTTCGGTAGTATTGATGCAATTTTCCTGGTCATATTGTTCCATGTAGTTATTTTTGGATTCTAGGGTTATGTTCCCTCTTTCGTCTAAGCACATGGGATCTCTGGCTAACACAAATCCCAAGGCAAATAGTTCCATTCGGGCTTGCCATAAAGCATTTCTTCAAGATAATTTAACTTTGCACATTTCTGGTGACACAATAATAAGTAAGCAAATTCAGGCAGTTTGGAAACCTAAGAGGCACATTAGGCTGCGGTGCCACCGGACATGTAAGCGAGATGAGGCAGACAAATTTGAAAACAGGTAGCAAATGATTCTTGTCGATTCGGCACATATGATTATATGCGAGTGGAAACGGGTTGGGACAGTTTGAGTTACACCATGCTCGTAATATATCAGTGACTACACAAATCCGAGCAGTATAGGATCCTAAGTGATGCACTTTGGACTATGGTACCAGCAGAAATATGAGCGAAATAGTCGCTGTGAGGCATACGCATACAGGGCTAGAAGTTCAGGTTAAAAAAAAAAAAAGACAGGTCAAGCTGCTTTGACGTCAGAAATGTGCGTTACAGTGAGTTCACTTGGTTGTCCTAGCATTGTGTTCTACGAAACATGCGTATGAACGTTAAAGTAAGCAGTACCAGAATGATTATAACGACGTGGTGGGCACAAGAATAGGATACAGTTAGTCACAATGCGGAGCGATGTGGAGGTAATGAGTCACTGGGACAAAAAGAAAACTAGACATTGCTACAGGGGGACAGATCAAACATTATGCAAGGGAGAGTAGTTTGATTATCCACACGTTTGTATATTGAAGTCCATAACAGATCTAGTCATTTGGCGGGAGATATTGGGTATGCAACAGGCACCACTACGCCAGAGGATTCTGAATCGGTGGGTGTGCTTTGTAGGGCACACAGGGAGTTTGGTGAGATGCTCGAGGTGGGGTCCCTTGGTCAGACTAAAGTGGACCGAGATTGTTGCTGAAGGGGCAAAGAGTGGGTATAGTTCTTACCCTGTGATGGGAGTGTTTTCATAGGCCGATCCAACAGCTTTATGTTCAGTGATCTGGGGCTGGCGGTACCTTGGAATGCTGGGGTCTTGGGACAAGGGCATCTTGGCACTATAGCTTAGAGTCAGCACTGGGGAAGGTCGGAGGCTTGTGCCCTCCTTCTCGTGGGATAACTCTTTGCAGGGAGGTCTCCGCCCCCACATGGCATTGCTGGACGCAGTCTTTCTTGTATCCGAATGCTGACCGTGTGAAACAATGAAAGGTTTATGAATCTCTGCAGCTTTGGTCGTTCACTCTGCTGTCCACGTTATAACCCACTCCTGCATACACATGCTTATTCGCACGTTCATGACTTGGGCCTACTACCCTGGTTGCAGCGCAGCGCTAGGCCCTGAGTTCAATATGGCTGCTATTTTCTAAGATGGCGTTCTATTCCTAATGCAATTTACACCCAGTCACATAATAATCACCAATAATGCAGCTTTTGTTGACACCCTACTCCCCCTATAAACTCCCCCAGCATCTACAACACACTGTTTGGCCTCAGCTGCACCCTTAACCTCTTGGGATCTGTTACGATCACCCCCGCTTCCCAAAACCACGTAAGACCCTAAACCCACATGCGAGTTCAGGGGCATGGATGAACCGGCCTTGACAGCTGGAGGTCGTGCCGCCAGCTCCTGCTGAGTTTCCAACTTGAGTTTCACACTGTGCAATCACTGCAGCTGCCTGGGAACGAGCGAAGTGTCCACCACTGTTCCAGATTAGATTGTCCAATCACTGTGGTGGCCCGGGGACAGAATATTAACCGCTACGCCCAGGCCCTCTGCTGTGGTCGGAATGAAGAATGCCAGCCCGGCGTATTGCAGTTACAAAATCCTTGTGGTGGCTGATAGCATAACGTGCGTGCGTGCTTCCAGTGCAATCGCAAACACGCTGCCTGCTTATAAACGTTGAGCCGAGCATGACCTTCGCTGTAAGGCGGTTGGGTAATGTGGTCCCACGCTGGATACTCCATTTCGCCAAACTCCAAACCACTTTGCCGCGGAGCTACAGATCCTCCTTTCCCCTTACTGTTCCTAACAATGGGGGCATCCACCTCTAGACCTGTGTTCATCAAGTACTGAGATGAGGAAGAAGAGGGATATAGCAATGTGGAATAGAAAAGACTCTGAACCCAGTGAACAAGCTATTGTTCCCGGACATCCACCTGTGCCCGGGAAATGTAAGCCGCCCAAACTGAATGAAGGAGAGCTGCTGTGGCGACTGGCGGGAAAACATATCTCCCTGCATGAACCAGAGACATGAAAGCGGAACCAGTTTGGTGGAGCAAAGCATTGTGCCACTGGTGGAAAAAGAAACGGATAAGCCATGGAACGCTATGAGAACGCCAGGAGACAGAGAAGACCTCCTGGGCGTTAGCAGAAGGTGAAGGGCAGTCTTCCACTGACCAGAGCTGAGGGGGACAGCAGGCGAGCCGGGTGGAAGCCACGAAGGTCTGCAAAACGAAGAAAAACAGACTGCGATAGAGAAGCGAAAGAGATCCCTTTACTGGCCGACCACGGTAGAAGAAACCTGCGCCGCCAGAGACCGGTGAGTTCTCCTGAGAGCAACAGGGACACTGGGGCATATCGGCGTACACGCCGAATGAAAACAATTGAATGTTATTTACATTAGGAAAAGCAGGATTGTGGACATAATGAGAAAAGGGAATTTGAATCAAAAGTAAACTCTCTTTTCTAATGTGTAAATGTACACAGTGCCGATACGAAGCAAGTAGAATAAGAATAATATATCTGAAGGATACCTTATCGAATCTTATAGATCAAGAACCTTTGGAATGGGGGAGAGACCCGTATAAGTAGAATTCATGGCAGGGAAGTACACCAGGCAACTGAAGATGATTGTGTTAAACCAGAGGAGAAGTCAAACAGTTGTTCAAGTATTGTGCTTGCCAAGAAAGGCCCAAATAACTATTTTCAAGAAACCAAGATTGTGAAACCTGATTATTATACTTGCCCGTGAGATGCCCAAAAGACAGAAACCCTCAAGGAGTAAAGAAGAATCCAGGGAAGGGAACTACCCCCTGGAGTCAGGAATTTCAGCCTTGATGAAACCTTTGTTTGAACATGTTTCAAAAGCACCGAAGGTTAAAGAAATTTCCCCTTTTTAACCAGTTTAGTTTATTTTCTAAATAAAATTTTGATTAACATTTACTGAACATATTTCAACTTGTAGCCACATTGCTGCCAATCCTTTAGTGCTACATAAGAACTGTACATCCCCTCCCACCCTCACGCATTTCCTCTTTCAAGTCCATTATTGGCTCGCCCCTATTATTGTACAGGTAAGTTACCATTTCAATTCTCTTGAAGCTGTTTAGTGCCCATATTTCTCAAAGAACAGAAGCCAGGACCCCTCAATGTTCGTCTTTGTTTCATCGAGCAGGTGTGTCAAATATTGTTATATATTGCACAGGTTTTAGAGACCCATTCCTTTTCTGTGGGGGCTATGCTTTTCTTCCAGACTTGGGCTATGCAGCTTCTTGCCGCCACCAGCCAGATACGTACCATGTGCCCCTGCCCCACCCCTACATTTTCTATGTCCTCTACTCCAAACAATAGCATTCGGGGGAACATTTCCCTTTGCCTCCCATCCACCCCTCTCTAGCCATGCCAGGACTGATTGTCATTACTTCTGGATGCAAGGACATTCCCACCACATGTGATAGTATGTACTTTGTGGTTGTCTACACTTCCAACATCTTGAATCCGCCCCCGGGTACATCTTTGATAGCACATTCGGGTCGTAGTGCCAGCGGTGAATGAGTTTTATCGCCTGCATCCTATACTGTGGTGACACTGTGGATCCCTTGACTGCTCTACATATCTTGGTCCATAGTCCATCTGAGATGTCTGTCTAGATCCACGGCCCACCTGATTTGCACTGATGGAACCCCTTTCACCTGACTACGCCTAAGCTGCTCGTACAGTCTGACTATGCACCCCTTAGTGTTGGTGCTTTGCAGCAACGTTTTTTCAAAGGTCGTGAGCTCCTGCCTTAAATTGTTTCCCCACCTCGGTTCCGTCAGCACCCCCTTAAGTTGTAGGTAACAGAATATGGAGAGTTTGCCCACCTGGAGGCATTCTTCCAACCTTTCCCAGGGCAAGTACTCCCATTCCGCCCACATCTGTCTTGCCCATGTCAGGCCAGTCTCATATTAGGATTGAAACTGTCCTAGGCCGGCTATTCTGTCGCTCAGGTGGGGAGCCGAGGTGCAGCTAAGTGTAAAGGGCCAAGATGAAAGCCAGCGCGTGTGACTATCTTCTTTCCACACTGTCCAGAATTCTTCAGTACAGGGTGTGTCAACACTCGCACAGGTATCTCCTTTTGTGGCACCCACAACCATTATCCCAATGTCACTGGTGCCAGTACCGAATTGTCCATCTGGACCCATTGCTTTCGCGTTCTAGGGTCCAGGTGGTCTAACATTATTCACAACTGTGCTGCCTTGTAATAATCCTCAATGTCTGGAAAGCCCCCACCCCAGAGGAATGAGTAGGGTGCTGTAGGCCACCCTTAGCCTTGCCTCTTCCCACAGAGTGTAGGAGAGCTCCTCGCACCGTCCTGAAGTATGAGGACGGAACTAATGTTGGGAGCATTTGGAAGAGGTACATAAACGTAGGGAGTACCGTCATTTTGACACGGTTTAGATGTGCAATCCAAGAGATACATGTTCCCAGCAACGCAAATCGGTCAGCACCTTGTTCCAAAGAGTGAGATGATTTTCTGCGAAAAGAGTTCCCCAGCACTCCTCGTAACACTAATCCCCAAATATCGGAACCCTTTCTGTTTCACGTGAAGGCCTAGGTCCCCAATTAAGTCCTTTGCGTCTTGGCTCCGTTCCTCCTGCATAAACGCCACGATTTGTCTGAGTATTTTAAAATCCGAATAATGCACCGTATTTCTCCAATGTCTGCAGGAGGCGGGGGACCAACGTGTGTGGGTTTATGATATGGAGCAGATCATCATCAGCAAAGAGGCTCATTTTGTAACTCCTACTCCCAATACGCACTCCCTTGATATTCTTGTCCTCTTGTACCGTCAGCTCCCATGGCTCCATGACCAGGGCATACAGCAGGGGTCACAGGGGGCATCCCTGTCTAGTGCCCCTTTGTAGCCCCAGGAACCTTGATATTCCCCCATTAACCACTAATCTAGCCTTTGGCACCGAGTATAATGCCGCAATCCAGCCCAGCCACTTGACTCCCATACCAACTTTCTCCAGGACCCCAGTCATGAAGGCCCAACTGAAGGCCTTCTCTGTGTTGAAAGCCAGAAATAAAGCCCCTTCGTGTCCCACCTCAGGCGCAGTCATGACATGCAGGGTCTTGCATGTTGTCCGACCTTGCCTATTGCGCACAAAACAGTTTGATCCGGGGGTACCAGTTTGGGGATGTAGACTTCCAGTCTGGATGCCAAGATTCTTGCAAATATCTTGGCGTCCGTGTTTAGCCATGATATGGGCTCATAAGAGGAGCACTGTTCCCTGTCCTTACTTTGTTTGGCGATGACCGCTATCGATGCCTCCAGCAACGTGGGCAGTATATGTCCTGGTCCCTCAATGGCATTAAATATTTGGGCTAGGGGATCGGCCAGCAGTTCTTGGAACTGTTTATAAATATCTGAGGTGTACCCGTCTTCACCCGGGGCTTTACCCGACTTCAGCTGAGCTATCGCCTGCCGCACCTCCTTTGCCTTAATGTCGCTCTCAAGGAGTGACCTCTTGCCCACTGCCAACCGTGCCGCTCTCAGTGTGGGGTCGTGCATAGAGGTTCTCATAATATGCTGCAAAGCAGTCTTCTATATTCTCACTAGTTGTATGCATCTGGCCTTTTCCATCCCTGATCTTGTCAACCTTCCTCTCCACCTTGGCCTCACGGATCCTATTTGCCAAGAGTGTCTCCACACGGTCCCCTTTCTTTTAGTACCTTTGCTTAACGTAACGTAGCCTCACCTATCGGGAGCAAATGTAGCTCCTGTCTTTTGTCCCTCATGTCTCTCAGGAGTCCCGCCTTGTCGGTCCTTGGTTTTGCTAGCTGCATCTGCATGCTCTGCAGTTCCCCCTGCAGGTGCTGCTCTATCAAGGCCCTCTCCATCTTCTTCCGTGCCCCCTCTGCTATCAAGAGGCCCCTGAATGTAGCCGTTTCTGCCTCACACGGGTTTCATTGTTGTTGTTTGTGTCAAAAAAGCAGCACATTTCTTTCCCCATAAATTCCTTGAAGATGGGTTCTCGCAAGAGATCGTCATTGCAGTGCCACCTGGATGCCCCCCTATCCCTTCTAACTCCATTCCACCGTTACCATCTTGTGGTCCGACCACGTTACTGCTTCATCCCTGGGGCATGTGGTTAGGTCCCTCTGCTCCTGTGGTATCAGCAAGAGCTCAATTGTGGGGTATGTTTGGTGTGGTGGGGAAAGTAAAGTGTACCCTCCTTGGTGCGTGTTGTGCATACTCCATACATCTGCCCAGTAGTAGTCTTGCGTAAAATCTCTGTGGGTCTTATCCTTTGTTTCTCCACTGTCCCCGTGGGCGTACCACCAATCTAAAGCTGGGTCTGGGATCATATTAAAATCTCCCCCCACCATTGTAGCCCTTTCCCCCAGTCCTCCAACACTGCGCACAGCTTTCTCAGGAATGTCACCTGGTTCACGTTAGGAGTGTAGATTGAGGCTAGGGTGACCATTTCCCTCTCTAGTTTGCCCTTGACTGCAGTAAATCTGGCCCCAAAGCCCCTCTTAATTTCTGGCCCCAAAGCCCCTCTTAATTCAGACCTCCTTTAGGTGTCTAGCCTTTGCCATCACCATGCCTACTCCCTGCTTCTTTGCGGTTGTGTGCGAGGCCCAGTACATTTGTCCCACTTATGTCTCCTTTAGGGCCTTTTCCATCCCCCTTACGATAGTGGGTGTGTTGTAGGAATAACACAGCCAAATTTAATTTCCGGAATGTGTTGACTGTGGGGGACCTCTTATTCAGAGAATTTAGCCCTTTTACAGTCTCTACTTTCACCTTATCTATAGTCTTGCCTGGCGAATTCCATATCAGTCACCAAGTTCTCTTCGAATTAGCTTTCCTCTGAGCCCTTGGACAAGCAGTGCGTGTATTCTCTCCCCCGACCACCCCCCCCCTGCCCCTTCCAACTTTCCCTTGATTTGAACTTTTCCCGAAAGTGGCCTGTGAAGGACAGGCCCGGCTTGGGTCAGCAACCCAGCCTCCCTGAGACACATTCCAGGTTACTAGGACAGTGTTGGATTCCCCACCCCACCGGAACACGAACAAAACCAGTAACCATAACATTCTTTATATCCCCTCTCCCTTATCCAGAGCAATTCACCAAATTCAGGGTGTAGCCCGCTTCATCCTTGACCCTTAGGCTGCGAAGATTGAGGCTTCCTGGATTTCCTCACTTAAGCACTGTTTACTGGTGCGGCGGGTTGTGCGACGCAGTGGCTCCATTGGAATCTCTAGTCATCTGCAGGGACCCTGGGAACTTTGCTGCACTGTGGAACTTTTGCATTACTGACTGGGTGAGCGTCTGCCTGGAGGACGTCTTTGCGGGTTGCACCCTCTGTGCCTGGACTATAGAAACAAAGAACATGATTGCCTGAGCACGTTGTGCATGTTTGTGCTCAAATTAGTCGGCATATACTAGTCCTCTGAGTGTAAATGTGCTGATACTTCCTATTTTTTTGTTTTTTGTCAGGTCTTGGCTTGACATGCTGACTCCGCCCTCTGGGCCTCAACTCCCTTTCTCTACGTGATTTAACCATAGAGGCCAGCGCACCCGCTTGCACCTATAAGTACACTTAAGTACTGTTTACTGTTCACGCGGCGCGGGACGCTGAGGTCTTAAATTTTAAAATACTTTTTTGTGCCTTATGCATTTTCTCTTGCATGAACTTTCTCAGATTTGACCCTTATGTGCTGGAGAGAAATTAATAGAGTATTACCGCTAGAGGGTAATTACTACTTAGCCTTCGAAATTTTGGAGGGTTGGACTCATTCACAATCGAGTGTTTATTCATGGGTGAGTACTGAACTGTACTGAGGACTGTACTGATGTTAGTGCAACCAGTGTCTTTCTATATTCTATGGGGTGTGTCTTATCGGTCATTCCTTATTTGAGTGGAGGGAATTGATGTTAACTGTGCATATACGGTGGGTCTAACCTGCTATCCTTATGTAATAGTGGAAGGATTTGATGTGAGCTGCGCATGTTAATAACCTTAACCTGGAGGGGGACATACTGATTCTGCATTTGAGGGCGTAAAGTTGTAGTATTTTTATCTGTACTGGATGAAGTGCAAGAGGGTTCTGTCCTCCTCAGTACCCATAATTTGTCCCTCGCTGTGTGGTAAGGTCTTTCTTTCTCAGCGGGTCGTGCCTGCACTGCTCCTGAGTGAGCAAGAACAGTTCTATTGACTGCTTGCGGGAGCATGGTTGGCACGCTTCGCAACGGAAAGTCTGTTCGACCCATACAGGTAGTGAAAAAAACATATTCTTTGGCTAAACCAGCTTTTGTGTTTTATATGGATAACCTTCCTATAGGAGATCAGCAGTCTGACCCCCCACTAAAAAACATCCCAAATGGCTTTACTGGGTCAAGGGAACACCTGTCTCCGGTGAACTCTCTGGCGAATTGCAGAAGTGTTGCTTTCCCACTACAGGCGGAAGAGATCATGGGGGATGGAATTCCAAACACAGGCCCTTCCGCCATACCTCCCCAGAAGAGCTTGCTAAGCGTACATGAAAAGATGGGTAGATAGTCAGTGGGACAAATAGAGGAGGGAGCAAAACCAAAAATTGGGGCTGATACGTCCCTGTTGGCGCCGGTGGTTCTGGCAGAACTTGACAGAAGGGTCCGCCTGTCGAAAGGGCCGTCAACACCTGCCAGGCCGAGAGCCAGGGGTTTTGACAATGTACATTTGCATGAAGCTTCTGAGGAGGCTCCTTTCTCCCCCCCGCCTATGCCCATGACGGGAATTAACTCTATTGGTACCAATTTAGGGGTTAAGGAAAAAGGGACAAACAGCAAGGATAACGTGGGGCAGGGTAGCCAAGCTGGCAATTTTATAAAATCTTCAAGCCCCGCTTCCCCCACTTCCCCTATACCAAATCAGTCATTTGGAATAACTGATCCGCTTATAGGACCGTTTTTTGAAGGCATCAATTATGACGACACGGCCTCGACATATGCCACCTTTCCAGTCTTAACAAGGATTCTTAATCTTCTGGATAAGGGCCATGAACGGACCCACCTGGACATCCAGGAACTTAGATCATTGATACTGTTGAATACAGAGAAGACTTGTAAATTGGAGTGTTATCTTTTGGCCGTAGAGAGATGTGTATTGATGGGGGGGGGGCACAGCAAAGCGCAAAATCGAATTTTCTGCCATGATCAGACTGTGCAAACGGAATGTGAGACTTTGGCCGTCTCTAAATCTTATGCAGAGGTTCTTACTAAAGGGAACAATGACACACTGCCTGCTCTCTTGAGCAGCCTGGCTGAACTTAAGGCTCTGGTGACCTCAAACGGTACCCGGATTATAAGTCCGAAGGACAATATTGGTGGAGTTTACATATCTGGCAAGATTAGAAGAGAAGCTGGCATCTAGCGAAAGCTTCTCTGAGACCGGGGAGACAGCTACTCACACAGATAGTCCCTTGGTACGCCAAGGGTATTGGAGGAAGGAAGAGACCCGGATGGTGATGATAGGGGGTCGGGGGGGGGAGGGGTCCAGGGAAAGGGATTCTTCCACAGAATGTCCAACTGTCAACAATCACCATCCCTCTCACAGGGAGAAAAAAATGAGGGCCATGGCCATCGGACGCAGGGCGGCTAGGGCACATAGTTCTGTCAAAAATCTGGGAAAAAAAAGAACCTACCTGCCTTTAAAAATTTCCAACTCTAACGCCAATCTAAAAGATGTATGCAGTCTCTGTGGAAGGTGGCATTGGTTTGTCCCAACTTGATGAGGAAAGCAAAAAAGCGTTAGAACTGAAAGAATTAGGGACCCCAAAAAAAAACATCCAGGCGGCACACTCCGACCATGTCCAGCGCTTAGTGGACTCATTTGAACCTGAGGAGGGTGACTACGGAGAAGCATCCGATACCCTGATTGAGGCTATGAGCCACAAAGGAAACCCGCAGACTCGCAAACAAATTAAGAAAATGTCAAATAAAAATGTACAATTATTGGAAGAGAAACAAGCAGGGAGAAGGACACCTCTGGGCTCTAAAAACTGTAATGATGTGATGTCCTCTCTAAAAAAAAGACCACAAACAAAATAAAAAGTAATAAAAAAAATAACGGCCCCAAATGACAAGACGGACATTAAGCTCTTTTTTACACCTAAAAAACTAAAAATAGCCTTGGCAGCTGTGAGGAGAACAAGAGCATCCTTCCCGCTCCACAGTCTATATCGTCAACACAGGTACCTAGAAATTACCCCCCCCCCCACCCCCCCGGTACCGCAAGAGAAGGTTGAGGAAGTGCAAACGGATGGGCTGAGGGGAGTGGGGCCCTCCATAAACGCTGGGGAGGTGAGAAATCCTGGGGAATCCTATACCTCTGGAAGTACGATGGGAAGGAATGGGGGGGGGGAGCTCCCGTTGTCATCGGTACCCTCCCTGGTTCCTAGTGAGGACATTCAAATCTTGGTAAAACAGGCCCTAAAGAATTTGTTAGAAGATTCTAATAGGCAGGGCGCCAGACTCCCAGTCACCTATAATTGGATGGAAGCAAGGCATAATTTAACTGGAATAAAGGACAACCTAGAAGGACCCCTTACTGATATTAAAGCACTTTGACCTCCTCAAGATTATGTTGTTACAGGAAAACATTTACTCGAGCCATCATCCATGATTGGGCTGGGCCGTGACCTAAATAATCCGTATTATAGCTCCGGAATCTGTTTTAGTCACGGGGGTGTTGTTAATGTTCAGCCCCCATTGCATGATCATGCAACACACATAAGTGAGGGATCTGCAAAACGGACAACTCAGTCAGAATCCTCCAAATTACAGCAAAATCAGTTGAGTGATCAGCATGAAAAGAGATGCATATCTGAAAGAAATATGCACGTCCAGCAGCCCAAAGAATGGGTGAATCTGGTATGAGCTGCGCATTCGTCTGAGGGGGAAACTAGTAAGGCCCATATGGCTGGTGCAGAAGAACTGCAGAAAGAAGGGGAGAACAGAACGTGTCCTGAATATCCTATAGGGGGGGGACAAGCACAGTCCACACATGTCCAACAAACAAGTTGCAAGTAATATGATGCCCAATAGAATTGACTGGAGAGCCCCCACTTTTACTGACTGTCCTAACATTATGCTATACTTCATGTTCTCGCAGGGCGGTCCTGACTCACTTAATCGTCAAAGAATTTTAACTCTATTCAGTGAAATCCCTAGGCTTTCTATGATTTCATCCGGTGACATTAAATTGGTTGATTTCATTCACCCCCCTGAGGTTCGACTGTGTAAGATTGGTATTTATTTCCCAGGCGATTATGGAACTAGTGGCTTCGGAAATCGACTCCTTACACTGCTTCGGCTTCAATCTAGAACCATTTAAAAATAGACTGATTAGCCAAGGGGTGGAGGTAGAGGGTAGTTATTTTTTTGATGCTACTTTACATTCACACACGGAGGGGGCTGAGGAGGCAAATATGCAAAGTCAAACCCCAGAAATCGATCTCAAAGGGCTGATGCAAATGCTTAGTGATTCATTGGCCAAGATACACGCATTAAATGTGAAACTATGGACTCCAGCGACATATGTAGTTGTATCCTGGAATTCTAGGGGAAATAAAGTTCTAAGGATGGCGTCTGACAGCATTAGCCATCTCATAGAAGCAAGTATCTTTTGTATCCAGGCAACTTGGGCACTTTCTCCTTTGGTTCTGGATCGGTATTGTCTGCATCAAGTGCTAGCAGTAAAAAAATCAAGAGGAAGACCCTCGTGGGGTGGGGAGGGGGAGGGGGGGGGTTATGCTTATTGCAGTGAGCAACTCCCTTCCCTTCAAGTGTCTTAAATTCTTTTCGCCTCACAAGGGTTGTATTGCTTTGCTGCTACATTTGACCCCCGCCCACACCCCCCGTTCCCCTTGGCCATTTATTGATAGTAAATGTTTATTGGAGCCCTGGGCTCAATTTAAAGGAATTTATGAACCTTATTGAAGGTATAATTCAGGAGTGCCAAATATTGGGTAAAATTTTGAATGTTATTGTCATGGGTGATTTTAATTCCGAAGCAGGTATGTGCTCAAAGGGGGCACTTAGGGAGTCTACTGTTTGCACTAATGCACTAATTTTCTCGATCAGCTCATCGAGAAAATTAGTGCAGGGCTGGCAGTGGAATGATTTTCTGATGACCTGGGGCTTAAATTGTGTAAATGATTATCTGAGTAAGGATGTGGCTTGCTACACTTGGACAAATGGTTCAGAGTTTTCCACCATAGATTTCATCTTTGTTACCACTCACTTAATTTTATATCTGATTTTAAAATTATTCCCTCCATGGTTAGTGATCATAGTGTCCTTAAGATGACCCTCCAGGTGCAAACTGTAGCCGCGCCTAATGATGTATACCCACTCAGGATGGGGCATAACACTGCTGGGAACAGAATTAATTGGCATGGGGACAATGTTGAGAAAGTGAATAAGGTCTTTTTTCAGGACTACGACAAAAATGCATGTGATAAAAAAAAATTATGTACACCCATGGGGAATTTAATTGCTATATCAAGGGTGTTATCCTTGGGCCCCAAGGGATTAAGAGACCCAAGAAAGCAGGCCCCACCAACACGCACGTTTTTGATCCCACAATGTACCTACTGAAAAAAGAGAGGAATCGTGAGATTCGTAGCTTAGCAAGACTTCCGTTCACTCCCCAATTGGGGATACTATCAAAAAAGTAAGAAATAAATGGAAAATCAAAGCGCGCACACTAAAAGCAAAAATCTTGCAGAAGGACGCTGAAAGTATATTGGAGGCACTATCCAAAACGAATACGAGAAATTTCTGGACCTTGGTCAACAGAGGTGGAGATGCTCAAGCCAGAGATCAAGGAGTGTGTATCTCCTCTTCAGTCTGGGAAAAGCACTTTGGGTCCCTATATTGTCCACCTGCCTCTAATTGGCTGGTACCGGCCGAGATTCTCACATGTCAATGGGACATCCCCTTTACATTGCTGGATGTACAAAAACTTATTTTTAGATGCTCGTCTTCACATGCTCCTGGGCCAAACATGCTTGCTAATGTTATTTTCAAGGGAATACGAATCTGTAGCGCTAAAATCCTGTATCTTCTATTTAAGGACATTGTTATATCCAGGGTTTTTCTATCGAGCTGGCACATGTCTTTTGTTGTACCCATCTATAAAAAGGGCGATGGGTCTATACCATCTAGCTATAGGCCTATCGCCCTGCTTGATGCCGATTCAAAAATCTTTGCGTCCTTAGTCCTGGAACACATCCAAGCCTGGATGGATGGAGAGGCAGTTTTCTCTCCTCAGCAATTTGGTTTTAGGAAAGCAGTGGGTACTGACTCGGGGGGAGGTGGGGGGGGGGGGTGGGGCCGAGGATGAGGGGTTGTAGGGGGGGGAGGCTGGGGGGAGGGGGGAGGAGGGGGGGAGGTGGGTGGGGGGGTGGGGGAGTGGGGAGGAGGGGGGTTTTGGGGAGGAGGGGGAGGGGGGGAGGAGGGGGGGGTGTGAGATGTCTATCATGCAGCATCAGACCAGGTCAAGAGGTAGCCAACCAATATACTTGGCGTCAATTGATCTGTGGCGTAAACTGTATGCTTTAAATATGCCCGCACAGTTGATAGCTATCCTATATAACTTACATGCAGAAACCAAAATTAGGGTTCGTCTTAACACTGAAGGAACCCTTTCGGAGGCAATCACTACAAGTAATGGTCTGAGATAGTTTTGCTATGGGATGGAACTGGCCCACTCTTGGTTCAGAAGTGAATTTACAAAATATGAGGCCCGCTTGCTAAGGTCTTTGGTCTGATGCCTTCCGAAGTGTGTTACACTTGCGGCAATACGCTATGAACTAGGGTTATATTCTCTGTCAAGTATAATTCTCTGTCGCAGAGTAATGCTGTATAGGAAACTGCTTGTTGGCAAGGATTCCAATCTGTATGGAATCTTGGGACGGGGCTTGGTTGCTGGAGCCGATTCGTCAGCGTTATTGCGGGAATTGGAAAGGGAGGTTCAAAGATTTACTTATTAAGAACCCCATGAAGGTCAAGACACTTTTGTGTAGGGACGGCGGTACATGTCTGGTGGGACTGCCCTACAATGTAACCATTCTGGAGAGAGGGCCGGCAAGCGCAAGAACAGGCCTTTGGCCCAGGGGATGGAAGAACACCGGCCCAGATCCTCCTAGGCGTCGGGCGCGTCACGGGGGTGGGAGAACCCAGGACAAGGGGAAAAAGCTAAAGTAATACTGACATTGGCAGCTATGATGTTAATAGCCCAAAGATGGAAAAGTACTGATGTCCCCATGCTCCAAGACTGGCAACGAAAAATTTGGGAAATTGTGGCCCTGGAATGGGCAAAATACGCTTTGGACAACAAGGTCCAAAACTTTGCCGTGGAGTGGGGGGAAATTAATGACTTTCCTTAAGGTTGAATTTAGGGTGATGTAGTGTCCGCAGCACCCGAGGCTGTTAGAACTGCAATAAACGGGGAGGGTGAGCCTGGACAGTGTGTTTGTTTTTTTTTGTTTTTTTTTATTTTTTTTTTTTACCAAGGGTTGGTCCGATGCTTCGTGGGAAGGGAGTGGGGGCGGGCGGGGGGGTTTGGGAGGGGAATGTTTTCGTTTTCACAAAAAAAGACACTTTTGAAACGTGCAGACTGGAACTTGACGGTTAATCTAATTAACAGAAAAAAATTGTATGCGCATCTGGTCCATAATAAAAAATGGGCATAACGGAACCTTATCTCATGAAATTCCCCTGCAAAGGGCTTAGACATGAACTCATGAGATTTCGCTTCAATGTTTTGGCAACTGGCCAAATTATGAGCATAAGGCGAGTTCTTTCTACCGCAACGGCTAAATGCCGATTTTGTAATCTTGACAAAAAGGGACGTAACTCTGCAACATTTGCTGACTAAATGTGTGGGACTTAGACAAGGACGCGTTGAATATTTTCCCAAATGCGTGCCTAATCCGGAGTGTGTTAATCTTGAAGCACTCTGGATAGATATGTTACATGGCTCCAGGGTTAAACTGCAATTGTCTGTGCTACGCTTTTTAAAATCTAAATGTGAATTGCAAGGAGATATGCCGGCCAATGATCTAGGAAGCTAATCTGGTGTGTAATTTGCCTGAGTTTGAATGAAAAGTTGGGGAATAAACCACAATAGTGCAATATCTCGTTTCCCCAAAGATAAAGATGTTAAGTTTTCTTAGAAATGTAACTTAAAAATTCATGGAGGAAAGAAAAAAGTTAACACATATGCAACGTTACTTTTGCTTGTCCTTTGTCCTATATCGTGTGTATTTGTTTTTATCTATTGTAATTTTATGTATTGTAATTTTATGAATTTTAATCTTGATGTCTATTTTTGTAAAGGTTACTGTGTAGCCAAAACAAATAAAAAAAGAATTTAAAAAAAAATGTCCTCACGCTACCATCCCTCATTCGGCCTCTCGGCTGAGCAAAGGCATTGTTGAAGCGCTCCACTCGCTTACGTTTACCCTTGTGGTCTTGTTGCTGCCCCCTTTCTGAAACTCTTGTAGCAGCGGCCCTGCTTCGTCTCCCTGTGATAATTTGTAGTGTTCTCAGTCGTAGTCAAAAGACGGCGCGAAAGGAAATCTCCATCAGTACCTGAGCCCTCCCTTGCGGAGCCTTTAAGTCAGGGGCCTGCATTTCCTCTCCCATTTCCTCTCGTGCTCTATGGTGTAAGAGGATAGGTCGTGAAAGATAGTCACAGAGGCTCCTTCCCATTCTATTTCGCCCACTTCGCAGGCTTTCCTAATGATCTCGTCTTTGTCGCTTTATCAGTGGCCACCACTGAGCGTGGTCCTCCCGCTGATCCGGCCCCTCTGTGGACTCTATCAAAATGGATCTCCCTCTCTGTCTCTCCTCCCAGCAGTCGTCTCACCAGGCACGTCAGCAATAGCTCCAGATCCCTTGGGGATTCAGTTTCTGTACCAGGGAGCCGCAGTATCCGCAGATTGTCTCTCCCTGTTTTCCACATCTTTGAGCTTGGCCATCACCTCTTTCTCCTTGCGTTGCAACTCTCGGACCCTCATTTCTAGGGCCACGTGATGTCAGATCTGTCAGCCATGATGTGCTTGAGGGTCTTCCACCTTTGAGAACCCATCTACGACGGCCCCCAAGGAGGACTGTACCTCTGTTCTGAATGCCTTAAGTTCCAAAAGGATGGCTTGCACGTCCTGCTTCACGGTATCCGTACCCCCGGCCGCCATTATCCCCCTGCCTGTTTTTGTGTGTTTGTCGGTATGCAGTTCTGAGGGGGTGTATTGTCCTCACTGGAATCCCCTCTTATATGGATGAGCGTGCTTCTCGCTGGGTTGTTGCCACCCTCCTGCTGTCACGCCAGGGGCTCTCACAGTTTGTACTCCAAAAGGCTTCACCTGTTGAGCAGTTCTGGGCTGCTATGTTTGCCTTGCTGTTTGAGATCTCAGTCTATGCCAGTGGTTCACCTTGGGCCCCGGGTCCAGTTCTTTCTCCTCAGAGTGTTTCACTTTGTGGTATCACCCGAATATAGCCCCCTGGGCACGATTCTTTCCTTCCCTTTTCAGCATGTCTCCCCCCACGTTCCCTCAGGCAGTATATGAAGCGTGGGGCTCCTCGTTCCTGTCCCTTCTGTTATGTGGGCTCCCTTTCACCATTTTTCAGTGCACTGTGGTTTAGCAGGGGGAGTGGTAGAGGCAGGGGAGGGTAGGGTGGCTTCCGGTTGTTGCTTTCTAGGGTCTCCTATCCACGTTGTTCTGCATGCTCTTGCACATATCTCTACACTATCCCTGTTTTTAGCTTAGTGCATGATAAAGCATGCATGCACTGGTTACTATGGGGAATTCTGTATTGGTTGCCTCGTTTGTCTCCTCTTCATAGTATAATTGGTGGATTTTGGGGTAATTGAGGATTTGCTGGATTGGTTAAGTGCTGTGAAGACTTTTGTCTTGTTCAAGGGGACCGACAAGGTGGAGACTTGTGTGACCCGGGTGCTTCCCAGAGCCAGTAGACCATGGCAGTATAAGGAGGGTCCTGAATAGCCCCTTCTTGGTCCCCACCACATGGCAGGGACAGTCGCAGTACTGCTCCTCAAACCACTTGTGGGTGGGTTAGACCTTTCCCACTGCCCTGGTAGGACATCCGAACCATGACTGCTTTGCACCTACCCAAACCCTTTTGGAAGTCCTGGAGAGTAACCTTAGAACAACCTCTCTCCAAATGAGGAAGCCCCAGGCAGTCACTGAGCAGAGACAAATTCATAATGTGAGCAAAGGAGGCTTTCCCTTTAAGGGAGAGGTTTATCCTGCACTTGTCACTAACGAAGAGTGTGTTAATACTTTTGCCACCTCCCTCTGCACATTAAAGAATTCTCCTATGACCGTTCACACAACCTGTTTTGAACTCTGCAAACTTGCGGCTAAAATGTTGCGTGCTCAGGAATTCCAGAACACTGAGTATTCAGCGCTGGAAGAAGAGTTGCAGCCTCATAGTTTTATGGCAAAGGATTCTGCTGCCGGGTTAAAAGATGAATAATTCTCAGCATGGCCACTGAGTCTAAATATTCTGCAAGCTCGCCCTATGTGTTTTCTGCCAGTAAAACACCTGCTGGAAACGCCAAATAGCTCAGTGCTGCACATGCAGGGCTCTGAAGGGTCAGCAGAGATGTAGTCAAATCCAAGGTGTCAGATAATCCAATTGTAGATCATGAACCTTAAACATCAAGCAGTACACATAGAAAAGACAGCCAATCACACCCTCAAAAAATTACCAACCATGGGTGCAGACACCCGTAATTGACCCACACAGGGGGGAAACGAGAATTCCAATAATTCCTCTAAAGCAGCCTTCAAG
This sequence comes from Ambystoma mexicanum, assembly GCF_040938575.1. Taxonomy (NCBI): domain Eukaryota; kingdom Metazoa; phylum Chordata; class Amphibia; order Caudata; family Ambystomatidae; genus Ambystoma; species Ambystoma mexicanum. Next base: position 392,138,503 of record NC_090921.1, read on the forward strand.
GCCATCTCCACAGACTACGAAACTGTCATCATTAAGGCCAAAACTGCATCCTTCAATACCACAATTGAAACTACAAAATCCGGGACGATCTTTAAAGAGTTGGAAACCCCTTCCTCACCTCCTCCTACCCTCCCGAAGGAGATTGTTAGATTTTCATATCGTGGCGATAAAAGACTTTTACCGACACAATGTTTGGAAGCGCGAACGAATGGAGCACTCCAACTTTATCTACTAGAATACACAAGATTCAGTGATTATCGTCGCCACAATATGAAAATCTAACAAGACAAATGACGACTGCTCGCCTCCCCCCAATTTGGGCTACATTATACCAATGGAAAGGCACAACTGAATATAAATTGCCGGGGGATGACAATCTAACACAGAAGGACAGACGAGAGAAATATTACTGAGATTACCTCTCCAGGCTCCCTTACATCTTAAGCATTAAGATACCCCCTCAAACAGAGGTCCGAATAGATTTATTCAGAAGCCAACATCGGACTATAAAAAGGATAACTTCCCGATATACACAGGAACATACCTTTTTTAAAGACCCACTCGCCCTGACAAGACTAGCTGCAGCAAAGAACACTCAAGTTCGACATTAAAACACGAACACCAAGATTTACCAACTCAAGAGATATGCATTGATAGCATGCTCTAATGTTGATGGAAAACTGCTGTTGTTGTTATTTTTCTAGAATATCTCCAGAGACCGTGACACCACTCCTGATGAAAGTTCCTTGATAATGCTTTGAGAACTGAAACATGTAGAGTTCTTCCATCTAGATTAAGCACTAGATTGACGAATATAGCTACCTGAAGTAGGGTTGTATAAACAGTGCAAGATAGCAATCGCTCCCTGCGCTGTCAATAGAATCAATTACCTGACAATCAGATTGAGGCCACTAAAGGGCTCTAATAACAAAGTTTCACGACTACATTGTCTGTGTGTTGTTTAACATAAATTGAATTGTGTATAATTGTTTTATGTAAAGTGAAAGGGATTGGCCCTTAGCTTTTTTTTTAAGCAAATGTGTTTTTCTACTCAAAATGTACTATTAAAAATGATTTCATAATGAATTTTACAGCACTAATTTAATGCATATTGACTGTAAACTGTTGATTATAGCTAACTAACTCCGTTGTCTAACATAAAATTCAATCCACCATGCTCGATGAGCATCCCGTCCCCCCAATACTCACACAAGCCAATCCCCTATGTTTGACTTTAAGGATATGAGTGAACCTGAGGTCACTGCCCTCCTGAAATCCATCAAACCTTCCAACTGTAAAGGAGATGTCTGCCCGGCCCAGTTTATCAAAGACTGTGCCCCTTCCCTCAACCCATTTATCACTGCCTTCATCAACTGCTCCTTCCAGTCTGAATATTATGTCCCCACGGGACTCAAGGAAGCGTGGGTATGTCTGCTCCTTAAAAACCCCTCCCTTGAACCATTATTGCCAGGGAGCTACAGGCCTATTACTAATGTACCCTTTCTTTTAAAAATCCTGGACAAAGCAGCCTACCTGCAAGTCCAGAAATTCCTTGAGGATAACCATCTTCTTGGTTTGCGGCAGTTAGGATACCAGCCATGGCACTGAATCTGCCCTGCTGGACCTCAAAAACCAAATGGACGACCTTAGGGACGCAGGCGAACCTGCGCTCCTTCTCCTGAATCTCTGCTGCCTTTGATCTGGTGGGTCGCAAGACCCTGTGCCTCTCTACTGCAGCTAATGTCTCCCTGAGGGCCTGTGCATGGATAACTTTGTTCCTACAGCAAAGAGCTAAGAAGGTCTTCTTCGATTCATCATGTGCTAACCCTAGTCTCATCAAACGTGGGGTCCCACAGAGCTCATGCATAGCTCCCATACTCTATAATCTCTTCACAAGGCCTGTGTTCAAAATTCTGAAAGCCTTGGGCAACTCGTACACCAACTATGCAGATGACACCCAGGTGCTCATCCCCCTCTCAGGTGATTATCTGGCAGACCAGAACACCCTCAACGCCATCTACTCAACTATTCAATCTTGGATGGCAGAAAACTGGCTATGTCACCACAGCGGTAACACCGAACTTCTGTTAATTGGATCTCCGTCCACCTTGGGCAAATTGGACAAACAATACAGTTCCTTCATTGTTGCCAACATCCCCATTGCCATTTCCCAATCCGTTAAGACTTTGGGCGTGTACCTAGATCCGAGCCTGACGATGAATAGGCAGGTTAATGCCATAACATCCTCCTCAGCCTACCACTCTAAACTTATTAATGCAGCTAGACCCTTCCTATCCCAACAAAACTGCCTCAACATTGACAGGGCAATAATTGGGTCTAGACTGGACTATTGTAATGTCATCTTTGTTGGGACCTCTCGCAAGAATCTTGCCAACACCAACTAGTGCAAAACAACGCCCTTAAGGCTGCAAGTGGCATCTCACGAAGGGACCACATCTCGGACGTCAGGAGGCAGGTCCACTGGCTCCCAGTCAAGGAAAGGATTGTATTCAAAATCATTGCCCTGATGCATAAATGCGTCCATGACATATATATATATAGTACTGAGATGTTGTTGTTTGGCTGCATTCTTGTAACCCTGAATTAAGCCTTTTTACTCTCCCTCGCAGCACCTCGATGCCTGCGGGCTGTAGTGCGCTCTACAAATACAATAAATAAATGAAAAAACGTTGCGCTTCCTTCAGTGTGGGTCGTAGCAAACTTATAGGAGGCTTATATTTGGAGAAGGCTGGAGACTTGACAGCCGTGGAAGAAGCAGAAGCAGAGCCTGGAGGTGCAGAGGAGAGTGGAGTAGTGACAGGATTCTAGAGGAGCAGGAGGCGGTTAAAGCAAAGATGGTTAAGAAGGCGATTACATCGGAATGGACCGGAAAAGGTGGTGGGATTCGAAGGTCAAAGAAGATGTGCTAATATCAAAAGATAAGATTGGATAGGAGAAGGTGGTAACCAGAATGGGGGTAACGGGTGAGGGAAATAGAAGAGGTGGTAGCATCAGAAAAAGGATGGTGGTAGCAGGAGAAGAAACAATCAGGCCAGGACCGATGAAGTCAAGAGAAGGGTCTAGGAGCCCGGGGCTAGTGGGAGGTAGTAAGTCCTCAAGAAAAAGGAGGTGGCTGCATCAGAGAGTGGTAGAGACATGGATGAGGTAACATCAAGGGAAGAGATGGACTGAGAAGAGGCAGGAGAGAGAACACCATGTGGAGGAGGAGCCCATGGTAATAAAAGGTTTTGTAGAGGAGACCCTGGCGAGGGGGGGGGATAACATAAGAATGGGCGGTTGGGGGGCAAACGAAGATTGAGATGGAAACATAAGGCAGCAAAGAAAGCAATCTGGAGGAGAGATATAGTTGGCACCTAATTAGTCGGAGCAGCATGTTGTAGCAGGCCCTTTTGGCCCAAGGTTGGACCACATGGTGGGAAGAGGTACGTGCTTGGGCATAGGGGGTTTGTAAGTTAAGAGAGGTGGACAGAGAAAGACCAGAAGCAAGTTACCTAAAGATCCCTCTTTCGCTTTTCCTCGCTACAATACTGAGTCCTGGTGTACGGACCTTGAGAGGCTGCATCTAGGTCAGACCAAGTCGAAGTATTTGAACCCCTGTAATAGCCTGCCATGCCATTCAGGGGTTTGATAACCACTGTGAACTGAGACATTTGGTTGTAGGGCCAAAAGGGCCTAATAAGATGCCCCGGAAGAGGTGTTAGAAAAGAGACTTAATCATATGAAGGAGAAAACCATCTTGAAATCGATCTAACCTGGTAACATAATCCTTAATAAAAGATCATGAACATTGACATCCACTCTTGCCATCCTCCTTGATCCAAGGTTGGACCCATTGATGGTGAAATCAGTCCACAGAATAAAAAGCATACAGTGAAGTAAAAATATTAGCAGCATGATGTAAAGCTTAAAATGAAATGTTTTTTTCTTCTTTTTTTGGCAGATGAAAAATGGACTACATCCCAGATGACATTTTCAAAGATCTGATGCTTGATGTGTTCGGAACATATGATGGACACATAATCACTCCTTCAAACTTGCAAGGTATCTTACTTTACATCCATTGTGACCAGCCAGAGCCGGCATTGAGCTGGTTAAATATTACTCGCCCAACAATGATACAAATATAAAAAGGAACTTGGTGCTTCCAGGCCTGCTGTTTCTCCCAGTCTCTCCCCCCCTGTCTCGCTCTTCTCCCTATCTGCTCTTCCTTCCCAGCCTCACCCAGGCCTGGCATCTCCCATCTATGGCTGAATGGGAGATGCAACATTTGCAAGATTCTTGGCTGGCGAGACATCTTGGGAACGGATTATGGCTGACAAGCCCTGGAGAGTGGAAACTGAGTGGCAGGTTCTTGGAGAGAGGGTTTAGGAGGCAATTAGGGGTGACTGTGGTGAAAGGGTAGCATGCATCTAGCAGTGGTAAGCACGTAGGGGATCCCATCCATGCCAAGCATACGTCACAATGACATTGCATGTTGATGGTAAACCTTAACTTCTTAAACTCATTTGGCTATACTATTCTTTGTCATATGACTCTACATTCCTCAATGTTTAGCTGGGTAGGTTAGTGGCCCTGCATTGCATGGATGTTGAACAGTGGCAAATGAGTTGTTTTGAAGCAGGGTGCCTCTTACACAGTAGCAATTAAAATAATGATGATGACAACACGATGAAATGATTGTTCCTCTGAAACCTAATAGCCTCAAATGTATTTTTGAAATAATACGCTTTAGTTCACCTATTTAATTTCTTTATTAGTATAGACTTTTGCTTGTGTCACATGAGCTAACATCATTAAACATTTGAAAGTGTGTGCTTAATGTCATTGGGCTTGTCGCCTGCTTTTAATTTTGAGAGGGGATGTACTGTGATGACGATGCAAAGGTTTGTAGCTTTTTTCTTTTATCTGGTACTGGTCTCGGCAGAATAAATGTATTGTCTGTTATTAGAGAGATCATCATAATATTCACATTTATATAGTGCTACGATCCCTCGGGCATCTGAGCGCTGCTTATTATTACCCACGTTGTGTGGTGCTCATATTTTGTTAGCTTATGCACTGAGTGGCCTGCAGTGAGATTTTGATGCACTTTAGTGCAGTAATCTTTTAACCTCTTGCCCTCCACCTCCACAAGTAAAGCCCTCCCTGATGAGGATATATACCTCCTTTTTGTGTAGCTTGCTTCTCCTTGTGTTTTGCACTCTCAAGCCTTGTCTTGTATTTTTATTTGACCAGCAGGTATACCAGAACCATTGTCCCAAAGCCACATAGATCGGGAACAGCATGGATCTGATGGCTTCTCACCTGTAAGGAAATCTGATACTCCAGAGAAGGATTCTATCCTTGGTGTTCCTGCTGAGAGTGATAAACAAGCATCTCACAGTGGATCAGTATCATTGAGCTTGGATTCCAGAAGAGAACATGTCTTGCAAGGGCATCTCAAGTGTCAACAACCTGACAGTCCCCCAAAGAGAAATGAAAAATCCTCCAACAGCTTCTTGGGGCTTTCACACTTTGATTTCAGTAAAGAAAGGTCTTCAATTAAGCATGCAGACCATCTCCGTTCTGCATGCCCACCTGTAAATAAGGCTCACAGTTCTGACAGCCGCACAGAGTCATCAAAAAACTCCAGAAATGTTACATCATTGATCAAGCATGTTGACCGTCGACGATCTCGCAGCCCTGTCAAGGGTAAGGTGCAAGCACCAGACAGCCTCCCAGTGTCACCAAGCTCGGATATTAGAAAGGAAACCTCTTCACTAAAGCATGCTGACCGTCGAAGATCTAGTAGCCCTTCAGAGAGTAAAGGAAAATCCTCCAGAAGTCGTTCAGAGTTAAAGCGTGGGGATGACAAAAAAGACAATATTCTTTCTGGCCATTCTGACCACAGGCAATCTAGCAGTCCTGCAGAGAGTAAGAAAACGGGTTCTACCAGACACACAGAGACCACAAGCAATCGGGAGAACCACACTGAAGAGCATCCCACTCGATCTGAGCAGAAAAGTGGACCTCTTGAGGGCAATTTGAGGAAGGAAGTGGCAGCTATAGCACATAAAATAGAGGCGCAGATCATGCAGGCAGCGACAGACAGTCTCTTCCAGAAACTTAAAGACAAGATGGAGGACCCAAATTTCCTCACCTTCTGCGGAGAGCAGTTGATCAAGTGGGCAGACTTGACTAGAGAACGCACGTTCATAAGTGACTCAGCTCGTGGTAGATTGGACACCGAAACATTCCAAAGTCTGATCACTGCGTTCAAATGCCCAGCTACACCAGAGCAGCATAAATACTGCTTTTCAAAAGTTGGAGAGGACTTGATTCATCCTACTTTCCAGAGCCCGACCTTGGACACAGAATTATTTTCAATGTGGAGCCAGAGCAGCAACAGTGAGGCCAGGACGATGTTTCTGAACAAGATTTACCCACTTGATAAGGATTTGGAAAAGATCCAGCACCTTATTATGAGAGCCACACTCCCTTTGTTTTTGGTCTGCAATTCGTTTGAAGTGAGTAGCAGCATCATCCCCGCATGGCAAAGGCCTAATCTCCTGACAGCTGTTTTAATGTGTCGCCATTCCCTGGTGCTGTTTGGACAGATTTTTTCTTTGATTTCATCTTTGAGGCAGGAAAAGGTGCTGGGGGCTCTCAACTTACACGGCAAGCCTCCCCAACCTTCGCGCTTCCCAAACTTAGACAATTCATGTTTGTTTGGACAGAAGTACATGGCCATACTTCACTCGTTCATGAAAAAAGGGCAGCTGGTCACTGCTGGCAGTGGGACCACCGCAAAAAGAAAAGCAGAGCACATTCCCCAGGATAACCCGAAAGGCCTCATTGAACATGGTGAGTAAAGGCAGCTGTCTATTGAATTAAAGCCTTTTATACTTGGCAATGACTAAAGAAGTGTTGACAAAGCCAATAGGTGTGGTTTCTTCAAATTCGAAAGATTTCATGTGATGAGCACAAAGGTGTTTTTTGTTTGTGTCATTTTTTAAGGCTCTGTCGGAAAAGGAGTCCTGTGTTTGTGAAAGGGCCCTTACTGTGAAATGTTGTCTATTTGTACTGTTCTGTGTTGCAATTTCTTGAAAGTGTTGGTCCAGTGACATGCTGTTCAGTGTTTCTTTGCAAAAGGCATATGCACAGCATTTTTCTTAAAAGCCTGTATAGGGCATGATCCAATTTTAGGGATTTGTACATAAAAGGTATGGAGTTATGGAAATATTCCTAATTCCAACAAACATGGTATCCCACACCTCCATCCACCAGAACCTTGTCCTCTTCCTTACGGAAACTGAGCACGCCACACCTTAAAGCACTATTTTTAAACCTGCTTGAGTTGTACTCTGCGAACCAGTGAAGAACAAGTACCAATGTCTTTCCTGGTGAGCTATTTGGGCTATGTTGTCATGCTAGCTAAAGTTCTGGTGGACTTCTTATACATATTGTGATTTGCCAAGAGAGAATGATGACCGCCTAACCCGCACAACGCTACAACTATGAAACATGTCTACGAGTATTCATCAGGCAGTGATCCAAAGAGACTTTAAAGAGCATTTATTTTGTTGGGAATCTAGAGGCCCTAAAACAACTATACTTCTTACAATTGCTTTACATTACATTTAAACCACTTAGGAAGAGATCGTGACTGGAGGAGGCCTTTGTGGGATGGATAGAAGTACCAGCCTCATAGGAAAAGAGATTCCAATTTAGTTTAACTTCTGTTATTTGATTTTCCTTCTCCAACTCATTTGAAACACTTGTTTCCTGAAACTCTTGATACACTTACAACCCAAACCGTGATTTGTCTGTTAATATTACTTCTAGATGAGAAACATTGTCATTTTCTGATTTAACCTCCACAGACATTCTGGAATGAGCTAACCTCCAAAGCCATTCAGGGATGAGCTAAAACATTTTCCAATCAACTGAGAAGACAGTTTCAGTCTTTTGCGGTGTTAAGAAGGTTTTTCCACAGCTCATTGCTGAGCGGTGTGTGTGTAGGGTCATATCCTGAATGGAGTAACCACATGTCCATAAAGTTAGAAAAATCTCTTTTGTTGGGTAGTGTGATGGAGCAGTCCGGCTTCCCACTTGGGAGAGAATAGGCTGACAACAAAGTACAGTTAGTCCCACACACGTAAACAGCAAAATACACTTTGCTTAATATACTGTAAAAATGTCAATACATTTATTAGTATTGCATAAGTATGAAAACGCTGTCAAATATATACTTTAGTATACACCAACAATGCAAGTATAAAAGAAAAATACGGTAAATCGATATGGCATTGGACCAACTTCACTCTATGATGCACAGTTTAAGAGACTAACCTACTAGTCCTAGTAGAGAAGAACGTATAAAAACATAAACAAAAGCAGGCCAAAGCCAACTGAAACCTACAATAACCATAGTACTGCAATAATGGGTTTACGTGGGTTACACTTTCTTGGAAACTAGTAAACTGAATGCAACTAGTGGGTACTTTTAACACGGTTACTTTTTATAATACAAGGTCAACTGCATTGACTTATTATATACAAATCACCTTCCTTGGAAAATTGCAGTTCTTGATCTACAACCTCCCGTACGATGAATCTGATGGAGTCATCCCTGATTCCCCAGTGGTAACCTCCTCCGATTTTGCCAGTGGACAGCCGCCGCTACCTGATCCTGGCAATATGAGGGACGATCACATGGGAGGAGACGGCCTCCGGGGAGATGATAGGACTTCATCTGGAGAGATATGGTATTTCTCATCTTTCCTTGAGAAGGATCCCCCTTGTCTGAAATTCCCATGGGTTATTGTCATGTTTCCACCACCGTTCCCATGAAGAGCAGGGAAACCCCTGTGATTAGGTCTGTGGAACAACCTTGCCTTTCTGGTGGAATTACCTTTTTCAATTCCATTTATCGACCCATTAAAAAGGACTTGCCATCTCAACCTTTTTTTGCTCAACCAAAATCCCTAAGTCGATCATTGGACTTCTATTCCCAGAGTTCATCAAGTACTGAGACGAGGAAGGAGAGATCGAGCAATGTGGAATATAACAGTCTCAGAACCTAGTGAGCGTGCTAGTGTTCCTGGACACACACCTGTTCCTGGGAAATGTAAGCAGCTCAAACTGCGAACGAAGCATAGCCGCTGTGGCGACTGGACAGAGAATGTTTTGTCTCCACGGAGTAGAGAATACACAAAACCAGAATTGGTATGGTGGAGCAAATCGTTACACCACCGAAAGAATAATAAACTGCTAAACTGTGGTATGCTGCGGGAACCAAGAAAAAGCTGGTGTAAAGCAGACCACGAGCGAGAAGAGGAAGATATCCCTTTACCGGCTGACCGCGGGGGAAGAAACCAATGCAGCCAGAGACCAGTGAGTCCTGAGAGCAACAGGGACACCGCAGCCTTTCGGCATACACAGCGAATTAAAATAATTGAAGGTTACTTACATAAGGAAAAGCAGGATTTTAGACATAATGAGGAAAGGGTGTTTGAATCAAAAAGTAAACCCTTTTCTAATATGTAAATGTACAATGTGCCGATATGAAGCCAGCAAAACGAAGATACTATATCGGAAGGATACATTATTAAATATTGTATGTAAAAAAATTTGGAACGGACAGACTCAAAAGTAGAAGTCCTGACAGGGGCATATGCCATGTAATGACAAGTGGGTGGAAAGCCAAAGACTTACCAGGCTATCTCATGTGTAAAAAGCAGAAGACCTGGCAGGAGAAGAGTACAACAGGCAATTGGAAGTCTGTAACACAAGTGCTGGCAGGGGAGTATACCAGGCACTGTAGAAGATTGTGATAGGAGAAGTTAAACAGTTGTTGTGCTTGGCCAATAAAGGCCCAAAGAACTGTTTTCAAGAAACAAAAAGATTGTGAGAGTAAAGAGGAATAAACGGTAAGGCAACTACCCTCTGGAGTTAAGAACTTCAGCCTTGAAGAAACTTTGGTTTGAGTAATTTTTCCTTTATGGACACTTTTCCAAACCAGCAAAGGTTAAAGACATTTCCCATTTTTCACCTTAACGTTTCGTTTTAGTGTGAGGGTCAGAATAGATGTTTGGACACTGTACAGTTGTTTTGCTTTGACACCTTGACGCAGTTCCTTAATTTTGATTTTAGGTAGGGAAAATCCTCTTGGTGCAGGGCCTTTTCCCATCCCCATTTCTTTTAATAAAAGTCTTTAACCCATACTATGACTGTCTTCTGTCCGACTCTCATTTCTGACTCCTCACACATCCCCTTTGCTGACCAAGGGAAAATGTCACTGTTCATGTAAGCAACGTAGACATTTGAAGAGGTTCTGAAAGTTCTCCCACAGGAAGCAATGGCGCCAAATACTATTGTTCAGCCACGGTTCTGGGGAAAAGAAGGGCAAGTTCTCCTTTTACCCAACAGGTGCAACATAAGTCATCCTGCTCCATGGGACTTTAAAATGGGCACCCACAAAGTATTCCATCCCAGGGTTCGGGAACCCATATAATATAAGTTCCCCAGCAAACATTCTAATTCAGGAGAACACCCTCAATAAAAGGGGTTGTGGACGGTATGAAGACTTGCACCCCTACAAAGAGAAAGAAAGCTATGTAAAATACAGCTCACATCCTCGCACATTAGTGAATAAAACAATCGGATCCCTATCAGAATTAATATTAAACAATGTTACCAAACATGTATTGAAACATTTATGAAAGGAATGCAGTCAAAAAAAGATAACTTGCTGCTTGTAAACTCATAACGTCAATAAAATCATAGTGTACCTCATAACCATACATACACAGTGTACTGTATTAAAGTATATGGAAATGCTGACAAATCATAACATATATTAAGACCAACAGTAAAATGTTTTACTGCTCCACGTATAAATTGCATCCAGAGTATGGTCCCCCTGTCGGCAAGGAAAAAAGATATGAAGAAAATAGTGTATTTATTTATTTTAAATTTGTATAAAATGCTGCATTCCCTTAGGCCTCAGAGTGCACAAATGAACACAGACAAACATACAATGGAGGAATCCGTAGGAGAAACCAGGAATCGGCAGGAGGGGTTGAACAATAAGGTTTTTAAATCCTTCTTGAATTTAACCAGAGAGGTGGAGGATCTAAGAGGAACAGGGGTACCATCCCCTCCAAGGGAGCCTGAATGGCAAAACATGACCCCCTGAATTTCTTCAATTTGAACCGGGCTTGATGCAAGACATTTTTGTTGTTAGAGCAAAGTACTCCAGATGAGTGTTGGAGGGAAATCCTATCCCTGAGCTACTTGGGGGCAGCAGAATTCAGACACTTAAAAGTCAAAGCAAGATTCTTGTGTTTAATTCTTTGTTTTACAGGCAGCCAATGGAGTTCCCTCTGAAATTCAGACACATTGTCCGTTCTAGCTAATCCGTAAACTGCCCTCACGGCACTATTTTGAGAAGATTGCAGGCGGGTCAGGTTTGCTTGAATTGTACCAGTAAGCAGGCTATTACAGTATGCAGTCAGGATTTGACTAGAACAGTAGCCAGGAGGGATCTGTTTTTCAAAATAAGGAAGGGTCTAATCTGATGAAGAAGCCTAACATAGACACAAGAGTGGATTTTGTAAACCTGATGTTTCATGGACGGAGAACGACGCCCAGCGTTTTGAACTTAGAACTGACCGGAATCACCTCACTCGCAAGGGGGAACTGAGCGTAGTTTGGGCCAATGGACTTTAGCCGAGCACCGTAGGCAATTACGAGCAACTCAGTTTTGTTATTCAATGCAAGGGCATTATGAGCCATCCAGGATTGTAATTAAGCTATAAATGTAGTCAATTGTCCTGGCATCGTCAGTATAACAACCAGTCAGCTCAATGAGCACCTGGGTGTCGTCCGCCTAGTTAGCCCATGCGACACCCAGGGCGTCTAGCATATCCAGGAATGGTTTGATGAAACTTTTAAAGAGGCAAGGCGACAGGCAAGAGCCCTCTGGCACTCTGCACGATTGACTAACTGGAAGGGCTTCAGCCTTACTCATAGCAACCCTAGATGACCTAGGACCCATAAAGGAGGAGATCCATGAGGCGGCTTTCTCTGAACAGTTAGCGATGCTGACCATCCTCTTCCGGAGTAGGCGGTGATCAATGAGATCAAACGCCACAGAGAGGTCGTGCAGCATCAGAAGTGCTAGGTGACCCTTATCAATGTTGGAGATAATGGATTTAGGTCCAACATCACTGTTTCACTGCCATGTTGGGCTCTGAAGCCGGAATGACTCACGGCCAAGATCTCATTAGCCTCTATAAAACTTTGCAATTGCAAGTAAGCCACGCTATTGATAATCTTTAACAAAAATGGAACATTAGTTATGGGCCGGTAATTCTCTTCAACAGCTGGGTCTAGCGTGGTCTTCAGAAAAAGGCTTGGATTACGCCATTGCTGAAGAACAGCTGGAACGGTGTCCTCCCTAAAGGGGCTGTTAACCAGTTTGGTAATCCAAGGGATGAGTACATCAAGGGAACCCTTAAGGAGGGTTGTAGGACATGAGTCACTGGCACATGGTGTAGACTTAAGATTTAAGATGAAATGATATGGCATTTATAACGCGCCTATACACAAGTGTTTCAAGGCGCGTTATCCAACACCTATAATAAAATGTAGGTGTGACACCAGGAAAAGTATTTTGAGGAGGAATATTAATGGAGCTAGAAATATCCTTAAGGGCGATGTGAGCCAGCTGGGAAGCTATTTTAGAACTATGGTGAGCACTTTTATCAAGAAATTCATCTTAAACCGATTGACACCAACTAAAGTCATTACTTTACAATTCTTTAAGAATTGTAAATAGTTCACTAGAGGATGATTTAGCTTTCTCGACGCAGGATTTGAAATTATTAGCCTTTGCTTCAAGAATAGTTTTTTGTAGTAGTGGGACGCCTTCTTTTATAGGTACCTAGGGTACTGGAGCAAGGATGTTTTCGCCATTCGCCTTCTGGTGCTCTTATGACTTTTCTCAGCTCAATAATGGTATCATCAAACCAGGATTTCTTAAGGGTTTCTATTTTTGTAATCAGAATTTTTTCCGGGGCCAGGGCATCGACAGACATCTGAAGAGCATTAACCAGATGAAGAGTTAAGTTGAAGGGATCATTAAGCTTTGGAATAGTGCCCAAGTTAGACGCAATATTGTTAGGAAAAATCCTGTGGAGCAATATATTGAATTTTTCTATAATTCACTTCAATGCAAGGTTTGATGCTAGTTTTAGGAGGAGCTGAGGGTAGTCCAATTTTTAAGGTGATCAAGGAGTGATCCGACCAAGGACAATCCTGCACAAGAAGGGTTACAGACAGGTACATTTTGGGCTAATCTCCAGTCCAGTGCGTGTCTGCCACAGTGAGTTTGTTGGTCACCAAGTTGAGGCAACCAAGCTGCCTTGAGTGATGATAGGAGAGAACAAGCTCTTGAGCCGTTGGGACCGTCAGCCCATAAGTTAAAATCTTCTGGGGGAAGGCCAAAAAGGGAATTTTGTCGTGGCAAACGCTGCAGCGAATCATTTTTCTTTTGTTCCCAGAGTAGATGCTAGAGTTGCCCTTAGCAGAAGGATAGCCAAAAGACTAAAAGAGAACACTAGACTGATGTATTGTCTGCCTATACTCTATATCCAGCTCACTCTACATATGGTGAAAACTTGGAAGAAACTTGTCCGGGGGCAGGGTAGAGGCGGAGGTGAGAGATGACACCTGTACTGACCCTGTAGGTTAGGCTCCCATTCTACGTCTACGTCCTAACCAAGTCATCCCGCTACCATGCTTGAACAGGGTAGATACCCAGGGGTGGGGGAAGCAGGGGGTTAGCATAGATTCTAAGAGTTGAGAAACAACTGACAAGGCTCCTGGCCCATCAACTAAAAACCCAAAGTATGACAACAAAATGGGGGTGCTATGGGACGCCAGGGGCAAAAGTTAACACTGGGAGGAGCACAGACTGTAGCTGTTTAGATACTTTTATGAAATACTCCACAACTGAGGGGGGAGCAGAGACATTACTGGAGAAATGCTATTGCCCATGTTGACATGTGCTGAATAAGAACTTGAGAGACCAATTTCGATGGAGAAAGTTATGAGGGCGATTGGGGCACAGATGCTGGGAAAATCCCCAAGCCCCGATAACTATTATTTCTTTCTTTTATAAAAAACAAATTTCAAAGAGTGCTCCTGCAACCTCTAGTTGACCTCTTCAATGGAATGAAGGTTACCTCTGCAGTAGAGTCTTGATTCTATTAAACACACAGAGGAAAGCATTATGCTTCCATTTCTTTTTTTTCCACTCTTCCAGCAGATTTAAATCTTCATACATCTTTTGTTTTTTAACTTCAAAAACAGAAAAACACTCAAAACATCACATCCCATGAACCCCAGTGTCTCTGGTTGTCCCAGATTTTGTCCCTGATTCCTATTAGCCACTTTGTGCGCAGGTCCTTTCATCATCGTTGATGCCTCCAACTGACATCTGTTGCCAACACACTCCAAACCGAAGAAACTAAAATGCTGGTCCAGGCTGCGCATGATCTGAAAACTCTCCAACCAGGGGTTACCTCACGGCCAACACTGGACATTACGACTACAACACATTGCCATCCCAGCCTTCAGATTCTTAGTCCGTCTTCTGATCATCACCTGCCAGAGAAGATACGCGTTAGGGAGGATAATAAGATGCAATGTAGCATCAATAACAGACATCCATTATTTCAGAAACAGCCACTCGTCCCTTGTGCCACTGAGTTGGATAATACTTTCCTCCATGTCTTTAATAAAATCAAGACTCTCTGCGCTACAGCAGGGGTAATCTTCATACTATGTCAAGACCAGAGTCGAGCATTATGCTTGTTCAAAGCGGTTCACCACTGCCGCCTCCACACGTGCTATCAAGCTTCAGGTAAAAGGCCCTAAAACGCGGTGAGTGTCACGCTGCAGGCGCAGAGTAACGCAAAGCGCGTTTCTCTGCTCGGGCGTGGTTTATATAGCCTCCAGGTATCCCTAGGTTGAACCACACCCAAAAAACTAGACCGCATAGCTCCGTTCATGGAAAGGAGCTATGTTGGGGCATCCATATTGCACAAAATGCATTACCAAGTCCAGTTTCCAAGTCTTTCCTCTGAACATGTATGAGCCTGGCGCCACAGGCACTGGGACTGATTCCAAGTGGGTCTCAGATGAGATGGGGGAGGCCTTTGAGGCCCATATGGAGGATCGCAGCCTGGCTCCAGTGTTTTGCCTAAGAGGGTTAGGGACACGGATCATGACAGCACTCTTCCCCCCCCCCCCCCACCTCCACCCCCCAAGGCCCCTCTCATGGTAGTTCTTCTGCCTGGCCCTGGATTGGTTGGATGGTTTTGATGGAACCTTTTTAGCAAATGAGGCGCATGGATAAACTCGCAAAGTTCTCATGTTCTGTCTTGCTGGCCATACCCTTTCCAGTCCACTAAATAGTATAGTTTAGATCTGACCTACTTTGAGTCCAGAATGTCATTGACCTCAAATTCTGGTTTGCCATTGATCACCACTGGTTTTGGTGGTGGTGTAACATGGGTTCCAGGTTGAACAGGTTTCAGGAGAGATACGTGATACACAGGATGAATTTGTTTGCTGGATGGTAATTCTAGTTTAACTGCTACTGGATTTATCACAGATGTGATGGTAAAAAGACCTAGGTATCGTGGGTGGAACGTCCGGGTTCCTTTTATAGGCACATAGTTAGACGCCAACCAGACTTCGTCTCCAACCTGGTAATTGGGAGCCTTCCCATGATGCTGGCCAGCAAATTTCTTTTGACAGTTCTTACCTTGAAGTAAATGTTCGACTGCCCTTTTAAAGGTTTGAGAAATGGTCATGTTTAAGGTTTTAATTGCTAGCATTTCCAGGGTAGTAGGGACATCTAGTTCAGAAGTGCGTGGATGCCTGCCGTATATGGTATAAAAGGGAGTCTGCCCAGTACTGGTGTGTAGAGAATTATTATAGGCATATTCAGCTATCCATAACAAGTCCGTCCAACTCTCTTCTACTTGATGTAGCATACAGCGTAGGTACTGCTCGAGCTTTTGGTTCATTCTCTCCGTTTGGGGATGGTGACTGGTAGATAATCGGATGTCGATTTGGGCCACCGAACAACACTTCCTCCAGAAGTTGGACTCGAATTGAGTACCTCGATCTGAGATCAGTACCGAAGGAAACCCATGGAGCCGTACGATGCGTTCGAGAAACACTTTCGCCAAACGAGATGCGTTTTGGAGACCATTAAAAGGAATGAAGTGTGCCATTTTTGAAAATAGGTCCACAACCACTAGAATGGTGTTAAATCCTTGACTGACTGGTAAATCGGTTATTAAAATAGAGGGATAGCGTATGCCAGGGCCCTGGTGGAATTTCCATTGGTTGAAGGAGTCCAGCTGGTTTTTTCTTCGATGATTTATTTTGCGCACACATGCCACAGGATAGGATGAATTGGATAATGTCCTTACGCCACCTGGGCCACCAGTAGCTTCGTTTTACCTTGGCTAGAGTCTTTGCAATTCCAGGATGGCCTTCGATTAAGGAGTCGTGATAGCCGGACATGACTTGTTCATGTAATTCTTTATTCAGCAGGAATAAACTGTTCCTGAAATAGGGTAGTTGGTTTTTAATTGTGTGATGTTCTCCTTGTGTACTCCACTCTTGTAATCGCTCAGGACTCATCAAGCGTTGGATTTCCTCATGTAGCTCACTCTGAGTCATGGTTGCTATAATGCTCAGGAGTTTGTCACTTGGAATAATGGCTTTTGGATCGGGGGTCTTGTATACCTGTTCATCAATACCCATACGGGAAAGGGCATCAGCCTTTCCGTTTTGGGCTCCCGGTCGAAACGTGATCACGTAATCATATTGAGCCAAGAAAGGGGCCCAGCGTAGTTGCTGTGAAGCTTGAGCCTTTGCTGTTTTTAGGTATTGTAGATTTTGATGGTCAGTGTTTACGGTGATTGTGTGCCTGGCACCTTGGAGTTGATATCGCCAGGCCTTAAAAGCTGCCTTGATGGCTAGGAGTTCTTTGTCCGTGATAGCGTAATTGAGCTCCGGTGGTGTGAATTCACGCAACCTGAAGGCTACAGGGTGTAATTGATCAGTTTCTGGGTCCTTTTGTGAGAGAACAGCTCCCATTATCATACTTGAGGCGTCCGTTTCCACCACGTACGGGAGGTCTGGGCAAGGATGACGTAGAATCGGGGCGGAAGTGAACCTTGCCTTGAGTTCCCGGAAGGCCTTCTCTGCTTCTTCTGTCCATAGGAACTTCTTATTGCATTTTCTTAACAATGCTGTGATTGGATGCACTATTTGCGAAAACCCTGGGATGAATCGGTGGTAGAAGTTTGCGAAACACAACATGCTCTAGATTACCTTGAATGAATTTGGCGATGGCCAATTTAGGATAGCATCTACCTTGTGCACATCCATTCCAATTCCTTTTGGGGTGAGGACGAAACCGAGGAACTCTACTTCCGAGACATGAAATTATCATTTTTAGAGTTTGGCATAAAGCTGATGTTGGCGGAGTTTTGCCAGAACAGATTGAACATGCTTGACGTGGTCCTGTTTTGAGGTGGAATATACCAGGATATCGTCAATATAAACTAGGGCACAGACGTTGATTAATTCCCTTAAGACAACGTTCATGAAGTACTGGAATGCAGCGGGAGCGTTGCAAAGGCCAAAGGGCATTACCTGATATTCATTCGGGCCATATTTGGTACGAAAGACGGTTTTCTATTTGTCACCCTTTTTCACTCGAACAAGATGGTACGCTCCTCTAAGGTCCAATTTTGTGTAGATTTGGGCGTCTTTAACTTGATCTAACAGTTCTGGAATGAGGGGTAGAGATTTTTTACAGTGATTGGTTTAATGCGCAATAGTCGATGCAAGTCCTCAAAACCCCTTCCTCCTTTGGCACCAAGAATAGAGGAGACACTGCTGGTGACTTCGAGGGGCGGATGAAACCTTTTGCCAGGTATTGATCTAAGTAGGACTTTAAATGCTGGTTTTCTGGTTCTGTGAGTGCGTAGGTTCGCCCACAAGGGATCTGTGTGCCAGGTATCTGGTCGATCTGGCAATCATATGGTCTGTGCGGCGGTAAGGTATTAGCTTGTTCTTTCTGAAATACATCTTGAAAGTCCTGGTATTCACTTGGTAGGGTACCGTTACCCCCAGAGTTATTGCTGCTGTTCCATGAGCAGAAGTACTAGTATCAGTCGACTGTTTTCCTTGATGGTAAAGTGTGAGCAGAACTTTCGGAAAAGGCCAACTCTTTTGCACGCCAATCTATTTGAGGATTGTGAGCTACCAACCACGGCATTCCTAAAATCAAACGAAACTGGGGCGCCTTGATGAGGTTGAAAGTGATAGATTCCCGGTGTCCATCCTGGCCCAGAAGGGTTAACACTGCAGTGCATTGGGATACTGGACCGGAAGCTATTTCCGTACCATCAACCGTGGTGACTGTGTCAGTGGTTGATTTACGCCTTAAAGGAAGCTCCATCTTTGCTGCGAGATCTTGGTCCATATAGTTTCCAACTGCTCCACTGTCTGTTTGCTTTTATGGCATGCATCCGAGATGGTTGCTGGTGGTTGATCAAGATCACTGACAATGCAAAATGGGAGGTCTGTAGTTCACTTTCTTCGCTCGACAAGCAGACCCCTACACTTCCTTGTCTGTGGCCCCTACGGTTCTCCTTGGTGGTTTCACTGGTCGCTCCTTAAGGAAATGGCCTGATTTTCCGCAGTACAAACAAAGCTGATGTTGCCTTCTCTTGTCCCTTTCAGCCTTAGTCAAGAGGGCCCTTACCCCTCTGATCTGCATTGGTTCCCCTGAGCTTTCTATTGCTCGTGGGACATTGTCCTTTGATCGTACATACATAGGGCGAGTGTCCAGTCTGATTCGATCTGCTCTTTGGTCTTGCAACCTATGATCTAGTTGAACAACAAGGTTAATGAACTCTGCACAGTTTTTCGATGGGTCCACTACTTGAGCAAGAACATCTTTTAGCTCCCCCCCGTAGCCCCCGATGAAATAACGTGGTTCTCTTCTCCTCAGGCCATCCTGCTTCGACCATAAGCCTATCGAAGGTTGCTACGTATGTTAATAAGTCTTGGTTTCCTTGACGAAGGGAGAAAAGTTTGTTGTCTAATGCCTGTCCATGGGTACGATGAGCGAAAGAGTTTCTCCATCTCCTGCTGAAAACCCCTGAAGTTGTGTAGCATAGGATCATCTTGACTAACAAAGGGTACAGGCCAGTCTGCAGCACTGCCACTCAGATAAACTAGCACAAAAGCAACCCGTAATTGGCTGTTTGGAAAGGCCCCAGGCCTACAAAGAAAATGAAGACGGCATTGGTTCATAAATGTTGCATACTTCTTGGGATCTCCCGTGAATCGTTCAGGTGGGGCCAAAGGAACTGCCCAGGAAGGGTTATCTGTACAGGATTGGCTGATGGTACTGGCATTGATGAAACGTTACCGGGCAATGGTGCATGTCCCGCCTGTGACTGGAGAAGGGAGAAGTTGCCGGCTCAAGTCGTCAGTGCGTTCTTTAGCGACTATCAACTCTCTCCTCAGGGTATTAGTCTCCTGCCTGGCTTAATGTACCTCAGCATGTAACTGCCCCAGCTTTTGGGCTAACTGGTCGGTTTCTGACATTTCCATGACGTCCAGGTGGATTATGGTATAAAGGCTTTGCGTTCTGTAACGCTCACCTGATATCCATGGGGACGCCACTCAGCCTGATTGGACCACTCAAGATCTCAAACCCTTCCCTTGGAATCTGTTCGACCGAGGACTGGGTCTAAAATACAGGAGTTTCGGATTTTAACTTTACTGTCTCTAGTTGCTTAACCCCCACCTCCCTTGAGGACCAAACCTTCCCTTATGTCCTCTCCTCACTTTGTTTTCTTGTATTGTGTGCTGTCCGTCCTGCTTCTCGGTGCAGGGGTGCGTTGTTTGATGTGGGCGCGGCGCAACCTAGTTGCTTCACTGGTGCGGGCCCAATGAGTCTGGACTTGCTGTAACTCCAGTCCGACCAGGTAGGTTTGTTGATTTTGGTGAACTGTCCTTTTCTTTTCTCTTGCCCCTAATAATGCCTCCTCTTCTCCCTTTAAGTGCTGGACGGGGTCATGGATGGTGTCGTGCTGCTTGGGTGGGACGAGCATGAAGCGGTGAGTGAAAGCGCAACACTGTTCGCCTTTTTCTTGTGCTGACCTGTGTCTCTTTTTCCCTTGCAGGGCGCTGCCATGTCCCAGTATGGCTGCCGGCTGACGGAATAAGTAGTGGTGAGTAAAGCGTAATGCGTGGCGCCTTCTTGTCTTTTATGTGCTTATCTGTGTTGTTTTTTCTCCTTTGTAGGTCGATGGTGTGCTCCGGAACTGAAGTGACCATGAGCGCCTCAAGTCCAGGTAAGCGTGTGATTATTCTTGCTGTTTTTGGGGGAATCGGAATATGAGAACGCTTACTAATGTCTCTTCCCTTCGTTTTTTTCTTCTCAGGATGCAGCGTTCTGAAATGGAGATGGTGCCGCCGAGATACTGTCCACTGGACTGTAGGAACGATGGATGGAAGCAGGATTCTCCTCAAGGTAAGTGTTGTGCTAATGTTGTTCTTGTTCTTTCAGGTACGCGGTATGCAGAGGAAAGGCGAAGATCTCAGGAGACCGATCCGAACGCGGTGAGTGTCACGCTGCAGGTGCAGAGTAACGCAAATCGTGCTAGACCGCATAGCTCAGTTCATGGAACTGAGCTCTGTGGGGGCATCCATATTGCACACAAGGCATTACCAAGTCCAGTTTCCAAGTCTTTCCTTTGAACATGTATGAGCCTGGCACCACAGGCGCCAGGACTGACGCCAAGTGGGTCTCAGATGAGATGGGGGAGGCCTTTAAGGCCCATATGGAGGATTGTGGCCTGGCTTCAGTGATTTGCCTAAGAGGGTAAGGGGCAGGGATCATGACACTAGGGGACACCAGATGGCTGCAATCCGAATGAACACGTCTGTGGAGCATCCAGTCGCTCGAATCGTGCCAGAGTTCCAATCCGCCACCTAGTTCTGCATGCCTGGGAGGTACTCCCCTGTAACGGCTATCTTCCGCCTGAGGCAGTAATGCCCGAAGTCCTTTGTTGGCTCTACTAGCATCAGTGAACGAGTGGCCCCCAGATGGTTGATGTACCGGACCGCAGAGATGATGTCCATCCTGAGCAGAATGCAACACTACTGTCCTTGCTGAAGGCTTTTATCGCAAGCAGTTCTAAGCAATTGTTGTGGAGGGACAGCTCCTCCTGCGACCACCTGCCGCCCGTCTCCAGATGGCTGTCAGACTCTATGCAATCTCCAGGACATTTCCGAAGATGGCCCATTCTTTCCATGCTTCCATGTTCAGAAGCCACCATTCTAGTTCCAGCCTCCCCTCCTGATCCAGGGGTATCATCTGATGGTATCCTATGCCGTCTTGCAGATGGCAGATTTTCAGTTTCTGAAGAGCTCTGTAATGCAGGGAACATGGAAAGCAGTCACGGACGGAGGCTGCCAAAAGACTGACAATTCTCACCAGTGCCCAAAGAGATATCATAGACTTAGATAGTGGTTAATAACCAGTCTGACTTTCACTTTCTTCCTGTGTACCAGAAACATGTTGCTTATGAAGGTAGGCAGTACCTCATCGCTGCGTTCTATAGCGCCTTTGCTTGCTAGCTGTGTTGGCTCCCTTTCTAAGAGATTGTATTCTTTGCGCGCCTGGGTAAACTGCTTCGCCTGGTCCACTGCACTGGCAGTGCCATGAACCCCAGACGAAAACTTGATAATGTTTGGAGCAGCTATGCGTTGCTTGAAAGCATTTGCCAATTTGTTAAGCATAAGTGTCCTGCCCCCTTCTGGGGGTAGGTAAATGCGCTCCTCACCTGCTTGTGTTCCTGGGTGATAGTAGTAACCGTCCCCAGTCGCTGCGTCCTCGTGCTGGGAGGAAGGCATCTAGTTGCCGGGACTCCCAATAGTGTGCTCTTGGATTCTGAGGCCTTCTCTGTGAATGGAAACGACCTGACGCACAACCTCTGCTGCGACCGGTCCCGGCAAAAACTCTTGATGCGAAAATCTTTTTGATGGATGTTTGTGCTTTTTCAAGGGCCGTATACGTGCCCATGAATCTTCCCATACCTTTTGCAAATGCTTTGCCAATTAGAAGCCCCTGAGCGGCTTCGCCTGCTTCGTAGGACGCCAGGTCTCCCAGCTTTGAATCTATTTTCAATGGCAGTCCTCTTCTTCGGTCAGACGAAAGAGCGCAATTCGTGTTCCCTAGGAGGCGCACAGCCCTCTGTCCCCCGTTGGCTAGGGTGTCTGGATCCACTGGCTCGCCGGTATCCTTTGCCCTTTCCGCTAAGTTCATGATCTTAGCTATGGGACCCACCATGTCCAAAACATTTCCTGGCAGCCCTCCCAAGCCCTATCCATGCCTCTTCTAAGATCTCTGGAGGCTTTTGATATGAACATGATCATTTTCGGATTTAACACCACCGTTTTACACCACTTTTCCTGGCAATTCTGGTCTGGGGCACTCAGACGGCTTTCACAATCTCACTTCTTTCTCAGTCGGGTTGTGTAGCCTTTGGGTCATATATGCTGCCACTCTTGGTGACAGCAGCCAGTCGTTCGATCTCGGATGCACTATAATCTGTGGGGTACATTTACCAGCCCAGCAGTACTTCCCCCCTACTTCCCCTACATCACCAAAATGCATTTCAGCAGTTGCAAGAAGGGCTGTGCCCGGCTCTGTTGAGCACTTCTTCCCTTGCATCAAAACTGTGTCCAGCAGTTACCAACAATAATGGATGCGCTGGCTTTGTTGAGCACATATGGGGTGAGATGAAAGGAAGAAGACCCTGAGAATTGCTGCAGTTATTTTCTTCATGTGCACCAAAAAGAAGAATTCAAAAGCAGCCTGGTGCAGCGCTGCTATGCTATGCTGAAAGCTCAAGATTTCTGATGCTATTTCCATCTTTTCAACATTACACAGTTTGGTTGCTGATAAGACGCATTCATGCCCATCTATCTTCAGGTTATACACCAGAAAAGGAGGGCAGTCCACCCTGAAAGGCATTAAGCGTCAAGTAAAGTCTGTGAAATAGCAGAGAAATTTACTCCAGGCCGCAAGCGTTTTACTTTTGCAACAAAATAACACAGGCAAACTCTTCACAAGAGGCTCTCTCTCCCTTTGCTTATGTCGGTTTCAAAGAACCCTTTTCTTGAACAGATTCCTGTGTATAAGAAATTGACCAGAGCTATGGATATGTGCAGAATGAAGATGCAAGGAAAATCGCATTTGTAAATGACTAAGGAAAGTAAAATGAACCCGTGTTACTTTGCTTTGCAAAAACAATGAAAGGACAGTTTTAAAGCTAAAATGTGAGATCATCCCAATATTCACACAGAAACAGCAATATTTGTGTGGCACTGCGGTGGTTTAAGTGTATATTCTGCTTATTTACTAAAGACTTGGTTTCTGTGAAAGAAAGTAAGAAAGAAAAAATAAATGTGTGTTTGAAAAAAGCAGAATAAAAGGGCATGAGCAGGAAACTCAAAGGCACTAAACCTTCCTGAGACAGGAATCTTCCTCGCAAACTGTGAATGGGCCAAGGTGTGGGAATTTACGACCACGTCAGACTTCCTGTAATATTTCCAGCCAGGAACAATGGATCAGGGGAACTGGCCTTGTCACAGTCAAGTGTGAATTTCTTGTGACACCTCTCTTCAGCTGCATCTGCCAGAATGAAAGGTTGCTATGGTAGCTGTGCTGCCCAGAGCTGACACAGTGGGTGTAGGATGACTAGCGAAATCTTGAGGATCGCCCTCCAGTGACAGATTCCATCCATTTGATTTAAAGGACTTTTCATATCAAAGTATTTATTTCAGTAACCTAAAGAAACGGTAATGTGAAATTATGACCGTTTAAAAGTAATTTTTGCGGCAGCAAAAGAACACATTGTAGGGTTTTCTGACATGTGGTGGATGCAAACGCCAGTAAAATGTAATTTCTGGGGAAACCGTACATGGTACAGTTTTGCAACTTAATGAAAATATGCCCAGTGATAATACGTACATATGCAGACAATTGTAGAATTTTAGGTGACATGTTTTCCATGGAAATGGTGAAAGATTGCCAGAATGACTTAACAGCATCGCAGCACCTTGGCATTTGGACAGAAATGTCCCTTGTGAAATATGGAATCTGCCTATCTAATTTTCCTGATGATGACATTTTTAAATGTAAGTTTTTTGCTCCATAACTGATTTTGGCAAAAGTAACTTTGGTAGAACAAAGCACATTGTAAAAACACACAATAAAACTGAGTCACTTCCTTCAGTAAGCTTACAGGGAGGCGGCAACATCCACCGGCTGACCTATCCGATTGTTAGAGGTGGGTCTAGCTTAGTTCTGCCCACATAGAAAACAATCCTCTTTCATCCGGTCTATATAAGGTGGAGACATACAGACAGTCAGGACATTCAAAAATCCAAGATTCAAGAAAATCCAGCACTCATAAATCAACATCCAGGCATTCCACATTCACCCTGCAAGATTTCAGGTTCCAGTGCCAGGGTTAGCTGATAGCAGATCCAGGCAGAACCTCTTACCCAGGCAGAACAACTGATGCAGAATTAAAACCCTACAAAATCCCAATAATTCAGGGAGATCCCAGCTGATGCACCCTGCTGTCTACGGTGACCAGAATCTGGTTGCCGCGCTGTGTCCCTAGAGGAGAGCCCAGCTGTTGCCCAAGTGACCAGATCTTTGTCCCAAAGCCCGACTGGCATTCCAAACTATTGCATTCAAGTACTTGTAAGTATTTCCCTTCCCCAGTAACCAAAAACTGCATCCCTTGCTTTTTTACCTGGTATTATGTCCAATCCCATAGAAATCCTATAAATACCCTAGCAAATTCCTTACAATGGTCAGAATCCTCTGTGTGTCCTGTGTCCTTGGGAAAATCTGGTTAATTTCCATGTGTTAGCGCCATTCTTTCCAAATTATTTCAGTCTGCTATATAAGCCCTTAGTACTATTTGAAATAAATAAATGAATTCCCATATAAAGAAACAAGGCGTGAAGGGGTTAAAATTACAAATTAACCTTTGTTGCGGGCAGCGTTCATCTTTTCTAGCCACTAAAATATAGTCTCAGTAAAACTTTTTAAAACCGATGTGTTCCCGCCGTCCCCTTTCCAGGTGCCGGTTTGGGATCTGAATTTGGTTTTCAAATTCCTGATGGGTGCTCCGTTTGAACCTTTTGCATTCTTGTCCTTTGAGATTGTCTTTCAAGACGGTGTTCTTGGTTGAGGTTACTTCCGCTCGCAGAGTGAGTGAATTGCAGGCAGTTTCATCTAAGCCACCCTTTACTGTGTTCCACAAGGATAGGGTTGTACCTAGGGTATGTCCTTCCTTTCTACCTAAGGTAGTGTCTAAATTTCATTTGTATTGTATTGTATTTTATTTATTAGGTTTATATAGCGCTTTACGCCAAAGCGCTGCACATTTTAACAACGGGGTACATTTAACGATAACAAATTAGCAGTAACAGTAGAAGCAAATAACAATTTTGAATTTTGAATCTGACCAACAAAACAGTATGTAGAGCAGTTAGGGAGAGGGGGAGGGGAGAGTAGTGGAGTAGTTTAGGGAGGGATGGGTAGGAGGAGGAGAAGGGGAACGGGAGGAGAGAAGGGGGTGTGGAAGGAGTGGAAGGGGGTGTGGAGGGAGGTGATTAAGGGGAAGAGGGAGAGAAAAGCCAGAACGCCATTTAAGCCAAAAAGTAGTTATTCCGTCTTTCTATCCTCCTCCTCATCCTGGTAAGAAAGACTAGCGACTCCATAGATTGGACCCTAGGAGAGCTCTGAGCTTTTATATCTTTAGGTTGTCCAGGGTCACAGTGGACAATCAACTCTTTGTGGGATATGCTGGATGCCAATTAGGCCAGGCTGTTTCCAAACAGGCCTTGTCCAGGTGGATTATCCTCACCATTACTGAATGTTACCGATTGGCGGGTAATGACCCCCCTGAAGTGTTGCGGGCTCATTCCACTAGGGGCGTGGCTACTTCCACAGCCCTACAACGGGGAGTTCATATTAGGAATATTTGAAGCAGCCACATGGGCTTCTATCCACACCTTTGTTAAGCATTACTCCTTGGATATGCTCCATGGTCAACTTATGGCCTTTGGTAAGGCGGTTCTTTATTCCGCCATCTGATTGGGTACTCTAAATTCTTTTCCCTTCTCCAGTTTCTGGTACTGCTTTGGGAGTCTGTCAAAGATGTGGAATACATTGGAGGACACAGTTCATTCGAAGAACAAGTTACTTACCAACTGGTAACGTTCTTTCGATTGGATGTTCCTCCCCCCCCCCCCCCACAACGCCATGTTCAGCAGCTCCGCCACCTGGGGTTGCTCAGGGAAAGACGGGAACACCCTCTGCAGCGCCACCCGAAGCCTAAGATACCGAAAAACATCTAATGCTGATAGGGCCCCTCTCCCTCTTAACTGATCAGTAGAAATAAATCCCTGAATTTAGTGACACCCAGCCACTTCATCAGGGTTATGTCACCTCTCACTAGTCACGGGGATCCCAGGTATAAATATCACCGGGAGTTCTGGCGAATACAGGACACCGCCCCCAGGTTTGCGTTCCAAAAGGGCCCACACCCTACATGTTGACTCCACCAAGTTCCCAGGGACCTTCGGACGGACCTGTTCTGTCAAAACAACCGACCTCAACAGCGCCGTAGATTCAATAGACTGCTCTACCTCAAAATGCGTGTGCTTCGCCGCCATCCCATATCAATATTGCAGGAAACTAGCCTGTTCCACGTTATAATATAATTCGAAATCAGGCAAAGTCAGACCTCCTTCCTTCACAGGCGCAATCAGCTTATCCCACGAGATCCGCGCTTGCTTACCAGCCCAGATAAACTGTATCACTGACGATTTAAGGTCCCGAAAGAATTTCTTAGATATTTTAATGGGGACATTTAAAAACACATAGAGAAGCCTGGGGAGAACAGTCATCTTAACCACCGAGACCCTTCCGAACAGATTCAGTGGAAGCGAACTCCATCTCTGCAATGCCAGTTTAATCTACTTGAGTGCCTCCCCGTAGTTACTGCGAAAGACCTCGCCCTCATTCCTGGCAATCGTGAAGCCCAAATACTGAGTACTAAGCAGGTCCCACCGGAACCCCCAAGTGTCCTGGAACCGATCCACCCCATTCGTTAATGGGAAGATGACCGATTTGCTGGCATTCACTCGAAGTCCCGACAGCTCCCCAAATTGTTGAACGTCTTGCATGATTGGGTCTAGATTGACTGCAGGATTACGAAGGAACAGGACCATGCGTAAAGCGAGATCACCACCCTATGAGAGTGTAACTGAATCCCCCGATGGATGTGCAAGTCCCTGACCCTCTCAGCCCATGGCTCTATCGCCAGGGCAAACAGCAGGGGGGACAGAGGGCACCCCTGGCATGTTACCCTTTCAAGCGGGATTGATTCAGTCGTTTGCCCATTGACCCTCCCCTGTGCCACCGGTTTTTCATAGAAGAGTGACACCCAGGACAGGAAAGAACCCTCCCAGGCCCATTCTACGCAGGACCGTGAATAGAAACAGCCATTCAATAGAATCGAAAGCCTTAGTGGCGTCTAATAAGACCGCCACCAAAGGGTCGCCTCTTGGCAAAGCGACCATTAGCCCATACATCCGCCTCAGACCAAACGACTTTGACCGCCCAGGGATAAAGCCCGCCTGACCCGCGATTGCATCAGCTGTGCCAGCCGCAACGCCAAAATCCTAGCCAAGACCTTGTTATCCAGGGTAATGAGTGATATCGGCCGGTACGAGGAGCAATCCCCCTCAGGCTTCCCTGGCTTCAGCAACACCACCACCAGAGCCTCTCTAAGAGACTCCGGCAGTCTCCCCTCAGACGCCGCTTCCTGGTACACCCTCAGCATGTGAGGCGCTAGATTATCCATATAGCACTTATAAAATTTGGCCGTAAAGCCATCCGGGCCCGGAGATTTCCCCGCGGGTAGAGACTTCACAGCCCCCACCAACTCCTCCACCGATATTGGGCTATTCAACCACTCCCTCTGCCCCTATGAGCACCAGTACAGACCCACCTGGTCAAGATAAGTCTCTATATCCGCCTGCGTGGCACGTGTTTGAGTGGCATACAGACGACTATAGAACGTCTGGAACACGTGGACTATCGCCTCATCTTCGTAGTGGTCCGTACTACCTTCATCTACCGCAACCCTGCTCCCCTGCCTACCAAGACAAATGGCCCTGGCAAGCGATCGCCCCGGGGCCTGGCCCTCACCGTACTTCCTAGGGGCTGATCTGTCTCGCTCGTATTTTACCTCCCGCTGGGCCAGCACATGAAACTCCTGAAGATGCCGCATTATGTCCACATGCTGAGACCTCGATGGTGTAGGGGCCGCCGCTTGCAAGACGCGCATCTCCTCCTTCTCAACCAGATCCCTGCGTATCCTCCTTAATATACCCGCCTCCTTGACAATACATTCCCCCCCTTATCACACATTTAAAGCCTTCCCACAGGATGCCTGCCAATGAAACCGACCCCTCATTCAACTCAAAATATCGATCTATGGCGCACCCGAGCTCCTCCCTGAAAATCACATCCGTGAGTTTGTCGCTCTTAAATCTTCACGTAGACCGCATCCCCGCCCGCCCCTTCAACCGGATGGATAATGAGACTGGGGCATGATCGGAGAGGGTGCGGGCCAGGATGTCCACCCCGGATGTCTGTCCCAGGAGCCCCTCTGACACCAGAAAATAGTCTAACCACACCAATGAATTGTGCGGGGCAGAGTGGTGTGTGAATTGACTAGCTGCCGGATGCTGCACACTCCAGATATCTCTAAGTTCCCACACCTCCATCATACCACGGACTCTTATATAGCCTTTACTACCCAAGTGCGAAGTGCTACCCGCCCGATACCAACCCAGATCCAACACTACATTAAAGTCCCCAGCCCATATAATGTCTCCTTCGGGTATGTCTCCCAACTGCCTCTCCACCCACTCCAGCGACTGTCGTGTCCTGGTTAGGGGCATAATAACAAATCAAGGTGTACAATCTCCAATGGATCACCCCCTGCATGATAAGCGCCCTGCCCTCCCGATCCCTTAGCACCTTGGTCAGCCGGAAACCCAGTGAACTGTGCACCAAAATACAAACCCTCCTGGAGAATGAAGAGTAGGAGGAGAAAAACCTGTGACACTCCCAGCTTTTAGGAAACCCAGACTCTGACTCCGCCGACAGATGGGTTTCCTGAAGCAAGGCCACCCCAACGTGGTGACGCCTTAAATATTGTAATACTTTCCGGCATTTGGGCAGACTGTTTAGGCCTCTAACATTCCAAGTCAAAAGGTTAAGTGTCGCCATAAAAGAACATCTCGAAACCTGCTGTCCGTACATCTGGTAAGATTCCAGAAATCCACACCCCACATCCCCCACGCACCCATGGCTTCCCACCCTCCTCCCCTACCAACAACCCCCCAACTTGTCGGTGCATCCCCCACCGTTTCCCCCCCTCCCAACGATCCGGCACCACAATAGCCCACAACATATTCGCAACCAGCTTCCGCACCAGGGGTAGCTACAAGCCCGACCCTCCATCATACCACTCCGAGAAGTCCGACTCCCGTTCTAGTAAACTTGCCTAGACACCATACCAACTACCATATCCAAAAAACAATAATTATCCTGCCCTCCCATATCGGACTTCCTTATTGCCCCGTTGTTCTGGACCCTCTGGCAATATGTCCAAAAAAGATGCAGCTTCCTCAGGGAATGGAAAAAGAGTGACCTGCCATTGTGCTCCATCCGGAGCTTGGCCGGGTACAACATTGCATACTTCATATTCCTAGCACGCAGCCGCTTTTTCACATCCAGAAAAGTCTTCCTGACTGCCTGCACCTTATCAGAAAAATCCGGGAAGAACTTGATGACGTCCCCGCTATAAGTGACAGTCCCCTTTTTTCCTTGCTTTCTGTAGCACAGCATCTCTGTCCCAATAGTTCAGTAGGCGAGCTATCAACGGTCTCGGCAAGGCTCCAGGAACCAGCCTCCTTCCACTGGGGATTCTATGTGCTCTCTCCACCATGCATACTGGGGAGAACCCCTCTGAGCCAAACGCTTCCTTCAGTATACCTTCGACCAGAGCCTCCATGTCTCTCTGGCCCACCGATTCAGCCAAACCAACAATTCTAATGTTATTTCTACTCGAGCGCGGTTCGATATACTCCTGTTTTTCCTTAAACTCCTTCAGGGCCTTCTGTACCCCCAACATTGCCCCGGAGAGGTTGCCATGTCCTCAACAGCGGATATTCGTCCCTCTGCCTCATCCAGCCGTTCCCCGTGCTTATGCAGGCGGACCTGCATATGGTCAACCTTGCAGGTCAATGTATCCAGTTTCCCATCGAGAGACTGTATCCCGGATTGCAGCTGTGTGAACATGACCTTGATGTCCTGGAACGCAGTGGAAGGATCCGTGGCCGATTCCGAGGAGCGCCGCTCTGATAAGTCTGTCATCACACCACTGTTCCTGGCTTGTGTAGATATTTCAAAGTGCAGCTTGACTGCTGCTTGCCGCTCTTTCCCGACTTCGACATAATGAAGTGCCAAGAGAAGGGAAGGGGGGGACGCCCCCACCCCCGTGCAATACTCGCACCCGCCTGGATGAAAGGGCCCTCCCGCTGCACCAAATGACCCCCGTCGCTACCCACACCCTGATTAATTCTTCCAGGTTCCAATCCTGCATGCGTTGAAGGGCCTCTGAGGGACCCTCGTTTGTGGAAACCAGGCACAATCACCACACACAAACTGATAAGCCAGACACAAGGTTGTATTCCCAAAATCTAGGGTTTATTGCAAAGCAAATAGTCTCAGTTGGCCAACTGGTCCCACGCCCCGCAACGTGTGTCTACCAGACCTCGGGGGACGCAAGAGAGAGACATTCGTACAACAGTTACATGTATACAAAACAAGCATCTAGTAATCAGTAGTGTCACAATCTATACCACCCCTATTGCATTTCCTTTGAACTAGGCACAATGATTGACAATGGTGACGAGTATGACACCTTCAAACATTCATTTAGTAACAGTTTGCAATTTTGTAAGCCCACAGACATAAGTCTTTGTTTTAAAGAACACAATGCTTCTGTTTCTGCAAGCAAGCTGTGCGTAGGGAGAGACACATTCCAGGCCTTGCTTTCTCCTAGTTTCTACTCGTGTGCTGGAGGTCAACTTGCTCTCCAGAGCTCTACCGGGCTCAGGAAAGGGGGGCCACAAAGAAGAGCATAATTCAAGTCATTTAATGCTCGCTCTAGCATTTCTACTGTAAAATTTCTACCGAGACTAGCTGGCACCTGCTGTACTGATTAGAATGCCTTGCTGCTCACTCTCCAAGGATATGTGAGGGAGGAGACCGGGCATTTCTGTCTAGGTTACTGCGTTATGTTTCAACATGCCTCTCGCGGCCTTGCATTATTCACCAGTGAAGCAGAATAATATTTCAGCAAAGCAGTTTTACATGAAGCAAAAGGAAATGTTAGAGAAAACAAGAGGGAAACAAAATGGCGATTTTGGTCACCTTAAAATGGCCGCATCGTGGTTAAGCTTTTACTACACCTTTCTAATACTAAAACACATGAAAGTATATTGCCTTACGATCGAGGGGGTGTCTACTTTTTCTGGACTGACAGCGTCTAAGGACAGGGACACTGCATGAGCAGCGATGGCACAGGTTCTCCACTGCACAATGCCAGCCAGCCGTTATTTTTTGATGGCCAATGTGTCCCAGCCAGCCAGAGCACCACGATTATGCTGTGAGCTTCGGGCTCAGTCACTCAGGCCTCACTATCTGACAGGAGCCTCCTACCGGGACGGGCCACGCCGGCACAGACCCTAGCACACAGCAGGCTTCTTAAATCGTCACACTCCCCCTGCATTAGAGCATGATACAGCACTGCGCTCCGTACCTCTCCTCCTGGGCCAGCCTCTCCTGGGCACCCTGCAAGCCCAGCGGGCCGCTCTCTCGCCGGCAGCACCTGTTGGCCCCAGCCGCTGTGCCTCCCCGCCTTCCACCGCCTCACTCAGGCCAGCCAGCCGCACATGTGCCGCTCCACTCTAGCAGTCCCTCCCTGGCTCCTCCACCGCAGATCCGGGATGGGGCAGCAGCGCCTCGGGAGCCTGCTGCTCCAGCCGCACCTCACTGTGTTCCCGCCCCTTCGATCCGGCTCCCGAACGGGCTGCCCTTCTAGATTGTGCTCCGTACCTCCGTAGCCGATGGCCACATGCACTACTCCTCCTCTTTCCAACCAGGGCAAACGCGCCTCGCCGCCCGCAGGTGCACGTCTCCCCCTCACGCCAGCACCATGCGCCGCAGCTCCATTCGCTTCTGGGTCGCCACACCATGCCACACGGAAGCCCGCGGACTCCACTATCTCCGGTGATGCGCGCCACAACCAGCCGCCACTTGCTGCTACCAGGGCCACTAAGGTTCCAGGCGCTGGCACACAGCAGCAAATCGCCAAGTTAAAGCCAGAGTCCGCAGGATACCCTCCGGATATACGCGGGTGCTGGAGAGCTTCACAGACCCACGGCCATATTGGTCGGGCTTTCGAGTGGCCTCCCCCCCCTTTAATTAATATTGACAACAAGATCTTAGCGAAAATTCTGGCGTTGTGACTATCGCCTTTTTTTTTTAAAAAACTTTGTTTATTAAGGGAACGGTTCACAGCAAGACAATTCTCCTAAGCAGTGCAGCACAGCATGTGCATAATTTCGACAATGACATACATCTGCGGCAATGAGGCTGGCATCGTCATCTAAGGTGTTACATCAGCATCAGACATCAAATCACATAGGTACAGACGTAGCAGCAACCATATATCTTTGGGACGACAGGGCGTCGGGTCTGATAAGACAAAAAGTTCCTCATCATCATTCACCATACATAAATCTTTCAGGAAGTTGGATCGGGTAGGCCCTGCGGCGGATTTCCAACATTTAAGGATGCAGCGTTTGGCAATAACACATGAGATATTAAAAAACCTTCTCGTGGTTTCCTTCACCTTTCCAATGTCACCAAACGGGTATTTCAGGGGGGACAGAGCGGCTGGGATTGCCGTTATCTCCTCAAGGAGCTCAGCCACTTCTCGCCAAAAATCCGCATTAACAGGGAACGACCAGTACATATGATACGCTCCAGCATCGGGGGCGCCACATTTCGAACATGTCCCTGTGCAACCCTCTACAAACTTAGCTAGCCTAGCCGGGGAGTAATGTAACTGATTCAGGATTTTAAATTGGATCAGTCGGAGTCCTAAATTCATGGAGACCGATTTGGTGAGTTGACAATATCGGGCCCATCTCACGTCATCAATCTAGGTACCCACATCCCGCTCCCAGATTTCTCTGATAGCGTTTTGTGAGGGGGAATGTGTTTGCACCAAGGAGTATAGCGACGAGATTCCCTTATTATGACCATCCGTCGTCAATCCGTCGTCACCATAGCTCTGATGCATTCATGTGTCTGGGGTTCTGCCGGGAAGGAAGGCCATTTAGCAGCAAAAGCTGTTCTCATATGATGGTATTGAAGCTGCTTAAGCTGCCCCCCCCACTACATCTGTGAAGTCTGTGAGTTCACAAAACATGCCATCGCGGAACATATCTCGCATCCTGAAAAGTTTATTCGGGTCCCAGTTTCGCTGAAGGGCCTTGTCAAAAGTCGGGGGGAAATACTAGAGAAGTTCCACAGGGGTATATCTGGGTCATGGGGGATCTCCAGGCCAATCCTCCTGTAAACCCTGGACCAAGCTTGTGTGGTGATGTATACCAGGTTGAAAGGGCAGATGTTACCATAAGTGGGTTCAAAAGGACCGATCGTATATCATTAGGGTGGACTGCGTGCTTTTCAAGAAGAATGTGTGGGGCTGTCTTTGGGGTCAAACCAATGCTTCACAAATTGTGCCTGTGCTGCTATACAATACAATTGAAGATCGGGGGCCGCAATACCGCCCTGCGAGTATGGCTCCACCATCTTGTCCCAACCCAGCCTAGAAGTTTTCCCGTTCCAAATAAAGGAAGACGCCAATGATTTAAGTTTCGCAAAAAAGGGTTTACCGGGCCAAATTGGGATGTTGTTGAAGAGATATAATCAGAGTACAGAGCAGAAATCGACAAAAGTAGAATTAATGTCACTTTCTTTATTGACCGTGACCCCAGCCGGGTTCTGGATACTAGCGATTGGGTTGAGGTGCCGGTCTGTTCTAAGCATGTTGGCCAGAAATCTCCCCGCTCTATTACTCTCCCCGTACCTGTGGGCCTTGGCTGGGGCAGCCATGTAGAAGACTTCCCTGCTGGCTATCTCATTGAATTCCTTGAGGGAAGCGTGCATCTTAGATAGGGTTTCCTTGTTAAATGTGGCGCTATATTCCGTCTGTAATGAGTCTATTATGGCTTCAGCCACATCCAGTTCCCTTCTCACTGCTTTCAGCATACCTGTAGACTTACCCAGTATAGTACCCCGGATCCGAACCTTCAATGCCTCCCATAGGGTAGCATAGGTGCTCACCGAACCCTCGTTCAACTCCAGAAATTCCTCAATTTCATTATGTAGTGCCTCACAGATATTGGGGTCCCTAAGGATCGCAGAGGGCATTCTCCACCTTTTAGCCGGATGGGGAGTCATCTAGGCTGATGTCTAGTGTTATCGGCGAGTGGTCTGAGAGCGTGCGGGGGTGTATTGCACAGTCATCGATCGCCACAGAGAGGGATGAACTAATTAACCAATAATCTATACGGGTGTGGGAGTCATGAACAGATGAGTAGAAAGTGAATTTCCGCTCATGTGGATGTAACGTGCGCCATGCGTCAATTATTTCGGTCTGTTCCATCATCTGTCTAACAGTAAGAGCCGCTTTGGACGGGAATGATATTAAAATCCCCACCCCATATTATTTGCGCCTCTAAAGATGTGGACAGAATATCAAGGATTGTGCATTAAAATAGCGGGTCATCTTTATTAGGACCGTATGTGTTAAATCAGTAATATTTGCCGTCCCGCCACCTCCCCCCATACCAACACGCATCTACCTAGGGGGTCTATCTTACTAGAAAGATACCTGAAGCATAGCATGGGGTGTATAAGAGTCAGGACTCCCCTGGATTGTGTCGAATACTCTGTGAAGTACCTATGAGGACCCCATCGTGGGAGGAATTTGGTATTTATACTCCCCAGCACATGTGTTTCCTGTATCATCAGGATGTGGGGGTCGTGGCGTGTAATGTATGCTGCAATTTTCCTTGCCTTGACTGGATTGTTCAGACCCCGAATGTTCCAGGAGAGTAGTCTAATGTTCAACCCACCCTTAGCCTGCGCCATAGTTGCCTATCGGAGGGAGAGTTTGCCAAGTATGGAAGAGTCCTACTGGAAAGTAGTCCCCTGATTTTAACTTTGTAACATCCCCAACCATGCCTGGCAGAACACCAGGAAAAACTTTTACCCGTTTTACCTGTTTCCCCCGCCAACCACCACCCGCATCATCAACCCCAACCCCATGATGTATCCCATCAACCATAACTTGGGAAGTCTCCTGGGGGTGTGAGCTGTACATATGGTGGACAGGGCCACCTTGCCGTCAACGGGTTATTGAACTTGTGGCAAGGCAGTGCGGAGTAAGTCTCATCAGCCAGCATGGTCCTCCGGTTCCGCCACCGGCCCGGGCGGCAAGTTGCGGTTAGTCTCCCCGCTCCCCGGGGGAAGGGGGATTGAGGCCTCGACATACATCATGGCCTCCGTAGGATTCTCAAAAAAGTGTGCTCGGCCTCCGTGTTGGATGCACATTTTAGCCGGGAAGACAAGTAGATATGGGATCTGGCGTAGCCTCAGCTGTCTCTTGACCGGTTCGTAGGACCTCCTCAACGTTTGCACATTAGTTGAAAAATCCGGATTTATGTATATCTTGTTATCTTCATAATGTAGGGAGCCTTTTTCTCTGGAAAGCCTCAGGATAGCGTCTGTCTCTATAATTCAGGAGTCGGGCAATGATCATGCGGGGCGGTGCTCCAGGCTTGGGAGGGGGGGCCAGGGTACGATGGGCCCGCTCCAGGAGAAAATGATCGGAGAAAGCATCGGGGCCCAAGAGGGATTTCAGGAGGTTTTCCACCTGGCGTTCCATGGAACCTTTTCGAAAGGATTCGGCTACTCCGACCAGGCGGATGTTGTTTCTCCTGGAACGAGATTCCAAGTCCTCGCACTTATTCAGGGTTTTCTGCAGGTCACCCTTTAACTGGGCGATATCGCGGCTGTGTTGTGCTATCGAGTCCTCGTTGACTCCAATTCTGTTCTCCGTCTCCGTAGTGCGTGCACTTTCCTTGTCAACCCTTGCCTTCAGAAAGCTGATTGTGGCCCCTATATCGTCCAGTTTGCTGTTAACCGACCAGGAATCCACTCTGGACCATCGATAATAGTTTGTCCACTCTCTCATCCATTGGAGACTCCGGTTGGCCGCCCGAGGGCTCAGTGGGTGTCTCGGCAGACCCATGTGGCTTGGAGCTGGCAAAGAAGTCCATCGGACCAGTTTTCTTGGGGCCCATACTTTCCTTTTCACTGCGGCCCATATATTAAATCTGTTGGGTTGCGTCCACACACGTTCTGGTGCCCAGTGGTAGTCGGTGGTCAGCGATCGCCGGCACTTAGGCGTGTGACTCAATCATCAGCGTAGTTTGTGGGTAGCATGTTCTGCATACGGGGCAGCGAGGGCAACACTACTTGTGTGGCGGGTATATGCAGAGGAAATGCGCCAGAGCGTCCCGGAAGGAGCCACGACAAGGGCACCCACCTTATGTTATCAGCAGGCCCTGACGAGCGAACGCAGCTGGCACGCCGCCATTGGCAAGGTCTGACTCGGTGATCAGTCAAGGATCAGTCTGCGGGGCAGCAACGGCTCAGGGAGTGGGTCGGCACCCCGCTGAAGAAAAGTAATGTTCCGTCCGCGCCGGACTTGCGGTCTACATCCAGGAGGAAGACCGGGGGCCAGCAGGATATATTCACTGGCAACTCCGAAGTGTATCAGGAAGGCACCCGGCAGCAAAAGGGCGCGCAGTGCGGCTCCTCCCCTCTCCGGCCTGCTGACGAGCTGACACCTCCGGCTGTCGCTTAATTCCTCTGGAACTGTGGTCCGGGTATGCCGCTGCCGCGCTCACGGTGTAGGTTTCCAGTCCGATATCTCAGGATTGAGCCGGCGTTTCTGCAGGGAAATCGGTGGAATGATGCCGCAGGTCTTCCACTGCCGATAACAGATGTTTATTGGCGTGTAGGTGGCCCCGAACAGGATTCATTTTATGATAGGATATGTTACGGGCCAGAGCTCTCCCTTCAGGCGGCCATCTTCGTCGTGCGCAACAGCGCCCCCCCGACTATCGCCTTTTATGTCAACGATGGTGGCGGCAGATCAGGCGGGCTTCTTCCTGGTCCGCTCCACTTCGTACTGCCTACGGAGGATAATTGGGCTAATGCCAGCGGTGCCCCCCGAGGACACCTTGGTGGCAGCTCTGCTGGACACCACCAAGGCGTTTGTCAAATGGCTATTCTTGTGTTCTGTGTTACGCTGCATGGAAATGGGGCACCAATACATAGACCTGGTGAAATTATTATATACGAAACCAACAGCCAGGGTGAGGGTGAACGGCCAACTGACAGACCATCCCATTAGAAAGAGGGACACGACAGGGCTGCCCACTGTTGCCCCTACTCTTAGCTCTGCCGATTGAAGCGTTTGCTGAAAGGGTTAGAGATTCGCACTTACATTGCGGGATCCAACTATACAAGCACAAAGTAATAATCTCGCTATATGCTGATGACATGGTATTATTTATTAAAGGTCCTGGAGAGAATCTGGATCCGGTGATGAGGGAGATTCAGGCAGGGATTCAGTGAGGTGTCAGGGCTGCGGGCAATTGTGTCCAAATCAGTGCTCTTCACACTGACAG
The DNA here is from genome assembly GCF_040938575.1 of Ambystoma mexicanum. Lineage (NCBI taxonomy): Eukaryota > Metazoa > Chordata > Amphibia > Caudata > Ambystomatidae > Ambystoma > Ambystoma mexicanum. The sequence continues at coordinate 392,176,627 of NC_090921.1, forward strand.
AAGCAACAGTCCAATATCAAGATACATGGGGTTCCAATAGCACATGCCCATACGCGCTATCTGGGTATCGACATCGCCAGGGACCCGCTGGTGGTGTACCATAGCAACTACTTGGAGGGGTGGGGGGGTCTTGGATAAGGCCTGAGAAGCCATGTACAGGTGGAAGAACATTCCACTTAACCTGTATGGCCGGATATCCATTGTCAAAATGATGCTGCTTCCCAGGTTCCTCTGTTTTCCTGAACGCTCCGATAGCGGTCCCCAGAGACTACTTTCGCGGTCTGAAAACCCTAGTCCTACAATTTTTATGGGCAGGTAAGCCAGCCAGAGTATCGTGGGATAAGTTGACAGCCCCCACAAAATGAGGGGGGCTTAGCTCTACCTGAGTTTGAAGCATATTATAATGTGGCACAGGCTGGGTTTCTTGTACATTGGTATGGGCTGCAACACGACAGAAGCCATATAGAGGTAGAGAGACCGGTAGCTGCACCCAACCTGCTTAGGTCGATTATCCTGATGGCTCTGAGCCGCACACATACTCCAAGGAACTTGGTGGAGGTGACGTGTAAAGCCTGGGTTAAATTGGAGCAGAAAACGAATGGAGAAGTAATCTATTCACCCCAACTCCTAGTTATACATACACCGGGGATACTAATTACTACTGAGAAGGGCTTTGTGGATATGGCTAGGAGCCTGGGGATCACATGCTTCGGTGAATTTATCCCTTAAGGGAGGTTTGTGACTCTTGAGGAGCTGAAGGGGATGCTATCTGCTGTAGATGTATTTCTATACTTTAGACTCAAAGTAAACTTGCGTGTTGGCCACCTTTCCTGAACAACCACAAATATGCCCCATACTTGATCTAACACTCAAAGGCTTGATGGCACATCGAATGACTATGGGGTTATACTCAATGTTTGTTCGTACAAGGGGTAAATGTTCATTGCATCCACAAGAAAAATGGGAGTAAACACTGGGGCGGGAGATTCGGGGAGACACTTGGAGGTACTGCTGCGAGGGGATTAGGAAAGGAGCTATTAATGCCAGATTCAAACTGATTCTTTTTAAATACATTCATCAGTTTTACTATACACCACCTAAAATCAAAGATCATTTCCCGAACGCCTCAGGGAGCTGCATTAAATGCCATTCAGAACTGGCTGATTTTCTCCATGTCGCATATACAACAGTTCTGGGAAGAGGTGTTTGGAACGATTGGCGGGATTGCAGGCCAGACAATAGAACCCCATCCACTGATAGGATTGCTAGGCTACACTAGGGAGGTCCCTAGAGGAAACTGATCACTCTGCTTCTCATTCTAGCCAAGTGGAGATTGGCAACGCTATGGGGAGGGAGAAGTGTCCTGAAATCTCACAATGGAAAGAGGACATTATGTATTGTAATGACATGGAAATTGATGGGGATCAATGAACCGACAACAGTGACACGATATCGGCATGTGGGATGTGTATACACACTTTCTGCTCCAGCAGCCTGCCACTGAGGACATGAGGTCACCAACGGGTGACACTAAAGCTGGGAAGGACAATGTAACATAATGGTACAGAGACTGTCATACAAGACACCACAAACTATCTGAATCTCAAGGGTAGAGAATAAGGTATAACCCACCAATGAATGAGACACATACTTATCAACATGACCCACACTGACGAATGATGACGGGATTTCTGATGCTTGTTAATCTGCTTAGAATCACATGCTGTGCATATAGTCTGACATCCAGTGGTCAGCGCGGAGTATTGCATCTTGTCTTTCGAGAATCGAAAGGGGACGTCAACATGGGCGTGCCTGTAACGCTATCCCTACGTGACGTGTAGTGTACCCAAAATCCCCCATGCGTCAAGGTCCCTCAGATTGTTTTTTTCCACCCAGCATACTGGTCGCCTCAAGCAGAGCTTGTCAGAGACATTGCCAATTGTCCCTTCGACTTTGGTTGAATAGTTTATAATAGTTTATATAGATATTTAAGATCACCCTATCCGTCCCTTATTTCGACGGCTGTTCCAGATCTCAGCCGAAAACCTAAATCAACAGGCATTCGACGGACGGTGATCCAGTCGGCGCTGCTGACCACGTGGCCGGGCCTTCCAGCCGGCCTACACTGTAGGGAGAGTGGGGTCGGGGTGGACATTTCTTTACAATCTGAGAATGCCGTTCCCTTTCCTCCTTCTTTGGGCTTCGTCACTCTACCTATCCTCAGCTATGGAGAGGACTCCTTTGGGTTTTGCCCCCTTTGCAAAGGCAAATTTCCTTGGATAGATGAGCATTAATGGTGTAACCGTTGCTTGCCCCTCGATCACAACAAAGTCTTTTGGTGGCTTGCAAGCTCCTCCGTCCTAAAACATTGAAGGAGCGCCGAGTTAAGCTGTGGGTGGCCTACGGGATGTCGAAGGCCGCGTAATCTGCTGCTGCCGCAACCACCAAATGTGACAATGGCAATAGTGACGAACATACCTCTGAACCAGGGGTCGTTGACCTTTCGACAAAACAAATCTTATAATACTCTGTGACTTCCACTAGATGTTGTCTGCCTTTGCAAATCATTTGAATCTAAGCTGATTCAAGCACCAGAAATATGATTATGGTGAGTAATGTATCATATAAATATTTCTGGGACTAGTGGAATCTGCCTAGATCACATGCTATGCATTGGCCGACATCTAGTGGTAGCTGCAGAGTTTTTGGTTTTTCGAAACTCTAAAAGGGATTTCGACAGGGCGTGCCAGTAATACAGTCCCTAGTGTGAAGTCTACTGTACCCATGGTCCTTCACGCGCCGAGGTCCCTCAGATTGTTTTTTTCTGCCATCATAGTCGAGCGCATATCGCAGAGTTCCTTCTTGGCTGATGGCATTATTTAGAAAAAGATAAATTCTCGTATTTCTTTCTGTCCTTTCAATATCCGTTTACTGCAAGATCCTCGCCGGCTGCTTCAAGGGCGAGTTTTTAATCGTTGACGACAGCAACCCCGTCTTGATACTTGGTCTACGGCCTCTGAAGGCTCCACCGGGCACTGCCCTGCACAGTAGGGAGAGTGGGAGGTGGTTCATATTCTAGACATGTTAAGAGAATTTATATACCCCTTTGCTCCTAATTATTTCAACAGGCTGCCACCCCTGTACATCAGGGAAACACACCTTTTAACTTTTGTGCCCTTAATAGTAAGTTCCCCTGGAAAGAATTGCACCGGATGTGCAATCGTCACCCCAGGAATCACACCAAGGGACAGTGAAAGTCTTGCAAACTTTTCAGGCCTAAACCCCAAAAGGACCGCAAGACCAAACGCTGGGCCCACCACGCCATGCAGCCTGAGACCCGCATGGATGTCTAGGGAGCCTCCATTGACGGCAGCATCGATGTCTTAAGTGACGACAAGGTCGATCAGGATCCATCGGATTCCTGCATGCGAGCCCCTGACCCCACCACGCATTCCGGTGGTTCTACTACGGGGACAACACCCGGTGGCTCAAGCTCTACCAAGTCTCATCACACTAAGCACCACTCCCACGGCCAAAGGTCGACCACGCCGCTGACCAATATGCAGCGTTGAGGGGGAGGTCCGAACTTTCCCTGTCCTCTGGGACATCACAGTCGTTTTCACCACATGACAGGCCCCCGAAACAGACGGTAAAGTCTGTTTCTGACACCCCATCTAAACCTACAAAGTCCTCAGGCGCCGACCGGGCATCGAAAGACGCAACGGCCTACAGAAAAAGCACAAAGATCTCGAAGATGAGCGAGTTAATAAAAAAATAAAAAAAACGTTCCCGATACCCAGTTAAAGGCCTGAACGTCGTAAGACCACAAATCTTCCACGTCACAGATGGAAAAGGTCCAAGCTACTAAACGCAGGTATTTCACTACTCCAGAGGGCACTCTTTCAGGAGCTATGCACCATAAGAAATCCCCTGTCCCAGACCCCCCACCTACACCTGCTACTCGTAGTTCCTCTGTACTGCCAAGCTCCTCACAATGGACATCCGAACAATTTGATAAAGTTATGAGGAGGGTATGTCCTGCTTTATGAATTTCTTTGATGATCACCCATAGGTCCTCCCAAATGTTCACGGAAGCCCACAGAGCGGGGCAGAAGCTACTCCGAGTGGGGGCAGCAGTCAGACTCAGCCAGCTGCCAAAAAAGGCCACCCCGAATTCACACAGCCGTGCACCTCGCATCAGCACCTAGTGCAAGGCACCTATTGCCATACCATGCAGGGCTGCCAGGACCCAGGCACATACACAGACCCAGAGGATGAAGGGGAGATGGTGGACCTGGACCAATATTATGATGACAAGGACGTATACGTCATCCAGTCCCCAGATCACACAGACCCACCAGTGGCTGACTCCCTGGTAGACAACCAGTTACAATATAATGGCCTTCTCCTAAAGGCTGCACAGCACTTAAAAATAGACACAGAAGAAGCCCAAGTTGACAAGGACTTCGTGGAGGACATCCCTGGGGATATAAAATCAGCCACCCAATTTATCCACGTTATAATCGGTACAGAGATGCATTGAACCCTCTCTGCTTACACCTAATTTAACACGGCGGTCAACCCGCGTATCAAGAAGATCTTCCGACCAGCCCCCTCAGATCCTTTATACATTAGGGGCCAGTTAAAGCCAGATCCTTTAGTAGATACTACTACAGGAAAGAGGGTGGGAACCCCTCTTGTGGAATCAGAAAAAATACAATATTACAGCTGTTACACCAAGCAAAGGAAAATACACCGACACAGGCTTATAAAGATTCCCAGAATCTTTATTACAAAACTGAACAGTATTCAACAATGTACACAAATAGCTATTTGGCCGTCAATACATCACAGAGACCACCAGCAGGGTTCAATGTGAGCAGTGAGCAGAATTTGCTAGCTGGACATCGACGTATTTATACAATTTGTAAAAAGGATGTCCAGCCTCTTACAAGTTAATAATACATTGGGCTAGGGTCGCGCCAGGTTCACTTTCCTAATTTACATATCTCGTGCATGCGGTTTACTTTTGAATACATTTACTAACACACTCCATTATTCTTTGATTTAACGTTACACTCTTTACACATGGTTTTAATACAGATCAAACAAATGTTTTGCATATTATATTCGGATAGCATTACTGTTCTTGTATACTTGTAGTTTAACATTGCTGATTCAAGTTATTTCCCTGCTTCCGAGGTCAACAAAGGACAAGGTCTACATGACCCTAACATGTGGCCTGAAAGCAGGTTGGACATTAACTCTCCTACAGAGGTTGAAGAGGTTAAGGCAAGAACAAGAGCACACGAGACGGCCATTTTAGATTACAGGGTGACTTTGTACAAAACCCCAAAATGGTGGTTCTAACCTAAAATGGAGGCTTGATTCACTTGAGGTCACGACCTTGTAATACGGATTTCCTCGCAAAGCGACTAGGCATAGGCCAACATATACGATGAGGACGAAACAATATTATATCAGTTCTAACACTCTAGCCTCTGCCGAACCCCTCCTGACAAGGAAGTAAAATCTACACCCTGGGCAGGACGTAGCTTCCTCGGCAGCCTACCAAACAAGGATAGCTAATAACACAACGTTATTAGCCAGTTATAATTGTCACAAGTGGGATGAGATCGCTCATTTCCCAGAGCACCTTAAACACATCTCTCACTCACCGTCGCAGAGAAGCAAGTAGCCAACTGCATGCTTAAAAACAACTTGGAAGCAGCGGACATTGCTGGGAGAATCGTGACAGAGGGCACACTGATTAAACGCCACGCATGGCTACACCAGTCAGGCTTCAAACTAGAAACCCAGGCAACCCTCCTAAACATGCCCATTGAACCCAATGCTTTGTTTGGCAAAGCAGTGGAGGGTGCTCTCAAGAGCGTGAGAGAGGCATATGACACCCTCAAATCCCTAGGGCAGCTCACTAACAAACCTTTTGGGCAAAGAGGAGGCTCTAACTCTCGGTGATTCAGAGGACAAAACTCCCAAAGGGCCACAAATTACAATCAAAGTGGCCAAGGTTAGCCCTGGGGTTCATCGCAAGGGCAGTCCTCACAACCGGGTTTTTAAAGAGGTCAGAAGTAGGGGCAGATTCTCCTCCTCAAAAGGGGACTCAACCACCCCTAAGCAATGACCACCTGCTACAGGTTCCCTTCCATGCCACTCCAGTAGGAGGTTGTATTTCACACTTACCCTCCCATGCAAAGGTAATCACTTCGGAAAAGTGGTGACTTTCCACTGTGGCGAGGGGGTATTGCGGAGAGCTGATACAAACACCAGCCAACCACCCGCCAAGACAAAGACACACCTCCCAGGAAGAACAATGTATCCTGTTGGAAGAAGTGAAGGCACTGCTTCTAAAGGACGCCATAGATATTGTTCCGGCAAACCAGGTAAACAAGGGTATTTATTGAATGTACTTCCTTGTGCCGAAAAAAGACTTAACAATGCGCCCTGTCCTAGACTTGTGCCCTGCAAACACCTATGTCAAGCAGCAAAAATTCAGCATGACAATGCTACAGGAGGTAATCCCACAGCTAAAGCAGGGGGACTACATGGTAACCTTGGATATGAAAGATGCATACTTTCATATTTCAATGTTCCCAGCTCACAGAAGGTTCTTGTGTTTCAAAATAGCGAGCCAAAACGATCAATTCCAGGTGCTACCCTTTGGCATAGCCTCCGCTGCAAGGGTATTTTACCAAATTACTAGCGGTAGAATTAGTCCCAGTGTGCCCTTATCTGGACGACTGGCTGATAACAGGACAATCCTCCCAAATTTGCAAGCAAAATACCCAGAGAACAATCGATTTCCTGTTCCAATGGGGATTCTCAATCATCGAGAAGTCTCGTTCCAAGCAAGACCAAACAGTTCTTGGGAGCTGTCATAAAGACGGAAGAGGGTCTAATTTTTCCATCAAACGAAGGAGTGCAAATCCTACTGCTGCAAATACCTCCGTATCTAGCCAGTCGCCAATTAACCATACGCAAAGCAATGCGCTTGCTCGAGATGATGGCATCATGCATTTACCTGGTTCCGCATGCACGGCTGCGCATGCCTTCTATGCAAGAGTGGTTAGCGAAACAGTGGTGTCTCGGGCAAGCGGTCAGTGAGACGATCTAGTGGTTATTTAGCTAACACTAGTACAAGCACTGCGCTGGTGGACTAAGGAAAACATGTTAAAGGGAAAACCTTTTCACAACCCTACAGTGCAAGCAGTTGTCACAACAGACTCATCACTCACCGGAAGGGGAGCTCATTGCCTTCACCTCACAGCGCATGGCCTGTGGTCACAGATCCCTACCCAAATTCACATAAGCTAGCAGTGCTCAAAGCACTGCAAGCCTTATAAGTGCACCTGTCAGGTCAGACGGTACAAATCCTCACAGACAGCACAACTGACATGTTTTACATGAGCAAGCAGGGGGCACACACTCCGAGTCTCTCCAGGCTAGCACAGAAATTGTGGAAGTGGGCACTCAAGAGGGGCATGTTACTAACATCTCAGCATGTTCAAGGGTAACGCAATTCTCTGACACTCATAGATATCCTCTACCCGAAGAGCACGAGTGGTAGCTCAACAGAAATATCCTAACCGATATCTTCTCCCTATGGAGTTACCCCCTTTTAGACTTGTTTGCCACAAGCCAAAACACGCAATGCCCAGACTTCACATCGAGGTTGGTTCAAAGCCCTGTGGATAAACTGGTCAGGGAAAATTGCCTAGGCTTTTCCTCCTGACTCCTCCTGACTCCATTACTGAGCAAGGTCGTGAACAAGATGCACCAGGAACAAGTGACAGTAATCTTAGTTGCTCCTATGTGGGCGAGACAACCTTGGTTTCCACATCTGTGCAAACTGGCGATGTGGGATCCACTCAAACTCCTGTGTCCCTTTAACATGCTTGAACAGCACAGGGGAACAACGTTCCACCCACAACCTCTGTCTATGAACTTGGCAGCTTGGCTCCTGAAGTCATAGAATTTGGCCATTTAAAACTAGCTCAAAGGTGTATGACATCCTCAAGGAGGCACGTAAACCAAACACCAGACCCTGTTATAACAAATGGAAAAGATTTGTGATATGGTGCTAGTCTGTGTATAAACACGATAGAATGTACCCCATCGCACGTTCTCCACTACATGCTCCACTTGTTAGACTCTGGGCTAATATTCTACTCCATCAAAGTTCACCTAGCAGCTCTATCCGCGTAACCCACATCTCAAAGCAAGGTGTCCTTTTGGAACAGCCCAGTTATTAAGGCATTCATGGAACGAGTAAAAACACTCTACCCTCCCATTTCATACCCGCCTCCAGGGTGGCACCTTAACATAGCACTTTTCATGGGACCCCCCCTTTGAGCCTATGCATAAATCTAGCCTTAAACACCTTATATCTAAGACGGCTTTTCTGGTGGCCATCACCTCCATAAGAAAGGTCAGTGAACTACAAGCTTTGTCAGCTTAAGACCCTTTATTTGTGATCCACAAAGACAAGTTGGTACTAAGAATACACCCTAGGTTTGCACCTAAGTTCCATGTCAACAGTCCATCGAACTGCCATCTTACTTTCAAAGCCCTTCAAACTCAGCTGAGAAAGAACTCCATACACTAGATATAAGGCCGGTTGTCCTTTACTATGTAAACCAAGACTGCTAAGAAAACCAGACCAACTGTTTGTCTCCATAGCACCTGGCAGGGAAGGTGAACACGTCTCAAAAAATGCAATCTCCAAATGGATAGTGAAATGCATACAGCTCTGTTACTCTCTATCAAATAAAACTCTGCCTTTCACACCAAAAGCTCACTCTACCAGAGGTACAGGAGCTACCTTGGCCTTTATTGCAAACATCCTTCTAGACGCCATTTGCAAAGCAGCTACATGGAGCTTTATTCATACCTTTACTCAGCACTATTGCATTGACACAAATTCTAAAGCAGATTCACAGGTGGGCCAAGCAGTGATAAAACATCTATTTGCCGCTGTATCTTCTCACATCCCACCACCTTCTCCAGACACTGCTCACTAATCTATGCATAGCATGTAGTCTAAGCTGATTCCACAAGCCTCAGAAGGGATATATTACTCACTGTAATCGTATTTCTGATGCTTGTATCTGCTTGAATTCACATGCGCCCACCCTTCCTCTCCTGTGGAGTAGAAGGTACATAGATGTTTTTCTGGCTTAATCAGCAATCATCTGCTTTATACACCTGTACTCGCACTACACTTCATGCTACCTCAGAACAATCTGAGAGACCTCGATGCACGAAGAACCATGGGTGCAGCAGATGTCACACTAGGGATAGTATAACTGGCACGCCCTGTTGACGTCGCTTTTTGAGTTTTAAAAACAACTGTAATACTGTTCAGCTTCCACTAGATGTCGGCCTATGCATAGCATGTGAATGTAAGCAGATAAAAGCATCAGAAATACGCTTACGGTGAGTAATGTGTGTGTTTGTATGTGTGTCACAGGCCGACATCTAGTGGAAGCTGCAGAGTATTACAGTTTTTTGAAATTCGAAAAGGGATGTCGACAGGGCGTGCCAGTAATATCCCTGGTGTGACGTCCACTTTACCCATGGTGCTTCATGCATCGAGGTCCCTCAGATTGTTTTTTTCCGCCATCGTAGATGGACACTATTTTGCGGAGTTCTCCTTTTGGCTTATCGCCATTGACTTTTGCAACTTTTAAGTTTTGCAACTTGTACGTTTTTCTTACTATCCTTTATATTCAATATCACTGGCTATCAAGATCATCTGACAGCGGTGAACAAACGACCGTCGAAGACTCCCGCCTGTGGATTCGTTCGGCCTTGGAAAGCCGCTTCGGTCTTCGGCCCACACAGTAGAGCGGGGGGGGGCATTTAAGAATGTATTTGCCCCTTTTCGTTGACTACACTCGCCTAGCTGCCTTGTCATTCCGTTATGGATAGGGCCCCTTTTAAATTGTGCCCTAAGTGCAATAAAAAGTCCAAGACATTAAAGGACCGCTTCACTAAACGCTGGGCCCTCCATGCCATGCAGGTCGAGGCCACCATGGACGTGGAAGGGACTTAGTGACAGCAGCAACCCCACAGTATCCCAGGGCGATGGGGATACTCCGGTTTCCCAGGTGCAGGCCCCCGACTCCACCAGGATGGCCGGCGGCCTTGTTACAGGACGACAACCGGCGGCAAGGCCGCTACCTCAACCCATTCCACTAAACACATAAACCACAGCCGAGACACGACCGTCGAAGAAGGCCCAATGCACGACGTCTGGGGAAAGGTCTGTTGAATCTCTGTCCTCTGGGCACTCAAGATCCAGGTTGCCACATGACAGAGCCCGACTGTCGAAAGACAGGACAGACGTCGTGAGTAAATCCACCGCCGAACGCTGGACATCTGTAGACGAGGCATTGGGTGTTTTGACTACTGAAGTTCGACGTTCTCCAGCGAAATCGATAAAAAACCTTATCCAAGCGGGACTAGGCCATTTGGTAAAGAAACGCGTCCCAGAAGGCCTAGTAAAGGATAGGGAGTCTATGAAAAAGACTTCTAAGACCCCACATAAAGAAGGGTCACAAAGGGATAGGTTCCCTCACAAGAATAAAGACGCACATGAACAGGATTCCCTGTCTTCAGCCCTAAAGAAGACACAAATGCCTCCTGAAATACATGTTTGTTTATTTATAATGCACGCCAGACCCGGGGTTATTAGGGCGCTGAAGGCATAAAGAGGGTTGTTCAGCTTAGGTTACATTGCTGTGAAAGTGTATGTAATTTAGAATTAAATTACATTAATTGCAATACATTAGATTGCAATGCTGTACATACAATATAAACCTATTATGACGAGAAACATCGAAGAACAGAACATTTATATACAGTAAGAACGGACAGTGGCAGGTGGTGTGAACATAATGTGGTGAGGAGTCAAATGTTGTGTTCCTTAATCCAGTGGATGAGATTGGATCTAAAGCGTAGGTAAGGTAAGTCTTCCCTTAAGGTAGGTGGGAGTGAGTTCCAGTTTTGGGTGGTTTTGACCGGGAAGCTACTTCCACCCGTCTTCATGCGTTTAAATCTGGGCACTAGTAGAAGGTTGGCAGTAGCTGTTCTCGAAGGGCGGTTTGAGGATTGTCTCGCGAATCTGGTAGTGAGGTAGTGTGGGGCGGCCTGGTGTTGGCATTTGTGTGTCAGGGAGGCTGTTTTGAGGAAGAGTTTGTCTTTTATGGAGAGCCAGTTGTTGGATCTTCTAAGGTCAGATATGTGGGCTTTCTTGGGAATATTTAGGGCTGCAGGCAGTATTTTGTAGAATCTGGATCATTTGTTACTCCCTACATATAAGGCATTACAATAATCCAGTTTGGATAATTCAAGGGCTCTCGCTTCTCAAGATCAAGGAGTTCCTTTATACCCTTCAGACCCTAGGTCAATTCCTAGTTCTACCCAGGGGTCTTATGTGGATATAGACAGGGTCATGAGAAGAACGACCTTCATGGCAAATGTTTAATGAAAAAGACTCTAATTATTTTGCAAGTCTCCAATCCACACCTCCTACAACAGCGGCCTCTGGTTCTCAGTTCCCTGTTTCGGCCGCTGTTTCTAAGCCCACACCAGTCATTGATCTGTATGACCAGGACACTGATTCCAAGGACCTCTATGCCTCTCAAGAGGCCACAGATCCTTTATTATGGGGATGATGATGACGAGATTGATCCAGGCGCAGACATGTATAAGATGGACTCTCCTGTTGATCAGGATCCTCCTGTAACAGACTTGCCCTTAGATAACCAGCCGCTAATTAATGACGTGCTCGTCAAGGCGGCTGAGCATTTCCAAATAGCAACGTAGGAGACGCGACAAGACGAGGGCTTTGTGGATGATCTCATTGAAGACCAGAAGGCTGTCTCTCAATTCATTGCCCTCCTGAGATCTGTTTAGCGAAAGATACAACCCTCGATGGAGACACCTAATCGGACACGGGCTGTTAACTCCCACGTTGAGAAACTCTTCAAACCTGGCCCATCCAACCCTCTATATATAAGAGGACAGTTTAAGCTTCAATCTCTAGTTGTTACAACAACAAGAAAAAGAGCAGGGACACTCCTAGCCTCCTCTGAAGTTCCTCCACACAAGGAGAGCAAAAAACTGTATACAATGGGGAGGAAAGTGGCATCTACGGCTGGTTTTCAATGTAAAATAGCTAAAAACGCCACTTTTTTTAGCAAGTTATGACTGCCATACATAGGATGAGGTTTCGGCCTTGTTGTCTTCGGCCCCTGAACCCTTCAAGTCACAATTAGCTCTTGTGGCAACAGAAGGCAGTGCAGTTTCAAGCTGCATGTTCAAAACTATCTTGACGCCGTAGACCATGCAGGAGGGATAATCGCAGAAGGAACCATTATTAAGCATCATGCTGGGTTACGCCTATCCGGCTTCAAGCAGGAGACGCAAGTCACACTTCTCAATATGCCCATAGAGCCTAACATACTCTTTGGAAAGGCAGTTGATGATGCCTTAAAGACGGCTAAAGAAGAATATGATACTCTGAAATCTTTGGGCGAATTAACAAATAAACCTACTGGCCAGAGGGTTAATGGTAATTTTCGTCGCTCACGCAGACAGAATTCCCAACAAGGTTCAAGCTACAGTCAAAATCGAGGAACATCATGGGGTAACAGTCAAGGCCAAGCCTCTTAGTTACCAGAAGGTTCCGTGCAGATCTCGTGGATCGGGGAGGGGCTCCTCCTCTAGAGGTGCTAACACATCTCCAAAACAGTGATTACCTGCTCCAGGTGCCCTCCCATGCCTCTCCAGTAGAAGGGCGTATTTCAAACTTCACCTAAGCATGGTAGGGAATCGCCTCAGACAAATGGGTGCCTTCCACCGCGGTGGGCGTTTATTGTGTGGAGCTACTCGAGAGACCCCCGGAACCATCCACTGCGCAAGAAAATTAACTCAGAAGAAGACAAATGCATGCTCCTCGAGGAAATCGCCACGCTGCTTCAAAAGGACACCATAGAAGTCGTCCCGGCCAGCCAGGTAAACGGGTATTTTCTCAACCTCCTTCCTTGTGCCAAAGAAAGATCTAACCATTCGCCCAGTATTAGACTTGCGTCCTGCAAACAAGTATGTCAAGCCACAAAAGTTCTGCATGACTACGCTACAAGAAGTAATCCCTCTGCTAAAGCGGGGGGATTTCATGGCAACATTGGATATGAAAGATGCTTATTTTCATATTTCAATGTTCCCAGCACGCAGAAGTTTCTTGCGGTACAAGATGGCAAACCAGCACTACCAATTCAAAGTGCTACCCTTCGGAATAGCATCTGCACCAAGGGTATTCACAAAGGTACTGGCGGTGGTGGCAGTGCACCTGCGCAGGTAGGCAATCCCAGTGTACCCTTACCTGGACGACTGGCTGATTACGGGGGAAGAGTCCCCAGATGTGCAGGCAAAACATTCAAATAACAATCAACCTTCTCTTCCACCCGACCAGCAAGAACCACTAATGTCAATAGCCTTCTCATACCTAGATACAGGCTAGTTGAGGCTGGGGGAGGCAGCTTCCAGGTCCGAGCGGCCCAATTATGGAATGCATTGCCACTCTCTCTACGTTAGGAGCAGCCCTTTCTGAAATTCAGATCCAATTACATTAACCTACTGAAGTCTGCCGATGACTAGATACTCGCTAGCTCCTACTACACTTCTGATACCTCCTAGTGTATATATATTTATAATCACTATCATGTGACCCATCTGTATGTCTTCCCTTCAGTCTAGTGGTGTAATGACCCAAGGAGGAGAATAGACACCCAACCCACATTAATCAATCTATCGGCATTAGAACACCTACAGAGCTCGCTAGAATAGAACGGCGAGCACATCGAAAACCCAACCCACAACACCAACTCCATCAGAATTAGAACACTTATAGAGTGTGTTAGAACAGCACAGGGAGCGCCTCACACAAACCTAAAACCCTGCCAGGCGTAAGTAACTCCTTCGCCCATCCTGATGAGATTGGGAGGATTAGCGAGCGCCACACCCGGACAGAGTTATGAATGTTAGCATGTTAAACTTCATATAACCCACTAACAAAAAAACTCAGCATTTCTGCAGACTTATCTCACTCAAAAATCTCACACAACCATCTCTCGCACAACAACCCGCATGTACTTCACAACACTGCAATAACACATAAGCCGCACCAACAGCACACGAGGACTGACATCGATCCGATTCCCGCACCAAAGCTCAGCACTTGGTGTATGCTGAGTTGAAGCTGCCAACAGAACACCACTCCTCTCACTATCCTACTCCCGCTTCACCTACTAACCCATCCCACCTTCTCGTTTACAGATCCCCCAGAGCGCCTGGGGACCAACTCCGTTGGTGACGGTGCGCAGTACCAAATACCTTTAACATTTAGCATATATTCTATCCTTATCTGTAACTGCTTACTGACCTTCTATGGCTTGTATATATTTTGTTTTTGCTTGTAATCTGCAACTATGTAACCCCATACATTGCATATTCTGTACTGCTGTGCCCGGTTACTTTCGGGTCTGGTGCGCATTATAAGGTAAATCAAACAATCAAACAATTGGGCTTCTCAATAAACCAGAAAAAAATCAAGCCTTGTGCAAAGCACAACAAAACAGTTCCTGGGAGCTGTAATAAACTCAGAAGAGGGGTTGGTCTTCCCATCAGAGGAAAGATCAAGCCGGCCGCCAGATAAGCGTACGCAAAGCATGCGTTTGCTAGGCATGATGGCGTCTTGCTTTTACCTGGTACCACACACGCCCCTACGCTTGCGACCCATGCAGGAGTGGTTGGCGAAACAATGGTCTCAGGCACACGGTCAATGGGACGATAGAGTGGTTGTTTCGCCAACACTAGTACAAAATCTTTGCTGGTGGACAAGAGAAAATCTGTTGAAGGAGAAAACCCTTCCACGATCCGGAAGTACAGGTGATTGTCACAACAGATGCATTGCTCATCGTATGCGGGGCTCATTACCTTCATCACACAGCTCAAGATCTATGGACTCGTGCTACAGCGCAGAACCACATCAATCTGCTGGAACTTTTAGCAGTGTTCAAAGCCCTTCAAAGGTTTGAGATACACATGTTGAACCATGCAGTGCAAGTCCTCACAGACAGCACTACAGCAATGTTTTACATCAACAAACAAGGGGGCACACGTTCTCCAAATCTGTCCAAGCTAGCGTAGCAAATTTGGAAATGGGCACTCAAACTGAAAATATTCCTATCATCTCAGCATGTTCCAGGAGAACTCAACTCTCTGGTCGACTCTCTGAGCAGAGATCCCCTACCAGAGGTACACAAGTGGCAACTAGACTCAAAAATCGTAGAGCAATTCTTCTCTCAATGGGGTTTCCCCCACAATCGATTTGTTCGCTACAAGCTAAACCAGTCAATGCCCAGACTTAGTGTTCAGGTTCCCCCAACCAGGCTCCAAAGGGAATGCCCTATGGATAAACTGGTCAGGGGAATTTGCTTACACTTCCCCCTGCCCCCCTACCCCCCTTATGAACAGGGTGGTGAAAAAGATCCACAAGGAACAGGTGACGCCCATCCTAATTACT
Organism: Ambystoma mexicanum; assembly: GCF_040938575.1. NCBI lineage: Eukaryota > Metazoa > Chordata > Amphibia > Caudata > Ambystomatidae > Ambystoma > Ambystoma mexicanum. The sequence goes on from NC_090921.1 coordinate 392,192,237, forward strand.
CCTATATGGGCAAGACAACCTTGGTATCCACATCTGTACAAACTGGTGTTTTGCGATCCCATCAAACTCCTGTGCATGAACAATCTGCTCACTCAACACAGGGGACTAACGGTGACCCTCAACCTCACTCTTTGAACTTGGCAGCATGGCTCCTGAAGTCATAGAGTTCGGAAATCTTAACCTATCACAAAGGTGTATGAATATCCTAAAGGAAACACAAAAGCCTAACACTAGGCACTGTTACTTCAACAAGTGGAGGAGATTTGTAATTTGGCGCCAGTCTAAACAAATTAACCCCATAGAATGTACACCATCACACATTCTAAACTATATGCTCCACTTGCTAGACTCAGGGTTAGTATTCAACTCTTTCAAGGTCCTTCTGGTGGCCTTGTCAGTCTGCACCACCTCCCACAACAAGGTCTCATGGTGGAAGGTACCGGTCATCAAGGCATTCATGGAGGGAGTAAAGAGGCTCCACCCTCCAATCTCAAACCCGCTACCAGGATGAGATCTCAATGTAGTACTCGCTAAGCTCATGGGACCACCAATCGAGCCGATGCATAAGTCAAGTCTTAAAAACCTGACTTACAAGACTGCCTTTTTAGTGGCTATTACTTCCAAAGAAGAGTTGGTGAAATACAAGCATTGTCAGTGCAGGATCCTTTCAATATCGTACACAAGGAAAAACTGGTTTTACGTACACATCCTAGGTTCTCTCCTAAATTCATCTCAAAATTTCATGTAAACGAGTCCATTTAGCTCCTGGCCTTCTTCCAGAACCCAAAGAGCTCAGCTGAGGTTAAACGCCACACACTTGATGTAAGGAGGGTGGTTTTTTACTATATAAGCAAGACCAGACCGTTAAGAAAAACAGACCAACTGTTTGTCTCCATAGGACCACGCAGAGGGGATCGTATTTCCAAGAATGCTATCTTCAGATGGATAGTCAGGTGCATAGAACTGTGCTATTCACTGTCAGACAAGACACTGCCTTTCACGCCAAGAGCTCACTCCACAAGGCGCACAGGAGCTACGCTGGCTTTCATTGCAAATGTCCCCTTAAACAGCATTTGCCAAGCAGCTACATGGAGCTCAGTACACACTTTCACTCAGCAGTACTGCATGGACACACATTCCAAGACAGATACTCGGGTGGAACAAGTGGTTCTAAGACATCTGTTCGCCCATGAACCTTCTCACAACCCACCCCCTTCTCCTAACACTGCTGCTCGCTAATCTATGCACAACATATGATCTAAGCAGATTCCACAAGCCTGAGAAGGGATACATTACTCACCGTAATCGTTTCTGATGCTTTTATCTGCTTAGATTCACATGCGCCCACCCTTCCTCCCCTCGGAGAGAAGGCGCATGGATGCTTATGAGCTTGTCTGATTCATATCAGCTTGTATACATCTGTACTCGCGCTACACTTCATGCTACCTCATGTAAGAAAAATAAAAATCTGAGGGACCTCGATGGGTGAAGGACCATGGGTACAGTGGACGTCGCACTAGGGATAGTATTACTGGCACGCCTTGTCGATGTCCCTTTTCGAATTTTGAAAACTGTAATACCCTGCGGCTTCCACTAGATGCCGGCCTATACACAGCATGTGAATCTAAGTGTGAATCTAAGAAGATACAAGCATCAGAAATACGATTATGGTTATTAATGTATACCTTGTGGGGCTTGTCAAATCTGCTTAGATCACTTGCTGTGCATAGGCCGACATCTAGTGGAAGCTGCATTGTATTAGTTTTCGAAATTTGTAAAGGGACTTAGACAGGGCGTCCCAGTAATACTTTCCGCCATTCTAGACGGACGCTGTGCCGAGTTCCTCTTTGGGCTTATAGCCATTTACTATTTTTCAATTACTAAAAAGTCAGTGATATAAAGGATAGTAAGAATAAACTATCAAAGCATCAGATGTGGGTGAAGACAAAAAAAAACGACCGTCGGACTACACCCGCGATGGATCAGTTTCGGCCTTGGGAGGACGCTCCGAGCTTAAATTTTGCCCCAAGTGCAATAGTACATTTCAGTGGGTCGATAAACACCTCGTCTGTAACTTGTCTCTCACGAGACCACGTCGAGGGTTCTTGTCGAGCGTGCAGACTCTTCAAGCCCAAGACTTTGACGGACTGATCTGCTAAACGCTGGGCCCACTACGCCAGGCAGCTCGATGTTATGGAAGTAGAGGGTGCCTTCAGCGACGGCAGCAACGCCGCGCTTCCGAAGGCGACTGGGTAGCTCTGGTTACCCAAGCGCAGGCCCCCGACCCCGGAAGACAGGCCGGCGGCCTTGTTATGGGGACAACACCCGGCGGCGGAATCGCTTTCACTTCTTCCACCACTATGCACACAACCCAAGGCTGAGACTCGACACACGTGTCGAGTGGATGGCAACGCAGGACATCCAGGGAAAGGTCAGTGGAATCTCGGTCCTCTGGGCACTCTTGCTCGAGATTGCCGCATTACAGGTCCCGGCCGTCGAAGGGCGGCACAGACGGCGCGCGAAAAACTCCCACGAGGGACGATCGTCTGCGGACCATGCTCCGGTTCAGCCTGCACCCGAAATATGACGTTCTATGTCAAGTCAGGTACTAGATCCCAAACAGTCAGGGGAAACTAGATTCAGGTGGGCCAGGGTAAGGAGAAAGAGTCCAAAAAGAAGTCCTCTAAGACCCCTCATAGGGATAAGACCCTTCATATGGAGAAATCTCATGAGGCTAGGCCCACCCCTCATAGGGAGAAATCCAAAAAGGCTAGGTCCAAAGAACCTGTATTGCTTCCTCCAACAGATGAAGATTTAGGGCTCCCTTCTCAACCATTGGTAATCCCTAGTTCTGCACAATGGTCGGCTGAGGATATAGACAGGGTCATGAGGAGGAAGTCCTTCATGGCCAACTTCTATGAAAAGGACCCTGCCTATTTCCAAAGTTTCCACTCCACCGCCCCCACTTCAGCACCCTCTGGGTCACAGATCCCTGCTCAACCCCCCACTGCTAAGAGGTCTCGCCCCGAGAATCCATTGCAAGGCACAGTCATTGATCTCTATGACCCAGACTCTGACCATGAAGACCTCTCTATTCAAGAGGCGGCAGACCCTTATTATGGGGATGATGCAGCAGACCCTTAATACAGGGATGATGAGGACCCTGAGGTTGACCCCGAGGCAAATCTCTATCCCATGAACTCACCTGTTGATCAGGATTCCCCGTCATGGACTCGCCCATTGACAACCAACCACTGCTAAATGAAGTGCTTGTCAAGGTGGCAGAGCATTTTCAGAAGACTCAGGAAGTACAACAAGATAAGGATTTTGTAGAAGAAAACCTAGGAGATAAGAAGGCTTTTACGCAGTGTATTCCTCTCCAAGTCCATTCAGCAGAAATACAGCCATCGCTGGAAATCCCTAATCTTACGTGGCCAGTGATCCCCTGCATAGAGAAACTGTTTAGACCGGCCCCTTCTGACCCGCTGTACAGCAGAGGGCAACTGAAGCCCGATTCATTAGTTGTCACTACGACAAGGAAGAGGGCTGGTACTCCCCAAGCTTCCTCTGAGGCCCTGCCTGAGAAGGAAAGCAAGAGACTTTACACAATGGGTAGAAAGGTAGCCTCCTCCGCAGCATTCCAGGCTAGGATTGCTAACAAATCTACCCTGTTGGCCAGTTACAACTGCCACAAATGGGATGAGGTCTCGGCCTTACTGTCTTCGGCCCCGGAACCGTGAAGTCTCAGCTTGCCCAGGGTGCCGCAGAAGGCAGAGCAGTGTCAAGCTGCTTTTTAAAAACCATTCTTGACATTGCAGACAACGCAGGCAGGATATTAGCAGAAGGGACTATTCTCAAGCGTCACGCTTGGTTGCGCCAGTCAGGTTTTAAACCAGAGACGCAAGCTACCCTTATCAACATGCCCGTTGAGCCCAATGTGCTCTTTGGAAATGCTGTTGAGGACGCCTTAATGATGGCAAAGAAGAATACGATACTCTCAAGTCATTGGGCCAACTGACCAATAAACCTACTGACCGGAGGGGAAACTGGAATCTTTGTCGCTCACGCGTCCAAAATTCACAGAGGGCTCCACTTATACCCAATGCCAAGGTAGTAACTGGGGAAACAATCGGGTAATTCTGGGAGGACTGACCCTAAGAGGAGCGCGCAGATCCCGCGGACGCGGTAGAAGCAACTCCTCCTGAGGTGGCACTCCACCTCAAAAGCAGTGACTATCCGCTCCAGGTACCCTCCCATGCCTCTCCTGTAGGAGGGTGCATTTCTAGCTTTACCAACGCATGGGAGGGAATCCTCACAGACGGATGGGTGCTGTCCACTGTAAGAGGGGGATACTGTATAGAACAACCCCAGAACCACCAACCACGACAAAAGACCCATTCCAAGGAGCACCAGCGCATCCTCCTTGAGGAGATCGCCACGCTTCTTCCAAAGGACGCCATCAAGGTTGTCCCGGCCAACCAGACAAACAAGGGTATTTATTCAACCTACTTCCTTGTGCCAAAGAAAGATCTAACAATGCGCCCAGTATTAGATTTGCACCCTGCAAACAAATGTCAAGCCACAAAAGTTCTGTATGACTACGCTACAAGAGGTAATCCCCCTACTAAAAAAGGGGATTACATGGCAACACTGGATATGAAAGATGCCTATTTTCATATTTCAATGTTCTCAGCGCACAGAAGGTTCTTGTGTTTCAAGATGGCGAGCCAGCACTATCAATTGAAAGTGCTGCCCTTCAAATAGCATCTGCTCCAAGGGTATTCACGAAGGTACTGGCGGTAGTGGCAGCACACCTGCGCAGGGATCCCAGTGTACCCTTATTTGGACAACTGACTGATTACATGGGAGTCTCCCCTAATTTGTAGACAAACCATTCAAAGAACTACCAACCTTCTCTTTCAATTGTGCTTCTCCATCAGCGAGAAAAAATCAAGCATATTGCCAAGCACGACCAAACAGTTCCTAGGATCTGTCATAAACACTTGCGAGGGATTGGTCTTTCCATCAGAGGAAAGAGTCCAAAACATGTTACTGCAAATACCACATTATCAGGCTGGCCGCCAGATAAGGGTGCGCAAAGCTATACGTTTGCTAGGGGTGATGGCATCTTGCATTTACCTTGTACCTCACACGCTCCTGCGACTCATGCAGGAGTGGTTGGCGAAACAGTGGTCTCATGCAAGTGGTCAGTGGGACGATCTAGATATCGTTTCGCCAACACTAGTACAAAATCTTTGCCGGTAAAACAAGAGAAAATCTGTTGAAGGGGAAACCCTTCTACGATCCAGAAGTACAAGCGATTGTCACGACGGACGCCTCATTCGCTGAGTGGTGGGGCTCACTACCTTCACCACACAATTCAGGGTCTGTGGTCTCACGCAGCAGCACATAACCACATCAATCTGCTAGAATTACTGGCAGTATTCAAAGCCCTTCAGACGGTCGAATCTCACCTAGCAAACCAATCTGTGCAAATCCTGACTTGACAGCACTACAGCAATGTTTTACATCAACAAACAGGGGGGCACACATTCTCCAAATCTGTCCAGGCTTGCGCAAATAATTTGGAAATGGGCACTCGAATGGAAAATATTCCTATTGTCAAAGCACGTTCCAGGGGAACTCAACTCTCTCGGAGACTCATTGAGCAGAGATCCCCTACCAGAAGAACACGAGTGGCAACTACACGCAGGCGTAGTAGAACACCTCTTCTCTCAATGGGGTTTCCCCACAGTAGACTTGTTCGCTACTAGCGAAAACAGACAATGCCCATACGTTGCGTCCAGGCTCCCGCAGCCAGGTTCCAAGAGGAACGCTCTATGGATGAACTGGTCAGAAAAATGTGGTTACACTTTTCTCCCAACGCCTCTTAGGAACAGGGTGGTGAACAAGATCCACAAAGAACAGGTGACGCTCATCCTAGTTGCTCCTATGTGGGGAAGACAACCCTGGTATCCATGTCTGCGCAAAGTGGCGATGTGCGATCCCATCAAACTCCCGTGCACGTACTCACTCAGCACAAGGCACTAACAGTGCACCCTCAACCTCACTCAATGAACTTTGCAGCATGGCTCCTGAAGTCATAAAGTTTGGACATCTTAATCTGCCACAAAGATGGATGGATATCTTAAAAGAATCACAAAAGCCTAACACTAGGCACTGTTATTTTGACTAGTGGAGGAGATTTGTAATTTGGTGCCAGTCTAAACAAATTAACCCCATAGAATGTACTCCTTCCCACATTCTAAATTATATGCTCCACTTGCTAGATTCAGGGTGTTAGGCAAGGTTTGCATTCAGTACCCTCTGGGACCACTACACAGAACTATGACTACAGGTATAAGCAAAACTAACCTTTGGTATAAGTCTGTATCAAAGAGGTTTTGTTAGCGAGCTGAGCAGCCAGGCTTATCTCAAGTGGGAATGTGAACTTGTAATGAGGTTACACAGAGGTCTACACTTACAGGTATTCAAATAGACACTTGCACTCAAGGTTTCTTGGTAAAACACTTATTAATTTATTACACAGTCAGTTAGAAAACATTCACTAAAAGGAGGCGATCAGTATCACACAAAAATATACTACAGTACTTCACACTATCAGGTTCTGATGCATTTAAACTACTTTGAAGGAGGAGCAAAATGGCATTCAGAGCATTTGATGTAGGGGTGGAGTAAAAAGGCATAAGTTAATAAAATGAATGATAGAGTTACTCTTAAACAGAAACAGTGCAAATACTTTGTTCACCAGAGGAGTTGTTCCAATGCAATAGGTAGGCCAAATTCAATGGGCTAGAGTCCTTGTATAAGAAAAAACGGTTCTGGTATTTAAACGGAAAAGTCTTTGCCACGGTTGTCAGAAGTAGTTCATAGTAGAAAGATTCATATGACAGGTCGCAAGCTGACTAGGCCTTCAAGTTGCCAAAGTTTCACGCACTTTTGCAGTGAGAGGGATATTCTCCTGGTCAGGTTTTCACACTACCTTAGATTGAAGAAAAAGATGCAGCTGAAGACTTCTGTTCCTGGCAGTTCCTGCAGATCTCGATGTTCCTGAGCCTCAATCGTGGAGACAAGAGGGAGGACGTCGGGACTCCTGCACTGCATGGGGAATGGTCACAAAGCTGGCAAACTGGCAATTCCTAGATTCCGGTAACTGTCTTCAAGCACACAAACTGGTGTCCTTCTCCCTGGCTATTAGGTTTCCTGCAGCACTCTGAGGAAAATACAACCAGCTCTCAGAATGGTGTCCAGGTGGCTTATGAGTTGATTGGTCCCACCAACTCAAAGGAAGAAGTTGTCCTTGAAGGGCTTCTCTGTCAAGATGAACTTGGCGATTCGGACTTGCAGCAGGGCTTCACCGGGCAAACCAACGGTCCAGGAATTGCAGCAGCCGTCCTCTTCCAGCTCTTTTTAGGTTCTTTCGTTCCAGTGGTCGACTCTGCCTTCCAAGCCAAGAGACTCACCTTTTAAACAATTTTCTCCCTTTCATTCCAGCCTAGCTCCCACTCACCCAGCAGGGTGGCTGGTTGTACTTGCCGGACAGTCAGCCAGCCAATCACGCCAGAGTGCTTTTGGGTCTCCTACCCCAGTCACTCATGCGCCAGAGGCGGTCTTCAATCCTTTAGCCCACAAAAGGCGTAGGAACAAAGGGACCAAATCTGGTTTGGCGCACAGAGACAAACTCTAGAAGGACCTTTCCAAAAAGAAATGTGAAAAAAGAAGACCGGGACCCGTTTCAACAAAGGAGGCTCAGACGCCATCTTGAAAAACATGGCTCCCGCGATTTAACGCTACCGGTGTTCGCGGTTGCGAAACATCATGGTCATTTTTTGTAAAACCACTGCCACCAGCCATTTCGATAGGAAAGGGTAGCATTTGACTGCTAAATGAGTTTCTAGAAATAGGGGATACAAGGTAACCTCTACAGCACTGTATTGTAAGATAGGGCGTGCTGTGTCTAGGAATTTAAAAAGATTAGTAATGTCAATTTAACATTACTTTCTCTGGGAAACAGTAGTTGTTCCCAGAGAAGGTATTTAAACCTTGGGGCAGCCTAAAACGGCTTCCCTGTGTCACTGCACTGAGGGTGCTGTGTGACACACATGAAAAGATGATGCCTATGGAGTTGTCTAAAACTCCATAATCAGAAAACACAAGAGTAAAGCACACATCAAAATACATGAGAGAGTGGGGAAAAATGGCTCACACTCTCTCCAGGAAAAAAAATCAAGTCATCAAAATCCAGCAAAGTTGCTGGGGATCTCTAAGGTGAAGGGAATTAGCACATTTATGAGAATTCTCCCTAACACAGAGTTGGTATTCAACTCCTTAAAAGTCCACCTAGCGGCTTTGTCAGCCTATACCACTTCCCACAATAAGGTCTCATGGTGGAAGGTGCCTGTCATCAAAGCATTCATGGAGGGAGTAAAGAGACGCCACCCTCCAATTTCGAACCCACTGTTAGGATGGGTTCTAAAAGTTGTACTCGCTAAGCTCATGGGACCGCCTTTCAAGCAGATGTATGTCTAGTCTCAAATACCTGACCTATAAAACTGTCTTCTTAGTGGCCTTCACTTCCATAAGAACAGTTAATGAAATGCAAGCATTGTCATTGAAGGATCCTTTCTTTGTTGTACACAAGGACAAGCTGGTTTTACGTACTCGCCCTAGGTTCTCCTCTAAATTCATCTCTAAACCAGTCTATAGAGCTACCGGCTTTCTTCCAGGAACCAACCAGCTCAGCTGAGGTAAAACTCCACACACTAGATGTGAGGAGAGTGGTCCTCTACTATGTAGGCAAGACCAGACCGCTAAGAAAAACAGATCAACTGTTTGTTTCCATAGCGCCAGGCAGAGAAGATGACTGCATTTCAAAGAATGCCATCTCTAGGTGGATAGTCGGATGTATACAATTGTGCTATTTCCTACCAAACAAAATACTGGCTTTTACGCCCAGAGCTGACTCGATATGGAGCACATGAGCCACTCGACGTTCTTTTGAGTTTTGAAAACAACTATAATACTCTGTAGCTTCCACTAGATGTCGGCCTATGCACAGCATGTGAATCTAAGCATATACAAGCATCAGAAATACTATTACGATGAGTAATGTATTCCATATCACTTATTGTAAAGTACATTGATACATTCACAAGAGCCTGTGATGACCTCAAACAAGGTACCCGTTGACACAATGGAAAATGAATAAGTCGGGCGGCAAGCAATACCTACTTCAAATTTGTCAACAAGCCTACTGGCCTACACAAGCAGCTATTACTAGCGGAAGTCATTTTATTGCCTAAAACCCTCACTGAATGGACGTTTTTAATCTATACTCTTCGACAACTAGCCTCTGGCTTAGTCTTCTTCAGGGCAGATTGATATTGGCAAAATTCTGAAAGAAGGCATAAACACAATTCAGTCTTCTGCTATTATCCTTATGCACCACACGCACTCACAAATGAAGGTAAATGATTTATAAATGTGTAAAGTTTAATTCTTGTACCTGAACGGTCAGGAGGTCAAAGTTTCATTTGAGACATAGGACCAAAATGTACTTCCAGTTGTAGACTACAATGTTAATAAAGGAGCAATAGTATATGGTGAGGTGTTAGCTACGCTTACACTTTTAAGTATGCTTTTACTGAATTCACCTTAATTTTGCTCCTTATGTGAAGGCCTACATCTCTTGATTTAGAAACAACCTATTCTTTTGTCGCCCTACAACAAAATAGTATATAAATCTGTCTAAGGACTCGCACACAGGTAAAGTGGTTAAGTAAATCTCAAAGAAGAGCACAATTCAAATTCCTCACCATGCATTTATCCATGCGTGGCAAAAGTTTTCTTTTTTAGCAGTGAATAAACACTGAGACCGAAACCGCTTTGCAACAGCGCAATTGTGGGAGAATTTAAAGATGCAATGGTGAAGCTCACTGCATCACTTGTAAGCAACGTGATCAAATGACCAACGTGATTCCATCACGTAACTATTGTTACACCTCAATCATGTATAATGTTACATCTGAATTCTATGATAAAAACCTACTATATCTAGTATATACGTAGTGTTCAGATGACAAATGTGGTCTTATTACAAACATCTAGATCTTTCACAATGGATACTCGTAATTCATTAATGAATCAATGACTCAACACCTACGAGTATTGATGTTTATATTTGGAAAGAATTTCTTTTTGCACCTTTCCCTCCATAGATTCCCATCCTTCTTTTTATGTCTATTTTGATCCTTCTTAAGGGGGAAACAGACTAGTCCCTAAGACTGTCAGTACTGAGAAACTTCGGCCCTCATCACGAGTTTTGTGCAAATAAGGTGGTTATAGCGCCCCGGCGGTATTATTTAATTTGTGATTTATATTGCGCTTTCGCTAAATCGCCACTACAACATTTAAAATAACGGTACAAGCATAAATGAGCAATGAGATAAGTAAATCATGAAGGTGAGCAATGGGATGGGAGATTCATTTTGAGACGAGTATGGAAGAGAGAATAAGTGGGGGAAGAAAGAATAAGAAGAGGAAAGGAATTCCAATAAAACAGGGCCAAAAGAGAAAAGGGCGGCAACGGGATGAGGCACTGCGAGGTTTGGGAACAATCAGGCGATAAGTGGATTCAGATCGAAGAGATCTGGCTGGAACGTAGAAGGAAACAAGAGAAGATGAGGAGGAGCTAGGCTGTGAAGACATTTGAAAACAATAGAAAGGATATTAAAGGGAAGACTAGACTCAAAGAACACGACAGCAGCAGAAGAAAGAGCATTGGAAATAGAAGAGCGAGAAGATAGTTCGAAAAGCAGAATTATAGATAAAACAAAGGGGAGCAAGACGTGTAGCCGGTAGTTCAATCAACCGAGAAAAACAAACCATGCGAGAGAAAATAAGGTTTAAAATAAGCCCTTAAAAAGCCCTGTTGGTCGTGTCCAACAGAGTTAAAAGAATAAACCGACAATTACGGACAGTGAGAGAAATCTGGGACGAATAGGTGAGAGAAGAATCATAAAGAACTCAAAGATTATGAGCTGAGGTTGAAATAGGAAGCTGGGGGGAGAAGGGGGATGAAAGGGTAAATGGGGACGAAGAAGGAAAATAAAGTACTTCTGTTTTGGAGGAATTCAAGTGGAGAAAGTGAGAGGCCATCCAAGCTTGGAGATAGCAGAAAGACAAGTGGAAACATTGGAGTGGAGAGCATCATTATACTCAGAAAAAGGAAGTTCGTCCGTATAGAAGTGGTAGGACAGATTGTATGAAGAGATAAGTGAAGAGCGAGGAATAGTATAGAGGGAAAATAAGAGGGCCAAGAGCATAACCTGGAATAGGTGCGGCCAGAGAGATGAGATTTATTCCAAGTGAGAGGAGAACCTGTACTTCCCAAGGATGAAAGTGTAGAAAGCAGAGTGGGATGATCAACCGTGTCAACAACAGCAGAAACCTCTAGTAGGTCTAGTAGAATAAGGAGGAGAGATTAGTATGCCGAGCGGTGAGCAAAGAGTATCCATGCAACAGAGCAGTCTTGGTAGAGTGACCAGGCCTAAACTCCGAGTGGAGTGGAGGAAGGAGAGAATGGAGATGAAAAGGTCGCAATTTGAGAGTAGACGATTCTCTCTAAGAGTTTAGAAAGAAAAGACGAGCTAGGGCGAAAGTTAGCAGATAAAGACATATCCAGTGATGATGTTTTCTTTAGAATTGGAATTACAGTAGCATATTTTTAAAAAGTGCAGGAAAAAGAGAGGGAAATAAAAGAGTAGTAAGGTAAGTCAGAATGTTAGGATAGACTAGTGGAAGTATTTGGATGAGCATGAGAGAGAAACTTGGCAGTATCAATGTGTATAAGAGGAGAAAAAGCAGTAAAGGAAGCGTTGGAAACAGAAGGTAATGGAAGGGTGGGGATGGGGGGGAAAGGGAAGAATAGACGCACAGACTTTAGAAGTATAATAGTGAGCAAGATTAAAAGCAGGGATGAGGATAGAGAGGGATCAGGTGGTCTAATAGAAATAATGGAGGAAGTGTTACCAATGTCATGTCCGGCGAAAATTACTGCTGTATAATTTGACAGGCATGCACTGTTTGACTGGATTTATAAACTTAGGGTCTGGTGGACAGAATCTAGGAGGCCAACCTAGTTTTACTGAGTAGGGACAACTCTGAGAGGTAGCCAATCAAGGTAGCCTTTAGAGGTGTCAAGGCCAAACCTTATGAGTGAATGTGGTAAGCGGTCCACAAGGAGTTCAACACAGCGAGCAATCGCGGATTATCCATACAGGTAAGTAAAAAACTCACTATGAACAATGACTAATAACAGGAAGTAATATCACACAATACTAAATAGTAAAGGACATGTATACAATCAAAGTGAGTTAGTGTAAAGCTTTCAGTTCAACCCCACCCCCCCACCCCCCATAACTGAAAGGCAAGGTAAGTAAATAGTTATCACAGTCCACAGGAATATCAGCACACATTTGCTAAGTCCAACCCTAAGTTGAATGGGGCCTTGTGCCCAAAAGTTCACAAATTTTCCAATAGTTTTTGGGAGGGGTAACATGTTAGGAGGGTCCTGTGGTTGTGAGACAGATTCGATACGTCTTGTGAATAAGACTGTTCCCAGCTTTCGGAGGGCTTTTGGAAACAGTTTTGCCAAAGCCAAACAATTGTAAAAGTTTTTAAGTTAGCAGACTTTTAAAAGTCTGAGATAGGGTGGCCTGTAAGTATTGCTACACTCATACTCCGGTTTTTCTCCAGACTTGGCAGGTCGCCTGAAGTTGATTTTCCCACTATTGGTTCTGGTAGAAGAAGCCCAGGAGCTCCGGGTGCAACAAGAGTTCTGGTAGGGTACCGGAGCTTGGTGCAACCTCTTCTCGATGAACAATGCAGCAGGCACCGGTGCAGGACTCTTCAGGATGGTCGACCAGATGCGGGAATGCCGGTTTCAGGTTCGGTCACCATTGCACGGTGATGGCAGGGGACACAGATGTCATGGTCGAAGTCTGTCCCCTATCTCTGGCCCGTCAATGCTAGGACGCCGACATTTTGCAGGAGGGACTCTTGCAGGACAAACTGTTGACCCATCGAGTGCCGAGTAGAAACGCGGAACAATGACTCTTCTACCGCGGTAGCCCAAACTGTAGCTGGTCAGGCCAATGGATGGTAATTGTTGAATTACCAGAAGAAGTCAAAAATGGTTATTTCCATCACGGCTACAGGTCGGAGCACCAATGTAGGTCTTCTAAGATAACAAGCCAGACAGGGCTCCACCGGGACTGCAGAAAAATCTGGTCGCCAGGCCTTCTCAGGATCGGTTCATGGGTCTTCAGAAGTCTTTGCGCCTATGCAGGATACTTGGCTCCACACAGGAGTTCTGGGGAATGGCTGCAGGACTCCTCTGCTTATAGCTAAGGTGAGTACAGAAACTCAGCCCAACCAATGAAGATCTGCCCTCGCTCACACCCCAGTAGTGGTCCACTCATGGTGAAACGTATGCATACACTGCAGACCTACTGAAACCAGTTTGTGTATTGGGACCAGTCAGTCCCAACCCACTACCTGGCTTCCACACACAGGCTAGCCCTAGAAAAACACAGCTTTGTCGGAACAATGCATGCCCATAAAAGGATTTTCTGATGGGACAGGAGGAAGGAGAGAGTGGGGGTGGGGGGGTAAAAAAGGGGAGCCTTCTTTTTTGTTAGAGGGGGGCTTGACTCAAAAAGGCACTATAACGTATTAAAAAAAGAGTCATCAGCTACCCCTGTTTAACCGTGTAGGGGAGGTAGGCTTAAAAAGGCAGGTAGCTAGTTTGTGCAAATACTAGCCATGGAAGGTCACAAGATGATTTTGAGAGAATTTTATGGTAAATCTATGTATTCATAAATTCAAACACACATCTAAAAACTGTAGGTTCACAACGAACAATTGAACCTATAAAAGATACATTTGAGCCAAATTGAGCTTGAATCAGAATTTATAAACTTGTTCTATACATCACAGTTTAGTGAGTGAGGGTTAGTAACATATAGTGCGAAATTCAATACCACTTGTGAACTGGTAGTATTTGTTGTCAACACATAATTATGTTTCTGGTTCGGGGTAGAGTCAGCCTTCACTGGCAATAGACTGGTCGCAGGTGAAGGGTCCGAACTGTCATCAGGACGTAGTTCAAGAAGGTGAGTGCCTAGATGGACAGGTGACACGTCAGAAAGTGGGTTGGAGAAGGGGGTGACCTTATAAAAAACTATGTGTTAAATAGCCTACCTTGATGGTATCAGCGGTTGAACTTGAAATTATTAGGTGCCTGCGCTCTTGTCTGGCAGGGCATCCGTAGCTAGAGTCTACAGGGAAAGTGGTATCAATGAGTTACCTATATATTATGGTAATTCATAAAAACTGCTGTGAGTAGCAAGGAAGAAGGGGCATACCTTAGGTTGAGGATATGTCCAGGTGCGGTTTTAAAGCTGGAGAGAGCACGGGTTGAATGCCGTGGTGAACAGTGACCGGGGTAATGTTAATAGAGGATGGATCAATGGCACTGAATGGGGTAAAAATCCAAGTAAATACAGGTATAACACTCTGATGGTGGCAGAGCAACGTGATAGTGCCTAGACTTGTAAGTACATGAGGACTGTGGTGGATTTAAGGTGTATTAATTATTCCAGAAGTGGTTTAGGTCTGCAGAAAGGTAAAAATAACGTGACAAATGGCTGATCAAGGAGTGGAATTGCCAAGGCCGCATGGAAATGGAGAGTGGGGCCCAGCACAGTGTGTTGACTGCAGAGAAAACATATGGACGTGCGGTGCCTGCAGTGATTGAAAATTAGTCACTATGAGACTAGGCAGTGAGCTGATCACGGCACGGAGTTAGAACAAGTTACGGCTGTGCAAAAAAGGGCAGCTTTCTAAACTGATGAATACCCAAGAATAACGGGGCCGATCGTGCTGAATCACTTACCTAAAGACCAGGTCCAACAACTTATACGAGAGTGAGCTGTGCGATAGGGGTTGCAAGCTGTGGCTGCGCTCGGTAATGAAGGGGATAATTTGCAAAGACATTCTGAGGGCGCATGCACGAGTGGGTACACTGCCCGAGTGCAAGTCTGCGCATGCGTGGTATGATCCAGAGGGAAACCCGGAAAAGAAACCAAGGTTGATTGTGTGCTGTATGATCTGTGTGTACAGCAGTGCATCAAGACAGTTGAATCAAAGCAATCACAATAAATGACACTGGGGCCAGAGAGGCCTTCTGTAAATGTACAGCCTAATAAACCGGAACATCAAAGGAATGGTAGCATTGTTGACACTCTGAAATGCATAAAGGCAGTTACATTAACCATCATTGTAAAATGAAACAAATCATAGGGAAGTGCATCATCACAGTAAATGCATGGTTGTTGTATGTTGGCTAGTACATGGATGCCTCTTCGCTTAGTCAGTCAAAACAGAGATCGAGGTATGCATTAGTGGGTACATTTTAGTGATGCATCACATTTATAACAGAGGTGACAAAAAGCAAGTCGCAAAATGCATCAAAAGTAGTTGCATACAATGTTGTTATAACTGAAGAGTTAGAGACATTAAGAAATTTAGTAGTGGACTCCAGGGAGGACCAAGAGGCTATAGTTCATAGGAGAGGTGGAGACTATGATTATTTAAAGAAAAGGCTCCATTCGATTGCCACGTTGAGGCTTTGTTTGACTGTGTTAAGGCGATAAATCCACTGTTGCTCCAGTTTGCGGAGTGATAGATCTCTGTCGCCTTCTCTGAATGGATTCCTGGCTGTTTGCAAAATGAACCAAAACATGTCGTTATGGGTATGTTTTTTCTCTTGGAAATGTTCTACCGTTGGCTTGTCTGGGATGCCGTTCTTGATGCACGAGCGGTGCTCGCAAATACGCTGTCATATTTCTCCCTTGCTTATCCCGATGTATAGTAGCTTACATGGGCATTGAATTGCGTATACTGTCCATTTGCTTTTGCAATTGGTGAATGTGTTAAAATTCCAGGTCTTGCCATTCAATTCGATGGATTTCATGTCTTTTGGCCAAACAGCATACTGAGCAGGACCCGCATTTGTGGTGGCCTTTAACGGGTGGAAGGTTCCACAGGGTGTTCTGTCTCTCAAGAGGTTTGATGGATTCAGTGTAGGTGTTGACTAGGCGGTCTCTCAGGTTCCTACTTCGTTTGAAGGTGAAACGTGGTTTGGGAGGTTTGAAAGAATCCCTGCAGGCACCGCACATCCATATGTTTTCTCTGCAGTCAACACACTGTGCCGGGCCCCACTCTCCATTTCCATGCGGCCTTGGCGCACAGATTTCTAGCGACGCAATTCCACTGCTTGATCAGCCATTTGTTATTTTTACCTCTCAGCAGACCTAAACCACTTCTGGAATAATTAATACACCTTAAATCCACCACAGTCCTCATGTACATACCAGTCTAGGCACTATCACGTTGCTCTGCCACCATCAGAGTGTTATACCTGTATTTACTTGGATTTTTACCCCATTCAGTGCAGTTGATCCATCCTATCAACATTACCCCGGTCACTGTTCACCACGGCACTCAACCCGTGCTCCCTCCAGCTTTAAAACCGGACCTGGACATATTCTCAACCTAAGGTATGCCCCTTCTTCTTTGCTACTCACAGCAGTTTTTATGAATCACCATAATATATAGTTAACTCATTGATACCACTTTCCCTGTAGACTCTAGCTACGGATGCCCTGCCAGACAAGAGTGCAGGCACCTAATAATTCCAAGTTCAACCGCTGATACCATCAAGGTAGGCTATTTAACATGCAGTTTTTTATAAGGTCACCCCCTTCTCCAACAAACTTTCTGACGTGTCACCTGTCCATCTAGGCACTCGCCTTCTTGAACTACGTCCTGATGACATTTCGGACCCTTCACCTGCGTCTATTCCCAGTGAAGGCTGACTCTACCCCGAACCAGATACATAATTATGTGTCGACAACAAATACTACCAGTTCACAAGTAGTATTGAATTTCGCACTGTTACTAACCCTCACTCACTAAACTTTGATGTATAAAACAGTTTTTAAATTCTTATTCGAGCTCAATTTGGCTCAAATGTATCTTTTGTAGGTTCAATTGTTCGTTGTGAACCTACAGTTTTTAGATGTGTGTTTGAATTTATGAATAAATTGATTTACCATAAAATTCTCTCAATCATCTTGTGACCTTCCATAGCTAGTATTTGCACAAACTAGCTACCTGCCTTTTTAAGCCTACCTCCCCTACACGGTTGAACAGGGGTAGCTGATGGCTCTTCTTTTTCTTACTACGGGACAGGAGGAAGGCCAATGGACAAGATAGCCAAGGGGGAAAAAAAAAGAAAGACTTGTGGCATGGCCATGTTTGTACACTAGCCACGGTTAGTAACCAAACGTGGTAAGGCTGACAAAACGTACAGCAAAAAGTAAGAAAAAGTAACTGCTGCCACCCGTTTATCCTAGGCACACTTTCGGTAACCAGAAAATCCCTTTGAGTATAATCTAGGGTCATACAAAAGAAACCCCATTGCACTGCATTGGAAGATGCATTGTGCAATGTTCAAAAGTTACACAAACAGGGAACAAAGTCACAAGATTAAGGGAAACCTAATTTCCCAGTACTGACAGCCTTAATGACTGGTCAGTCTCCCCATAACATAAGGCCATTGAATTGAAGCTGAAGGCTTCACTTTACTGCAAAAAGTCAGGAGTGCAAAACCAAAAGTGACGTGTGAGGGTCCATAAAATATGGAGGACGAGTTGCTCCAAGAGGAAACATTCCTAATACTTGCCCCTCCCAGACTAGGGACAGGGTGGACTAATCCACCCAAGTATGGGTCTCCTGTTCCAGTCGGTTATCCCATTTGGAAAGCCCATCAGCAATGCAATGTTGAGTACTTTGTGTTGGGTCAGTGTTGAAGTCCAAGCCCTGATACTGTGGGACCACCAGAGCCACTTCGGTTTCTCTCCCTTAATGTCCATCAACCACTTTAAAGGAATATGGTCAGTGTATACACAGTGAAGTGAGCCTCATTGAGGTAGGACCTCACCTTCTTTAGGCTCCACACAATGGAAAAACATTTCTTTTCCACAGTAGGCCACCTGAGTTCTCTGATCCTAAACTGGTATCTGATTAAACATATAGGTAGTTCCTCACCTTTGTTGTCTAGCTGTGATAGTTCTGGTTCTATCCCAGTATTATAGGCATCTATTTGCACTAGGATGGGTCTCTTGAAATCCGGTGCCCTGAGTACAGGTGCCTGACTAAGGGAGTTCTTCAGGCCCTGGAGGGCCTTCACACACTCCATGGACTGTGTAAAAATAAATGCAGGCCTTTTGAAAGTAGTGAGGGCAGTCAGAGGGACAGCTGTGTTGCCATAATCTGTCAGAAAGTTCCTGTATGTAGGCAGTGAGAGCCAGGAAAGTCCTCACTTGTGTTTGAGTGGTGGGGGTTGCCCAGTTCTGTACAAGCTGTACTTCACTGACAAGAGGTTGAGTCTTGCCTCCACATGCACCAATGTCTTGCTCAAGACCAACCACTGGATCCTGAACATCATGGCACTTGGCTGCCTTTCTGAACAGGTGGGCCTGATGAAGGTCCTGGAACACAATCTTTAAGTGTTTAACATGCTCCTCCCAAGTAGGACTGAAAACTGCTATATAATCTAGGTATGTAATGCAGAAATCGTACATCCCATTCAGAACATGGTTGAACAACGAGCTGAATGTGGTAGTTGCAGTCTCCACTCCAGAGCGCATTACCCTGTGTTAAAGGTCTGTGGGTGTAGAAACTGCTGTCTGTACCTTGGCATTGACTGACGGACGGGGATATTTTTGCAGTATCCTGCAGATAGATGGTGCTAATGTACTGGGTAGTACTTGGCATCACAACTCCCAAACTTGGTGGGTCCAACAACCCCAGTGACAGTCATGCTCACACAAAACAGAGGCGCCTGTAATCCAGGAAAACAAGGGTAAGGAGGATTGCCTCATCGAAGTGCTCACCTCTTCTTGTTGTAAAGTCAGTTGAGGGGACACTAGGCCACCCTCAATGAAGCCAGAAGGTGGTCTGCTCTGGCAAATGCCAGGGAGAGGTACAGATTGCCCTGCCGTCCCTTCTGTAATAAAGAGCAGGGCTTAAATTTCTTCCCTTAGGACAAACATCCTTCCTACTGTTCAGGGAAAACTCTATGAAGCCCTTCTGGGTCTACCAAGTACCACTGGACAGTTTATCTCGTTAAGTTTCACAACTTTGCAAGGCCCAGACCATGAACTCATGGTAATGGATGTTGAGAATGAGTTTGACCTAAGAAGGCCCCACTGCCTTCTCTGGGGCTCCCGCAGGGCTCCAATTAAACTTTCGAGAGTTCTCTCAAGACTCTGATTCATACCACTGGACTGTGGGGGACAGTTGAGTGAGCCTTTCACAGGGTTACCTCATCTTCCTTTCACTGGATCTGGCTGTTACCGAATCCTTCAGAGCAGCTACCCCTGATAAGGATGTACCTTAAAGCTCCAATTAGTGATTTGGCAGTCCTTGCCTGTTATGGGGTGGCATCAGGATGCCAGGTACTGGAATTAGCCGCCACCAATTCCATCCTATTTACTGACCATGTACAACAAGACAAGGGACTAACCAAGTCAGACCATGTCTCTTATAAAAATGGGTCCAATACTGTGAGTGGATCCTGGAGTTGATACATTTCTGTCCCCCTATTATTAGAATTTTGACAAGCAGTGAGACTCCTACAGTTGGTTTCTTCTGGGACCCCCATCATGGACCAGCAAGATTGCATGCAAGACCACCCTTGAGTGAACCTGAAGTCAGGATAAACTGCAAGAGGAATGTCATGCACCAACTGTAGGAGGAAGGCTACACATCCGGAAGAAACCGCCAACCTCTCATGGCTTCCTCTGATGGGCTCTGTGGGCTTAGACACTTGTAACCCACTCTCCCTGTGCAATTCTTTTTGTCACTGGAGGTTCACCCTCCCATTGGAAGCAGGCCCCTTTCCATAGGCCTATCAAGGATGGTTTTCTGCTTTGGCCCATACTTATCTCTACCACTACAAGAAAACTTGGTAGCTCAGTAATCCCACGGGAAACCATCTTTTCTGGCAGTCCCGCCTCCATTTCTGGTTCAGGGAGTTGGGCACTTACCTCAATGGCAGTTTAAGTTAGGGCAGGAGAATACATCTTTCCCTCTGCCTTATGGGCATGAGCGCTACTACATAGAAACTTACCTTTATGGCGTTCTCCTGTGTCGGAGTGGTGGGCAGGAAGATGTGCTGGGAGACATGACGCAGGAGTGCTTCCAGCACCTGCGCGAGCACAATTGAATGTGTGTCTGGGACATGTGTGCAGCATGCCCACAGTGTGCTGGAAGGTACCCTTTGCGAAGAAATGCAGAACCCACAAGCTCCAGCATCGGGGGTAAGGCTGTACCGATGTTGATCCTGCTCTGTCATCCTGGGTCAGGGTGAGTAGCTCAGCGATAGTCTCCTTGTTCAGCCGTCACATGCTGATTATCTGGTTTTCAGTCAAGTGAGGGCGTCGCCTGTGGTATGAGCACTCACCTTTCATGGAGTCTCCTCCCCCTCTACTCCCCTGCATCCTTGCTCTTCCAGCCTCTGCTGCCCAATGCAGAGCTGTAGCAGCTGCACTTCCATGCTCACAAGAGCTAGTGGCAACATAATGGTGTTGGAAAATGTGTTTGGGGAATGTGTGGGCCTTTTGTTTACCCTTCTTGAATGGATTGGGTGCATCGGTGTCTTCATTTCCATCACCTGTATGAATTTGCCTTTAGGTGGAGGTAAATTCACTGTGCTTTTGGCGGCATTAATGACCAATTTCAACAGTATTACCACCATATTTCAACTTGTTTTATAGCGGTAATAGATTTTGCGATTTCGCAGGTAAATTCCTTTGGTGGTACTACCGTCAGCGTCGATTCCACTGATGGTAATATCATTGGTGGTTTTATCGCTGATGGTATTACTGTCGGCTCCTAATTTGGTGGTACCGTAAAAGTGGCAGTAATACCATTACCGCAACTTTTAACGTACACTGCCAGACTTATAATGAGCCTCTCTTTTGGCATTCTTTTATTTTTGCAATTGCACACATTGCCTTACGGTGAAGTGCAGTTAGGATACCTTTATCTACATAACATTTTAGCTAATGGCTTTTTGGTTACTTTGGCAAGGTGCCTAAGACAAGCATCATTCTATCGCGCCTGGATTATGGCAATTCATTGTTGCTGGAGGCTACTAAAAAATGCATTGAGAAAGGCCAGATGATGGAAAACAACGCAGTACGGGTGGTAAAAGAGATCAACAGAAGAGATCGTATGACAGAAGGAAGGAGAGCACTTCACTGGCCTAGGATTGAGGACAGAATTCTTTTTAAAGCCATGGCGCTAGTGCACAGATGTGTGTATGGGGTGGCTCCGACGTACCTCAGGTCTAAGTTCATTAGATATACGCCTAACAGGACGCTGAGATCGGAAGCACATGGTACGCTGCAAGTGCTGCCAGCAATTCGAGCAATGGGTGCCGGAAAATCTTTTCCGGTTCAGGCAGCCCAGCAGTGGAACAAACTTCCTATGGCTATGCGCCTAGAACCGAATTACAGAATCTTCAGGAAGCACCTTAAGACTCACCTTTTCAAGTAAATCTCCTTATAGATAGAAGCCCTCTTAGTAACTCGTTTGTTCGTCTACTGTACCTTGTCTTATGTTTCTGCGCCCTGATGCCTGCAGGCTTTCGGCACATTACAAACGCATAAATAAAAAAGGAATAAATAAAAAGCACGTGGCACTTCTGTGAATTGTACAGTTTTTGTGATATTTTTCTTGTGCGCATTTTTGCATTTACCGTGAATGGCTACTAAAGTTGGCTAGAAACTTGAAATGGCTATGCCACAAGGTGTTCGCTTGTTCATTGGCAATGTTGTTTGGCCTTCTTCCTGCCTTCTCAGGTCAGGAAATGCAATGTATGGTAACAACTTTCCCAGCAAAAGCTGGTGCTTTTGCGGTCAATTGAGCTTAGTGTGTGTCAGCCAGAGGGGATTGGACTGTCTGGTCCGAGTCCACATCCTCGGGCACCCAAACGTCTGTTGCTGGACAGAGAGCCTTGGAACTTTACAGATATTCAGCTAGTGCCACAGGTTGATTGTCTTCAGTTACAGCCATCTCACTCCACGGGAAGCTGTACTGGGGCTGGTTTCTGAGTTTGCCCCTGCATGATCGCTTGTCGCCACCTGACCATGGTGACCTTCAAATCCATGAGATGTCCTCAAAGGCCTGCACTGCAGAAGTCTTTACCTTTTCTTCATTTGGGGTTGTCTTCTGGAAGCTGACTGGAACCGTGGCTGTACAATGTGACCGACTCCCAATAAGAAAGGTGACCTGCACCCGCAACCTATCCTTGACCTCTCTGCTGCTTTCGATCTCGTGGATCACAAGCTCCTCTGCAAACACCTCAAAAACGCAGCACAATTATCCCAACAAGCCACCACCTGGGTCACATCCTTCCTCGAAGGTAGGTTCATGAGTCTTCTCCGATCAGGACTGTGCATCCCCCTTAACTCCAGGATTAATGTATCAACACCATGACACCCTTGGCTTGGATGGAGTAAGAAGTGTAGTATCGCTGTTTTCCCCAAGCGGGCGCTATTGCCTGTGGCAATTGATCCATTGCATGCGTCTCTTGGAGCAACAAGATGTGATTTCACAACCTCCCTGTCTGAGCTATCACATGCCTAGCTTTAGTGTAGTTGCACGTCTTCTCACATTCCAGCTCAATAGCTTAATTTGAGCCAGACTACCTCAGACCCTCAATTGGTCTCCAGTAGACACCAGCTCTTGTGCGTCCCACCATGAGCAGTGTGCTTCCTACTCTCGTCTGCAGTTGCCAAGCAAATTTCAACTTGCCCCCAACACCCATACCGCCTCTTGACGGTCATCCCCCATGCTCAGTGCCCTCCCCCAACTTGTAGTGTCCCCTCCCTACCCTTCTCCCCTCCCCAAGGGAACAATGCATAGGCAACGGGGTGAGCTGTTTGTGACCAGGGCAGTTACTTGAGACCATAGACATTATTCGGCATCTTTAGACACAAATTAACTTCTACAGTTAACATCTACTAGCATCTCATACCAACACAGTCGCTAATTGTCAGAGCCACCTTCTCAGGTAGTGGGGAGCCAGACACCGCATCCTGCTCCGGCAGTGTCATCTTAGCCTCGATAAACTTCACTGCCTCCTCCAGGACTGTAAAGAAATATAGCTTCCCATTAAACTGGAAGCACAGTCTGGCTGGGTATAACATAACATGACATACTGCAAATTGCGGTTGCGTAGTAGTTTCTTCACTCCCAACAATTGCCATCTCTCCTGCTGGACAGCCACTGAAAAATCCCAAAAGATGCTGATTTTCTGAGAGTCCAGTCCTTCTTGTCTCGTACTAGCCTTAACACTAGGTCCCTATCCCGATAACTCGGTATCTTGGCAATTATGGGCTGCGGGAAGTCGCCTGGTTTGGTCTTTGGCGCCAGCAACAAATGCACTCTTTCAACTGCGAACATGGGTGACAGTGACTGATTCCCCAACCGCTTCTTCAGAAGCGCCTCCACCGCCTGCTCGATATTTCCCGTCCGTGCCTCCTCTGGGACCCCCACAATACGAATGATATTCCTACGTGTGCAGGAAGCCAAGTAATCACATTTCATCTCCATATACTTAATTTCTTTCACCAGCAAGTCTACTGTAGTTTGTAGGACGTTCACCCTGTTCTCCGTGCCTCCAATCCTCTCTTAAGCCTCATTTTTGCACAGGATTTCTTTCGCTAGTTGGGTGCGGATTGTGCTGACATTCACAGTAACGTCATGCACTGTTGCAAAGCCTTTTTGCATGGAGTCCAATTGCTACTAAAAGTCTACAGTGGTCTGTGACATTGGTGACTTGGGCATTTGCAGTCTTCTGCGGCTTGTCTGGGGGTGGACTTGGCAAACATGTCCATGCTGCCAGTTGCCCCTCCCCCCCAGTACCTTTGGTCATACTGAGCTGTTGCCTTATCCGACTCGCCCAGTATGTAGCAATGAGGGCCCCCGCTCCACTGCTTCACTGATTCCGGACTGCGCTATGAAGATGCGCTGTGTGGCACTTCACAGTGGGGGGTTCCTTCAAGGGCTCCTTAACTTTCCTACAGCACACTCTGGGCCTGATCACGACTTTGGTGGTAACGTCAGCAGTATTACTGCTGGTGGTATTAGCCTTGCCGCCAAACTCCCCGGCGCTAATAGCACCGGATCACGAATTCGGCAGTAATGTAATTCCCCATTCCCCATTCCCCATTGAGCCCATTCAGGAATGCCCCATTCCCCATTGGGCTCAATGGGGAAAATTCACGCTTTTACCGACGGCGGATTTCCCGCCAGCGGTAATAGCGTGAATTTTCGGTGGATTTCCTCCCAGCCATGAGCTTGGGCGAAATCCGCCAAAGTCCTGATTTGGCGGACCCTTAAATCCGGCGGTAATAGCGCGACTGCCGGATTTAAGGGTTACCGCCAAAGTCGTGATGAGGCCCTCTGTCAGCACTATTGGACTGCAAATGTTACCAGCAGACCTCAGAGTAGACCAGTCTCTTAGGCTGCCTCCAGTCCACACTCCCACTAAATGCCAAGCAGTGTCCGGCCCAACAATACCCCACACTCGATGCTGATCTCTCTCAACTGCACTCTGAATTAGAATCCCAACAATGCTCAGACCCCCATGTATCTTTGTGCCTTTCTGCCGCAGCCCCAGATGACAGGCTGCTCCTCAAGTAATCTAAGCCTGCTAGCAGTAGGCTGATTGACTCTCGAGCAGGCCCCAGGCCCCTCCGCCTTGTCACGTTACCTGCTCACAATGTTATGCAGCAGCTGCCCTTGCTACCCCACCAGGCTAGGGCTTGTATCGCGACTCCAGTGCGAACCAGGAACAGGCCTGTGCCGCGCAGCACCCCAGCGCCTAACCACACGCAGCGGTGTATGCTTCTGGCACGGGTGCCCCCCCTCTTCCTCCTCGTTTTGGCACGTTGTTGCTGTGTGTGCTTGCAGCGGGCCACTGCTCCTTGGGGTACTGGCCTCCCCGTCACTCCTCTGGCTCTGTTACGGCCATGCCACAGACAAGTCGCCCTGCCTCACAGGGCCATCAGCTCAGGCCCACACTCCAGGATGTTCGCTCGTCTGCTTCGCGGCACCTGACTGGCTCCACCACCCCAGTCTGGAGCTCTACAGCCGAGCGGCCATCTTGCTTGGGTGCCCAACAGCTTCCACATCAAATTCATTTCTGTCAGCCTTAGAAAGTTCCATAATGGCACTGCAGCCTGAATGGGCTAGTCTACTGAGCAACTAAACAATATTTTCCGGCTCTCCTACTTCTTTTACTTCACACGCATATTCAAAAGCAGTCGCCCAATCGTTGATATTGTTTTTTCCTCATACATACTGTGAGAAACCCGACTGTCTCACTCGCTAGTCCCTGGGGATTTGTCATCCAGGTGGCCACGACAAGGCCATCACTATTGGATTCAGTTCCTGGGGGTGGTTTAGTGTAGGAGGATCACCTAGGTGAGGCCTTCGGGGAGTGGAAATGGGACACTGCAGGGTGAGACACCGTACCCCCTTACTTATGACACCTTTTCCCCATCCTACCCCGTAGGATATCTCAAAACTCAACACCCCTCCTTTCTTGACATGAACACTTTCTCACAGACCGATTACTATGAAAGACAACGGACTAGCATCAGAGCCGTATACCTGACATGTCCTAACACAAGGGTCAAGCAGAGTCAGTCAATTGCTGATAATTACACACACCTGACTTCCCTTCCGTTTCCCCATAGGGATAAAAGGCGGAGCACGAAAACACACTTGGAGCAAGGCCAAACACATGTGGAAGCAGCTATTCCTGGACGGCAGTTCAAACCGAGGAAAAAGGTGACGAAACCTGAAAGGACAAGGAGGGATTGTCTTTTCCCTTTTCAACCCAGACCCGCGGAGCCTGAGAGAAGGGAAACGTAAGACTGGGAATTGCAGCTGGCGGATGGTGCAAAGGATGTCAGCGGCACATGGGACACTCCCGCACTGATGGCCAGGACGGGGTGAAGCGGTTGCCATCCTTGGTACCGTCCTTGACTCCAGAGGCAGGAGACGCCAACAGAGTCCGGCACATCCGGTGAGTCGGAAAGAGCCGATAATAGATCGGACTGTGTTGGGCTCAAGGTTGTGAAGAGCAACATTGTATAAAGAAAGAAGACTAAAGCACACAGGTCTTTTGTAAGCAAAATAAGTATCAGTTAGTGGTCCGGCACAACGTGGGTGCTCCATCGAAGGGCTCTGACTGATGCCCCGCTCCTGAACAAGGAGACGGTGTTGAACTGAGAAATTGAAGTGGTCCTGCAGTGGGTTATGTTGAATCACGTGCACAGTGGAAAGTCTTCGGTTGTCGTACAAACTATCAGTACCAAGACGCCCTAGGAGAGACGCCATGAGATGTCAAAGTGGTCATACGAGGGTCAAGCCAAACCCCTTGTACAGTCGAAAGAAATGTGAACCCGACTGAGGGATACCAAGAAAGCTAAACACATTGAACTGTGTAAATCGGACAATTGTGAACCCGACTGAGGGATGCCTGCAAATTAGGGTAAACAGTAACCCATCCGAGAACATTGTGGTGACAAAACTGTGTGAAGCCTGACTGGGGCTGAGACCCGGACTTGGGGTAAGAGAAGAACCTCAGAGGTCTAAAATGACTTTCTTTTGAACAGTGTTAAAATGGCAATGTGAACCCGACGGAGGGATGCCTGGGAAAGCCGAGGGAAGTGAATCCTGCATTGTGAGAAAACTAAGTAAACTGTGTTTTTCAGCAAATGTGAACCCGCCTGAGGGATGCCTGCCAATTAGGGTGAGCAGTAAGACCTGTGCTGATATCCTAAATGCCTAGAGCACTCCTATTTTTAGGGAAGTCTTACAATTTTAAGGTAATTGGTGGGGTGCAGGGGAGCAAAAACAAACCCTGACACTGGGTTGTATCTAACAATGTAAAAGCAACAGATGTCCACACACTTGTGGAACACTCCCGTCCCCTGCACACCCTATTTCTGTTGCAAATACAGCCAAACAGTTACAAATGTATTTATGAAAAAATTCCAAGTAATAAACTTTGAGAAAAACACATTTCGAGGGGATTGGGTCCTCCGACGTATTCCATATCTATGACATGTAATCACCACAGCTGTGCTGCTTCGGAAACTTTTTCGGCGTCTGCGTCCTGCGTCGATGACGTCGATGCGCCGTCGTCGAGGACCTCCTCCGACGTCATCCGATGTGATAAGTAGGACGCACGACGCCCATAGCCTCAGTTCCGTTTTTTCCGCGAACGTGTTGCTTCGTGTTTCTCGGTTCTAAGCCTCGACTCTTTGGAGTTCTGTTCTTTCTGGTTCTTCGAACCTGTTCGTTTGTGAATTTCCTTCGGCGATGTCTTCCACTTCGTCTTCAACCCCGCGTCCGGGCTTTAAGAAGTGCGGGGAGTGTGGGTCCAAGATGTCGGTGACTGACTCGCACGACGCCTGCCTCTGGTGCCTCGGGGAGGCCCACGACACGGATGACTGTATCGACTGCCAGTCGCTCACGTCCAAAGCCTTACGCGAACGTAAGAAGAAGTTGTCGGTAGGTCGGGTGTCCAAGCCCCGGAAGTCGAAGTCGGCGGGGCTTTCGACGGATGATTCGAGGGGTGACTCTCCGCGTCATCGTCGGAAGTCTCGTCGGTCTTCTTCTAGGAGTGGGTCTCGCCACTCCTCAGCCTCTTCGAGGCATTCTCGGAAGCGCCGTCACCGGTCGCCTTCCAGGTCCTCTTCCGAGGATTCTGCACGGCAAGTCGGTTACCCCACCAGCCGTGCGACGCCGGAGGAATGGGCTTCCTTCGGGAAGAAAATGTTGGCGATTCTTGAGTCGCAGGGTACTCAGCCGTCCGCGCCCCCGAGTGGGGTCGGCCATGTGAGGTCGAGAGACGCCGCTCGCAAGAGTGGTCGGCACGAGTCACGGGAGCGGTCCCGTTCGGACAAGGAGGCTCGTTCTCGCCGTACCCGTTCCAGGTCCCGGTCCTCGTCGCGTTCGCGACCGTGTGCTCCTGTGAAGTCTTCGAGGAAGACGTCGAGGGCGTCGACAGGCTTTCTCGAGGCTCCGGCTTCGAGGACGTCGTCGAAGCCGTCGACTATCAGGTCGTCGAGGGACACGCTCGGGGCTCCGGCTTCGAGGGCTGTGTCGACGCCGCCGATACTGGAGGCGCTGCATCTGACGTCGACACCGATTTCCTCGATGTCGACGCCGATCCTCTCGGCGCCGTTGCCGGTTTTCTCGGCGTCGGCGCCGATTCGCTCGACGCCATCGACGCCTTTCGTGTCGGAGGTGCCCCGTGTCACGGGTGTACCCCCTAGGAAGGCTCTGGTTAAGAGCAAGCACTCTGGTGCCTTTTCGACACCTGGAATATATTTCGGAGGCGGATGAGGATTCTGATGGCCTGGTTCCTAGTCAGGTGCCAGATGAAATTGTCTTGGGCCATAGTCAGTTTGACGATTTGAGGCAGTCACTGCATGATGCCAGTGGACTGGACACCTCTCCGGAGGTGGAATTTTGTAGGCCTGAGCCTGGCTCCCATGCCGATTCCTCGTACCGGCGCCTTATGGCTAGGGTGTCTGAGTATCTGGGATGGTCTGCTCCCCCAGGGGAGTTTGTGCAGGATGATCTGACGGACATCCTTGATGTTGGTCCCCCAACTGACCCGGTACTGCCGTTCCATATGGCTTTACAGAGAAGGGTGGCGGCGGCTTGGACTGCTCCGGAGAGTCTCCCGGGGGTGGGCAGATCCTTGTCGCGTAAATACCGTCCAGCCAGTAGCGACCCCTGCTACTTGACCAGGCACCCCACTCCGGAAAGTTTGGTGGTGCATGCGGCCCCGGCAAAGCAGGCGTCGTACCCTACCATCCCTCCTGATAGGGACGACAAACGTTTTGATGGCTGGGCGAAGAAAGTGTTTTCTTCTGGTGGTATGGCGCTTCAGGCGGCCAACTCCATTTGTGCCTTGTCACGTTTCACGCACACTCTGTGGAACTGTGTTGCGTTAGCGGCTGAACATATTCCCGAAGGGGATGAACGGGATGGTTTCCTTGCTATGGTCCAGGATGGTAAGGATGCCATGTGTGAGTCCGTTCAGTCGGGTCTGGACTTGGCTGAATGCGTCAGTAGGTCCATGGCGGCGAGCACCGTGATACGCAGGTTTGCGTGGTTGCGGAAGTCGGGGTTTGCTCCTGATGTGCAGTCCCGGCTCCTCAACATGCCCTTTGATGGTGAACACCTTTTTGGCAGCAAGGCTGACGAGAGCCTTGAGAGGTTGCAGACCTCAAAAGCTGCAGCGAAGTCGTTGGGCGCTGCAGTTCGCCAACCTCCGCCTTTTCATCCTAGGGGACAGCAGTGGAGGGGTGGTTCCTTTCGCTATTACTCATCCTTCAGTAAAGCGAGAGGAGCTGGCAGTCAAAGAGGCCAACGCAGGGGTACCAGAGGTGGACGACAGGGTACCCGTGGTGCCAAGGCCGCTCGGGCAGTTGCCTCTTTGCCCTCAGGTAACGCTGCAGCCGCTCCCACTCAGTCGTGAGGCCATGTCCCATGGTTCGCCGGTTGGGGGAAGGCTGGCGCAGCATCTTGTAGAGTGGCAAGCCATTACTTCAGATGTGTGGGTTCTGGAGATCATAACCCACGGCTACTGTCTTCCTTTTCGGCACAGGCCTCGCGACAATCCACCGGGGAACCTCTCTTTGCAGAGTCCGGATCCGCTCCTTGCGCAGGAAATTCAAGCCCTGCTGGAGAAAGGCGCCATAGAACTGGTGCCTGTAGCGGAGAGGAACAAGGGATGGTATTCCCCTTATTTTTTGGTTTCGAAGAAAGACGGGGGATTGAGACCCATCATGGACTTGCGCGGTTTGAACAAACTCCTCAGGAAGGACAAGTTCAAGATGGTTACTCTCTCTCAAGTCCTCCAGGCCCTTCAGCTTCAGGACTGGTTGGTGTCACTCGACCTCAAGGATGCTTACTTCCATGTGACGATCCATCGCAAGCACAAGAAGTACCTGAGGTTCGCGGTTGGCGACTCGCACTTTCAGTTTCGGGTCCTGCCGTTCGGATTGACCTCCGCCCCGAGGGTTTTCACCAAGCTCATGGTGGTGGTGGCAACGCATCTCAGGCAAGGGGGGATTCACGTCTACCCCTACCTGGACGATTGGTTGATCAGGGGGAGCTCTCCCGAGCAAGTCCTGGATCATCTATCGATCACCTGTCGCTCCCTTCACAGGCTGGGCTTCTTTAAGTCCCATTTGACGCCAACACAGCGGCTCCAGTACATCGGAGCAGTGCTCGACACTTCCCTGGGGCAGTGTTTTCCTCCCCAGGTGAGGGCTCTTCACATTCAGCAGATGGTGCACAAGTTTCAGCATGCCCAGACGCTCCCAGCGTTCGAGTTCTTGAGGTTGCTCGGCCTCATGGCATCCTGCATTCTTCTGGTGCCAGAGGCTCGCCTGCGGATGAGATCTTTGCAGTGGGCACTCAAGACGCAATGGTCGCAGTCCTCCGGCAGGATGTCGGACTCGATTCAGGTGCCGTCCTCGGTCGCCCGGGACCTTCTGTGGTGGGCCGTCGAAGGCAACTTGATGAAGGGGGCTCCATTTTGGCTTCCCTGGCCGGAGGTGACGATCGTGACGGATGCATCCCTCACGGGATGGGGAGCTCATGCCAACGGGCTGACAGTCAGCGGTCGTTGGTCTCCGTCGGAGTCCAGACTCCATATCAATCTGTTGGAGCTGAGGGCCGTCAGGCTAGCCCTGAAGGCTTTTCTGCCGTCTGTGCGAGGGAAGAATGTCCTGATCCTGACGGACAACACAGTGGCCATGCACTACCTCAACAAAAAGGGGGGGGTGGGGGGCAGGGTCACTTCCTCTGTGCAGAGAGGCGATGCAGCTCGAGTTCTGGGCCATCCAGCAGGAAGTTTCGATCTCGGCAGTTCATCTGGCCGGAGCCGAAAACGTGACGGCGGACGCTCTGAGCAGGCAGAGCGCGATCTCTCACGAGTGGGAGTTGGCTCAGGAGATACTCCTGGAGATCTTCGCCCTTTGGGGGACCCCTCAAGTGGATCTCTTCGCCTCCAGTGTCAACCGGAAGTGCGAAAGGTTTTGCTCGCGGGAATTTCCTCCAGAAGGAGCCTTAGGAGACGCGTTCGTGATGGAGTGGTCATTCCCGCTGCTGTACGCGTTTCCTCCAGTCCCCGTCATCCCGCAAGTGCTGCGGAGGTTACGGAAGTTCGGTTCCCGGATGATCCTCATTGCCCAGGCGTGGGCTCGGAGGACGTGGTACCCGGACCTTCTCGACTTATCCATCTGCCCTCCACGTCGTCTTCCCTACCGAGACGATCTGCTCTCACGGGAGGGGGGTCAGGTTCTCCATCCAGAGGTCAGAACCCTCAACCTTCACGCTTGGCTTCTGAAAGGTTGAGGTATAAGGATTGGGACCTCCCTGAGGACGTGATGGAGGTGTTGCTTTCGGCCCAAAGGCCGGCAACAAAGTCTCTGTACCGTTGCCGTTGGCGTAAGTTCTGCGACTGGTGCAGAGTTCAGAATGTGGATCCTTTTGCATGTGACATCCCCATGGTTCTGTCCTTTTTACTTTCTTTGGCCCACAGGGGCTTGCAAGTGGGTACCGTTAAGGGTTACCTGGCGGCGCTGTCCATCTTTAAGCGCTCGTCTGAAGAGTGTTCTTACTTTAAAATCCCTTTGATTTCACAGTTCCTGAAAGGGCTCACTAATGTGTTCCCTCCGTCACCTTTCCTGGTTCCCGGTTGGGATTTAAACCTGGTTCTTAAGTTTCTTATGGGTGCTCCGTTTGAGCCTTTACATTCTTGCCCTTTGAGGCTGTTAACTCTGAAAACTGTGTTTTTAGTTGCGGTTACTTCCGCTCGCAGAGTGAGTGAGTTACAGGCACTTTCAGTTAAGCCTCCCTTCACTGTATTTCACAAGGACAGGGTTGTCCTTAGAGTTCGTCCTTCTTTTCTTCCGAAGGTAGTGACAGAATTTCATTTGGCCTAGAAGGTTGTTCTTCCGGCATTCTATCCTCCTCCGCATCCTGGTAAGGAAGAGGAGAGGCTCCATAGGCTTGATCCTAGGAGAGCTTTAAGCTTTTATGTTTCACGCATGTCCCGGGTCAGAGTGGATGATCAACTCTTTATTGGTTACGCTGCAAAGCGTTTGGGGCAAGCTGTGACGAAACAGACTTTGTCTCGCTGGATTATTTTGGCCATCTCGGAGTGCTACCGTTTGGCGGGTAAGGACCCACCGGCTGGCTTGCGGGCCCATTCTACCAGGGGTATGGCTGCGTCTACTGCCCTGCAGAGGGGTGTTCCTATTCGCAACATCTGTGATGCAGCCACCTGGGCTTCCGTACATACATTTGTACGTCACTATTCCCTTGATTCCATCCGAGCACAGGATCTGGCCTTTGGCAAGGCGGTCCTTTGCTCTGCTATTTGATTGGCTATTCTACATTTTGATTCTAAATTCTTTCCCTCCTCCTTGCTTTGGTACTGCTTTGGGAGTCTGTCATAGATATGGAATACGTCGGAGGACCCAATCCCCTCGAAGAACAAGTTACTTTCTTACCTGGTAACGTTCTTTCGATGGGATGGTCCGACGACGTATTCCATATCGCTCCCGCCCGGCCTTCCCCGCTGCAGAATTTCTTTTGCGATTGCAGCTTACGTTCCGCAAGGCTTTGTGTCTGACTGGCAGTTGACTTATGTCACACGTTCTGGGGGAAAAAACTACAACTGAGGCTATGGGCGTCGTGCGTCCTACTTATCACATCGGATGACGTCGGACGTCGGAGGAGGTCATCGACGACGGCGCATCGACGTCATCGACGCAGGACGCAGACGCCGAAAAAGTTTCCGAAGCAGCACAGCTGTGGTGATTACATGTCATAGATATGGAATACGTCGTCGGACCATCCCATCGAAAGAACGTTACCAGGTAAGAAAGTAACTTGTTCTTCTCACTATTACTTCATCAGAGTGTTTCTTTATAAGAAGAAATATATTAAACTGTGTATATACATACAATTGGTAATCAATTTAGAACAAACTATTATAGGTTCATCATAGTTTGATTAATACATCATGATTCCATCAATCTTAAAGGTTCAGGTAGACAGTCGCACAATCTAAAACACCACTGTTTCACAAATTCATATCTCAGTGTGTAGAGAAAGGGGATGTCTTTCTGCTTATTTTTGTTTGTAAGGAGATCCCACCTATTAAGGATTTTTCGTTTTTTTTTAGGGGCAGCTACTTGGGATTACACTATTAAGAAACAAGATCACTTATTAACAAATCCAGGTGATTATAGTATATGAATTAACAGGTCATGACAGGACTAGATGAACAATATGACTTAATGTAATGTTAATTTAAAAATTTCTATTTATTGTATATTATAGATACACTACTAAAGGGATCTGGTAGACAACCTCTGAAGAAGGGGAAGACTATGCCCCGAAACGCGTCAAGTGCTAAGCATTAAAGGACACCATGAATAATATGTATAACTTGGAAGGATGTTACATCAGGTTGCATATGAATTTGTGAAACAGTGGTGTTTTAGATGGTGCTAATGTCTACCTGAAGCTTTAAGATTGATGGAATCATGATGTATTAATCAAACTATGATGAACCTATAATAGTTTGTTCTAAATTGATTACCAATTGTATGTATATACACAGTTTAATAGATTTCTTCCTATAAAGAAACACTCTGATGAAGTAATAGTGAGAAATGTGTTTTTCTCGAAGTTTATTACTTGGATTTTTTTCATAAATACATTTGTAACTGTTTGGCTGTATTTACAACAGAATTCGGGTGGGCAGGGGACGGGAGTGTTCCACAAGTGTGTGGACATCTGTTGTTTTTACAGTAATATACACCTGTGAACATTGTGACGACAAGTGTGAACTCTACTGAGGGATGTCCACAGTGAGTGGTTGGTCTGAGCCCGACTGACGGAGGCTAACGCTGAGAGAGAGATCGGAGCCCGGCTGAGGGGGATCCATGGGTGAAGAGTAATCACCCGACGTGAAGATAAATAGAAGGAACATTTGTTTTGTTGTTTATGATAAATTCGGCTCTCTTAAGCAAGAGACTTTGCATGAAAGAGATTTGGACACAGAAGTTCCTGATATTGAGAAAAGGAACTGTAACCTTGTGACAGAGAAGCCCAGAAGTGTGCTGTCCCGTGCTAAAAACGTAGGGAAGGAAGACCCCGGCCATAACATCCTGATTTATCATTTTGTGAACACTTTCTTGTGAGAATTAGCCCACACTATTTTGTAGTATAGTGGTAAGGATTGGCAATAGGTTTTTTGTATAGGCCCTTTTTGTTTGACTAGATTCCACTTGGACAGTATTTTTATTATTATTTGATGGTTTTAGTTTGCTCCCATCTTAGATTTAGGTTTAGATTGGGCGTTTCTCACCCATTTATACAGTTTAATAAACACCCTTGAACTGTGATCACTTGTGTCTGTCTTACTTTGATACCTGTTGTATGTAATGTGACTTACGTAAATACTAGAGGTTAGGGTTTGTGTGTGATGTAGTTAGGATTCTGCATGGAATGCCTGGTAGTGAGTAGAATCCAAATAGGTAATGCTGTGTGATACATTCAGGAACCTGTACGGAATGTTCTCTTGAAAAAGGTTCTGTTCCCAGTCGTTGCTGTCCTTGTATGGGGGAAGGCAGTGCTGAGGGTCTGCGCTTGTGTAACTTGTAATAAACCCAGTGGAAAACACTCAGTCTGCGTGGATATCGATTCCTACAATACCATGCCTTCCTTACTTACTGAACAGATCCTTACTCCAGCTAGTGTTCTGTCTTTCTGTTTCTCTATCCTATGAAACTCAATCTTAGACATGTTAAACTCCAACTCCTTTTCTCTGAGTCTAAACTTCTCCTTTTTCAACTCATACAAGGCCTCAGCTTGTGAGGTTGACGGAGAACGTTTTAAACAGCAATGTATACAAATTCTACACAAAACAAAAATGAAACTTGTGGGTGATATTATCGCGCAATACTCGATAATAACCACATTTATGATGCTTGTGAATCTGCTTAGAATCACATGCTTTGCATATAGTCCGATATCTAGTGATAATCGCAGAGTATTGCATTTTTTTTCGTAGTTCGAAAAGTGATGTCGACCTGGGTGTGTCTCTAATACTATTCCTAATGTGATGTGTAGTGTACCCATGATCCCTCACGTGCAGAGGTCCCCCATATCGATCCTCCATACTGGTCGGTCGTATTAATGCAGAGCTCATGACAAGATTTATTGCTAACCTTAATCTTATTGCATCTTCAACGCACCTTTTTGGATGTTCCTCGATGGCCGTTTCCAGGTTCCCATCTGAAGTTTTCCGCGATTGATTTTTTTCGACAGCTGGCTGCAGTCTTCACCATCAGCCTTCCATCTTTCACAGTAGAGCGAGTGGGGATCCTTTCTTCTCGACATCTTCATTAGAGAATGCCCTCTTCTGTTCTTCCCTCTTCTTTCCCTTCTCCGGCTGCTATTTTTCGACTTAATGATAGAGAGAACTCCATTAACATTTTGCCCTTTCCTGTAATAGGAAGTTTCCTTGTAGGAACACTCGCAAAGAGAGTAACAACTGTTTGCCGTGTGACCACGTCAACGTCATTGAGAGACGTGTTGACTCTTTAAGCTCAAGACACTGAGTAGGTGGCCTACGCCATGCAGGCCAAATCCCATTGCCCCACCGGCACTTTGCATTGAACGAGGGACCCTCCAACAGCCACGGCTTCAGTTTGGAGGCCGATGACCTTGTTGGAGAGTCCTATGACTCCTGCGTACCTGTCCCGAGCCCCACTATGCATGATGAGCGCTCTGCTAAGGGGATATCACCCACTGGCGATAGGCGCACACCAAGGCAAAGCACACATCTCCCCCCTGGCATCCCTTGACGATACCGTTGAAAAAGCCAGCTGCACCTGCAGACGAAACCTTCGGTATCTTCTTGTTCTTGACCCTCTGCGCTTAGTGCATGGTTCGAAGTCTTCGACTTCCCATCCGAGGGTGCTCCCCCTAAATCTTCAACGCCCGTTTCAGACCTGTCGAAAGAAGCATCAAAACGCTGTCATTTGTTAAAACTCACCCTAAATTAAGGGAGACATTGTCGAAGACACTTAAACAGTCTGATTCCCATGTTTCTGGCCCCAGGCTCCAGTACTTTTACCTCAGGGGTATGTCCAGGCCTCTTCCCCCGCTGTCGCGGACCTTACAGGGACATGGATGTCCTGTTGCTTTCCCACTCCCTGAAACTCACCTGCAGGGACCTGGACTAGAGCAAGCTTTGAGGAATGTATGGAAAAGATATTATCTGAGTTTATTGATTTCTTTGACAGATTTGATACGAGAACTCGTAAGAGAACTCCTCCTTTATATCAGGACACTAGGTCCTTAAAGTCACCTAGACTTCAGTCCCTAATTTTCCACACCACTTCTCCAGTACATCACCAAACTGATCCTTCAGGGGATATATTTCAAGATGATCAATATAATCAGGATGAAGAATTATATTACGTCCCAGACCAGGGAGATAACTCCCAGGATCCTGCCTCCCAGGCGCTTGGGTTGATGTCACTGATGACCAGGGGGCTTGTCCCACTACTCTGACTATGAGCCTGGAAACATCTTTGTAGACTCCCCGCCAGTCGAACAGTCCACAGACGCTTCTCCTATTGACAACCAGCTGCTCTTTAACAATACTCTTCAGAAGGCAGCAGATCATTTCAAAATACTCACTCAAGAGGCGGTGCCTGACTTTGTGGAGGATATCCTCCAAGAGAAAATGCCTGCCAGTCAATCAATACCCCCTTCTTAATTCTATAAAGAAGCCCCTTATTTGCTCACACCTTCCATGACGTGGGCAGTTAACCCACACATTGAAAAATTGTTCAGGCCTGCTTCTTTGACCCCGTTTATATTCCAGCGACACTCTGCACCGGATTCAGTGGTGGTAACCACAACCAGGAAGCATGCAGGCGTTCCTTTATCAGCCAAGGCTCCTCCCGACAAGGACTGTAAAACATGATATGCCTTGGGTAAAAGGATTGCGTCTCTGGCCTTTATTAGCAGCATTGTGAATAACATCACCTTGCTTGCTTGCTTACTAGCTTTAATGATGTCTAGTGGGGTCTTCTGTAGGACGGGCTGGAGAGTGTTTCTGAACCAGCCAGGTCACAGCTGCTTGCTATTGTTCAAGAAGGACGGCAAGTAGCCAAAAATATTTTTAAATACACTTTGGACTCTGCTGAGACTGCGGACAGAGTGTTAGCTAAAGGAACTCTTCTAAAGCGCCAAACTAGGTTACAAAACTCAGGTTTCAAACCCAAGACTCAGGCCTCCCTTGTCAACAAGCCGATAGAGTAGTCTGTTTTGTTTGAGAAAGCGGTGGACAATGCACTTGAAATGGGGAAGAAAGAACAAGACTCTACAGTCTTTGAAACAAATGGCTGTACGTGCAGAGTGTTGTTTTTAACACTCTCTGATCTTTTTCCAGTCCCGCACAGGCCGCTTATGGCACAGGAGGTTCACCCTGGTACTCCAGGGATCGTCCAGCACCTATCGAGCTCCGCAACAGGGGTAGCAGCGTGGCAAAGGAAGGGGTAGGAATGGAGCTGCCAGAGGCTGCCTTGCCCCTACAGCATGCTGTCCCAGAATCGGGGGACAACACTGCAGCCTTGACTTCAAACTCTCAACTTAGCAGCTTGGCTCCTGATGTCAGAATTTTTGGGCATCTCTAAATGTTTCAAAGATGTATGGACTTTCTTCAGGTGGTACGTAAACCAAATATCAGACACTGTTATTCCAGTAAATGGAGACACTTTGTCATTTGGTGTGGTACTCATAACATCAGCCCAATTGATTGTTCACCGACACACCTAGTCTTTTACCTAACTCACTTCTTAGACACAGGATTCGTTTTTAACTAGCTAAAGGTCCACCTCGCTGCTCTTTCTCCTTACACCACCTCTCATAGCAACATTTCCTGGTGGAAAGTCGCTGTAATAAAGGCTTTCATGGAAGGGGTGAAAAGACTTCATCCACCTATTTCTAATCCAACTCCCGGATGGGACTTCAATGTTGTCATTACTAAACTTACGGGCCCTTCTTTTAAGCCAATCCATAAAGCTAGCCTTAAGGCTCTCACCTATAAGACTGCTTTTCTGGTGGCCATCAATTCTATTAGAAGGGTAAGTGAATTGCAGGCGTTCTGTTACCATTCATAAGGACAAAGTGGTTTTGCAATTCATCTCCAAGTTCCCATTTAAACCATTCCGTAGAACTTCCATCTTTCTTTCAGAATCCTGCTAATTCAGGCGAAAGAAGCCTCCATATACTAGATGTTAGGAGAACAGTGATGTATTACCTCAATAAAAACGAAACAACTTCGGAA
Organism: Ambystoma mexicanum; assembly: GCF_040938575.1. Taxonomy (NCBI): domain Eukaryota; kingdom Metazoa; phylum Chordata; class Amphibia; order Caudata; family Ambystomatidae; genus Ambystoma; species Ambystoma mexicanum. The sequence goes on from NC_090921.1 coordinate 392,230,875, forward strand.
GACTGATTACTTTTTTGTCTCCATTGCCACTGGTAGAGAAGGGGACCCTGTCTCTAAGTCGGCAATCTCTAAATGGATCGTTAAATGAATCCAAAGGTGTTACTGTATCAGAGAGCTTTACCTTTAAAACCTAGAGCACATTTTACTGAATGGGCACCAGAGCTACTATAGCTTTCATTGCAAATATTCCTCTAGATGCTATTTGCAAAGCAGCTGCCTGGATTTGGGTGGTTTTACTGAAGAAACAATTGCGGCGGAATTGACCATAGTCGTTTTCGCTGCAAATCAGTTTTTACTTTGGCAAAACAACCCAAATTTGCTATAGAATAAACGCCCCAAACCCACCCTCTTAATGCATATGGGATCTGACAGCGCAGGGTACCTATTTCATTTGTAATAGTGTTTTTTTTTTTTGGGGTCCCCTGCTTCCAATGTGAATGAAGCGGGGGACACCCCAGTAACCCCTGAACCCCATAATACTGAACATGGGGAGGAGGGGTAACCCAAGCAAACCCTGCTCCTCATGTTCAGTGTTTTTTGGGCTTTAAAAAAAAAATGTTAAGTACTGGCCGACTTTGGTCAAATGATCCATACAACAATGTTGTCGAACATTTTGGGTTTTTCCAGCTACCTGGAGTTCTGTTCACACCTTTACACAACATTATTGCTTAGACACACATTCTAAGACTGATTCTCAAGTGGGTCAGGGAGTGTTAAGACCTCTCTGTGCAGCTGTTCCTTCAAACATTGCACCGCCATTTCCTGCTACTGCTCGCTAGTCTGTGCACAGCATGTGATTCTAATCGGACTCACAAGCATCAGAAGACATACATTACTCACTGTAATAGTATTTCTGGTGCGTGCATCTGCTTAGATTCACATATGCCCACCTTTCCTCCCCTCTTGGAGTTGAAGGAACCAAGATATCTTACACCTTCTTTTCTTCTGTACTCGCTCACGCATTCTCTTCAGGCTCCCTCATGGTAGCAAAAAACTACCGGTGAGGACCTCGACGTGTGAGGGATCATGGGTACACTACAGTTACCTTAGCGATAGTGTTACAGACACACCCAGATCTACGTCCCTTTTCACTCTTCCAAAAAAAATGCAACCACTAGTTGTCGGACTATATGCACAACATGGGAATCTAAGCAGATACAAGCACCAGAACTAAGATTTCGGTGAAAAATGTATGCCATATATTCACCATAGGTACTTTTTTTCACAACTTTCTTGATTCGATTTTCCAACAATTAATCCATGCAAGTGTCTCTTGCTTAATTCTGACATTCACAGTATTTAAGAACCATGGTTTGGACCATCATTACTTTGTGCTTCAACCCAATTCTGATCCTGAACTAACTACTCAATGAAGAAACAGATTCTTCAGACTGAAACACACAAACCGATGGCAACAATTTTATTTATTTTTATTTATTACATTTGATTACACGGCCAGACCCTTGGTTATCACGGCGTACAGGCATCATATACGTACATCTTGGGTAGCTTAGTTAATTGGTTACATACAAACATGTTTATCTTATATCTTATTCATACATCATTATCTTAGGTTGCAAGCAGGGTGCTTGATTTACATGGTACAATTGACTAGTCCATTTTTGCATGGGTGTTTAGTATTTGGTGAATGGCCATGTTTTTAGTTTATTCTTGAATTTGTGAAAGGAGCTCTTGTAGCATTAATGATGAGGCGAATTGTATAAATATAACTGGGGTTTTATTGTTATATATTAAATAAAGAAATTAATATTAAGAGGGGATACAAATAAGGAGTCTCTGAACGGAGGTCCTTCAGTTTCTCCAACTGTCTCTGCAATGGCTCTCTCCCTTCCACATTCTCCTTCTGGAATCTCTGTATCTCTGTAGATTCCACATCCCTGCAGCAAGTGTCATCACAGAAAATGTCACCATGCTACACATCCCTCTTCTTTCTAAACAAGTCATTATTCTCCATAGTCCGTTAAGTACATCGGTCTCTGGTATCTTCTTCCAAATCTTCATACATAGGTCTTCATCACAGTTGGTACATATATGGAATTAGTTGGTAAGGAAATGTTCTGATTCTCTCTTTTCAACTATATCACTTTTATCCATACTCTCACCATTGATTTGCCTTTTTACTCCCATAACTCTACCATTATTCCACACTCTCCCATCACTTGTACGAACAGCATGTTTGAACACTTCAATGACTTGAATAGGATCTGACCACTTAATACCTTTCACTCTCAAAACTTCTGGCAACTTCACTCTCACAAAACTACCTACTTCCACTGCCTCATTATCCTTGAATCTTTTCTTGTCATGTCCTGCTTTATTTCTACTTTGTCTCTGTCTAATCATATCGACAGCCTTACTGGTTCCAACTTCCCTATTTATCACTTCACCCATCCATCCAGGACAGAGCTTGGTGATTGCCTTTCTACCTCTGCTCAATTCAAAAGGTGATATACCTGTAGAACTGTGCAGAGTAAATCTGTGTGCCATTATGACATTCTTAACTGCTTCTTTCCAGCCTACACCGTTGGCCCATGCCCACCTAATGGCATCCTTAAGAATCCCGTTATACCTTTCAACCACTCCATTGGTTTGTGGGTGATAAATTGCACTGGTCACATGTTTAATCAATCTTTTCCCTAAATAGTCTTCCATTTCTTTCGAAACAAATTGAGGGCCATTATCAGATAATATAACTCCAGGATATCCTTCCCTACTACATACTTCTTCCATGAAATTAATAATGTTTTTAGTCGTGACACTCAACATCATTTTTACTTCTGCCCACCGTGTTAAAACATCAATCATAACCACACAAAACGTCTGGCAGCCTTCACTCCATATGGGACCCATAATATCAATACCTACTTTCATCCATGGTCTGCTCGGCACATCAGTCATAACCATCGGGTACTCATTACTCGCACAACCTTTATCAGATTTATTACAAAGGATACAGATTCTTGTGGCTCTCTCGATCTCTGCATCGCATCCCGGCCACCAGTATGTGTTCCTTATTCTGGACTTGGTCTTGGAAATCCCTTGGTGTCCTTCATGGCCAAAGATCAATTATTTTCTTCCTTAAATCTTCAGATGGAATTAATCTAGCCCCTCTGAGCAAGTATCCATCTTGTACACTCAATTCATCCCTGATACTCCACAATCCTTGTACATCTGCATCCTTGACTTTAGAGATGGGGATTTGTCTTTTGTTTATATTTTCCATCACGAATTGTAGCTTGACATCCTTACTCATTCTTGTAAGCCATTCCTCCTTAGCAATAGCTGTGTTCCTGTACCACACATCATTTCCTGTTGACACTCTTCATCATCCTTTTTGTTATCTTCTTGGGTATTTCTAAGTCTGGATAAACAATCTGCAGCATAATTTCTCACTCCAGGAATATACTTGACCACCACATTAAACTCCTGCATCCTATGTACCCATCTCCGTATCCTTGCCGACACCTTGTCCAGACCTTTGTTCATGAATAACTCCACGAGTGGCTTGTGATCTGTGTTTACCTCAAATTGTGTTCCCCACACAAAACTCCTGAACTTATCCACAGCCCAAATGATGGCTAAAGCCTCTTTTTCGATAGTCGCTTATGACTTTTCTGCTCCTTTTAATAGTCTGGAGGCAAACGCAGTTATCTTCTCCTCTCCGTTATGCAGCTGTGCTAACACTGCACCTAGACCCACATTGCTGGCATCTGTCGTGATTACTGTTCGCTGTCCCCTTGTAAAATTCACAATAAACTTAAGAGAGGTAATATTTGCTATGACCGATAGTGAACAGCCCTCTATAAACAGAACTCTTAAACAATACACAATGTTCACTCGGTCCCTTGCTTCCCCAAGTCCATATTTGGTTGAACCTTACTGTATGAGGTTAATAGCCATTAAATTCTCATACTACACCACATTGTATCAAAAATAGTATTTTATTTTTCATATTTCAACATTAAAAAACTTTTTTTCTTTTATCTTTTCTTCTTCACAGTTCCAATTTTTTAATCTTTTTTAAAAAGGAGTATTTCTGATAGTATGCAAATCACAATATCTGCACCATTACCATGCAATATCGTTGTGTAAAATTCATCAGTGCCGGTGCGGTTGTGAGGGCACTCTTCATGTACTTGAAATCTTTCTCACAATTCTCCTTCCACTCATATTTAACATTCATTCTGTGAGATCCCTCAACGCAGCCGTATGATCAGCAAACTTCCTAACATATTTAGAGTAATACTCAGCCATTCCTAAAAAGGTTCTTAGTTCTTCTTTGTTGCCAGGCTGAGCCATGTCATTGATGGCAGCCAATAAATCCGGCTTGGGTGTAATACCTTGCTCCGATATTACATGGCCCAAATACTCAATTTGCTCTCTGTAGATCTTCGATTTTTCTTTACTCAATGTCATGCCCATCTTATGCAGTTTCCTTAATGCTCCATCCAAATCTTATCATGCTCTTTCTGATCTCCCGCAAATATTAGGATATCATCTTGAAAAAATATAATACCCTTATCACCATCACAAATGTGATGCATGGTTTTCTGAAATACAGAGGCTGCTGATATAAGACCAAACGGCATTCTCTTGTACTGGTATAAACCTTCTGGAGTTATGAATGCTGTCAACTGTCTTGAATCTCTGTGCAAACAAATTTGATGATACGCTGAAGTGAGGTCAAGGGTTGAAAATACTTTCGCAGGCCCCATCGTAGATGACAATTCCTGAATGTTGGGAAGCGGATGCCTCTCAGGAATGATACACTTGTTCAGTTCTCTGAGGTCGATGCATACTCTTACCTTCCCCGAGCTCTTCCTCACCACAACCAAAGGTTGCCCAGAGCAATTGCCAGTGGTTTAGATTCATTTGAAACCTTCCACCCATCACTTTTGTGGTCAGTTTGTTTCTCCTTGTGAGAGAGGGTATGCCCCGACGTGGGTCCCTTGCTCGCTGTGCCACAGGGAACCAGGCTGCACCTTACTGAGGAGGTCCAACAAGGCCGAAACATGTCTGGGGTGGTTTGGTTTTCTGTGCAGAGGGGACCTGGCCTAGCAGTTCGGGCTGGGCTGCTACCTTCGGTGGCGGCAGCTGCTGACTGATTTGCACATGGCTGGTCCGCTTTTGCAATGGCGCAGACAGGCTAAAAAACGGTGGTGTGGAAGGTTGCCCAGAGCAATTGCCAGTGGTTTAGATTCATTCGAAACCTTCCACCCATCACTTTTGTGATACCCACTCTGAAGCATCAATTTGTTCAATTATACCTTGTTCCTCCAATTTTTTTAATTCACTTTTGACCTCATATCTCATTGCCAGCGGAACATTTCTTAGTTTCTGTGCAACTGGAACACAATCTTTTTAAGCTGTATTCTATGCGTAATCCATTTTGCACAGCCTATTTCATCTCTAATTAACGCCTTTTTCACCTCCTCAGTAGCCAACTCACTGGATTCAATCATGTAGACCGACTCTTCAACAATGGCATCCAATTTGACTTTCAACCTTGCCTGATGCGTCCAGCTGAGTAGGGGTGTTTCCCCTTTTCTTGATACATAAACTTTCACTTTAGCAACCCTATCTTTGAAAGCTAGCTCTACATCAAACCATCCAAGAATGTCTATCTTCACTCCTCCATAAGCATTTGGTTTGATGTCAGGCTCATTCAGCCATCTCGGGCCAATTTTTATCCACATTCTTTCTTTGCTCCCGAATCGGTCATCATTTTAACTGGATTATCATTTATCTTGATAATGGCCTTCGGACTCTCCAGTTCCATTCCATCTACTGTGCTACTGACAGCAAATACACATTCTTCTTCTTCATTTTCTTCTGCACCACCAATCCAGTTCATATTTGCTTTATCAATTCTGCAACATTTGGCAAAGTGACCCTTGCCATTACAGTTCTTGCAAATGATGTGGATGGCTGGACAATCAGGACTGTTAGCCCAATGCATGGGACTGTCACATCTGTAACACGTCCTGATTCTTCCTCCACCCCTCTGACCAATTTGAGGGCGTCTATTACTTGTGGAACGTCCTCTGGAGTAACTTCCATATCCACGTGCAAATCCTCTGCCTCTCATATCACTGCCATGTTTGTACGTGCCCTATGTTCTAAATTCCTCCTTCCGTCTCACCACTGCATTATTCGGATCATCAGCTTTATCCGCTTAGCCATTTGAATGGCATTAATAGAACTTTCCGGCTTTACTGTAGTACTTTTTTCACTTTTTCTTCTAGTGCCTTGACACAATTCTCCATATGCTCTACTTCCTTGGCTATGCGTAGTACTGTATCCCAATCAGGATCATCTTCTCCCCATAGTCTCTCTCTGATCTTTGTACTATTGCACTCCAACATAAATTGATCCCTAAGTCTCTCCAAGTTGTGGACCGAATTTGCAATTCTTCGCTAGCTTCCTCAAAACTGTGATCTCTTGCCAAATTTATATCTTTCTAAAATCGTACTTAGTTTCTTTTCATAGTGTTTATTTAATTTTGCAATGCATTTTTCATATTCAATTCTTCCTAATCATCATCTGGTAAATTTGGCAGGTCCTCCTATTTCTCCTGTCCTGCTGGTCCTAAACAGTGGAGCAATAGTGATTTCTTTCTCTCCACACTATAGTTCGTCCCACATACTACTGAAGCATAATGCTCAAATGACTTCAACCATCTCTTCCATGGCAAGTTTGGTTCTCCAGCTCCAAGTAGAAACATGGCTGGTGGCGGAACAGTGTGCATTGCCATATTGCCAGATGCAGCCTGGTCACCTGCTACTCTGTTGCTAATAATTGCTGCAGATTTCTTCGCTATTTAATTGCAAGTCTCTTCTTATGTCGCAGCTAATACTTCCCAATGTGTGTTCTGCTCAAATTCTTGAGTGACACCATTTATCAATTAACCTTTAGTGAAGCCGGTACTGGGACGAGTAGGAGCATGAGCGGATCACTCAATCATCATATGCAATTTAAACATTTTTAAAAAAATTTTTTATCGACTGTAAATATGCATCACCACCTGCATTGTCCTTTTATAAATGAAAATCGTAGTTTATTTACAACATCTTCCGTGAAATCTTAGCCTTCACGATGTTCGATGTTCGTAACTGCAACTGAATACAGGATCCAACTTAAGATGGCCGCCCTTGCGTGATGTGCATCACAACGTGCGGGTCCTTTTTTCTAAAGCGCAAAGCTTTCACACTGCTACAAGCTCGCGGCAAGCTCTGGATGTTTTCCTTCAATGCGCGGCTCGAGACACGGCTCGAGATGCACACGCGCGCAGTGGACACAACCGTGAGTCCAATTTAAATACAATTATGCTTCTACTTAGTAACATCCAACAAAATGTACACGGCAATCCGATTGTATATTCCCAAGTGCACATATACATGAAGACAGGGCACTTCTTTCTCGCTCACCTTGAATTGCAGATTGCTCGGATTGAATTATATCCGACTGCCTCCACAGCTCCTTGTTGCCAATGTATCATTAATGATGAGGCGAATTGTATAAATATAACTGGGGTTTTATTGTTATATATTAAATAAAGAAATTAATATTAAGAGGGGATACAAATAAGGAGTCTCTGAAGGGAGGTCCTTCAGTCTCTCCAACTGTCTCTGCAATGGCTCTCTCCCTTCCACATTCTCCTTCTGGAATCTCTGTATCTCTGTAGATTCCACATCCCTGCAGCAAGTGTCATCACAGCAAATGTCACCATTCTACAGCTCTCATTGGTGAGGTGGTTGGGGAGCGAGTTCCAGATGCGTGGAACTGCTATGGGGAAGCTTGTATTGCCTCCTCTGGAGGTGGTGAAGCGTGATATTTGGAGGTGTGTGTTGTCACTAGATCTGAGGATTCTAGTTGTATTTTTGCAGGAAATGCTATGATTGAGGTAGATTGGGGCTGTGTTGGAGATGCATTTGTGGGTGATAGTGAGTGGTTTGTGTATTATTCTCGCTTGTGCTGGTAGCCAGTGTGCATCTCTGATGTGTTTAGCGATATGATCTCTACTGTTTATACCTAGTGCTGCTCTAAGTGCTTTATTATGCAGGAGTTGTAATTTGGTTAGGTTTTTTTTAGAGGTGCCTAGCAGTAGAACATTGCAATAGTCTATTTTTGTGAGAATAAGGGCTCTGGCGAGTGTCATGCAGTTTTCCGTGGAGAGGAGGGGTCTGATGAGCGTTATTAGCTTGGCTGTGTAGGGCGTGGAGTCAGCTAGAGAGCTGATGTGGTTTTTCATGTGAAATGGTGATGGGAGTGCCATCTATAAGGATGGAGGTATAGTCAGGGGGGAGTTGGCTGAGTCTAGCAGGGGAGCCTACTATAAGGATCTCAGTTATTTCTCCATTGAGGTAGAGACTATTTTTCACCATCCAGTTTTGGATAAGGGACTACATTTTGGTGATGCAAGCTGTATCCTGTTCCATATTGCCTGAGATGGGGATAAGTATTTGCGTATCGTTGGCGAAGTTTGTGTCAATTACTTCCACGGCATCTAGAGCCGCGAAGAGTAGTTTTGTGGAAGCATTGTATGTTGGGGAGAGGCAGGAGGAACCTTGTGGTACTCCCAGAGGAACAGTGATGGAATCGGCTGCTTCTTCTCCTGGGGCAACTCTTGAGGTGCGGTCTGAAAGAAACAATTTTATCCAGTTGGTGGCTTTCTTCGAGAAGTGAAAGTTGGTGGATACGGTAAGGCATAATTTGTCGTGGTCGACTAAATCAAATGCAGCGGAGAAATCTAACAGTAATAGGATACCCAATTTGCCAGTCTCCCTAATGGAACCCTTCTGTTTTTTTAGGTCGAGGGTGGTCCCTTTACTGTGGCTAGACCGGAAACCTGATTCTGTCCCCTAGCAGGTGGTTCTGTTCTAGGTGTGTTTGCACTTGGGAGTAGGCTATTTTGTCAATGATTTTAAGGAGGAATGGTACTGTTGTTATGGGCCTATAATTCGTCGGGTTGGTAGGGTCTAGTGTAGTTTTTTTTAAGTAGGGGTGTAATGCATGCTGCTTTGATGCATGCTGGTATTTCACTGGATTTAAATGATTAATTCACAACGTTGGTGATGGTGGGTGATAGAATATTGGCGCAGTCTTTAACTGCTTTGGTCAGGAAGTTGTTACCTTTAGAGTTGGTTGGCTTAAGGGATGCTATGGTTTTAAGGACTTCACCGTTTGTAACTTGTTGAAAGTGGAATTCGTGTACGTCCGATCTTGTGGAGGTAATAGGGGGTGGGCAGGGGTATTAGTAGATTTAAGATTTTTTTTTTTTGTTTTTTGGGGAGGCTATTTTGCTTTGGAGGGTGTTCACTTTTATGGCTAGAGCATCCTGTATACTGGTGCACCATGCTTTGCTGATGGTAACTGGGCTGATGTGTTGGCTAGGGGATTCAAGTTCTTAATAATGGTGAATAATTCTTTAGTATTTGAGGTTGCGTTGGCTATCCGGTTATTGAGAGAATTGGCTTTGTGGGAGAGTACCTTATGTTTGTAGGCTTTGGAGAGTTTTTGCAATTTGATTTGGAGTAACACCAACATGAAAACCAAAAGATACAGCCAAAAACCAAACAGACCATAATAAACAAAAGTTACACTACAGCCTAGTCAACGCCAGATTGATGTCCAACCACACAACTGAAATGTATGATCTGCTTTGCGACGGAGGAATAGACCTCCTATTCCTCATTGAAACCTGTCTAAAACCAATGGAGAAGGAAAAAGAGGAAGAGGAATTTGCCGCTACAAGGACCACCTAAAAATATCGACTCGAACTGCGAATCACTCATAAACCTAGACTCAGACCCTCAACCCAGTCTAATGTTTGTACTCTTCTACAGACCACTAACCTACACCGTTACATTCATAGATCCATTCGTGGAAGCAATAGCCAACATGGCCATTACGTACGGCTTCAATATCTGGCTTGAAGAAGAGAACATCAAGTCACCCAAAACTCCAACCAACTTGCGACAATGCAACTCGGACAAATGGTGAAAGGAGCGATGCACACAGCGGGCCACACTCTAGACTCAATCTTCGGTTAAAGAAAACCTGGTCGTAACTGCACCCCCAATGCAAATCTTTTGGAGTGCCCACCTTATTAGACCATTTGTGATCCAATTTCCATCCAGAACACCTGACAAACTCCCTTTATAATACTCCAACCTTGAAAAGATATTGGAGAAGCATTAACAATGTGGACCTAAAAGTCAAACTAGAAGCCCCAAGACGGTCACTCGCGACCCTAGACGTAACCGGCATAGAAGAAAGAACAGAAACAATCCTAATGGGTTAAAAAATCAATATATGATATTACACTGGAAAGGCCTTTTATACCACCATGAAAGAAAACAATGGCAAGATAGTTCATGCCCCATCTCAAAGTAATGAGAAAAACAAACGGGAAACTAGAACAAGAATGGAACAAAAGCTAAGACCAATACAAAAAAAACATATCCAAGACAGATCAGATGGACTATACAAGGCCGAAATAGTGAATGCAAAAAAGAAATACTACAATGAACGTATCGCTAGAGAAGGCAACGCCCAAAAAGAAATTTTCAACATCATAATTGAGATGAGAAACCCAGCAACACACTGTTTCCTACACAAGAAAATGATGTAAGGACCTTGCAGATCATTTTGAGAACAAAAATCACCAACATTCAGAAAATCATACAAAGCAGGCCAAAAGAAACTACTCCCCACTTCATCCAGCCAACTGCAGAGCCACCGACCAGACTAAACCACCTGCCCTCAAACTCAACAGATAGAAATGTGTGTTCCCCAGCAGAACACTGCCCGCCGGACATCTGGAAAACAATCCTCTCCTAGAGAACACCGGCAGAATAATACCTCAACCTCATCAGCCTCTCATTAGCAAATGGAACAGTGCTGCAAGCCTTTAAATCGTTTAACATCAAACCTCTCATTAAAGACACCACAGGCAACATGGAAGACCTTATCAACTACCGACCAATTTCTAATGTTTCGTACCCAGCAATGCTAGTTGACAGCTATGTCTGCGAACAAATACTGTAATACGTGGAAAACAGCCATTTGCTCGATAGGGCACAAGTAGGCTTCAGACCTGTGAGGGGGAGGGGAACGGAAACTGATCTATCCATCTGGGAGGATCTAAAGACCAACGCAGACTCCAACATAAACTCAGTACTAATACTACTCAATCTCTCGCAGCCTTAGACATGGTCAACCATGACACTCATCAAAAGACTAGAAGATATCTGGATTGGAAACATAGCTCTCCTCTGGCTAAAACCATTCCTGACAGGAAGGACAGAAACAACTTGGCTAGCGCCATTCAAGACAAAATATCCAAAGAAATGTGGCGTTCCACAGGGCGCTTCGTGGTCACCATTACTCTTTAATACATGACACCCCTAATCAACCTCATCAAAAGATATGGCCTCACCTGCTACAACTACGCAGAAGACATTCAAATCATCTATGAAGATCGACGCCAGTGAAGAGGAAAACCCAACACTAACCGACTGCCTCAATGAACTAAACCAATGTATGTGCACCAACAGCTTTAAACTCAACCCGGACAAAACTGAAATCGTGATCACACCAAATGACATGGCAAACAACCAGCACTTCCGATGGCCGACCAAGCTGTAAACTCACTGGAACCATCCCAGGTGGATGAAAATCTTGGAATGCGAATGGACAATGAACTAACTCTAAAACCTCAGATCAACGCGATAGTTAAGAAATGCTTCTTCCCCCTGCACATGATCAAGAAGATACTTCCCTTCTCCTTCACACACAGAACACTTGCCATCATCTCTCGCCATGTCAAGAATAGACTACGCCAGCAGCATCTTCTGGGTAATGCCAGATTACCTGTTGAGTAAGCTACAACGACTACAGAGCACAGTGGCAAAACTACTCCTTAAGCTCACCAGAAGAGAACACTTCGCACCAGCACTAAGAATGCTGCATTGGTTGCCAGTTAAAATCAAACACTCTGCATAACACATAGTGAACCACGGTCAAGGAGCGGAATTCATACAGGAACAATTCACCATCTACAAACCAGCACAAACACTTAGATCCAGCAGTGACATCTGCCTTGAACCGAAACAATACCCAAACAAAGATTTGGAGGCTCAGCATTCTATGCATAGTAGTGAAGCTCTGGAACTTGCTCCCAAAGGAAATATGATACACAGAGGATCACCTGAACTTCAGGAAGCTGTTAAAGACATGGCTCTTTAACAATCCAAACTGAAGAAAATGTCTGAGCAGCAAATTCCATCTATCGCAAAATAAGAGAAATCCACAAGAACGAAAACGCCATTGAGTTGTGCCTTGCAGTATGCAAAATGTTTGTGGGTGGGCAATGTACTGAGCTTGGGTGTGTTTGAGGGTGGCCAGCTTACTGGATCTGGATGTGCTAAAAGGTGTCCAATGTGTTGAAATGGGATATCTTTGAAGATGATGTATTGGGGTTGGATAAAACTCTAGGGCAACCAGTGAGTTGATTCTGGATGTAATTCAGGGGTTGCCAAGATACCGAATTAGGGTGCATCTCGAGGGTAGCCAATGTTTTGGATTTGAATGAGCGTGGGGGTAGCCAATGCACCGAACTTAGAAGAACCTGATAAAACTGTCTTGAATTCAAATATTCTGCGTTCTCACTCTGAACACAAAACTATATAAAACATACTTCTACTGCAGCAAAACATACCATCACATACTACGGCCTACACACACCAAACTATAAAACAAGACAATCACACAAACTAGACATATGCGCACACACCTAGCACAACCTATAACCACCACCAAATTTTACAAACGAGCAAACAAACTGAACTGACTGAAGCTACCAATAGCACATGAAAGCGATTGCACTTTTCCCTCTCCATCCCAGGAACAACCTTCTGCCCCCCCCCCCCCGCCGCCCCTTTCCCATCCAGCCTTTCTTCAGTTTCAGATCCGCCAGGGCACCTAGAGACCACATAAGTAGGAGCAATGAGCCTGTTACAAGACCACATAACATAACTATAGGGTTCACTTTGCAACTGCAGCTATCTTGTCTGTTATGTATGTATGTATGTATTTATTTTTCTGAGGCTTGTGGAATCTGCTTAGATCACATGCTGTGCATAGGCCGACATCTAGTGGAAGCTGCGGAGTATTACAGTTTGTTTTTCGAAACTCGAAAATGGGCGTCGACACAGGCGTGCCAGTAATACTAGCCCTAGTGTGACGTCCACTGTACCCAAGATCCCTCACGCGTCTGGGGTCCTCAGATTGTTTTTTTCCGCCATACTGGTCGGAAGCATCTTGCGGAGTCCCCTGGCCTTAGCCATACTTTTGCTAATTCTAGAAGTTTAAAATTATTTATTGACATCCTTCCCCACCCCAACGTCGACACTCGACGACGGCTGGAGAAGACATCGACCGTCGGCTGCTGCACGACGGATCTGGGCCTCGGAAGGCCGCTGGCCTCGGCCCGGGCCTAGTAGGCCGCTGGCCTCGGCCCTGCAAGTAGGGAGAGTGGGGGGTGGTACATACTCTTCACTCTTGGTATATAGGTACACCTTATATATTTCCTACACTTACCAGCCCGCTGCCTCAAGGTGCATATGGAGGGTACCCCTTTCCAATTCTGCCCCAAGTGCAACCGCAAATACCCTTGGGTCGACAGGCACGCCACGTGCAATCTCTGCTTGCCGAGGGACCACCCCGAAGTGAACTGCAGAGCGTGTAGTAGGTTTAAGCCTAAGACACTTAAGGACCGTTCGACAAAGCGTTGGGCCCACCACGCCAGGCAGGCGGCCATGGCAGCGGAGGGCGCCTTCAGCGATGGCAGCGACGCCGTACTTTCGGACGGCGAGGGCATTACGGCGTCGAAAGACTGCCGAGCGCAGGTCCCCGACCTCGGAAGGTTGTCCGGCAGGGCGGCTATGGGGAAGACCCCCGGCGACGCAAGCGCTACACACCCTACACACACTAAGCACACTAAGTCCAACCGAACCTCGACGACGTCGACTTCTCGGAAAGAGGCACAGATAGAACGGTCCGACTCGGTGTCCTCTGGGCGCTCTCGATCGAGATCGCCTCATGACGCAAGGCAATCATCCACTCTTGCCAAGAGTGCCTCGCTCCCTAGATTAACGGAAGTTCGATCGTCGGAAGACGAAGACGACTTCCACCCCCAGGCCGCGATCCAGGAGACCGAGGCCGCAGTTAACATCAGCGAGGCCCCACGCTCGAAACAAGATACCTCTCCAGACCCTCGACGCCAGGCGTCGAAAGTCCCTGGGGCCTCCAAGGGGCAGGGAAAACATTTTTCCACGCACGGGGAGGGGGGGAAACAGCGGAAAGCACAGCCTTCCACTCCTGTAAGACCATCCTTCTACCCTAAGCAGACAGACAAACATAAATCTACTGGGACATCAACTTCCAGCAAGGGTACCCTTGATAAATCCTCTAAGTTGCCTACTAAAGTCATACCCTGTTCCAAAGAATGGTCCAGTGAAGACATAGACAGGGTCATGTCAAGGATGTCTTCCTTAGCTGATTTTTATGACAAAAACCCAGAACATTTCCTTTCGTATGACCCTCAAGGGGCCACACCCTCAGGCTCCTCTGATCCTATCCCCCTAAGTAAAAAGGCCCGGTTCGAAAGATCTGAACCCTTCGAGGTGCAGCCTTACTCTACTCCATACTCTACTCCACACCCCAGACACCAAGGACAGCCTTTCCCTGAAGGGGACCAGGAGTTTACAATTATGGAGGAACAAACCGGGACTGAATACTATGCGGATGATGAGGACCTGGAGGAGGTAGAAAATGAGCAGGAAATTTACAGAGTAGATTCCCCGGTAGAGAGCGAAGCCCCAGTTACCGACTCGCCAGTTGATAACCAGCCCCTCCTTAATGAAGTTCTCGCTCGCGCAGCAGAACATTTTCACATCGACACCCACGGTGTACAGGAGGAAAGGGACTTCGCAGAAGAGTTGGTGGGAGAGAGGAGGCCGGTCGCTCAGACCATCCCTATCCTTAAATCCATCCAACGTAGAATAGATCCATCCCTGGTGAATCCTAACCTCACCAGAGCCGTCAACCCCAGAGTCGAAAAACTTTTTCGGGCAGCCCAGTCTGACCCTCTTTATATAAGAGGACATCTTAAACCAGACTCCCTAGTGGTTACCAACACTCGGAAGAGGGCTGGGACACCCTTATCGTCGTCAGAAGCTCCTCCCGACAAGGAGAGCAAAAGACTGTACGGGTTTGGCAGGAAGGTAGCCTCAACGTCCGCCTACCAAGCAAGGATTGCAAACTCCACCACCCTGTTGGCAAGTTACAACTGCCATCAATGGGAAGAGGTCGCGGCGCTCATAGCCTCTGCTCCTGAACCGTTAAAGGGCCAGTTGGCTCGGATCTCGGCAGAAGGGAGAGCCGTGTCTGGTTGCATATTAAAAGCAACTTTCGACGCCGCGGACAACGCAGGAAGATTGATAGCAGAAGGTACTGTTATCAAGAGACATGCGTGGTTACGGCAGTAGGGGTTCAAAACAGAAACCCAGGCTTCATTAATAGACAAGCCGGTGAAACCCGATCTATTGTTTGGGAAAGCGGTCGAAGACGCACTTAAAAATGCCAAGGACGAGTACGAGACTCTCAAATCCCTTGGCCAGCTTACCAACAAACCCCCTAACCAGAGGGGGAACAGTAATTTTCGTCGCCCACGCGGCCAAAATTCACAAAGAGGCAACTATGCCCAAGGACAGGGTACACAATGGAACAACAACCAGCAGTCTACCCAAAGTTACGGCAGGGGTAACAAGAGAGGTCGTGGAAGAGGCAGAGGCAGCCCCAACAAGGGAGGTGGCACGCCTCCACCAAAGCAGTGACGCTCAGTTCAGGGTCCCTTCTCACGCAACCCCAGTAGGGGGACGCATTTCCAACTTCACCCAGGCTTGGGAAGGGATCACCTCAGACAGATGGGTGCTGTCAACAGTGTCCACAGGATATTGTATAGAATTACTGCAGCGTCCCCGGAACCACCCTCCACGACAAAGAATACACTCCTTAGAACATCAGAAGATCCTTCTCGAGGAGATCGCCATTCTGCTAGAAAAGGACGCGATAGAACTCGTCCCAGGACACCAGGTAAACAAGGGTATCTATTCAACTTACTTCCTTGTGCCAAAGAAAGATTTGACAATGCGCCCAGTATTGGACTTACGGCCTGCCAACAAGTATGTCAAGCCCCAAAAATTCTGTATGACCACGCTACAAGAGGTAATCCCCCTCCTAAAAAAGGGGGATTACATGGCAACCTTGGATATGAAAGATGCTTATTTTCATATTTCCATGCTCCCAGCGCACAGAAAATACTTGCGCTTCAAGGTGGACAGTCGCCACTACCAATTCAAGGTACTGCCCTTCGGGATAGCTTCAGCACCAAGGGTATTCACCAAGGTACTGGCGGTGGCAGCTGCACACCTACGCAGGGAGGCAATCCCAGTGTACCCTTATCTGGACGACTGGCTCATAACGGGGGAAACCCCAGAAATTTGCAGGTCAAACATTCGGAGGACTATCGACCTCCTCCACGAATTAGGCTTCTCTATCAACGAGAAGAAGTCAAGTCTGGTGCCAAGCACCTCAAAACAGTTCCTAGGAGCAATCCTAGATACTCAAAAAGGGTTGACCTTCCCTTCGGAAGAGAGAATTCGGAATATACTACTGCAAATTCCACATTATCAGTTAGGTCAACAAATAACGGTACGCAAATCAATGCGGTTACTGGGCATGATGGCGTCATGCATTTACCTGGTCCCCCACGCGCGTCTGCGCATGCGTCCCATGCAGGAATGGTTGGCGAAACAGTGGTCTCAGGCAAGTGATCAGTGGGACGATCTAGTGGTCGTTTCGCCAACACTCGTACAGAGCTTACACTGGTGGACAAGAGAGAATCTCGCAAGGGGAAAACCCTTTTACGATCCCGAAGTACAGGCAGTGGTGACTACAGATGCATGCCTGACTGGGTGGGGAGCTCACCATCTCCACCACACAGCTCAGGGTCTCTGGTCTCACTCAGTAGCCAAGAACCACATCAACCTGCTAGAGCTTCTGGCAGTATTCCGAGCGCTTCGGGCGTTCGAGCCCCATCTGCTAGACTTGTCGGTGCAGATCCGGACGGACAGCACGACAGCCATGTTCTATCTGAACAAACAAGGAGGGACTCGTTCGCCAAATCTGTCCAAACTTGCCCAGAAAATCTGGATATGGGCACTCGGACAGAACATCTTTGTGTCAACACAACATGTTCCTGGGGAGCTCAATTCCCTAGCGGATGCCCTAAGCAGAAACTCCCTCCCAGAAGAACACGAATGGGTCCTTCACAGAGATATCGTAGAAGATCTCTTCTCTCAGTGGGGTTGCCCCACTATAGACCTATTCGCCACAAGCGAAAACAAACAATGCCCAGGATTTGCATCCAGGTTCCCCCAGCCAGACTCCCAAGGGAACGCCCTGTGGATAAACTGGTCAGGGATGTTTGCGTACGCTTTTCCACCAACGCCTCTCATCAGGAAGGTGGTGTACAAGATGAACAAGGAATCGATGACGCTCATCCTAGTTGCTCCCATGTGGGCGAGACAACCATGGTTTCCACACCTACGCAGGATGGCGGTGTGCGAGCCCATCAAACTCCCAGCTTGGTACAACCTACTGTCCCAGCAACAAGGTCCAACAGTGCACCAGGAACCCAACTCAATGAACCTGGCAGCATGGCTCCTGAGGTCATAGAGTTTGGGCATCTCAATTTACCACAGAGGTGTATGGACATCCTAAAATAATCCAGGAAACCAAACACAAGGCACTGTTACTTTGACAAGTGGAAGAGATTCGTAATTTGGTGCCAGAATAAACAAATCGACCAAGTTGATTGCACTCCTTCCAACGTTGTAACATACATGCTCCACCTGCTGGACGCAGGTTTGGTTTTTAACTCTCTGAAAGTACACCTGGCAGCCCTCTCGGCTTACACCACATCCCATAACAAAGTATCGTGGTGGAAAGTACCAGTAGTTAAAGCCTTCATGGAAGGAGTAAAGAGACTTCACCCTCCTATTTCGAACCCACCGCCAGGATGGGACCTCAATGTGGTGCTAGCTAAGCTCATGGGCCCCCCTTTCGAACCCATGCATAAAAGTAGTCTCAAACACCTGACTTATAAAACGGCCTTCTTAGTAGCCATTACCTCTATAAGAAGGGTCAGTGAAATTCAGGCTCTGTCAGTGCAAGATCCTTTCTTTACTATCCACAAGGACAAACTGGTTTTACGCACACACCCTAGGTTCTCACCTAAATTTATATCTAAGTTCCATGTAAACCAGTCCATCGAGCTTCCGGCTTTCTTCCAGAACCCGCAAAGCTCAGCTGAGGTGAAACTACACACCCTTGATGTGCGTAGGGCGGTCCTCTACTATGTAAATAAAACCAGACCGCTAAGGAAAACAGATCAACTGTTTGTCTCCGTAGCTACAGGCAGAGAGGGGGATCGCGTCTCTAAAGGCGCCATCTCGAAGTGGATTATCAACTGTATACAGCTGTGTTACTCTCTTTCTGAAAAAACTCTGCCTTTTACGCCAAGGGCCCATTCTACTAGAGGCATTGGGGCCACTCTGGCTTTCATTGCAAATGTTCCCCTCGACACAATTTGCAAAGCAGCTACTTGGAGCTCTATTCACACTTTTACTCAGCATTACTGCATTGACACTCATTCCAAGACAGATACACAAGTGGGACAAGCGGTTCTAAGACACCTGTTTGCTCATGACCCTTCTCACATCCCACCTCCTTCTTCGGGTACTGCTCGCTAATCTACGCACAGCATGTGATCTAAGCAGATTCCACAAGCCTCAGAAAGGATACATTACTCACCGTAATCGTATTTCTGATGCTTAGATTCACATGCGACCCACCCTTCCTCCCCTCCGAGAGAAGGCGCATGATTGCTTGTAGTCTTACCTTTCTGTCTATCTGCTTGGATTATCTGTACTCGCGCTACTCCTCATGCTTCCTCATGTCAGAAAAAATACAATCTGAGGACCCCAGACGCGTGAGGGATCTTGGGTACAGTGGACGTCACACTAGGGATAGTATTACTGGCACGCCTGTGTCGACGCCCATTTTCGAGTTTCGAAAAACAAACTGTAATACTCCGCAGCTTCCACTAGATGTCGGCCTATGCACAGCATGTGAATCTAAGCAGATACAAGCATCAGAAATACGATTACGGTGAGTAATGTATCCCATACTTTTAGAGTGCCGGTAGCCCACAGGCATCAGGGAGCTTGGACAGTACAACACAAAAAAACAGGCAGAAGACCTGACTGCTTCCTATACCAGAATGCTAGCCCTATGAGCCTAGAAAATTGAATTCCTTCTCTGAAAAGGTGTGTCTTGAGACGTTTCCTGAACGCCAGGTGGTTGTTTTCAATCCTTAATACTTCAGGAAGATTGTTCCACATTTGTGGAGTCAGAACCAGAAAGGATCTACCCAGACCAGATTTCAATTTGAAATTGGGAACACACAAGAGACTCTTGCCTACAGATCCTAACCGTCTCAGGGGGGGGTGTATGGCACTAAACTGTTGAGGTACTCTGGGGCTTTGCCGTAAAGGCACTTATGCACCAACGAGAGGGATTTAAACTTTATTTGTTCCTCAACTCTAATGGAGGGACACTCTTTCACTCATAACACGATCTCTCTTCATCAAATTTCTGACTAGCCTGACCGCATCATTCTGAATCACTTGGCATCTAGCTAAATCCTTGACAGATGCCCCTATCAGAAGAGCATTTCCATAGTCGAGCCGTGATAGCACAATGGCTCTGGCTATGGTGGCCAGGTTACATTAATTTAGGAAAGGCTTGATAGATTTCAATAGCCTGAGGTAATAAGCTGTGTTTTTCTGTAGATAGTTGGTCTGGGCGTCAGAATTAACCGCTGAATTAACCATCATGCCCAGGGTTTTAATTTGGGGAGCCACTAGAATTTTGGCGTCTTTAATCTGAAAGGATTTACATTCCACCCGAGTTTAGCTAAGTGGCGACTGGATCCGAACAACATCAATTCGGTCTTAGTGTCATTCATACACATCCAATTGGCCTGCATCCATTCGTCTATTATCCTATAGACTTTTCCTATTATGACACTGTCTGCAGCATAATGATTTCCCTCTAGCTCCAAAATGAGCTGCGTGTCGTCTGCGTAGTTTGTGAAAAAAAAAAACACCCCGGCCTTAACTAGGATGCTACACAGAGTGCGCATATATATATATATATTGAACAGCATAGGTGACGGAATGGCACCCTGAGGGACCCCGAAAAGAATGGAGCAGGAGTCAGAGAAGCTACTTCCCAATGAACTCTGGCTTGGCGGTCAGATAAAGACACCAGCCACTCTATTGCCCTTTCAGAACAACCCACATTTTCCCTGAGCACTTTGATGAGGAGTTGATGGTCCACCAGATCGAAAGCCGCACTTAGATCTAGGAGCATCAGCATCCCTACTTTGTTTTTGTCCACCATACTCAGCATCTGGTTCTGAAGATCCAGCATGGCTGTCTCCGTGCTGTGAGATGCTCTAAAGCCTGATTGTTGCTGATGTAAAGCCGAGTGGTTCTCTACATAGCATTGTAATTGCTGCGTGGCTATTTTGTCCAAGATTTTAAGGACAAAATTTGAATTTGTTATGGGACGAAGATTAGCCGGGTCCTTGGGATCCAAGCCCGCCTTTTTTACTAGCGGGGCGATCGTGACCTTTTTTAGCTCCTCCGGAACTGAGCCCTCCTTAAAGGAGGCATTCATAATTTTCAAAAGGATGGGTGCAAAGATTTCCTTGTGTTGCAGGATAACGCTAGGTGGTAAGACATTTTCTGCGCAAGTTGTGGGTTTCATATGGCACAGCACCTCTAGCAGCTCTGCTTCCGTGACGGTCTCAAATCTGAATGGCTGTTCTCCAGTACCGACATTGTATTCCATTAGCGGCATAGTCTGCTTCAAGGATACTCTAGCGTTAATAATATTTTCTCTGGCTTTTTCTGTTTTGGCTAGAAAAGCCTTCTGTACGATATTACAATCAGCCTCTGTAGGCATAAACGGGGGTGGGGAGGTTAGGTTTTTAGGTTTTTCTATGCTCTTCAATATGTCGAAGAGTTTGTTAGTTTTATTGGCTGCGTTTTCAATTTCTACATTGAAGAAATGAGCTTTCCCTACCCTAATCTTTTCTCTATACTCCTTGTCCTTAGTTTTCCAGTTGATCTTGTTTTCCTCTGATTTATCTTGGATCCACTTTCTCTCCAGAGCCCTTTTTTCCCTCTTGATTATAAGGAGCTCTGTGGTGAACCACTTTTGATTGTTATTATTTTTCCTGACTAATTTAGTCTTAAGAGGGGCCTCTGACTCCACCAGCTCTAGGATGTGCATATTGTATTTATCTAACAGGGTCACACAATTATCTTGTTCCTGAAAAGAGCACATAATTTTGTCAAGGCAAGGCTGAAGTTGTACATTATTTAAGTTTTTAAAATTTCTGCTGTCTACTTGGATATGACGATTATGTTGAGGTAGAGGTATTAGCAGTTTTAGAGTCGAAGATAACAAATAATGTGTTGTATTGCTTCTCTTGACTCCCTCCCGGACTCCCTCCTCTTGGTGTCTTGGAGTAACCCTGTGTCTACACTGATTACGTTTAAGTAGGCGGGTTTGTAAGTATTTATTTGTTAGTGTGTTTTGGCAGAAGGTAATGAAGGGTCCTCAGCTTGCGTTATATTTGCTAGGCTGTCACCTTTTCCATTGCCCAGATCGCCCATATTTTCCCCCACTATACTGCCAACTGAGGACCCTCTTGCATCTTCCAGGCCTGCGCCATTGGCAATCTATCTGTATTAAGTAGTTGAGTCAGTGCGGCTGCATTACTGCCCATGCCTTAAAAGCTGTCTGGGTCTGTGTTGTCCAGTACCAACGTGTCTAGCGGGAGCAATATGGTCATAATATCCCTAATTCTTACCAACACCTCTTTCCAGTTGTACTGTGCTAAGGGGCAGGTACACCACATGTGGCCCATTGTGCCTTCATTTTGACAGCCTCTCCAGCACAGTGGGGAGTATGTTGGTGTGAATCTATGTAGCCTTTTGGGTGTGTGATGGCATCTCATTAACATTTTGTAGAAACGTTCCTTAACCGTTGTGCACCTGGAACTCTGTTGCGCCATTGCCCTTATCCTGGCCCAGGCGTCATCTGTGATTTCTACTCCCAGGTCTCTTTACCACTTTCCCGTATATGGTAGTGGATTGTCCTGTGGGTCTCTGTGCACTAGCTTGTATATTTTCATTGCCCAACCTTTCCTGCGGTGTTCTCAAGAAAAAGCTACTTTGATCGCTGCGGGACCTCTGCTTCCTGCCTGATGTATACTCTGGTTTGTAACCCAATGTCTCAACTGGTAGTATCCGAACCTTTCTTTACTGTGAGGCCTGCCTTTTTATTAAAGTCTTTGAATTGTAGTGGTGTACCTTTTTGTTATAGCCGTCAGCTAGGATCCTCCCTCCCTCTTTGGTCTGTTGGAGTGTCTATCCAATGTCAAGATGGCCAAAGCAAAAACGTCATGTTTTCGAAATACTGTCCTGGCCCTCGCACTCTATAAATTGAATGTCTATGGCCTTGAAAAGTGCACAAATGTTCAAAAAGGAAAAGGCGTAACGTTCCAAGTTGGCAAAGTAGATAAAGTTCACAGTTCCAGAGTATGACTCCCTTTCTCTGGATTTCTCTTCACTGCACTTTTTAAGGACGAGTTTTCCTTGGGTTTCTTTTGGTCAGCAAAACAGCTTGTATGCAAACCAACTTGGCTGTTGGTCTTAATTTTGGTAGGATACTTTATACTCTAAATAGGTGCTCCTCTGGTCATCCAGAACCATCAAGGACAACATTGCCTTTCTCGCCTAAGCCTTGACTGACTTCTGCAATCATTCCTTTGCCACTGGCTCCTTCCCACAACACCTTGAGCACTCTTGTACACCCTCTCCTAAAAAAGCCACCTGCTGACCCTTCTTGCCCGGCTAACTGGCGCCCTACCTCTAGCACTCCTTTTTTGGGCAAACTCGTGGACAATATGGTCATCCCCCAATTGACCCTCCACACCAAAATGGCTGGCCACCTCCATGACCACTAGTCCAGTTTCAGGGCTTCCAAAGGCAAGGAAACTGCTCTCCTTAACACCTGTGAAGACCTGCTCTCTAACCTGGACTCAAACGCACCCTCTTTTCTAATCATTCTCGATCCTCTGACTTTGACACACTCAACCACTCCATCCTCATAAACGGTCTCCGATACCCTTGGCATCACAGACCGGGCACTGGCGTGGCTGACCTCCTTCCTGTCAAACAGACCCTCCCAAGTGCAAATGGGTCCTTTTCTCTCCTCCACCTCACTCTCTACCTGTGGCATCCCTCAAGGCTCTATCCTATCGCCATGGCTCTTAAACATCTGCCTGGCCCCTCTGGCCCACTTGATCTCCACCTTCTCCTCTCATTTCCAGTGTTATGCAGACGACTCAGCTTTCCATCAAGCTGCCATTCTCTACCCCCTCCCCCTCCTCTCTCAAACCTGACTTCTATTCAGGCATGCTGCTCTGCCAATGATATCTGCCTTAATGCCAGTAAGACAGAGATCCTTCTCATTGGGACGCCTGCTCCTCGTTTCCTCCCCACTCTCTGGCCACCCTCCTTGGGGCCCCCCCACTTTTGAGGTAAAAAACCTAGGGATAATCTTTGACTCCTCTCTTTATCTCCACACATCACAGATCTTGCCAAGAGGTCCAACTTTCAGATCCATCTCATCAAGGACATTCTACCTTTCCTCACCTTCCCCCAGAGCTCATCATCGGCCAGAGCCCTGGTTCTCTCTAGGCTGGATTGCTGCAACAGCCTCTTCCTCAGTCTGCCTCTTTCCTCCCTTCGCCCCTTCAACTAATCCAGAATAAGACTGCAAGACTTAATCCTTGGCCTCAAACCCAGGGACCGCATCTCCCAGCCCTAAAATCTCTCCACTGGCTCCCAGTGACTGCAAAGACCAAACCTGTGTCGTGGTGCCTGAAACACTTGTGTATAGGTACCATACAAATGGCCAATAAATAAAGTCTCTCCCCCCTGGTTTCTTCTCCTTTTTAGTATAATTTCCATATAGTATTTGGCTATACCTGATGTATTCTTATCAGGATTCCCTCATGTAATTTGCCAGGACTTTCTTCTGTGCTTCACTTAACACGCTTGCAACTTGAATCTGCTTGGCTATACTCTCCTGCCAGTACTTTCTCATATGTTCCACTGGACACCCTTGCAAACCTGACAATATTTTGTATTCATACCGTTATATTTCTTTAGGGAATATTTGAGTCTCTCATTCTCTCTCATACGCTTCATTTACTCCGTTTTGCCTTCTGTTGGGTTGCCGACATGCGCTGGGGTCCCAGTTTCCCTTGGGTGGACTCATCGGCTCTCTGTGGCATGTGGCGGTTCTCCCGCGGTAAACCTGTAGCGGCTCTTCTGCGTCCTGTTCCTTCTCCCTGGGTTCGCTGCCTTTGCTTTGAGGTTTCCGCCTCGCATCTCCCGCTTGCCTGTTCTGGGTTGCTTCTCGCTTGAGCTTCGTAGAGGCTGCTTCTTGGTGCCTGTGTACGCCAAGAAGTCTTCCCTCCTCTCGTGGCATCCTCGCAGCAGACCGGCATCTGCTGTCCTCTGCTTCCTCCATAAGCCGATTGGCTCCATGGACGTTTTGACAGTGCAGCAGTCTGTCACTACCGAGAGGACGAGATTCTTCCAGCCAGCGTCTCCCTTTAGTCAGCTGGCCCTGCGGTTTAAATGTCCCGGCATCAACTATGCGCTTGCAACTACTAGTGTGCAACCTGTGCTTCTGGCCTCTATCGATCTGCATTACTCCACTTGGCTTCCTTGTTACAGTATTTTTACATCCAGGGAAAGAGAAGTCAGCTCTTGATGACTTGTATGCTGATTATGGGAAGGTATTCTCGGTATCTTTCACAGGGGTGTGAAGAGAGTCATGACAATATGCCATTAAGGCATGGGAAAGGGAGGGGGGTATGCCTAGAAGGAAAAGGGAGATACCATGTCTTGTCTGATTAGGTTGTCACTCGCTTGAGTGTTGCATACCCCATCTGATCCTCCTTCGTGTAGCTACCCCCAGGGGCAGGATCAGGTAGCGGCTGCCATCCCCTGCCCACATGGGGAGAGGCTACTGCTGGGAAAGGAGTGATGACCAAAAGGTAAGTACATTAATGCTAAGAGGGAGCCAAGTCACAAGTGAATTTCCCTAACTTCAGCAGCCCAATCCCTAATAAGAATGAGGCCTTGTGCCCAAAAGTCACAGGAGCCACAATGCTTCGCCACAGAATGTAGTCTCTGTAGGTAAGTACCAATTGTACTTGTGTTGGTTAGTTCAAAGAAGATATTCAACAAGGTTATGTGATGAATCCTGCAGAGTCCTCACAGTGACCCTGCCTGAAGTCTCCTCCCAGATGGCCTGGGAAAGGCAGATGCTTCCTGATCGTAACCCGGGGGGTGGGGGTGGTTTGAGAAAGACCCGCGGCCACGGGGGCTCTGTTGGGTGAGATGCAGTATGTCTTCCTCTAGGGAAGAAATACCCGTGATACCAAAATATGTAATGGCTTGCTGTTGGAGAGAGTAGTTAATTTCCCAAAGTGGCTATATTAATGTGGGTGAAAACAACAATAACCACTTATGTATTGGGAGGAATGAAACCCCTTTTAAAGTCATAGACATACATAGAGGTGAAAGCTCTCATGACTTCCAGAGGAAATGTCAAGTTGAGTCTTTAAATAGCTCCAAATTAAACCTAGAAAATCCCCATTCCTCTCCAAAGCCGAGTTCCTCATTGAATCCTTATGATATCCCTCTAGGGAATAAAAAGTGACTCCAAGTCGCATAATTCCTAAAGTACTGCAATGAAGAAGAGGGCTTCAGATGCCTAAGACTGCAAAGTGCAGCCTATTAGTGGTAATGGCCCACACCCATGGGAGCCCGGGAGGCTTAAAAGGCCCCCTCAGGTGCATCGGCGAAGAGCCATAGTAGAAGGTGGAGAAGTTGTAATACCTCCACGTGGCAGAAGCAGAGCAGAGACGGTGGAACCGTCGTAGTACATCGAGTGGATGTTGGTCCTGAGAAGGTCTTTGCTGTTCCAGACCGTGAATGCAGAGGTAGTGCAGCAGGAATCATTGGAATTCGCAGCCTTCCCCCCCCCCCCCAACGGAGGACCGTATCTGCAGAGGACGTGCAGCAAAAAGCGCAGCATTTGAAAGCTTTCCCCAGTGTCAGTCGGGCTCCAGTGGGAGCCCGTCACCAGTGAGACGTGGGAGCAAGGAGAGCTCCTTCATTGACTGGCGCTGGTCGCATGAAGCCGTGTAGCAGAGGATTCCGGACTGCGAAATAAAGCAGCAGTAGAGGACCTAGAGACAGCGAGGGGAACGGACGTGCACACCAAACCCGGTGAGTTCACTAAGGGATTGTGACTCGGGAGTATTTGTGACAGCTCGCTTGCGAATATCGGGTGCCTAAACCTTAAAAGTAATACAAGCAGAGTGAAATCTCAACGGAAATGTATTTTTGAATACTGAACTGACCTAAAGCAGGCTAATCCTTTTGTAACCCAAGCTGACTTTAAAAAGAGCAAGTGGAATAATAAGAATGTAATCACCAGACCAGAAGGGTGCAAGTGCATGCAGCTGTGTTAGATTAGAGTCCAGCTCCAAGTGGGGGCAGTAAGGCGAGAAACCAATTTGAACTGTTGCCAAAGCCAAAACAAAACAATAACCAGGCACGTTAAAGAACAACCATTGCCAAAGTCAAGAAGGGCCAGATGAAAATCTCAATGTTAGTAAAAACCTTTTGCCCATGTATAAAAAAAAAAAAAAGCCTGGAAGAGTAAGTGGCTTAAACCCACATAACCAAAACTAAGGAGGAGGGATGGAGGGAGAGAGGCAGGGAGGGAGGGAGTGAATATATATCATTGTCAGCATTTCGCCAACTCAGAAGTGGGGAAACAAGAGTGGCAGGAAGGCCACCCTTCTGATGGAAGGCATTCAGAAGGAGTGGGGCATAACCTGCATTCCATGTGGCAATCAAAAGTGTGTAAAGTAACAGCACCAGCGTGGTTCGTGTTTTTCTTGAAGATATTCCTGAACTTGATGTTGTGAAGCAAGAGGCATTGCTATTTTGTTGGAAGTTGACCTTTACCACGGAGGTACTTGCAGTTAGTAGTTTATGTTGGCCTGGTGGGAGAGTACACCAGGTCAGAAGACTTTGTGGCAGTTTTCTCTGTTCTGACACAAGATTACACCAGAGCAGAGGACTCTGTGGTAGTAGACCTAGCAGGTAAGTGGACCAGGTGGAAGTCACTGAAGTACAGTGGTGTGATTAAAAATGTAGAAGAATAAGTAGAACCACAACAATGTTTTGAGTTGATTAATCATCCTGAAATTACTGAAGCAAGTATTGTGTGAATTGCTGCAGAATCATATGCAATTGCTTAAACAAGTATTTTTATGAACTATTGCGGAAATATCCTCACAAAGACAATTTCTGTTGATCCTAATGAGCTATGGAGTATTCTTTGTTGAAGAGAAGAAGTTACTCTAAGCTCTTTCTCACAAGTGGAAAGAGGAAAAATACTGTTGAACTATTGGTTAAAGTCAAGTTGAAACGCACAGAACTCTGGTGGAACTTTTATTGTCAAGTTGGAACCAAAGGAACTGAATTGGAACTTTGTTACAAGACAGCATATCCTTATCTTTTTTGGAACTGTTGAACAAAATCCTGCTTGAATCTGGGCAAGTGGCAATCAGAGTTACGAAAATCTGATTGTGAATCTAACTTCTATTTTGATTTGCCATGTGTTACCTTATTGAATTGTGAGGGACAGAAGCCTTTTCTTATAGTGTTTCTTTTAGTTTATTTTAGGCCAGGAAATCATAGTCAGGATAGGGAAAGTGAGGTGTTTATCTAACCTTTTAGAGGTAATCAAATGGCATAATTTGAAAAATCTTCACAAAGTTGTCCGTCTCACATTTCTGACCCCTCACAGTTACTAGGGAAGTAAATTGTGATCTTATCTTGCAGATTGAACTAACCCGGCTCAATGACCAAAAGGCAGTGAAACAAAATGTTTAGGATACAAAGGGACTGTAGGCAGAATTCTAATTTCTGTGTTAATTCCCTTCACCTTAAAGATACCCAGCTCTTTTGCTGGACTTTAGGACTTTTAATTTTTATCCTGGAGATAGTGAGACATTTTTCCCACTCATGTATTTTTCTTTGATGTGTACCCTGTATTTCTTTTGGTTTTGGAGTCTGACAAACTCCATAGGCATCATCCTTTTGTATTGTTACACAAAGCACATTCAGTGCAGTGTCGCAGAGAAATCCTTTGTATTTCTGCTAAGATTTAAATACCTTCTCTTGGATAAACTACTGTTTCTAAGAGTATTAAAGTGAAATTGACTTTACTTATGTTTTTCTCTTTGTAGACCCAGTACACACTATCTTACAAAGAGTGCTGGAGGGGTTACTTGGTATCCCCCTTTGTCTACCTTCTTATGTACCCTTTTTATGTTACCCTTTCTACAATTAATGGCTGGTGGCAGTGGTTATATTTCTACCATTGTGTGTTTTTACCACAGGCTGAATCCTCAGCTGCACTATTGCACCCATTGGTGCCCATTTTGTCAAAATGGCCCTGGTCTTCTTTTTTCTCCATTTCTTGTTGGAAAGGTCCTTCTTGAGAATTACTCTGTGTGCCAAACCAGGTCTGGTCCCTTTGTTCGCTTTGTCTTTGGCAGGTTTCACTGCTGAGGCCCGCCTCTGGCTCAGGCAGGGCAGGAGGCGAGGGAGGTTCCCAAAGCTCCCCCTGCTTAGTCTCCTTGGTTACAGGAATGCACCCAAAGGTGACTGGCCAGCGGGCTGTCCCGTGTCAGTGACAGCTTGGCTGTGAATGAATGGGAGAAACTTGCATAAAAGAGGTCTTTTGCAAGGAAGGCAGAGTTGACCAGTGGACGAAGGAACCGAAGAAGAAACGAGGAGCTCGCTGCACCCTCCTGGACCGTTGATTGGCCCGGTGAAGCCCTGCTGCATTGCCAAAGCTCTGAATTTCTAATCGACTAGAGAAGCCCGGAAAGGACGACTTTGCCCCTTGGGTTGGTGGGACCAATCGGCCTCAAGACGAACTCGACTGGGACCCCTCTCTCTCCTGGCTGTACTTCTTTGCAGCTGCAGGAGCCGAATGCCAGGGGACAGGAACACCAGAATCTAAATGCATCGCCTTTAAGCATCACCAGAGATACAGGAAGATACTCCGGACTCCCTCGAAGCAGGACTAACCAAGCCTGAGCCACCTCAACAGAGTGCTGGACCCCAGAAGCAAGGAAAGTCCACAAGGTGTCCAAGAACCGCGTTTGTACTATTTGCGAGTAGCTGAAACAGCAAAGTACCGCTGATCTGGAGTGTGCCCATTACGGCTGCTGACCTTCAAACTGTATTGCAGGATCCCCCAGACGTCGTCTCTCTTGTCCCCACGACTGAGGCCCAGGAACAACAGGATCTGCAGGACTACAACAGGAACAGAAGCCAGCTGCAACCTTTTCTTCAGACTCACAGTACTGTGTAACTAGGGATACTTACCTCCTTGTTGTGTGTCGCTTGCTTGCTCTCACTGGAGAATTGCATTGGCTGCCCTTTGCAGAGTTGCTTGCATCTTTGCTCTTTCCCAAGCCTCCTAGCTTGTGACCCCAGAAGCAAGGAAAGTCCACAAGGTGTCCAAGAACCGCGTTTGTACTATTTGCGAGTAGCTGAAACAGCAAAGTACCGCTGATCTGGAGTGTGCCCATTACGGCTGCTGACCTTCAAACTGTATTGCAGGATCCCCCAGACGTCGTCTCTCTTGTCCCCACGACTGAGGCCCAGGAACAACAGGATCTGCAGGACTACAACAGGAACAGAAGCCAGCTGCAACCTTTTCTTCAGACTCACAGTACTGTGTAACTAGGGATACTTACCTCCTTGTTGTGTGTCGCTTGCTTGCTCTCACTGGAGAATTGCATTGGCTGCCCTTTGCAGAGTTGCTTGCATCTTTGCTCTTTCCCAAGCCTCCTAGCTTGTGACCCAACAGTGATTCATTTTGCTACTAGACTCTCTTTAACTTTGTGCAAGACTTTTGTGGTAACTTCAAGAAGTGCCTCAGCTCGCCTAGACTTGGCTAAATTGAAATTGGCTGTACTGTCTCCCTGAAGACCCTTCTTTCCCTCTGACCTTGTGTTTAACTATCCCTCCAAAAGTCATACATACCTTACTTGTATAGCTAGCAAAGGGTTAACCTATATTTTATTGGAAAAATGCTTACCTGTTTGAGAAACTTGTTAACCTTTCTTTCCTTCCCTAACCTTTTCCTTTCCTAACTTTTTCCTTTTTGCCATAACTTCAGTATTACAATTTAAGTGTGAAAAGTGATAGATTAATGTCCACAGTTTCCTAGCTATTGAAGCCACCTCAGGGTTTAGGGAGTATCTGTGCGCCATCCCAGAAGGGTATCTACATTTCACAGGGGAAGGCGAGCTCCTGTGAAAACACACTCACACTCACACTCACACTCACACTCACACTCACACTCACACTCACACTCACTCTCTCTCTCTCTAGGACCGAATCCCATTTGCAGGGAAACGACTGTATCACAAGCTGGCGACTACCAAATTTCCTGGTGCAACTGTAGAACTTCAATGCTACTTACCAGGTAGCCCACGAGAGAGCTGGTCAGTCCACTGGATGGTTCAGGGACACTTCCGGAGGCTCGGTACATCTGGCTTCTCGAAGGCGTAGAGGCAAGTTGGTCCCACTACTAATGGCTCAAGCACCGCTCAGGGTCTTCGGAGATCAGGTAGTCGAACAGGACTTCACCGGGCCAGATGCAGGAATGGATGCCAGTTTTCTTTGGATCTTCAGCCGCTGTTAGTCTACGAGGGATTCTTGGCTCGAACACTGAACTAAAGAAATGGCGCTAGGAGGAGTCCTCTTATCCAAAACTCAGGCTGGAAGCAAGTCCAAGCCTACCAATGGTAAGGATATGCAATATTCAAACAGACAATAGTTATCCAATCAGGAACAACTATTGGTTTTACACCTAGACTTTCTGGCCCCATTGATTTGGAATGGGACCAAAAAGTCCCACCCTCATCCTGGGCCACATGAAACACAAAGGCTGTACTAGCCCGCTAAAGCATTATCCTGTGTATTACCATGTGTATACTCTGTTTTATTATGTATACATTAATTGTAACTATTGTACTCTTACGTCCCTTCCCCTTTCCTCCATACTGCTTGGGCGTCCCTTCCAAGGGACAGGAGACGGAACCTTTTTCACCACAAAAGACCTTCTTCCCCTTTTAAATTTAGAGGCACACAGGGTTCCGTCCCTGGGAGCATGCGCTGTCCTGACTCCGCCGCCACACCTCAGTTCCCTTTTCCGCGTCGACGGGAACGGGGCGAATTCACCAGCGCTCCTGGGTTTGGCTTCGGCCATGTAATTCCATGCGCAGATACCTCTGTCTTTTTTTTGTCTTTTTATCATTCAGGTACTCTGTCCTCAGGTGCCACAGTCCTCCCCGGCGCATGTCGACTTCCACAGGGTTCAGCAGGTGTCCATCCTGCAATGGGCTCTTCCCAACTTCAGACCCCCACGCCCTCTGCCTACGTTGCGGAGGGAGCTCTTCCAGAAGTCGCCTCTAGAGGACCTCAAGAACTTCGTGAAACACTGAGCCAGGCCCAAGGAGGGGCTGCTATTTTTCATCGCACCCCGCAAAGGAGACTCCTTCCCAAGGACTCTCCCGTGTGGGAGGGACCGTTCAGGTCCTTGTACCAGCACGTGCACCAAGGCTGCTTCAGCTACTGGCCCTTGGGCCGAGGGATCCTCGGATCCTCCAGGTGGCAGTGTTGAGGGACCAGAAGGTCATGTACCGGATCGTTATCCGAAGGGCTTCGGCCTTATGGCCGAGGGGTTATGCCCTAGTACTGCCAATAAGTCCGAGGGGGCGCCTAAACGCAGCTCTTTGGACCCCGGGTCGAGGGTGTCACACCTACTGGGCCTAGGCCCGAGGAGCAGGGTAGGCCTAGTGATCCTATACAAGAGTCCTGGAGAAGGCTGGGCCCGCTGAGCAACACCTGGCAGGCAGCTTGACAAGATGGCCTCCGCGCCAGACAGAGGCACCCGTCTGACGCCATTCCAGGAGTTCAGCGAAGAACGAGTGTCAAGGTGGGACTGGCCTCAACCAGGTAGTTGGCCTACAGCCTATCCTTCTTATGCACAGGGCAGCTTACCACTGCGTCCATACGGACAGGGTATGCAGCGGCGTCAGCAGCCCCCGGCTACCCCGTCGGTACCCCCTAGCCCACCTCAGACCAGTGAGGAAGGGTTCTTCGGACTCATGAAGGCACCTCATATGGGGGTTATCCTCAAGGACGCCATCAGGGAAGTCCTCCAGACTATGCTAGTGGCACCACAAGCGTATCCACCGCCACCCCTGGCCCCGGTTCAGCCGCTGGTCCCGGCTCCCCAGCGGACTCCGCAGGCGGTTCCGTACCATCCTCTGCCACCTCCTCAGCCCCCGGCTGTGGTTCTTGTGCCCCAGCCTCCAGCTCCAACTATTCCTCCTCCGCTGGATCCTCCTGATCCGCCGGACACTGAGGATGAGGAGGATCAGGACACGCCATCCTCAGCCAGGGCCTTCCACGAACGTCTTGCTGGGCTGACGGACTACCTGCCTACCCCAGCCTGAGGTCGAGCAGCCAGCAGAGCGGGTTCTGGCTGAAGTCCTCACGCGATGTCCCTCTGCCAAGACAGGGATTCCTCTGCAGACCGATGTAGTCTCCCTGGCCGAGAAGGGTTGGCTTAAGCCCCACTCGGCCCAGCCGGTCAGTCGACGCCTGGACGCCAAGTACAGGCAGATGGAGGGGGATAAATTCTTGCTCTCGGCCCATCCTCAACCACACTCCTCTGTGATCGCTGCGGCATCACTATACTCCAAGCCTCAAGTCGTCCTCAGCCTCTTCCTCTGCGGCTCTACTAGACAAGGATGAGATCTTGGAGACGTACAGAAAGAAACTCTATGCCAATGCTGATGCCATGCTGGCTGCCGCCAAACAGAGGTTATGGCGGGAAATTGCGGACTTCCTCCCGGAGCTCCCTGCGCAGAGCCAATCACGTTTTAAGGCGGGGCTGGTAGAGGCTATGCTGGTGGCGCATGACCTCATGAAATCCACCGTGGCCCATATCGACACCTCTGGCCGTGCCATCTGTATCGCCACAGACATGAGAAGAACAGCCTGGCTCCGGGCCCCGAAATTCAACCCAGATGTCCAGGAATACATTCGATCTGTCGTTCGACAGGGGGACCTCTTCCACTCCTCCACGGACGAAGAGCTGGACAAGAAGAAAAACAGCTCACAAATGGCCAAGTCTTTATCCATCTTGACAAAGACCATGCCCAAGTCGTACACCCAGTCACAGCAGCACTCCGACAGAGGGGGTACGTATGGAGGGTTCCTCGGCTTCCAGGAACAGAGATCCAGGCAGCCGGACCGCTCGCTGTCTCGGAACTGGCACAAGCAACAAAAGGGGGGTGGGGGCAATAAGGGCTTTTTCCAGTCCCCCCTCCTCCGTGACAGCCTTTGAGGGAAAGAAGGCATGACATGCCCCTTCGAGTCCACGTGTCTCCAATGGGGGGCAGGCTTGCTCTCAATGTACATTTCTGGTGCCAGAATTTCGCGCTCCCCTGGATGCTCTCCGTAGTATCCAAGGGGTACCGCCTACCTATCTCAGCCTCTCCTCCCTCCTCCCCTCCACTCCCAGAGGTTGCGACAGCAACTCTTCTGGCCGAGATTCAGTCGCTCGTAGAGAGCCAGGCCGTGGAGGAAGTCCCAGCCTCCCAGCAAGGCTTGTGCTTTTACTTCAGGATTTTCGCCATTCAGAAGAAGAACCAGGCGTGCCCAAGAGTTGTGCTGGACCTTTCCACCCTCAACCTCGCCCTACCCCTTCAGAAATTCAAGATGGTTACGCCAGCTTTTATAGCGGAGACTTTGTGCAAGGGAGACTGGATGTGCTTCCTGGATCTGAAGGACGCGTACCTACACGTCCCGATTTATCAGCCCCATCGTCTTTCCTACGGGTCAGGATCATGGGCTACCATTTTCAATACAAGGTCCTTCCTTTTTGGCCTCAATTCGGCCCCTAGGTCTTTACCAGGCTCATGAATACGGTGGCTGCCCTCCTCAGAGCGAAGGGCCTCCACATCTACCCATACCTCGACGACTGGCGTGTCTGTGCTACATCTCTGGAAGCGGTTCACCACTCCTTCCATGCCCTTATGAATACACTGCACGATCTGGGCTTCTCGCTCAATCTCAAGAAGTCGCAGCTGCAGCCCACGCAGACTGACATTCTTGGACCTCATCTGGGACACGTGCTCTGAGAAGGTATTTCCGTCGGAGGACAAGATCTCAGCCATCAAGAGCGCCACCACCCACTTCCTCAGCAGAGAGGTGACCTTGGCATGGTGGTACCAGCATCTCCTGGGTCTCTTGGCGGCAGTCCTATTAGCCGTTCCACACACAAGATTGAGGATGAGGAGGCTTCAGCTGCATTTCGTGGCCTCATGGAACCAGGAGCAGGGCTCTCAATCCGAGATGATCAACGTTCCTCCATCTCTCCACCCGGACCTAGCATGGTGGTCCAGGGACTGCAACCTATGGATGTGCAAGCCCTTTCGGCTGCCCACCCCACAGGCCACCGTCACCACAGACTCCTTGCTCGAGGGCTGGGGAGCTACCCTGGACGATCTCTCGGTCCACGGCACCTGGACTCGACAGGAGCAGGAATATCACATCAATTGGTTAGAGCTGAACACCATCTGGCTAGCGCTCCGAGCATTCTTACCACTTCTCAGGGGCAAGGCTGTCCTCATCCAGACAAACAACTCGTCCAGCATGTACTACGTCAACAAGTACGGAGGCACCAGATACCCTCCTCTGTGCAGACTGACAGTCAGCATGTGGGAGTGGGCCCTGGAAAACGGCATCTATCTCACAGCAGTCCACCTCCCGGGGGAGTCCAACCTGGTGGCGGACAGGCTCAGCAGGCTGGGAGCGGACAATTACAAGTGGCAGCTAAACAATCTAGTCGTTCAGGAGATCTTCAACTGGTGGGGTCATCCCCACGTGGATCTCTTTGCCCCCAGTTCACCTCCTGGCAGGGTCAGTGCCCCGGCTCCCTGTGGGACACATTTCAGCTTCAGTGGAAGGGCATGACGGCTTACGCCTTCCCGCCCACACCGCTGATTCAGAGTGATTTGCAAGATCAAGGAGTCTTGTGAACACAACACCATTCTAATAGCTCCATGGTGGCCGGCCAGGCCATTGTTTTCGGAGCTGCTCAGCTTCTCGGAGATCCCTCTGATTCACCTCCCGACAGGGGGAAGGGGGCAGGGTCATCCACCCAGTGCCTCAAACTATCCCTTACAGCATGGTGCCTGAGCAGGTAACGCTGCAGCAGCTCAGCCTCTCCCAGGCTTATCTGGAAATCATTCAGGGCGCAAGGAGCAAAGCTACCATGGCTCAATATAAAGGTAAATGGGCCAGGTTCTTTCACTGGGCAGACTCCCAGGAAATCGCCCCCCTGGCGCATACTTTGGACAACATGCTCTCCTTCTCGGCGCACCTCACCCACTCTGGCATACAGGTGGACACCTGCCGCACTTACCTTGCAGCCATCTGGGCTTTCAGTAACTCGGAGGAGGGGGGGGTCTTCTCCTCCAATCCGATTGTCAAACATTTGACGGGGCTCGCAAGGCTCTACCCGCCCAGCAGGAGGCCACACCCCATGTGGGACCTGAACATAGCCTTGGGCACCCTGGCACACAAACCATTTGTGCCAATGGCGTCCGCGGACACCAGGCTGGTCCCCATTAAGACGGCCTTACTAGTCGGCCTCACCTCGGCTCGCAGAGTCAGCGAAATCCAGGCGCTAGTCGCCTCAGAACCATAGACTACCTTTCACAGGGACATTTCTGCCTAAGGTGCCGTCTGCTTTCCATTTGAATAAGGAAATGGTCCTTCCTACGTTTTTTGCCGATCTTAAGGATGAGGCACAGAGTTCTGCCCTGCCTGGATGTCAGGCGCGCACTGAAATTCTACCTTGATGGGACCAAGGGCTTCCACAAATCAGACGCCCTGTTTGTCACTTTCGGAGGTGCAAGACCAGGCCAGCAGGCCTCCATATCCCGCTGGATGGTCTCTGCTATCAAAGAAGCGTACGAGGGCCAGCACAGGCCGCTCCCGGCCAACATGCATGCCCACGCAGTCGGGGCCAAGGCAACGGCCATCGCATTCCAGCGCCATGTCCCTTGGCAAGTCATAAGCAGGGCGCCCACTTGGGCCACTGCCTCGTTTTTCTGCAAGCATTACTGTTTGGATGTCGGCTCTAGATCTGATCCGGCTTTCAGACAGGCGGTTCTCAGGAACCTATTTGTTTAAGGAGGTCTCCTCTCCACCCTGGGGCACATTGAGTTCAGTTGTAATTGCCCATGGAGTATGGAGGAAAGGGGGCGGGACGTAAGAGTAATTATAAGTTACTCACCGTAGTGACAAAGGTACGTACTCTTAGTCCTTAGTCCCCTTATACTTCCCACCATCCCCCCCCCCCCCTAATAATACTGGTGTCGTTAGGCAATGGTAAATCTATTGTCGATGTGGCAATGGGGACTGAGATGTGGCGCCGGAGGGCGGAATCGGGGCAGCCCATGCTCCCAGGGCCGCACCCCTGCGTACCTCTAAATTTAAAGGGGAAGGTTTTTTCTGGTGAAAAAGGTTCTGTCTCCAGTCCCTTGGAAGGGACGCCCATCCAGTATGGCGGAAAGGGGACTAAGGACTAAGAGTACGTTGGTCACTTTAGTGAGTAACTTTTAATTAACTCATGCCGAAAGTATACTTGTAACCCTGTGCAAATGCGCCCAGATACCTTCGGTTTTGGTGTGCAAAATAAATAAATAAACAAACAAACAAAACATAAAGCAGCAGCTTTCCTGGGCAAATGCATGGCCTTATATACGATTTCCTGATCTGGTAAGGCAGGAAGAAGGGCAAACTACAATATGGCCAAAGAGCAAGCTAAAATCTTGTGGCACAGCCATTTTTGGGCACTAGCCATGTTTAGTAGCCATACGCAGTAAGCACGAATGCGCACAGTAGAAATAGTGCAAAAATTGTATAAAATATATCTGCCACCAGCTTGTCCTTAGGCACATATACAAGTAACCAAAAATCCCAAATGTAAAAAGCTAGGGTGATGCAGAAGTATCCCCATTGCACTGCATTGTAAAATGCATGTTTACAAAGTTACAATATGGAAAGGATAAAAGAGAAACCTAGTTTCCCCATTACTGATAGTCTGAAGAACTGAACAGTTCCCTCATAACAAATGAGCAAAAGTAAGGTGAAGCTGAAGGCTTTACTGCCTTTCAAAAAGTCAGAGCAGGGTCAAAAATGAAGCAAAAAGATTGGGGGTCCATAGAAACTATGGCGAGAAAGTTGCCAAACCAGAAATCTTTTCTAACGTATCTCCTCTGATTTGAGTGAAAACGGTAAAACTATCGGCTAATATTGAGAATTTGTATGACTTTAATTATCCTTAGGTTAAGCATTTAATGTGATATTTTGTCCACCTGAAAGGGTACACTGCCTGTTGCGCTTCTCTCATGTACGATGGTGTATTCAAGTTTAAAACATCAGACCTCTTCATTGTTACTACGGAAGCCCGAGGTGATCCCCTATTTCTCTATAGGTGCTAGTAACTAGTGAGATGTCAGGGTGTCTAATTGTTAGTATAACAATGTCAGCGACTAGCACCTTTTCATATTCAGTTTGACCAAATTTAATGTAAGTACTCTGGGTTGTGTAGGCTTAGTTTTGTCTTCCTCCTGGCTTGTTACAGTTAGCCATTCATTGCTCTTGTCCGGAAGACACGTTTGAAAAGTGGTAAGTAGGCATTGGCTCCTCGGCCTACGTATTGTATGCTTTTGGCAGATCTCGGTTCAGATCCTAGACAGCTCACTCCCCCATGACTCTGTGATGTCATTCCTCTGGTGGCGTCATCTATTTACTTGCGGATTTAGTGCTTTGACCACACTGAGGTTGAATTAAAGACTAATTCATCCCCATATATTGATGCCTTTGTCCCCACCTCAGACGCATGGTGTGGAAGGTTCTGTGCTCGGCCGCCACTCTGCTGCTCCTTTGCGTCCATAGATCCAAGAATGGAACCTGTGTGAGCAGTGACAGGGTAATCTTCCTCTTCGATCATGCCCGGTGGGGTATAAAGGCTCATTTACCTCTGGTGATTATTTCCCACATACCCCAGTCCTGTTTTTCATCTCTGCGATATCCCGATGGCTCATTATAGCAATCCGGAAGCTCTCCATTTATCTCTGTTTTTCGGAGCCTCATAAATGCGCCTCCCATCTCCCCACTCTCTTAGCTCCACCCTCACCCCATGAATTTAAATTTCTGAGAGGGAACCTGTTTTAAGATGTAGTTTTATGGAGCAGTCTTTCATTTTTGTTTTTGTTCAAAATCTAAACCAGATTGGAAGGCTGTCTGATTGGCTAAAGGCACTTGATACCTTATTGTCAGTTTCATATGCAGTTGATTTAAACATTTGCAAATCTAGCCATGAAATTACATATTTAGAAAGTTTTAATACTAAAATTAATGGATGCATTCATGAAAGAGATGCCAATTCCATATGGTGCTGTGCAGCCTCCAACCTCTGTATTTATTATATGCATTTCTTAAACTCTAAGAAATTGTCAGAAATATACAAGCTGTGCTATTTTTATGCTATGGTTTTGCTAATGTGCCTATATTTTTTATTACCTACAGTTGATTCAAAAACCAAGGTTTCCATAGATAAACTGGCTTCCTTCATTGCAGAGATGGGACTTGGAATGGAAGTATTCAACCTTGATGTATTGGCAAGTAATCCTAATTTTTGGTAAGTAGGTGGTGCTGCCTGTTTATTTAGACCTATTGACCATTTGTGCTGGTCTACTCTTGATAGTTTAGATGTGGCTTACTCGTGATTACACTGGAATTCTGGTTCAAGCTTTGGCAAAACATTTTAGCAACAAATATATGCAAATTTGATTATAGCAATGGGGGTTTAACAAGGTGATAACGGCACAGGGTCACACGTTTTAAGGCTGGGCCCGGAGCCGATACCAGCCGGTAAAGCCCATGGAATATTGCTATAAGAATCCCAGTTTTTCATTCAAAGAAAATTCCAAAGACGGCCTCCGTGGAGTTGGAAGATTGGGCACCATACTGAGACCTCGACTGCTGAAGGAATTGGGTAAGTGGGATGGGGGGGTGGGAAGGGATCTAAAATCCAGGGGGGGGGGAGAAGGAGAGGAAATTGGGGGTGTGTGGGACGGGCGGGGGAAGTGGACATTAGGTTGCTCGAAACGCGGGCTGAGAATGTGCAGTTCGGCCTGCGATCTGAGTGACCTAATTGGTTGGCTCCTCCACCATCTCTCCCCCTCGCGCACCCTTCCCACCCCTACCCCATTTGCCTGACTCCTTCTGCAGCGGAGGGCTCTGTATGGAGCCCCGTCTTCCAGCTCCATGTTTCACATATCCCACCACCACCTGCCGTTAATGCTTGCTAATCTGTGCACAGCATTTTATTCTAAGCAGATTCACAAGCATCAGAAGACCTTCATTACTCGCTCTAATCGTATTTCTGGTGTTTGTATCTGCTTGGATTCACATTCGTCCTCCCCTCTTGGAGTAAAAGGAACATATAAATTGTACACTTTCTTTTCTTCTGTACTCGCTCACGTATTCTATAAGGCTCCCTCATGGCAGAACAAAAACAAACAGTGGGACATGGACGCGTGAAGGATTTTGGGTACACTACATGTCACGTTGGGGCTAGTTTTGCAATCACGCCCATGTTGTTGTCCCTTTTTGATCTTCGAAAGAAAGATGCACCAGATGTTGGGCTATATGCATAGCGTGTGAATCTAAGAAGATACAAGCACCAGAAATACGATTACAGTGAGTTATGCATGTCATTTTTGGTCCACTAGTCACCCATCATAGTTTTTCTTTTTTTTTAGCTAGGGGAATGTCTTTTTAGACATCCATCGCAAAGTAGCCCATTTCCTTTGAAATTGACCCCTAGTTGTGCAGAGTGCCAAATGCACTAAGCACTGTGCTTTGGTTGCTGGTATTTCAGTGGCCACAAATGTCCTGGAAGCGCTCATGGCATAGGGAATGAGAACACACACATAGCAGCTCTCCTTGGATGGCTCTCTTGCCTCCCGGGTAATGTTCTGATACCACATATTATTGGTTATTGTTAGGTAAGATTGTATGCAGTACCCTTTGGGTGCACTACAACAATCTTAACCTGCTTGCAATAGGAACCCAACCTTTGGTATAAGTCTGTACTACACAGGTTGGTAGCGTGATGAGCCGCCAGGCTTATCTCAAGAGGGTTCAATGTGAGATGTAGGGGATTTACACGGAGATTCACAGTGACAACTATTCAAATGAACTCTTACACACAAGGTTTCTTGATTAAACAATTATTAATAGGACGAGAAAACATTGCCACAAGAAAGACCATCAAGGAGCCAAACTTTGAATGGAAACGAAGGATCGAAGCAGAATGTTGAACCCGATGCCCAGCCAGGGAGTAGAACTTTGGCATCTTCGGCTTCAATGCAGCTTGCTGAAGAAGTTCCTCTTGTTCCAGCTTTTCAGTTGGACTCAATCTCTCGTGAAAGCCCAATGAAACTTATCAAAGTCACCCCAAAGACCAACTTAACCGCTGTTAATGACCCCGTCACAGAAAACAGAGTGGAAAACGCCTGTATCGACCAAGGGACCTGGAGCTGGCTGGCCGGGTCATTAAATAGTTGCGAGGACCTCTAATGCCAGAATGACAGGAATGATGCACTGTTAGAGATGGCTCTTGGAACAGAGAGGTTTTAACCACCTCTTTAGAAGATCTACTGGTATGCTGGAGAAATTAGACATAATTTGCTTGCAGGAAATTTGGCTTCAAGACCTGCCCTGTGCTGCAGGTTTTGAAATCGCCCTGAACCCAGCTATTAAGCAAGCCATGGGCAGACCAATGTCAGGGCCATTAATAATGGTGAAACAATCCAAAAACTTGAAAATAATAAAATCCGTAAACCACTCTCCATACCTACAGTCCACTGCTATTGAAATAAAAGAACACACTTTACATGAAAAGAGGACTTTACACATAAATGTCTACTGGCATCACACGGCTATTGATGAATCAGAGTTTCTTGAATTAATCTACGATACTATCGACCACGTAATGGAGAACAACTTGGCTCCTAACATAATTCTATGTGGAGACTTAAACATGGAATGCCTCCAACTTAAACGTGGAAACACAGCTACTAATAAAATCAAAAGAAAATCGAAAGACCTTTAACAAATTATAAGCACATGGACAGATGAAAAGGAGGAGAGGGAACTAACCTTATTAAATGGTAGTACCAGAGGTGACATCCCTCCACATGCCACTTGGTCTCAAGGGCTCAGAGCGTCAATACTTACGTCTATGCATCAAATGCTATTGCCGAGAAAATCACTGATCTTATTGTAATTCCAATGGAAGAAAGCAACCATAACCTGGTAACCATCAAAATCACCGGACTAGGTTGTGTAGAAAAACAACAATGGAATGTAAAGATAAGCACAACGCCTGGAAGAAACAAAGTGTGCATAAACAGAGAAAACATCACAGCGATATCAACTACACTCCAGTCTAGTGATGAACCCCAATCCTGGGATCAAATTGAATATCCGAGACTATTGGAGAAATTGAACACCATCTTGATTTGCCAAAAAAAGGTTTCCGCCATCAACCCGATCCCGAAATAGTGGTCCGATAAAGGGATTTGAGGAGATCTCTAAGAGAGGCTAAGAAAAATAACACCCAGGAGAGGCCGCTCGAAGCGAAAAGAGCCAAATTGGCATACAGAGTGTGGTTTCAGGGCATAGAAACCTAATCTTACAAAAAGATGCCAAGGAGATGCTAAAGATTTTGACAAATAAGAACTCCAAATTCTTCTGGTCCTTGATAAACAACACGGAGTGTACCCAAGGATCTTTGCAGGTATCCCTGGTCACCGAGACCCAATGGATTGCCCATTACACTGAGCTTTTTAAGAAACAAGGAAATGGGCAGTATCAAGGATTGGAACATCACAGCCCGTGGGACTTTCAGATAACCAAAGACGACATTTTGGATAACATCAGAAGCCTGTCTGTCCAGAGCTCCA
This sequence comes from Ambystoma mexicanum, assembly GCF_040938575.1. Lineage (NCBI taxonomy): Eukaryota > Metazoa > Chordata > Amphibia > Caudata > Ambystomatidae > Ambystoma > Ambystoma mexicanum. Next base: position 392,273,404 of record NC_090921.1, read on the forward strand.
GGCCTGGACGGCTTAACCAACTGGATGCTGAAGCAAAAAACATGGAGGAATGGGCCGATCTCTGTCATAACCTGTTCTCTAACATCATAAGAGAAGGAGGGCTTCCCCAAACATGGAAAAGTGCCTTGATCGTGCCCCTTTTCAAAAAAGGTCTGCGATCTGACCCGAGAAACTTCAGACCAATAGCGCTACTAGACGCGATTGGCAACATTTTGCAACTCAAGTCCTGAACCTTTAACAACTTGGATCAGGGATGTAGACTCATTGGACATTCGACAAACGGGCTATATAAGGAAATCGGTTGTTCGCTCATTTTGTTCATATTAAACATCTTAAAAATTGAGGAAATAAAGAAAAAAACAAAGATATACTTGGCCTTTGTCATTCTGGCACATGCCTCCGACAGCGTGGACCGTGAATTGCTCTGGACTAAATTGTCGGACCACAAATGTCCACCGAGTCTTATGAAAGCAGTACAAGAACTATATGTGGAGACGTCTGTCAAAATCAGATTAGACCATAAAGGATCTTTGTCCACAGCAATAAAGTCCTCAAGCAGGGTTGTCCGTTGGTAGCAACCCTATTCAACATTTACATCTGACGCCCAGAGGGACCTAGATGAAGTAAGAGCCTTTCTGCCAAAGATTAATGGAACCCATATTGGGCACATCCTGTACACTGACTATATTGTTTTGATCAAAGTAACACCGGTTGGCCTACAACGAAAATTGAGGGCACTTGAATTATACACTGCCAAAAATGGCCTCGTGATCAATCCAGCAAAAACAGAGATCCTTGTTCTTCAAAGTCTAATGGGTTCCAAATCATCTAAAAGGAAGAAATTCAAATGGGACATTGGTGGTAAAGCAATCAATTGCGTTAGCCAGGTACCGTACCTAGGGGTCCTGATTAGCTCACACATAAATGACGAACCAATGCTTCAAAAGATCAAAAGAAAATGCAATCTCATGGCAGTTCAAGGTGCGATGATAAACAAAAAATACGGAATATTTTCCATAAAACCAGCCCTTGAATATTATAAAGCAAAGGTTGTTCCATCTTTAATCTTTGGAGCTGAGACCATGCTGGGGTGCTCACACACGACATTGTCGTGGTGCGAACATTTATACTGGAGTAGAATCCTCCATTTACCAAAAGGGACACCCAATGCTTGTACGAGATACGAACTAGACCCGACATCTATTAACGCTAAGATAAGAATGGCTTTCGGGCTCTGATTAATTTGCATGTGTATGCAGTGGCCGAGGCCATGGCATTTACTTGTTTGGTGAGGGTGGAGTCAATTGTTATTTTGCATTTATATAGCGCCTTATATACCATTGGTATGGTCTGAAGGCGCTGGTAGGTTGAACGCCCTTGGGAACCAAAGTTCAGATGAGTAGAGAGGGTAGAGAGAGTCAAAGGTGAGTGTGAGCACCGGGTATGTGTGCAGCTCGTGCGGGATCCATGTGATAGCTGCTTCTTAGCGGTAGGTGTGGTGGTCGAGAGATCAGGAGTATGTGTTCGTTCTGGCAGGATTTATCCAGACCGGATGTGGCTGCGTTAGGCCTGAGGAGAACGCCTGGCTGGGGGATGTGTAACCAGCAGTGTTTTCTTAGAGTGATGTGGAGTGAGCGGCAGATGTTGGTATGAGAGCAGTTATACCGAATGGTGTCATAGTATCTCTGTTCTTGTTGAGTGGTGATGTAAAGGAGAGAGTAAGCATGGTGGTGAGATATGATGGGATATATGCACTTTCAAATGTCTACGCACTCGCCCCCTCTGCGCGCTCGCCCCCTCTGCGCGCTCGCCCCCTCTACGCGCTCGCCCCCTCTACGCACTCATGTGCTCCCCGCACTCATCATCTTTAAGCAATCGCATTTTCACACAATCAGCAGCAATATCAAGTTATATATATTCATCTCTTCACTCCTCTGTTCTATACGTTCATCCGTTCTACACTTATCCACTCCTCCGCTAAATGCACTCATCTGCTCTATCCACTGATCAACTCGTCCGCTCTATGCGCTCGTCCGCTCTATGCGCTCGTCCGCTCTATGCGCTCGTCCGCTCTATCCGCTCGTCCGCTCTATGCACACATCCATTCTATCCAATCGTCCGCTCTGTCTGCTCGTCCGCTGTGTCTGCTTGTCCGCTCATCCACTCATCCCCTCTATGCACACATCCGTTCTATCTACTCATCCGCACTATCTACTCATCCTTTCTGTACACTTTATCCACTCATACGCTTTATCCACTCATCCTCTGTACACTTTATCCACTCATCCGTTCTATCCCCTCGTCCGCTCTATCCACTCATCCGCTCTATACACTCGTCCACTCATCTGTTCTATCCACTCTATTCGCTCATCACTCATCCGTTCTATCCACTCATCCACTCATCCACTCATCCACTCATCCACTCATCCACTCATCCACTCATCCACTCATCCACTCACCCACTCATCCACTCATCCACTCATCCACTCATCCACTCATCCACTCATCCACTCATCCACTCATCCGTTTTATCCTTTCATCCACTCACCCATTCATCCACTCATCTGTTCTATCCACTCTATCTACTCATTCACTCATCCGCTCTATCCACACTATCCACTCATCCACACTATCCACTCATCCACTCTGTCCACTCATCCTTTATGAACACTTTATCCACTCATCTACTCACCCACTCAACTGTTCTATCCGCTCTATTCACTCATCACTCATCCCCTCTATCCATTCATCCACTCGTCCGCTCTGTCCGCTCTGCACATCTGTTCCAGCGATCTACACACGCTCCGCACTTCAATATTCACCCGATATCTACATTCATGTGCTCTACATACTCATCGCTCCACATATTCATCTGTTCAAGACATTTATCCGGTTTACGCTCGTCCGTTCTGGACATTCCTCTGTTTTACGTACTCTTGCGTTCTACATGGTTCTCTGTATTTGCGCACTCATCCGCGCTCGTCTGTTCTACACATCCAGCCGCTCTACACACTCATCCACTCGACATGTTCATCCATTCCATACACTCATCCGATCTACATATTCACTCGATTAACATACTCATTCACTCGATTACCATATAGGTATTTGTTCTTCTACTCATGCATTCTTCAACTCGGCGCATTCATTTGTTCCACCTGTTTTATCCATTCTAACTAGTTCATCCATGCCATTCACGTCGTTCATTCCGCATGTTTTCTGTCCTTTAGACCTCTTTACTGTTTCCGTATGATTTACTCTTTGACTCTTATAAAACTTAGGGTTTTCACCTCGCTGACCACCTTGATGGGGTTACCACCGATGTCAAATGATGTGTATTTAGGGCCGAGTTTGTTAAGCTTCGATGTGGTGCCCAGGATATGCCAGTAGTCCGCTTGTTCGCCGCAACCTCTTCAACATATTGGGCTCGATTGTCTAAGCATTTTGGATAGGCGCTTGGGATCATATTGCCACCTATGAAGGAGTTTTAGGCCATGTAGTTTATAATGGGCCGAGATGGAAGTTTTGTAGGCATATTTGCAGAGGCGTTTCCAACAGTCTTTGTGCAATGGGAGTCCCAGGTCTTTCTCCCACTGCTTCCTGAGAGCTTTGTTTGTGTTTGTTTGGTTGTGCAGGAGGGTCTTGTATATCTGGGAGATGAGGCCCCTCGACAGTGTAGCTTCACTCAAAATCTTTTCTAATGGTGTTGGGTCCCTCTGTAGTTTGTCCTTCCATTTCGGGGATGTCAAGATTTGGAAAGCTCCTATGGGTTTGATTTTTAGCTCTGTTTCTAGTTCCTGGAGAGAGATGTACGAGTCTCTCTTTATCATCTGTCCCACCCTTTCTAGACCCGCTTTGTACCACTCCTGGAAACGCATTGGCTCTTGGATCTTTTTTCTAATAGGGGGCCGAGATGGGCTCATGGGCCAGGTTGTGTCCCTTCAGTTCACTTTTGTTCCACCAGAGATTCTAGAGCAGTCCCAACATTTGTTACCTGGGAATGCTGATTTTGGGGCCCATAGCCACTCCATCGTAATAGATGATTTTCTATTTCCACCCATTGTTTATTTTTGTCTCCTCTCGTGTGTCACCAGGGCCCTGAATTGGGCTGCACGATAGTAGGTATACCAGTCAGGGGAGCCCACTCCCCAATCCTCTGTCTCGCATAAGGGTGTTGTAAGCAATCTGTAGTTGTTTCCCTTGCCACAGGAACTTGGTGATTTTGGCTGTTAGATCGGTTAAGTGATTCCCTGGGATTTCTATTGGGAGCATTTGGTGTTGACAGAGGACCTTGGGGAGGATTGTCATCTTGATTGCATTAAGGCGGCCTAACCAGGAGTCAGTTTCGCCCATCTATCTAAGTCTGCATTTAGCTCCGTCATAAGAGGAGGGAGATTGGCCTCATAGAAGTCCTTTAAATATCTGGTTATCAACATCACGAGAGAAGTAGAGTCTGTAGGGCAACTGGGATTACCAGGATGGTCAGGCACTCCTCGATGACGTCCCTCAGTTGTTATATAGCCAAAGTGCCGATTTCTCTGTGTTGACCATCAAACCTGCCCATTTGCAGTATTCTCTTATGTTTTGTAGGACTCTCGGTATGGAAGCTGAGGCGTTAGCCAAGTATAGGAGCAGATCATCAGCGAACATTGCCAACTTGAATTCATGGTCCCCAACCTTAATCCCTTCAATGGTTGCATCCTCTCTGATCATGTTCCCCAGGGGTTCTATGGACAGGGCATATAGGAGGGGGGAGAGCGGACATACCTGCCTGGTTCCCCTTGTGAGGGTTCATTCCCTTGATGTTTTTCCAATGACTACCACCCTACCCCTGTGTAACGCTCTAATCCCTTTTATGAACCGGTCTCCATAGCCCATGCTCTCTAGTGTGGCCCAGAGGAACTCCCCCCTCCACCCGATTTGAAGGGCTTTTCTGAGTCCAGACTGAGTGTTCCATAATGTCTAGGGTTTTGCGCATGGCGTCTGCCCCTTGTCTCCCTTTTATAAAGCCCACCTGATCCGGGTGGATCAGGCAAGGCATAATAATACCTTACTTGCATGTGGCCAGTGTTTTCGTGTAAATCTGTGCGTCATTGTTCAGTAGTGATATGGGGCGGTATGACTTGCAGCTGGTGGGGCCCTTCCCCATTTTGGGGAGGACTATTATATGGGCTTTTGCAAAGGAGGCAGGCACTTGGCCAGAGTCCTGTATGTGGTAGAATAATTTGGTCATGTGAGGGACATGGGTGTCTGCAAATTGGTTATAGAAACCCATTGTGTAGCCATCCTACCCTGTTGCCCCTCCTGGGGGAAGCCTATGTATCAATGCTTTTACTTCTTTGGTGGTGAAGGTGGATTCAAGGGTGACCTGTTCTGCCTGGGTTAGCCATGTTATCCCATTCCTGGCAATGTATTCTTGCATCTCTATTTTCCCCTAGAGCCTTCAGTTTTATAGAGCTCCTCATAGTATTTTGCAAAGTGGTCGACTATGTTACCTGGGTATGTTGCCCAGCCTCCCTCCTCCTCCCTAACTCTCTCGGCCCTCTGAGCTCTCAGTCTGGACGCTAGGATTGTATCAGCCTTGATTCCCTTTTCATAAAATGTTTGCTTTAAAAATGTCCTTACGTATTGTCGCCTACTACCAGCGCGCTCAGGTCAGCCCTTTTTGTCTTAAGTGTTATCAGATGTTCGTCCCTATAGGTCCCTTGGGAGTGTAGTGTGTCTTCTAAATGTTTTATTTCTTTGCCCAATTTCTCCTCCTATAGCCTCCGCTCTCTTTTTTTTCTTGGCTCCTTCGCCATCAGGGCCCCCTCTATGTGGCTTTCCCATCCTCCCATAGTGTTGTTCCACCTACCTCCTCATTGTCGTTGATTAGGAAGTATTCTTCAATAGTGTCTTTGAGCTCCCCGGCGAAGAGCTTGTCTCGCCAGAGGTACTCATTGCAGCCCCACCTGGAGTCCCGTCCACCTATGCCCTCCATCTCAAGGTTCATGGTCAGCACATCATGGTATGACCACCCCACACTGCGGATTGCGCTTTCCCTTATTCGCGAGTGGTGCTCACTACTGATTAGTAGATAGTCGATTCTAGTGAAGGTTGCGTTGACAGTAGACAGGAATGGGAATCCCTCCCTTTCGGGGCGTTGCACCTTCCAGACCTCTAGCAAGCCCCTAGAAGCAAGGCCTTTTTAAAAAAAAATCTTTCTCCCCTTACCCCCCAGTGGCTCCTTGTGCTCTGGTCTCGTTGCTTGTCTATCCATACGTGGGTTGGTCCGCCCATGTGTTAAAATCACCTCCTATTATGGTTACTTCTATATTTTTTGCCATAATAGTGGTGAGGGCCTCGTCGTTGAAAGCGCTCTGTCCCTGGTTGGGAGTGTATAGTCCTGCTAAGGTGACCCAGGTTCGCTCCCAGTTTCCCTGTACCAATAGGATCCTGCCTTCCATCAACGAGTGGACCTCGGGATTCGACAACTGGACCAGTTTGTGTAGTATTAGCCCCACACCTTCTTTTTTCTGAGCGGAAGAGGCCCAGAATGTTTGGCCTACCCCCCTTCTCTTCAGTGGCCTCTCTTCCCCTGCTTTCAATCTGGTCTCTTGGATGAAGAGCATGTCGAGCGATGTCCTCTCAAATTCCAGCATCACCAATGACCTTTTGGTGAGCGAGTTCAAACCTTTGACGTTTAATGGGCCCACCCTCATAAGGTTGTTTCCTGTTGTCCGCCTTTTTTTCTTCCATTGCTTGGTCGTGTTAAGGAGAATTCTCAGAAATGTGCTAATTCCCTCCACCTTAAAGACCCCCAGCAACTTTGCTGGATTTTAAGGACTTGATTGATTTTAACCTGGAGAGAGTGAGACCCTTTTTCCCACTCTCTCGTGTATTTTAATGTGATTTTTTAACACTGTTTCTTTTGGTTATGGAATCTGACAAACTCCATAGGCAGCATCTTTTACATTGTGTCACACAGCACCTTCAGTGCAGTGACACAGGGATGTCTTTCAGATTTCCCAAAGTTTTAAATACCTTCTCTGGGATAAACTACTGTTTTCCAGAGCAGTAAAGTGAAATTGACTTTACTTCATGTGTAACTTTCTAGACCCAACACACACTATCTTACAATAGGATGCTGGAGGGGTTACTTAGTATCCCCTTTGTCTAGCTTCTCATGTAACATTTTTGTTACCCTTTCCTCACAGAATGGCTGGTGGCAATGGTTTCATTTTAACTACTGTGGTGTGTGTGCATTTACCACGGGCTGCATTCGCAGGTACAGTAAAACACCCAAGAGTGCAATTTTTTGTCAAAATGGCCCCGGTCTTTTTTTCGCCATTTCTTTGTGGAAAGGCCCTTCTTGCTATTTACTCTCCGTGCCAAACCAGGTTTGGTCCCATTGTTCGCTTTACCCTTGGTGGGATTCACGAGTGAAGCCCGCCTCTGGCTCTAGAGTGTCTGGGGTCGGCAGGAAGTGAGGGAGGTGCCCAAAACTCCATGTGCTTGGTCTCCTAAGAGACCCAAAAGCACTCTGTAGTGATTGGCTGGCTGACTGTCCAGCAAGGGCAGCCACCCTGCTGGATGACTGACATCTAGGCTTGAATGAATGGGAGAGAACTGAATAAAAGGCGACCACTGGACGAAGGAACCGAAGAAGACTTTGAAGAGGACGCCTGCTGCAACTCCTGGACCATTGGTTTGCCCGGTGAAGCCCTGCTGCTGTGCTGAAACTCCAAATTCGCATCAACAGAGCAGCCCCTGCAAGGACGACTTCTCCCCTTGAGTTGGTGGGACCAATCAACTCCAAAGTAAGCCACCTGGACATCCTTCTGAGAGCTGGTTGAATTTCCACAACAGAGGTTCTGCTGGAAACTGAGTAGCCAGGGAGAGGAACACCAGATTGTGTGCGTTGCTTTTAAGTTGGCTAAGAGCTCCAGGAAGATCCTCCGGACTCCCAGGAAGCAGGACTGACTGAGCCTGAGCCCCCCCTTACCAGAGTGCAGGACCCCAGAAGCAAGGAAAGTCCATCTCGACAGCCAGGAGCCGCGGTGTTGCTATTTGCGGTAGTCGCGAGGAGCTGAAACACCGAAGTGCCACGTTTTGAAAAGATTGCCGGTTGCGAGCGGTGACCATCCCATCCCATCCCAGTGCAGGAGTCCCCAGACGTCCTATCTCTTGTCCCCACGACTGAGGCCCAGGAACAGTGAGATCTGCAGAGCTGCACAGGAACAGAAGTCATCTGCTGCACTTTTTCCTCAATACAAAGGTACTATAGAGTCTAAGAGAACTTACCTCTTGTTGTAGAGTTGCTTGCATCTTCTACCTTTTCACAAGTGTAACAGCTTGTGGCCCATTTGATTCTACTTTCTTCAAAGACTTCTAAAACATTGTGCAAAAACTTTTTCTACTTACCTGCAAAGAAGCGCTTCAGCTCATGTAGACTTTTGCCTATTGACTTCGGCTTAGCCTTTTTCAATGAATGACTTATTGGAGGATCTGAAAGTATTTGCCTGCTTAAGAATATTTGTTCTAATAACCTTTTTCCTTTGACTTATTCCTACATGATTTGAAAAGCAACAGTGATATATTAATGTCCCCAGCACCCTAGCAATTGAAGTCTTCTGAGGGTGTAGGTTGTGTCTGTGGGCCATCCCAAAAGGGTATCTACTGATTTAGAAACATTAAGAGTATGTATTGTATTAAGTATATTTGAGTATTATGTATTATTGCTCCCTTCAGAAGTAGGCTTCTTCTAACTGACTGATAAATAAATGAAACCGTGTTTATTCAAGAAACCTTGTGTGTAAGTGTTTATTTGAAAACTTCTCACTGTGAATCTCTGTGTAACTCCCCTACAGCTCACATTGACCCCTCTTGAGATAAGCCTGGCTGCTCAACACGCTACCAAACTGTGTAGTACAAGCTTATACCAAAGCTTGGGTTTCCTATTACCTGTAGTCAGAGTTGTTGTGGTGTTCCCCAAGGGTACTGCATACAAACTTACAGTCGAATCCCTTCCCTCCATTTCCCCTCCTTCCGCTCTCCCGATCCCCATCCGTGTCTCCCCACTCCGCTCCAGGTGACGGCACTCAAACCTGGTCAGTTTCGGAGGGGCAGCTCTCCGAAACCCCTCTTTGTCGTCTCCTTTCTTCTTTGTCTGGGGCCTCCACCTCGCGGGCTGAGGCAACGCACCTCCTCCACTTCCCTCGCATGCCGTGCCCCGCGACGGACTGATGAATCCGTGGAGGCCTCAGAGCTGGCTACATGCTTTTACGTTTTGGCCTCGCTACACAAGTTCTTTACTCAGTTTCTCTGCCCCCTTGCCTTCTTCCTTCCCTCAGACTTCTACGCCTCCAATATCTCCGCTTTCTGTGTTCGGGATATGCTCCTTTTCATCTCTTTATTCCCCCTGGTGCAAGGAGCCGAGCGTCAGGCATTGCCGGCTGTGCCCCCTAATGGTCTCTTTTAGTCCCTTTTTAAAAGGGGCCTGGCATGTGCTGTAATCAAATACCCACACCCTACTTTAGTTGTAAAGGCCTAAACATTGTTGCATTTATCTCACTGTCTTTGCTGATGTGTTTTCATGATTGCTTTCACCTTTCTGCCTTCTTGGGATATCCACTGTCCAATGTACAAAACCTCCTCCTGACAATATTGCAATTTCACCTTGTCTACCATGTATCTCTTTTTTTGCCAAAACTGTCATCCTTTGTATTGAGTCTTTCCTGCACTGTTCTTCTGTCTCACTTGTGAGTCAGGCATGGTATCAAACAATGACACAGACAACCGAATTCAAGTTTCAAAGAACTTTATTAAAATGTCAGGATGGTATAAGGTCTAACGTGCACTATAACTAAGGTAGGGATTTCTTCTGCCTAAAGGAAACTAAGGAAAGTCTGTATCTCAAGATCCAAATCAAAGTTCTGTCTGCGCCCAAAAACCTATGCTTGCCCTCACACCTAGAAATAAACAAAGTGTGGGATTCTTCTCAACCAAAATAGTGTTAAGAAGTAAAGTCTCAGCTTAAGTCCTTCTCGTGCCTTCTACTCAATACAATTCCATTCCAATAGTAGTTTGTTTCACTAATGTCCAGGCTTTGCGGTTCCCTTCCCCAAGTTCAATATAATACAGTTCACACAAAGGTCTTCAGGTTTCCCTTACCCAAGATGAAGTTTCTCAGTTCTTTCAAACCTCAGGGTTCTCTTCCCCAAGATTCCAATGTGGTACTTTTTCTAAAGTTATTTGTTCAATGTAGGAAAACAGGTTCACTTAATCTGCCTTCTGGCTTCCCTTATCAAGTAGTTCAGTTTTCAGTGGCTTACTTACAATGTTCTTTGCTGGTCGTCATTTAAGGTTCCCTGGTGTAGGTGCAGTTATCCAGAAGTGTTTCAGTGTTTTCTGCTACCTGTTAACTGCTGGGAGTCTTCTATTTTCCTCATTTTGGAACTGCAGAGGAAATGGTGCAGTCGTCACTTTAAGGATGCTACCTTTAAAAACCCTGGGCTTACGCAAAGTGTTGCAAAGTGTTTCAGTGTGTTCCGGTGTGGTGCGAGGGGGCAGCTACAGAAGCGAGTAACTACATTACCCTCTAGGGGCAAAGTGCGTTCAGGAACACCCACTGATTAAGGTAATGTGATTGAGTGTTTACTTTTTGGGCCTGTATTCAGAACTCTGCTTATCCAGCTATTACTGGTATAACCGACTGTTCTGTCATTCAGGAGGAGCCTGCTTGTATTGCTCATTGTGCTTGATTACATCGGACTGACTGGAGGGAGGGGAGGAGCGTGTGGGTTGTGTGGACCTCGGAAAGAGGGAGTCTAGTTCCCCTCTGCCTGCCAACCTGATCTGATTGGTTATTTATAACGCCCTTAATATCCAGAGGTTTCTATGTGCAGACCCGGGATCGAACCTATGTAGCTCTGTATCATCTTGCTTCCAAGGCGAGCACGTCACCCCTGATCTATCCTCCCGAGACCTGCTCTTTCCAGGGTGCATGTCCACTGTATATAGCCCAGGACCTGGTTGATGAATCTTTCTCTCGAGCGAGGGGTATGGTGCATTTATTAAGCGGAACAGCTTCTCTAAATACTTTGTGTTTGCCTCTAAAACTACCTATCTACCGGCATGACCAAGGAAGGAGACCAGGCAGCTGGTCTCGTGCCGGGAGGGTCAGTGGAGGCTTCTGTCGACTTGCTGCAGCCCTCAGTACCTTTGGAAACCCAAGTGTACGAAAATGTGTTAGACTCTAGTCCTCTATCCTCCTGCTGCTCACCAAAGTCTGTTGCTCTGTTTAAACGTCCCGATATTGTCAATGTCCGGCGGGCCTCAGTCTAAAGCAGGGAACGAGAGCATGGAGGAAAACATGTGACCCTAGATTTAGGAAAGTGCAGCGCGGGTCTGCTTCCTCGTCCTCTCATTTGAAAAGGAGCTACCGACCCTCTCGGAGGGCGACAGTGACTGGTTGAAGAGGAAACGCTTCTTCAAAAATCCTTTGGCAAATGGATCTGAATCGGGTAAGAGTGAAATCGCCGACAGAGTACTGTTGGAGTCGGCAGCTAGAGTAGAACAGGACCTGCATCGAGATGTGTCCCCCATGGGCCTGGGGGCAATCCATTTGCAAGTAAACAAAGCTCAGCCACTTCCCCGAAATTGCGATCTCCGTTCGATGTGTACGGTAGAGGACGCTGAACACCCTGGGGGATCTAAATTACCTAACAGTGGAAACGCCCTTGCAACGGGAAAAGAGGGCCCTGATACCTGCTACCCCCATGCTGTGTTCACCCACGGGAAATCCTTTTGGCGACGGTCGATCCAGGTGAAGCAGAGAAAATGCTAACCGCCTTTAACATGGATCCAACGGCACCAACCATGAAAGAGACCGCTAAAATACAGTTCTCTAACGGTGCCTACAACGAGGAAGAGCATAGACACTGTGAAGAGGGAGGTGGGCGGAACTTGAGCTCTCCTTCGCCGACAGGCCCTCTGACCATTTAGAGTCAGTTAATGGAAATCCCATTGGGGCTCCCCAGATGGTATACCAGCTGATAGCTACGCAGGGATCCTCAAGAGCGGAAAGGTTTCAAGCTCCGTTCATACACCAACTCCAGTCAAACTCCTCAAAGTTCAGCATCTTCTGAATCTTGGTACTAGTAACCCGGGGGCGGGGTGGGAGGATTGGACGGACATGGCCCCGATGTCTGCATTATACATCTCATTGGCCCCGTTTATCAAACTGTACGAGGCCCTGAATGACACTTTAAAAGATTACTCCACAATGCTAGTGATGATGCATTCAAAGCTAATTTTTTTTGGAAGGGTCTGTGACCTCTGCCCAGGGTGCTCATGAACAATATATGGAGGTGAATGCAAATTTACTTAAAACGACACTGGAATCCCTGATCCTAGAACGCAACAAAAAGAAACCACCCAGACAGGAGATGGGAGCTGTTGCCCTGACTCCATGGTGGAGAGGGACGTGGGATTAGGACCAGTGGCCCCTTGCAAGATCGGGCCAAAGCCCGTTGGAGAGGGTGTCTGCTGACGGTGGCCCCCCTCAGTCCTACACGAGCATTGCTCCAGGATCTGGCAAAGATGGAGAAAGGATAGTGGTCCAGCCTCAAGGGAGAAGTCGTTCAAAGAGCTGACCAGCCTCTCGCCCAGCAGATACATTATTTACGTGTGCGATTATTGAATCCACGGCTGCTTGGAATCCTTTGGAGAAAGAAGAAGGTATTCACTCCCATAAGGAAGATTGTATCTTCGTCAAGAAAAAGCTGAAAAACATAACAGCGAGATGCCCCCAGCCCTGATAGGAAAGAAATCGAAAAATGAAGCTCAAAGAAAAAGAAAAGGATTTAATGGAGCTAGAAGTTTTCGGGGGAATTTATCCCTAACGAGCCTCCCTGAGCAGACGGGGAAGAGCATACCTGGTGAAGGAGAGGCTGGTGTGAAAGCTGGCAAACCTCAATGTCAAGAGCTTATATTAGACCAGGCAGGGTCCATTTCTGATGCTGAACCATCACCGACTGACTCAGCCAAGTTGCTCTTAAGCCTATCATGTACCTCCCGGAGCTACAATACACAAGAGGACAACGCGGTTATTACCCATGGTTCTTTACAGTCGGCCCCACCTGAACGACCCCTCAAGATCAACTAAGGTGGGCTCGAGGAGATGGTATTAATGGGGGGTTCAAACCCTGAACCATCCGCACAGGTTTTGGTCTACGAAGTCCCCCCACACACTAATGTAGCAACTGAGTGTGTACTAAGGAAGAAAAAGGTCAGGGGGACAGACAGAGCATCATTAGAAAGAGTCCCTGCCTCATGTCCGGGAAACTTTCATGACGTTGGAGCGAAGGCATCATGCCTTGTTAACAAAATATCTAGAGGTAGCTAATCGTCCTAATGAAGAAGAGAATCGTGCTGAATGCATGGCAGGACAAAAGCCACCATGTATAGAGGGGAGTGAGCGTCTTGGATGTTCCTCGCCTTTGATACAAAAGTAATTTGAGTAGCTGGACTTTTTTTGTCTCGTTTGGAAACAGAGTATTATAAAGTACCAGCTAATGGAACTGATTTAAATACACTGTGCAGTTAGAGTGGGCGTGAAGGGCGAACAGATGAAGTCTCTGAAGGTTCTTAAGAATGGGGTATATTTGTAACGTTTGTTTGGTTCTGTCATTTAATCGTCAGGAATTTCAAAGCCTGCAATTTAAACGTGTTTGACAGTTCATCAAATTTATTTTTATTTTTTTAAGCTCCCCCCGCACCCCCACCTCCCGGTCCCCCTCTCCTGCACCTATTTTTACCTATACCCAATCCCCCTAACCACTTATCTGCCCTTTCCCACCCCCCCCTTAAAAATGTGATGAACTGTCAAACACGTTTAAACTGCAGGCTGTGCAATGCCTGACAATGAAAGAACATTGTACCGTTTGTTCAGGCTAATGGATGGTTTGATGCTGAACAGATATACATTCTTAAGACTCTTCCATTGCATCCCAAAATTGAGAACTATCGAGACTTGGGATATTGACCTTGTGGCCTTCCCCTGCGACAATTGTGTGGACAGAGTACACATAAATCTGGCAACTAGCCACGCAAAATATCTGCTATTGGATGAGGCAGCTGGGTCTGCTTTCTTTGATGTTTGACTTGACAAATCTGGGTGATCCTCGGGAGTGCTAGGCCGGTGGCAAGGAATTGATGGGCCATGGTGAGGGGGCGTTATACCAGTCACCTCATGCTGTGGGGGTGAAGATCACCCTCAAGGCCTTTTATCCGGGAGAAAGTCCAGTCGTCCAACCTGTTAGGGAGAATTCTCAACAATGTGCTAATTCCTCTCTAGCTTGGACACCCCCAGCTCTTTTGCTGAACTTTGGTACTTTGTACTTTAATTCTATTTGTTTTCTGTCTTTGTTTCTGTTGGTTATGGAGTCTAACAAACTCCATAGGCATCGTCTTTTACAATTGTCTCACACAGCACTCAGTGCAGTGACACAGGGAAGTCTTTTAGATTTCCCAAGGTTTAAATACCTGGGATAAACTACTGTTTCCCAGCACAGTAAAGTGAAATTGACTTTACTTAGGGTGTGCTGGGTCTAGCAAGTACAATACTATCTAACAATAGAGTGCTGGAGGGGTTACTTAGTATCCCCTGTGTCTAAATGCTCATGTAACATTTTTTTTATGTTACCCTTTCCTCATTGAAATGGCTGGTGGCAGTGGTTTTGTTTTGAACTACCATGGTTTGCATTTACCGCGACCGTTCGCGGACCTGGTAACCTTAACCGCGGGAGCCATCTTTTTCAAAATGTCATCCAGCCCCCCTTGCTAAAGTGGTCCCTGGTGTTGGTTTTTCACCAATTTTTTATGGAAAGGTCCTTCTAGAGTTTTTCTCTGCACGCCAAACCAGGTTTGGTCTATTTGTTCATTCGCCTTTGGCGGGCTTCAGGAGTGAAACCCGCCTCTGGTTCCAGAGTGTCTGGGGTAGGCAGGATGTGAGGGAGGTGCCCGAAACTCTCCTAGGAGACCCGAATGCACTCTGTGGTGATTGGCTGGCTGACTGTCTGGCAAGGACAGCCACCCTGCTGGGTGAGTGACAGCTAGGCTGGAATGAATGGGAGAGAACTGAATAAAAGGCGAGTCTCTTGGCTTGGAAGGCAGAGTCGACAACTGGACGAAGGAACCGAAGAAGAGCTTGAAGAGGACGCCTGCTGCAACTCCTGGACCGTTGGTTTGCCCGGTGAAGCCCTGCTGCAGTGACTACTTACCAAGTTTGCATCGACAGAGAAGCCCCTGCAAGGACGACTTCTCCCTTTGAGTTGGTGGTCCCAATCAACTCTCAAGCCACCTGGACACCCATCTCAGAGCTGGTTGAATTTCCTCAAAGTTGCTGCAGGAAATCGTAGAGCCAGGGAGAGGGACACCAGATTGTGTGCGTTGCTTGTAAGCTGGCCTAAAGCTATTGGAAGATCCTCCGGACTCCCACGAAGCAGGACTAACCAAGCCTGACCTCCCCCTCAGTGAGTGCGGGACCTCATTTGTGAAGAAAGTCCACCTTGACAGCGAGGAACCACGTTTATTGCTATTTGCTATACCGCAAGGAGCTGAAACGTGAAACGGCCACTGAAAGTAAAGTTTGCCGGTTGGCAGTTTTGACGGTGCCAGTACAGTGCAGGAGTCCCCCGACGTCCTCCTCTTGTCCCCATGTCTGAGGCTCAGGAACAGTGAGATCTGCAGAGCTGCACAAGACCAGAAGTCCTCAGCTGCACCTTTTCTTCTTTACTGAGGTACTGTAAAACAAGTCATAGAGAACTTAACTCTTACAGTGGAAGTGCTTGTAACTTCTGCAACTCACAAGTCCAGTCAGTTTGTCACCCTACATTTGGTTCTTCTTTTTATCAAAGACTCCTAAGAACATGTGCAAAGACTTGAAGTTCTGCATCCTACACAAAGACTTTATTGACTTTGGCTTAGCCTATTGAATTGAATGACTCTTCTAAATGCTATCTGAAAGTATTTGCCCTGCTTATGAATATTTGTAACTTCTTGTGTTCTGATAACCTTTGCCATTTACTTACTGTTGGCATTCTGAATACGCTTCAAAAGTAAGATATTAATGTCCTCAGCACCCTTATTACTGAAGTCACCTGTGGGTGTAGGTTGTGTCTGTGGGCCATCCCAAAAGGGTCTTGTCTGATTCAGAAACTCAAAGTGTACACTATTGAAGTATATTTGTATTACTATTCTATTGCTCACTTCTTAAGAAGGCTTTATAACTGACTGATAAAAACATTAATTGTTTATGCAAGAAACCTTGAGTTTAAGAATGTATTTGAATACCTGTAACTGTGAATCTTTGTAACTCCACTGCAGCTCAGATTTCCCCTCTTGAGATAAACCTGGCTGCTCAACACGCTACCAAAACCGTGTAGTATACGCTTATACCAAAGGTTGGGTTGCCTATACCTGTAGTCATAGTTGTTTGTAGTGTTCCCAGAGGGTACTGTATTCAAACTTTGCCTAACACAACCCTCCTCTTAAACCAAACGATAGTAAGGACCCCACCCCCATGACCCCATGCCCTTAACATATACACCCTTACAGTGGGCGATAGTCTGCCACACCAGAGGAAAGTGATCACTGGGAACGCGTTAAACAGGGGTTTCAGCCATACAACCTCTTAGGCTTGGCTTCCAGAGGCCTTAATTGCTCAAAAATCGAAGAACTAGCATAGTCTAGCCCAGGGGGGCAGAGAGAATTACATTCATCTCATGGAACACCAGAGGTTTTAACATCTTTTTGGTACAGGTATACCTTATGCAAGCAAAGCAAACATTATTTGCTTGCATGAAACATGGCTACGCGACCCCCCCCTATAATGGAAGGCTTTTCAGTCATTTTTAATGCAGCCACAAAGGGAATAAATGTTAGACCCTCTTCGGGTCTACTAATGGCAGTGGACTTGGGAAGTAATTTAGTTGTACAGAGGTGCAGACACCCTGACCCCTACATACAGATGGGAGTTTTGGTAGCGGCCCTCCGCCAGGGGAGTGACTCCTATATCATATGCAACCTTTATTGGAAGCGGGTGCCAGGGGAACTGAATTGCTTATGGACACGTCTGTAGACCCCTTAAATTGCCTTGAAGCACATCCAGGTTCAGAGATTGTTGTCTGTGGTGATTTTAATCTGGCAGATTTTGAAGTGCTGGGAGATAAGAGGGTGGGGGACGAATCCAAGAGGGAGTTGTGGGCCCAAGAAACCTGCGACAGAAACTTGCATAAACTTAATGGTCTAGCAGCGGGCAAATTAGCAGACACCAAAGAATCACTCTACCACTTAACGCTGTTCTGCCAGGGGCTTACAGAGAAGAGAACACTATACCTGGGCAAAATATTTACTAGCTTCGCCTCATTGTCAGCAGATGAATGGTGGGTCAGGCTTATAAGTGGGGAAAGTGAGTCCTACACCACTGACTTGCTTAAATGTATGGACAATATTCTCCTGGGGTTGGTTTAGCAAATACAAGGGCCCATTACGGCTGTATGAAGGTCCGTAATCGGGCTACATCGCAGGAAATCTAATCCATTCTAGGACAGTCTTAAAGTCCTTTGTTACATTTACGCAACGCAGGCCAGGGTTACATCTCTTTATATTGAAACATTTTATGAAGAATGCACTTATAACGAAACCTTTATAACAAAAAATATAACATTCTTTTTTTTTTTTTATGAGTACCCCCTAAATCCCTGTTATCCACCCAACCGTTTCCCAAAAAGATTTAACACTTTACCCCACTCCTAAATTCATTCTTTATAAAAATGTTCATTATAAAAGATTCAATATATTTTAATTCTTTATAACATTTTCAATATAAAGACTGCATACCGCAGACCAGAATTACGATCAAAGTAGCATGGGACTTTGGGGGCCTTTAAATGCCTGATCTGGCGGAAGCTTAATAATTGTGGATTGTGGGACTTTGTGTTTTAACCTGTTTTAATGTGCCTTTTTGACTTTAGTGAATGATGGATCTGTGGTCTTTTGATTGTTTTAATCTGATTCTTCTATTTGATGCTTTATTTTATGTATTTTAAGTGAAGGTTTCTGGTAAGCCAAATACTAATAAATAAATAATTTTAAAAAGGTTATCAGACCACACAGTTTAAAAAAAAAACAACATTTTATTGAATATTTAAACAAACAATACAAACCAAACTTGCAGTGTATACAAGAACTGTTCAATTGTACATTTTCAAATCACACTCACTGCATCCCTTATCCCACCCCCGCTACGAGCCTCCTTCTGCTAATGTTCTATTTCTGCATTTTGTGATAGGGTATTTCTTTCTGTGGGATCCGATGGGTCTTGCATTGACCCAAATAGTTCTGCTATCAGTAGCTTCCAAGCCATCAGGGTCTCGGTCTCCTATCCCCCCCCCCCTCCCCCCCCCCACCACCAGCGCTGCTAGATTCTTGCCTTACTACGGTTTCGGCATCCGCCCATTTCTGCAGATCCGTCCACCATACCTCCAATCGTGGTTTGTGGCATGTCTTCTAACCCATAGCAATTCTCCTCTTCACAAGCGCATATGCCGGGTCCATCACTTTGCTTACATGCTAAGTTTCCGTGGCCTAGGGAACCCCCCTAACAGGCAGGCCCACACGGTATCCACAATGATCTTAATACCCTTTTCTGCCAATTTGTGTGCGACCTCACCCCAGAAGCGCCCTATAACCGGGCATGACCAAAACCTATGTACCATGCCCGCGTTTTCCTCATCATATTTAGGGCATGCCTGCCTTCCCACATTTTTGAACTTGGATATTCTATGGGGTGTCAGATATGCCCTATGTGTAATATACAATTGCAACTGTTTAAGTCTTGCGTTCCTCGACACTTTCTTGTGATACCCTTGGGCTCGCTCCCACATACCATCCTCCATTGGGGTTCCTACTTCCTCCTCCCATTCCAGTCTCAATTGTACCATCTCCTTTCCTACTATGGACATCATCTCATATATTCTGGATATCTTGTGTCCCCCCCTCTGCTATGTCCTATATTGTGTCCATAGTAGCATCTGGTTCTTCCTCAAGCACTGGTTCAGGCCACATTCTCTTAATCTTCCGCACCAGTCTATGGTACGTGATGTACTGGCCAGTGTGTAACCCAGTTTCCGCCCCCAACTCCTCAAAGGCTGTTATGGTCCTATCTTGCCAAATATCTCCCATTGTCGCTATACCAACCGGCTCCCAATGGTTTCTGATTATCATCCTTAACTGCTCTTCCCCACCCGCCAGTGCAACCAGTGGTACCTGAGGGGAGCACGGGCATGGGTTCCCCATCAGTTGACAAGCCCTACGCCACATCTTCCATCCCAGCACCATCATCTTTGGACGCCCATCCATCTCTGTTTGGGACAACCACATGATCTCCTTCAGGTAAAATGGGGCACAGTCCAGCCTGAACAACCTGGTTTCAGTGGACATATTGCAGCTGACTTGCAACATAATAGACTTCATAATTAGGCAACTTTATACCTCCCTTCTCATAAAAATTCTGTAGCTTCCAGAGGGCCACCCTATTCCGTGTGCCATGCCACAGGAAGACCCTACACATGCTGGCCAGTCTGCCTAAGAACTTCTTTGATATCATGTACGGGATATTCCCGAAATAGTGCAGGTGTCGAGGCAAGACCACCATCTTCAGCATTGCACTACGTCCCATCATTGCTAAAGGCAGCTTTACTCAGAACCGCATGCAATTCTCAATTTTCTTAACAGCTACTTCTGTGTTGTGCTTATGCTCTTCCTTTACTGCGTGGTATATATCTATTCCTAGGTAGCGGAATGTACTAACCGCCCATGGTACCTGCAACATCGGTAGCTGATTCGGAGGGGTCCCTTTATATCCACCCAATGGGAACATGTTAGACTTCTGAGGATTCACCGCTATACCAGACATTCCTGCATATCTCCCCATCACCTCCAGAACATATTGGAGGTTTTCCTCTGGGTATCTCAAGTACAATAATAGGTCATCTGCATATAATGATATCAAGTGTTGTTCACCACCCACAGGGATGCCTATCATGTCATATTGTTACCTTAGATAGATCGCTAAGGGTTCCAGGGCTAATATGTATAGCATAGGGGACCAAGGGCAACCCTGTCTAGTTCCCCTACCTAGTTTCCACCTCTCCGATATCACTGTTCCTGTTTTAACTCTGGCCAGTGGTTCACTATATAACATCTTAGCCTGCTGTAAATATCCTGAACCCATCCCATAGCCAGCCAGGGACGGCAACAACCATGGCCATTTGACCGAGTCGAAGGCCTTTATTGCATCCAGCGACACAACTTCTAGTTCGTCCTTGCTTTCGTTCCCATATTCAATGACCCTATGGAGCCTCCTAAGATTATGGGGTATGTTCCTGCCAGGGACATAGCCCGTCTGGTCCAGGTGTATCAATTTACCTATAACTTTCCATAGCCAATTTGCCAAAACGGCAGTCACAATTTTACTATCTTGATTGAACATCGACAGGGGTCTATAAGAACTCCAGCTATGCCCTGGCTTGTTCGGTTTGGGAAGTGGTATTATTGTCGCTTCTCTAAGTGACTCTGGCAGTCTGCCTAACTCATACGCCTCATTCAGCATGTCTAACAACGGTGGGAGCACCTCATCTTTAAATATTTTAAAAAATTCACTTGGGAGTCCATGAGCTCCCGGGGTCTTGCTAGTTGGCAGCTGTCTCACCACCTCCCCCAGCTCCTCTAAGGTAATCGGTGCGTCCAGCTCCTCTTTCCTCCGCACTGATCTGCGGCAATCCTATGTCCTCTAGGGTTTCCACTATCATCGTGCGGTTCTCCTCCCCATCATTCCCATATAGCTGCCCGTAATAGTTTGCAAACTCCAGATTGACACCCTCTTGAGTATCCACCACCGTTCCATGTTCTCTTATTGACCTAATTGGGGGTCTAGGGGTTTCACTCTTGTATAGCCATGCCAAGATCCTTCCCGGTTTATCTCCTCCCGCATGTTGCCTCTCTATGTACTTTCTGTAGTTCAGGTTACACAATCTTTGCCAGTGCCCTGAGCACTTTTGCTGCAGTCTTAGTATCAAATCAGTGTCTTGGTTGGTACTGTTTTCTCCCTTAAGTGCCGTTTCCAGTTCTTCCTCGGTTTCTTGCAGGTCCGCCAGGATCCTTCCCTGCAGTCCTTTCGATTTTGCAATAGCCACTCCCCTCATCACAACGTGCCCGCTGAATCCACACTTCCCGTGTTTGTCTCAAAGTAGCTAACAATCTCTTCCCTCATGTCCTCCCTAAAAAGGGGGTCTCTGAGCACCTCCACTCTGAGGCGCCACGTCGGGATTCTTGCTCTCGGGGGGGGGGGGGGGGCAACATTGCCATCTAAAGATCAGGGGCGAGTGGTCCGAGAGGACTCTCGCTTTATATTCAACCTGCGTGATTTCTGTCAGTATCTCTGGAGTGGCATAGTCCAGCCTTGTGTGTAGTTGCTGCAGGGCAGAATAATGTGAGTATTGCCTCTCATGAGGGTGGCACACCCTCCACACATCTTCCAACCCAAAATCATTCAGCAGCATCTGTAACGCTTTAGCCGAGGGGGTAGGCCTATCAATTTTTCCATCTGACCTGTCCACCCTAGGATCTAATACGCAATTAAAGTCCCCTCCCCTGATCGCCGGACTCCCCACACACGTGCTAAGGTTGTTACACAGCGTTTTAAAATATGCAGCAGTATTTTGGCTTGGGGCATACGTGTTTACAATACTTATTTCCCTATTTTCCACTAATCCCCTCACCATGACCATCCTCCCATCCGTCTCCACCAGCGTGTGTAACAGCTGAAACGGGACGTGTGGTGCCACCCAGACGATCACTCCCCTGGCATAGGCCGAGTATGAAGAACCCACCACAGTTCCCTTCCATTTCCTTCCAATCATTTCCATCTTGTCTCGCTTCAGGTGCGTCTCTTGCAACAAGGCAATATCTATCTTCTGCCTCCGCAGGTAGAGCATAACCTTGTTTCTCTTCAGGTAACTATTAAGCCCCCTGACGTTCCAAGTAACTATTTTAAGCTCCCCCATAGCGTGCCAGATTCCTTCCACCTCCCCCGCCTATGCAGTCCCATTCCAGTTGCTTAGCTTGTCTATGTAGGCTCGTACCCCAACTTAAACTCCCTCTAACTACAAACATAACAAACCCCTTCACCTCCCTCTTCCCTACCCTCCCCAACTGTTGCCCAGCTCCATCCCTGGATCTCAAGCACCCCCGCATCTAGCCCCGTCTGGCAAAAACCTATACTCGCGGCTCAGCAGGGTAAAGTCGCCCTAGCGGCCGCCTTACTACTACTCTTGGGGGTAGGAAGCCTCTATCCTGTTGCTCCCGTTTGTCCTAAATTTGCTACGCTTAGCGCTACCCAGTTCACTTATGCAATTCGTGCACTATAATCCAGTCCAACGGGGTACTAGAGTACAACAGTCACATAATACTGAAGAAGTGTTCCAAAGCTTCATACTAGGACTCCCTCTTCCCCCCCCCTGCTTATCTCCGCAATGTTCAATGCTCAGGATACATTCTCATCACTTATCGTGCTTCTGGCGATCTTGCTCCTCGTCTTGCTTCGGGCAGCCCTGCAAGTCCTGCCATGACGTCACTTCCTCTGGGGTGTCGAAAAAGAGCGCTCTGCTTTTATGCAAGACTTTCAGCCTCGCGGGGTACAAAAGCATGTACTTGATACCAGCTGTGTGCAGTCTTCTCTTGATCGCCACGTAGCTGTACCACTGTCTTTGCACCAGCATAGTATAGTCAGGGTATGCAGTGATGTTGGTGGATGCTCTTTCTATCGTTCCACCTTTACGAAAATACTCCAAGATCTTCTCCCTGTCTTTATAGTTTCGAATTTTCGCAATTATCGGCCGTGGTGGGGCCGCAGGCTGTGGTTTCCTCATCAAAGCCCGATGCGCACGTTCAACCGCAAACCCTTGCGAGAGCTTGTCTGCCCCTATCTCTTGCAGGATCATATTCTCCACATAGTCCCTGCGGTCTTGGCCCTCTTCTCCCTCCGGCAGACCGATCACTCGGATGTTGTTCCGTCTCACCCTTCCTTCCGCCTCTTCCAATCGGTTTTCAAGGTTAGCCACCTGCTGTTTAAGTATGTGGACCTCTTTTGCATTATTTGTGCTGACATCTGTGTTAGTCTTCACCGCGCTCTCTAGGCCACTTGTCCTTTCCGCCAGCGCCCTGACGTCTTGTCGCAGCAGGGTGACTTGGATTCCTACTGCATCAATTTTGTTCTCCAGGGCCATACATAGATCTGCCATTGCTGTACCCCATTTAGTGCTCAGTTCTGTTATGGCCGCTAGGACCTGGTGGTTTTCTCCTTCTGGGGCCTCATCCGCAGAAGCCGCCATTGCACTTTGTGTCGGGGTCGAAGGAGCTTGCTGCGCCTTTGCAAAGGTCTCCATTGTCGATTGCTTGCTCTTGGCCCTCAACCCTTTCATTGACATCGTGGAACCCTCCTTGCATATCTGGCCTCAACTCTGCAATGTTATTTTGACGTCTCCAGTTCGATCAGGTACTGGGGTATCTACCTCAACTGGTTGCGCTATGTGGTGGCGTGAAAAGCTGCGTTTCGAGTGGGCTGTGTCTTCCCACGTTTCTCCCTTGACATCTGTAGCGTGTTTCCTGGGAGCCAGTTAGTGTTTGGCCTGGTCACAGTCTGTCATTTCCCAGTTATGGGCAGGTTCCTTTCTAAATGTGCTCAAGCCAGTTCCTCCTTTCGCACAGCATGAACCAGTTCGCTGCGCTATTCTGCTAGTGGGTGCTTCGTCACTTGCCTACTACCTTCTTGTCCGCCACAGCTTGTATGCACCTGAGCGGGTATTGTGTCTTGCAGTGTCCTCATGGGCTTCCGAGCCTGATCCAACTCCTCAGCCCGTTAGCAGCTCCTTGCGCACCTGCTCCGCCCTGCGCGCAGTCCCAGCTCTATTTCTCTGGATGTACTTTACCCACGTGATACAGTCCTTTGTGTTTGCCAAACAATTCTGATGGCATATGTTTCCGGGCCAGATGCCCTTTGTTTTCACTTGCTGTAATATGCCATGTGTGTAGCACCTTCCTCGGTTGCTCTGTCTGCCCACAGTAACGTGTCCTCGCCACACCAACAAGTCTTACTGTAACAGGCAGCATCCACTGTGCCCAGAGCTCGCCATGAGTCGTTTTGCTCCAGCCTGCAGGCTTATGTCTTGGGTGTTTACATGCACTCTTTGTCTCAGCCAGTATAATCTAATCGTATCTTGCTTATGGAGGCGCTCGCCAATCCCAACGGCTCTTCTGTAGTCCCTAGTGCCTAGAGTCTCTTTATAGTTATAGCATTCTACGTTCCTCGTGACACCGGGCGTATGTGTATCAGTTTGCCCATCCGCCGTACGGCGATTTCCTACGTTCACCGTTCACTCGGCTTGCTGCACGCTCCAGAAGACAGCGTGCTCGTCGGAGCCCTGCATTTAACCTACAAGTTCAAGCCGCACGTCTTCGCCGTACTGCCATTCCCGCAGGCGTCTATTCCGGCAGCCGCGCCAGTCGTGTGCGTGCGCTTACTGCGGTTCCCACTGCCAGGGGGCACCCAGCGTCTTTCAGTCCTCACAGGGGGCCGGGTCCGCTATAATCTTGCCACAAACTACGGTTTGCTTCATGCGCCCCTCCTACAGCGCCGCATCATTTGCCTTGGTCTTCCCTCATTCCTGGGCCCCGCTCACTTCGTTGTTATGCACTCGCGGGTCGGGCAGGGCGCAGTGTGATCACCGCACATATTCTTGTTTTGGTGGCTGTATCCTGACTCCCTCTGCAGCTCGTTCTGCATGCGCTTCGGTTTCCTTCACGAATCCCTTTGTTCCTACGAAGCCGCCATCTTGTTATTGTGTAGCCGCATTCGGTCCGTGCAACTAAGTATCATAATACACGTTCTCCTTGGTCGATTTAGTCGCGGGTGAATGCTTCTTCTTCCTGCCACTTTACTACATCCATGGTGCTGTTTTCATGTAACAGCCTGCAGTAGTATTCCAGGATCGATCGTCGGATCACGGAGCACAGTAGAAACCCAGCCTACTCCATGGTTGCCAAGCCACGCCCCCATCAGACCACACAGTTCACCCATTACAGGTCACACAACCAGGAACCCTATCCTTTATCCTTCTGCTTGGCTTACTTCAGGTGATCTTTATAATAGAGAGCTCCCTGGTCTAGGCGCAGTTGTCAGACCGCACCGTTCATCCATTACAGGTCGCGCAACCACAAGTCTCTCCTTGGAATTGTTTAGCCCGTCCTGGGCTCTTCTGCGTTGGACTTGAGGTTTTCCACATTTGTCTTTCCTTTTGGTCAATGTAACCTTTTTCTGCACCAATCTTTGGTTTGCTATAAGATCACAAATCTTCCTCACATTTGTAATTCGAATACTTAAGTATTTGTTCACTTTGCCACATGTTGTAGTCCTGTTCACAAAGCTGCTGCCTCACATTTGCAGTTAGACTACTTAAGTATTTGTTCAATTTATTTGACATTCACAATTTGTCAATTTATCTTCCAAGTGTTGGTTTGATACTCATTATCATTTGTTCTTAATAAAATAGTTCTCATTTAGTTCGGCATTCAATAGAATTTGCACTCACTTGTTCTTCAATGTTGATTATTTGCGGTCCCTTCAGAGCGCTCCAGTTCCGCCAGTGTCCTCTTACACTCGCCGGTTCTTTGCAGCTCCTTATGGCAGCTTCCTCTGTTGCCGCTTGTCTTCTCTGCAGCTGAGGAGCGGTCGGCCAGTTCACCGGGCACGCCTCTGCTCATCCACCAGCTTTCTGCTGTACTCTGCTGCGGTCTGCATCCCCTCTGATCCCGGCTGCTTCTGCAGCTCCATCTGCACCCGCGCTTGGGCGCTGATGGCTTTCCTCGTTCCTCTGCTGTACGGCAGCGCCAGTCGCCTGCCTTCCAATGTGAATGCTCCCTCTTGCAGATTTCCCAGGATTGTTGCTGGCGTCTCAACTTTCTAGTCTTCTCCCAACATGTCGGTTCTCCTTCTTCGTCTCAATACTAGAGTGGTGCTCCTAGTTGCCTCTTCCTCTTTTCTGTACTAGAGTGTTGTTGATCGTAGGAAGTGTGCATTGCTCCGAGTTGCCTTGTACTCTTCACAGTACTTAGTGGGCAGTTATAAGGAGATATAAGGCATGAGTGAACGTGGCCAATGAAGACTGAGGGAAGGGAGGGTGATTCTACATTAGAAAAGGATGGATACCATGTATCGTCATCCCACACGCTCTCCCTAATCCCCAAGAAGTCTCCATCCAGGTGATGCTCCCTCGCTTGTCCACCCCCAGGGTCGGGATCCAAGAGCGATGGCCTTTCCCTGGCCACCTGCGCATAGGATCCCTGGGAAGTGCATGAGAGAATACCTTCAGGTTTCTCACACACTGCACAGGATGTCACCTATGTTCGAAATGACTGTGCCCTCAATGTACACGCTTCCTAAATCCATCTGGAGGACGCTGTTAAATATCGATGGGGACCCACAGTACCCCTGTGTTAACATTGTGTTTCCACTTTTTATTGCTATTTGAAAACAGGATCAGGTCTTGTGACTATTCATGAAGGGGGGTTAGGAAGAACGCATACTTTAAATTGGTCACTGCGAAATGGTTAGCTTTGGGTGGGATGTTGCATAGTATCGTAGCTGGGTTTGGAACCAATGGAAATTCTGTTTCAATAATATTGTTTAGGGACACAGCTGGGTTTCACAGGGACTCTGTTGGCACTAATATCCCTTGCTGCACTAATGCAGAAATTGTCTCAAATACCCTTGTCTGCTTCTTTGGACTTGGGATATTGTTTCACTCTTTCTTTCTGGTTTTAGTTTATTCTTAACTGCACCTATTCCTTTCAGTAGGCCAAGGTCATAGGGACTGCTGGCCCACAATGCACTCGGTACCTGTGCCAAATCTCCTTGGAGAAATGAGTGTCTCTTTCGTTTTTTTATCAAAGCCATCCTCTGTGGTACTAACCCGTTCTCAATTTTCACCCAATAGGTGAGACTTTTGAAAAACACCACCTCATCATCTGATTCCTCATCTCGGAACAACTCTTCATCTGTCAAGAACAGTTAGTCTGTGTCCCTCACCTATGGCGATCACTGTCCGCCATGCTTTTCATTAGTCATCAGTCCAGTGGATAATCACTTTCTCTTCCCTCACTATAACTGTTTCCAATTCTAGTGGGAACACATGTCCTTACTCCTCATCCATGGAAACTTCTGCCCTGAATTGGAACTTTGCAGGTAGCCGCAATATTTAGCTGAGTAACCCCGAAAGTCTTGGTAGTAGGAGATTCACTCCATATTGAAATACTTCAGGATCTGTTAGCGAGAATTCTCTGTAAGGCTAATTTCCCAAACCTAGTGAGTCCCCCAGCAGCTTTGCTGGATTTTTGGGTTTTATTTTTTTCTCTCCTGCTAAGAGTGAGATTCTTTTGCTCCCACTCTTAGGCATGATTTGAGGTGTTCCTTTAACTTTACATGTGTTTTATGGGCTATGGGGTCTTTTACTCCATAGGGTCTCATGTGTTTTTTTGATGTGGGTTACACAGCACCCTCCGTGCCGTAACCCAGGGGTGTCGTAGCGACCCCCCAACATAGACTCCATACCCTGGGACTGACTTCTGTCTCCCAGGGCATGTAAAGTCACCATTGGCTTTACTAGTCCCAAATTATGAACAGAAACCAGTACAAAACATCATATTGTGGACGTACTGGTCGGGGCAATTCGATTGCCACAGGGTCTGTTGTTCGAGGGGGCACGTCTCCGTCCCCCCTGTTCGAGTTTTGGCTGGTGGCAGTGGATACTACTTTTTATATTCGACCGTGAATATATCTCTCTGGGATTTTCCCATTGTTCGAGGCTACCAACTTTAATTATTTAATTCTTATAGCCTCGAACATACCGCTGGTTTATTTATTTAATATTAATTCACCGGTTGGTATTTTTTGCCAGACCTCGATTCTAAAATGGCGTTTGTGTTCTCTTCTGTGACTCCAACCCAAGTCGAGCCCTTTGTTCTACTTTTTGGCGGGCTTCTCCACAGAAGCCTCCAAAAGTGGTGCCACTCTGTCTGGGTACGACAGGGGGTGTGGGAGGGGGTTTAGGCACCCTGGACTGAGTTACCTTGGTAACTCAAGTGGCACTCCTGTGTGATTGGCCCAGGCCGGCTCACCACTTAGCATGTTTGATTGACAGCTAGCCTGAGTGAATGGGGGTGTGCTGCATAAAAGCAGGGCTTTGGGGACTGGAACTTCAGAAGTCGCCACAGGACCTAAGAATCCGAGGAGGGGAGAA
The DNA here is from genome assembly GCF_040938575.1 of Ambystoma mexicanum. Taxonomy (NCBI): domain Eukaryota; kingdom Metazoa; phylum Chordata; class Amphibia; order Caudata; family Ambystomatidae; genus Ambystoma; species Ambystoma mexicanum. Next base: position 392,301,801 of record NC_090921.1, read on the forward strand.
GCTGAGCCGACCTGCAACGACGACACCACCGGTGGAGCCCTGCTGAACCGTCTCACCACTTTTCCCGACGACAGGGGAGATCTCCAGTCCGGAGAGTCTTCTTCCTTTGACTGGTGGGGATAACCAGTTTTACCTTCTTTTCACCTTCCTGGAGCATCTCGTGGCCACCTTGCCCGTGCCAAGCACCCCGGCAACCGGAATACCACGGTTTATCACTACCGCGAAGAGAAGGGTAGTACCTTTTAACCGGATAACTGCGCGGCTGGTTTCTTCCCTGGCAGTGCAACGACCTTCATCTTTTCTCCACGGCGAGACCTCTTCTTCCTCTGGACGAAACACCAACTTGCACCTGCTGCCAGGAACAACTGCCCCCGCTGGAGCTTCCTTCACACTTAAGGTACTGTGTCCCGCCTGGCTTCCCTTGCGACAGATCGTTCGGGGTGACAGTAAAGCCTCGACTTTCTAACCTGGGCTGGCCTGGGGCAACCTAGCTAACGTTTCCTGACTTTAATTTCATCCTTTTTGCACAAACTATCTACAAGACTCTTTGGGCATAACCCCACTGTGTGAACCTGGACCCCTTCTGCTTGCTCTCTCCAAGAGTGGGCCTTGCAATTGACTTCCTTGCTCTCCAGTAGAACTTTGCCTATCCTGCCTTACTGTGGTTCTTTGAAAAAGTATTGAAACTTGTGTGCTTCTTTAACTCTGCCCTTTTCCCTCTCTTTCTTTACAACCTATTAGAGTGTCATCTTACGTTAAGCGCTCACCTCTGTCTGAAAATAAGTGGTGTTTCTCACTAAGATTTGTCTAATAAGTGAATAGGGTTGTATATATATATGATAGTGACTGTGTGTTGAATTTACTTACCTCGTTTTTGCTAGTGTAAATCACAAGTGTGTTTTTAAATAAATAATTATATACTTTTACACCAAAGCTCTGGTCAGTGTTTGTTTGTGCTACTGTGTCTCTGTACCTATTGTGTATACTCTGCATACAGCTACCAAGTGAATCTGTGTGGTACAGACTGCTACCAAGTGGGTTTACTGCCTAACACCTGTAGTCTTAAATCACTTGCAGTGGTCCCTAAGGGAACTGCACAGGTTTCTGCCTAACATGATCCAGGGGCACGCCCCTTTGCGCTTTCTGACCACAAAATGCTAATACAAATTATTGTGCGTTCATGTAGCAAATCCCTGGATAGGAGCACACTTTCCCCTGGTCAGTGAAGGATATTGTTGTATTAACGGGGTAGTTTGATCAGAAATGTTATTGGCCCAATCGATCGGGCATGTATTTTGGATCATACATCGAACGTTCTTAAAATAAATTTCAATGCAATTTACCAAGTTTTTCTCACTTTAACACTTGCGAAAGCGACGGGTCGTGTACCGCCATCTTGTGTTTATCTTATCCTTTGATCCATCGCCCTAAGTTTAAGTGCCCTCGTGGCAATAAGGTCGCCCACCCCCAACGCTGACCTCACTAGAAGCTCATGATGAGCTCAACCTATTTTAATGACGTTAGTGGGCAGCGTAGCCAAACGTACCCTGTCATCACCAACGTGATAACGTTATCTAACGCAAAACCAAGAACATAAACCCACACATCTTCACCCAAAACTTTTTTGTTTTCACAAAAATGATACAAAGTTTATTTTGAAGAAAACCGCAATAGCCGGGAGAGTAACAAGTACTTTTAATTTTGACAGAGGTAATTAAAAAGAAAGAGGTAATTAAGTCCACGAAAACATGGCTAACTTTTTCTAATTGAGTTATAGCTAGTGAACATCGCATGTTTCTAATTTTTTGTTGACTTGTGAATGGTGATTTTATAATGCTGATTCCGTTCATTGATAGATTAATCCCAGTCTTAACAGAAAGTTAACTTCCATCGCCGATTTCTGTTCGGCGCACATGGTGTTCCATTACAGAGAGCACATTAGTGGTTTAAATTTCAAATGCAACACTTTCACATCTGCATGTTTTCAGAACCTATAGACTGCTATTTAGATTTTATATAACTGCAACCTCAAAAGGACAGATTGGTGTCTGGCAATCGTCCCACATATTGGTTATCACAATGCGTTTTTTATGATTATTGTCCAATTGAAGAAGCCATCTACTGGTAAACTGTACCCATGACAGGCGCACAACAGTATATAGCTATGTAAAATCGAGAATGCAAAAATATATTTCGGTGCCCAATTTATTTTCATTTATACACTGTACATATTTATGTTAACTATCAATTTAAGTTACAACCAACATGTACAATGTCTATTATTTGCGTCAAATTGAACATTGGTCCGTCACAACATTAATCATGTAGCATACAGCACACTTGCCATCCTCCTTGCATAGATATTATTAAAAACTTTGGTTACATTGTGTCTTGTGTCCATTCTGGCTATGTGACGGATGACCAACCGCTTCGAAAGACAGATCTCGGTAATAGAAACGCAACATTCCTACGTACGTTTTCCAAATAGTGAATCTTATCACTTCTTTGTGGATATTCGACAAACTTTGGCCAAATTGTTAGTGCTGTGGTTTCAAGGACACGTAACAATGCAACCCTTTATCCAACGTTCACAGCATGTCAGTGGGAGTTTCAGTTTGGGAACACATGCCACAAAATTGAACAATATTAATGGCAAGCTGTGCAATGACAAACAATGAAATATTTAAAGTATCCCACAAATGGAAATATTTACTTCCATTTGAACGGTATCAATGCGCCTGGTGCCACAACATTTACGTATTCTTTTAAAGATGACCCTAGGCAAGGTGCAGACAGGCTAGGATTTCCCTATACTTCAATAGGGCAATGTCCCAAAAAATCCACAAAGGAATAGTGTGGGGCAGTTTTTTGGGCTAAAGTGGCCCAGTTCTTTTCTGAAATAAACAGAATTTGAATGCAAAAGCGGTGGGTTAATATATAGAGACGGCACGAACGGACTGGGACGGGAGAGGGATGTGGAGAAGGATGTGGAGAAGGGCTATTTAACACCAGGCTGAGTGGACTGTTGCAGCCAGGGCAACATATGCAGTGAACAACAATAAAAAGAAAACAAAAGTTTACATCACTAAAAATCCACCATGCCCCGAATAAGTCTAGTTTTGAGAGGCTTACTGTCTTCTATGCATATCTATTCCAGCAATAATTTTGATTTCTGCATTGATGCATGCGTGTCTGGTAGCCCTCCACATGTGGGCCTCTACAGTAAGATGTAAATGTGCAAAGGCCACAGGTGAATGTTCATAGTGCACATTGGCAAGCATATTCCTTAACTTGTCATTTCAATGTTGGCTAATGCTCGGGGGGGGGGGGCGGGAGGAGGAGGAGGAGGCATTAGCAGAAGGGGTGAAGAAGAGAAAGGTTGGGTCTTGAGAATCTTCTGGAATTTAAGGAGATCAGGCAGAAGCCTGAGGGGGGCAGGGAGGCTATTATAGAAGATGCTCTTGCGGAGGAAAGAGATCTATCCCTCATCTCTGCTTGTAATAGCATCTGATCTGCAGAGAATTTAAGCTAGATGACCGAAGGTCTCTAAAACGACGGAGGTATTTAGGGAGTTGGATGTAGTGGGTTCCCTGGCCCCAGAAAGCCTTATGGGTGATGCAGAGGGTCTTAAACTTGAGCCTTACAACCACCAGGAGCCTGTGGAGATATTTTGGGCTTGAGAGATGCAGTCTGTGGCCTTGAAGCCAAGGTTAAGTCTTGCAGTCATATTCTGGATTATTTGAACGGGGCGAAGGGAGGATGTAGGCAGATTGAGGAAGAGGTTGTGGCAGTAGTCCAGACTGGAGAGGACCAGAGCTCTGGAGACATTGAGTTTCTGTATGTCTGCTGCTCCAATTTTCTTCTTAAAATTCTTCAACTATTGTGAGTTCATTACAAACAGGGCTTGAAATTAGGATTGGATAGACAGGAATTATAAGCAGTGCCTGGGTATCCACTGTAACTGTTCACGAGGAGCTACCACTAGGGAACAAGGAGCTAGTTAGTGTTACATTAGGTGGTCTAGGGAGCGAAAAGTAGCTCCTGGTAACTGTTGGTTTTAAGCTCACCGGTCTCTTCTACATTTGATTTGATTTAAGTCACATACTTGAACTAATCAGACTGACTGATTGTTTTAATATAAACCAATTATATTGATGGTAATAGAAAAATCAGAGAAAAATTTAAATTTTAAGGCCATTTTAGTGACATTATTCACATACAGTAATTAATTAAAAATACATTATTTAACAATTAAATCTCAAGTGACATACTGTTCCATTTATTGTACAATGGAAATGGTTTCCAGACACTGTGCAAAAGCTTGAAACTGGCTTTGCTCAACACTGTGAGGAGAGCCAAGCATTATTTGAATCTTGTAGTCAACCTTTCAACAAAATCAATTTTGCGAGGGCAAACCTCTTTTGCATTGTTCAGTGGCATAGACTGGGTCCTGGAAACAAAATCTGGATCAATTCCATGCGTTTGCATGGCCAGCACATTCAATGTCAGATCTTTCACAATTCAAAATCCATCTGCTGGAAGATTGGCTTTGCCACCCACTGTGTGCTTCTTTTGGTAAACTCCTTGTTGTAAAGAGGCATCTTGAGAATTCCTGCAGGTTTTGCTTGTTCCCTTGCAACATTCTCGTTTATGTGCAAGTACACAGCCAGCCTTGTTCTGGACTCCATGCCGTCTATGCCAAAATACGTTTTAGGCCTGTAGTTTAGGCACATATTATGGAACACCTCCAAATCTCCAGTGTGGCAGAACTCTGAGAGTCACCTCATGTCTCTTGAAAGCATTTTGTTGTGCACAATCTTATCAAGTGATGTGTGAGGAGTGCCTGGAACACACCACCTTTTCTTAAGCTCCTGCTTCTTGCCCAATGTTCCATGTGCACATTTGTGGAAATGTTTGTTTTCTTTCCAAGAGTGTATGTTAGAACAATGGTGCATCAATGATAGTAATTTTTCAAGCAGAATATATACAGATCCATCACAGGTTTTTGAGCTCCACCAAAGATGGTTGTTGATAACATTTTACATTGGTCATAATCTTTCTCTAGCCTTTTATTTCCCCAGCAACAGTAATTTCTTTTCGAAATTGATTTTGCGACATGCCAGCCACCATAGTATTGATGCTTTGTCTGGGAACTGCTCTCACACGTCCATGGCTATTGAAATGTGCCTGTCAGTGGCTATCAGGTCTATTTCCGTCCTCTGGATTGCACACGTTGAGTGGGTGTAATGAAAACATATTTTTCCATGGCAAAAGATGTACATTCAGATAATTGCACGACGACTAAACTCACCTTTTTTGTTTTCCATATCTTGGAAGTGGTAAGTGTAGTATTTTGCATAAAAATCTGGACTGTCGCACTGTTCATCACCAGCAAGCCAGAGCCTTTTGCCAGCGCGAGCATTGTCCATTGACATCTGTTTGAGTATCCATGGCTGGCTAGTAGCGGGGTACAAGCAATCCTTCTGATGTTTGTAGTACTGGGATTTTTAAAGGAACGTTGAGTTCCACAAAGTTAGAAAATCTTGAAATTGTACTGTACATTCCACTAAACAACAAAGCAGATGAAGAAAGTACATTTCCAGCAGGCCCTTTTCCAAGTGTAGGCTGAGCAGAACATGAAAATGAGTTATGGTGGTGTGCACTGCTACCCTTGATCTTCAGGTTGGTGCCTTTTGGCTAAACAAGTAAACTTCACCAATGGCTCCCCACAAATTATCCTATGCATTTATGATCACATTTAATCATTTTCTTAATCTTGATCAGGCAGCAGTTGAATACAATGTATTTTGTTTGTTTTAATAGCCAATCGTCCATAAGTATAGTGGTTTGTGAATCCATGGTGGTGGATAAGTCCTCAACACTAGGACGAATGAGTCCACATCACAAGCACACTCCTCGATCAGTAGCGAAGATGCTTCGGTTATTTCTGAGTGTGATATTTCCAATTTGTCCGCATGTATTGGGGAAGCGGGGAACATTGTCTGTTTCTTAGATGGCATTTTTTTAGAGGGTGTGGGTTGTGTGAGCAGTTCTGTAAGAGATTCTGAAACATCTTCTGTTACGTCTGGGTGACTTTGTGTGCTGTAACAATGATCACGGGTTACTTTCCATGGGAAACTGCTGATATTCAAATTTCCAGCCACTAGACATCTGCATCACAACACTGAATCTTGCGAGGACCATGCTGAGCCTCAAAATGTAGCTGCTCCCAAGTGGCAACTGTTTGGCAAGCGACATTATTGGTGTGGGTCTTTATGCTCCTCTTCTTCCTAGACCCCTAATCGAAGAGAAAAACACACAACAGAATATATGAATTACAACATGTAATATCAATGAAAAACAACTTATTTGTTTTAAAAGCTTTTCTGTTATGTACCCTTATTGACCACCAGACCAAGCAGAAAAACAGCATTTTGAAATTGTTTAAACCTTGCAGTTTGCTCTTCCACTTAAAGAATCATATATAATGGTATACATGTGCAACATAAAGTCACTATGGAAACCATTAACGCATGTTAAATATTACATCACAGTTAAAATGCATGATAACTGATATTTTACGATATCTTATGTAGACCTCTTATCCATGTCTCTTCAGTTCCGACCGCTTCACTACTACATTCCTTGTACATAATAAATTCAAAGAACATTGATTAAATTGTTAAAGAATTTCACGTTAAAATCTTTGATCTCACAAAGTACCTCTTGAGTACATCTTGAGAAAGTTGATTTAATGATTGTCGACCTTACAGTATCAGTTAAACTTTGTAAAAAGATACTGTTAAATTAATATTGAAATGAAGTCGAACACTGTGTACATGCAACATTTAAAAAGACATATTTGAAAACTGTACTTGATAACCTTCAGAGATTTTGCAGGGAGTTGGCGCGAGATCATCCTGCAAAACATATCGGCAGTCCCAGGGAGCCCCGGCAGGATCCCCCTCCCTTCATGGAGGTAAATTCTGTAACGCATCCCAGCCAGACCTCCAGGATGGTCGGGGGTGAAGTTCCTGGCCTTGTTCGGGAGTGAGAAGCTGTAATGCAGCCCAGCCAAAGCTCCAGGCTGGGCTTGGGGATGGTCGACCCACATGGGTGACGGGTGCCCAAGGCCTGGGACATCACCATGACCATCCTTGAGCTCTGGCTGGGTTGCATTAAACCTTCTCCCTCTGGGAAAGGACAGGGAGCCTGCTGAGGCTCGCTGAAGCCGCCGCTAGACTTGTGGATGGTCAACCCACATGAGGGACAACCACCCAAGGCCAGGGACACAACCCCCGACCATCATTCAGCTCTGGCTAGGCAGCATTACAGAATTTTGCTCTCGGAATGGACTCCCTGGGACTGCTGTTGGATTTGTGAACTGTCAACACTTTTTCTTTTCTGCCCAGGTCGGTGCACCCACACATGTGAAGTACAGTTTTCATCCCGATACCTGTGGGAAGGTAGGACATGTGTTATTGGTGGCATGTTTCAGTAGTTGGCAGGTGGGAAAATTGTGTTTGTCCTAAATGTGGGCTGTGGCTTTTGGGTAATAGATTCTGGGGCGCTTCGTGCAAGTCAGACCTCTGTGGATTCCCACGGGTGTCTTCTTTTCTGAAATGCATGGGGTTCCCTGTTTTCTTTGGTGGCTGCAACACCCCAGGCCCAATTCTGTAGGTTGTCCACAAGTGCCAATTCCCGCAAAATCTGCTCTGCCAAAATACTTTGTTACCAGTGGTTTAGCTTTTCCCTTTGCGCCCAGGTAGGTTCACCCACACATGAGGTACCGTTTTCGTCGGGACACCTCTGGGAATGCGGGAAGGTAGGACATTTGTTGTGTTTGCTTGGTTTTCATAACATTTTCGTACATTTGCTGCTGCACTTTCACACCCTTTCATTTCCCAAATAAAACCTACATTTAGTCGCTGCTTTAGGCACTATACACTTTTGTAACCTGCACAAGTCACCTACCTTCAAAAAGTCTGCCTGTGCTCTTTCAAAAAATGCATACTTGCCATTCCTCACCACATTTGTTTTCCTTACTTACACATGCTAAGTACGTCAGTTTAGGCCGTATGCATAAAAAACCTGTGTACCATGGCTCCGTTTTTGGCTTGTGGTTTTGTTTGTTTTATGAAACCTTATGAAAAATGTGCGATTTCCTAACTGGAAGAGTCGGGGGAATTGCTTTTCTCAAAATTCGCAGAAGCCATTGCCTTACCGGGCCAATCATGTCCACCACGTACTTTTTTTTTTTTTTTTTTTTTTTTTTTTTTTTTCCCAAGCATGTTCTATTGGGGAAAAAAAGGGCAAAATCGCCAACCTCTCACAAAACGGATGGTATCCACTCAAACTGTTCTTGAAAGCCTGGAAAGTGGCGACTTCAGCACAGCAAACTATTTGTTCCTAGCTCTTACAAGGAAAAAACTACAGGCGTGTTTGTACATCATTTTATTGGCATTTTCTGAAAAAACCAAAATGTTTCCTTTTTTGGTTATTTTCTCTTACCCCCTAGAGCAAATTAGGATTCCTTGATGGCGTTATGACCGCCTACATGTGGGAAGAAAAGGGGCCAAATTTGGTTGAGATATCTCATGTAACAAAAAAGTTACACGGTATTGAATGGCGACATACTGAAATCACCAAATAAGGCCTTGGCACTGGATGAAAAACCCTTGGCAGTTAAGAGGTTAATACATTGTAATGTTATTTTGTTTCACTGGTTCCATTTTTCACTAAGCAGCTAAAGTTTATACACAAAAACATACACCATTCATATCGTGAAAGGGTCTATATTATTCAGTGACAAAGTAAATTTTTCCTGAAAGTTTACTTTCATTGTTGCATTTGTTTCGGCGATAAATACATTAAGTTTGTTGAACTAATGATTTTCAATTTGCTGACAGTAATGCAAGTCATCAAAAAAATAAGTTAATCTTAAATGTAAAAAGATATTGGGCCTCATTACACGGTAGGTGGTAAGGGTTTACCGGTACCGGTAAGGGCACCGGTAAACCCTTACCGCCTTACTACGAGTTCCCTTTTTCACCAGCCGTTAAAGTAGGGTGCCGCAAAGGGACCTTGGTGATAATTACGGTACCGCAATTTCTCCAGCATGGATTCACATGCTCATGAATATTCCCCGTCGTCAGGTTGGGAATCCTCGGTAAAGAAAAAATGAGTATCAGTTTCGTTTCTCATCTGTCTTTCTTAGTAGTAACTGATCTCTGGGTCATACTGCCCCCAGCCAAGGACTGCCCTCCCCTAAACCCCGCCTCTGGCAGCCATCCTCAGATTTTTACCGCACGCTCAAGTGTTGGGAGTCCTCGTGCTTAGCTCTCGAGTTTTTTGCTGCGTTTTCACGCTTTTTCAGGAGATTTTCTCATTTTTTCGGTTTATTCGAGCCTCCAGCTCCACCGTTTCTACTTCCGACAACCGGTATCCATTTCGGAATTCTTCTACGCCCCTCAACGGTGAAGTTTTCGTCGAGTTTACACTTCTTGGAGGATTCCAAAAGATCTGCGGCCTACCTCAACGGACATGGCCCAGGACAAGGGAAGCTCGACGCCCGGATCCAAGCTGTTCAGGTGCTGCCCTGGATGCGGATTGCAGAACGTTTTCAAGGAGGACGAGCACTCGCGTTGTCTCTACTGTCTTCATGAGGACAAGACGCACGTGGAAGGACTGTGCGTTCTGCAAGAACCTGTCGGAACGGACCAAACAAGATCGTCTTTCCCGCCTCGCCGCCTGGCTGGAGAAGGGTTCGGCAGGTGAGAAGGCGAAGAAAAAGTCTGAGCGGGCTTCAAAGTCCTGTGAGGGTGCCCCAGTGACGGGGGCCCAACAGAAGGCAAGCACCGCGAGTCCGGGGGCACCGGGAGCGCCGAAAGGTCAGGCTCTTCGGCTGCCAGACAGGGCACTACCTCCCCGGCACGTTCGATCACGAGCCAGCACTCTGGTTCAGGGAAGAGGAAGTCCGAGAACCCGGGTAAGCCGCTGGAGCGGACCCGGTCGATCTCAAAGGGGGAGCGAGGCGCTGACCCTCCCCCCAAGGCGAAGGCCTAGGACACACCTAAGGTGGTGAGGGCTTTGATCCATCCAGCAAAGGCCTCGGTCGAAGTGGTCGCTGTGACCCTGGCGAAGCCGGCTGAGACTAGGCCAGTATCACTGCCGCCGCGGAGGGGGTCCTCTTTCCAGCCCATCGTTAAGACCCCCGTGAAGCCCCCGGCAGAAAAAGAGGGGGGGGGGCGGTGGCCATTACAGACTCGGAATCAGCCTCTGAGGAGGAGCTGGTGGAAACCGAGAAGGGCCTCAACGAGAGGTCCATAGGCCTCAACGAGAGGTTCGAGAAGGTTCGATCCCAGGGGACGCTCCCCGCTGACGTGATCGAAGATAGCGACGATGGCGACATAGAGGGCCCAGTGGAATGGCCATCCCGTCCGTCGCAGCCATTACCCGAGCCCCAGGATAGCTCGGCGGCCATTTTTTGGCGATCCAATCCTTATGTACTGAGATAAGGACGAGATTAACACGGACCCCGACGGAGGATCCAGAACCGGGCCCGTCGGGAAGCCCTCCGAACAAGCGGAGGAGAGTCCACCCTGCTCCCCCCTTCGTGCCTGCGAGACCTGTGGACCCCTCGTCCTCGACGGACCCTAGAGAGGATACGGCGACGGACACAGCGACGGAGACGGACGGCGACAGCGGCGATGACACAGCAGACATCCCGTCATCACCCCCTCCACGGGCTTTCCCAGCCGACGAAATTGGCTCTTTCCACGCCATGATAACCAGGGCATCCGAGCTCTTCCAGCTCTGCCCTGAAGAGCAAAAAAAAAGGAAGGTTTTCTGTACCAATGAAGAGAGGCCAAGAGGAAGACAGCCCTCGCAATGCCTTTGCTAGACGACATCTGGAACGAGGGGCTTGCTGTCCTCAAGAACCCTTCCACGGCACCAGCCAAGAGGGACAGGTACGAGAAGAAGTTCCGAGTCCCCGATGCCGCCCCCTTGTGCCTCAGGGCCCAGCCCACGCCAGACACTGTCGTCTTGGCAGCGGCTAAGAAGAAGGCAGCGGGTGCGGCGGCTTCAACTTCCACTTCCCCCCCAGACGGCGAGGGCAAGAAGTTGGACTCCATGGGACGACGGGTCATCTCGTCGGCGGCAACGACGATTAAGGCGGCCAATGCCTTAGCGATCGTGGCCCGCTACCACAGGGAGCTCTGGTTCAAGATAGCTCACCTGCTAGACTTCCTACCGGACGACAAGAGGGCGGAGGCCCTAGAAATTCTGCAGGAAGGCGAGGTGGTGTCGGATCACGCCATAACGGTGGCAACGGACATTGCCGATACCAGATTTCGCCAACTGGGCAACAGAGTTTGCCTCCGACGACGAGGATGGCTCAAGGCGACAGACTTTCGCCAGGACATCCAGGCCAGAGTGTTGGACATGCCGTTCGACGGCAACAACCTCTTTGGTAAGGCGGTGGACGAGTCTCTCCAGGCCATCAAGACTGATTCGGAGACGGCCCGGGCCTTAGGGGTGCTTCAACAGCGACGGCCCTTTCGGAGCTCCGGAGGCAGACATGGTGCCTCCAAAGGTTCCAGCAGTGGCTCCTCCACTTACCGCCAGGCGGCCCGCTCCTCTTCCCAGGAGACCTACAGAGGTCGCGGTAAGCAAGGGGGATCCCGCCGTCGTCGCCAAGGAGGCCAAGGCGGCAAGGCCGCCTCCAAGCAAGACTGACCCGGCCGTGTTGTCGGGCCCCCACCGAAGCACCCCGGTGGGAGGCCGGCTGACGAAGTTCGTCAGCGTGTGGGAGTCCCTCTCGACCGACCGTTGGGTGTTGGACACCCTGGCCAACAGGCACTCGCTGGAATTCCAAAAGAAGTGCCCTCGCATTCCTCCCGTGGCCAAGAAGGAAAATCATGTCCCTCAACTGCTGTTGGAGGTAAGGGCGATGCTCAAGAAAGGTGCCATCGAGCTCGCCCCCAGAAGGGGCTCCGGAGTCTACTCAAGATACTTCCTCGTCAGGAAGAAGACAGGCGATTGGTGCCCCATCCTGGACCTGCGTCGCTTAAACAAGTACATCAAGGCACAGAAATTCAGGATGGTCACCCTCCAGCAGGTGCTGGGAAAGCTGGAGGAAGGTGACTTCCTGTCGTCTCTGGACCTGGAGTATTCTTACTTCCACATCCCTATTCTAAAAAGGCACAGGAAGTTCCTCAGGTTCGTGGTTCAGGGACGCCACTACCAATTCAGAGCCCTACCGTTCGGATTAAAGTCGGCACCCAGGGTTTTCACCAAGTGCCTGGCACCAGTGGCGGCGTGGCTGCGCCTGCAGGGGATCCACGTTAACCCCTACCTGGACGACTGGCTAATCCTGGCAAGGACAAGGGAACTCGCTGTCGAACACACAGCGAGGACCGTCCGGTTGCTCACGGAGCTGGGGGTCGCCATCAACTATCCCAAATCCCACCTAGTTCCATCGCAGATAGCACTGTTTCTGGGAGCGAAGCTCGATACAGTGGGGCAATTGGCCTCCCCTTCAGAGGAGAGGACCAAGACCATCCTGGGCAAGGTGCTGCGCCTGCTAGCCACGGACGTGGCCAAGGTGAGGTCCATCAAGTCCCTCCTCGGGATGATCTCTTCATGCATCGATCTTGTACCCCTTTGCAGACTTCGGATGCGTCCGCTACAGGAATTCCTCGATGCCCCCTGGCTTCAGGCAAGGGACTGTTTTGAGGACAGGATCCCTCTCGACGAGGAGTTCCGTCGGGCGATCTTATGGTGGGGCATCCGTGCTCACCTCACGGCAGGCACGGAATTTCAAACCCCAGCGTTTCAGGAGACGGTGACGACGGACGCCTCTCTGGAGGGTTGGGGGGCCTACACCGGAGACCTCCACGCAAGAGGCCTTTGGCTCCCGGAGGAGAGGTCTCTCCAAATCAACATTCTGGAGCTCCGAGCAGTGTTCTGGGCTCTCAAGTCGTTCCTTCCGTCCCTCAAGGGCAAAGTGGTGAGCATCTTCACCGACAACACCACCACAATGTTCTATATACGGAAGCAAGGAGGCACCAGATCCCCAGCCCTATCCAAGGAGGCCCAGGATCTGCGGCACTGGGCTGTCGCCCAGGGGATGTTTCTGGTTCCCTTCCACCTGGTGTTTTTTATTCCTGCCATCGCTGACTCAATCAGCAGGGAGCTGCGCTCGTGCCACGAGTGGGAACTGCGCCAGGATCAAGTGGATCGACTCTTCCAACGATAGGGCACACCCCAGATCGACCTTTTCACGACGGCGACGAACTCTAAGTGCCAGAGGTTCGCCAGCAGGTTCCCACAGCCGAGGAGCATGGACGATGCTTTCTCATTCCCTTGGGACGGCCTGTTTCTATACGCGGTCCCTCCATTGCCGTTGCTGCTCCGCCTCATCAACCAGCTCAAGAAGTCCAGGTGCAGGATGATCCTCGTCGCACCGGCGTGGCCGAGGCAGATATGGTTCCCGGACCTTCTGGACTTGTCAACGTCCCCGCCAGTCAGGCTGCTGGCGGACGCAGATCTTCTCTCCAGACCCACAGTCGCTGAACTTGCAGGCCTGGCTCCTGCAGCACTAGAGTTTGGAGGGTACGATATACCGGCTGATTGCAGAGAGGTTCTTGCAAAGGCCAGGGCGTCCTCAACTCTCAAGTGTTACGGTCATAAATGGAAGAGGTGCTCTGTCTGGTGCCGTGCACAGAAGATTAACCCTCTGCGGATTACGGCCCCTCAAGTGTTGCTGTACCTACTGTTACTGGCCAAAGCTGGACTGGCTCACGCCTCCATAAAAATACACCTGGCTGCCATTTCCCGATATACCAGGACTACGGGACGGGCGTCCTTGTGGTTTCATCGCCTGGTGAAGGAATTTATGAAGGGACTATTCCGATCATTCCCGCCGGTGAAGGCTCCTGCACCGGCGTGGGAGCTTAATGTGGTGCTGACCAGGCTCATGGGAGCCCCATTCGAGCCTATGCATTCGGCACCGTTGAAGTTCCTGTCATGGAAGACAGCGTTCCTCGTGGCCATCACCTCTGCATGACGAGTGGGAGAGATTCAGGCCCTATCTTGCAAGCCTCCATACGTGACTTTTCATGACACGAGGGTAGTGCTGAGGACGCACCCCTCCTTCATGCCCAAGGTGCCGTCGGACTTCCACCTCAACGAGCCCTTGGTGTTGCCAGTTTTCTTCCCGTCGCCTTAGACGCCCGCCAAGAGGACTTTGCGCTCGCTGAACGTAGCTAGAGCGCTGAAGTTCTACGTGGACCGCACAAAGAGTTTTCGGAAGACTTCACAACTGTTTGTGAACTTTGGGTCTGTGAATCAAGGGAAGACTCTCTCAAAGACTTCCATTTCCAGATGGCTCTCCGGCTGCATCATGCATTGTCACCGGTTGGCAAACCGTCCGCTGCCCGGCCGTCCGAGAGCCCATTCGACCAGAGCGATCGCTGCTACCACGGTGTTCCTGTCTGTTGTGCCCCTGTTGGACATCTGCAGGGCTGCTACTTGGAGGTCGACGCACACCTTCACAAGATTCTACTGCGTCGATCGGGACACCAGGGAGGAGTCCAGGGTCGGCCAAGCAGTGCTGTGCAACCTGTTCGCTTAAGGTGAACCTGGTGAGGAGGTAAGAGATGCTTAATGTTGAGTTGTTGTATTGCTTAATGTTGAGCCTGTTGCCACCTCCCATGGTTGTGCATGTGTATACTGCTATGTGTTATTTTATTCATGAGCATGTGAATCCATGCCAGACCCCATGCTGGAGAAGGAACAAGTTATTTACCTGTAACTGTTGTTCTCCAGCATGGGTCTGGCATGGATTCACATGCGAACCCTCCCACCTACCCCTCTGCGGCTCTTCACTTGGTCATACTGCCACTTGCCGTGCTACCAAATCTGAGGATGGCTGCCAGAGGCGGGGTTTGGGGGAGGGCAGTCATTGGCTGGGGGCAGTATGACCCAGAGATCAGTGATTGGTTACTACTAAGAAAGACCGATCAGAAACGAAGCTGATACTGATTTTTTCTTTACCGAGGATTCCCAGCCTGACGACTGGGAATATTCATGAGCATGTGAATCCATGCCAGACCCATGCTGGAGAACAACAGTTACAGGTAAGTAACTTGTTCCTTGCGGTAGCGTAATTAGCGCCTTCCCCATTGCCATTGAGCCCTATGGGGGCAAAAATGGGAATGGGGAAGTGCCTTGGTAAATGGGGAATTACCGCCCCCGCTCACCTTGGAGTAGGGGGGCAATTCTGCCGTCCACCAAAGTGGACACGGTAAAATACCGGCGGCAACCATGGCGCTAATAGCGCCATGGTTACCGCCTACCGTGTAATGATGCCCATTGTTAATCAATAACTATTAGTATAATCAATAAATGATGCCTTATCATACCTCATCCTCCAGACCAGTTGCAGCAGAAGAGTAGTACGTTGTTGAAGTTCCAGACTCCAACTATATAACAGTAATTGTAATAATAAAGATGTAACATTAAAAAACAAAAATTACATGTAAAAGATAGTAGATATTGACAAGCCTACAACCCAATGTGTAACAAAAGCTAATTTTATACATAACAATAATCAATATGTTTTAAGTTGAACTGGAACAACTCATTTTGTATAGTCGCATCTGAAAGAAGATTACAAAAATAATTATTTGAAAGGTGAGTGAGGTTGCTGTTGACTCCGAAGTAGTGGTCGATGTAGCATCACAGTCCTTTAATCGATGTATGTAGTCCTACCATTGTTCAATAGAAAATGGATATTGTAAGTTAGACCACATCTAAAACGATAAAAAAAAAGTTTGTGTGCAAGTTTCTTGGCCTCACCATTAGGATGTTGGACGTGTCTGTGGTTTCCTCCATGGTAACTGTCTGTAATTCCATCAGTACGGTCTACGTAGAGACAGACATGGTCATTTTTAAAAAATGCCCTATTTTTAAAGGACACAATGTGAGTGTGTGTTTGGAAAGGCTCTCATTGCACTGAACTATTAGAGTATCTCTAAAGTAGGGATACACAAAGTATACTAAAATTCTAAATGTGCAAACCAAGGTACATCGGTCCACAAAGGAAACTTGTGTAATAAAATATCAATGGAAATATTGCCCAAAAACGGAAAACCGTTCATTCCCCAGCATGGGGTCTGGCATGGATTCACATGCTCATAAATATTCCCCGTCGTCAGGCTGGGAATCCTTGGTAAAAGAAAAAAAAAAAAGTCTGTTTCATTTCTAAACTGTCTTTCTCCTATAAACTAATCACTGAGCTCTGGGTCATGCTGCCCCCAGCCAGTGATTGCCCTCTACCTAAGCACCTCCTCTGGCAGCCATCTTCAGATTTTTAGTGTTGGGAGTCCTTGCGTTTCGCTCTTCAAGCTTTTCTGCGTTTTTTCACTTTTTTGATAGGAAAACTCTATTTTCGGTCAATCGAGCCCTTGTGCTCCATCGATTATCCTTCCGATTAGCGGGGACCCGTTTTTTGGCATCTTTCATGCCCCTCAAGGGCAGAAATCATTGAGTGTTCTTCTTGGAAGCTTCCAGAAGTTCGTCAGGCCTACACCCCGCGGATCATGTCGGATGAGAAGGATGTCAGCGCTTCCCTCTTCAAGCTGTGCTCCGCCTGCGGTTTGGGGAAAGTGTTCACGGACGACAAGCATTCCCAGTGCCTGTATTGCCTACACCCGATGCCTAAAGAAGATTGTGAGATTTGTCGTGGCTTCACTAAGCACAAAATGAAGGGTAGACACGTCTGGTTAGCGATGTGGCTCAAGGCCATGGCCTCTACCCCGGGTAAATCACAGGGGCATGTCTCTTCCGGATACAGCCAACCTAAGCATGCTCTTAAGTCATTTGAGGGCACCCCATCCGTGGGGGGCCCAACTCAAGGCCAAGCACTGCAAGTCCGCTTCTGTCTAAGTCGCTGGTCCTGCGGGTCCTGCAACCGTTGGGGCGCATTCGGCATCTCTGTCAGCATCGGTCTCCAGCCAGCGCTCCAGCTCTTCGGCTAAGAGGAAGTTGGCTACCCTGGGGAAGCTGCGGGAGATGTCGGAGAAGGCCAAGCAGGAGAAGACCAAGCAGGACAGGGTGTCCGACCTACCCATGAAAGAGAAGTCCAAGCAGGACAAGGTACCCAGCCTGCCTGTGAAGGAGAAGGCCAAGCAGGACAATTGAGCCGGGCTTCCTGTGAAGGCCCAGGTATACCAGGCCAAATCGTCCGCCTCGATCGAGTTGGTGGTGCCATCCCTCTCGAAGGCAAAAGGGGCGGACCCCGTCCAGGTTTCCCCGACGACAGCCCGAGTGGCTCTTTCTCCCAGGAGTGAGGCTTCGGCCCAGCCGGTTGAGAAAACTCTGGAGAAGAGGATGCCAGACCTCCGCCTGAGACCGACCCCTCAGGACCTGAAAGGGGAGGGGAGGGGGAACTCCAACGAACGGACATTCCTTCGTCCAACAAGGAAGAGATACTTTTCATCCACACCGTTTAGGGTGGTGGTGATGACGACGATGGAAACTTCGGGTGCGATGCCCACTGGAGTCATCGTCGGGAAGACGACATGGGCGCTGGGCCCAGCTACCCTGTCCCCCAGGTACCACTGAGAGACGTCTCGCAGGATATCCTCTCGACCCTCTACATGCTGGTTTTGGAGATTCAGAGGAAGATGCCGACGGTACCACCAGCGGTACAGACATTGGTGGCCCCGTTGACACCTAGGCAGCCACTGGCGAAGAAGAGGAGACGTCCTACATCTCCATTCCAACCAATGCTTCCCCCCCGCCCCCCAAGGGGGGGGCGGGGGCGGGTACGGACATGGCGGCAACAGTCACGGACGGCGGCGGGATAGGAGACCCTCAGTCGCCACAGCCGAGAACTTCCCCCACCGGATTGTTAGGCAGAAACCTGTGCAGTTCCCTTAGGGACCACTGCAAAAGATTTAGGACTACAGGTGGTTGGCAGTAAACCCAATTGGTAGCAGTCTGTACCACCCAGATTTACCTGGTAGCTGTGGCTGAGCAGTCAGACATCTCTCAAGATGAGTTACGCAGTATATAGAGTATACACAATAGGTACAGAGATACAGTAGCACAAGCAAACACTGACCAGAGCTTTGGTGTAAAAAGTATATCATTATTTATTTAAAGACACACTTGTAAATTACACTAGCACAAAAAGAGATAAGTAAATTCAACACACAGTCACTATTATATATATACAACCCTAATTACTTATTAGACAAGTCTTGAGAAACACCACTTATTTTCAGACAGAGGTGAGCGCTTAACCTTAGATGGCACTCTAATAAGTTATCAGAAAAGGGAGGGAAAAGGCAAAGTTATGAAAGCGCACAAATTTCAATACTTTTCAAAGAACTACAGTGAGGCAGGTTAGGCAAAGTCTACTGGGGAGCAAGGAAGTTCAAATGCCAGGCCCACTCTTGGAGAGAGCAAGCGAAATGTGTCCAGGATCACACAGTGGGTTTATGCCCAAAGAGTCTTTGTAAATAGTTCACAAAAGATTGAGAGCAAGTCAGGAAAAGTTAGTTAACAGGCCACAGGCTAACCCAGGGTAGAAAGTCGAGGATTTATTGTCACCCCGAATGATCTGTCGCAAGGGAAGCCTGGCGGGACACAGTACCTGAAATGGGAAGAACGCTCCAGCGGGGGCAGTTGTTCCTGGCAGCGGGTGCAAGTCGGTGTTTCGTCCAGAGGAAGAGGAGGTCTCGACGTGGAGGAAAGATGAAGGTCGTTGCACTGTCAGGGAAGAAACCAGCCGTGGAGTTTTCCGGTTACAAGGTACTACCCTTTTCTTCGCGGTAGTGGTAAACCATGGTATTCCGGTTGCTGGGGTGCTTGGCACGGGCAAGGCGGCCACGAGATGGTCCAGGAAGGCGAAAAGACTGGCAAACTGGTTATCCCCACCAGACAAAGGAAGAAGACTCTCCGGACTGGAGATCTCCTCTGTCGTTGGGAAAAGTGGTGAGACGGTTCAGCAGGTCTCCACCGGTGGTGTCGTCGTTGCAGGTCGGCTCGGCTTCTCCCTCCTCGGATTCTTTAGGTCCTGTGGCGACTTCTGAAGTTCCAGTCCCCAAAGCCCTGCTTTTATGCAGAAAACCCCCATTCATTCAGCCTAGCTGTCACTCAGACATGCTAAGTGGTGAGCCGGGTGGCTCACCACTTGGGCCAATCACACAAAAGTGCGACTTGAGTTGCCGAGGCAACTCAGTCCAGGGTGCCTAAACCCCCTCCCACACCCCATGTGGTACCCAGACAGAGTGGCACCACTTTTGGAGGCTTCTGTGGAGAAGCCCGCCAAAAAGTGGAACAAAGGGCTCGACTTGGGTTGGAGTCACAGAAGCGAGCACGAATGCCATTTTGGAACCAAGTTTCGGCAAAAACTACCAACCTGTGAATTTATATTAATTTAATAAACCAGCGGTATGTCCGAGGCTATTTTAAAAAGTGGTAGCCTCGAACAATGGGAAAATCCCATAGGAATATATTCGTTTTCGAATATAAAAAGTAGTATCCACTGCCACCAGCCAAAACTCGGTCGGGGGGGACTGGACAGTGCCCCCTCGAACAAGACCCCGGGGCAATCGAATTGCCACGACCAGTACGTCCACAATATGATGGTTTGTACTGGTTCTGGTCACAAAATAAGACTAGTAAAGCCAATGGTGACTTTACATGCCCTGGGAGACCGTAGTCAGTCCCAGGGTATGGAATCTGTTTGGGGGTCGCTACGACACCCTGGGTTACTGCACGGAGGGTGCTGTGTAACCCACATATCAGAAACACATGAAACCCTATGGGGGAAAGGACCCCATAGCCCATAGAACACATACAAAGTCAAAGGAACACCTCAAATCATGTCTAAGAGTGGGAAAAAGAGTCTCACTCTTAGCAGGAGAAAAAAAATAAACCCCAAAAAATCCAGCAAAGCTGCTGGGGGACTAGTTTTGGGAAATTAGCCTTTACAGAGAATTCTCCCTAACACGGATGAGGTGGGCTCCTTTCATTCCATGATCACCCATGCATCAGAGCTTTTACACCTCAGCCCCGAGGAAAAGGACGGTTTCCTGTATCAGTGCCGGGAGGCGAAGAGGAAGACCATCCTGTCGGTTTTGCTAACGGACAACGTTTGGGATGAGGGGCTGGCCCTGCTGCAGAACCCCACCTCAGCCCCAGCGATGAGAGACAGGCTCGAAAAGAAATACAGGGTGCCTGAGTCGGCACCCAAGTGCCCGAGGTCTCAACCACCGCCGGACTCAGTGGTCTCGACGTCGCCAGGAAGAAATCATTGTGTGCAGAGTCTTCTTTGTTGGCCCCTCCGGACAATGAGGGGAAGAAGTTAGATTCCATGGGTAGAAAGGTCATCTACTCAGCAGCGACGATGGGGAAAGCGGCAAACGCCTTAGCGATCATGGCCAGATATGACGAGGAGCTTTGGTACAGAGGCTCCTCTCCTGGAGTTCCTCGGCGATGACAATCAGGTCGAGGCTTTGGAGATCCTCCAGGAAGGCGAGGTGGTGTCCGATAACACCATCACAGTAGCACTGGACATCGCGAACACAGGTTTCCGCCAGATGGGCAACAGGGTATGCCTTGGCGGTTGCGGCTGGTTCAAGGCCACCAACTTCAGGCAGGAGGTCAAGACGAGGGTCTTGGACATGCTGTCCGACGGAGACAACCTGTTCGGGAAGGCCGTCGATGAATCCCTCCAGGCCATCAAAACCAACATGGAGACGGCCCGTGCTTTGGGCACCCTGCAGTAACACCGGCCGTCCTTTCGTTCCTCAGGAGGAAAGTCCAGCAGGTCTACAAAGGGTTTCGGTGGGGGCTCTTCCTGTTACCGCCAACCCTTCTGCTCTTCGACGCAGGAAGCCAACAGGGGTCGCTCCAAAGCCTTCAGAGGTGGCTGCCTTCGTTGTCAAGGCCCCCAAGGCAGACTGACAACCTCCAAGCTAGATTGAACTGGCCAGGACATCGGGCCCCCACCCATGCACGCCAGTTGGAGGCCAGCTGGTGAACTTCATCAGCGTGTGGAAGACCATCTCCACCGATCGATGGGTGGTGGACGCTCTCGCGACTACCACTGGTGGCATGTCAGGAAAATCGCATCCCTCAGCTGCTGCTGGAAGTTCGGGCCATGTTAAGAAAAGGGGCAATAGAGCTGGTTCCGGAGTTTACTCGAGATACTTTCTTGTAAGAAAGAAGACCGAGTGCTGGAGGCCCATTTTTGACCTACGACGGGTGAACAAGTACATAAAGTCCCAGAAGTTCAGGCTGGCAATGCTGCAGCATGTGCTCGGCCAGCTGGAGCAGGGAGACTCTGTCGTCGTCCGATTTAGAGGACGCTTACTTATACGTCCTCCTTCACGAGAAGCATCGCATGTTCCTGCATTTCATCATCTGAGGGACGCATTACCAGTTCAACGCTCTTGCCTTCGGACTGACGTCGGTGCCCAGGGTCTTCACCAAGTGCCTAGCTCCTGTGGCGGCCCATCTGCGTCTTCAGGGGATCCATGTGCACCCTTACCTGGACGATTGGCTCATCCGGGCCACGTCAAAGGACATTGCTGTCGACCACACAGCGAGGGCCATTCGGCTGCTGGTAAAACTGGAATTCTCTGTGAATTATGCAAAGTCCTGCTTGACTCCATGGCAGGACGCGCTGTTCCTGCGGTCCGGGTTCAAAACGGTGTCATGCCTGGCATCTCCGTCGGAGGAGAAGATATCGTCCATCTTGGGCATGGTGCAACGGCTGTTGTCACTGAAGATCACTACGGTGCAGACGATCAGGTCGCTGCTCGGCATGATGTCATGCATATACCTGACTTGGCTCTGCAGGTTGCGGATGCGCCCTGTGCAGGAATTCCTCGATGCCCGTTGGGTTCAGGTGTCCGGAAGCTTCCAGGACAAGATTGCGCTAGACGCGGAGTTCCGTCAAGCGATAAGGTGGTGGGGCGTGGGCTCCAATATCGTGGAAGGCACAAATTTCCAGAGCCCCCATACCAGGAGACGGTCACGATGGACGCTACTCTGGTAGGATGGGGGGCCCACATCTGACATCTTCACGCCAGAGGCCTGTGGCTGCCGGAAGAGAAGACGCTACACATCAACGTACTAAAACTACGGGCAGTGTTTTGGGCCCTCAGGTCGTTTCTGACATCCTCAACGGCAAAGTGGTGAGGGTCTTCACGGACAATACCACCACAATGTTTTACATCCGGAAACAGGGGGGCACCAGATCCCCAGTGCTCTCCAAATGTTCACTGTGAGAAACCAGAAGTCCACGGGGATCTGTCATTTAGGTGGCCAGGACACGGCCATCGCGTTTGGATCCAGTTCCTGGGGCTGGACCAGTGCAGAAGGATCACCTGGGTGAGGGGTCTTCAGTATCCCCTTCCATGTAACACCTTTACCCTATCATACCAGGTAGGATATTTATGAACTCCACCCCCCGGCCCACTTTACAATACAAACACTTTCTCGTGGAAAGCCCCATATGAGAGAAAACAGACTAACACCCGAGCAGTATACCTGATGTGTCCCAATACAATGGTAGGTGAGGTCAGGCAATTACTGATCATCACACACACACCTAACTTCCATTACACTTCGCCACTCGGATAAAAGGCAGAGCACGAGAGCAGACTCTGAGCAAGGCAAAGCACAGCAGTTTCAAGACGGCAGCTGAGCAAGAGAGGAAAGACGGCAAAACCGAAAGGGGATCGCAAAGAGCAAAATTCTTTTGGTCTTTTCAACAAGGAACTGTTACTTTCCAGAGACCTCGAGAATAGAAAGCGTAAGAACAGGAAACCAGGCTGAAGAATTCTGTATTGTGTGTCAGATACCCGTGGTCCTCCTGCATCAATTATCAGGGTGGGGAGAATAAGCAGCTGCCGTGGTACTGTCTTTGGCTCCAAGAACAAAGCAGCTTCAGTGAAAGGTGAGTTGGGGAGACCAATACAAGACCGGTCTGTGTTGAAGCCAAGGTTGCAAGCAGCAACATTGTATGGCGAGCACTCGAACGAACATTGTTAAAACGTGTGTGATAAGAGACGCAAGTGAAGTTGAACTACTTTGAGTGGTTGAACTTTAAAGCAAGCTACAATACCTTTGACAGTGTGGTCCGACACTGTGTGGGTGCTCAATCGAAGGTCTCTGTGAGGTATCCAGCTTAGAAGTGACAAAAGTGGATACATTTGGTCCGTGTTCGGCGGAGGGAAACCAATCGAAAATAACTAATACATGTGAATCAAAGTGGTCTTGCGACTGGTCAAGCAAGTCTTCTTAAATTTTTAAAAAAAATGTTTTTATGAAGTAGAGAACGTTTGGAAAAGTACATGAATCTGATCCAAGCCCGGCAGTGGGAGACCAATTGAAAGTTTTGTGTTAAAGTGGGTCTGAGTCTGGCGGAGGGGACCCGGGGTGAACAGTAAAACACCCAAGAAGTTGTGCAAGTGAAAATCCTTAGAGGAAAGGCACTTTAATGTTTTGTCGTGTTGCATTAGGCCTTCTGAAATAAGAGACTTTGAATGGCAAAGAGACTTTGGCACACAAGGCCCTGATGTGGATGTTTTTAACTGCATCCTCGTGTTAGAGAAGCCAAAGAGTGTGCCGCCTAGTTCAGTGCTGAAAACGTGGGCAAGGGAAGCCAGCGGCTTGAATATCCTGACATCTAATTTATTGAACACTTTTCTTTTGCATAACATTGTTTCCCACACTATTTGTAATTAAAAGTAAGGATTGGCAATAGGTTTATTAGTATAGGCCCTTTTATTTTGACGGACTACGTTTATTATTTAATGGTTGTAGCTTGCTCTCATCTTTCGATGTTACCCTTGAACTGTGAACACTTGCGGTCTGTCTGTTTGATACCATGCCTTCCTTGCATAACTCCAACAGTGTTTATAAACGATTACAGAAGTGGGTGTGTGTGAATTTCTGATGTGTTCGTTCACACCCACGAGGCCTCTATGACCATGTTTGATCTCCACAATCCTACCAGTGCAGCCCCTTTGCTACACACCCCCACAGGTGCGAACTGTCAGTCATAGCGGAGGGGGGCTGGATGTGGATGGGGCGAGTGCATTAGATCTGGAACACAGTCAAAGGACATAGACATATGTTGATTGCAGGGACGGGATCTTCAAAGGGGAGTCTGGAGACACCGGGTCTGAGATGGCCATGTGTCTAAGGGTCCCCATGCGAAAGAACCCTTCGTTGTGTACATGGTATTCGGCACCTTGAGCGTTCCCATCCTCCCAGCCCCCTTGGAGGCACACGCACACAGGTGCGGACAGCCATTGATACCGTAGGGGGGATGGATCTCGATGAAGAGAGCGCGATAGGCCAGTAAATATGTCAAAGTACACCAATCTTGTAGGATGCTCTTAGATGTTTGGACTTGTTGAGTACTTACAAAAAGTTTCTAACAACGGTTCAGATTAACTCATTTTTTTTTGTAATAGTTCGGTAAAGTTGATGGCAATGGCACTACAAATTATACTGCTGCAGTCGAGGTACTGTCTGCATAAATCGACTGTATTGACTTTGACTGTGTTCCAGATATATCACAAATGGCTTGAACCACACAGGCAGATATTACTCATTGAACGCGAAATCCCAGTCTTCCATGAATCCACCATGTAAAGACACGAAATGACACAAGTCTTTACCACCTGTGTAAGAGAAACAGAAATAGTACACTTGAATTAACCAAATAATTGAATTTGTTATGTTTACACTACCTTGTAAAATGTAAAGCATTGTTATGCTTTAAAAAGTACCTTTTCGTACAGAGTACTGACAGTAATTGTGATTTCAAGTAGGGATCAATTGGAATGTGAACCCACATTCCAACAAAAACAGTTTGGGAGATACTTCCTAGTGAAAGAAACATAATTGTTCGGACAATAAATCTACAGATTAGAATGAGTAATGTATTCAATTTACAGAAACACATTTTTGTCGGCGATCCATCAAATTTATATTGATGCAGGAGAACAACGTATTATGTTAGCCGTCTCTCGTTCCTCAAACACACAACATATATAGAGTGAACTTACTCGATACTTGGATTACGAGGGCAAACTGTAGCTCGAAGTTCGTGCATAAGAACCATCATCATTAGCGAGAACCATCATCATTAGCAACACAGATCTTGTAATGCACTCGGCCCTGAAGTCATACAGCTTGGTAACGCAAAGCATCGGTGTCTTCTTTGGCAATGTAGTCCAAGCAACCAGAGCCAGAGTTTTCTCTGCAACAGCAGTTCTCCCCCAGAGTAGGCAAAAGCTCACAACGATGGCAGGTACACCAGGTGGAAACGTGTTCCATGCGACTGGGTTCAGGCTCCAGTGATTGATGCTCATGACTTTCATCGGAGTCCACATCATCTCGACTTTTTTCTCTTTCAAGTATTTCCTCTTCTGAATATTCGGGCTCGTACAGGTAAGGCTGAATTGTTGCCATAGTTCCTGAATAGTGAAGAATCGACAGTGAGGTAAATAAAAAATGTTTAGTGTAGTAAAGAAAAGAGGGTTCCCATTAATTGAATGTTAAAGAAAGACAAGCGAAGAAACAGCCACGTTACAAAAACACATTTTGAAAAGACCAGATTAATAGTATTAATAGGATTAAACCTTTAAGCTTTGCAAGGACACATGTTTGAATATGGTTTGGTAAAGACATTTGCCAATAACATAAGAAATGAAAGACTACTGAGTTAATACATTTTAGGCAGTATAAGTACTGGTTGAAGAACGATGGATGTATGATCTAAAATACATCCCCGATCGATTGGGCCAATACAATTTCTGACCGGTCTACCCCTTTAATCTTACTCATATCCCTCCCCATTATGTTGACTGGTGTCTGGTGTGAGTATTGAATGGAACCAAATTTGTAGCAACAGAAAAGCATTGTCCGTTCATGGCAACGACTGGCATTGGGTAGCTCCCTTCCCTAACACAGGATCTGGTCACCTCTGTATCTACAAGGAAGGAGAATGTTTTGTCACCTATGGTCATGCTGACTCATGATTCCTCTAGTAGTTTGGGTGTAACAGATGGGATTGAACACATGAAGTCAGTCTGTGAGCTGTCCTGTTCTGGGTAGAAGTTGGTCACTGTCACGTGAAAGGATTCCTTCCCACTACCGTCACATTCTCTATTCTGGGTGTAGTCATCTGTGCTCCCGCAACTGCATTCCATGTAGCCGTGGCGTTCTGTTGTATTGGCTGTTGCATCTATGTTCGTGGTGTCTGTTTGGGTGCTTGCTTTGGTTGTGTTGGTGACTGTTGTGCTTGCATCAGTGCTTGTGCTAGTTGCATTTGCGGCACATATGCCTGATACTGTGTGTGATCTTGGCCATAATAGTCTGGTGGCCCTGCACTGTATGGTGGAGGGTAGGTTGTCTCCCCACCAGCCCCTCTCTTGGATGCTGCCAATTCTGTTACATCCCTCCCCTGCTTTTACATACCTGGGCAATGTGTCCCAGTTTTCCACACCTCCATCTGGGCGGTCCCCCATTAAACCCTCCTCCCTGCATAGCTGGAAATCCAACTCCTCTTCCTCTAGGTATGCCCCCTCATAGCCAGTGATTGTATTCTCCCCTTCCTGCAAAGCTCCCTTCAACCATTGGCTGTACTTGCTTACATGTCTTTCATGACCACTCCCTCTCCGTTTGTCAACCAGGTTCCTTCCATTGAAAACTTCAATAGTTTTTCCTGAACTAACTTTGCTTCCTCTAGCTTTCTTTCCTCAAGTTTCTTTCTAGCTTTTTCTTGTAACAACAGACAATGGTGAACTATAGTCAACTGGATCTCTCGCCATGGCTTCGCCTCCATTGCCACTAGTTTCTTCAATTGCCTCTGCACTGGCTCGGGTAACCCCTGACACAATGGACCTCATTACAAGTTCGGCGGTATTCTTGCTTGTAAAACCAGCAGGCTGCCACCGAAATTTTTCCGGCGCCTGGGAGTGGGGAAATACAGGTGCATTACAGCCCTGGCGGACCCTGTATTTCCCCATACTCCTACGTCCCGTCCCCTTTCCTCCATACTTATGGGACATCTTTCCGTCCTGTGGGACGGGACCGGAGCACTTTGTAAAAAGCATCCAAATTTGTTCCTGCGCGGGGCCCGGCACGCGGCCGTAACCCCACCCACCTTGGGTCCGCATCGCCCATCAGTCCTTTTCTCCGCACGATCGGGGCCGGACGCACTTGCATCCTTGAAGATTTTCTTCCTTTTTCCCTCTCTGGCTCTCGCTAGCGTTCATTTACTAGTCTGTCTATGTCTTTTAAACTAGATTTTCCAGACTGTTCATCGTGTCACCGTCGCTTCGCGAGGGCGGATCCCCATCCTCATTGTTTAGAGTGTTTGGGTCCGGAACACCGTTGGGACTCCTGTTTTTACTGTGACTCCCTTTAGGCCCGGGCACTTCAACGTTGGTTGGAGCGGTGGGAGGAGGTGTTCGGACGGACTTGTCCTTTGCATTTTCAGGCGTTCATCGACGAGAAGAAAAAACGCCCCGTAAGTTCTTTACTTTTCAGAGCACCCTGGCCGGGGGATACCTTCCCGGGTTCCTCTCGAGCCGGGAGGGGCGTGGATCGCTCTGTTACCGGGGTTCGCCCTGAGGTGCCTGTCGGGCCTAATAATTCTACCTGAGTTTTCTCCAAGGGTCTCCGTAAGGGGCCTGTGAACACCGGAGTACGCTCCAAGGCCCCTCCTGTGGGGGCTGTTTGTAGACCCAGTTCTACTGAGTCGTGGGGTACCGGAGCTTGCTCTGAGGCCGCTCTTTCGGCTTCCCTCAAAAACAACCGGGGTGCGCCCCGAGGTCTTGGCTGGGCTTGAGGTTACCGAACGGATGTTCGAGGCCTGTGCCAATAAGGCTTCTACCGGGCCTAGGTCCAAGGTCCCTCGTACAGAGGCTAAGGATACCAACAGTTCTGAGGGGCCTGGCAAGGCCCTGTCGGTGGCAGCGCACCGTTCCCGCTCTTGTGGTGACACCAGATCTGTTGAGGGGGCAAAGAAGAAAGTTTGTTCTTTTACCAGCAATGCCGAGGCTCTTCCTTCGAAGGCTCAGTTGACGGTTGGTATGTCGCAGAAACATTCCAGGCCTCATAGTACCGGCTCTTCCGAGGTTCCTTACGTTAAGGCTAAAATTAAGACCCCTGACCCATCGACAGGGACCCCTGCCTCACTTCCTCACATGCCGCAGTTCCCCTCAGATGAGGACAAAATGGCGGCCATTCCCGCCACGACCACGGCAGCCATTTTAGCTACTACCCCTACAACTATGCCATCGGCCCCTGGTGTAGGGTTCGGTCCTTCAGGTGAACCTAAGGTCCCTTGTGCGCATTCTTACCGGCCGGTTTATGATTGGAATGCCCGGATGCCTCTTCCGCACAATGTTTTGTTGCCTGCGGGGGCGGCTCCCTTGATTTATGTGGATACGTCGGCGGAGGGGCCGGTGTGGCACCCTTCCCCGTTACATCCCTGGATTTGTCGACCTCATGAGAGGCCTCCTCAGGTTCCGAAACAATCTCCTGAGGACGCCTTTTTCGGTAAATTTAAAGCGCTTATGCGCACCGACCCCATGAGGGAATATTTCAAAGGGCTTTTCAAGGAGATATGTCCACCCGCGCCTCCGGCTCCACCTGTTCCGACGGTGGTTCCGCCGGCACCTCCCTTGCCCGTGGTGCCTCGCCCTGCGCTTACGCCTGTGCCACCATTGTCCCCAGTGGACAAGGCGGTGCTTGACACGGCTCAGCAGGATCCTGACCTGTCAGATGACCCTCAAGGCGATCAGGACAAC
Organism: Ambystoma mexicanum; assembly: GCF_040938575.1. Lineage (NCBI taxonomy): Eukaryota > Metazoa > Chordata > Amphibia > Caudata > Ambystomatidae > Ambystoma > Ambystoma mexicanum. The sequence goes on from NC_090921.1 coordinate 392,330,660, forward strand.
GAGGACCTTCCCCGCTCTATCAGAGCTTTCCATGACCGGGTACTGGACATGATGAGTTTCTTAGATGTTCCGGTGCCCGAGGCACCTGCTCCGCGGGAGGGCGTGCTTTCTGGGGCGTTCACCTTGTCTCCTTTGGAGCGTACCGGCCTGTTCTTGCAGAAGGACGTTCTGGCCGAGGTCCGAAGAGTTTGGGAAAAGCCACACTCAGGACTTTTTGTCAATAAAAAGATTGACGCGAGGTACAGGCTACATTCTTCGGAAGAAGTGGCCTTGTCTTGTCCGCCTCCCTCCTCCACAGTGGTGGCTGCGGCTATGTTGCAATCCAGACCTGCAGCATCCTCCTCCGCGACGGCTACTCAGGTCTTGGGAAAGGAGGACAGGCTCCTGGATTCCCTAGGGAGGAAAATCTTTGCCAATTCGGACTTGCAGCTCAGGCAGGCCAATGCAGAATTGATTTTGGCGGGAGCTAACATGCGGATGTGGAGAGGTCTGTCAGAGTTTGAGGAGCACATTCCAGTCGAGAAGTTGGAGGATTTCAGAAGAGGCCTTTCCGATGCCAGGGTCTTGGCCCAGGATCTCCTGGAGGCTGCGGCTCATCACATAGACACCTCGGCTCGGGGTCTGATGCTTGGGGTTGATACCTTGCGGCAAGCGTGGCTACATGCCACTAATTTCTCCAAGGAGGTGCAAGACAAGGTTCTGGACCTTCCATTTGATGGTAAGGAGCTTTTTCACTCTTCTATTGATGTAGAGCTCACCAAAACCAAAGACAGCACTCAGACGGCCAAATCATTGTCTGTTCTGGTTAAAGCTCCCTTCAAGGCTCAAAGGCCGTTGTCGCAAGGTCGACCTTCCTCTGGTTTTAGGGGTTTCCTCGACCGCAAATCTCGCAGAGTGGATACTCCTGCAGGGAATAACCGCCGTAGACAACAGCGTACGTGGTATTTCTCCCGCTCCTCAGCCTCCTCATCAGGTTCAGGTGGCACCGCCACCGATAAACCTGCCAAATGAGGATTTTCCACGCTTGCACGAGATCCCGGTGGGAGGACGCATTGCGTCTCATTGGGAGGCGTGGCAGGCCATCACAGAAGACAGATGGGTCTCGTCAGTCGCTCGAGCGGGCTTCCGCTTACCTTTACCCCTTACCCCACCCCTCAACCCTCCTTTTCAGCTGTCGGGCTCACCCTCCCTCAAGGCCGAGGGTCAGAAACTTCTGCTCCTCAGAGCTGTGGAACCCGTTCCCCTTGGGGAGCGAGGGGAGGGCTTCTACTCCCGGCTGTTTACGGTGCCCAAACCAGGCTGGCCCGCGCACCATCCTAGACCTTTCCCAGTTCAATCTTTCCCTACCCCAAGAGAAATTCAAGATGATCACGACCGAGCAGATTCGCTCCTCGTTGCAGACGGGCGATTCGCTCAGCGTGGTGGATCTTCAGGATGCGTACATGCATATCCTGATTTGGAATCCACACAGGAGGTACCTCTGTTTCTCTTTGGGAGAGGAGCACTTCCAGTTTCGGGTGCTTCCTTTTGGCCTCATTTCGGCGCTGCGTGTCTTCACGAAGATGTCGGTGATTGCGGCCTATCTTCGTCTCCAGGGTATCCATGTGTATCCCTATTTGGATGACTGGCTCCTACGCAGCCCTTGTCCGTTGGCAGCAGCGGGCAACCTCCAGTCTCTCCTTCAGCTCCTGTTCCATCTTGGGCTGTCGGTGAACTGGCGGAAATCCTCCATGACGGTCTCACAGGACCTGACTTTCCTGGGTTTTCGTTGGAACACGATAGACTGCCGAGTGTATCTGACCAGGGACAGAATGGCAGATCTGTTGGCCACGTGTCCGATGTTTACGCAGTCGGAGAGCATGTCGGCCTGGTGGTTCCAGAGGCTTCTGGGCCTCATGGCCTTGTGTGTACTGGCTCTTCCTCTTGCTCGTCTCAAAATGAGACGGACCAGATGGCTCTTCGGAGTTCCTAGCGTCAGGCTGTGGACCCCGATTCCAAGCGGATAATGATTCTGGATTCCATGAGAGTGGACCTGGACTGTTGGTGGTCATCTCTCAGCAACCTGTCAGCGGGCGCGGGGTTCCAGGACCCAGCCCCCATGGTGACGATCACGACAGACTCCTCCCTTTTCGGGTGGGGTGCAACGTTAGATCTTCTTCAGGTCTCGAACCTCTGGTCACCTCAGGACAAGCTCCTGCACATAAATCATTTGGAGCTTCTGGCGATTTTTCTGGCGCTCAAGGCGTTCAGACCTCTCGTTGTCAACAAGGTGGTCCGCATAAGAACGGACAATGCAGTGTCAATGTACTACATAAACGAGCAAGGCGGAACGAAGTCTCCCCCTCCTGTGGATCTGTCCATCCAGATTTGGGAGTGGGCCGTGCTTCATGGGGTCTGGCTGCTTGCAGTGCACACCCCGGGCCGGCTGAATGTCACCACGGATGCCCTCAGCCGGCAGACAGTGGTCAGCTACGAGTGGAAGTTGAAGGCAGAGATCCTCTCATGGATTTTCTCGCGTTGGGGCACACCGGAGGTGGACCTCTTCGCCACGGTGGTAAACAAGAAGCTTCCTCAGTACGCCTCCAGCGGGGGGCTGGAAGCCTCCTCTCTGGGGGACGCACTCGAGATCCCATGGCACAACATGAGAGCTTACGCCTTCACGCCTCTTCCCCTATTTCATCAAGCAATTTGGAAGTTGAAGAGCTCTGTCAACTGTTCTCTTCTACTGATAGCTCCGTGGTGGCCGTCCAGCTTTTGCTTCTCAGAACTTCAACACCTGTCAGTGTGTCCGCCGATCAGGTTACCAGTAACTCCCGATCTTGTTCACTAAGGGGAACAGCAGATGTGGCACCCCTCCCCACAATTGCTCAACTTGGCGGCATGGTGCCTGAGTTCACGGCTCTAGAGCATTTGGGTTTGTCTGCGGATAACATGCGCATTATCCAGGCAGCCAGGAAACCCTCGACCAGATCCCAATACAAGAGTAAATGGCTCAGGTTCTGTCATTGGTGTTTGGAGAAAGAATTGGCCCCAAGGGTGGCGACGATTGACACAGTGCGGTCCTTCGTATTCTCCCTAGCAGAGTCAGGGGTTCATGTCTTGTCCTGCAGGACTTGTCTCTTGGCGATTTCCCGCCTACCTCTCTACAGAACGGTGTTCTTTTTCGTTAACTAACCCAGTGGTGAAGAGACATTTTGCTGGCTTGACACGCATCTACCCTCCATTTCGTAGTCTCCACCCGCATTGGGACCAAAATGTAGTCCTGACGGCGCTGTGCCATAAACCCTTTGAGCCAATGGCTACGGTTGACCTCAAGTACGTGTCCTGGAAAGTGTCCTTTCTGGTAGCCGTTACGTCAGCGAGGAGAGTGAGTGAACTCCAGGCATTGTCGGTGGAGCATCCTTTCTTGGCCTTTCACAAGGACAAGGTAGTCCTTCGGACAAACCCAGCTTTCCTACCAAAGGTAGTGACCGAATTCCATCTGAATCGGTCGATTTCACTTCCGGTCTTTTTTCCGAACCCTGCCTCGGAAGCGGAAAGGGTTCTACACTGCCTGGATGTCCGAAGAGCTCTTAAATTCTACCTGGACAGGACTTCCGAGCTTCGGAGCTCTTCCCAACTGTTCTGTGACCTTCGGTAAACCCCACGGCAGGCCAGCGTCTAAGGCATCCATTTCCAGATGGATTGCTGCCTGTATCACGGAATCTTTCACCGTCCAAAAGCTGAAACCTCCTAAAGGTATCCATGCACACCAGGTGGTGCGAGGCAAGGCAGCCGCGGTTGCTTTTCAGAAGTATGTTCCCTGGGAGTCCATCGCTAAAGCGGCTACTTGGGCCTCCCCATCTGCTTTCTGTAAGCATTACTGCCTCGATATGAGCTCTAGAGCTGACGCTCAGTTCGGCCAGGCTGTGCTGAAGAACCTGTTTCAGTAAGGGGCATTTCCATCCACCCATAGTTCCTGTAAGGAGTGCTTGGGAATCTCCCATAAGTATGAAGGAAAGGGGACGGGACGTAGGAGTATTACCAGGTTACTCACCGTAGTGACCACGTCCCCATAGTCCCCTTTCCTCCATACGCCCGCCCGCCGTCCCCTCTAATAAGGTTCCTCTTATTGCTAATGGGTCTTGACCATGCGATAGAAAAGGAGTGATGGGTGATGCGTGGGGCGGAGCCAAGGTGGGCGGGGTTACGGCCGCGTAGGAAAGAGAGGAGGGACACATAAACAAAAATTTGGATGCTTTTTACAAAGTGCTCCGGTCCCGTCCCACAGGACGGAGAGATGTCCCATAAGTATGGCGGAAAGGGGACTATGGACTAGGAGTAAGGTGGTCACTACGGTGAGTAACCTGGTAATTGGCAGGCACCGGAATTCATTACTCCCCATTCCCATTGAGTCCCATAGGACTCAATGGGAATGGGGAGGACGGTAGCACCAGCACCATTCCGAATGGTGCCGGTGTTACCATCAGTATCTTCTTGCGGGTGCCGGTACGCCCGCCAGGTCAGACCTGGCAGGCGGGAAGGTAACCCCGTTCAGAAATCGTAGTTACGGGACCGTCAAACTTGTAATGAGGCCCAATATGTGGTAAAAGACAGCTATGGGAGGCCACCAGGGGGCGCAGGCAAGATGGCCGCCTGAGCTTTGAGCTCCGTACCCAGCCCCGGGTAACCAGCGGATTTCATACGAAATAAGGGTCCCATCAGCCATACGACCCCCAGCATATGCTTTGGGAACCTGTGGCCCCCCACTGGAGCCAACTCCGACGCAGAACCGACACTCCTGGGCAGAGTTCCCCAGCCCGAAAGTTAACGCAACCCCTCCCCCACAGCCCTGCACGACACGCCGGGGGAAGCTGCTGCGCTCATTCTCCACGCGGGCATCGGAGCACCTCCCGGCACACTGAGGAGGGAGCCAGCTACGGGAGAGGAGGAGGCTGCGCCACACAAAGGTGAACCTGAGGCGTTCCACTTGAGGGACTCCGGAGCTCCCCGCCACGATCCCCTGTGTGGGCCCGGCGTGGCCGCGCCTGCACGACCCTGCACGGCAGGTGCCCGGCCCCCCCGCTCACCTCACGACTTCAGCAGACGCACGACCGGAGTCCGACCCAGAGCTGGAAGAAAGGCCGGGGGGCCGACGAGGGAGTGCGCCCCCGACCCACCCCTCCCCCAACTGCAGCGATCAACAAGGGGGGAGCCCGGGTCCCCGAACACGGACTCCCCGCCACTTCGGGCGGGCCACTCGAGGGAGCTGCAGCGGGGCCCTGCGGGACGAGAGCCCGACTCCTTCCCTCACCACGCAGACCTGCAGGCGGCCTGCCAGGAGCCCACCAACGCACAGCAAGCCCTCTGCCCCTGTGGCCAGCGGGATTGGAGAGCTGGGGGGCCGACGCAGGAGAGCGCCCCTCCCCAATACACACCCTTGACGCTGGAGGGGGCACCCGGGGCACCTGAGACACTGTGAGTGGACCCCCTCCCCACATCACAAATTTGCAGAAGCAACTGGCCCGGACCCCCAGGGTTGAGAGCCCTGTCACCCAGGGAGGCCTCGGCCCCTCTTCCACCCTGGGCCGTCACGGGAGCGCGCCCCTGACTCCACGGTCTGAGGGTCACAGGAAATCACACGCTACAGGTGAGGAGCCCCCCTGGCTGACACCCCCGTACCTGCCCCGCAGGACTTGAGCCCCCGAGGGAGGGCCACTCGGAGGGAGGCTTTGCTATAAGGTGTACCAGAGGGGACATTACCCATGCTTGGCTCTCGGATAGCCACACAGGGTGCGCCCTGTCTGAGGGAGCTGTGTTACGCCGCTGCCACCACTGCAATCTTAGAACCCCCTCGCCGAGGAACCCAGAGCCCACTACCGCAGGGGCAACCACCCGATCCAGGCAAACCTGACCCACATTGAGGCGCAGACAACCACGTAGAGCGCATCCCCTTTTAGCTCACGCCCCAGCGGGCCCCCGACACTTCCGCAGGCTAAGCGGTAACCACCAACAGGTGACCAACACAAGTATCCCATGAGCTGGAAAGAAAACCTGACGAAATACAAATTCGTGGCCAACGAGGGCACCATGGCGACCGGGGGTCCCTCCGTCCCGCCTCCAGACCTGGGCGCCACCCAGAATAATATCCAGGTGATTCTGGAGGAGATCCTCAGGATAAGGACCGACATGGGTGCCAAGCTGGCCGACCTTACGACCAAAGTCACCACCTTAGAGGACCGAATGGAGGGAGTGAAAACAACTAGCTTTCCACAGCACTCCTCGAGACCCAAATGGAAGCCAGATTCCAAGAAATGCAACGACGTGAAGAAGAACTCAAGGTTGACGATATGTAAAATAGGGAGAGGTGGAATAACCTGTGCATTTTTGGACTAGTGGAGGCCGAGGGCGAAAGCACACAAGACCTTGAGGGCAAAGTACACAACATCGTAAGGATTGTCATGGGGGCGGATGCCGAGGGTGAGATCAAATTCGATAGGGTCCACCGGACGGGTGGAGGGGGCAGAGGCCCACGTTCAGTGTTGGCCCGGCTACATTATTACAGGGACAAAGCTAAAATTCTGGAGAAAGCAAGGAACCTTGGCAATATTCAATACGGAGACTCCAGGGTGTCCATCTTTCAGGACCTATCAGCCCTCACCCTGTTAATGAGAAAGAAGTGTGGCAACCTCACCAGATGGCTTCAGGGTAAGGGGGGGGTCAGATACCGTTGGGGCCACCCCTTCTACCTGGCATTTGAATGATTGGGAGAGAGACACCATCTGGTGTCTGAAGAGGACATACAACGGGTCACGGATGATCTGGTGGGCGACCAGGCGGGCCACTCCGGTGGCCGAGGAGGAGGAGGCCGGGACCCCCCAATGGGCCCCGACAGATCGGAGAAGCTCAGCGGCAAATCTAAGCTCAAAGGGGCCCGCAAGTTTAAAAAACCAGACACCCATTAACGACCTCCGAGAGCCACCCGAAACCATACCACCATCACCCTTCCGGAGGTTGAGGAAATCCTTCGACGCTAATCAATACCAGGTTGCGACAGTGATGGAACCTGGGGCCGGGGCCTGGAGGCGCCACGGCTGGTCGCCACGTTTGCGCAGTGTTTGGCCCGCCAGGTTTGAGGGCTGGCGGAAGCCTGTTAAACGTTAACTATTTTGTTGTGTTGACTCGCACACGGAGTCCGAGTTTGAAGTTACAGGTTGATGTGGGGGTTCATAGTTCCAAAATTCCACCTCGGACACTTGTACCGAGGTTTGGGTGAGGTCGACCCACATTGAATGCAAGAAATGGGATTCCCTAACATACAAAATACCCGGGGCTGGGGTTGGATTCCTTGGTGGTTCGTTGACCGACCCCGACACTTGTTGGAGGGCGTGGACGAACGCCTTACAATGCAGGGGAACGGGGGGAGAGGGTATGTGGGAGGGGGGGGTTTGGTTCAGGGGGGAGGGAGGGGAAAGACTAATGAAAGGGACAGGGGGGAGAGGGAGGGGAGTGACCAACGCAAATGTCAAAATGGAGTCACCAAGAAGGGTCCACGGGGGGAAGGGGGGAGTAGCCAGATGGAACTGGAGTCTTCTACTCCGCAGCAGGCCGCACACCAGCACTATACCAAGGGGCAGAAAGAGAAGGACTCTCTAAATGATAATGGTTGAAGGCAAGATAGGCACACTCAATGTCAAGGGCCTAAACTCCCAAAACAGAAGGTCTCTGACCAGTAACATGTTCCGTAAACAACATCTAATGGTGCTTTTCCTCCAAGAAACCAACTACAAATAGGGCAAGGAATCGCCCATCAGGGGGAGGGAAATCGGGTCCAACTTCTGGGCCTCCCACAGAAGCTCAAAGAAGGAGGGGGTGGAGATCCTCTTGAGTAAAACATTCCACCCCTCAAACAGTAAAAACCAAGAGGGGTTTTGGAGGGAGGTTCCTGGCGATCAAGGGCCCCTATGAAGGAGAGTGCATCATTCTGGCCACACTCTATGCGCCCAACTCGGGCCAGATAAGGTTTCTGACCCAAATCATGGGGGTAATGGTCAGAAGGGGCCATGATACTGGGGGGCGATTTTAATCTTATAATGGATCCCAAACTAGATTGGTGGACGGCGAGAGGAGTTGAGCCGAAGGGGATAGCTAAAGACAACCTGGTGTTGCAGACCCTCCTAAGAGAACATTATTGGGAGGACGTCTGGCGAGCGGCACATCCGGAGCCGGGGGGATACACATTCTTCTCCCCCCCCCACACCACACCTACACCAGAACCGGCTTGCTTCTAACTTCAAAGGAGGGGGGTGGGGTGGCTACAACCCCAAAGGTCAAGGCAATAACTTGGTCCGACCACAAGCTCCTGGTGTCTAGTTGGTCGCTGTCCGTGTCCCCCAGATCAACTCGCTGGCGTTGCAATTACACACTTCTTAGTGATCCAGTCTTTAGGGACTTCCTGAGAAGTGAAATGGCAGCGTACTTTGAGACAAATGAGAACGGGGAAACAGACATGGTGACAGTATGGGAGGCATCAAAGGCCACCTTTAGTGGCCTCCTCATAGCAGAGGGCGCCAGGCGCAAACGTGAAAGAGGGCTCATTGAGGCTAAGATACGAGCGGACCTCAAGATCCTGCGGGGTAGGCTCAATCAGGAGGGAGCTGACAGGGAGTCTCTCCTGGCGGAAATGCGAGAGAAACGACAAGCTTTACACACAGTCCTCATAGGGGAGGTGGTCAAGAAACTGAGATACACACGACAGAGGTACTATGAGAAGGGAGACAGGGTGGGGACACTCCTGGCGCGCAGAGCCAGGGGATGCAGATTGCAGAGGAGAGTCGGGCCTATTAAGGACAGGGAGGGTATTATGCTTAACAAAAAGGCAGAGGTAGTAGGCTCCTTTGCAGATTTCTACAGGGACCTCTATGCGAAACAGGGGGGGAAATCGCTGGAGGAGATCCGGGCATACCTGGAGGAATACCTCCTACCCCGCTCAACGGAGGTTGAATTGCAGGATCTTGAGGGGGATATAGCGGTGGAGGAGGTTGAGGCAGCCATCAAGAGATTGAAAGTGGGGAAGGCCCCGGGGGGAGACGGGTACACGTCAGATTTCTACAAACAATTCCAGCCCACATTGATGGAGCCCCTAGCCAAACTATTCAATCAAATCCGAAATAAAGACACGATCCCCCCCACCTTCTTGCAGGCCCTCATCACGGTAATCCCTAAGCTAGGAAAAGACCCGATGGAGTGCGGTTCCTACAGACACATTTCCCTCCTGAACCTCGATGCCAAGATCTTTGCCAGGATCCTGGCCACCTGCCTGGAGAAGGGCCTCCCCCGCCTGGTTCACCCAGACCAGGCAGGCCTCAGATAGCATGCGCAAAACCCTCCATGTGTTACATTCAAGGGAAACCCGGGATGAAGGGGCTCTACTGTTATCCCTGGACGCAGAGACGGCCTTCAATAGGGTGAGCTGGGCGTTCATGGGGGAGGTTCTGTCGTTAATAGGGATGGGCCAGAGGTGGTTGGGATGGATGGCAGCACTGTATTCCATTCCCATGGCTAGGGTTGCTGCCAACGGGATGGAGTCGGAGTCCTTTCCCATGGGGAGAGGAACAAGACAGGGCTGCCCACTATCCCCCTTGATATACGCCCTAGTTATGGAAACCTAGGCGATCCCGGTGCGTAATAATGAAGCTATCACTGGAGTTCCCATTGTAAGATCAGCTTGTTTGCCAACAACGCTCTCCTATATGTCACCAAACCGTCACAAACGATCCCACACGTGTTACGGGCCTTGGCGCGCTATGGGGACCTCTCAGGGTACAAGGTTAACCTAGGCAAGTCTGTGGCTTTCATAAGGGGTCAATTGCCAGAAACTGAGATAAAATATGTGGAGGATCTCCCCTTCCAGTTGCAGAGAGGTGGATTCCGACACCTGGGAATCCAAATCACATCCAACCCGGATGACCTCTTTTCGAGTAACTTCACCCCACTGTGGACAGACGTCAAGAGAGATATAGAGAGGTGGGCGGCCGCGGGGTTCTCATGAATGGCATGACACAATCTGATTAAAATTATAGTACTCCCCAAATTCCTGTTTCTCTTCCAGATGCTCCCCACCCAGGTGCCTAAACCTTCCTACACTGAATGAAGCGTACCTTACTCGGGTTTCTCTGGGCGGGAGGATCTCCTACGATGTCCTAACGAGGTCGGAGGAGGACGGAGGGGTGGGGTTCCCGGATCTAGACACATACTACAGGGCATCCCAGTTAAGGATCCTTGTTGACCACTTCAACCCTAGGACGGAAAAGCAGTGGGTGGCCCTGGACAATAGGCTACTCGCCCCAGTCATGCTCGATGAATGGTTATGGGTCCCAAGAGCACGCATCCCCAGGCGGGTACTGGATCACCCGGTACTGGGGGTCCTCTGGTCCGTCTGGAAGGAAGGGAGTTACTACAGATGGCTCACAACCTGGCCTTCCCCATTGAGATGCATCTGGGCCCCGCCGTTCCTGGCTAAAGTGGCGGAACCAGCCGCCTACCAGAGGTGGTACGAAGCGGACCTCGTCAGGGCTTGCCACCTGTGGGTGGGAGGGTCCTTCATGCCTCTTCTAGATCTTGAGGAGGCCCTGGAGTTGGGTAAACTGTCGCCATTCCGCTACCTCCAACTCAAGGGAGTTCTCTCAGAACCCTCATGGGGTGACACCCTCAGGAGGGACCTAACGGACTTTGAGAAAATGATCATCTCCACCCGAGGTTCCAGGGGGGTAATATCCTGTCTATATAAGCTCCTCTTGTTCTCGATACCAAGGGATCCCCCCCGGCACGGACACAATGGGAGAAAGACCTGGGAGTGGCAATAGATGACAAGAGGTGGACCAAGATGTGCTTCCTGGCCCACCGCTCAATGACCTCCCCCCAGTATAGACATCAAGCGCTAAAGGTCCTACACAGATGGCACTACCCCCACAGAGGATATCTAGAATGAGTGAGGGTCATAGCCCGGGCTTACGACCCTCACTGTTGGAAATGCCGAAATGCAATAGGTGACTACATGCACATGTGGTGGTCCTGTCCTAGGGTGCAGTCATATTGGGGGGGAGGGCCTGTCCTGGATTAGGGGGTGGACGTAATCAGTAGACCCCAGTGCCCCTGGTTGCTCCTCTTTGGGATCGAGGTAGGAGATGATCAGGAGGACACCCAGGGACACATGCTTCAGGTTATGCTGGTGGCGGCCAGGAGCTGCCTGGCCCAAAAATGGAAGAACCCACATATGCCCGAGGAGAAGGAATGGGTTACCAAGGTTCGGGCGATATACGACATGGAGTTCCTAACGCATGTCCTAGATGAATCTAGATCCAACATTGAGGAACTCTGGTTCCCTTTTTTGAAAAGTACGAGCGCCCGGCCTGAGGGGTGAAACCCTAGCCCACGGTCCTACCCAAGCCTCAGGGCACGACAAGGCGGGGACACCACAGGCACTAACTAAACAAGGCATGCTCCCCTTCAGGCGGTGCCACCAAGTTGAGCCCAAGACTGTGTGCACAGAACTATTCGACAGTCCGTGTCTGTAAATGCTTTTTTGTGGGCCTGCAAGACAAATCTGAAACTGACATTCGATCACCGGCTATAGGGAGAAAAGGGGGTTGGGGGGATAAGGGTTATTGCTAAAATGTTCTTTAAGGGTATGCATTTGATTTGAAGAGTTAGGTTTGCTGTGATAACCTAAAAATGACAATAAAAACTATATTTTAAAAAGAAAGACCGCTATGGTTTGGTTTCACGGTTCACGACTCTCAAGACACCAATGCCCTTGAATCTCTTGAATGTATGCAACTGGGTCTTCGTCATCACGCATCTTGCGTGTCATGATCATGCTCATGTCTGAGCTGCCTAGATATTGTACTCTGGAGCGCCCTTCATACAGCTGCCCTGCAATTATTAAATGGTGCTCTGCCATGAGCCATGTTCTTTGCAGTCACCCTGTAATATCCTGCCCATTTCCAAAATGTCGCTGGCTCTCTCCCAATAAAGGCAGCGAGCAAGCTTTTTATGTCGGCCACTGCTAACTTCATCCCCGCCATCTTTCTTTCTAGCTCATAAATCCATTTTCCACCCCTGATAACGTCTGCAATTTATATTGCAAATTATCTTTGTCCCTTTGTGGCCATGGTATGTATTGCGGCTGCCCCCCCCCCTTTTTGTATAACAATGGGAATTGTGTTAATTGTGCAATATGTTCAGGTTCAGTTACGCCCTTAGTTTTTGTGAAGGTACCAGTCAGGCTCACTTTCCTTCACCCTGTTAACTTTCCAAACCTCTGGGTATGTGGGGTAGTTTCTTCTGGGCTACATGATCGACCCTTTGAATACTTAGTTTCAGGCTTTTCCCCTTCTTGTTAATCTACATCGTACCACTCTATCTCCCTCTCTGTGCTCATACCCGTGGAGGGACCTCGCGCGGCTCTCCCCTCTTCCTCATTTTCACTTCCCTCCCTTTCCTCATCTGAACACATCATCCCGCCATTATCACTTTCTCTGTCTTCTCTTTCCTCAAAATCTAAACATTCTAGGTTTTTTTCCCGTTCATTCCCTAGGCTGCTTCCTCCAATAAGCTTGGTTCCCCTCCCTTTGGAGATCCGCTACACTCCTTTTCACCTTATAAATAGTAACACTGTCCCTCCTGCTTCTATACAGATTACCGACCCTCTTTCATATCGCTGCGTCTTTGTCTGGAAGAGTATGATTTTTCATTATTTCCTCCATTTCTGTAAAGCGCCGTTACCTCGGGTGCCGATCCAAAACCTCCCTTTCCAGAGTAACCTTGGCATGGTCTATGTAGTTTTGTCTGGGCTGTTCGGGCTGAAGTTCCTGCTAATTCGGAGAGTCGATCCCCCCCCCCGCAGCTTTGAGGTTTCTTGATGCTTCCCATCATTCCTCGAAAGGAGCCACTCATTCTTGTTGCATTTCTGCATTAAGCAAGCTTTGTGTATTCTTATGCATCTTGTATTTCAGCATATGTTGGGAGTATGTGTTTTCTAGTGTCTATTGGATGCAGGTAACATTCTTCATGTCGAAGTGCAGTTTGACCTATTGTCCGCCTATCTTCGTGGTAGATGCACCTTCAATCTTTCCTAAACACACACCGGCCTTACATGTTGTTTGCTAACTCACTGGCTGTGTGCATTCCTTTCTTGTCTTTGCAGCTTTAATTCACGAGTCAAGGTTAATACCACAGGCTTGGCCTCGCCTCCCCAAATCTGTCGGTCCCCCGGGAGGGTTGCTGGCGTCCTTGAAACACAATGCAGTCTTGTTGTCTGGAATTTGGTCTTCTCCGTGTATCTTTCACGGCTCTTTGGAGGCAGCAACCTCCTAGAGGGATTTCCTGGGTTTCACTACCCTTTTCTCTCAACCCTCGATCGGTCATTCTGCTCCAGTGGGTTCACCTTTACTCCAGAAGTTCTGCCCCTTCTCGTGTTCCACCTTAGTCGGAGTGTCTCTCTCTGTTCCACTTTTTATCCGTATGAGGAGAGCTAATGGGTATCCGATGTATGTGATTGAAGTCATGCGCCTTACTTTTCCTGACCTGATTAGCGGGACATGTTCTATGAGATATGTAAGGGTTGGTCTCTTTACAGTGTTTGTGTAGAAAGGGGGGGATGGGACATTGGAGGACCCTATAAAATAGGATGGGGCATGGGTACAGGAAAGGGGACGTTATACCGCATCCCACCATCGGTTGCCTCCCAAAGACCCCTCACCCAGGTGATCCTCCCGCACTGGACCACCCCCAGTGTCTGGATCCAAAGGTGATGGCCGCGCCCTGGCCACCGTGAGACACCGTTTGGTTTCTCACACCAGGGACAGGACCAGGGTTGTTTACTCAATGGTGAGAGGTGGTGTGCTATAATCTGCGAGACATGTCCAGGGTCCAACTATCAGACCCTTTACAGAATGTTAGCAGTGCTTCGGGGTGGTCTAAAATGAGCGCCCTTGGTATTTTCAGATGCAGCACTGGCTTCAAGACCCAGAGGTCAAGGCAGCTGCGACATGCCAACTTATTTGGTTTGAATAGTTCCTTATAACACAAGATAGGTCAAGGGGACCGAAATCCAATCTATACAAAAAACTAGATGAGGCTATTCCCCGGGCCACGTGGACATATATGGAATGGTGGGAATGAACAGTCGGGAGGGAATTGATGTGGGAGGACTGGGGAAGGCTGTGGGGGCTGATCCCGAAGTTAACCAAACCAACCCAATTACAGGAATGTTAGTACAAGCTGCTCTATAGGTGGTATTACACTCTGGCCCACCTACACAAGATGTGTCCTGGGTCATCACAGGAGTGTTGGAATAGGTGTGGGGGTGATGGCACATTTGGTGGAGGTGCCCCAAAATTGAGCAGAGGTACAGGAAGCTCGGGCTCAGGTCTTTGGGGAAAATGCTAGGGTACCACCGGAGGAGGTATTACTGGGGTTGGATGAAAAGACCAGGGAGGGAACATGTGGAGGACGAAGGTAGGCACGGATTATGCTGACCTTAGCAGCAATGTTGCTTGTGGCACAGTATTGGAAGGGAGCAACCATTCCCACACTCCAAGATTGGCTTTGCAAGGTTTGGGTTTTCGTGGCACTGGAGTGGGCAACGTACGCTATGAACAATATCTTCTCCAGCATGGGGTCTGGCATGGATTCACATGCTCATGAATATTACCTGTCGTTGGGCTGGAAATCCTCAGTAAAAGAAAAAGTTTCACTTTCCCCTTAAAAATAAGTATTTATCCTCTAAACCAGTCTGTCTACTGGGTCATTCGGCCCTCATTCAGTGACAGTCCTTTCCCTAAGCCCCTCTTCTGGCAGCCATCTTCATATTTCTACCACATGCTTCAGTGTTGGGAGTCCTCGAGTTTGCTCTCCTAGCTATTTGTATGTTTTTTTGTGTTTTCAACGGATAAATTACTATTTTTTTGTTTCAAAGAAGCCTGTGTGCTCTTGTCTTCATCTGCCGACAGATGGGACCCGTTGTAGGTGAAGTTCTGTGCCCCTCAAGGGCGAAGATCCATTGAAGATTCTACAAGGCCTCTTGGGCCTACTTCGCATACTCTGACCATGACGGAGGAGAAGGAGGGAAGGTCGCTCTTCAGGCCCTGCACCATATGTGGGCTACGGAGTGTTTGTGGAGGACAAGCACCTGCAATGTTTCTACTGCCTGCACCTGGACCACAAAGAAGTAGAGTGCAAGCTATGCCTCGGTTTTTCCAAGAAAACGACGGACAGGCATAGTAGATTGGTGGCATGGCTTAATGCCAAGGCCTCTGACCTGTGCTCCGAGCAGCGTCATGCCTTGCCCAGGACAGGCCGGTCCGAGGAGCGGTCTTTTAAGTCCTTTGAGGGCGCTTCACCCGTGGGGGTCCAAGATGAGGCCAAGAGCCGCAAGTCTGAGTTCATCGGGTTCGCTGCAGAAGTGGTTCCCAAGGTGGAAAGGGCGTGATCAGCATCACCTTAATCTGAGAAGCCGCGGATGGAGGAGATGAAAGCTCCACAGCCCAAGCAGGCTCAACCGGCATAGGAAAGCAGGCTCCCACGGCTCAGTGTCCCTGCCCCCAATGCGTGACACCGCTGCAGTAACTTTGGCAAAGTCTGCAGGCATGAGGAAACGGCCCAGGCCCCGATTCAAGACCCTTTGTGGGGGGGAGAGGATGCCCCCTCGAAACAACCCTCCCAGGCCATCGCCCAAACCATGGAGGTTTCGTCCACGGACGACTAAGATCAAGAGCCCTTACATACGGTCCACGAGGATGTTGAAGAGGACGGCGGCGGCAGCGATGGCGCAAGGCCTAGTTTTCCTGTTCTGCCTACTCGGCGAGGGACATTTCTTTGGATATTCTGTCGACTCTACACACCTTGGTGTCAGAGATCTAGATGAGGATGCCTCCGGTTCTGGTACATGTGGGCCCCCAGGTCAGGTCCTGATGAACCTCCAGCGAAGAAGAGGAAGCGTCATCCGATGGCCCCATATCAACCTCCTCCACCACGTCGGGCCCCTTCTCACCCAGAAGACCAAGACACGGGTACAGGCATGGATACGACCATAGCGACGGATGATGACGAAGGCATCGTCACAGCGACAGTGAATCACCACATTTGGATGCTCCACATAGGGTGTCCCCACCAGATGAGGCGGGATCGTTCCACTCCATGATCACCAGGGCCTCCAAGCTATTCCTGGTGACTTTTCTGGATGATGATTTGGGAGGAGAGCCTGGCCCTCATGAAGAACTCTTGTGCCTGAGGTTGTAGCCATTGCAGGACTTAGTGGTGTCGGCAGCCGGCAGGAAATAGTCGGCTGACCCGTCCTCGTCGTCTTCGGTCCCGCCGGACAACGAGGGGAAAAGGATGGATGCCATGGGAAAGAAGGTGAATTACACTGCAGCGTCCACTATCAAGGCGCCCAACGCACTGGTGATCCTGGCCAGGTACGATAGGGAATTGTGGTAAAAGCTGGGACCGATCCTGGAGTTCCTCCCTGACAATAAGATGGAGGCCATCGCTCTCTTCCAGGAAGTGGAAGTGCCGTTGGATCACGCCATCTCAGTGGCATTGGACGTCGCCGACACAGGGTTCCGGCAAATGGGGAACAGTGTCTGCTTTCGTCGACAAGGTTGAATGAAAGCCATTCATTTCCATCAGGAGGTCCAAGCAAAGGTGCTGGGCATGCCCTTCGACAGAGATAATCTGTTTGGGAAGGCCGTCGACGAGTCCTTCCGGGCCATCAAGACTGATACGGAGACGTCCCGTTCCCTGGGCACTCTCCAGCATCACTGCTCGTCTTCTTTTTTGGTCCTCCATGGGAAAGTCGAGCAGGCCTTCAAAACGGTTCTCCACGTCATACCGACGGCTTTCCAGATCCTCAATGGAAGAAGCCTACAGAGGCGGTTTCCAGGCCTACGGTAGAGGACAGCGTTGCCCTCAGGGCAGGACGCTGGTGCCGAAGCAAGCCTGAACCGACCAGGACATCGGGCCCCCCACTCGTGCACCCCGGTGGGAGGCCGACTGATGAGGTTCATCAGCGAGTGGAGAAAGATAACCATGGACAGATGGGTGCTGGATATGCTTGCCCAAGAACACAACGTGGAGTTCCAAAGCAGGTGACCGCGGAACACTCCAGTTCCCTGTCGGACACAGCATATGCCTCAGCTTCTGGAAGAGGTATGAGCCTTGCTGCAAAATAGGGCGATGGAGCTGGTTCCCCAATGGTTCCGGGGCTCTGGAGTCTATTCCAGATACTTTCTAGTCAGAAAGAAGATGGGGGGGGGGGGGGGGCTGGAGGCCCATCGTAGACCTACACCATCTGAACAAATACCTAAAGTCCCCAAAGTCCAGGATGGTTACCTTGCAACATGTGCTCGGCCAACTGGAAAAAGGAGACTTCTTGACGTTGTTGGACCTGGAGGATGCCTATTTCCACATCCCCATTCACAAGAAACATTGGATGTTTCTACGTTTCGTGGTGCAGGGTCAGCACTACCAGTTCAAAGCCCTACCTTTCGGCTTAAAGTTGACTCCGAGGGTGTTCACAAAATGCCTGGCTCCAGTGGCAGCCCATATGCATCTACAGGGCATACACGTATACCCGTACCTGGACTACTTGCTGATTTGCGACTGTTCATGGGAGCTGGCTGACAGACGCACAGAGGCGACCATCCAGCTTTTGACAGATCTGGGATTCTCCGTCTACTATCTGAAGTCCTGCTTAATGCCATTGCAGAACGCGCTGTTCGTTGGCGGCAGACTCAACACAGTGTCTTGCCTTATGTCGCCCTCGGAGGTGAGGCTAGCAGCCATTCAAGGAGAGGTACAGTGGCTCTCTTCAACGAAGACGGCCGCAGTGTACGCCATCAAGTTGTTACTGGGCATTATGTCATCCTACATCTACCTTGTCCGTCTCTGCAGGTTGCAGATGCGACAACTACAGTAATTCCTGCATGCTAGCTGGATAAAGGTGTCGGGAAACTTCACAGACAAGATCTCTCTCAACGAAGAGTTCCGTCAGGCGATAGGATGGTGGGGCGTTCACTCCAACATCACCCAAGGCACGGGATTTCAAGCCCCCCCCCCCCAGACCAGGAGGCGGTTGCCACAGACTCCTCCCTGGAAGGTTGGGGAGCCCACACCGGATGTCTGCACGCCAGAGGCCTGTGGCTGCCGGAGGAGAAGGATCTTCATATCAACATCCAGGAGCTGCGGGCAGTGTTCTGGGCCCTCAAATCGTTCCTACCGTCTCTAAAAGGCAAGGTGGTGAGGATCTTCACGGATAACACCACCACCATGTTTTTCATCTGGAAGCAGGGGGACACTGGATCCCTAGCGCTCTACAAGGAAGTGCAAGCCTTGTGGCACTGGGCCGTCGAACAGCTTCGTCGTCCCTCTCCACCTGGTGGGAAGTCAAGAACACCATTGCAGACTCCCTCAGCATGGAACTGTGCTCCTGCCACAAGTGGGAACTGCCTAAGGATCAGGTGGACCAATTATTTGTCAAATGGGGCAGACCCCAGATAGATGTGTTTGCAACGGTAGCAAACTCCAAATGCCAGAGGTTTGCCTGCAGATTCCACCAGCCGAGGAGCCTAGGGGACGGGTTCTCCTTCCTGCGGGAAGGGCTGTTTCTGTACGAGTTTCCTCCATTCCCTCTCCTGATACGAGCCATCAACACACTCAAGACAGTGTCAATGCAAGCTGATACTCATCGCGCCAGCTTGGCCGAGGCAGATTTGGTATCCGGACCTTCTAAGCATGTCAGCGTCGCCTCCGGTCAAACTACCAATGGTTCCGGATCTTCTCACCAGAGAAAGAGGCGCGCAATCCTTCATCACGGACCCAGGATCGCTGAACCTGAGGGCTTGGCTCCTGCAGCCCAAGAGTTTGGAAGGTATGAGTTGCCAGCGGACTGCAGGGAGGTCCTCACAAGTGGAAGCGTTTCGCTACGTGGTGCCGGTCAAAGAAGATTACCCCTCTGATGGTCACGGCCCCACAGATCCTTCCATACTTGTTATCTTTGGCCAAGGCTGTACTGGCGCACGACTCCAAGGTACATATGGCGGCTATCTCCCACTTCACCGGTTCCCCAGGAAGATTTTCACGTTGGTCCCACCGACTCGTCAAGGAGTTTATCAAAGGACTTTTCCGATCTTTCCCGCCATTGAAGGCTCCTGCCCTGGTGTGGGAACTCAACATGGTTCTGACGGGGTTCATGGGGGCCACCTTCGAGCCTATGCACCAGACCCCACTCAAGTTTCTCTTGTGGAAAACGGCCGAAGGGTAGGTCAGATCCAGGCCCTATCCTGCAAGCATCTTTACCTGACTTTCCACGAATCGAGGTGGTGCTGGGTACGCACCCCTCTTTCATGCCGAAGGTTCAGTTGGAATTCACCTCAACGAGCCTTTGGTGTTGCCTGTTTTTTTCCCCAAAACCTTTGTCGCTGGCGGAAAGGGACATGCACTTGCTTGGCATTGCTCATGCCCTGAAGTTCTACGTGACATGCATGAAGTTTTCTGAAGACTTCACAACTGTTCGTGAACTTTGGTCATGTGAACCAGGGAAGGCCCTGTCCAACGACCGCTGCCAGGCTGGCCGAGAGCCCATTCCACCAGAACGATCGCTGCCACAACAGCGTTCCTGTCTGGTGTGCCCTTGCTGGACATCTGCAGGGCTGCTACGTGGAGGTCCATGCACAGCTTCACGAAGTTCTGCTGAGTTGACAGGGATTCCAGGGAGGAGTCCAGAGTCGCTTAGGCAGTGCTACGCAATCTGTTCGACTGAGGTGAGTCCAATCCAGAGGTAAGGTTTCTTGCTTCTGTTGAGCTTTGCCACCTCCCCTGGTTGTGCAATATTGTACTGCTATTCGTGAACATGCCAGAGACCATGTTGGAGAAAGTTTGTTACTTACCTGCAACTATTGTTCTCCAACATGGGTCTGGCATGCAAACCCTCCCTCCGACCCCTCTACAGCTCTTCTTGGTCATGCTGCCACTTTACGTGCTTACCAAATCTGAAGATGGCTGCCAGAGGAAGGGTTTAGGCAGAGGACCATCATTGGATGGGGGCAGTATGACCCAGAGGACAGTGATTGATTTAGAGGAGAAATACAGTTTTTAGGTGAAAGTTAAACTGTTTTTTTCTTGTACCGAGGATTCCCAGCCTGACGATGGGGAATATTCATGAGAATGTGAATCCATGCCAGACCCATGCTGGAGAACAATAGTTTTAGGGTAGTAACTTAAACCTTGCCCCGCTTCGCCAGAGGTTGGGGGAAGTTCTGTCTTTCTTAAAGGAAGGCTCTGGAGCCCAATGGGCCCCCAGCGCCTGAAACTGTTGTGTGTGTATATATACATATAGACAGGCGGAATAGATCATGGCCCCTTCTTCTTTCTCTTCTCCTCTCCCCTGCTGATCTTCTGGCTGTTAGGCAAAGTTTGAATGCAGTACCCTCTGGGAACACTAAAAGCAACTATGACTACAGGTGTAAGCAAACCAACCTTTGGTATAAGTATGTACTGCACAGTTTTGGTAGCGTATTGAGCAGCCAGGCTTATCTCAAGAGGGGAAATGTGAGAAGGAATGATGTTACATAGAGGTCTACAATCACAGGTGTTCAAATAAACTCTTACACTCGAGGTTTTTTGGTTAAATACTTATTAATTTATTAACCATTCAATTATAAAACATTCAATAGAAAGAGGCAATCATATAAAAACACACAAATATACTTCAATACTGTACACTCTTAAGTTTCTGAATCAGATAAGACCCTTTTGGGATTGCCCACAGACACAACCTACAATCACAGGTAACTTTAGTAACAAGAGTGCTGGGGGCATGAATATCTTACTGTTGGCATTCAGAATACTTTTCAAGAGGAGTAAAAGGCAAAGGTTATTAGAACATAAAAGGTTACAATTATTCTTAGACAGTGTAGATATTTTGAGTTCACCAGAAGAGACAATTTAATTCAGTCGGTTAGGCCAAAGTCCTAAAGTCTTGGCTAGGATAAAGCCGTTCTGGTAGTTAAATGGAAAAGTCTCTGCACAAGTTCTTAGAAGTAGTTTGTAGAAAGAAAAATCATATGTTGGGTCACAAGCTGATTAGGCCTGTGAGTTGCAAAAGTTCCAAGCACTTCGCAGTGATTGGTAAGTACTCTGTCTTGTTTTACAGTACCTTACAATAAAGAAAAAGAGGCAACTGATGAATTCTGTTCCTGGCAGTTCCTGCAGATCTCGCTGTTCCTGGGCCTCAATCGTGGGGACAAGAGGGAGGACGTCGGGGGACTCCTGCACTGCACTTGAACATTCAAAAGCTTGCAACTGGCAAACTTCGATTCCGGTAGCTGTAAGTAAAGCACAGAAACTGGTGTCCCTCTCCCTGGTTACACTGTTTCCTGCAGCACTCGGAGGAAAATGCAACCAGCTCTGAGATTGGTATCCAGGTGGCTTACTGTTGCGTTGATTGGTCCCACCAACTCAAGTTGTCCTTGCCGGGGCTTCTCTGTCGAGGTGAACTTGGCGATTCGGACCTGCAGCTGGGCATCACCGGGCAAACCACAGGTCCAGGAGTTGCAGCAGCCGTCCTCTTGAAGCTCGTCTTCGGTTCTTTCGTTCCAGTGGTCGACTCTGCCTTCCAAGCCAAGAGACTCGCCTTTTATTCAGTTCTCTCCCATTTATTCCAGCCTAGCTGTCACTCACCCAGCAGTTTGGCTGTCCTTGACAGACAGAGACAGTCAGGCAGCTAATCACCAGAGTGCATTTGGGTCTACTAGGAGACTAAGCACAGGGAGTTTTGGGCACCTCCCTCACTTCCTGCCCACCCCAGGCATTCTGGCTCCAGAGGCGGTCTTCACTCCTGAAGCCTGCCAAAGGCGAATGAACAAAGAGACCGAACTAGGTTTGGCGCGCAAAGACAAACTCTAGAACAGTGGTCTTCAAACTATTTTGACCTGGGCCCCCCTGAGCAAAATTTGGACAGGCCGGGCCCCCCCATAAATGCCAACTGGACAGTATGTACAATCGGCTATGAACTATTTTGCGCTGTCACTGCACCCTAGTTGTCCTCCGGTCCCCTCCCTGTGGACCCCTGCTTTCTGGCCCACCTCTTTGGGTCCTTTTTCTGGCCCAGTGAGCAAAGTGAAAAATCTAGGTGTCATTCTTTCCTCCTCCCTCTTTATGTCGAACCAGGTCACTTCTGTGTGCCAGTCTGCCCACCATCAGATTAGAGTCCTCAAGAGGGTCTTGCCCATGATACCAGAAGTCATCTGCCCCCCTGTGGTGGCAGCGTTAGTCCTTACATGGCTAGATTACTGTAACTCTCTTTATCTATCGCAATTGATCGGCCTTATGCAGCGGCTTCAGCGCATGCAGAACCTGGCAGCCAGGTTAGCCACTGGCTCTCCCTACGGTGCTCATCTTTCGCCAGTGCTCCATCGACTCCATTGGTTTCCAGTGGCCCAACGTGTCCATCGTGCGGTCCACGGCCAAGGAGCTGAGTTTCTGCAGTCCAAATTCCTTCGCTATACCCCTGAACGTGACTTGCGCTCCTCCGCCATTAATCTTCTTACTATCCCTAGTTTTAACCGTGAAAGGGTTGGCGGCAGGGCTTTTTCCATTGCCGCTGCCAAACTCTGGAGTAATCTTCCACTGTCACTCAGAAGCGCTCCCAACCATTTCGGTTTCAGAAGAGCTCTCAATACCATCCTATTTTAGCTTCCTCGTTTTTCTTCATTGGTTCTCCCTTCGGTAAGCAGTTTTGCTCTCCAGCGCCATGATGCCTATGGGCGACTGTGCGCTATACAAATTCAAATAACATAAAATAACTACTCCCAGTATAGTCCCAGGGCTCCCCCACCTGCTCCTATCAAAGTCGCTGGGCTCCCTCATCCCACTTCTACCCAGTCCCTGGGCTCTCTCGACCCCATCACAAACCCTTGGCTTCCCCCACCCTGTTCCCAACACAGTTCGAGGGCCAGTGGGAGCTGGTGAATTTTTTAAGTGGAGGGGAATAAATATGCAATACCGAGCGCAGCGAGGGAGCCCGAACCAATCAAGTGGGGATTTTTTAGCATAGGTCTAAAATAAAATTGGTAAAAAGCCAAACAGTTTACAGTTGGCGCTGGGGGGTCAAGGGGGAAAGCATGGTATTTTTGACTGGACATCTATCATAAAGAAAATCAGCTCAAGGGACCAAAACAAACACACAAACCTTCACACAGCAATCACTATCATTCATACGAGCACCCATCACCATACACTCACTCATAACACATGCATGCATCCATAAACTATTTAAATAAACAATTAAATGAACATAAAAGTACCTTCTGCAGGGACCTGCGTGTGGGTGCTGAAATGCCCCACTCCAGGTTGCTCTGTCTACGCGCGAGGAGGTGCGGGAGCGGCCCCCCCCTCCCCCCTGTGCTGTGCTGGCTCCTCGGCTCCTCCATAATGGGTGAGTGGGCCACTGGGTTGATGAGCCCATTATGGATGAGCCGCCGGGCTCGGACTGGCCTATAGGGTATTAGAGCAACGTCCGTACCAAAAACGCAAAATGCTGTGTAGGCCAGTCAAAATGGGTCACTCTTTTTGGCCAATGTGGGCCAGTTTGATGAGTTACTTCACTATGCAGCTAGTAGTTTTGACCATTGTTACTGAATAAATATTCTTTAATATCATAATTTGCTTACATTTTAACAAAAAACACCCCCTTGTGTACTATTCAAACATTCTGTGCCTAAAGGAATGAATATCCATTTGCAACTGCTGGACACTTTTTCATTGGTGCCTGAGCTGTTTTATGGTCCAGTCGGATCATGTGAGCCGCCCCTGCCCATATCCTGCAAACTAAAAAAACAAGATTTATTTTTTTATTTTTTTACACATCTGCTCTAGAAGAACCTTTCCAATAAGAAATGGCAAAAAAAGAAGACCAGGACCTGTTTAAACAAAGGGGGCTCAGACGCCATCTTGAAAAACATGGCTCCTGCGATTTAACGTTACCGGAGCTACGAATCATGGTAGTTCATTGGTAGTTCATTGTAAAACCACTGCCACCAGCCATTCTGAGAGGAAAGGGTAGCATTTGACTGCTACATGAGTATCTAGACATAGGGAATACCAAGTAACCCCTCCAGCACTCTATTGTAAAATAAGGTATGCTGTGTCTAGGAATTTAAACGACTAGTAAAGTCAATTTCACTTTACTTACTCTGGGAAACAGTAGTTTATCCCAGAGAAGGTATTTAAACCTTGGGAAAGCCTGAGCGGATTTCCCTGTGCCACTACACTGAGGATGCTGTGTGAAACAAATGAAAAGATGATGCCTATGGAGTTGTTTAGACTCCATAACCAAAGAAAACTCAGAGGTAAAACACATATATAAATCCTTGAGAGAGTGGGAAAAAGGCTCACACTCTCTCCAGGTAAAAAAAATCAAGTCCTCAAAATCCAGCAAAGATGCTGGGGGTCTCTAAGGTGAAGGGAATTCGCACATTTATGAGAATTCTCCCTAACACTGGCTGAATCTGAAACTGCACTGGTTACCTGGCCACCCTCTGATCTCGGGCCCAGGTCCCTCCCTGCCAGTTCACACCTGCACTGCCCCCCTGGCAACCCTGCACTCGGGGACTGTTTCTGTATCCCTACAGCCCCTACTAGCACTTGACGTCTGCACTTACCCTTGCACTTGCCACCTGCTGGCTGCACTTTTTATTTATTGGCTTTATTTATTTAACTGTCATCCTATGTACTGCACTGCCCCTCCTCTTTCCCCCTGCACTTTCCCCTCCCCTGCACTTGTGCGATCTCAATGTCACCTGGCCTAGTAGGATCGCTGTCTGTCTTCCCTTTGTTTCCCCTCCCTTGCCTTGTCACGCCTTGAAAGACTTGTGTATGCGATATAAAGGCCATATATCATATCATATCATATATGCCCATATTGGCTCTAAAGGGAGAGGGGGCAGGGAGTGGGTAATGAAGAGGGGGAGATAGTGGACAGGGGGTGGGGGTAATAATTCAGTTGTGTTCGCAGTATTTGTTTATTTGTTGAAAATAAATAAAAAAGAATATACATTTTTAAAAAATTATTTACAGGTAAATAAATTACTTTAACTAGTCTCTAGAGCAGCTTTTGTAACAAACGTGTTAAAAGCAATGGAATATACATCAAAGTTCTTCACAAACTTTATAATGGAGGATATGGGGGCACTGGTAAGTGTTGCGACTTCTCATCGCCCTTACACTGATTTTCCCAAATGACTTGGCAGGTCCAGTGGGGGTCGCTGGAGGTGGGTTTTCCCACCGTTGGATCAGTAGAAGTTTCCAAGGAGCTGCAGGTGCAAGCAAGGTTCCGGTCTGGTCCGGGAGCGGAGTGAAGCCCTTTTCAGTGGAGATATGCAGCAGGCACTGATGCAGGACTCTTCAGGACACTCTACCAGTTGGCGGACGGTCGGTTCCAGTAACAGTCACCTCACACGGGCAACAGCAAGCGTCTCAGTAGTCGCGAACAAAGGAAGCCTCACAGGACCCGTTGATGCTAGGATGCTGAAACTTGGCAGGAAGGTGACTTGTAAGTCTAGCTGGAGACCACAGAAGTTATGGGCCGAAATGCAGAATGGCAATGCTTCTAGCGCGGTAGCCCAAAACTGAGCTGGTCAGTCCACGGGGTGGTCTAGGGACACTTCCAAAGGCTCAAGGCTGCAAGATCACGAGAAGGCGTCTACACTAGTTGGTCCCACTAGTCCAAGGGGTCGAAGCACCAGCAAGTGTCTTCTGAGATCAGGTAGTCCAGCAGGGCTTGACCGGGACGGCAGCAAGAATGGTCACATGGCCTCTTCAGGTTTTGTCTTCGGGTCTCCTGTCGTTTGCACAGCTACACAGGATTATTGTCTCTACTTCTGATCTGCTGGAATGGCTGCAGGACTCCTCTTATTCTAAATTCAGGTTTGTGATCATACTCAGGCCTCCAGTAGGAAGATCTGCCCCACACATGCACACCAGCAGTGGTCCAATTGGGGACTACTGTGGGGCTGCCTCAGGCATGCACACTAGACCTACTGGCAGTAGTATGTGGTTTGGGACCAGAAAGTGCCAGCCCTCTTCCTGAGTCCATACACACATGGCATGCACTAGCCCGCGAAAACCGCAGCTTTCCCGGACAAATGTATGACCATGAAAGGGAGTTCCTGAACTGAGAAGGCAGGAAGAAGGCTAAAGAACAAGCGACCTGTGGCACAGCCATCTTAGGACAGTAGCCACAGTTAGTAGCAAAACGTGAATGAGCGAACAAAAAATGTAGCAAAAAGGATAAAAATGTAATTGCTGCCATTTGTCTGTAATTGTCTTTAGGCACAATTAAAAGTAACCAAAGTCCCTTTGGTGCAAGTCTAGTGTGATACTAAAGTACCCTGATTGCACTGCATTGAAAGATGCTGTGTGCAAAATGAAAAAGCTACCCAAATACATAACCTGTAAGAAGACAAAAGGTAAATATAGTTACCCAGTACCAACAGTCCTAAGGACTAGTCAGTTTCCCCCATAACAAAAGGCAAGTGAATTGAAGCTGAAGGCTTTTCTTCTCTGCATAAAGTCAGGACGAGATGTTAAACAAAAGCAAAACGTTTGGGGCTCCATAGAATGTGGAAGAAAAGTTATCTAAAAGAGAAGACTTTCCTAACAATCAGTTTCCCCATAACAATGATCAAAAGGCAAGTGAAGCAGAGGGCTTTACTGCCCTTCAAAAAGTCAGCACAGGATAAAAACGGCACAGAAAGAATGCGATTATTTAGGAAACTATGTAGTGAAACTTGCAAAAAGAGAAAACCTTTTCAACCGCAAAACAAAGTTAGGGCTAAGGACTTTACACCCGTTAGAGCCTATGGAGACAATGGGGTCAGGACGGGAGTGGGGGTGATGGGTGTCAGTTAGATATGTTTACTCACACCCTGTAATCTTATCCGCTCAGGGACCTCTAAGGTAGTTTCTGAAATCGCTGGGCCCCCTTTTTTGCATACCCTTGGTTCTATTGAATGTTCAGGAGGCTAGCGTGTGAAGGTCACTTTTGGCTTTTGATTTTGGGGCTGGCTACTTAGTGGTCTGATGGATCAGTTCTGCACACTGCTACTGGACTGAAAAAAGGACCACCCTACAGTGACTATCTCAGAGGACCCCAGGACATGATGCAGCTGGGCATCAGCGATGGCTACTCCGAAGAAATGGTGGAAGTTGACTCTCATAGTGGAAACAAAGAAACTGCTCCTACTAGGCCCCTTTTTGTGGTGGAGAATGCTTCTTGCTTCGTAAGTAGGGGATCTGCAGAGCCCCTAATTTCAATTCTGTGGGACGACTACTGCAGTGAGGTAGCCCAATTTGGAGGTAGCCAGCCCACAAGATGCTTCAGGGACGCGTCTAATGTCTTTCAAGTGTAGGATCCTCAAGCAGGGGTCGAGATAGGTTGTTTCCACCAGTCCACCGGTCGAAGCATTGATGAAGTCCTTTAGGAGATCTGCAAAGGAGCAGGGCATCACTGGGACGGTTGAAGAAAGTGATGCTTGCAGGCCCCAGCAACATGTTCTGAGTCTTCAGCGGAATGCTCCTCTTCGAACGGGTCTTGGCTCCAGTGATGGACTAAAGAATGACAGCAGGAGTCCCCCCTTTATCCAGAATTTAAGCAGGAGTTGCTTCCAAGCCCACCAATAGTAAGGATCTGCAACATTCAAACTGGCAGAGACTGCCCAATTCTGGCCAGTCTCTGGCCAACACATCTGCCCAGCAACAAACACACTTTGTTATGGATGTGGCCCCCACATCCGGCCACATGCGTACTGCGACTTTGCCCATGTAAGTTAGCTTTCTCTGGAAAGGGCGTACCATATATGGAAAAATCAGCTCTGGGAGGGCAGGAAGAAGGCCAAAGAACAGACGCCAAACCGGCGGCACAGCAGTTTTTGAGTACATATTACTCTAAATGGCTTTATGCAGTAAAATGAAAGTGCACAAGACCATAAAAAAGAAAAACGGTAGACAAGTATCCACCAGCTCTTCTTGGACACATCGAGTTTGTAAACAAACTGTTTTAAATCAAGTTACAGGAACAATGTCCTACCGCACTTGTAATGTGATGTATGTGGGAAAAACAAATGGAGAATATTTCCATGGAGAACAGTGTTCCCTGCACTGATAGCAATAGGGACTTATCAGTGCCAACAAAACAGATGAACCTAGCAAGACCAGTGTAGTTACAACGGCCTCAGAACAGGTTCAAAACAGTAGCTAAATGTTGGGTCATTGATCTCTATGGAGGGAAATCTGCAAATAGAATCTATCTTCCAGCAGTTGAATATACCTGAATAAGATTAATCCGAAAGGCTGACTGGGATTGCACATCCTGACTAAAAGCCAGGGGCAAACTTGGAAAGTGATTGTGTAGCTGCCAACATTTTTAGATGGTTGGGTCTCTAGAATTGGAGACTATCTCCCTCAGCATTGTGCACATAGATGGTCTGCACTGTTACTTTGCTCCGTGCTGGAACTAGTACTTCATTAATGAAGGGGACTTCTCGACTGGAGGACACAGCAGAAGCTCTGCCAGATTTGCAGTCCATCTAGGATCTGTTCTGATGGTGAATCGCTGCTGGGTTCTGCACATTCTGGAACTTCTGATCTAAACAAGGACCAGACGGCAGTGCCCTTTTTCCGTTCTACTAGTGGAACCAACAGAGCTACCTGCTCCTGACCTCAGAATCTGCAGAGTGTGTGACCTTGTGCAGAAATGGACACTGAGAAAGTGGAGCCCCACCCCGGTAACCAGATCCAACAACCCTGAATTGCTATGCTGGTGAGTATAAACGAGTTGAGAACCATCTACAAAGAAAGTGGGAACCATTGTTCCCCTTTGACCCGAACTGGTCCCAATGCCCCCTAGTAGGAACAGATTCCTTTTTTTCTTTATTTCTTCCAACTTTCTAAAGCAAGTATGTTGACCCTTGTCATTGTAGCTGCCACTATGAGTGTAGGACTCTCAAACTGTTGCCCTTGAGTAACTTCAGAACCCTGCAGGACCAGAAACTGTCCCATTTTAACTGTGTGGTTTGGTGGAATTACATCCAGTTGTAGTGTCTGTGCAGGTTGTGCCCCTGGGTGGTCCTGTTGCTGAATACTGGTGGTAGGGTAATTTAGCGGAAATTGGTATAATACTTGAAAACCATTTAGACCCTTTGCCATTTTGGATCTTGCTGGACTAATATTGTAGGATAATACTTCTGATGGCCATGCAATACCAGAAACTAGCCCCTTGACATCAACAGAGACCTCTATAGTCATGCATATGTTACGTGCCTGGAACCCTAGATAAAGGATACTATATCTCCCTATAAACTCCCTCAATTTTTGTTCTCGGGGGGCCAGTATCTCGGAACGGGAGAAGTATTGAAAGGATACTATAGAAAAGTGAGAACTGGCTACCCCTCTCTTGGTGCTACCACCTGAGACCGAGTAACCTACAGTGTGTTGTTAAGAAGGATGGATCACTTCCCAATTAGTGCAATTTATGCAAAAGCGCAAGGAAACAGAGTGACAGGACACGGGACCATCTTATGTCAAAATTAAAATACAGTTACGACATGTCATCTTTTATATAACTTTATTCAAAGTCAAAAAATCAATCACCAATAATTAAAACAGGTAGAAAAACACAGAGAACAGTACAACACACATATCACAATCTATATTGCACAGTCCTAAATCCTTCTCACTTATATAAAAAAGAGCAAAAACAAGCACAGCCAATTTCATGTGGGGTTCGACAGGTTAATTATAGCCACTCTATTGATTAGGGTAGTTGTGCAGATATTAGACTATCTATTTAGGTTAGTCTGTTGTCATATGTCGACATGTTTCAGCCATCTGCATATATGGGACACTATCCCTAGCGTCCCTACAAACAGTCAAATATGGGCCTTCTTCAGGACAGACAGATTTCTTTTTAGAAGGTGAACTTCTTTCCCAAATCCCTGTTGCCAGACAAGTGCAATATCTTGGCAGCACTAGAGCTTTTAGTTGAGTCCCCCTTAGTAATGGTAGAGACCAATCGCTATTTTCAGATGTTATCACAAACACCGCTCAGCCTGACCAGTTCAAGGCTTAAAAAGGCAGAAATCTCGCCTAGTCCGATATCCAGAAAGTAAGTGGATTACAAGGAGAAACGTGGATGCGTGCCAGCGCACAGGCACTTTACACTTCCAAGTGAAACCGCATAGTTGTGGCGTCCCGGTATAGGGTGGAGGCAGGGCGTCTGATATATCGGATCTCGTTCAAGCGTGATCCTCTCCTTACGCATCGGTACGATCGCGAGACATCAGCAAGAGTCCCGGACTCTTAACAACACATTGTAGGTTACTCGGCCTCAGGTGGAAGCCCCAAGAGAGGGGTAGCCAGTTCTCACTTTTCTATAGTATCCTTTCAATACGTCTCCCGTTCCGAGATACTGGCCACCCGAGAACAAAAATTGAGGGAGTTTACCGTTACTGATATAACGACCCTAGATAAAGTACATATAGCACTTTAACCATGTGTGGATATTCCTTTATTTTAACCATTAGCACGTTCTAGTGAATTTCTGTCTCCCCGCTTACCTGTAAAGAGATATGCTTGGCCTCCTTCACCATAGCTGCACTAAGTGGATTAAGGACATTGGAACAGTATCCCCTGCTTGCTTAGAAAGTGATGACCATTGGAGTTGTTTAACCACAGGCCTAAGGAGATTCTTCGGGACACGCGTCTTTATGCAAGGAATACAAGTGCTTTTTGGTGCCTTTACAACTATTCTCGTCCTTTATTTTGTATGCATGCGCTTTTTGTTTAATTATTACTTTGGTTATACGTGTGTTTGCTTGGAGCGTTCAGTCACTGGCTCTGCAAAGCACATCTTTCTCTGCAAAGAACTTTAAGGCTTATGTATGTGATCTAGTGCTTCATGAAACCAAGAAATGTAAGTGTTTTTTTCACAGGTTTCTGAATGCAGAGCAGAGCTCAGCTTATAAACTCTACCAAAAAAGGTTATCTGAATTTAGACAGTCATTGGACTGTCAAAAGCATCAAGATCTTGCTTCAAAAGAAACACAGCCGGGGGACCATCAACCACTTCAGAAAAACTCTAACTCTTCTTCCACTCAGAAAACGGACTGCTTCACACCACCACTCCTTCCTCCTCCACGTAAAAGAAAAACAACTCTGAATGCTGTTTCTACACCAACCAAAAAGGTCATTCAAGAAGAGATTCCCAAAGGCAAGTATTCCTAATACCAGCTGTGCCTACACGTGTCCTTTTATTTTCCTGTAACCCAGGTTCACTTTTTTGCCTCACACATTCCACTTACAATGTTCCATTTGCCCTCATTCCTTCTCTGAAACTATCTTCTCCTGTGAGATCATTATGTTGCTTCTGAAATCTCCTCCTTTATGCCTATGGTTTGCTCCCTCGCCCTTCCCTCCTTTGAGCCCCCACCCCTCTTCCCTTCTGGTGCCACCTTTTTATCTTTGTAGTTCGACCTGCTGTCACCGAACTTTCTACTTCTGAGCTACGGCTTTTCCAAGTTAGAGGCTCCCTCTACTGCCTCAAGGGTTTCTTTTTCGTCTATATTTGTGACTCGTTGATCTTTTCTCTTCCTTTGAGATCTCCTCCTCCCTCTGTTGATCCACTGTGTCAGCTTTGGGAACCACAACCTTTGCTTTGGATATTTCGAAAAAAAAGACCACACAGTGAAGTCATGTTGAGCATCAAAAGCTACCTTACCTCAGCACTTAATCTTTCTTTCAGACAACTGCGCCTTTATTTTATTTTTTATTATTTGTATATAGTTTAGCAAAAAAACCTTTACAATACATTTAAATAAAAATAAAAAATTAAAACTACATTCTCGGTCCCTTCATTTAAAAGACATATCTATTTCACCCAAAGCAAACAGAGCGATTTCATGTAAGCAATAATTTAAAATATCTACTAAAAAGGCTTCATCAATTTCCATATACTGATGGAATTTCAACAAATACCATTTAAGATACAGACTACTAAAAATGGATTACAAAGTACTTAGGTGCATAGAGTTTATAAAAGCAGTCACAGCTAATCCGTCCGTGGTGTTAACACTGCACATAGGAATTATTAGCAATACTTTTCATAGGTGACTGCTTCACTAGTAGTTGCTTGCGCTTATAATTGTTAAAGAAAATGACAGTAATGACGGTTCCACTGTTTAAATAGTGCTGCACACTTGCATTTGTCACAGAGAAATGACAATCTCATTCATTTACTTTAGTCGCGCAAAGTCTGTAGGATTATTTAACACTGTAAGCAGTGATTTACTTCTATTGCTTTGGCAGTGCAATCGCTAACTATCCAAGAGTTCATCAAAGTCAGTGTAGGAAGGGAGTATAAGTCTTTTGCAGCAGCAGAAAAGGCAAAGATAGTCACTTAAATAAAAATGCTTTAGCAAGTTAACACAATGTATAGGGACCTTGCAACAGACCCCCTAAGGGCGCAAAGGCTGTTAAGCCTGGGCCTGAGGTTTGGCTGTACACCCAAACACCTTGAAATGCACTCCAGTCACCATGTAGCGATTATTCGGCTTGAGGTAAGTTCTACCTTGAGCCCCACAGTACCTTAGGGTGGTTGGAGAAAATGCATCTGAAGTAGGGGGAAAATAATGCCCTGATGAGGCGCGCAATGTCCTAATCCTTTTATGAAGGGACAGTGACTTGTATAATCGCATGTATCCAGTAAAACTGGCATTAGACCTGGGTTAGCTACTTCTTGTGCTGCCAGATTTCTATGGGGGTGGTTCCTAGCTTACACATGTAGTGCAGGAGAGTTGGTTGTTTGTATATCTGGTGGTGACGGGTCACGAACAGCACCTCACTAGCGACCGCTGCCCTCCTCAGAACATCATCCGCAAAGTTTCAGAATTGCAGCGTTTGGCTGCATATCGCTAAAGGAAAATGTCATCTCTAGGTGCTTCCTTTAAGCGCTATGAGGCTGCAGGAGGGGGGGCGGGGGGCTGGTACATACACATACCCTTGACTCATACTATCATGCCAGCATGATTTCCTCTGGCCAGAGAAATTACTGTGAATTGAACGAATTCGAAA
This sequence comes from Ambystoma mexicanum, assembly GCF_040938575.1. Classification (NCBI taxonomy): domain Eukaryota; kingdom Metazoa; phylum Chordata; class Amphibia; order Caudata; family Ambystomatidae; genus Ambystoma; species Ambystoma mexicanum. The sequence continues at coordinate 392,363,825 of NC_090921.1, forward strand.
TGTTCGAGGGAGAAAAAAACGAGTTATTTGAACGAACATGACTTTCGGTTTTCACTCCTCTGAACATTTCTGACTACCCACTGCCCCTCACCCCCTTACTTATCTTTTGGCAGCACACCTCCTTGTGTGCCGTCATCTCTTGCTTCCCTAATCAACGCTGGTTACCTTGACTTACTTGAATGGGAGCCGTCGCCGCAGGGTCATTTTTTAAAAATGTGTTTTTTCTTCAGATTTTATTGAATAGGGAGTGGGAGACACTGCCACAAACACTGATGGCATTATAGTGAACAAGGGTGTGAGGGACACCCCCACAGCCCTTGCTCAATATAATAATACTGAATGGGGGATTTATTCAAAATTGTCAGCTGTAGTAATTTTCGTACAGACGATTTTCGTATAAATATCCTTTTTTTTTTTTTTTTTTTTTTTTTTAATCTATTCAACCTCGCAATACCTGACCAGAATTGGCAGTATAAAGATCATATCACAAGCAGTTTGTTTTCATCCATGATTTATGTACGAATCTTATTTTAATACGGTAAACCATGCCATGTATTTGCTCACTTTAAGTAATTACGCCAAAACATGCCTGCTCCTAATAGTCCCTGCACCTTATCGGCTGTGTCCAACTGGGCGCGCCGACATGGGATCTGCGGCCAGATGTCTTTGCCGAAACATCTGGCGGCAGAAAAGCTGCGCCAAAATGTCGTCCTTCGTGTGGATCGGCTTAGAATCACATGCTTTGCATTGGCCGCCATCTAGTGGTACGTGCACAGTATTGCATGACTTGTTTTTGAAAATCGAAAAGGGATGTCGACTAGGCTGGTCTATAATACTACCCCTAATGTGACGTCCATAGTACTGGTCCTTCACGTATCAAAGTCCCTCAAATAGTTTTTTCTGCCATAGTGGACAGTTGCAAGTTCTGGAGCTCGTGTCTTGTAGTCATTATTTCTTACTGTTATTGCTAATAATTAATATGTTTGACTATGGAGTTTTTCGAAACAGGCACCCGTTCTCTGTACTACCCACACCACTGAGCCTGTTTAGACAAACAGCCGAAACGCCCAAATTCACACATTTCATACGTCCCCTCAAAGTTCACATTATGAAGAACCCTCTTCTCCTTTGTCTCAAGCTTTAGGCTTTAGCCCTCATACTCCTGAAGAGGCTACATTCCCTTTTCAAGAAACACATTCTACTAATCCATGAACTAAAGAAAAATCTGCAGTAGGTCAATTTATACCTTTGCTACAGTCAATACATAGCAGGATCTAACCACCCCTAGTTTCACCTTCACTTACCAGGGCTGTTAACCCCCAAAAAAGAGAAAACATTTCGGCCTGCACCTTCTGACCCATTGTATATCAAGGGCCATCTTAAGCCAGACTCCTTAATGGTTACCACTACCCGCAAAAGAGCAGGGACACCATTAGTTTCTGCCTCCATAGGAGAGCAAGAAGCTTTTCGCATTGCGAAAATAAACAGCTACTTCAGCCGCATACTAGGTGCAAATTGCTAATAAGACAACCCTGCTTTACAGTTACAATAGGTCCCTTTGGGATAAGCTTCAAACTCAGCTAGACTCTGTCCCAGAACATGTTCACACAGACATTTTTAAAACTGTCAATGAGGGTAGACTGGTGGCGAATAACATCATTAAAGACAACCTCGATGCAGGGGAGCGCTCAATAGCGGCACTATGATGGCCACTCTGAATTGAGCTCCAGGCGAGGCTGCATCAATCCGGTAAATATCCTGCAGCATCGATTGCCAGTCACCCCACGGAACAGACCGTGACTGTCAGTAGTGCCCGTTAGCTGAAGCCTGGGTTCCTGCTGCCCTTTGGACTTGTGATGGATGCTGGAGACTGATGTAACTGCTGCATGGCCTGGTATCGTGGCAGTTCTGGGTCCAAACCGGGCCGCTGCATAGTGGAGCAGTGCTGCGCCAGTCGATGGGGCCGTGGGCCTACTCACTGAGGCCCTGCTGCTATAATCCTGCAGGAGGAAAGCTGCCCGGCCTCTTGCAGGACCCATCGGAGTCATCTAGGGAGGCACTGCGCTACGGAGCAGCTGGCGTGTCCCTGCCACAAGTCCGCTGGAACCCTGCTCTGCCTGGCGCCACCAACGGAGGGCAGTCTGTGGTGGCCATGGGGGTTGTCAGCAGCCCCGAGAACTTCTGCGGAAACGTAAAGGAGTGTACTCGGGGCCGGGCGCCCAATGGAGTTGATCTACCTGGAGGCAGGTGGCCTTCAGACCCTAGAGGACAACAGAGGATCTGGTATGGTGCCAGCAGCAGAGCCGTGAGAAAGGGGAGAGGTGTGCAGCGCTGCATGGGCATGAACGGAGGAGGCTCCCATTAAAGGCTGGTGCTGCTGGGGACATGGGTGTGCAGCCCGGGCCTTGCATCAGAATAGTGCTGGGCGGCTGCTTTCCCTGGCTGCCAGAGCATAAGAGAAGAGGTGGTGACCCCCTGGTGGCCGCTCGGTTTTTCCCCTTGCACCTTGGCCCAGCACACATTGAGAGCCCCCTGAAAACTACAGAAGCTGCGGCCCGATAAGCAGAGTCTGGCAGGTGAGGGGCAGCAGAGAGATATGGTGGAGGAGCAGTGCAGGCAGTTGGGCAGGGGCTGTGGCGTCCAGATGGTGTGTGGACAGCTGGGGTAACCTGGCTCCTCCCTGAGGTGGCAGGGGAGTTCTGAACACTCCAGGGTTTTAGGGAGATTAATCATTTTTATGCTTCACCCCATCTCCTATTGAGAACCCCCAGCACTTTTTGCTGGACGTCTGGACCTTTTTTTCTTTCAATGCTGAATGAGAGGAACCTTTTTCCACTCATTCATTCTTGTGGGCTCTGTCTTTTGGAACTCTATTATTTGTATTCTTCCTGCACTATGGGGTCTGTCTGCTCCATAGCACTTAAAGGCATCTGTGTTTTACTACTTCAGCACACAGCTTATGGGCAGTGTTTCTGGGGACCCTTATAACCCTCCTTTAAGATTATTTTTTAATATCCCCAAGTAACTACAGTTCTTGGGTATAGAGAGATGCTGAGTATCTCTCCCAAAACTTTATAGATTGGCACACACCACCTTCAGTGGCGTGCCAAAGGGAAACCTAGTTTCTGAGGCTTGTGGAATCTGCTTAGATCACATGCTGTGCATAGGCCGACATCTAGTGGAAGCTGCGGAGTATTACAGTTTGTTTTTCGAAGTCGAAAAATGGGCGTCGACACAGGGCGTGCCAGTAATACTATCCCTAGTGTGACGTCCCCTGTACCCATGATCCCTCACGCGTCTAGGATCCCCAGATTGTTTTTTTCCGCCATTCTGGTCGGAAGCACTTCATCGGAGTTCCCTGGCTTTGCCATATTTTCACTCTAAACTAATTCTAATTTGCCCCGTTTGGCCAACCTTTCGTCGATCAACATCTCGACGCCGAACCGGGGAGGAGATCAACGTCGAATACCCGACGGATTGGGCCTTGAGGCTTCCGCCTCGGCTCGGGCCTGGGCCGCTGGCCTCGGCCCTACAAGTAGGGAGAGTGGGGGTGGTACACTTCCACACTCGACACCTTATTACCTACACACACTTGCCCGCTGCCCACAGGCGCGTATGGAGGGTACGCCCTTTCAGTTTTGCCCCAAGTGTAATAAGAAATACCCTTGGGTAGATAAGCACGCTACGTGCAACCTTTGCCTACCCAGAGACCACCCCGAGACGGGTTGCAGGGCCTGTAATAGGTTTAAGGCCAAAACTCTTAAGGACCGCTCCACCAAGCGTTGGGCCCACCACGCCAAGCTAGCAGCTATGGAGGCGGAGGGTACCTTCAGCGACGGCAGCGACGCCGAACTTTCGGACGGCGAGGGCACCAAGGCGTCGAAGGACAGCCGAACGCACGTCCCCGGCCTCGGAAGGTCGTCCGTCCCGGCGACTATGGGGAAGTCCCCCGGCGACAAAAGCGTTACACATACACACGCTAAACACAAAAAATCCACCCGAGATTCGACGTCGTCGAAACCTCGGAAAGAGGCACAGAAGGAGCGGTCCGAAAGGACGTCCTCTGGGCGGTCCCGGTCGAGGTCGCCGCACGACGTCAGGCAAGCCTCCACACTTGCACAGAGTGCCTCGACCATTAATATCCCGGAAGATCAATCGTCCGGAGACGAACACGACTTCCACCCCCAGCCTGCACCCCAGGAAAAGGGTACATCACTTGGGAGTAAAGAGGGGCCAGTTTCGAAGGCTAGTTCGAAAGACAGGGATTCCACCTCCGATCCTCGACGCCAGGCGTCGAAAGATAAGGGAAAGGGGAAACACACTTCCACCCACGGGGAAGGGGGTAAACAGCAAAGGAAACAACCCTTGCAGTCCTCCACTACAAAAGAACTGACCAAGTCTTCTCAGGGCCAATCCATAGAAAGTCCCAGCAAGGTCACCCCAAGCTCAAAACTCTGGTCATGCGAGGACATTGACAGAGTAATGTCAAGGATGTCTTCCTTGGCGAATTTTTTCGAAAGACACCCTGAACAACTCCTAGCTTTAAACCCTCAGGAAGATTCTCCCTCAGGGTCAGGGGACCCTATCCCCTCAAATAAAAGACCCCGGGTCGAGACACCATTTAGGCCTTTAGACCCCATCGAGGTCCAACCCTATTCTTCCCTCTTCCCTACAGACCAAGGAAACTCTTCCCTGATAGAAGGTCAGGAAATTGACACGCCAGAAGATCCTGCAGGATCAGATTATTACGGCGAAGACGAAGACGAGGATGAGCCAGAAAATAGCCCAGATATTTTCAGAATGGACTCACCAGTCGAAAGGGAAGCCCCAGTGTCTGACTCCCCAATAGATAATCAGCCCCTCCTGAATGAACTGCTCTTTCGGGCAGCTAACCACTTCCACATAGACACACAAGGTGTCCAGGAAGAAAGGGACTTTGCGGAAGAACTAATAGGGGAAAGGAAGCCAGTAGCCCAGACCATTCCCATCCTAAAATCTGTTCAACGCAGAATAGCACCATCCCTTGTCAACCCAAACCTGACAAGACCTGTAAATCCGAGAGTGGAGAAGCTGTTTAAAGCAGCCCAGTCGGACCCCCTATATATTAGAGGTCAACTTAAGCCAGACTCTCTAGTAGTAACCAACACCCGCAAAAGAGCTGGTACACCATTATCTTCCTCTGAGGCTCCCCCCGACAAAGAAAGTAAAAAACTTTATGGTTTTGGCAGGAAAGTAGCTTCCACGGCAGCCTACCAAGCCAGAATCGCGAATTCCACCACACTGTTGGCTAGCTACAACTGTCACCAGTGGGAAGAAGTGGCAGCACTAATAGACTCTGCTCCCGAACCCCTTAAAAGCCAGCTAGCTCGCATTTGTGCGGAAGGAAGGAACGTGTCAGGCTGCACTGTAAAAGCAACTCTGGACGCCGCTGACAATGCGGGTAGACTTATAGCAGAGGGGACTGTCATCAAAAGGCATGCTTGGTTGAGGCAGTCGGGATTCAAAGCAGAAACACAAGCTGCGCTCTTAGACAAACCAGTGGAAAATGATCTCCTGTTTGGGAAGGCAGTCGAGGACGCTCTAAAAAACGCTAAGGAAGAATTCGACACCCTCAAATCCCTTGGCCAGTTAACTACCAAACCACCTAACCAAAGAGGGAATGGCAATTTTCGTCGCCCCCGCGGCCAAAATTCCAATAGAGGAAATAGCTACTCCCACACCCAGGGTACACAGTGGAACACCAGCTCACAACAGTCTACCCAGGCGTATGGTAGGGGTAGTAAAAGAGGACGTGGTAGAGGCAGAGGCAGCCCCAGTAAAGGAGGAGGCACGCCTCCACCAAAGCAGTGACGCTCAGTTCAAGGTCCCTTCCCATGCAACCCCAGTAGGGGGACGAATATCAAGTTTCACCCAGGCATGGGAAGGGATGACATCCGACAGATGGGTGCTGTCAACAGTATCCAATGGGTACTGCATAGAACTACTGCAACGTCCCCTAAACCATCCTCCAAGACAAAAAGTCCACTCTTTACAACATCAGAAGATCCTCCTCGAGGAGATCGCCATTCTGCTAGAAAAGGACGCGATAGAACTCGTCCCGGGACACCAGGTAAACAAGGGTATCTATTCAACTTACTTCCTTGTGCCAAAGAAAGATTTAACAATGCGTCCAGTTTTGGACTTACGGCCTGCCAACAAGTATGTCAAGCCCCAAAAATTCCGTATGACCACACTACAAGAGGTAATCCCACTCCTAAAAAAGGGGGATTACATGGCAACCTTGGATATGAAAGATGCCTATTTTCATATTTCCATGCTCCCGGCGCACAGAAAATACTTGCGCTTCAAGGTGGACAGTCGCCACTACCAATTCAAGGTACTGCCCTTCGGGATAGCTTCTGCACCAAGGGTATTCACCAAGGTACTGGCGGTGGCAGCTGCACACCTACGCAGGGAGGCAATCCCAGTGTACCCTTATCTGGACGACTGGCTCATAACGGGGGAAACCCCAGGAATCTGCAGGTCAAACATTCAGAGGACCATCGACCTCCTCCACGAATTAGGCTTCTCCATCAACGAGAAAAAGTCAAGTCTGGTGCCAAGCACCTCAAAACAGTTTCTAGGAGCTATCCTAGATACTCAGAAAGGATTGACCTTCCCTTCGGAAGAAAGAATTCGGAACATACTTCTGCAAATTCCGCATTATCAGTCAGGTCAACAGATAACAGTACGCAAAGCTATGCGGTTACTCGGCATGATGGCGTCATGCATTTACCTGGTCCCCCACGCGCGTCTGCGCATGCGTCCCATGCAGGAATGGTTGGCGAAACAGTGGTCTCAGGCAAGTGGTCAGTGGGACGATCTAGTGGTCGTTTCGCCAACACTCGTACAGAACCTACACTGGTGGACAAGAGAGAATCTCGCAAAGGGGAAACCCTTTTACGATCCCGAAGTACAGGCAGTGGTGACGACAGATGCATGCCTGACGGGGTGGGGAGCTCACCATCTCCACCACACAGCTCAGGGTCTCTGGTCTCACTCAGTAGCCAAGAACCACATCAATCTGCTAGAGCTTCTGGCAGTATTCCGAGCGCTGCAGGCGTTCGAGCCCCATCTACTAAACTTGTCGGTGCAGATCAGGACGGACAGCACGACAGCCATGTTCTATCTGAACAAGCAAGGAGGGACTCGTTCGCCAAATCTGTCCAAGCTTGCCCAGAAAATATGGATATGGGCACTCAGACGGAACATCTTCCTGTCATCGCAACATGTTCCAGGGGAGCTCAATTCCCTAGCGGATGCTCTAAGCAGAGACTCCCTCCCAGAAGAACACGAATGGGTCCTTCACAAAGACGTAGTAGAAGATCTCTTCTCTCAGTGGGGTTTCCCCACTATAGACCTATTCGCCACAAGCGAAAACAAACAATGCCCAGGATTTGCATCCAGGTTCCCACAACCGGACTCCCAGGGGAATGCCCTGTGGATGAACTGGTCAGGGATGTTTGCGTACGCTTTCCCACCAACTCCTCTCATCAGGAAGGTGGTGTACAAGATGAACAAGGAATCGATGACGCTCATCCTAGTTGCTCCCATGTGGGCGAGACAACCATGGTTTCCACACCTACGCAGGATGGCGGTATGCGAGCCCATCAGACTCCCAGCCTGGTACAACCTGCTGTCCCAGCAACAAGGTCAAACAGTGCATCAGGAACCCAACTCTATGAACCTAGCAGCATGGCTCCTGAAGTCATAGAGTTTGGACATCTCAAATTACCACAGAGGTGTATGGACATTCTAAAAGAGTCCAGGAAACCAAATACAAGGCACTGTTACTTTGACAAGTGGAAAAGATTCGTTATCTGGTGCCAGAGTAAACAAATCAACCCGGTTGATTGCACTCCTTCCAACGTTGTAACATACATGCTCCACCTGCTGGATGCAGGGTTGGTTTTTAACTCTCTGAAAGTACACCTGGCAGCCCTCTCAGCCTACACCACATCCCATAACAAGGTTTCGTGGTGGAAAGTACCAGTGGTTAAAGCCTTCATGGAAGGAGTAAAGAGACTTCACCCTCCTATCTCGAACCCACCGCCAGGATGGGATCTCAATGTGGTGCTATCTAAGCTCATGGGGCCCCCCTTCGAACCCATGCATAAAAGTAGTCTCAAACACCTGACTTATAAAACGGCCTTCTTAGTAGCCATTACCTCCATAAGAAGGGTCAGTGAAATTCAGGCTCTGTCAGTGCAAGATCCTTTCTTTACTATCCACAAGGACAAACTGGTTTTACGCACACACCCTAGATTCTCACCAAAATTCATATCCAAGTTCCATGTAAACCAGTCCATCGAGCTTCCGGCTTTCTTCCAAAACCCACAAAGCTCAGCTGAGGTGAAACTACACACCCTAGATGTGCGTAGGGCGGTCTTATACTATGTAAATAAAACCAGACCGCTAAGGAAAACAGATCAACTGTTTGTCTCCGTAGCTACAGGCAGAGAGGGGGATCGCGTCTCTAAGGGCGCTATCTCAAAGTGGATTATCAACTGTATACAGCTGTGTTACTCTCTTTCTGAAAAAACTCTGCCTTTTACGCCAAGGGCCCACTCTACCAGAGGCATTGGGGCCACTCTGGCTTTCATTGCAAATGTTCCCCTTGACACCATTTGCAAAGCAGCTACTTGGAGCTCTATTCACACTTTTACTCAGCATTACTGCATTGACACTCATTCCAAGGCAGATACACAAGTGGGACAAGCGGTTCTAAGACACCTGTTTGCTCATGACCCTTCTCACATCCCACCTCCTTCTTCTGGTACTGCTCGCTAATCTATGCACAGCATGTGATCTAAGCAGATTCCACAAGCCTCAGAAGGGATACATTACTCACCGTAATCGTATTTCTGATGCTTGTATCTGCTTAGATTCACATGCGACCCACCCTTCCTCCCCTCCGAGAGAAGGCGCATGGTTGCTTGTAGTCTTACCTTTCTGTCTATCTGCTTGGACTATCTGTACTCACGCTACTCCTCATGCTACCTCATGTCAGGAAAAACACAATCTGGGGATCCTAGACGCGTGAGGGATCATGGGTACAGGGGACGTCACACTAGGGATAGTATTACTGGCACGCCCTGTGTCGACGCCCATTTTTCGACTTCGAAAAACAAACTGTAATACTCCGCAGCTTCCACTAGATGTCGGCCTATGCACAGCATGTGAATCTAAGCAGATACAAGCATCAGAAATACGATTACGGTGAGTAATGTATCCCATCCCCCTTCTCTCTGCTCCTGTGACTTCTTAGTCACATAGACAACGGTGGCAGTGGACATGTTCTACCAACTATTATGTGTTTTTGGTACCGCAGGCTATGTCCATAGCCCCGGTAGTGCACAATAAGGGCCCCAAGTACAAACTTGGGACCCTCTTTCTTTTTTTGCCATTACTAGTGGTTGTTCTTTGTCATCCCTTCTCCCATTCTGGCAGGGGAAGGCCTGTGTGTGTTTTGACTTTGGCTACAACCCTTGGGTATCCCTGCCTACTCTCCAGAGTGCCTGGCCAGTCAGGAAGTGGGGGAGGAGTTTTCCATCCCCCACTGTCATTTGTCTGCCAGAGTGGCTGAATAAGTCCAGCTCCCACATGGGGTTTGGCTGTCCTCATTGTACAGCCAAACACCCCTTTTGAATGGATTGTGTCCTCCCACGTATTCCTCATCTTAGATACTCGTATCATCAGCCTTGCTGCTTTGGAAAAAATTCCACAACATAGGGTGCTGTGCTCAAAGTCGTGGCTTCTATGTCCCTTGAGGGCTGACAGGGTTACCAGTCAAATGGTCGAAAATATTTGGTCGACAGACAATTTGGTCGACACCATTTGGTCGAATGCCAAATGGTCGAATTTTTTTTTTTTTTTTTTTTTACCCATTTTTTGGGTTTTTTTGGGGGGGTCCCCCCCCCCCAACCCCCTTTTTTTTCTTTTTTATTTTTTTTCCCCACACGAAAACCCACAAAACACATATATATATAAAAAAAAAAAAATTCGACCATTTGGCATTCGACCAAATTCAGTCGACCAATTGTCTGTCGACCAAATCACTGTCGACCATTTGACTGGACACCCTGTCGTAGAGTGTCAATGTCATCTGCAGTATAAATGGCTCGAGCTGCGCCCGTTGGCTTCAGTTCTGTTTTTCCGAAAGCTTTTGCTTTGTGTGTATGGAAACGGCGCTTCAGTCTTTCGAGATGTCTTCCTCATCTAACCCTTCTACCACTAAAACTGGCTTTAAAAAGTGCCAGATTTGCAGGAAGAAAATGTCTGTAACTGACCCCCATCGAGTTTGCCTCTGGTGTTTGGGTCCGGACCATCGAGTTGATGAATGCGGTTCCTGTCAAGCTATGACGAATAAAGGTCTCAAGGAACAAAGAGGTAAATTGGCGGTGGGGGAGGAATCTTCGAAGGCCTCTTCGAAGAAAAATAAATACTCTGAGGAGTCTAGGGAACAGTCCCGACGTAAATCAAAGAAATCTAGGTCGAGGAGTCGATCAAGAAAATCTTCGTTGTCTTCTTTGAAGAAGGCGAAATAGAGGCGTCACTGATCTCCCTCTTCCTCTTAGTCGTCTTCTGATACAGGGGTTATCACCTGTCCTTCAAAACATGATTCCCCTAAAAAATGGGAGGCTTTTAGAGCCTCGATGATGCAAATCTTCGAGAATGCGGCCCAGACCTCCTTGAAGAAATCACGTAAAGACCATGCCCCGGCACATTCTAAAGATGACAGAGGAAGGTCAGAAACTAGACACTCTAAATCCAGAGAAGAATTGTCGAGGGTGTCGTCGAGAGAAACCTCTTTGACACCTCCATAAAAAGAGCAAGACAGGCCTATCGGTGCATGAACCAAAGGCAACACCAGACAAAATGGCGTCCGGTGCCAAACCATCATCGAAGTCTGCGTTGAAGGTCTCCTCGACTCCTCTGTTGAAGACTTACTCAACGGCAGTGTCAAAGGTAGCATCGACACCATCCTCTATGGTGCTTACATCTAAAGCTCCTTCGACCTTATTAAAGCCAGCGTTGACAATTTCGACGCCATTGACGCCTTTGTCGAGGACAACATTGATTCCGGCACCTTTATCGACACCTTTGGCGAAACCAAGGTCAATGCCTTCCCAAACCACGGGTAAAATGTTTCACCCTTAAGTCTATGGTCTCTATTTATGAGGAACAATCGCCTGAAGAGGTTCCCCTTTTGGGGTAAAATATGGTACAAGGGATATTCCTGAAGAACTAATTGACCCTCAGTCCAAAATGTCTGACCTCTATGACGGTCTACAAACAGCTAGTGGTATAGACCAGTCACCTGAATTGGAATTCGACAAACCTGACCCTGCTGATCATGCAGTCTCGGCATATAGAAATATTATGAATAGGGTGGTGGAGTTCATGGGATGGAACAGAAATTCACCCACCTACGAACAGTATGACATGACGGACATTCTCAGTCAATGTCCTCAAAGGATCCTGTTCTTACTTTTCACACAGCACTTCAGAGGAAGGTTATGGCCACATGGGAAACCCCAGAATCTGGACCAGCGGTGAACACAAAATTTGCTAGGAAATGCAGACCTCCTTCTGATCTTGACTATTTAACTAAGCATCCTACACCTGAGAGCTTAGTAGTCCAGGCAGCTACATCCACTAGACAATCTGCATACCCTTCTATTTCCCCAGATAGGGACGATAAGAGAATGGATGCCTGGTCTTTCAAGATTATTTCTTTCAGCAGAATGGCTTTAAAGTCAACAAATGTACCCTTGCAAGATTCACATACACCCTGTGGAACTGTATTAGTGCAGCGGCTGAACACATTCCTGAGGGTGAGAGGCGAGACTGCTTCCTTGCGATTGTGAAAGATGGAAAGGAGGCTATGGGGGAATGCCTTCAATCAGGGCTGAACACTGCTGACAGCATCAGCAGATCCATGGCATCTAGCAAAGTACTATGCAGGTTTGTGTGGCTGAGAAAATCTGGGCTTTGTACCGAATGTGCAGGCTAGACTTCTCAATATGCCTTTTGACGGCTTGAGGTTGTTCGGCAGCAAGGTGGGTGAAAGTTTGGAGAAGCTGCAGACCTCTAAGGCAGCGGCTAAGTCACTTAGCGCCTCCGTACAAAAACCTCAGCAACACTCCTACTCAGGCTCATCTTCCTGGAGGGGTTGTCCTTTTCTTTGTTTTTATTCCTCATTTAGAAGGGGACGAGGACAGCCTAGTCAAAGAGGACAAAAAGATTCCCTCGTGGTGGACGAGGAAAAGATGCTAGATCAGCCTCAGCAGCAGCATCTGTGCCCTCCGGCGCTGCGGCAGCTGCCGCAAAGCCACTCTTAGGCCTTGACTCACAAGACCCCGGTGGGAGACATGATCTCTCGGCATCTGGATGAATGGCGGGGCATTACTTCAGATGCTTGGGCACTCAAAACAGTTGCTCAAGGTTACCTCTTCCTTTTCAAAATAGGCCTCAAGAACATCCACCAAGATCTTCTATGGCGGGCTTTCAAGGGCAATATTCTCAAGGGAGAATCTTTTTGGCAACCATGGCCGGAGAGAACAGTAGTGACGGACGCCTCACTCAGTGTGGGGAGCCCACACCAACGATCTGACAATCAGCGGTTGTTGGTCTCCATCGGAGTACAAACTACACATCAACCTTTTGTATCTGAGGGCAATCAGACTAGTGCTGAAGGCCTTTCTGCCCTCTGTACGGGGAAAGAATGTTCTGATAATGACTGAAAACACAGTGGCCATGTACTACCTCAACAAGCGAGGCAGGTCACTACCAATGTGCAGAGAGGCAATGCAGCTCTGGTCCTGGGCAATGCAAGAAGGTGTCTCTGTCGCCAGGTCACCTAGCCAGAGAGCAGAACAAGGCGCTGGACATTCTGAGCAGGCAGAGCACAGTGTCCCACGAGTGGGAGCTAGCTCAGGAAGTCCTTCAAGAGATCTTTGCCATTTGTGGAACCCCAGTGGATCTGTTCGCGACCAGTGTCAACAGGTAGTGCGAACTGTACTGCTCAAGGGAATTTCCTCCAAGAGGAGCTCTAGGGGACGTGTTCGTAGTGGACTGGGAATCTCCACTCGTATACGCATTTCCTCCAGTCCCCGTGATTCCTCACGTAATCAGGAGGTTGAGAAAGTTCAGGAAAACCATGATCCTAATTGCCCCGGATTGGGCCAGGACATGGTACCCCGGACCTTCTGGACATTGCCTTCTGCCCTCCAATACGTCTTCCACTAAGAGAGGATCTTCTCTCGCAAGAGGAAGGTTGGGTTCTCCATCCAAAGGTCAAGACACTCAGCCTTCATGAGTGGTTTCTGAGAGCCTGAGATATAAGGATTGGAACCTCCCTGACGACATAATGGAGATTTTGCTTTCGGCCAGAAGACAAGCAACAAAATCTTTGTACCGGTGTCATTGGAACAAGTTCAGTTACTGGTGCAAAGATAAGAATGTGGATCCATTTCTTCAGAGAGGTGTCCCGGTGCAAGCTATCTTTGCAGCAGCAACCTGCTTTTCAATGCACACTTTTGTGAAACGCCTCATCCCAAGGGGGTCTTTTCGCTAAGGCCGTTCTACATACGGTCCATGAGTAAAATTAATCCGTACTCCCTCCTCCAAATTTTCACTGTTTTGGGAGTCTGTCTAAGATGAGGAATACGTGGGAGGGCACAATCCATTCGAAGAACAAGTTATTTAACTGTAACGTTCTTTCGATTGGATGTCCCTCCCACGTATTCCTCATCGACCCTCCCAACCTACCCCGCCGTACAGTTTACGTATTTTACACTCCATATTCCTTGAGGGCTCACGGTCTAAGGGGATGCCTTATCAACTCATCAGTTGAGAAAAACGAAAAAACAGAACTGAAACCAACAGGCGTGGCTCGAGCCATTTACACTGCGGATGACGTTGACACTCTATGGCAGCCCTCGAGGGACATTGACGCCACGACATTGAGCACAGCGCCCTCTGGTGTGGAATATTTTCCAAAGCAGCAACGCTGATGATACAAATATCTAAGATGAGGAATACGTGGAACAATCTAAAGAAAGTTACAGTTGGTAATTACCTTATTCTTCTGTAAAATGCTGAGAGAGATTGCAGAGGAGTGTATCCTGGAACTGTTTAAAAGGTGAGTGTTAGGCAAGATTGTATGCAGTACCCTGTGGGAGACTGCACCAGCCGTGTCCTCTTGGCAATAGTTAACCCAACCTTTGGTATAAGCATGTATTGCACATATTGGTAGAGTGACTGAGCAGCTAGACTTATCTCAAGAGGGGTCAATGTGAGCTGTAGGGTTGTAAAGGTTTCACAGTGACAAGTATCCAAATAACCACTTACACTCAAGGGGGGGGTCATTCCGAGGTTGGAGGTAAGGGAAAAATGATGCCGGTAAAGTATTACCGGCATCGCTTACTGCTCCGGGCTATTCCGACCTGCCAACCCGCTATTAGTGGCACAGTAAATAACGGTGCCTCTAATAGTGGCATGAGCGCAGGCACGCGACCGTTCATGCCCGCAATACCGGCATGCCATAAACTGGAGGACATCACAAGTCTGGCCGAATGCAAATACCGGCATCATGAAGGCACTAAAAGACGTTACCGGCATGCCATAAAAACCGGCATCGCGGACCAACCATAAAATGCTATGTGCAGTGGTTCCCAACTGCCACAGGTGCACACCATCAGCACAGGTGGAGGCAATGGAGTCTGGGCCTGTACAAAAGGAGCACACCCACACACCACAGCCCTTTCCACACCAAGATTAATCCAATAGTAGCATCAATACTTCAGCTGGAGGACATGCTTGCATTGCAACACCAGCAACAACACCAACGGCAACAGCAGGCACCACAGAGGAGACGCAGCAGGAGAAGGAGGGTGAGACAGGCCCAGCATGCCCCACCAGTGCAGCCAGTGTAATCACGCAGGCAGCCCCCAATCACAAACATCAGAGCCAGTCCTTTCAACCCAACCCCGGAGCAGAACCACACCCTGTACCGTCTGGACCGGTACACCATCAACACCATTGTGGACATGATACACAACAACATTGTCGGCCTCATTGAAATACGCACCGCCATCCCCCCTCTACTGAAGGTAGTGTTGGTGCTCCACTTCCTTTCCACAGCCACCTACCAGCACACAGTGGGGCACATGCATGGCATATCACCACCCTTCACTTGCATCCTGAAGCAAGTGTTGGCTGCCCTCCTCAAGCACACAACTGAATACATATCCCTACCATGGACTCCCCAGGAGATTCCTGAAACAAAAGGTGGCCTCCATGCACTGGCAGGCATGCCAAATTTTATAGGTGCCCTTGACTGCACCCATGTGGAGTTGGTGGCCCTGCATGCCATGGAGATGGTGTACCGCAATCGCAAGCAATACCACTCCAACAAGGTGCAGATGGTATACAACGCCAGCAAGATCATCACACATTGTTGTGCCCGATATCCCGGATCAACCACAGGAATGTTGCATGTCACCATGGGAAAAATCAGCACAGAATGCCTAACATCGCAGAGCCTACTGCCAACGCTCCCCATCGAAAAATCCTACAGAACGAACACATCACTAAATGGACACGGACACAGCTGTGTGCATACACAATGCATGAGCAACAAGACGGCAGAGCACACAGTGTATCTTGAAGATGCACCCCACACCATTATTCCATGGCACAGGACACATTGAGGGCATAAAAATGGCGTGCATACAACCAGGCACATGTGGCCAACGATAATCTGCCAAAAAGGCCAAGATGGCGAGCACCTCCTAAATTGCAAAGTTATTCCTATTGTCTTTATAAATACTGAATAGTGAGTTACTGAATTCTTGAGGTGCAGACCGCCGAAAACAACCCAGACACCCGAGTCCAGGAATAATCTAAATGCAAAAAGCAGAGTGTGTCACACCCTGCTAAACGGCTGCTCTCTCTTGTACCTCTGGTGAGATTACTTTTTTTAAAAAAATTATTTACTTGATTTTAACCAAAATAATTGATTTTTACAAGGTATACAAATGAGGTTACTTTGAATTTTTAGAAAAAGTATGCATATAAGTTTCTAATTTTGTTTATGCTATTTGTGGAGAATATTTGTATGTCCACAGTTATGTGCATGCTATAATTATGAGGTTGGTCGTACAGGTCCTATGTATTCCATCGTAATTCCTATTTGGAAGATAGTAGACCACCACAATGGACTGATGTAAAAAAAAGAGGAAACTTTTTTAATATTGCCAATGCATTTCGGAGAATATTCTCCTTCATCAGGGCTGTGCTCCCTGTGCGCAAACAACAAAATAATAGAGTATTTTATATTTAAAAACATAGAATACATGTGCATAAATATATAATGTTAGTAAACATAAAAACAACAAAACAAGCAGTGATCAGAGAATAGTTCAATGTAACTAACATTACCATTTGTGACCAAAAGAGTATTCGTATAGAACATGAAATACAATACCTTAATTGTTTGTCACTCTTGTCGAAACATATGAACCAAACATGGTTCACAAGCTTGAACGTTCCTAAAGTGGGATATGCATACAGTTAACAGCATTGTCACCCAATTATACATTTAGTAATACTGAAAGAGAGGTGAAAATAATGGCTTACTTTCACGGGTGCGTCAGACTCGTGCGTCTCTAGCGGCAAACCCTGGCAACGGATAAAAGCTAGTGTTGTGAGGACGCGTGCACGTTCTTCACAGCACGGCAGTACGAGTCTGAGCAGGAAGGTAAGCTTTAGCCTCGAGTCATTGTGGGGCTTTTGAGAGTATTTAACTGCTCATGAGAACTACGTGCTCATAATTATATACTTTGATCTCTTTTAAAGGCACATATTTTTACCATATTACTAGCACTGAATTGCGTGCAAATCCAACACGCCAACGTGAAAGTAAGCTATTATTTTCACCTCTCTTTCAGTATTACTAAATGTATAATTGGGTGACAATGCTGTTAACTGTATGCATATCCCACTTTAGGAACGTTCAAGCTTGTGAAAAATGTTTGGTTCATATGTTTGGACAAGAGTGACGCAAACAATTAAGGTAATGCCCGAGTGCAGCCCTGTCCCCTCTCTCTCCCCCTCCGTGATTCCCATGCTTTCCCACCTCTTCCCGCATCCCAACACCACCGTGATTGGTTATTGCCAGCAAGGAGAGTGCAGACCTAGCCATCGGCCGCCTCGCTGCCTCACCACTCTCGAGATTCAGGCCAGGTGAGAGGTAAGGCCCCGGGACTTCTTTGGGCCTGTTTTTCAAGTGAGTTCACCATCTGCGCTGCCAGAGTGCAGCCCTGTCCCCTCTCTCTCCCCCTCCGTGATTCCCGTGCTTTCCCACCTCCTCCCGTCTCCCAACCCGCCCACCCCCACCGTGATTGGCTATTGTTAGCAAGGCGAGTGCAGGCTTAGCCACCGGCCGCCTGGCTGCCTCGCCACTCTCGAGATTCAGGCAAGGTGAGTGGTAAGGCCCCGGGACTGCTTTGGGCCAATTTTTCAAGTGAGTTCACCATCTGCGCTACCCGAGTGCGGCCCTGTCCCCTCTCTCTCCCCTTCTGTGATTCCCGTGCTTTCCCGCCTCCCAACCCGCCCACCCCCACCGTGATTGGCTATTGCCAGCAAGCCGTGTGCAGGCCTAGCCACCGGCCGCCTCGCTGCTTCGCCACTCTCGAGATTCAGGCCAGATGAGTGGTAAGGCCCCGGGACTGCTTTGGGCCCATTTTTCAAGTGAGTTCACCATCTGCGCTGCCCGAGTGCAGCCCTGTCCCCTCTCTCTCCCCCTCTGTGATTCCCGTGCTTTCCCAACCCGCCCACCCCCACCGTGATTGGCCACCCGATAGGCTTACCTGTCCTCCGCGGGGCAGCCCTCTGCCCCCCTGCGGCTAAGGGCGCAAGGCAAAGGGTGGCTCCTACACTGGCGGTTCCAAGATGTGTCTGCAGGTGTCAGCAGGGGAAGCCAATGAAGCCACCAGACACCGACAAAACTGTAAGTGCTGGCATGGGTGAGGGGTAGAGCAATTACTCTACTCAAGAAAGCTCCTGCCACTCTAACTTACCTTTCAATGGCCTAGACTGCTACAGACCTGCACCATGCATTATTAGAGAGATATGTGACCACCAGCCTAAACCTATTCATGGCTGGACAGCAAACACTGCCTGCAGTATAATGTTAACCAGTACCATACCCCGAGAGAACCACAAAGATTAGCCTGCGCCAAATCTAGACAGAGGTGTGATTGTTAGCATATGCCACACTTAGATGGAATTTCTCAAGTTTAGTCTGCGCCAAATCTAGACAGAAATGTGATTGTTCGCATATGCCACACTTAGATGGAATTTCAGAAATGTGATTGTTAGCATATGCGATTCTTAGCATGCACCACACTTAGAATTCTGAACCCAGCTTGTGTCGCATCTACATAGAAATGTGACTGGTAGCTTGTGCCACACTAGTATGAAAATCTGAACATTAGCTCACGTCGCATCTAGATAGAAATGTGATTCTTAGCATGCACCACACTTAGAATTATGAACCTAGCTTGTGTCGCATCTTGACAGAAATGTGACTGTAAGCATGTGCCAGACTAGTATGGAATTCTGAACTTTAGCTTGCGCAGCATCTAGATAGAAATGTGACTGTTAGCATGTACCGGACCTAAATGGAATCCCACAATTGCAAGGACAGCAATGCCAACTAACCAACCAACTAACAATTCCATCCCTCTGCATACACCTCTCAAACTATAACCAAACACAACCACAAGCCTTAAACGCAGCAATCCGCACAAACTTCACAACAATGCAACAACAAAACAAACCACACATAGACTTGCACAACAGCACACGACGACTATGGACCATAAAACACCCCAAGCCCAGCCAACGGACCCACCGGGCTGAGGCTGCCAACAGCACATCACTGCTCTCTTGCACTTTTCCAGCTTATTCCCACTAACCCACCGCCTCTCTTCCCCTTTTTCAGAGCCGCCAGAGCGCCAGGGGACCACTTCGATGGTGATAGTGCGCGGTACAAATGTACTTTAACATTAACATATTGGATTTCATGTTCTATACGAATACACTTTTGGTCACAAATGGTAATGTTAGTTACATTGAACTATTCTCTGATCACTTTGCTTGTTTTGTTTTATTTTTTTCTGAAACATCTTGAAAACTACGATTGGGACCTTGGTATGTAATATGTTTACTAATATTATATATTTATGCACATGTGTTCTATGTTTTGAAATATAAAATATTCGATTATTTTGTTTGCACACAGGGAGCACAGCCCTGATCAAGGAGATTAATATCCTCCAAAATGCATTGGCAATATTAAAAGCTTCCTCTTTTTTTTTACATCAGTCCATTGTGGTGGTCTACTATCTTAAAAATAAGAATTACGATGGAATACATAGGAACTGTACGACCAACCTCAAAATTATAGCATGCACATAACTGTGGACATACAAATAATGTCCACAAATAGCATAAACAAAATTAGAAACTTACATGCATACTTTTTCTAAAAATTAAAAGTAAACTCACCAGAGGTACAAGAGAGAGAGCGACCGTTTAGCAGGGTGTGATACACTCCGCTTTTTGCATTTAGAGTCAACGATAATCTGCCGGCATGTGACTAGTTCAGCTGTCCATCATGAATCGACTGACATATCTTTTTTTTTTTTGGCCTCCCATGCAGGTGACAGTGGCTATCCCTTGATGACGTGGCTCCTCACCCCTGCCCGATAACCCACAGAACAGGCACGAGGAGGACTACCACCAATCCCATCCCCGTACCCATGTGGTCATTGAGCGGATCTTCAGCCTTTAAGTGCATGGTTTTGCTGCCTTAGCCCCTCTGGTGGGGCACTCCTCTAGAGGCATGAGAAGGTGGCCAAAATGATCATGGCATGTGTCATGCTACACGACATGTGTATCTCACACAACGTGCCCCTGCCCCCTGACATTGAACTGCAACCACCTGGTGGGGATGAAGAAGTGGCTGCACATCATTGTGGTGCCGATGCACAGGAGGGACTTGCTGTGGGTCAGTCAGTGATTGCACAATATTACTGGCACACATGGCTGCAGAGGGTGACATGATAGTTTGACAGAAGGCACTGGGTGTGGGGATGCATGCACATTGTGCACTGTATATGAATAAATGACACGTGCGCAATGATGAATGTCCACTCAGGTCTTGCTTTTGACACAACGGGTGTATTGAAATTAACAATGAAAACCCTCAACCACCCTCACCTCCTCCCCCCACAACTCCCCCTCCCCCCACAACTCCCCCTTCCCCCACAACTCCCCCCACACATGTCCCAACAAGTCTCAAATGCCTTCATCAGGCTGGCCAGACAATTGTTTTGCACTCCCTGGACCTGGTGGCGGCATGTCCGGCCGGCGCAGGGTGCGCAACGACCTGCGGAGTGGGCTGGTCTGGGTAGAGCTTGATGAGGATGGTGTGGCCGCCTGCTCAAATTGGGCTGCCAGACGTTCTGACTCCATGGCATCGGCTATGCGGTTGAGTACCTGCCGCAGGGCGGATACCTCCTCGCACAGGCAGCTAGTATTCTCTTCAAATATCTTGCCCATGGAGGCAGTGTTGTCAGTGATTGTCTTGCCTAGAGAGGCGATGTTCTCCCGCCACTCCTGCCTTGCCTGGGCATTGTCCTCCACGAACTGCCGCACAAGGGCAGTCAGCTGCTCATAACGCTGCGGCCCTGCGGGTTCACCTGTGGAGGTGGACGGTGCCTGGGTCTCATGTTCGGCCTCACTGCTCTCCACTATGGGACTAATGGCCCCTTGAATTAACTCCCCTCCCACCCCCGCAGACTGCTCCGGGGTGGTGCCGTGGTCTGACTCAAGAGATGTGATTTGGGGGGATGGCAGTGGACTGGCTGTTCGGGGCAGTTCTGAGGAATAGTCCTCCACGGGCACCCATACCTCTTCCTGTGCCTCCTCCTCAGCCTGGGGTGCTGTGGCTGCCGCCTCCCCAGCCAAACTGGTTTCTACCGAGTGTGGAGCCTCAGCTGTTTCCTGTGGCTGTGCGACAGGTGTTGGCGCTTCTGCCTCAACGGCCCTTGGCAGCACCGGTGCCCTGGCAACTTGAGGTGTTTTCAGTGGTGGTGCACAGTGGCCCTTGGGTTGGCCCTTCGAGGTGGAAGGCCGGTTGGCCTCATCCCGGGCCCTCTTCCGGGGTGTGGTTTGCTGTGTGGGTGAGTCCTGGGCCTCGCTGTCATGGTCTGAGCCTGTGGGGGTCGAAGAGAGGGACGGCATGAGTGATGTTTTGATAGGCATCATACATACATTTGTACAATTGATCATCCACACAATCGAGGGTAATGGGCATTTGAGTTTGGATGATCACGTTGTTTGATACATCGGTGGGTGATGCAGGCATACTTCGGGGTAACTCATGTTGGGGAAGACGTATGGTATGGGACATGCATATTTGTTGGGGCCTGCATGCAGTGTGACTTATGCCACTTACATCTTTGTGTGGTATGTGTCAAGGAAACTGCATGTGTCTGTGATGCGACCGACAACTTTGCTGGAAATGTGTGTGTTGGGCCATGGCTTGTCTCTTTGGACAGACATATTGGTGGACTTTCATCAGACTCTGCATTACAATGTTTTCTTAGGACACTCCCCTCCATCCCCCGATGTTGTGGCGCCACACTCCATGTCTCCGACACCTTCTATGCCCTCAATGCCAATCAGGCTAGCACAGATGTCCTCCCATGGGGACAGCTTGATGGGGGAGCTGTCTCCTCCGCCTGTTGCCATTGCCTGGCTCCTGTTGGTAGAGAGTATGTTCCCTACTCGCAGCTGCAAGTCGTCCCAGCACTTCCTGCAGTCTTTTATGGTGCGTGGGGTGTTCCCGACTGCGCTTACTTTCTGCGCCACAAGTGCCCAGATCTATTTCTTGCGAATGATGGCCTCCCTCTTCATGCTCTGGGCGAACACAATGTCAGCATGTTCCTGCAGGGTCTCGGCTAGCATGGCCAGCTCATCTTCATTGAAGCGCTCCTTGCGCAGGTGGGAGGCGCCCTTCTTAATAACCTTTGGCATTGTGGTGTGTTAGAGGAGGAGTTTCCACGAACAGCAGTGTCCCACAGGTACTGTGTGCTGAGGATGGCAATGGATTGTGTTTTTAAAGATGGCTGCCACGCTCCTTCCCATTCCTGTGCAAAGACGCTACTTCCGGTTCCGCTTATTTTCGGTGATTAGCGGTGGTCGCTAATGCCGCATTGGTTCATGCCGGTAGTGCAATCTGCGCTGTGCGTGATGCCGCTAAGGGCCTTTTTCGTGCCTTTTTACGGCATAGCCGTAATGCCCTTAACGGCATGGCGCAAAGCTCGTGGCCGCAAAGTCGTAATAGCCCTTTATTAGCGGGCTCTTGACTGCACGGACACGCTATTTGCGCCATGCCGGTAGGGACCGGTACTTACCTCCAACCTTGGAATGACCCCCAAGGTTTCTTGATTAAACAATTCTTTATTTAACAGTCAGTTTGAATAAGCCTTCCTTAGAAGGGAGCAATTATATAACTGTAATGCTGCATGCACAGGATAACACAGTGATAAGTTTAAGGATGTATTTATAAGCTAGTAACAAAGGACCCCCAGCTGCCCCCACACAGCTTGATCTACCTTAAGGGACCACCAACTGAATAACATAGAATCTCTGCAAAAGTAAACATACATCACTTTGGCTCAAGAGAATCCTCCTGAACCAACACTCCACATGACATCCTTAGGAGCCACTGTCAATATGAGTGCCCCTTTAAGCTGCATCATAACACATCTCCCTCCTTTTATATATCACATATTAATGAAATTAACCTTCCTCTCGTACTCCACTCCACATACTCACACATCACCTCTCCTGACCACAGCAACTCTATTATTGTTCCATATCTGACCACCAGCAACACGGATAGCCCTTTTCAACACCGCAACCACCCTCACGGGGTCAGAATACAAAGAATTTCCTTTTCTTTTTATCACAGCCTTTCTTATTCGCACCATGTCACAACATTTTACTCTCATTCATCTCCTTTCTGACTCTCCTCACATTTTCTCTCACGACCCATTCCTCCTTCCTCCTCTTCAACAACTTCCTCACATCCTCAACCACCACATCGGATTCCCTACACACACCTAACCGTGGTGGGCTCACAGCAGAATTCGGTTTCTGACCACGCATAAATTCAAAAGGACTTAAACCCGTCTCCGCAGGCAGAGCCATTCGTAAAGCCCACATCTTTTCCTGAATAGCTACTCTCTTATCACAGCCACACTCATGGGCCATGCGTATACTTTCCATCACACATCTATTCATCCTCTCTGGGGGCGTGGCTAGGATGGCCATGTGAGAGGACGCACTCCAGCGGAGCTCCTGTGATCCTGGATTGATCCTTGAAGTGGTTGCGGCTGCGGATGCCTGCCAGCGCTGGAAAATAATATCCATGCTTCTGAATGTAGGGAGCGTACTCGTTGAAGCTTTGGTGCACGGGCAATGCACGGTTACAAAGTTACAACTGTTTTTATGCTACGAGCGCTGTTAAGGAAACGCGAAACAAAATGGTGGCGATAACAAAGGAATCTCCGAGATGCTCGGGGGCGCTGCCATGAGCCCAGCCGAGATCTGTGATCGCCGGATGTGCCCTGCCCAGAGACGTGGACTTTAGGGGGCCTAAGCGCTGTGGAGCGGAGTGCGTGAGGCGTGCTGCATTGGCCGCGCATCAGCCCTGTGGGCTGGGGGGAGCGTCGGCGACGGCAAGACACCTTTGGAGATGCGCTTCCAGTGCACGCGGGTGCACGGCCAGCGGCTGTAAGGATCTTCGTAGCACGAGTGAACCGGCGGCGGGCGCCGAGCCCGCTGGGCATAGAATGAACGCTGGGGGAGCTGCAGTAGATACATTGTATCTGTGTGCTGCATGAAAAGTGAACGAGCGCCACGCTGGGCACGGGGCTGGCTGCAACGTAATAGCAGTGGCCCCTTTGCCTGGAGATAAGGAGAGAGCAGCAGGAGCAGCACACACGATGGCTGGGATAGGACCTTGCACAGGAGTGGTGG
The DNA here is from genome assembly GCF_040938575.1 of Ambystoma mexicanum. Lineage (NCBI taxonomy): Eukaryota > Metazoa > Chordata > Amphibia > Caudata > Ambystomatidae > Ambystoma > Ambystoma mexicanum. The sequence goes on from NC_090921.1 coordinate 392,387,987, forward strand.
ATGAGATGGTCAAAAGAAACTGCCAGCAGCCCAAATTCAGGTCCCACATAACAACAAACACTGTAACTTGGGCTGCCCGTGGATGGTGCGGTGGCCGGTGCTGTGGGACGAGCCAGCACCTAGGGGACAAGACACGCTCCTGGCGGCTGCCCCCAAGGAGCATCGGACGCTGCGCAGACCACAACACAGAGGGGCCTAGAGGCGTATTGATGCATATATAAGGCCCTGGGAGAGGTAGGGGGGTGTGAGGTGACACCCGCGGCACACGTGCTAGCGGCGGCGAGTGGTGGAATCAGGAAGAGACTTAGTACATGTGCCCTGTCCTGTGAACTCCGGAGATGGTGGGACCTCATTGTGAGCCACAATCGGTTGACAGCAAAGGCTGATCCGGGACACTTGCTGGCCCTCAGATACATTGTGAGGCGGCCTCTTCAGCTAAGGAGCGGGGGATAACACCTTGGGCTGGACTGCGGCTTGGATGGCCTGAGGGCTGACGGGGAGCCGTGGTGGGAGAGCGCTAGGCCAACGGGGGCACATGACTACTGGCCACTGAGGGATTGTAGCGGAGACCGGCGGTTCTGTACTGCACGGGTGGACACAGCCCATTTGAGGTGAGGTGCGAGCAATAAGGACACATTTGGACACAGCTGTGTCGGCCCCTGCACCGCCAAGAGTGGCCTGGCGCCTCGTGGACTTCCTGTGCGCGGGGCGGTGCTGCTAGCTTTTGCCCGGACTGCATAGCAGGATGTCTTCCAAAATCCTCAGGCCCAAGAACAAGCAGTCTACGCTGGAGACCTATGCTAAATCACCCCCGGGCGCAGAGGGGGGCAAAAGTAAAGACACTAGTACGGCGGTAGCGGAGACACCGGGCACGATCCGGGAAGTGCTGGCAGCGATGGCAGATCTGAAAGTTGCCTGGGAGACTAAACTGGGCCTGGCAATGAACGAATTGCAAGTGGGCCTGGACCTTAAAATTGGTGCGGTCCAGGAGGAAGTTAATTTGCTGAGACAGGACGTGCGTACGATTGCAGAGCGCACTGGAAACTTGGAAAAGGAGATGGCCCCGAACACGGCAGCGTGCGCCGCCCACGGATCGGAGCTCCATGCCCTTGTGCAGCGGGTGGGCAACCTGGAATACAGGGCGGAGGAGGCAGAAGGGCGTGCCCGACACAATAACATTCGTATTGTTGGCCTGCCGGAAGGAATGGAGGGATCTAATCCGACAGAATATGTGGAAACCATGCTCCTGCAGGAGATAACAGGTGGAGCACTGACCCAGGGGTTTGCAGTTGAGAGGGCGCACAGGGCCTTGACGAGAAGACCGCCCCCAGGAGCCCCTCCCCTCCCCCGCGGCCGCTGATCGCAAAGATTATGAATTACCGAGATCGAGAAAAGATACTTGAATTTTTCCGGAGGGGGGTAACGATCGAAAGGGGGCTGGCGAAAATCACAGCGTACCCGGATTATACTCTGCACGTTCAGCACTGCAGGATGAACTATGGGGTGGTGAAAAGAAGGTTGAGAGATCTACATGTTGCTCTACCCAGCCAAATTGAAAGTGTTCTACAAGAGCAAAACTCTGTTTTTCGAGACGCAGAAGAACGCTATGGAATGGTTGGATTTGCAGGGTCGCCCTCAGGAATCGGATGTCCAGACGGGAGTTGCAGAAGAGAAGTAGCATGCAGCTGAGTCACCTTTGGGGACATAGACAAGACATTGGGACTTGAATATAGTGTTAAAGCTTGTGGGGCATGTGCAGTAGCAAATAAGTGCTGGCGGGTCCCGGTGGATGCAACTATTCCATTTGGATAAGTGGGAGCTCCAGGGAGGCAAACCTTGAACCCCTTAGTAGTATACTTAGTTAGGTCACTGTTAGTTCGGTGACACCCCACGGGGTCCTAGTCTTCGGAATCGAGACAGGACCAGACGCGGGTGGGCCTGAGATCCAGGGATGGAGCGGGGCATTAGTTGGGGTTGGGTAGGGTGGGCGGAGGGGAAGGGTTGTGTGCAGTGGGGTGGATTTTTGGGAAGGGGGGGTTGTGGATGGGGGGAGGGTTAAGAGTCAGACAAAGGGCTATCAGGGAAGACCTCAGAGGGAAAGGGGGAGAGGGAATACACAGAGTAGATGGCATCGGGTAATCTCAGAGTGGTGACCTGGAATGTGCGGGGCCTTAATAGTTATTTAAAACGCAACAAAGTGATGATGTACTTAAGGAGGATGCGCATTGACGTTGCCTTGCTACAAGAGACCAACCTCACCAAGGAGACGTTGGAGGTGGTCAGTAGAAAATGGAAGGGTAATGTCATAGGCGCTGCATATTCGGCATATGCAGGGGGAGTGATCACCTGGGTGGCACCACATGTGCCTTTCCAGTTGCTCAGCTCCACAATAGACCCAGAGGGCAGAATGGTGGTGGTGGCGGGACTCCTGGAAAATAGGGAGGTGAATATTATAAATCTGTATGCCCCTAACCATGATACAGCGGCATATTTTAGGTCCCTACACAGTAATATTAGCCCCCTGGTGGGTGGCGCGGCAGTGTGGGGGGGGGACTTTAATTGCACCCTGAACCCTAGGATGGATAGGTCAGATGATAAATCAGTAAAGCCGGCGCCAGCGGCTAAAGCATTGAGGACACCATTGTCAGACTTCGGTCTGGAGGATGTGTGGAGAAGGCTGCATCCAACGGATAGGCGGTATTCTCACTATGCAGCGCCACATGACCTGCACACAAGGTTGGACTACGTGTTCATAGCTGCGGAGATAGCCGGGGAAATGGTGGGGTCAGAATATAAGGCCAGGGTTTTATCCGACCATTCGCCTTTGGTCGTAGAGTGGCGATATCATCCCCCCCATGGCGCGTATCCCGACATGGAGGCTCAGAACTGAGGCTCTTCTGGATGCGGAATTTCAAGAGGATTTGAGGGATGCCATCAAAGAATACTTTGAAATTAACACGGGCAGTGTACGCTCTGTGGGAACAGTATGGGAGGCATTCAAGGTAGTGGTGCGTGGGGTTGCCATATCAAAATCTAAGAGGGCCTTACTCATTGTGAGGGGACTGCCCGTGAGAACAGCGCCAAGATAAGGGACTTGCAGATAGCTTGTGGCGAACTCTGGGATAGATTATTTAAATTAAACTATAAGGGGGGCATGGCCTGGAGCGCGGACTATGCAGTCGCCTCCTTGATGGCCTCTGTGGGAAGCCCGCTGCATCTCAGCTTGTTAAGGTTCCCAGGCAGCGTTTTCGGACCCAACTCGGTGAGGGGATGTGAGAAGGTCCGGAGCCCCGCCGCTGTGCTGCTGGGACCCAGATTCGCCAAGACAAAGATGATCGGGCCGCCTGCATCTCGCGGCCCCTCCGCCGCGTAATCCAAGATGGCGGACGGGACCCGGCGACGACAGCCGAGACACGGCCTCGCCATCGGAGCTCCTCCTATGGACCCCTGAGCACTCCGGCGACCCAGCTGATATCCCGGGCGGCAGGAGACGAGGTAGGAGCTTCGGGCCCCGGGCCCCCTCTGCTTTCGCCCCTGTCCCGGACGCCCCCAGGAGGAGAAGACCTTGCAGCCGCCCCAAACACACCGGGGGCGCGCCACACCACGCAGCCGCGGTCCCCCGGCTCTCGCCCTCCGCTACGCCCCGCCGCCTCCACCTTGAAAGAGGGGGCTGGGGCTAGAGAGTTCTCGAGGGCGAGCCTCGGACCAACTCTCCCTCCATCTGTGGGGGGACTGCGACACTTCGCCTCCAGACTCTGCACCCCTGCAGGAACAGATCTCCTGGCTTATGGTCCCGGTCAGCGGCGCCACGTCCTACTGCCCTCCTAACGGTGAAATAAACCCTCTACTGCCACCACTACCACCAGGAATCCGGCAGGCACCCGTGGCGATCTGGACCCGCGCCCTCCTCTCTGAGAGCCCAGTCTGAACTGGCGTGCTCCGGCACCTGAGCTGCTCCCGCTCATCCCCCTGTTTGCTTCCTGGGGCGCCCCGGCCCACGCTCGCCATCCCCCCCGCCCAACTCGGTACCAGTGAGACCGGGACGACACTTCAATTCTCCTCCCCTTCGCACTGGAAGCCCCTGCGTGCAACCAAGACATCGGAACACTCATTCTAGCCCCCTGAGTGACTCAGGCTACCCTCGAGCCATCGCCACTATTGCGCTTGAACTGCCTGTGGCCCTTGACCCACGCTTGCCAGGCCACACCATGTCTAGGCAACCGAAATCCACCAAGTCTTCAGACATAGCAACAATGCTAATGTCGTCCGACAAAGCAAAGAAACTGGACACTCTTCCCCCCGCCTCACGAGAATCCCTGGACAACAAGGGACCGTTGGCGACTAAGGAGGACATCCGTGATTTCATGGCTGACATTAAAACCGAATTTCGATCATGTATGTCGGAGCTTACCGCCAAGTTGGAGAATACCGATAAAAGGGTCTTGGAGATGGAACAGAGAGTGGGAGAGATTGAGGATCGAGCCCAGGACCACGCCTCCTCCCTGACTGAGATCCAGCGCTCCGTGGGGCTTTTGCAGGACAAATGCGAAATCCTGGAGTATAAGCAGGAAAACTTGGAGAACAGAGCCCGGCGCAACAACCTCCGCATCCGAGGGGTTCCTATGTCAGTCCCAGACCAAGAGCTTGCCGGATACGTGGGCCTCTTCTTTCAATCTCTCCTCCCAGATATGGAGGATTCACTGCTGCTACTGGATCGCACTCACAGACTAAACCCCCGCCGTGGAGTTGAGTCAGACGTCCCACCTGATGTGATCGCCAGGGTGCATTTCTTTAGAACAAAGGAAGCCATATCAGCAATAAGTCGCTCTGAGAACGAAATCGCCTTCCAAGGGATCCCTCTTCAGATTTACCAAGACCTATCTCCGCTGACCCTCCAGAAAAGGCGAGCCCTTCGCCCACTAACCACCTTCCTTCAAGCCCAAAAGATTCGCTACAAACGGCTCTTTCCTACAGCCTTGCAATTCTCCTATAAGGGTACCATACGCAGGATCAATCATCTAGACGACGCTGGAAGTATATTGCAGCCGGTCCCCGCTAACTCCTCGCCCTCACAGGCCACCGAAGCGGCAACTGACTCGGACCTCATAGCCTCCCCTAGGTCCAAACAAAATACATGGTCGAGGGTTCCGAGATTTAGGAGAAGAAGATAACCTGGAACGACCTCGCAAGGGACCCTTCCGACCCCTATGACCCAGCTTAGCGATCCTGGCGCTGCGGAGCCAACCGCCACTCTTGAAAACACAGATGGATTTCATCCCCGATGCAGCGGGCCCCCCCCCACGGCCCATGCCCAGCTTCAAGGTACATTCCACCTATGAGTCCTTGGAGCAAATCACTCACATTTTCAGCCATGTTGGCTATTCTTTGTTTCACGGCCCCGTTGGCCAGGGGAGGGCCCGACCCCATAATGGGTCCCCCATCCCCAGTTAAATCTTGGACTTCCCGTTGGCGGTCCGAGCAAAAACCCCAGAAGCAGGATAACAGATGGTCACATCTCCCACGACATAATGGCTGATTCCTCAGTAGCTCCCCCCCTCCCACAAGCTTCATCAGCGACCCCAGGTCCCGCTCCGGAACAGCAAACCTGGAAGTTTGTCTCTCTAAACGTCAAGGGCCTGAACTCGCCGGCTAAACGCAAATCAATTCTACAAAAACTCCAGAATGAGGCCGCCGCCGTGGCCATGCTACAGGAAACTCACCTGCTACCGGCAGACTTCAGCCGCCTGCACTCTCGCGACTTTCCAAAGCAACTCTTCGCATCCGGCAACTCCAAGCGGGGTGGCACTGCAATCCTGTTCCGGAGGGGGCTGAATCCCCAGATACTGAACACCATAAGCTGCCTGGAAGGACGCTACATAGCAGTGAAATGCCTGCTAGCGGGACAGCTGTTCTCCCTGGTCTCCGTATACGCGCCGAACCTGGGCCAAGCACCCTTCTATGATTCGCTAACCACAACTCTTTCTCCCTTTCTGGAGGGCCAGATAGTGATCGGTGGGGACTTTAATGGGGTCCCGGACCCCGTAAAAGACAAATCGCACCCTCCCTCCGCCGGAGACTTCACCACGGCCTTAGCCCTCCTGCGTTTGTTCAGGACTCTAGGGGTGGTGGACTCACGGAGAGTGCTCCACCCATCTGAAAAAGACTTCTCCTTCTACTCTTATGTTCACCGGACATTCTCCAGGATAGATCTTCTTCTAATATCCCCGCAAATCTTCGCCTTCACTGAAGAGGTGACCATAGGCTCCAGAATCCTATCCGATCACGCCCCGGTCACCTTGGAAATCCGAGTTCAGGGTCCTCCTGATCCCCAGCGACGCAGATGGACACTATACGACCCCATCCTTAATGAGATGCCACTCGGAGACGCTATCGCAACCACGATCGACAACTTCTTTAAGGAAAACCCTAGCGGAGATACCTCCCTAGCTAACACCTGGGATGCAATGAAGGCAGTGGTGCGGGGAGAACTGATTGCCAAAGGGGCAGCCTATCATAGACATAAACAACAAATTTGTCAGGGCCTTGACGAAGAACTGGAGAGGGCAGAAAAGATCCATAAGGAGAAGGGCTGGACCCCTAAAACGCAGCGAGCTCTCCGAATAGCAAAAAAGAAAATTGAAGCCCACTATGCTGAACATACCGCCCATCAAATGACGAAAGCCAAACAGTTCTATTATGCCAAAAATAATAAAGCAAACAAACTACTGGTGGCTAAACTTGCTAAGATAAGAAGAAACAACACAATCGTGGGCCTACGGGACCAGCAGGGCAAGACGCAATACTCCGATCACGACAAGCTTCAAATTGCATCGGCCCACCTGACCCAGGTAATGGCCGCCCCGCCTCGGAAGGTCGAAGAACAGAGGGAATACCTGCAAAGCGCGGCGCGCCCCCGACTGGAGAACGCAGCCCGGGACTCGCTGGAAGCCCCAATCACCGGCGAGGAAGTCGATGAGGCGATACAATCCCTCAAGTCTCGAGCCCCTGGCCCAGATGGCTACACGACGAAATTTTATAAAGTTTTCAAACCCCAACTCCTCCCACCCCTGGTACAGCTGTTTAATTCATTCAGAACCACGGGCACTATAACCCCGTCAATGCAAGAATCAATCACCGTTTTGCTGCCCAAACCTGGCGGCGACCCAAAGAATCCTGCGTCCTACAGACCGATTGCTCTGCTCAATATAGATGCCAACATATACTCCAAAATTCTAGCAACCCGCCTGTCCCGGATCCTACCAGAGATAATTGACGCCGACCAGAGAGGCTTCATCACACACCGCTCTACCGCTGATAACATTCGCAGAGCTTTGAACCTGGTGGAACTTGCCTCCCGAGACTCCCGAGAGCTGGTGCTTCTGGCCATGGACGCAGTTAAGGCCTTTGACAAAGTGGACTGGAACTTCATGAGGCTTACTCTCGAGGCCTTTGGCTTTGGTCCAGAGTTCTGCGCCATGACTTTGGCTAACTATTCTGCGCCCAAAACCTTTCTCAGAGTCAATGGCATCCTTTCTCCCCCTATTGGCCTGACCTGTGGAACCAGACAGGGCTGCCCGCTATCGCCACTGCTTTTTGCATTAATCATGGAACCATTCGCCCAACGGATCAGGCGAAACCCGGAAATCAAGGGCTTCCAATCGAACACAACACACCATAAACTGGCCCTATATGCAGACGACGTCTTACTAACCATCACAGAACCTTGCACTTCCTTCCCTCAGGCCCTAGCTGAGATAGAGAGCTATGGAAGGGTCACCGGCTTTGCCATCAACTTCCGGAAATCAGCTGCCATGGGGGTGGCCCTTTCCCGAGAGGTTCGGGAGGCTCTGGCCCCGCTATGCCCGATACAATGGACAATTAAGAGCATCAGTTATCTGGGGGTCCAGATCCCAGCTGACCCGGTGGAAGTCTACCGGGCAAACTTTTCCCCACTGTTCACGGACCTCGTGGCGGACTTAAAACGGTGGACGGCGCAAGAAATCTCACTGATGGGTCGTATCACGGCCTGTAAAATGAACTTGCTACCAAGGTTCCTATATACTTGCTCTTCGCTCCCAGTACCGATCCCGGCACCGGCCCTTCAAAATCTACAAAAGGAAATGTCACGGTTCATTTGGAAAGGGAGGAAGCCCAGAATCCCTAGGACCACGATGCTGGGCAATGCTAGACTGGGTGGCCTCGGAGTTCCAGACCTACAAAAATATCAGATGGCGGCCCAACTCGCCTGTATCCGAACATGGCAGATACTTACCAACCGCCCGAGATGGGTGGACCTTGAACAGGCGCAACTGCCGCTCCCGCTACGTTTTCTCCCACATATCAATCCCTCCGAGCGCCGCCAGTGGCAGAACCTCCTGAGGTCCACCAAACACACTGTGGCTACCTGGGATAAAGCGCTGAAACAAAAGAAAATCCCAGTGGGACTCAGCCCCTCCTCACTGGTGTTCCTGAACCCGGCCTTTACACCTGGCTGGGCCACCCGGAACTTCAGATCCTGGATAGCGGGAGGCCTGGAGACCCTGGGGCAACTTTTCGAAGGGGGACAGCCCTGCACCTTTAGGCGATGTAAAGAACTCTTCCAACTTCAGGAGCAGGACAGATTCACGTACATTCAGCTGCGCCACTGGTGCTCCCATCCACAGACCCGCCAAGCTGCCACCCGCCCCCCCACGGCCATTGAACTGACTCTAAATGATCTCCCAACTAGGGGGAGCATCTCCACCCTATACAAACGCCTCCAAATTGACTTCCTAATCTCTAAAACCCGGTATATGGCCCAATGGGAGGCAGACCTGGGCCGCCCAGTCGAAGACCAGCTGTGGGTTCACATTTGGTCGCGGGCTCATACTTCTTCATCTTGCATTACGAACAGAGAAGGCGCCTATAAAATCCTCCTTCGATGGTATTATTCTCCCCTAAGACTACACCATATGAACCCCACACTCAACCCGAACTGTTGGAGGCAATGCGGCCAAGTAGGGACTTTCTTTCATATGTGGTGGTCCTGCCCGAGGGCCCAGGCATTTTGGAAACAATGCCTAGCAACAATCACAGACATCACTCAGGTGCGACTTCCCCTGGAGCCCGAGCCCATTCTCCTGGGAGCCCCAGTCCCCGGAATCTACCCCAGATCTGGCCCTATGGCCAAACTGCTATCACAATGCCTATTGGCGGGCAGAAACGTAATAGCTCGCACTTGGAAAACAGCAGAAGGACCATTAATGCCTTTTTGGTGGGTAAAAATCTGGGACATCTTAATCGCAGAGAAGGTGTCGGCTGCCGTGGCAGGCCGCCTACATCGCTTCGAAAACATTTGGGGCCCAATCCTAGACTTTGATCGGAATTATCCAGCCCTGACATACAAGCCCCAACTAGCCAGGAGGACTTTACGGGACGATAACTCCCAGCGGCGACAGGAAGAAGAAGAATGTTAAGACACGGGGGAGGGGAGGGGAGAGCAATCTACTGTGCCTCCTTTATGCCATTTATCGTGAATGATCATTTTGTATTGCCTGATCCTGCCTGTTTAAAATAAATATTTTAAAAAAAAAATTAAACTATAAGAAATAAACAGAGAGGTTGCATGCAGGGGGAGATAAGCCGGGTAGATTACTGGCCTGGCTTTACAAAAATGAGACCCCCCCCCGTTCGGTGATCAGAGAGGTCAGGGATGCGGAAGGTCAAATCTGTGACACCCAGGAGGGAGTAAAAACGGGGAGTTCCTCAAGTACTATAGACGATTATATGAGGACACAGGGGAGGATATGAGCCAGGAAATATTGGAAACAATTGAGGATATGGGGTTGCCCACTTTGGATAACTTAGAACGAGCAGATTTGGACGCCCCCATTACCCCGGACGAACTGGAGGCAGTGATTCAACACCTCCCTACATGTAAAGCGCTCGGGTCGGATGGGTTACCCAGCGAATTCTATAAGACATATAAGCAGGAGCTTCTCCAGCCGCTGCTGGCTATGTTTAATGAAGCTTATGAGCGGGGGGAACTGCCGGCGTCTCTCCGTGAGGCAGTGATCGTCCCGCTCCTGAAACCAGGTAAGCCCGAGGTGGAATGTGGGTCCTATAGGCTCCTGTCCATGCTTAATCAGGATAGCAAAATACTCACGGCAGTACTAGCTAACAGGTTAAAGAGGGTAATCAGTAAGTTGATACACCCAGACCAAACGGGTTATGTCCCTGGCAGAAATATTACAGATAACCACAGGAGGCTGCACCATATCATTGATGAAACCAAGGAAGACACGGGCGAGATGGCTATAGTGTCTCTGGACCCGGTAAAAGCCTTTGATTCAGTGCGGTGGCCATGGATGAAAGCGACCCTGAAGGGTTATGTAATGGGACCAGGATATATCAGATGGGTCCAGTTGTTATACAGCTCTCCGATGGCGAGAGTTAAAACCGGACCCACAATTTCAGATAAATGGCAACTTAGCAGGGGGACCAGACAGGGTTGCCCCTGGTCACCCATGTTATATATCCAGGTATTAGAACCGCTGGCAATATGCCTGCAGCAACAATACGGGGAGGTGGGGATTTGCACGACAGGGGGCACACACCTGATATCATTGTATGCCAATGATATGCTCTTCTACATGCGCTTTCCGGAGGAAAACCTGCAATATGTGTTGGAGGTAATGGATCGTTACGCCACCCTCTCGGGTATATCGGTGAACCCGGGGAAGTCTTGTCTGTTCCCCTTGGGGAGGTATAGGAGCACCCCATCAGAGAAGCTACCCGTCCTGCAGATACCCTGGCAGACCGTGACATTCAGGTATCTGGGCTGTGAATATTTACCATAAGATAGACACAGAGCACAAACATAATACAGAGAAAGCGATTGAGGGAATTGGGAATAGCATGGCGGTCTGGTCTAGATTACCCCTAGCCATGATGGGTAGAGCAGCTCTGCTTAAAATGGTCGTTTTGCCCAGACTCTTGCACTTTTTTGTGATTGTCCTGTACCTGATCCCCAGACGCTTTTTTGTGAGACTTCATGGTATGTGCAGGGGCTTCATATGGGGCAACTCCAGGAACAGGGTGGCCCTGTGGAAGCTTCACAACACTTGTGAAAGGGGCGGCATAAACCTGCCAAATTTTGAACTATTTTACTTGGCAGGACAGCTGTTGTACGTGGCCAGGTGGTTGTCCGCAGAGGACTCGGCGGAAGCTAGGCTTTTGCAGGGTGACTCAGCCCCTATAAGAGAGACGGTGTGGATGCATAAGACTGAGATGGTGGGGAGGGGAAGACTTCTGGTGCTGGGCTGGAAAGTTTGGCGCAGGGCATGGAAAACGGTGGGCGACCCAGACCCGTTTTCTCAGCAGGTCCCACTGGTGGCGCTGTGTGAGCATGACCCCCAATTGTTCGATGCGGTCTGCAGATACTGGGAGCCAGTGGGCCTGGCCACCCTGGGAGATGTATGGCAGGAAGGGGAGGTATTGGAGTTTCAAAGGTTGCAGGAGGAGACGGGGGTACATCGAGGCCAATACATTACATATATTAGGCTCATGAAACGGGTAAGAGGAAGGTGGCCTGAGACGGTGCTAGCAGAAGAACCCGATGCCGCCCTGGAAATGATGTTTGATGTCTCGGAAGGTGGGCATGAAATCTCCAGGGGATATGAGCTCCTTCGAGCGAAGGCAGAGAGGGAATTGCCTCAGTTGAGGCATGATTGGGAGGAGGAGATGGGGTAGCCATGACAGATGACAGTGGGAAAGAGCCCAAAGGTACCACAAAAAGGTGTCCCGGAATGCTAGACTCCAGCAGATCCAACTATACGTCGCCCACAGGGCTTATCTGACTCCTGGAAGAATAGCCAGGTTTGGAGGCTGTCATATAGAAGTGCCCCAGGTGTGGTAAGGAGGAGGCAGGGTTGCTGCACATGTTCTGGGCTTGCCCAGAGGTGAATAGATTCTGGGAGGAAATAAAGATGAAAATGACTGGGGGGTGGGGCGGTGGTGCTGGATGTGGGGTCAGCTGGGGGATGCATGCTCGGGAATTTCCCCAGGCCACGTAATTTAAAGCATATCAACAAAATGAAAGATCTGGCCTACATCCTGGCCATGCGCAGGATTGCGATGTGTTGGAAGGCAGCCCATAGGCCTAGAGTGGAGACATGGTGGGCAGACCTCCTGAGATGGGCAGAAGCAGAAACCGCGGTTTGGTTTGAAGCTGCCACCAGGGGGGGAGAAGAGGAAGTGGGCCCCCTTATAGCCTGGAGGCAGCTAGTGACCTCAATGGCAACCCCTCACCAAGCCAATCATGAATCTGAAGACTCAGATGAGTCGACAAGTACCGGGATTCCCGAAACTGCTCATGAAGATGACACTGATGTAACGGCTCGTGTTTGTGGGGAGGGAAGGGGGGGCCGGAAGTTGTATAATGTGCGGATGAGACATTGATTATGGATGTCCTAAAAGTTGTAATGTTTGGTATGTTGTTTAAAATAATAAAAATTGTTTAAAAAAAAAATCTATTCATCCTCGCCACCATACCATTTGTCTCTGGGTGGGAGAGAGCAGACTTCTTATGCTTGACTCCACACTTCACCAAGTACTCTGGAAAACACCCTCCTGTGAACTGCATCCCATTATCCGTTAATAGACTCTCTGGGACTTCTTCCCTCGCCAAAACATCTTGCAGGACATCAACCATGCTCTAACCTGAAATGTCGCTAACAACTGCAAATTCGCACCATCGAGAAAACGTTTCCATGAGCAGTACAGCATATTTACCTCTCCCATATCCAAGGTCAACCTGGCCTAAAATGTCCATGGCCAGTTATCTCCATACTCCCGTAGGAATGTTCACCTCCACCACAGGTTGTCTCGTCGCGACCAGCCCCTTACTTTACCTAATACACACCTGGCAGTCACCTACTCTCTTCTCAATGTCCCTTTCAAAACCTGGCCCCAATAATCCGACCTAAGAACTACTTTTGTTTTAGAAATAGCAATATGCCCAACATGGGCCAAATCGACAACCTTGGCACGTAATCCAATCGGAACCACTGCACGCTCCCATCGGAACACCACCTCATCCCTTACACAATAGTTCATACCTAACTTCCCAAAATGGCTTCTCACCCTCCAATAGTTCCGTCCTCTTAGGCCACACCGATGCTAGCCCATATGTCATAACGTGTGACAATAGTTCGTCTTTCCTTCCTTCTTCTAACCACATGTCATTAGACACTACCTTCAGTTTTGACAAAAAACATTTATATCTCCACATCTTCATCCTCCCTTGCACCCAGTGCCACCCTTAGACGAGACAGGCTATCCGCTAGAACATTTTCCTTGACAGATACCACCCCCATCTGAAATCGATGGCATTGCATCCTGGCGACCCATCCTGCTACCCGCCTTGACACCTTGTCTAATCCATTATTAGCAAAGATGACTTTTAGCGGCCTATAATCTGTTTGAATTATAAAATCGGTTCCCCATACAACATTTTTAAATCTCTCTACTGCCCATTAGCACGCTAAAGCCTCTTTCTCCAAAACAAAGCATCTCTCTTCTGCACCCCTTAATGCTTGCGACGCATGTGCTATTATGTCATGGGTACCATTTGAATTAATCTGAGACAGAACTGCACCGACTCCCGAATCGCATGCATCCACAGTTATGAACTTTTCCGCCTGGTTTCGTAGCACCCTACATGTTGGGCCAAATCAATATCCCTCTTCACTCCAATGAACTCATCCTCACATGCCTGAGTCCATACGAACTCGCCACCCTTCTTTAACAGTTTTCTTAACTCCACAACCTTAGATGCATAGTTTTCTACACATTTCTGGTAAAACACTGCTAAGCCTAGAAAGGATTTCAATTCCACCTTGTTGGTAGGCCTCTCCACCACTTTTATAGCATCAACTAAACTTTTCTTTGGCCTGATGCCATTTGCTGACACCTGATGGTCTAAATATTCCACCTGACTTACACCGAACAAGCACTGCTCCTCCCTCAGGGTAATACGCTTCCTTTCAAAAAACCCTCAACACGTCATTCAGTATGGCATCATGTTCCTCAACAGATTCACCGCATATAAGCACGTCATCCTGAAAACAAAACGCGCCTTTTACCCCACCTAACATCATGTCAATGAGTTTCTTAAACACAGACGATGCCGACACCAGCCCAAAGGGCATCCCCTTAAATTGAAAAACCCCTTCATGGGTAACAAAAGCAGTCAATTTCCGAAATCCTTCAACAAGCTCCACCTGATGGTAGGCTGATGCCATATCAAGCTTTGGGAACACTTTCCCAGGGCCGACTCTCACTAACATCTCTCCCATATTGAGGAGTGGATGCCGGTCTACCAATACACACTTGTTGAGTTTGCGCAAATCTACACATAGCCTGAGTGCTCCCGAACCCTTCTTCACCACCACCACGGCGGACGTCCATTCCACACCCCCACCCTTTCAATGATATCCGTCTGCAACAATTTGTATATTTCACTCTTGACACCTTCTCTCAACATCATTGGTACGGATCTCAACTTCGCCACCACAGGTTTACTACCCTTTCTCAAGATTGATGTTGGACCGCTTTTATTTTCCAAATGCCCTACTTAAAAACGCTGGGATACTTTTCAGCTATAGTACAACCCACATGAAGTACCTGCTCCTTCATTTGGGTCCAACCTTATTTTCAACTTCCTCTGTTCTCTCCATCCTAATAGCGTCAGACCTTTCTTTGATACATACATTTCCCCTTCAAACCAGCGACCCTTAAACTCAAACTGACCGACACAATAACCCAACAACTCAATTTTATCTTGGTTGTATCCACCGGGGTTGATGTCGGGTTTCACCAGAAGTCTAACTTCTCCCTTCACATCTCTCTCAAACACCTCCCTAGACACCAATGTGATCTTGGACCCTGAGTCAGCCATCATCATCACATCCTGACCATTCACATTGATGCATGCATAAGGATGCTCACAATCATCATCGCCAATAATATTTATGGTGCAAACTGTTATATTCTCAACATAAGACGATTCCTCATCTTCTGAAGATCTTCGGTCAGACTCCTCATTAACATACAGTACTCTCCTCTGTCCAAATTGGTAATTTTTACAGCAGTCAGGAAGTGCAGTCAAGAAAGTGTCCCTTTCGCTTGCACTTAGAACACGTGACTCGCCTTCCAGGGCATCCCAGAAACGCTGCAAAGTGGTTACCGCTAGTGCAGCGAAAGCATAGACGTTCCTCTCTTCTCTCCTTCTGTCCTTTTCTCCCTTCTGGATAGACCCTTCTGAGGGATTCAGTTCTCCTCCTCGACCACATTGCTTGGACCTGTGCTTCTTTTTGCCCTTGGTTTCACTCGCAGCCAGTACCTCGGATTGCTGATCTTTATATGAGGTGTTCTCATTCTTTGACAGTTTAGCGACACATGCCAATGAATGCTCCACTCTTCGTGCTATGGTCAGTACCTCATCCAGACTCGGCTCGTCCCTTTACCATAGTTCCTCCCTAATCTTGTTGGAGCAGCAATGGGTCATAAATTAGTCCCTTATGTGTTTGTCGAAAGCATTGTTGAACTTGCATGACGGCGCCAAATGCCGCAGTGCAGTAATATAGCCCTCCACAGATTCATTTGGCTCTTGAATTTGCATACAAAAGTTGAAACGTTCCAAGATTGTGCTTGTCTTGGGGTTGAAGTGCTGGTCAAGTCTCAGGAGGGCACCCTCTAGCTCATTTGGAGCATCACTAGTCCCGTCATCCTGCATCTGGGGAAGAGTCTCGAACATTCTCTGCCCCTCATACCCAAGGAAATGCACGAGAAGCACCATCTTCCTATCATTAGGGTATGAGTTGCCACACGCTGCTTTCAGATAGTGTAGGAAACCCTTCTTCCATTGTGACCACGCAATCTTGGGAGCTCCCGGGGTGGGCATGAATATTGGTGGCCCATTTATTCCTGACATTGCCATTGTTCACAGTATGAGTTCAAGGTGCCCGGTATTTGCTTAGCCAGTTTATGCACTGCTCACCTTGTGCACTTCTTAGTCTTCTGCCCCTTGTTCCTTCTCTTTTTTATTTTTACAATTCATGCGTCATGCTTGTATGGGCTTCTCCCTTTGGCTCTCTCTTCTTATCTTTTCCAGTCCTCTTGCCTCTTGTTTGCCAATTGCCTGCTCAAACTGTATGGATGCATGTGAGTCTTTAGTCCCAACCAGCGCCTAACTCTGTTCCCCCTCTGCAGGACATGCGATGGTGCGCGGTAAAGCGGTTGCACCTCTATTACATGGTGCGCGGTAGATTTGGATGAAAGTTCCTGATGAGCCTCTATTATATAGTGGCGGTTCGCCTCTACCCCTTGATCGCGGAAGCGACTGTTGCTTTGCACGCTGTTTGCAGGAGGGCGCTGCTTGCAGTCCCTTGCAGGACGGGGCCGCCGTGCGTGCAGGGGGAAACACCTACTTACTTGAGAGCCGTGTGAAGGTGTCCCACGTCGGCCGCTACTATGCGGAGGCGCGGAGCGGCATGAGCAAGACTTGCTCGGCAGGTACGTGATGGGCGTCTGGGCTGCTACAACGCCAGCACAGCGGAGCAGCCTAGGAGTCAGGCGTGGCCCAGACAGCGGACTCTGCCAGGGGTCCTCCAGGTCCTTTTTCCTTGCAGACTAGATCCTAGTCAACAATGTTATACTGCATACACAGGATGACACAGTGATGCGTTTAAGGAATAATTTATAAGCTAATAACGTATAAGGAGCCCCAGCTGCCCACACACAGCTTAATCTACCTTAAGGGCCCACCAACTGAATAACATAGAATCTCTGCAAAAGTAAACATACATCAATTTGACTCGAGAGAATCCGCCTGAACCAACACTCCACATGACATCATTTGGACCCACTGTCAATATGAGTGCCCCTTCAAACTGCATCATAACAATAACACTTAAAATATACTACAAAAATACACTTAGTTTCAATAAATCAGTAGATACCCTTTTGGGATGGCACACAGACCCTGAGGTGACTTAAATATCTAAGACACTGTGGACACAGATATATCACGGGTACTTTTAGAGCAATACTGAGTTTGGTGTCAAAAGGAAAAGGTTAGGGAATAAAACAAGGTTTAACAAATACTCTTAAGCAGGAAAACACTTTGGAACCCCCCAATGCAATGTTGATTAACCCTTTCCCAATGTATACAAGTAAATAATGTATGAATTTTTGGAGGGATAGTTAAAACACACAATCGGAGGTTAGAATCTTCAGGGAGCCACGACAGCCAATGTCAATTGAGCAAAGTCTAGGGAACCTGGAGTCCTTCTTGAAGGTAAGTAAAAAGTATTCCACGATGTTATAGAGATCTTTGTAGAAAATCAAATCACTGTTGGGCTACAAGCTGGGTGGCTTGTGATGGGCAAAGCTGCAAGCAACTCTGCAAAAGGCAGCCAAGGCAAGTCTCAAACTGAGAGTTCTGAAGAAATTGGTTCCAGCTGGCTTCTGTTCCTGTTGTAGGTCCTACAGATCCTGTTGTTCCTGAGCCTCAGTCGTGGGTGACAAGAGGGAGGACATCTGGGGACACCTGCACTACGGTTCGAAGGTCTGCAGCAGCAATGGGCAAACTTCAGTTAAACAGCACTTCGCATTTTCAGCTTCTCGTGAATAGCACCACTGCGTTTCTGGGATACCTTTATGGGCTTTCCTTGCATCTGGGGTCCAGCACTCTGTTGAGGTGACTCAGGCTTCTTTAGTCCTGCTTCGAGGGAGTCCGGAGGATCTTCCTGGAGATCGCGTCTGACTTGGAGACGATACACTCAAATCTGGGGTTCCTCTCCCTGGCAATCGGTTCCGGCAGCAGCAATGGCAGTACAGCCAGATCCTTCCAGATGAGTTCGTCTTGGGGTCGATTGGTCCCACCAACCCAAGGGGAGACGACGTCCTTTGCAGAGCTTCTCTAGTCGAGGGGAATTCGGAGCTTCAGCACTGCAGCAGGGCTTCACCAGGCAAAACAACGGTCCAGGAGTTGCAGCAAGCATC
This sequence comes from Ambystoma mexicanum, assembly GCF_040938575.1. NCBI lineage: Eukaryota > Metazoa > Chordata > Amphibia > Caudata > Ambystomatidae > Ambystoma > Ambystoma mexicanum. The sequence goes on from NC_090921.1 coordinate 392,406,032, forward strand.
CCTTCCAAGTTCTTCTTCGGATTCCTTCATCCAGTGGTTGCCTTTTATGCAGGTTTCTCCCATTTATTCACAGTTTAGCCGTCAGTCACACATCAGGGTGGCTGTCCTCCATTGGCAGCCATCCAAACACTTTTGGGTGCATTTCTGTAACCAAGGAGACTAATCACATGGAGTTTCGGCAACCTCCCTTGCTTCTTGCACTGCCAAACATGCTGGAGCCAGAGGCAGGCTTCACCAGTGAACCCCACCAAGACAAAACGAACAAAGGGACCAATCCTGGTTTGGCGCGCAGAGTAAATGTCAAGAAGGACCTTTCCAACAAGAAATGGTGAAAAAAGACGACCAAGGCCATTTTGACAAAATGAGCACCCATTAGTGCTTTACTACAGCTGCAATTGCAGGCCGCAGTAGAAACACACAATGGTAGGAAAAAGTAAACCACTGCCACCAGCCATTAATTGTAGAAAGGGTAACAAACATTTTACATGAGAAACTAGACAAAGGGGATACTAAGTAACCCCTCTGGCACCCTATTGTGTAAGAAAGTTACACATTGTAAGTAAAGTCAATTTCACTTCACTGCTCTTGGAAACAGTAGTTTAACCAAGAAAAGGTATTTAAACCTTTGGGAAATCTGAAAGACTTCTCTGTGCCAGTGCACGGAAGGTGCTGTGTGTCACAATGTAAAAAGATGATGCCTATGGAGTTTGACTCAAAAACCAAAAGAAACACTGAGTTCAAATTACAGAAAAATACATGGAACAGTTGGGGAAAAAGGTATCACCCTCTCCAGGATGAACATTAAAAGTCCTAAAGTACAGCAAAAGAGCTGGGGGTCCCTAAGGTAGAAGGGAATTGGCACATTTCTGAGAATTCTCCCTAAGAGTGAGGCTTCTGGAGTGAAAGGCAAGTCCACCACTGGAAGCTGAAGTAACCGAAGAAGATGACCAGAGACGCCTGCAGACCCTATACAACATCTTGAAGTGACAACTGCTGTCCTGACCCTGTTTTCTGTGCGACAGAGGAGCCATGAAGAGGACTCCTCCCTCCTTCCCTTTGGCTGGTGGGAACAACCAGTCCACTGCAGGAAGCAAAGAAGATGTTGGTGCTGCAGAAGAGGCGCCAAAATTGCAGAGTAAACCCAGAAGTTGCTGAAAGTCGTACTACAGGTCCTCCCTCGAGACTGCTGCTAAGAGATCCCTTCCATTGTCCTGCCTTCAGTTATCATACCAAGGAATCCGGAGGTCGGGTCCAGAGCTGCAACTTCGTGGAGCATCCAGCACAAACATTTTCTTCAAACCTAAGGTACTGTGGGGAAAAAAGTATGCTTAACTGATTCCAAGAAGTTGCTGCAGAGCGAGTGCACGTAGAGGGGTCCAGGGAAACCCCCTCTTACCTCTGACCCAAGCTGACGCTGTGTCCCTTTCTCAAGTCTGTTTTAAGGTCTACATTGTTAGTTGTTAATTTGCTACTTCAATAACTGTTTTTCCCTTTCTAACGTTGCTACAAATGTAACAGCGAATAAACACAAAACTTAGTGCCCTTTGAAGTGTATTAAGTATTCCTAAGTGTTATAGTACAAACGTCTGAAGTTTTTAAAGTGATTCTGGTGTAAATATAATAGATAAATATATATTTATATAATTTATAAGTGTAAGTGCTTCTTTTTCTGTGCCGGTCTAACTAGATTCAGTGTACTTACCTACAACTCACATCTTCCTCTTAAGATATGCCTGACTTCTCTGCCACTCTACAAAGGTCCCGAGTTAGTACAGACTTTTACTAAGAGTTGGGTGCGGGGGGAGATCTACAAACCACTTGGATAGCTTACTAAAGTCTTACTACCAGTAGGACTTTAGGAAAACTCCCCTAACACATGGTTTGACTAACAGCACTGTACGTGATGTGATTGCACGGCCAACACTGAATTTCGGCTTTTCCCCACTCATAAGGAAGGCTGAGCAGGGACTGAAGCCATTGGCCATCCGTGGTAGGGGTTCCTGCTTTTTATAGAGTCAATTAAGTCATGCCGGCCCAGTTCAGTCAGGATTATGGGGAGCAGAGGCCATTACTATCCGGTGTTCTTCGTGAGTTATATGGGAGTCTACCTACGGCGGCAGGGAGAAGCACTATTAGTGTGTGATCCTGATTTGAATAGTACATCCTTACCGCTCTCCAAGCACTGACATCAACGTGTGGCAGGATGGGAAAGCACGACAAGACTCAAACCAAGCTACCCCTTCCCATTCAAAACACACAACTCTGGAGTCTCAAAAGGTGGAACCGCCTGAGTCGCAATCGAAGCCCTCCCTGGAAACACTGCAGGACATAAAAGGAATGCTTACACAACTGCAGGCTGACATTAATTCGCTGGACAGTAAACTGGACACCCTTACATGGAAAGTTGACCATATGCAGGTCCGGCTAAATAAACGCAGCGATCGACTGATGAGGCAGAAAAAAACCCACCTGTGCTCAGTAGAGGACGAGTCTGCAGCAACATCGCGGGCGGTGGTCCAGCTAAAGAAAACTGTCAAAGAGCTCCAGGATAAGCAGACTGATTTAGACTCCAGGTTCTGCCATAATAACCTTAGGATAGTCTGGGTCCCAGAAGCAGCGGACAAATGTCCCGTGGAGCAAATGGTGGAGGCGCTGTTGCTTGAGGTGCTGGGTGACAATAGTTTATCCACGGCGTTTGCGGTTGAAATAGCTCACCGCATCCCAGGTGGATGTCCCTCTGTGCCAGGCCTGCTGCCCAGGCCCATAAATCGCCATACTTCTTAACTACCGCGACAGGGACTTCTCACTGTGGCGGTCACAGCAGCTGGATACCCTCTCATATAATGGCGATCGGATCTGGCTCTTCCCAGACTTCTCTAACAGAGTGCAGGCGTCAAGAAAAAGCTTCATAGAGGTGAAGAAGAGGCTCAAGCTAAAGGGAATCGAATATGCCATGCTGTTTCCGGCGTGCCTTCCAGTGGAGCACAAGGACAAATCCCAGTTTTTCAATCACCTGATGAGGCCATTGACTTTTTTTTGTTTTACATTTTTTTTTTCAGTGACTGTGGGCATCACTGAAAGCCTTTCAGCTGCTCTTTTGGTTTAATCCATCTGCTGGCATGGTGGATTTCGAATACTGTTGATTAAATCTCCAAGTGTGCCTAACGAAAGCCGACCTTTCAATCAGGATGATACGCACATATAACTGAAGGAGCGGAGAGCTAGGCGATGACCCAAGAGCTCCGGAATTGGAATTGACTGCATGGACAGGGGCAAAACGGCTCTTTGCCACCAAGTCCATATTTAAATCTCAGCGCATCGACAGCTGTAGATTAAATCTACTGGATAGTCATTTTGATGACAATCGAGTCCCTGCAGTCTCTGGGATGAAGTGGGTGGGGACAAATGGTTTGACATACATAGCTGTTTCAACACTGAATTATCCTTTGACAAAGGCACTGGCAACAAGTGCCAAGTATACGTTAACAGCTACAACTTTAAAAAATACTATAATCAGAGTTCTTCCCTGCAAGAAGTACTCGCAGTTTGATCGATGTTACTTCATCAATTTCCTATGACTAGGACTGAGAAGGCAGTTTTGCTCAAAGGCTAGGTAACCTTGCAGTCACTGTTATCACTAAGATCACCGAATTCAGTGAGGAAAAATCTAATCTCAGTAAAAACAGGCGACAAGGAGAATTGTCAAAGAATTAACTCCAAGAATATTCAGGGGAGGGATTTACCTGCGGACCCGACTCCTACGCTTTCGGCACTGAATTTTGTATTTACCTCATTAGTCAAGGTATTTGAAACATTGAGATGGAAATTGCAGCAACATACAGGCATTCTTTTGGAATTAACAAAAGGAATAGATGAGACTGAAACAACATTGTTGGGCTTAAAATCTGCAATAAATACCACCACAGTAGATTCCTTAGCACTGATCCGACTAGGATTTAAACAGCACTCTGATGACTTGGCATTTTTAAAGGGGCAATGGGAGGGAGTGATAACTTAAAATCTGTTTGCGACACATTGCAGGTCACAAATCTGGGCGGTAACAGTGCACGCCACCCATTGTGTTCCTTGGGTCCTGAGAAAGTCCAGCTGAATCGATGACAGTCTATTGTCAGCTTCTAAAATGGCGGAATGTGGGTGTTTGGCTCAGATTGCAGAAGATGATCACCAAAGAACTCCAAACCAAAGTCCCATCGCTCCTAAAGATCTAATCTTAAAGAAGGAAATGAACAATGTAGTCCCTAAATTAAATGGAAAAACCAAAAAGAGGTGGAAGAGACAACAGATGGAATCGCCAGGGGATCTGCCACCTTCACAGAGAAAGGAAAAAAGAAAATCAAAACACCAGATGGCTCAAAAAACCAGGAAGTCAGGCGCCAACCAGCTTATACGTAAGATTAAATCAATCCAACTGGGTGAAAAGGGATCTATTAGAAACAGGTCTGAGACCAAAGGAGGTGGAGCCACACTGAATTTTGACAAAGGGTGCAGAAAAGCAAAGAAGCATCTGGGAACATAGAAACTGATCTTGTATCCCAAACCTATTGCGATAACTATTGGTGTCCAGACCGAGACACAATGTGACCCAAAGAAAATTGCCCCTATTTTTCTTAGAGGAAGATCTGGATTGAATATGCCTAAGGAATCATGCAAAAAATCTGTATCCCTGTATACATGCATCGAGTGTCAGAGTCCACTGTGAGACTGCTCCTATTGAATCGGAGTATAATTCTCTCTATATTTAAGCGTGTACCAGACGTATATTTCACCTTAATAGATATCGACTATTTTCAATTCCCTTTGCCCCCACGCTCAGATGTCGTGGAAATGGGTCTCAAATCAAGGTTGGATATGAATGCCATTTTGGCTGCAAGTGAGGAATGGTTGATCTTGGGCTAAGATGTCTCTTTGGAGTTGCCGAATAGATCTAATATCAAGACCAACACTCATATGAATGTGCCAGTGGATAATAAGGAAGCTTATTCAAGCCAGGTTGGGATGAAGGGTGATAACCCCTCAAAGTAGAATGACTCACATGAACTGGAATTAAATGCAAATGTGTGGGCATGGTGCCTGAGATTATATCAAGTTTTTTAAAAACGTTGGGGCTACCAGGAAAGCCTCTCTAGCCAGGCAAACTGTTAAGTTGCTAAGTTGGAACACAAGAGGCTCCAGTTCTTTTAGAAACAAACGAAGGAGAGATTATATTTTTAATCAATTTGACCTTATTTTATTTCAGGAAACCTTAAAAGAGGGTTTCAAAACTGATGTTTTATCAGTCCACAGTCAGCTAGCAATTGGAGAGGGGCTGGGAGACCTTCAGGTGGGCTTTTGATAGCTTGCAGAAATTCAATCTTTTGCTCATCGGATATCCTTAGCAATTCCATAAGGGATATTTTTGTGTTGAAAGTGGATCTAGGGTCCAAGGGTATGCATAGATGTTGATTAGTAGTCAATGTCTACTGGAATCCCTCGTCTTCCACGCTATCTGGCTTTCAGCATTCTTTGTCAGATTTGCTTTTGAGCTTTTCTATGCATTGTATGGCCCATGGCTTTATCTTAATGGGTGACTTGAATTGTCAATGTATTCAATCAAGGTATGTGGGCCAAGTATTGTGTAAGGATCCCACATGGAATGGCATTCTGTGGCATACATTCTTGACAGAATGGGGTCTATTCATGGCTAATGGCAATATTGTTGTGGAAGTTCCCCCAGCTCCTATGTGGAAGAGAAGCGATTGTTTCTCGACAATAGATTATCTATTCCTATCCAAAAACCTGTTTGACCTGTGTACGCATTTTTCTGTTGGTAGCGGGTTCCTGAGTACTCGCAAGATTTTGGAAGGAAGTCTTATTCAACCCATCGAGATTACAGATCAAGTATATTCTAATGCAGTCTGTGTCAACAGGCCTAAGAATAAAGTGGTAATATTTCAAAAAGGGGGCATGCTCTGAACAATTCTCTTAATTTTGCAATCGACCAACCAAGTGATGGTGATTTAAGAGCCCTGTGTGATCCGATCATTTTGTAAGGTTCATTTGGGACTCTGGTCCCCCTTATTGGAGGGGTGAACAAGTAATCCTTAGGTACACTCATCGCTTTTGATGAAAGGGCATTGGGGGGAGTGGGGTCTTTGATGCGGGGATTGAGGAAGGCTCTGAGGCTCCTGGAATAAAAATAAATAGAAATAATAATGTTGAGTACTGGCGAGATATTAAAATCTTAAGACATTAGTATATTTTTTGAAAATCATATTTTATTGACATTTTAGGTTATAACATCATGCATCATACATTTGACATGAATCTCCTTAACACAATTATAACAATAGCCCTCCCCCACTGCCCCCTTTGCCATGGATCGAACACATGTACCTAGTTTGCCTAACAGACCCGTGGAAAACGTTTCAGGGTAATATCCGTCCATTTCTCGCACACTGGAGTATTGGGCCCAACTTTGAACATTCCTTATGCCCAGTACCATTCCTGGTGGCCTTTCATGTTTGGGGGGAGTTCCCAAGTGTGATGCTGTCACTTTAGGCCAAGCCTCCATACTTTGCAAAAAAGCGGAGCCACCATTCCTCAATGTTCGATTTGGACTCGTCTATAAGGTGTGTTAGGAAGAAATCAGTATATTAATTGGTCGAAATCAAATAGACACCTCAGTTTACAAAAGAATGGGGAACTTTTAACATAAGTTATGGCTCAGGGAAATTCACATAATTTTTGGTGTACAATTACTCCGAAATATCCCCGTCCGATATACAGGGTGGAGTCATACAGGAAAATGCATGGGTTGATCACTTCACAAAACTCTATGGAGCAACAAAGAATGTAAAGGTCTTCCCTTGTCCCTGTAAGCGCAGTCCCATGGGAGCTAAATGTGTCGTTGGATGCAATTTGAGAACTGGTGACAAAATCCTCAGCCTCGAGGGCTGCAGGCCCAAGTGGTCTGGGTAATAGGATTTCAAAATCAGATCCAGATCTTTGGTCCCGCCTCTTGGCTGCCCTGTTTGAAGGGATAAAGAGCAGCAGACAACTTCCCGAGTCATGGAGGCAGACCATTGTGATCCCCATTAACAAAACGGGGGACAAATTGGATCCCTCAAATTGTCGTCAGATTGCCCTCTTGGACGCAGATGGGAAGATATTTGCTGGTCTGGGTTTGAAAGAACTGGAAGAATGGGCATAATCCAAGGGGATCCTATCGAAGCACAAGATAGGCTTTCATAGAGGGTTCTCTACCTCTTTAAATAGCTTAGTTATTGGGTTCAGCTTGTAGTGGATCTTTTGGAAAAAGGGGGCCTCCATTATATGGGGCTTGGATTGACCTATCTCAGGCATTCAATACTATTAACAGAGAACATCTATGGGGCAAACTCAAGAGTTGGTGGTCTACCGGAGAATCTATTAGCCATAATGGTTGAACTTCATAGGAACTCACAATTGCAAGTAAGACTGGATAAAATTGGGAACTCATCCAAAACTATTAGAACAGAACGGGGGGGGGGTGAGACAGGGTTTTATCGTTGCCCCTTTTCTCTTTAATCTTTATTTATTGGATCTAGTGAAATGGTTGGAGGAGTTGGCTAGTCCAAAGATTGGGACAGCTAAAATGAATTGGATCGACTACGCGGACAATATTGTTCTCTTAGATGTCGCCCGATCGGTCTCCAAAGAATGTTGAAAGCCCTTGAAGGATATGCGAGGCAAAATGACATAATGATAAATCCTCTCAAATCAAAAATTGTAGTCTTTAAAAGACCCCTTAAAGTCATGAAACATTCTCTCTGGATAATCAAACGATCCCGATCAGTAAAGAATTAACTAACTTGGGCTCGGTGGTGAGATAATTTCCCACTAAAGTTCACTTACTTGATCTCTTAGAAGGTAACATTCTTCAACTAGGCTCCCATATGAAGAAGATTTTAAATGGATTCTGTAAGTTTCCCCTTTCCCCCAGCTATTCGATACTACGTTGGGAAGGTAATCCCGTCTTTACGGTTGGACCTAGACACAAACCCGCAGTCATACTTTCTTGATTGGGGAGAGATTGTAGAGTTTACTATGGAAGTGTTTGTTACATACCAATTGCTAGTTTTAGGTATGAACTGGGTTTGCAATCAATGGAAGCTTGTATGGCGTGGAGATTGGTGTCTGTCGATCTTAGTGCCGCCCAAACTGTCCCTGTATGAGGACGTGTTATCTGCCATGAAGGGTAGATCGAATTTTTATCTAAATGATTTGTAGTCACGAGCTCAGGAAATTCAGACAGATTCTGAATGTTCAGAATTGGACCTGATCCATAATCCAATGGAAGTTAAAGAGCGCATGAAAAGGGCTGATTGGATTAGGACAATATCGGGAATGCGCTCTTCTGTTGCGTCTCCCTCCCTGTCCATTATGGATAAACCTCGCTCATGGGTTCCCAAGTACTTGAAGCGCTTTCATGACCCCTGTATTAAATCGGAGTTTGAGATTTCGGCTTAATCGCCTGCCCACTCGAGAAATCTTATATATCAGACAAAAAGAGCAGGAAGGGGATAATATCTGCAACTTGTGTAAGGGTTGGCTTCCTCAGACTCTAAAGTATCTTCTGAGTAATTGTCCGGGGACGCTTGGTAAGAGATTGAATAGGTTGTTATGCTTTGTAGATGGGGATTGGTGGTTGAAAACACTATTTTTGGGAATGGTTACCCTCTGGGAATGAAACCCTATTAGCAGTGACAATTGTTAGGCTATTGAGGGACTTGAAGTTGCTTGATCCTCATTCATGAATCTGCTTAGATGGCTAGCATTTCCACGACTGCTAATTTGATTATGGAAGACGTTTATGAAAGTTTTTAGTCTCTCCATGTGTTTTGCATTTAATGATGAATGATTTCCTATGAAGTTTTATTTCAATTTAATTCCGTTGGTTTGATGTTTTGCTTAGGTTTCTATTTAATTATGATTGAACTATGCAATGTTAGATTAGTTTTATTCTGGAAATTATTTTCTTTCTTTTTTCTTATTCTTTTCTAATTTTCTGATTAAGATGCTTTATGTATGGTTTAATGTATTTTGTGAAAAGTCTATGATTTGGATTAATAAACGATAATACTTTAAAAAAAAGATTAAAAAAAATATTCTGGTATCCACGAGGGATTCAGGCTGGGTCTCTTATTGTAATATCCTTGCTCACACACTTTCCAACCACGCTCCAGTAGTCTCAGCATTTACTATTCCATGGAAATGTCAAGGGGCTAGGAGTTGGCTTATTAAAAATGAGTTTACAGGACCCAGTGTTTTATGAAGTGGTGCAGGAGGGTATAATTCACTTTTTTCAAGAAAATATGGGTTCAGTGACGTTCCGGCTAGTGTAAGGAACTCATGGTGGCAGCAGTGAAGAGACACAAGTGATCACCGTTCAATGGTGTTTATTAAACTGTATGCCGCAGTGAGAAAAACGCCTAGTCTAAACCTAAAGCTAAGCTGGCAGCAAGCTACGAGCATCAAATAATAAGGCAGTCCTAGTAGCATCTTGTCAAATAAAAAGGCCCTATACTAAAACACATATTACCAACCCTTACCACTAAGTTGCAAAAAAGAGTGTGGGATAATGTTCACCAAAAAAGAAAAGTGTTTCACAAAATTATAAGTCAGGATGGTATGGCGGGGGTCCCCCTTCCCCATGTTTTAGCATGGGGCAAGGCGGGACTACTGAGCGCTGCACACTCCTGGGGCTCTCCAGCAGGAGTTTCACAAGTCTATTTCATGATACTAGTACCTTCAAGGGTCAAGTCTCTGCTCAAAATCTCTTTCCTTAGAAGGCCTGCTGGATCAAAGCAACAAACAAACAAAATTCCTTTGGTGGTCTTGCACCTTTGGGCGATTTGCTCTTCGCCCCTAGGACCTGCCTCTACTGGGCTCGGATCCTCTTTGGGCCTCCCTCTGTCGGGTTCACTACGGCCTTCTTTAACACAGTTCATGAATTTCTAACACAGTTCGTGATTTGCTCATTTTCATCACAAAACGTGGGTTCTGTTCTCCTAGCTTTCTTTCACCATCCCTCTTTCGGGATCACACTTGCCTTATTCTACAGTTCACAATCTTATCAGAAAGCAGGGTTTCCCTTTCCCCTAGCTTTCTCTAAGCACTGGGTCACAGACTTTCGATTGTACAAGGGATTTGACGTGACCCTTTTAGGACCATTCTGACATCTCCAGCCGCCCTTTCCTAGGGCCTTCTGGTACTTGCAGTTCAACTCATAACCAAAGGGGCCAGCGAGAGTCCTGTGAATGAGCACTCCTGCGGAGCCCGACTACTCTGCAGCTGGCCCTTGTCTGGGCTTTCCCAAAAGTTCAAAACACACACACGCACACACAAGTTCTTTCTTCTCAAGTTTCTTGCGTTCATATAATGTTGCCACTTGCACCCTTGGGCACAACACAGCTCGGTTTTCTATCAGTTTCCTCTGACTCACCGGCTGTGTTGAACCTGTTAGCTTGCAGAGTCGAGGATGTTACCGCAGTAGCCAGCGTTCCTCCCCACCTGTATTATTAATACGGGTGGCCCGCGTGCACCGTTGACATCAGTTCCTCCACACACCAGCTGTAACTCCCGGCATTCAGATTTCCCTTTCGGAGGCTTCTAGATTCTAAGTTGAAAAGGGCAAGGGCACTTCCCCCTTCGTCGGCATTGTTCGTAGTGTGCTCTCGTGCTCTGCCGTTTATCCCTGTGTGGAATGTAAAGGGCCGTCAAGTGTGCTTGGTTATTGTCAATTGCCTGACCCGTGTGTTGGGCCATGTCGGGTAAACTGCTCTGGTGTTAGTCCATTTTCTGTTACGGTGTAAGAAAGCGTTTGTGTCGGAAAAAGGGGGTCGGGGGGTAGAGCTTCTAAAGGTCCTACAGGCTAGGGTGGAGGAAAAGGTGTAACATCTCGCCCATCGGTGTTCCACTTCCACTACCCGAAGACCCCTCATCCAGGTGATTCTCCTCCACTGGTCCACCCCAGGAACTGCATCCAATAGCGATGGCCGCGTCCTGGCCACCTGGATGACAGATCTCCGGGGACCAGCAGGTGGGACACCTTCAGGTTTCTCTGACCTGGTTTTCTGCCTTTAAGTGCATGATCAGGGGGTTATGTATTAACAAGGAGGCAGGGATTCTTAAAAGAATACGAGATGAGCTAGCAGACGGTGAAGCTCGGCTGATGAGCTTGGGGGCATGTACGGGAATTCTCACAGATGCTGGGAGCCAGGCTTGTTTTCGTGAGGAGCTGGGGAAGTTTCGAGACACCGCTTAGAGAAAGGTGAAATGCCTCAATCACCGTGCATCGGTGCATAGGTACGGGGAAGGCCAGCAGTCGGGGAGTTTGCGGCGTGGATGATAAAGTCCAAAACGTAGAGATCATGTATCACAGCATTTCAATCTCCAACCAGATGGCTTTTACAAACCAATGAAGAAATCATGAAAGCAATGGTCCATTATTAACGGGTGTTATATTCTTCCAAGACCGATGTGAGCCAGCCTTCATTGGAGGAGTACCTTCATCAAGTAGGGCTGTACTGGGTAGCACAGGCCACTGACTGAACAAGAGCTACATGAAGCCATTAAGGCCCTCCCTGCAGGAAAGTCAGCGGGCCCTGACAGGCTCTCTGCTGACTTTTATGAAGCATATTCAACAATTTTGGTCCCCCATAGGTTAAACATGTATCAGCAGGTGCTACTAGCAGGTTCCCTCCCTGAGTCGATGCGAGAAGCAGTGGGTTACCCTGTTATTGAAGCCTGGGAAGAGTGCTCAGATCTGCTCGTCCTACAGAACTGTGCTGCTGGAAATGCATTGGAGGGACAGGGCCTCCTTGTCCTTTAGTCCTTTCATTTTTGTTCTGTATTGTTTTCTGCCCAGGAGTCCACGTGGGACTCCTGGCACTGCAGCTCTTCCTGTTTTTGGTTTGGTGTACAGACCCATAGGATACCCTTATGGCACCCATGGGTGGGTGGGGGTACAACCCTGTGCCCCTAGTGTATGTTTTTGGGCACCTGTGTGTGGCCCACAGAGCAGGGTGTGGGCTGGTAGCAGCTCCATGCTGAAGTTGACCGGTCCTCTGAGTATCCTCCATTTTGGGATACCCAGACGCTGCCATTAGAATCAGTTGATTCCTGATAGGAAACAAGATGGCCCCTATGGCCTCTTGCTTTTTATTGCCTGTTACCTTGTTTTCCCAAAGTCCTGGGAAGCCCTGACTCGGTCCCTTCCCCCTGATTGGCTGTTGGGTGGAAGTTCCATATATGGTGTTGTTGTGAATTCCAGGCCAGACTGGCTAGAGACTTCCCAGTGACTGTATGTTGTGGGTACACCCTGTGGGTGCGACCTGGGTGAATGGAGTGTGTGAACAATATGCACTTCTTGTTGTGGATGTCTGGTTGCTAGTGTAAAACACAATGACTGAGACAGCCCTGCGCGAAACTGGTATGAATGCAGTGTGTAGTGTTGAATGGCTGGGTACTTGTCCCAATACACATTCCTTGTTGTGAGTGTCTGAGAGAGAGGAGAATGGCCTGAGTGCACTGTATGCCTCATTGGCTGACTGACTACTAAATGCCCTTCTGAGTGATTGGTTGCCTGAGTGTGACTCAGTCAAATGAATGGGAGATAAACTAGTATATCTGGGGGCCTCTCACTGCTAGAAGTCGTTCAGAAGCTGGAGTTGAAACTGACATTGAGACTGAAGCCGAATCTCGAAGCCGAGCCCGAAGAAGGTTGACTTCTGTTACTTTCACCCCAATCTGAAAGCCGTTGTGATGTCGAGACTGATCCAAGAGAGGACCTGGTTAGGCGCCCTCTTCCCATGCTCCGAGGGACCATCGAGAACCGCTAACCTTCTCCGAAGTTCCCTGGAAGGAGATGGGGACCGCCGAGGAGAACGAAGAGAAGCACCGGACATTCCGTCCAGTCATCGATCGGGGTTCGCAAGGTTTGCTTTAACCGCTGGAGGCCCGTCGAAGCCGTGTTGCCCAGAAGTGGGGACCGCTTGACGCCGTGCCATTGACGACCGGAGCTGCAATGCTCCTTTGCCTATGACTTTTGATTCATGGACACGCTCGTCGGCACCTGTTAGGAAAGAGTTCATAGTTGTATGAAATTTTCCCTCCATGTGTCAACCCTCAAACGTTTTGCTGCTGTTTAGACACCGTTGACTGACTTTGCCAGAGAAGCACAGCCTTCAGCTGCACTCATCTGGGCTTTTGCTCACTTTTTGTGGGGAAACTGACATGCCCTTAAGACACAGTACTGGGAGACTTTGTTTCCCTTTGTCCTTTTCTCATGTTGCAGCTTTTGTGCAACATGTAACAAGTGTGCAGTGTATATTACCATACAGCACACTTGGGTCTATAGCCCTTTCCAAAGGCCCTAGATACACTTGCTGGACTTTTTATGAACTGTGCAGATGTGTCATGGACAGGACTGTTGGCAGCTATTGTTTCACGTTATTTTCAACCCTTTCCTGCCATGTTAACCACGTTAACCGCGTTTGGCACGGATAGGTGGCCTGACTCCAAAATGGCCATGCCACATGGTTCTTTGTACTATCCTTTGGCCATCTTGCCCCTTCACCTTCCCCAGGTTGAGTCGACCCGGGCCAGTCCTTATTTGGTCATGCACTTTCCCGCAAATCCCAATGCTTTCGCGGGCTCCTGCATGCCTTTTGTGTGTGCCTCCAGGATGTGGGCTGGGATGTCTGGTCCCAATACACATCCTGGGTGCCAGAGAGTCTGGAGTGTCCTGAATGCCTGAGACCACCGTGGTCTATGATTGGTCCACGTATGGAGTGAGCGTTTGTGAGCGGATCTCCCATTGGGTCCTCTTCGTTTTGGCGCAAAGGGAACTTTGGCTAAGAGGAGGCTGAAAACACCCATTCCATGTCGATCTCCTGAGTTCTCACTGAACAAAGGATAGGATACAAGTATCCTGCAACTACGAAGCAGAGTCAGGGAACCGCTGATGACCCGCTAGAAGGTTTGGCACCCTGAGCTCGCTGTCGTCCCGTGGGACCCCTCTGCATCTGGTCGTCCTAGAAGGTCTGCGAAGACGCTTCGACCCATTTGAATAGTGGGACCAACTATTCTCGGCACCTTCACCACACCCTGCATGTAAGCTTTCTCTGAAGTGTCCCTGGGCCAACCAGTGGGCTGACCAGCTTTTGCAGGACCTTTGCGCTGTCTTTGCCGTTGTTTCGAGGATGCCCTCAAAACTTGGTATACTGCTAGCTCTGTGTCCATGGCACCCTCACACCGAATTTCGTACACTTGGCATTCCCAGGTCTGAACTGAGACGAGGGCGCCCGGACCGGAGTAAACGCGGTTACCCTGTTGCCCTGCTGCGGCAACGTCCTTTGCAAGTCCACTGCATTTGTGACGCTCTTGCCCCTGAAGCCTGCTGCAGTAAAACTGGGTCAATTCATCCACCCGCAGCGGAGATATCGCCACTGTCCCGTTTGGGAATCATCGCTGTATCTCAGGAACTAAAAGGTGCTGAGACGTCCTTTTTGCCACATTCGAACCTGCAAACGAAGTGGACTGACCTGCCGAAGTTTGTCTGCTTGTATCAGGGACCGGTGAGTAATCAATACCCCAACCGGTGGCCCCTAGCGCAAGAGCCCATCTTTATGCACTAGTGGCCCCTGCAGGTCCCTTTCCTGTCCACTGCTATTGTGAAATAACGACTCCATCCCAAGCTCTCAAACTGCCTCTGTCTTCAAGTGGAGATCCTTCTTGAATAGTGGGAACCTATTCTTCATCGCCTCATCCACCTTCCCAAGGTGCTAGAGACCCCTGAGGAGACCCCGTTTTGCCCATTGGGACAACTGCGTGCGCTTTCACTGCATGTACTGTTGAGCACAAAGCTCACCTCTTCTTAGGGCTTGAACTGCCTCTTAGGTGAATAATTGATGTCGAACTGGGCCTAAAAGATTAACTACACTGCCTGTTTTCTTCCCATCTAGGTTGTCAACACATTTCATGCAGTCACCCCTTTAGACCCCCCCCGGTCTTGTATATATATTGTATTGAGTGTGATGTATTGGTTTACTTAGTGTTACTGTGATTCTTTGCTATGGTCTATGTTACAAAGGCCTTGTAAAAAATGTGTCTATTTTTGATACAACACCTGTCTGGAGTAATTTGTAAGTGTCCTTGCTCTGTGTGCTCATTGAGGTCCGTCAGTCACCGTCACCCCTTCTGAGACTTAGTCTTGACCGCCTGCCATAGCTACCCTGATTGTACTGGCTTGTCCAGAGGTTACTCTGTTCCAAGAAACTAGGTTGGCCTTCGAACCTCTGCCCCTCCTGGACAGAGTTCAGAAATCCTTCCTAACTGCACCGCCGCCCGCCTTATCCCGCCGAAGTAGTCCAGGCCGTCGATGCGCCGAGGAGCATCCACCTCTGGGTTTTCCACCACCCAAAGACCGTAGTGAAGCCGGATGACTAGACGCCCTTGCTGGGCCACAGTTCTTCACAAACTCTTTGCGGTCCTGAACTATCGACATCGAGGTGCCCCGCAGGACATATTTGCTCTGTCGTTGACGAGCACTGCAGGGACCGGAACTGCCGCCTCAACGTCGATTTCACTTTCTTCGAGGGATCTCGACGATCCGTGGCTCCTGCTTTTAAAGGGAGCCGCTCAAAAAGGATCCATCGACGACCCGACGTCGAACTCTATTCCAGGTACATTGGGGTGGTAGAAACATTATAGAAGGGAATAAGACAAATTGAACAATATATGGACTGGGCTTGTGGTATATCTTTACTTTACAGGTTGCCCAGGTTGGGGGGGGGGGAATCTCCACACAGAACTGTGTCTAGGTAACGGGGCCAGTATTCTGCCAATTGTTCTAACCAACTGCTTGTCTCCAATGTCTAATTTTGGTTACCTTTATTAATTGATTTGTGTGACATTTGACCAGATTACAGTTGATGCACTTTAATGAAATCTGATAATAATTGTGGTACCACTTAGCACTGTATATATTTGCCATTATAGATTAACTGAGCACAAAGTGAGTTATTGTGATTGTGTATATAACCTTGAACCTTAATTATATAAAGACTGTGTTTTAACTAATACAGTGTGCAGACGTTCCTTTGTGGGCGCTTGGGGATTACACTGTACTTAAGAACCAGCCCGCATCACCTTTTGAGAAGCTAGGCCTTGATTGCTCGTCCATTGCTACTGTATTAGAGAATCTTGGCTGGGGTCCTCTGTGCCTCTCCTCTACCATATAGAGAGCAGGAGTACAGACACCCTCCTCCAGTCTTTACAAGAACGATCTCTGATAAAGTTAGACAATAACATTTTAGCTAGGGTGCTTGCTAACAGACTTGCTCTGTCAATAGCCAAAGTGTGTCCTGGCGGATCAGGCACGATTTGTGCCAGCGAGATCTACGTCATACGAGCTCTGCAGAATATTTGGTCTGCTCTAATTTTTGGAGCAACAATCCCCAGTTATTGCAGGCCGCCTCGATGCCAAGAAGGCATTCGATCGAGTGGCCCTTTCTTTTTTCTGTCTTAAGATGCATGGGGATGGGTGAGGGGTTTATTCGATTGTAATCAATGCTATTTGAAGGCCTTGTGGCGTGCTTAAGGGTGAATGGTAGCTTATCAAACCCCATTAAGATTGGAAGGGGTGCAAGGCAGAGGGGTGCCTGCTTTCCCCCACCCTGTTTGCACTGGCCGTCGAGCCTCTGGCGGAGCTGGTTGGCTGCATGCATATTCATAGAGGGGTGCAATTGTATTCACATAAACTGGTGATCTCACTTTATGCCGATGATCTGATTTTGTTCATAAGTGATACCGAAAAGAATTTGTCTCCGGTCATGGCCGAGATCTTGGATTTTCGATTGTTTCTCTGGCCTTAAAATCAACCCTTCCAAATCAGTCCTGTTCCCATTAACTGATGGGTTGGCTTCTAGTGGCAGTGAATATACAAGTTATCTCAGGGTGAATTTAGCGTAGTCTCCAAACGTGCTCTATCATGAAAACTACGGGGTAACATTAGAACAAACAGAGGCAGCCTTGGGAGGTGGATTAATTTGCCACTCTCTATAGGGCAGGATTGCACTAATCAAAATGGTCATCTTGCCCAGATTTTTGTATATTATTCTCAATGTACCTATAGTGGTCCCCGCAGCTTTCTTTAAAACGATGAAGAACCTCATAATGAGGTTTGTGTGGCAAGGGGAACGTGCACGGGTGCGTTGGAGTAAATTGGTGGCCACATTGGATAAAGGGGGCTTTGCGCTCCCTGATCCTGAAACCTACTGGATAGCAGCGCAGGCCTAGTATTTGGTGTACTGGTTCGATCCGGCTCCTGACAGGGCGCATGTACAAATTGAGAGGGCGATAGTGGCCCCATCGCTGCTGAGGGCAGTAATTCTCACCTCGCCCCAGTGTCAAACGCCTGCAATATGATCGAGCTGACTTGTGGGGCGTGGCGGCGCATCAAAGGGAAGACCAAACATGAGGTTTTGTACTCCCCAATACTTCCTATTAAGTTTATCCCTGGGTACCCTCTGACTGGGGAAAGGCTTTCTCGGAATGTATGGATATGTTGGGGCTCATGTGCTGGAGGGATTTGTTCCCGGGAGGACAGTTTCTGACGCATGAATTCAAGGCGAAGGGCGAGGTCTCAGCACTTAATATATTTGAGTACTTTAGTTAGTGGGCTGAAAGATCTATTCACCAGCTTCCCTAAGGATCCCCCTGTTGCTCCGATCTTACATGGGGTGATCAGCTTGGTAGACAGTGCTGGATTGGTATCCAGGCTTTGCTTTTGTTATAGATAAATCAGTGGGGTGGGTGTTAGGGGACCTTGGTAGAGTGACAGCGCAGTCAGGCTTATCTTACGAGGAAGATGTGAGCTGCAGGTAAGTACACTGAACCTAGTTAGTAATGCACATCAAAGAAACACTTACATTTATATTAAAATATACATTTATTATATTTACACAAGAGTCACTGTTGAATGCTTAGCACAATAAACCAACACACATGGGTATACTTTACAATACTTTCAAAAGGCCACTTCTTAGTTGGTGGGTGCACCTACTTGGGCGCAACGGGAAAAGGCTACACCACTGGTATGCCAAAGGTTTTTGGGAGTTCACGTTCTTAGGATTTTGCTCTTGTGGAGAACCTACAGATTTGGGCCTGGGATGTCGCAGCCACCAAGGAAAACGGGGAAACCCATGCATTTCTGAAACGACACCCGTGGGAATCTACAGATGTCTGACTTGGGCAAATCACCCTAGAATGCATTACCCGCAAGCACCGGCTAAGTCCAGAATTTATGGGGGGAAAAGACAATTTTCAGACATTTGCCACCAGGAAACCACTGAAACACACCGCCAACAACCCATGTCCTACCTTCCTGTGTACCCACAGGTGTCCCGACAAAAACGGTACCTCACATGTGTGGGTGCACCTACCTGTGCGCAAAGGAAAAAGGCTAAACCACTGGTATGCAAAAGGGTTTCGGGAGAGCACATTTTGCAGGATTTTGCTCTTGAGGACAACCTGCAGAATTGGGCCTGCGGTGTCGCAGCTACCAAGGAAAACGGGGAACCCATGCATTTCTTTTTTTTTTTTTTTTTAACTGAGTGCTTGGCGTTGCACAAGCCTGGTCCGAGACAGTATCAACAGTAGTAAGTGCATTACATTTTAGACATAAATTGGCTATACATTAGCTGTAACGTGTTCTGATATGAGCAGAGCTCAGCACATAGATGGAGTAACAGGTCTGGGGAAGAGAGCAGGGGTACATCAGTCAATTAGTGGGACGTGAGAGTCCTGTGCCTGCATTTGAGGTGATAACCGGTAGTTGCCATGTGCCATGTCTCTGGGCTTACAGTTCATTGGCTGCAGTAGGAACCATCGTTATTCTATATCCGACGCCCATGTGACAGCCCGCAGCCAATGCACCATAGTGTGACAAATGGGGCAGAGCCACAACAGTATATTTCGAATTGTCAATGGCATACAGAGGCTTGCTTGTCTACGTGGGCCACCTCGCATTTGGGAAAGTTGTTGAAATAGATAGTTCAGCAGGGTTGGTTCTATTGTACAATTAAACATTTCTGACATAGTATCACAGACCCCTTTTCAATACTCTCCTAGTTTCTGACAGTTCCAGAGCATGTGAAGGTATCCCGCCCCCTCGGTTTGACATCTAGGGCATAGGTCTGAGCGTGCGTGTGAAAACAGGTGTAGCCTGGCTGGGGTGTAAGGGAATCTGTGCAGCACCTTGAATTTGGTTAGCCTAAATCTGAAATTGAAGGATACTGCGCAAGTCTGTAGACACATGGATTCCCAAATATCATAAGTGATATTAATTGCAAGGTCCCTGTCCAGGCTTCCTGGAGCTTAGCCAATGGTTTGTCGCCACAGTTCTGTAACATATTGTACAGTGTGGCCACCCCACCCTGTGTGGCAGACCCCCTCATGATGACGCCGATTAGTGGCTCATCAGGCGGCTGAATTGGGAACTCGGGCAAGTCTTTTTCGTTGCCCAGCATACTTTAGCCAATGCTGTGCCCGTCTGCGCAGCGAGCCGAACAGATCCTTGAACGTAATGTGGCATTCCATTTGATTCATGTTGCCCATGGTCGTGTATCCGTCTGGCGCCCATTGACATAGTGCCGTCGTACTTATGTCAGGGAATGACGGGGAAAAAGTTTCACAACGGTAGGTTCCTATGATATGAGTGGGGTTTACCTACCATTCTCCATATCTTACCCCAGGCTAGTGCTGAAACATGCCTCCAACAACACATGTCCTACCTTTCTGCGTTCCCACATGTGTCCAGATGAAAATGGTACCTCATGTGTTGGTGCACCTACCTGGGCGGAAAAGAAAGTGTTGATCATCCGCAAGTCCAACGGCAGTCCCAGGGAGCCCCAGCAGGGTCCCCATTCCTACCCAGAGTGAAAAGCTCTAGCGCAGCCAGAACTCCAGGCTGTTCGGGAGGCGGGTGGATATCCCGGCCATGGGCACCCATCTCCCATGTGGGTTGAATGTCCCCAAGCCCAGCAGTAGTGCCAGGGTAGACCGGCAGGGTCCCAATCCCTTCCCAGAGGGAAATTCTGTATTGAAACCCAGCGGGAGCTCCAGGCTGGTCGGGGGTGATGTCCCATGCCTTGGGCACCTGCCTCCCGTGTGGGTGGACCATACCCAAGCCCAGCCAGGTGCTCTGGCTGGGCTGTCTTACAGTTTTTCCCTACAGGAAGGGAAGGGGACCCTGCTGGGGCTCCCCCGGACAGTCGTTCAGCTTGGGTGCTGTCCATCCAAATGGGAGACAGGGACCCAAGGCCGGTGACATCACCCTCAACCATCCTGGAGCTCTGGTTGGGCTGTGTTACAGAATTTCCTTCCGGGAATGGATGGGGACCCTGCCGGGGCTCCCTGGGACTGCCGCTGGGCTTGTGGACAGTCAGCCCACATGAGGGACAGCCGTCCAAGGCCAGGGACATCACCACCGACCATCCTGGAGCTCTGGCTGGGCTGCATTACAGAATTTCCCTCTGGGAAAGGATGGTGACTGTTGGGCACGATTGTATGCAGTACCCGTTGGGTGCTCTACAACAACCCTGACCTCCTGGCAATAGGAACCCAACCTTTGGTATAAGTCTGTACTACACAGGTTGGTAGCGTTTTGCGCAGCCAGGTTTATCTCAAGAGGGATCAATGTGAGCTGTAGGGGAGTTACACAGAGATTCACAGTGATAAGTATTCAAATAAACACTTACACACAAGGTTTCTTGTTTAAACAATTATTAATTTATTTAACAGTACGTTAGAGTAAGCCTTCTTCAGAAGGGGGCAATATAATAGTAACACACAAATACACTCCAAAATACACACTCTTAATATTTCTAAACCAGTAAGTACCCTTTTGTGATGGCACACAGACACTTCTTACACTCTCAGGTGACTTTAGTAACTAGGACACTGCGGACATTAATATACCACTGTTTGCATTTAGAATCAGACATAAGAGTTTGGCAAAGAAAAAGGCTATTCGAACAGAACAAGAGATCACACAAATATTCTGAGGCAGGTAAGTGCTTTTGGAAACCCCCAATGCAAAGTTAGCTAACCCCTTCCTGGAAGGAGGATAAAACAATGTCAGAGGGCAGAAGAGTCATTCAGGGAGCCAGGCTAGGCCAAAGTCAATTGGGCAAAAGTCTAGGTCAGCTGAATTCTCTGTTGGGGTGGCTCAGGCTAGGTCAGTCCTGCTTACTGTGAGTCTGGAGGATCTTCCTGCAGTACTTGGTCAGCTTAAAAGCAACCCACACAATCTGGTGTTCCTCTCCCTGGCTATTCGGTTCCAGCAGCAACGGCAGTGGAATTTCGGGAGGATGCCCAGGTGGCTTGCTTTGGAGTTGATTGATCCCACCAACTCAAGAGAAGTCGTCCTTGCAGGGGCTTCTCTATCGATACGAATTTGGAGTTTCAGCACAGCAGCAGGTCTTCACCGGGTACCGAGTTGCAGCAGGTGTCCTCTTCTAGTTATTCTTCTGATTCCTTCGTCCATTGGTTGACTCTGCCTTCCAATCCAAAAAGCCTCGCATTCATTCCAGCCTAGCTGTCAGTCACCCAGCAGGGTGGCAGTCCTTGCTGGACAGCCAGCTGGCCAATCCCCTAAGAGTGCATTACTGTCTCATAAGGAGCCTAAGCACAGGGAGTTTCGGGCACCACCCTCGCTTCCTGCCTCCGCCAGACACGCTGGAGCCAGAGGCGGTCTTCACTCGTGAATCCTGCCAAAGACAAAAAGAACTAAGGGACCAAACCTGGTTTAGCACGCAGAGTAAATCTCAAGAAGGACCTTTCCACAAAGAAATGGCACCCTTGGGTGCTTTACTGCAGCTGCGAACGCAGCCCACGGTAAATGCACACCATGGTAGTTAAAAACGAAACCACTGCCACCAGCCATTCAGTGAGAAAAGGGTAACATACAAAAATCTTACATGAGAAGCTAGACAAACGGGATACTAGGTAACCCCTCCAGCACCTTATTGAAATATAGTGTGTTTTGGGTCTAGAAAGTTCCAAATGTAAGTAAAGTCAATTTCACTTTACTGCTCTTGGAAACAGTAGTTTATCCAAGACCATCCCTGGTGGATAAAAACCATCCCTGGTGGTCTAGTGACCCCCCACTTCCCCAGTAAACACAAATATACCCCTTCCTAGGGGCAGATTGCCAGATTGC
This sequence comes from Ambystoma mexicanum, assembly GCF_040938575.1. Lineage (NCBI taxonomy): Eukaryota > Metazoa > Chordata > Amphibia > Caudata > Ambystomatidae > Ambystoma > Ambystoma mexicanum. The sequence goes on from NC_090921.1 coordinate 392,428,296, forward strand.
ACTAGCAATCTGCCCCCAGGGAGGGCTACATGAGATGCCACCATCCATTTTGGGTGGAGGGGGGCATCCTCCTATCCATTACAAACATCCCTGGTGGTCTAGTATGCCCCACAACAAATGCACCAGAAAAAGCATTCCCCCCCTTCCTTAGAGGGCAGATGGGCACATTTTCGTGCCCATCTGCCCCCAGGGTGGGCAAAATGTACTGCCCCATGCTTTATGGGGCCGGGGGGAGATGGCCGCTTCTCACCCCCCCCCACCCCCACTTCAAGAACAGGTCCCTGGTGGTCTAGTGGCATTGTTGGGTGTGGATCGAGCAATCTGCGTCCAGCAATGCTTCAAGGAAGATGTCATTGGAAAGGGGCGAGTCTCACTCGATCAAAATGGCTTAGAAACGCCTGAGATTGAGAGAGAACTTCTCCAGCATGGGGTCTAGCATGGATTCACATGCTCATGAATATTCCCTGTCGTCAGATCAAGAATCCTCGGTAAAAGAAAAAAGTTTCTCTTACACTTACAAACTGTCTTTCTCCTTATCACTGAGCTCTGGGTCATACTGCCCCCAGCCAATGACTGCCCTCTCCCCAAGTCCCTCCTCTGGCAGCCATCTTCAGATTTTTACTGCACGTTCAAGTGTGGGAGTCCTTGTGTTTGCTCAGTGAGCTTTTCTACATTTTCGCATGCCTCACCCAGGAACGGCCGGTCCGACAGCGGGCTTCTTAGTCCTTTGAGGGTGCTCCACCCTTTGGGGCCCAAGAAAAAGCCAAGCACCACAAATCCATTGCCGTCAGTCACTGCGCAAGCGGGCCCTGCGACTGGCAGGGCGCGCTCATCTTCACCATCTGCCTACATCTCCAGTCATCGCTCCGGTTCCACCTCGAAGAGGAAGTCTGCTAACCCAGGGACGCTGTGGGAGAAGCTGGAGAAGACAAAGGCGCAGGGAAAGGTGTCTGACCTATCCCTGAAGGCCCAAGCACTGTTATCCTCGACGATCGAACTGATGGCGGCCGCCCCCTCTGGAATGCAAAAGGAGCTGACCCGGTCCAGGTGCCCCCGGTGGTTCCCAGGGTATCCCTTTCCCTTTGGCGGGAGGCCTTGGCGAAGCCGGTGAAGACGCCGGAGAAGAAGATGCCATCTCTTATCCCAAGTCCGACCCCTCAGGATATTGATATTTTATTTTCATCATGCTCGTACAACATGCGTTTCAGAGCGCAACAAGGCAAGGGAGGGGAAACGGGAGAACAAAACTACTATCTTACTAGGCCCAGTGGCATTGAGAATGTGCAAGTGCATGGGAGAGGGGGAAGGGAAAAGTGCATGGAGGCGGAGCAAAGGAGATGCAGATAAAAAATAATCCATTTATAAATAGTAAAGGCAACAAACAGTGGTAATGTAGCCAGCAATTGGCAAGTGCTGGGTTTAAGGCAGCAGACAGGGTAGGTCTGATAAGTGCAGGAAGAAAAAGGGGGGTGGTCTGTATGGGCACAGATGTAGACCCCAGAGCAAGGGGTGGCCCAGAGGCCGTGCGGGAGGGTGGCAGGGTGACCAGGTACCTGGGCCCGGAGGACAGAGGGTGGCCGGTGTACGGTGCCAAGAGAGAACAGATCAGCAGGGGAGAAGAGGAGCGAAGCAGAAGCAAAGAGGAAGGTCTTGAGGTGCTTCCCGAACCGGAGATGGTTTTCCTAAAGTTTTAGAGTGGCAGGGAGGCTGTTCCAGAGGGAGGCCCCAGCCGATGACAGAGATCGACCCCCAGCTTGTTTCTTTGAAAAACAACTGACCCTGGGGGAGGTAGAGGAGCGAAGAGCTTGAGAGGGAAGGTATTTGCGGAGGGTTAGCTGAAGGTATTTTGGACCCATGCCCCAGAAAGCCTTGTGGACAATGCAGAGGGTTTTGAATTTAATCCTTGCATCCACTGGGAGCCAATGTAGAGATTTCAGAGCTGGAGAGATACGGCCCCAGCGCTTGAGGCCAAGGACAAGTCACGCAGTCCTGTTCTGGATTAGTTGCAGAGTGCGGAGAGTACAGGCAGTTAGATTTAGAAAGAGGCTGTTACACTAGTCCAACCTAGAGAGAACCAGAGCTTGGGAGACAAAAAAAAGGGGGTGGGGGGAGAGCAGGCCTCAACCGTGCTACAGGGCACAGATTTTTCTTACTCTGATGAGGAGGACCTGGTGTGGGAACGACGATGGTGGAAATGCTGAGGGCGCTGGATCCAGCAAACCTACTTCCTCCCCTCCCCCCCCCCCCCCCAAAACCTCCAAGGGACATTTCGTTAGACATTCTCTCGACCCTCCACACCCTGGTGTCGGAAATCCAGAAGAAGATGCTGTTGGCGCCTCCGGCCCCGGTGACACCGGGCCAGGCCCCGGCGAAAAAGAGGAGACGGCATCCAACGCCGCTGCATCAACCTCCGCACATGCCCCACCAAAGGGATATGGGGACGGACACAGTGACTACTGTTAGGCAGAATCCTGTGCAGTTCCCTTAAGGAGCACTACACCAGATTAGGACTACAGGGGAGAACAATAAAATCCCCTTTGGTATCAGTCTGTACCACAAAGATTGAGTTGGTAGCTGTGGCTGAGGAGATGAGCAGTATTTAGGGTTGACACAATAGGCCCACCAGACTATGGAACAAGGAAACACTGACCAAAGCTTTGTATTTAAAAAGTAGATATATATTTATTTTATACACTTCTAATAAAACACATGTATCACAGTCATCAAGCAAGTTAAATTAAGTCAAAGGAAAAATATACACACTCCCAAGTGGAATTGCAGACCAAGTGAACCAGAGTGAAAACTGAGCAAAACGGCACAGTGACAACTACACACAAGGGATCCTCTAACAATTCCTCACAAGGGAGGGAAACACAAGTTATCTAGAAATAGTTTCTCATACACCCTAGCAACACTTACCATTAGTTTGTGAACCAGTTTAGCAAGGCAGTGCATCAGTATAGGCAATACTTAAATGAAAACTGAGCAAAATGGTATTTCACAATGGTTTAAGAATGGGAGGGAAAGGGTAGTTAAAAGAAATAGGTGCCTCAACACAGTTCCCAGTGAGAATCAATCTAAAGAAAGCAGATCTAACAAATGTGACCAGAGTCAGTAGGCCTGTGCCAGAGTCAGTGGTACAGGGCAAGGGTCCAGGAGCAAAATGTTCTTGTAGCTGCAGTAAAGTCTTTGGTTAACGAATTTGGTTGCAGGAGTTGAAAATACAATGTTCAGAGAAAGGGGCGGCCAACCCAAGAGGTAGGTAAAGGATTTAAAACACCTTTAGTGCTACTGCGAAGAAAGGGCGGCCTGGCGGAACAATGTACCTTAAAATGAAGAAGTGGCTCTTGCGGTGGCGGTTGTTCCAGGTAGTTCCTGCAGTTCATGTGATCCAGCAGAGGAAGAGAGGCTCTCGTGGAGGAAGGTTCCAGTTACTGCACTACCCACCGAGGAAACCAGCCGCGGTGCTGCCAGACGAATGAAAGGTACGCTCCTTTAAATCGCGGTCCGGGTGGACTGGTGCCTGGCTATCCGGCCTCCGGGTACAGGGTACGGGAGAATAGACCAAGGCAGGTCCGGGAAGGTGATTGGCAAACTGATTGGCCCCACCAGCTCAAGGGAAGATGGCTCTTGCAGATGATCTTCTCTCGTCGTGTGGCGAAAAGTGGTGAGACGCTGCAGCAGGGCTTCACCGGTGGTTCAGTCGTTGCAGATGTCTTTGGCTTCTCTCCTCTTCGGCTTCTTAGTTCCAGTGGCGACGTCTTGCTCTTCCAGTCCTCAGGACCCTGCTTTTATGCAAAAAGATACCCATTCATACAGCCAAGCTGTCACTCACACAGTAGTGGTCATCTTGGCAGGAGACCCTCCATTCTATCAGGATAGATTGCGACATGGGTTGCGGTTGCGGAGGCAACCCTGTCCAGGAGTCCTACTCCCCCTCAATGGACCCACCCCAGACTCAGTGGCGCCGAAAGGCGGCTTCTCACAGAAGCCTGCCAAAAGGACGAACAAAGGATCCCCAACCTGGGTTAGGGGTTTAGAGAAAGACACGAGAAAGAAGTTGTATTAAAGTGCTGGCAAATAAAACCTACCGGAGTAAAGTTAATATTAAAATGCATCAGCGGTATTTTAGAGGCTGTCAGAAAAAGTGGTAGCCTCGAACAATGGGAAAATCCCATAGGGAAATATTCGCGGTCGAATATTTATGCTAGTAACCACTCCCACCAGCCAGAAACATTTGAGAGAGGGACTGTGCGGTACCCTCTCGAAAATGAACATGGGGGAAAAACTAACCCTTTCCAGTACCTCCATAGTCAGATGGGTTGTACTGGTTTAGTTCATAGGATTTGACTAGTAAGGTCAATGGGCACTTTACATGCCCTGGGAGACAGTAGTCAGTTCCAGGGTATGGAGTCTGTTTGGGGGTTGCTACGACACCCCTGTGTCGCTGCACTGAGGGTGCTGTGTAACACATGTGAATAAAGATGGTTCCTATGGAGGTGAGAGAAACCCCATAGACGTTAAACACAAAAATAGCCTAGAACACACATAGCTTAAATGCCTAAGAGTGGGGAAAATGAGTCTCACTCTTAGCAGGTGAAAAGAAACAAACCCTTCAAATTCAGCAAAGCTGCTGGGGGACTCTATAGGTAAGGGAAATTAGCCATAGAATGAGAATTCTCCCTCCCTAACAAGTACAGACAACGACGCAGCGTTTCCCTGCCGATGAGGGCTTTTCATCTGTACAAAGTGGGGTTGTTCCATTCCATGTTGGCCAGAGCTCTTCAGCTGACACCAGAAGAGACCAAGAAAGGAGGTTTCCTTTAACAATGGTGTGAAGCCAAGAGAAAGACCTTTCTAGCTGTGCCTCTCCTGGACGACGTTTGGGACGAGGGCCTGGCATTGATGAGAAACCTGGCCTCGGCAAAGAGGGACCCTTCTGCGTTCTATCCTGACTGTGTTTCTACGTGACCTAACACGGACCGCAAAGCAACGCTGACTCATTTCCATTGGACATAACTGCAGCTTCTAAGCCACGCCCGTTTCCTTTTGAAACCATAAATTGAACCCACCGCACGCAAGGTCCGCGCGCAACGAGGGAGTGCACAAGCAAGTGCTGTATAGTGCTGGGAACCCTCTGCGTTCTATCCCGACTATGTTTCTACGTGACCTAGGGATATAACGGTATACCGTTAAAGATACCGTGAACCACTTAATTGAACAATAATAACCGTCACATTGTTTATACCGTTCATACTGTTAAGTGTGCTTTTCAATCTGATTTGGAAAGGTTGCAGTAAGCAATTGCTGCGCAGTCTTGGTTTTGCACTGTTGGATGTGCCGTCTGCCAAGTAGTTTCAGTTGGAGCAGTTTTTAATGCCATTCCATAAACCACACGTGCCTTACACAAAATCAATATGTTAGCAATAGGAAGAATAGATACAGTGGCAAGAAGGAAAAGGGTTTACTTTGGGGTGGCGGCTTTGGGGTTTATATATTTATAATGGATAATGTTCTCTAAACATATGGCAATGGGGGATTTCCCTGGTTCTATCATTGAATTTACATATAATAAGTCACACTGCGAAATTCACTCATCTCTGTGGGTATTCCCTGCTGCCATACCAAAGGGTAACATGTCAGTGATTACTGAACACCTTTTGGAGAGGGGGAGAGGGGGAGAGGAGGAGGAGAGAGAGAAAAAAAAAAAACACACACACACACAAGCGTATACTACCATCAGCCTACATTGATCTGTGGCATGCAGGTTATCAAGATGGCAACATGTTCATCTTCACCAGTAGCCAGTGGGGAAGCAAAAAGCCTAAATGGCCACTTAAGAAAAGCTATTCAGTTTGCTTTGCCAGTTGCAGCAGGCCTCCACCCCACCCCCTCCTCTCCACACGTGTGTTTGTGTTTGGTGGAAGCAAGGCATTTCAGTGGAAAGTATGTTGAAAAGCCCAATTCTGGCCCTGGGTGCCTGGTTTTGTTTGTGATGATACATCTGTCAATTTATGACCTTTTTAGAAAATATTTGTTAAGATCAGTTAACTCCACCTGCTATACTGCGATAACCATGATATACCGTCATTTGGCAAGAAGGTTATCGTACCGTCATAAAACGAATACCGTGACACCCCTAACGTGACCTAACACGGACCGCAAAGCAATGCTGACTTGTTTCCATTGGACATAACTGGTAGGATCACTGCTACATTGAATACTAGCTACTACTACTTGTTGTAAATCTCACAATACCGAGTTAATATTCACCCCTTTCTTTGTAGCGGCTTCTAAGCCACACTCATTTCCTTTTGAAACCATAAATTAGACCTGCAGAGCGCAGCGCGCGAGGGAGTGCACAAGCGAGTGCTGTTCAGCTGTTCAGCTGTTCAGCTGTTCAGCTGTTCAGCTGTTCAGCTGTTCAGCTGTCCAGCTGTCCAGCTGTCCAGCTGTCCAGCTGTTCAGCTGTCCAGCCGAACAGCCCACCAGCACTCCCTCAGTCTTTTACTTTGAATCTCAAATGAAAGGAGCTTTCGTCCCAATACTGCCTTTTATTTGTGAATCAGCATAGTGTACACGCTGAAAACCGCGATCCTGACCGATGCCGGTACTTTAACTACAAAATCAACTAACCAACTAAAAAGTACGGAAACGAAAGCTGTAATGATAACTCCAACGAAAGGGGAAAAAAAATCACTGTTTAAAGGCAAGCGGTCGAGATCTGTAACAATAGACATACAAAACTTTTGCCAACCAGACTAGAGACTCCAAGGGGAAACTCCAACGATAACAAAACTAACAGCACCACTGCCGAAAAACCAACTTGAGACGCATGGAACTGCGTACAAAAATCATATTAATGATGCCAATTTTGTGGCCTTTAGAAACCAGAGCAAAGCTCTGCTTATACCAGAAATGGTAAGCCAAAGAGATATTCCTTGCACAGCGTCGATACATGAGAGGATGAAATTTTGCAAAGTACAAATAAATAACTGTGAGACTACAAACAGGCCCTTACTAGTCTCACAAGTAATACAACAAACTCGGAATAGATCTCTGGAAACGGATGTTAAAGAAATAATATCAAAAAAGCAAACAATCCAGTGATTATAGAAGGGGGGGAAGGGAAAAAAATAACAAAAAATAAACTGAACACAAGCCTAATCTTAGGTCCGATATTGGTACCCGAAAAGCAAACCGAATTCAAATAGAGTGGAAAATATGACAAATGCATCTAATTCCCTCCTTTGATATCTGGAGTCACCAAACAACTCATCAATTTCGTTTGCAAAACCTGCACCGCAACCATCCTTTTGGTTTCCTGCAGCATTCGTCAATTTCACTAGAAACAACACTGACAGCGATCCACAATGGACTGTTTGCATTCACAAAGTACTAGAATGCAACCGTAATTAATTTATTTAATGTAAAAACTGGTGCAATTTTATAAATTCACTCCCAGATACAGCGATCAACCATCAAAGCATCAGAAATAAGATGGCGATCATTGCACCTGATAGAACACTAGTCAGTCTACGTGACGTCCCAACATGTAAATATAACAGAGGACCTAGAACCCAGACTGCAAACATCTGCAGTGACCATAACGGAGGCAATCGCCCCAACAGTAAATGAAATTGAACATTCGGATTGCAGAGCGAGGGATGCAGGCATCATTATTTCAGAATCCTCTGTTTCAATTCTTCAAACCAACAATGCAGAAAAATTAAAATGAGAACAATAAATATGCAACAGTAGAACAGAGAAGATCGAAAGTGATACATACCCAAACATCAATAAATACAAGAGAACAGACTGAGTGCAACATGAAACAGGGAATAGAAATTAAGACACCAGAGATAAACCAAAGAATGAAACAACGATTTGAAAAAATACCAAACCACAGGAAATTAAAATGAATAAGTATGAAGTAAATAAAACATCTGAAAAGAACTGGTCTAATCATGAAAGAAAGATAAATCTTACTAGGAGTTCCACCCACCTCACCTATGAGGACACAATAACCATAAAAATGTTGGAAAGACAAAGAACCGATCCCTATCCTAATGGACCCTTTTTGCACTCATGTCTCAAATTCCAACCTTGAAAAGAATACAATCAAGGGTTATACCAGGTGTGCTCTTATACCGTTTACGAAAAATGAACAATGTAAATTAAATCACAACTGGTAAAAAACAATATGGGCTGAAAAAGCAGCCTTTTTGCAAATGGGTGTAGGCATAACTTTGGCTGAAACGGAAACAAGAACAATAGATGAAGAACTGAACAAAAAAAATCTCAACCCTCTCGATCAAATCATCAAACAAATTCATTAAGGAAGAGCTCTGCCAAGGATTAACTGGCGAATTAATGCGAATAGTATATTTGGACAATCCAAGTGCCCCTAAGCAAATCCCCTCATGGGATTGGTTAAAACAAAGTACAACGAAAGCATTAATGCCGGAAGACCCCTTTGTCTTCAACACTAAACATCGCAATATGGAACACCAGAGGATTGACCCATCTGATGAATCCCACATCTAAACGTATATATGATCTACTAATTCTGCAAGAGACATGGATAGTAAACAAGCCTATAGGACCACCTTTTGAAATTCTAGCAATCCCAGCAATCAAGCAATTAAAAGCCGACAATGGCAGGGCTACTACTTGCTGCCAAACAAAAAGCTAGACTAACACCGTGGCAAAACCCTCATCCATGTATTCAACTAGCAAAATTGGGCTTGATTTAATTCCGCCAATGTACAATTCTCCCATATAGCTATATTGACTCTTTATTGGAACAACACCTTAATCACAGATAAAGATGTCTTTGAGATAACAACAAGTATGTTATATATTCTAGCAAATGAAGTAAAATCATACACCATCTTGGTAACAGGAGATTTAAATGTAAAATGCATCAAAGAAAATGGAAGCCCAATTCAACCAAAAGCCAAACGATGGTTAACTTTAATGAAACAAAGAAATCTCACAATATTTAATGGCACCTTTTAAAGAGGATTGACCAACAAAAGCGACATGGAAAAGAGACAAAGCAGAATCAATTATTGATTATGCATTTATCTCAATGAATGACATAACTTTAGTCAAACAATTCAATATAGTCGGTATTTTGCTCAGTGACCATAACATACTAACGATTAACTATCAATATTCCATGCAAACACTGAACCAATATTACTTACCTCAGTGTACACTGACTGTACAACGGAATAAAATTAAATGGTCCACCCCAGAACTGAATAATAACGATCTTAACTGATGCAAACAGAAAGCAATTGGAAAACCCAGGAGCAGATTATACTAAAGTGCTAATAATGTTTAAAGAAAAGACTTCAGAATATGCCTGTCCCATTTTTCAACCACATCCTATATGTGACCTCGTAATTAAGAATGCAAAAACAAAAATTAGGACCAAACTAAAATCATTAAGAAGCTTACAATGGCAAGAAGCAGATAAAAAGGCATCCCATATCCGCACGAAACATAGAGATTTTGTAAAAAATTACAAAGCACTAAAACGTCAGGATAATAATGAGCAAATGATGACAGCTCTAGCATCAAAATCAAGTCGCCAGATATGGCAATTACTTAACGAAGCAAGAAAAAAAGGGACAGCAACACTTCTATTAAATACTATATCAGAAGCTACATGGGGAACATACATAACAGAATCTAATCTAAAATCAACACTTACAAAATATAAATTGGAAAGACTGGACTGCTTTCGCTTATCTACAATTCGACCAAGCAGACATTCTGATACAAATTAAGTCACTAAGCAACTCAAGAGCTCCAGGCCCTGATGGTCTCGGCAATGCAACTTTGAAGAAACATCCCGAACAATGGGCAGCGATTCTTTATGGAATTTTCAGAGAAGTAAAAGCCAAAAGGAAAAACGCCAAAGACATGGAAGCACTCCATTTTAATACCAATTTTCAAAAAAGCAGACAGAAATTTGTCTAGCAACTATAGGCTTATTGCCTTATTAGACACAACAGGGAAAATCTTTGCACGTCTAATATTAAAAGATCTAAAAGGCCGGTTAAGTGAAAAGAATTTAGTAGATCCCAATCAATCAGGTTTTGTAGCAGGCCTCGGGACATCAATACATATAATATTGACAGCCCTAAAAAAAATAAACATGGTCTACCAAAGAACCCTTATACATGGCATTCATAGACTTTCGTCTAGCATTTGATTCCATATACTGAGATTTACTGTGGGAAAATCATTTAGAAGATGAGTGCCTAAGCTACCTCTTCCAGGCAATGCACCAACTTTATACAGAAACCACAGTACAACGCAAGGAGGACTTCTAACTAAACATATACATACAACTCTTGGGCTAAAGCAAGGATACATCCTAGCCGCTACCCTCTTTAATTATTATGTCAGAGAGCTAAGTAAACACATCTAGGCGGTAAGGGTCTTTCCACCAAAAATAGGCAAACATCCAGTGTCGCACTTATTATATGTCGATGATTTAGTATTGCTCGACAGAACCCCAATAGGCCTACAAAGTCAACTGAAAGCACTAAGTCAATTTGCTGCCCAGAATAAACTAATCATTAACATTGCTAAATCAAACATTGTAAAGATACAACCAGGCCCTCATGGAAGCAAGCACACAACCAACCAGGCCCTCATGGAAGCAAGCAAACAACCGTTCAAATGCAGCATCGACAACCAAATAATATAAATAATGAACTAGTATAAATACCTAGGGATCAATATAAACAATCACCAAACAGACTCACAATATAAAATGATGGTGGAAGCGAAGGTTCGATCATTAATCCCACATACAAACAAGATACATAAAAAATACGGCTTCTATTTATATATTCCGCTCATAAAGTTCTATAAAGAAAAAAGTTGTTGCAACAGTGACTTATGGAGCCCATACCACGCCCCCCTGAAAATGATCCAAAATGTAACTTCATTGAAGGACGGTTCTGTAAATCGATCTTACCTATACCATCTAACTTTCCAATACAGATAATTCGACATGAGCTAGGCCTTATACCAATGGAAGCAATAATTATCTGGAACACAATATCATTGTACAATAAATGCATGAACAAAGGAAAAAACAAGAAAATGTTACCTGTCATAGCAAAATTTCTTGGGGGTAAAAAAAAACGGCATTATCAACGTGGGAAAATTACTGCCTTATTATGCATAAAGCTGACATTTTCTTTCTCTTTGTTTCTTTTTTGCCTGTTATGTGCTTTTGGACAGTGATTTTATATAGAAGGGAATTGACAGGAGATCATAAAGTTTGTAAAAAAAAAAAACGAAATCATTTAAATAAAAAAAATAAAGCTGACATAGACCTACTGCTAATAACGTCAAACCCTAACCGGGCAAAAGACAAATGCTGGCAGACAGCTTGGAATGCAAACTGTGAAGAATGCAGTCACTACAAGACCTTTACCATGGGAAATCTCCACTTTAAAAAAATGAACACAATACCAACATATTTAGAGAAATTCCCAAATCAAGAATATTGTACAAAACTAATGTCTGAGATTTAACCTATGGCCAATGAAAGCTGTGCTATCAATAAGAGCAAAAGGAATGGAAAAGAATACATGCTGATCTTGCTATTTACCAGACAAAGCTCAAACTCTTCAGCATCTATTAACAGAATGCACAAAACTACATATTCTTAACCATGTTTCTATACATTTTATTTAGCAATATAGACTTTTTGATCACAACAACTATGAGAGATGATTTTGAACGCCACAAAAATATCACTAAATCTGGCAACAATAAGATTTTTAACCAAATTGAAAATTGTACCATTTCTAAAAACATATTGAAGAAATTCACAACACAACACTCACACCAGCAAAACACTCCCAAGGGTGTGTATGTACAGAGGAAATCAGAAGATCCTAGTGTTAAATGGCATGACTGAGGTCTTCCCAACAATTGTATTTCTGCATCTAAGTGACGTTTCTCATGCCTAAACTTTCTTCTGTACAAAATGTATTCCTCACACTTTATTGTTCTACTTCTTTTTTTCTGCACTTTACTTTCATTTTTTTCATGAAAATGTAAAACTAAACCTAAAATATAACTAATGCTCATTTTGTAAAGTTGTATGTCAACTAAAACTAATTTTTAATAAAAAAAAATATAATAAAGTACTTACCTGTTCAGAGAACTTGTTAACCTTGGTTTACTTCCCTAACCTTTTTCATTTTCCACAACCTCACTATTGCATTTAAGAGTTAAAAAGTGATATATCAACTTCTACACGGTCCTAGCAATTGAAGTCACCACAGGGTGTAAGAAGTTGTGTGTGACATCCCAAAAGGGTATCTTTACTTAACTTAAATCTTAGGAAGTGTTTTTGAAGTGTATTTATATTGTTGCTAATTCCCCTTTCTAAAGATGGCTTATTTAAAACTGACTGATAAATAATTATTTTACTAGAAAACCTTGAGTATTAGTGTTATTTGGATACTTGTAACTGTGAATCCCTGTTGTATCTCTGCAGCTCACATTTACCGCTCTTGAGATAAGTCTGGCTGCTCAGTCACTCTACCAACTTGTGTTGTACAGACCCATACCAATAGTTGGGTTATCTATTGCCAAGAGGACAAGGTTGGTGTAGTCTCCGACAGGCTTCTACATACAATCTTGCCTAACAACATTGGATTTTTTTCACTACAGCAAAGGTTGTAAAATACACTCTAGTAGTATTGGAAACAAGTTTGGCCTTTTTTTCGCCATCTTAAATTTAGAGTTCTTTCCATATATGCCAGGCAGAGAGAACATGGACATGCATCTTTTTCTTTCTAGAAGATTATAGTTCGACGGCGTGAAGTCTAGAGTTGGCAGGGTGCTGGGAAGAGAAGGGCATGGAGTTCTTGACCAAGGAAGGAAGTAGTTATCCTTCCACTTTCTATTAACGTGAGTACAAATGGATTGTTCTATGCCATCCCTGTAGAATGAGCGTGTAGTGTGAGAGTGGTGAAAGTGCACTTTTAAGTTGTTTTCTTTAAACAACAAGCCTGTTTATGCACACAATGATCATAATGTAATGTTCCTGTTACTAGTGTTAGGCCTGTGCTACGGCCTAACCGTCATTGTGATTGCTTTTATAACGCATTAATATGCTTGGAGAGACTCCTGCCTACATTAAACTATACAACCTAATCATTTACTCATTCATTAAGTACAACTGCCCAAACTGTCATCTAAAGTTAGCAGACTTGATTCATTATTATTCCCTGACAATGTGTTAAATTGTACCCAGGAGCCAAAAAGAGTCATTTAAGATCTGCAAAACACTATCACGTCTAATGGCTAAGTCCTAGCTATAAAATATAGGCATTCTGACCACAGCAACTAATCGCACTCCCTATTCAAATAGAGAGGTAGAGTTGGGGAACTCTTTAAAATAGTCAGGTCATTTTGGATGCCCTGTAAGTATACTAGTTGGAGCCTGGAGGTAAATACCCTGAATCGCTGTCCAAATTAGTGGGCTCTTCAGTGGTGTTGAAATGTTATGTTTTTCCACTCGAATAGCATTCCTCTCTATCAAGTGATCTTAGATCATTTGTTCTACTGGAGTTATTGTCTTACCTAGCTTTGTACAATATTGCTTGCTAATTTCCCTGACTTGCATTTTACATATTAAAAACTCACAAAATATAAACATGGTTATTTTTCTTTTCTAGTTGATGCTAAAACAAGGAATGCTGCAGAAAAATTGGCAAGGTTCATCGTTCGGATGGGACCAGAAATGGAACGCTTTACTAAGGCCGAAGCTTCAAATCCAGAATTTTGGTATGTTCTTTTTTCATCTTGGGTACAGTACAAAAGGTAATTATTACCACTGCATCGCAGCATAGGTATCCGGGACATCCTCCCACCAGATTTCACCCACAGGATATTTCTCTTTTAGTCTTATAATAACCATCTCAAATATATTTTCCTAGGGTACGATCTCAGACCATGTACATAGTAATCGGTCAAGTATTGTGGGGTTTTAGGGAGAAGAGAAATGGAACATTAATAGAGGAACAGAGACTGAATTGCTAAACCTCAAGTTATTATTGTCCCAAACATGCTAAAATCAATCACCCATGACCAGACACATTGCAGAGACTTACCTTAACCTCCCCAACGCACCTTAATGTCAGATATCTGCTTACTTATAGGACTAAAAAACAACAGGTCTCGTTTCGCTTGGACCTACTTTAGAAATGTGTAACTGTATCTGTGCACATAAATCAGTCTTTCTTTTATAGGAACCCTTCAGCTGTGCGGAGTAGCAGATTGAAAACTCTGTGCACCCAACTGGAGCATCTTTTTTCACTGCTTGTAATACCTTCCTTCAGATGAGACTATCCCTCATCAAATCAGAGTAAAAATAAACTTCAAAGACAAGCTCTTGGGTTACAGCTCATTCTCTGAGAGTGCACACTCTCAAATTCTCTTCATATTAGGGACCGGTTGACCCAAAACATTCAGATTTGCAACACTGTTGACTTGAATTGGAGGAAAGTCGATTTTCAGCGAGAGCAGTAACTAGGGGCAGTATTGTCTGTTAATTGGCTTCTCTGCTCTTTAGGGTTGTCACCTGCCTGAATTTGGGATAGCCAATGTATTTTATGTTGGTTCATGTTCTCCGATTTTCAACTGTTTTGTACCTGCTGTGTCTGGAATTTGTTTAATTTTTACTCTTACTCCCATTGGACAAGGGACTGGGAAAATAGATTGTCTAACTTGGAGCTGTAAAACACATGCTTTCGTCAAAGGGAGGCAGAAGAGGGGATAGAGGAAAGTAAGAGGGGCTGTAGAGTGAATCAGATTCTAGCGGAGACAGGGGGCAGGGAAAGGGAGCCATTAAGGTGGGGGGGGGGGTCTGAGAGGATAGCGAGGTGCAAACAAACGTGTGGGGAGAAAGACAGAGAAGCAGCTGAGTCCGTGAAGTAGAGTGAAGGGGAAGTGGTGAGAGGGAGTGGATAGGTAAAAATAGAGCAAGAGTCTAGAAAGATGGGGCAGAGAAGTGCCAGGGAAGTGAAGCCAAGAGGGAGTGAAACATAAACATTAGGAGAGATAGAAGAGAGATGTGAAGTGAAAGGCAAAAAAAGGAGAGGAACAGAGAAGAAGGAAAAGGTGAAAATGGAGGCGGGAAGACGAACACAAAGTGGTACAACCATTTGTCCGGGCAGCCGGCAAAGAGCTCAGGCAAAGGGCACCTCCCATCCCTGTTTTACTGTTTGCACTGTGTACCCCAGCCCTGCCAGATCTCGCCCTCACAGTCTGCAGCTACAATCGGCTTGGAGTCTACGCCATTGCTGCACCAGTCCTTTCTTCCCACAGTGCTTCCGAACTGTATTTGGCTACTGTTTTTCAACAGCCATACTTGCTTTTCTTCCCTTAGGGACCAGGGGGTATGCAGTGATTATAATGAATCACAAAATAACTAATCCCATTACAAAGAATCGAAAATAACTAATTGCAAAATAACGAATTTGTAAAAAAAAAAAAAAAAAATGGCTATGGGAGTGGGAATAGCAGTTTTGGGAGTGAGGGAAAAGTATTAGAAAAAAGGGGTCAGGGGTGTTTGGTGGGTGGCACCCCACCCCTCCAAAAACAACGAAAAAGGACTTTATTTTGGAATTCGTTATTATGGTATTAGTTGTAATGGGATTCGTTATTTTGGTTTCCCTAAAATCACATGTAACCAGACCACAGTGTGGGTTTCTAAACTGGATCCTACTGCCCTTCTAGGTGTCAGCGTGCTTGGCATTCCATTGAAGAGAGACTATCACAGCAAATCATAAACGCATCCTGCTCGGGCACAGCCCACTCACCTGCATACCTCTCAATAAACACTATTGAATCACTCACCTATACCATGCATCAACTCATCCGATAGAATACTGCTGAGATCCATGCAAAATTCGGAACAGCCGTTCACATAATCTGACCCTTCTGACTATCCCACTCCCTTGACAATTTGTCACAGTACCCATTCTCTCACCTGACAAATATGGGTTGTTGCTAGGAAACTAGCCACTCCGTACTCCCCTTCGTGCTGGATAAAAATGTACACTCGCATTTTCGAAACTTTCTCTTCACCTCTTACATCTCTGACTATGGTCTTCTCACACAGAGGCAGAGATTCAGAGCCCTGATTCACATTTGCACGCAGATCGGACCCCTCTCAGCTGAGGGGCATTACAGGCTGACCACCCAAAGCATGGGTAATGGGGTACTGCACCGATATATCTCCCTCCGGGGAGTGATCTAAAATCAAAAGGTGAGAGGCACACCATTGCCATACCCCCTTTGCCTGTCTCTATATATATATATATATATATTTCTGAGGCTTGTGGAATCTGCTTAGATCACATGCTGTGCATAGGCCGACATCTAGTGGAAGCTGCGGAGTATTACAGTTTGTTTTTCGAAACTCGAAAATGGACGTCGACACAGGCGTGCCAGTAATACTATCCCTAGTGTGACGTCCACTGTACCCAAGATCCCTCACGCGTCTGGGATCCTCAGATTGTTTTTTTCCGCCATACTGGTCGGAAGCATCTTGCGGAGTCCCCTGGCCTTAGCCATACTTTTGCTAATTATAGAAGTTTAAAATTATTTATTGACATACTTCCCCACCCCAACGTCGACACTCGACGACGGCTGGAGAAGACATCGACCGTCGGCTGCTGCACGACAGATCTGGGCCTCGGAAGGCCGCTGGCCTCGGCCCGGGCCTAGTAGGCCGCTGGCCTCGGCCCTGCAAGTAGGGAGAGTGGGGGGTGGTACATACTCTTCACTCTTGGTATATAAGTACACCTTATATATTTCCTACACTTACCAGCCCGCTGCCTCAAGGTGCGTATGGAGGGTACCCCTTTCCAATTCTGCCCCAAGTGCAACTGCAAATACCCTTGGGTCGACAGGCACGCCACGTGCAATCTCTGCTTGCCGAGGGACCACCCCGAAGCGAACTGCAGAGCGTGTAGTAGGTTTACGCCTAAGACACTTAAGGACCGTTCGACAAAGCGTTGGGCCCACCACGCCAGGCAGGCGGCCATGGCAGCGGAGGGCGCCTTCAGCGATGGCAGCGACGCCGTACTTTCGGACGGCGAGGGCATTACGGCGTCGAAAGACTGCCGAGCGCAGGTCCCCGACCTCGGAAGGTTGTCCGGCAGGGCGGCTATGGGGAATACCCCCGGCGACGCAAGCGCTACACACCCTACACACACTAAGCACACTAAGTCCAACCGAACCTCGACGACGTCGACTTCTCGGAAAGAGGCACAAATAGAACGGTCCGACTCGGTGTCCTCTGGGTGCTCTCGATCGAGATCGCCTCATGACGCAAGGCAATCATCCACTCTTGCCAAGAGTGCCTCGCTCCCTAGATTAACGGAAGTTCGATCGTCGGAAGACGAAGACGACTTCCACCCCCAGGCCGCGCTCCAGGAGACCGAGGCCGCAGTTAACACCAGCGAGGCCCCACGCTCGAAACAAGATACCTCTCCAGACCCTCGACGCCAGGCGTCGAAAGTCTCTGGGGCCTCCAAGGGGCAGGGAAAACATTTTTCCACGCACGGGGAGGGGGGGAAACAGCGGAAAGCACAGCCTTCCACTCCTGTAAGACCATCCTTCCACCCTAAGCAAACAGACAAACATAAATCTACTGGGACATCAACTTCCAGCAAAGGTACCCTTGATAAGTCCTCTAAGTTGCCTACTAAAGTCATACCCTGTTCCAAAGAATGGTCCAGTGAAGACATAGACAGGGTCATGTCAAGGATGTCTTCCTTAGCTGATTTTTATGACAAAAACCCAGAACATTTCCTTTCGTATGACCCTCAAGGGGCCACACCCTCAGGCTCCTTTGATCCTATCCCCCTAAGTAAGAAGGCCCGGTTCGAAAGACCTGAACCCTTCGAGGTGCAGCCTTTCTCTACTCCATACTCTACTCCACACCCCAGATACCAAGGACAGCCTTTCCCTGAAGGGGACCAGGAGTTTACAATTATGGAGGAACAAACCGGGACTGAATACTATGCGGATGATGAGGACCTGGAGGAGGTAGAAGATGAACAGGAAATTTACAGAGTAGATTCCCCGGTAGAGAGCGAAGCCCCAGTTACCGACTCACCAGTTGATAACCAGCCCCTCCTTAATGAAGTTCTCGCTCGCGCAGCAGAACATTTTCACATCGACACCCACGGTGTACAAGAGGAAAGGGACTTCGCAGAAGAATTGGTGGGAGAGAGGAGGCCGGTCGCTCAGACCATCCCTATCCTTAAATCCATCCAACGTAGAATAGATCCATCCCTGGTGAATCCTAACCTCACCAGAGCCGTCAACCCCAGAGTCGAAAAACTTTTTCGGGCAGCCCAGTCTGACCCTCTTTATATAAGAGGACATCTTAAACCAGACTCCCTAGTGGTTACCAACACTTGGAAGAGGGCTGGGACACCCTTATCGTCGTCAGAAGCTCCTCCCGACAAGGAGAGCAAAAGACTGTACGGGTTTGGCAGGAAGGTAGCCTCAACGTCCGCCTACCAAGCAAGGATTGCAAACTCCACCACCCTGTTGGCTAGTTACAACTGCCATCAATGGGAAGAGGTCGCGGCGCTCATAGCCTCTGCTCCTGAACCGTTAAAGGGCCAGTTGGCTCGGATCTCGGCAGAAGGGAGAGCCGTGTCTGGTTGCATATTAAAAGCAACTTTCGACGCTGCGGACAACGCAGGAAGATTGATAGCAGAAGGTACTGTTATCAAAAGACATGCGTGGTTACGGCAGTCGGGGTTCAAAACAGAAACCCAGGCTTCATTAATAGACAAGCCGGTGGAACCCGATCTATTGTTTGGGAAAGCGGTCGAAGACGCACTTAAAAATGCCAAGGACGAGTACGAGACTCTCAAATCCCTTGGCCAGCTTACCAACAAACCCCCTAACCAGAGGGGGAACAGTAATTTTCGTCGCCCACGCGGCCAAAATTCACAAAGAGGCAACTATGCCCAAAGACAGGGTACACAATGGAACAACAACCAGCAGTCTACCCAGAGTTACGGCAGGGGTAACAAGAGAGGTCGTGGAAGAGGCAGAGGCAGCCCCAACAAGGGAGGTGGCACGCCTCCACCAAAGCAGTGACGCTCAGTTCAGGGTCCCTTCTCACGCAACCCCAGTAGGGGGACGCATTTCCAACTTCACCCAGGCTTGGGAAGGGATCACCTCAGACAGATGGGTGCTGTCAACAGTGTCCACAGGATATTGTATAGAATTACTGCAGCGTCCCCGGAACCACCCTCCACGACAAAGAATACACTCCTTAGAACATCAGAAGATCCTTCTCGAGGAGATCGCCATTCTGCTAGAAAAGGACGCGATAGAACTCGTCCCAGGACACCAGGTAAACAAGGGTATCTATTCAACTTACTTCCTTGTGCCAAAGAAAGATTTGACAATGCGCCCAGTATTGGACTTACGGCCTGCCAACAAGTATGTCAAGCCCCAAAAATTCCGTATGACCACGCTACAAGAGGTAATCCCCCTCCTAAAAAGGGGGGATTACATGGCAACCTTGGATATGAAAGATGCTTATTTTCATATTTCCATGCTCCCAGCGCACAGAAAATACTTGCGCTTCAAAGTGGACAGTCGCCACTACCAATTCAAGGTACTGCCCTTCGGGATAGCTTCAGCACCAAGGGTATTCACCAAGGTACTGGCGGTGGCGGCTGCACACCTACGCAGGGAGGCAATCCCAGTGTACCCTTATCTGGACGACTGGCTCATAACGGGGGAAACCCCAGGAATTTGCAGGTCAAACATTCAGAGGACTATCGACCTCCTCCACGAATTAGGCTTCTCTATCAACGAGAAGAAGTCAAGTCTAGTGCCAAGCACCTCAAAACAGTTCCTAGGAGCAATCCTAGATACTCAAAAAGGGTTGACCTTCCCTTCGGAAGAGAGAATTCGGAAAATACTACTGCAAATTCCACATTATCAGTCAGGTCAACATATAACGGTACGCAAAGCAATGCGGTTACTGGGCATGATGGCGTCATGCATTTACCTGGTCCCCCACGCGCGTCTGCGCATGCGTCCCATGCAGGAATGGTTGGCGAAACAGTGGTCTCAGGCAAGTGGTCAGTGGGACGATCTAGTGGTCGTTTCGCCAACACTCGTACAGAGCTTACACTGGTGGACAAGAGAGAATCTCGCAAGGGGAAAACCCTTTTACGATCCCGAAGTACAGGCAGTGGTGACTACAGATGCATGCCTGACTGGGTGGGGAGCTCACCATCTCCACCACACAGCTCAGGGTCT
The DNA here is from genome assembly GCF_040938575.1 of Ambystoma mexicanum. Taxonomy (NCBI): domain Eukaryota; kingdom Metazoa; phylum Chordata; class Amphibia; order Caudata; family Ambystomatidae; genus Ambystoma; species Ambystoma mexicanum. Next base: position 392,448,654 of record NC_090921.1, read on the forward strand.
CTGGTCTCACTCAGTAGCCAAGAACCACATCAACCTGCTAGAGCTTCTGGCAGTATTCCGAGCGCTTCGGGCGTTCGAGCCCCATCTGCTAAACTTGTCGGTGCAGATCCGGACGGACAGCACGACAGCCATGTTCTATCTGAACAAACAAGGAGGGACTCGTTCGCCAAATCTGTCCAAGCTTGCCCAGAAAATCTGGATATGGGCACTCAGACGGAACATCTTCCTGTCATCACAACATGTTCCAGGGGAGCTCAATTCCCTAGCGGATGCCCTAAGCAGAGACTCCCTCCCAGAAGAACACGAATGGGTCCTTCACAGAGATATCGTAGAAGATCTCTTCTCTCAGTGGGGTTTCCCCACTATAGACCTATTCGCCACAAGCGAAAACAAACAATGCCCAGGATTTGCATCCAGGTTCCCCCAGCCAGACTCCCAAGGGAACGCCCTGTGGATGAACTGGTCAGGGATGTTTGCGTACGCTTTTCCACCAACTCCTCTCATCAGGAAGGTGGTGTACAAGATGAACAAGGAATCGATGACGCTCATCCTAGTTGCTCCCATGTGGGCGAGACAACCATGGTTTCCACACCTACGCAGGATGGCGGTGTGCGAGCCCATCAAACTCCCAGCCTGGTACAACCTACTGTCCCAGCAACAAGGTCAAACAGTGCACCAGGAACCCAACTCAATGAACCTGGCAGCATGGCTCCTGAGGTCATAGAGTTTGGCCATCTCAATTTACCACAGAGGTGTATGGACATCCTAAAAGAATCCAGGAAACCAAACACAAGGCACTGTTACTTTGACAAGTGGAAGAGATTCGTTATTTGGTGCCAGAATAAACAAATCAACCCAGTTGATTGCACTCCTTCCAACGTTGTAACATACATGCTCCACCTGCTGGACGCAGGTTTGGTTTTTAACTCTCTGAAAGTACACCTGGCAGCCCTCTCGGCTTACACCACATCCCATAACAAAGTATCGTGGTGGAAAGTACCAGTAGTTAAAGCCTTCATGGAAGGAGTAAAGAGACTTCACCCTCCTATTTCGAACCCACCGCCAGGATGGGACCTCAATGTGGTGCTAGCTAAGCTCATGGGCCCCCCTTTCGAACCCATGCATAAAAGTAGTCTCAAACACCTGACTTATAAAACGGCCTTCTTAGTAGCCATTACCTCTATAAGAAGGGTCAGTGAAATTTAGGCTCTGTCAGTGCAGGATCCTTTCTTTACTATCCACAAAGACAAACTGGTTTTACGCACACACCCTAGGTTCTCACCTAAATTTATATCTAAATTCCATGTAAACCAGTCCATCGAGCTTCCGGCTTTCTTCCAGAACCCGCAAAGCTCAGCTGAGGTGAAACTACACACCCTTGATGTGCGTAGGGCGGTCCTCTACTATGTAAATAAAACCAGACCGCTAAGGAAAACAGATCAACTGTTTGTCTCCGTAGCTACAGGCAGAGAGGGGGATCGCGTCTCTAAAGGCGCAATCTCGAAGTGGATTATCAACTGTATACAGCTGTGTTACTCTCTTTCAGAAAAAACTCTGCCTTTTACGCCAAGGGCCCATTCTACTAGAGGCATTGGGGCCACTCTGGCTTTCATTGCAAATGTTCCCCTCGACACCATTTGCAAAGCAGCTACTTGGAGCTCTATTCACACTTTTACTCAGCATTACTGCATTGACACTCATTCCAAGACAGATACACAAGTGGGACAAGCGGTTCTAAGACACCTGTTTGCTCATGACCCTTCTCACATCCCACCTCCTTCTTCGGGTACTGCTCGCTAATCTATGCACAGCATGTGATCTAAGCAGATTCCACAAGCCTCAGAAGGGATACATTACTCACCGTAATCGTATTTCTGATGCTTGTATCTGCTTAGATTCACATGCGACCCACCCTTCCTCCCCTCCGAGAGAAGGCGCATGATTGCTTGTAGTCTTACCTTTCTGTCTATCTGCTTGGATTATCTGTACTCACGCTACTCCTCATGCTTCCTCATGTCAGAAAAAATACAATCTGAGGATCCCAGACGCGTGAGGGATCTTGGGTACAGTGGACGTCACACTAGGGATAGTATTACTGGCACGCCTGTGTCGACGCCCATTTTCGAGTTTCGAATAACAAACTGTAATACTCCGCAGCTTCCATCTAAGCAGATACAAGCATCAGAAATACGATTACGGTGAGTAATGTATCATATATATATATATATATATATATATATATATATATATATATATATATATTCTCTCAAGGAACTATCCACACATTGGAACCATTTCCTGGCAACCGCAAGCAATGCCCAAGCCGGGTGCTGGGGAACGTCAATAGACGCACCATGGTTGCGCGTCAAATGGGATTTCCAAATTTCAATGAACATTGTGGCACTGCTCTGATCAATCTCCCTCTAGGGAGTGATATACAATCAAAAGGTGAGAGTCACACGATTGCTATTGCACCTTGGCCTCTGCATTCCCCCTCTCGTAGCACTGTGCACACATCTGAATCATTTCCTGGCAACTGCAAGCAATTCACATGCTGGGGAACGTCTATAGACGCACCAAGGCAGACATTTTCGGAATTTCAGTAAACCGGCATCTTGGACATGGTCAGAAATCCATGCCAACAGTGGACATACCAAAACACAGTGCTGTGTTCAATTCAAATTAGAGGCAGCACTCAAGCGCACTAGGTCGCACAGTCTGCCCAAACAATAGCACGTGCCTCACTGGGACGCCAACACACTTGCAACAAATCTTTTTGAAAATGTCCTCCGTAGGGGTGGGTTGGGGGGAACCTTACCTCGAGCCCAACCCTGGCCCCACACACCATGGTCTCACGGTCAATCCGAGTTAAGGGTTTGAATAGATTCCAGATCAGTTACAGCACCAGCGTGTAAGGCCGCACAGGTCTCTTAGCAACGTGGCACGCCAGTGCATGCGCAATGAGCATGTTGCCAACGAGACACTGACGTGTCAACATAAGGACACACATGCACACTACAGCGGTGCTCAGAGCCTCCGTCTTTTACCGGCGTGCAAGGACGCGACAAACGAAGGAGCACCAAATAAGTGTTCTATTGAGTAAACTGACACAGAGCCAGGGGGCACTCGGGTTAAAGCTCTCACTAACTGCTCTAACCGAGATTTCTTCGCAGCTTCAGACATTTATAAACTGGGGAGGGTTTAAATCTTGATGGTTTTGAAGCTAAATCGCTGGGAGGTTCCAGTTGCTTTGTTTTCAGGACCTCCTGGTGTTTCCGAACATAGCACACACGCTGGTGTGCTTAGTACAGCAAATCTGTCAGGAACCTTATCGTAATAGGTCTTACAGTCGCACATTCGGGTAGAATGTCCTTCTAAACCACACTGATGGTATAACTGCCAGTTTTGCATCTGTGTGTGTTCCTGGTACTCCCCTGCTGTTTGATATTGCTGACATTTTCTTTCTCTTAAAGGTGGCCTAAAACCCCTGCCACGGTAAGGTTAGTGTGATTTATGGTCTTGAACAGACAGTATGCAACGTCGGTTGCAGTTCTTACAACTAGAGGCGGAATACTCAAGGAGTTTCATAGTCTAGCTTTAATCCTCACTCCGCCTGATTATGTGTGCTAACGTCTCCTATATGGCTTTTCACAATGCACCACATCACAGATAAGTCCTTGATTGCATGGTGAGTTGGATAGATGTTCCCCAAGGTGTAGTTGAACTAGCATGAGTTGAGATTTATTTGCTTTTCGCAGCACTTGTCTGAGGCAGCATGCTTTTATTTTTTCTGCTTTCTCCCTTCCACTTGCATTTGATCAGTAATTCCTCCCCAACTTCCAAATACCCCTTCAAACTCATTGATAACCTTCTGACCTGAATGATCAGAGTAGGTATTCGGCAGTGACTGGATGCTCTTTAGTGCAGGCCTTAACACTTCTGTGAGTCTGTGCTACTTTGCTTGATCTGGTAAAGACGATCTGGGCTTTCTGACCTGAGCATGACTGGTAGTCCTCTTGTTGCTGTTGCACTGGCTGTTGTAGGAAAACCCTGCAACGCTCACGCCAGAAAAAATACAAACCACTGGGGAAAAAGGCCCAAGACGCCAGAAAAAATGCAAACCACTGGGGAAAAAGGCCCAAGACACCTCTTGCAAGGATAGCCAGTATTTTATCCCTACAAAAAAGGAAAGCATCAGTATTGGGGAGGATAGCTCAGCGACCACGTGCTTGCCTTGGAAACAAGACGACATGAAGCAACACAGGTTCGATCCCCGGGTCCGCGCTTAGAAACCTCTGGGTATTCAGCACGTTATACCCACCTAAGAGACCTATTCCTGTAACAGCGCCTCGATGCCCCGGGGCTGTGTGGGTGCTATAAAAAATGCAAATAAAATAAATAAAAATAAATCAGCAAATAGCTCTGCTGCTGCCAAACTTTCTTCTAAAATTTACATTAGCAACACTTTAAGGAGGTACATCGCGTCATCAGTGACATCATTATATGCAGTAGAAGCCTGCGCGGCTGTTTGGTGAGACCCTATACATAGGCTGCCTGCTCCATAGGGGATGCCAGGTCATTGGTCCCAGCCCCTTCTGTCCATCTTCTTCCATGCGGTTTATGCTACAGTCATCATCAGTTCTGAGGTGGCAGCTAATTGGCAATTATTTACAAAATAAATACATCTCTATGTAGCAGTGCACCTGGTACAAGCAGACAGGGGACCGGGGGAAAAGCGGAGGTCATACTAACTCTCAAACTTCACTCTGTCCTAGACAGGCCGGCGTATCTCCAATGTCTCCCACCATCGTTCTGGGCTATAATTGTATCCCTCCCTGTACAAATCACGTGACCCGGAAGTGAAGGCAGGAAGTCCTGCTTTCTTGATCGAACGGGGGGATCTAACAGATTTATGATCGGTGGTCTGGGGCTGGCTCGTACCTTGGAATTTAGAGATCTTAAGGCTTGGGCATTTGGGTGCTATAACGTAGAGTTGGGACTGGTAGAGGCTGGAGGTCCATGCCCACTTTCCCGTGGGATTGTGTTACACAATGATGCTGAATCCTCCTCCTGTGGCCTTGCAGGGCATGTTCTTCCCAGAGCACAAAAGTCTAGGATCTTTTAAGACCATGAAGGATTTATTGATCTCTGTGGCTTTGGTCTTTCTTATCAGTGCCCCGGATACAACCTATTCCTTTCCTCATGCTTACGTCCTAGAGCTGTGATGCTAGCTACTGCGCCGCTTTTACACCTTGTGGTTCAATATAGCTTCTAATATCTAAGATGCTGTTTGTTCCCACATGTGCACTACGTCTACAAAGCATGCAATAATCTGATTGTGTAAAGGACTTTCATAGCACCCCCTACTCCCTGGTCTCTTACATTAAATTTCACAGCCTTTGCCTTATTCTGAACTGCTTGGGGGTGTGGAATGGTCACCCGCCCTTCCCAACATTCCCCCCTTGTGTTAACGAACTCCCCAATAAGCCCACTGCTTTGTCCTCTGCCAGCACTGCTACTCCAACCTTTCAGCTTCTAAGTAAGGTGGTGATCCCTCCTTTGGAACCCATGCTCTACATGCATGATGCAAAGTCTTTCAGATTTCTCAAAGGTTTAAATACATTCTCTGGGATAAACTACTGTTTCCCAGAACAGTAAAGTGAAATTGACTTTACTTACATTTGTTACGTTCTAGACCCAGCACACACTACCTTACAATAGGGTGCCGGAGGGGTTATCTGTCACGCTCACCTGAATCTCTGCGGGAGCAACGAGAACCTCTGATTCCCTTCCTTCCTCTTGCCAACTGTAGGAAAGGTGATCTGTTAAGAGAAGGAGATATTAGTGTGGGGGCCCAGGTAAGTATCACTCCCACTCCCTCAACCCCCTTCTTCCCTTGATTCTGATTGCTAAACTAGTGGATGTCTCACCTTCTCTTTAAGGTTGGTGCGCTCTCCGTCCTGCATGTGCAGTGGTGCTACTGGTGGTGAGAGCTATGCGCTGGCAGAAGTTCTGCCGTGGATCTGGCTGGAATCCAACTATTAGTCCGGATAGGCCCAGTTAACTTCACTGGGTTAATCAGTTCAGGTAAGTTCAGTTCGAATAAGTCCTTGTAACTCTGAATCTACCAGTTACTTCACTGGAATTCTATTCAGATGGTTCGGTTGCAGGTAAATTCTTGTATAATGAAGTAAGCTCCGGCAAAGGAAAATGTTCCACTAACTTTTATGTCCTTTTCTCTTACAGGTCGTAAGACGTGGGCTGCAGTGAAGAAGGGAGCGGTTCCGGCTCCAACAGGGCGGCGTCCGAATTGGAACAGGTAAGTTTTAGCCGCGCGGGATTTACAGCATGTACTCACTGTTTGCCTCTGTTCATTGCTTCTTCCAGGAGCAGCTGTGACGGCGTGCAGAAGACGCGAAGTCGCGGGAGGGAACGCTGGATCCGAACGAAGGTAAGCGTGTGCTTTCAGCAACAGAGAACACGCGAAGCGCGGGCCGGTCTCTGGGCAAGGCTTATAAAGGCAGCCACGCTCAGACACTAGAGCGCGCTGCTAGTTCCTGGTTGGCACACATGAAACTGTAACAGGAAGTGACATCCTAACTACCCAGCTAAGTATTACTGTATGGATGAAATGCGTTTCTTGCACGCCAGGCTCCCACCCAAATGGCTCCTAGTTGTTGTTTCCATATGTTACCCTTACCTTGGGGCGAAAAAGACATAGCAGGGAGAGCCTGGCTAATATCCATGACACCTAGTATCCCCTTTGTCTAGCTTCTCATGTAACATTTTTTATGTTACCCTTTCCTCACTGAATGGCTGGTGGCAGTGGTTTCGTTTTAACTACCTTGGTGTGCATTTACCGCGGGCTGCGTTCACAGCTGCAGTAAAGCACCCATTGGTGCCGTTTTTGTCAAAATGGCCCGGTCTTCTTTTTTTTTGCCATTTCCTTGTGGAAAGGTCCTTCTTGAGATTTACTCTGCGCGCCAAACCAGGTTTGGTCCCATTGTTCACTTTGCCTTTAGCAGGATTCACAAGTGAAGCCCGCCTCTGGCTCCAGGGTGTCTGGGGTAGGCAGGAAGTGAGGGAAGATGCCCAAAACTCTGTGTTCTTTGTCTCTTAGGAGACCCAAATACACTCTGTGGTTATTTTGTGATTGGCCGGCTGACTGTCTGGCAAGGCCAGCCACCCTGCTGGTTGACTGACAGCTATGCTGAAATGAATGGGAGAGAACTGAATAAAAGGTGAGGCTTTTGGCTTGGAAGGCAGAGTTGACCACTGGACGAAGGAACAGAAGAACTGGAAGAGGATGCCTGCTGCAACTCCAGGACCGTTTGTTTGCCTGGTGAAGCCCTGCTGCTGTGCTGAAACTCCGAATTCGTATCAACAGGAAAGCCCCTGCAAGGACGACTTATCCCCTTGAATTGCTGGGACCAATCAACTCCAAAGTAAGCCACCTGGACATCCATCTCAGAGCTGGTTGAATTTCTACAGAGTTGCTTCTGGAAACCGTATAGCCATGGAGAGGAACACCAGATTGTGTGCGTTGCTTTTAAGCTGGCCTAGAGCTCCAGGAAGATCCTCCGTACTCACGGGAAGCAGGACTGACTGTGCCTGAGCCCCCTCAACAGAGTGCGAGACCCCAGAAGCAAGGAATGTCCAACCCGACAGTCGGGGACCGCAGTGCTGCTATTTGCGGTAGACGCGAGGAGCTGAAACACTGAACAGCCACTGATTTGAAGATTGCCGGTTGCGAGCGGTGACCGTCCCATTGAAGTGAAGGAGTCCTCCCTCTTGTCCCCACAACTGAGGCCCAGGAACAGTGAGATCTGCAGAGCTGCACAGGAACAGAAGTCATCTGCTGCACTTTTTCTTCAATACAAAGGTACTGTAAGGTACTTACTGTAGAGTTGCTTGCATCTTCTACTACTCACAAGTCTAATCAGCTTGTAGTCCTATATTTGAATCTTTTCTTCAAAGACTTCTAAAACAATGTGCAAAGACTTTCTACTTACCTACAAAGAAGTGCTTCAGCTCATATAGACTTTTGCCTATTGACTTTGGCTTAGCCGCTTTCACTGAATGACTCTTATTGGGGGATCTGTAAGTATTTGCCTGCTAAAGAATATTTGTGGTCTCTTGTATGTACTCAATAACCTTTTCCTTTGACTTATTACTATATGATTCTAAATGCAACAGTGATATATTAATATCCACAGCACCGTAGTAATTGAAGTCACCTGAGGATGTAAGTAGTTTCTGTGGGCTATCCCAAAAGGGAATCTACTGATTTAGAGATATTAAGAGTGTTTAGTTCATGAAGTGTATTTGAGTGTTACTGTTATTATGCTCCCTTCTGAAGAAGGCTTATTCTAACTGACTGATAAATTAATAATTGTTTATTCAAGAAAGCTTGTGTATAAGAGTTTATATGAATACTTGTCACTGTGAATCTCTGTATAACTCCCCTACAGCTCACAATGACGCCTCTTGATATAAGCCTGGCTGCTCAACATGCTACCATAACTGTGTAGTACAAGCTTATACCAAGGGTTGGGTTTCCTATACCTGTAGTCAGAGTTGTTTGTAGTGTTCCCAGAGGGTACTGCATACAAGCTGTGCCTAACACTGGTGGCAGGCGATGAGGATATATTGTAGAGTTGTAACACTAAGAATGTGCTTTGCTTTTATTCAACTAAAAACCTTCACAAGGCTAAGCTCCACTAGAAAAGCAATTGTAACATGCCAGATATGAAGGCAGGAAGCCCTGATCATTTTAACAGTAGAGCAACTGAATGAAATTTGCAAAGGCAGGAATCTGTTAAAGGAAAGAAAAACAAACTAATTGTAAGATTGTTGAATAATCAAAGTCTGGATAGTGGGCCTGTCGCACCTACAACCCAGGAAATGTGGAAAATGATAATGAGGATGATCATTCAGAGTCTAACCCTAATGTTGTTGAAGAGTCAGTCGTCTCAGGAAGAGAGCCCCTCTTTACCTCAACAGGCCCTTTTGCCTCAACTATTAGCCACAGGGACCCCACGAGGTCCATCAGTGAGTCCAGAATGTGTGTCGCTTGAAAAAATGAGACTTGAGTTAGAGTTCAAAAGATTACAGATCCAAGCTGAAACCAAACATCATGACATCAAACTAAGGGAAATGGAAATGCAACATGCTCTTGAAATGAAGAAATTGTCTCTTGAAAATGTTTCTATCCCAGACTCTTCTAGATCTTCCAGTCCAAAGAGACCCCACGAGGTCCATCGGTGAGTCCAGAATGTGTGTCGCTTGAAAAAATGAGACTTGAGTTAGAGTTCAAAAGATTACAGATCCAAGCTGAAACCAAACATCATGACATCAAACTAAGGGAAATGGAAATGCAACATGCTCTTGAAATGAAGAAATTGTCTCTTGAAAATGTTTCTATCCCAGACTCTTCTAGATCTTCCAGTCCAAAGAGACCATGCATGCCTAAAGAAGCAGCGAGTATGTATTTTGTGAAACTTGATATTGTGGATTGGTTAGGTGCCTTTGAATATAACTATGGGATTCAGGGCTTCACAGGGAATCAGTTGATTCCTTGGCTTTTGTTTAGGCTCCCCCAGGTTGCAACTGATGCTGTATTGGAGGTGGGGGAACTTGAAAGATTGGAGTATGAAAATGTGAATCTAGCTTTGATAGCTAGATTTGGGAAATCGCCTTCCCAGTACCTTAAGAGGTTTAGGACCCTCAAAAAGACTGCTAGTACCCCTTGGGCTACCTGGGTGTGTGAATGTTTGAAACACTTAGATGGTTGGGTTAAGGGTTACAGAGTGAACTCTTTTGAAGGAATGAGAAATCTGTTTTTTTGGGAATCTGTATTTGATGCCTGCTCTCCTGAGCTGAGACAGCACTTGGCTGACTCGACAGAGATTGATCCCAAGAAGCTAGCAAAATGCTGACTTGTGGGTTGCCAACAGGGCTACTCGCAAGGATTCTGGGGCCACTCACAAAAAGGATGAGGGGAAGCAGCACAAGAAAGATGACAAAGAGAATTCTAAAACCTCACATCCAAAAGAGGGACACAAAAATAAAAAGGGTTGTCATTTGGGAAACCAGGTCAGCCTAGTGAATCCTCTGGTGCCAAACCAGAGGGAGGTCGACGGAAGCCCACATTTGTCAAAACATTTGGAAAATGTTATGCTTGTGGGTCAACTGGCCATGTGAAAGAGGATCCCAGATGCAGGGGTAAACCTTCAGGGGTCCACACTGCCTCGTTAGCCTTCATCCCTGAGGGAGAAGTACATGCGGCAAGTGGAAACTTTCAACTATTGGCTGAAGACCCCATTGGAGTCTCTGCCAGTGTTTGTTTAGTGTCCCTGGGTTTGTGGGAACAGCAGAATGTAGATGTGTGTAACTCTATACCAGATAACACAAAAGAATACTACAAGGACAGTGTACTTGGAAATGGTCAGGAGACCCCTGCCATTAGAGACACTGGGGCCAGCATCAGAGTGCTGGATGAAACCTTTTTCAAACCTGAGGATGTTGCTAAGGCACCCAAAGGGCCCACTAAGCTTGCTGGTTCCAATACTACCAGCTCTCATCCAGGGCAACAATATGACTGTAAGAATACCTGTCAGTATACAAAGTGAGATGCCTGGGAAAGTCCTACTGGGGAATGACTTAAAAACCCTTGGAGCACCCCCAGGCCTCCCAGTAACAGGAAGCAGGCGCATACTATGAAGGCCAGAGGGCTCACTTTAAATGATTCTCAGTGGGTTGTTACAGAAGAACCTATAACAACTAGTCCACAGGAAAAGCCAACTTCTATTTCCGAAAAAAGAGACGAAGGGGAAACCCAAGGTCACGGGAAACAAGAAAGATAGCACTCCTGTGCATCAAACCAGGACATCCCCGAGAGGACAGTCCAAAGTCACACCTGTGACTACTCCACCAGCTGAGGCTGAGTGTGAGATCCAACCTGAAGAGGTTGAGTCAGCTACTGATGACACAGAGCTGGAAGAAGTCCTTCCCCCTGTTGTAGATCTGGATCCTAAAGACCACCCTGAGCTGCAGTCCTTACTGGCAGAAGGTGGCCCTTGTAGGGCAGACTTCAGCAGAGGTCAAAGAGTGTCCTACTCTTGAAGGACTTCGCCAACAGGCAGCTTCCCCGCTGGAAGGGCAAGAGCCAGGGAAGCACAGGTTATACTGGGAGGATGGCCTCCTCCACAGTGAACCTATTGAGTCTACCCAGGAGACTACAGAAGACCTGTAGTGCCCCAGGAGGTGAGACCTCAGTTTCTTCAGTTAGCCCATGAGAGTCCTTTGGCTGGTCACATAAGCTTTAATAAGACCAAGGAAAGGATATCTCTTTATTTCTACTGGCCTAAGATGGGGTCTGATGTAGATAAATTCTGTAGAAGCTGTCACACTTGTCAGACTTCTGGCTAGAGTGGAGCCAAGAATATGGCACCTTTGGTGCCCCTCCCAGTGGTTGGAGTCCCTTTGAGAGGTTAGGAATTGACATTGTTGGTCCCTTAGACCTCCAACATCTTCAGGCAACCGATTTTTCTGATGCTTGTTAGGCTTCAGCCCCACTACAGACGCAATCCTAGCAATGCTTTCGGAGATGTTCGGTGAAGTGGGGCGTGCCGTATGACTAGGAGGCCTAGCGATAGATTTTTCCCCTACTGGGGAGCGCCCTTATTTTTTGAAGGCCCAGTCGCAAGACGCTGCTGTGGATGCAGGGATGGCTGTTGGTCTTGAGGATCAGAGGATTCCGTTGAAACTTTCGGCGGTCCTGTCGGCGATTTCGCCCGTTTCAACAGTACCTTCAAAACCTGGGTAGGGGTTATGTGTTCAGTGTGTTTGCGATCTTGTACGCCCTTGTCGCCTGATGTTTCTCCCATAGCGTGACTCGCGTCAGGCTCTAGCGGGTTCGTGGATGGGCGAGGCGGACCTAGAGGTGTCCGTCGTTAGGTCGATGGCATCCAACACGGATGCCTGGTCATTACTAGTGCCCCCGTCACTTTCAGCGGGTGCAGAGGTGGGGGAACAAGATCAGCCCGCAACATGCCGTAGGCGGCCCACTGCTTAACGCGGCGCTCCTTAAGCGTTTTAGGCCAAAGGAGTCTAAAGGCCACGCTTCATTGTGGTCAAGTGGTAGACGATTAATGCACTCATCGCGTTCGTCCTTCCAAGGGTATCTGGCCCTGCAAGAGGGGCAAAACCTAAATGGTGTCCTTTCCATAGCGCAAGGTAATAGACGATGACCAGACCTAGAGGGCAAAGAGGGGGCAAGAGGAGCGACTTAGCTGAAAGGATATGACTACCCCGACCCCACTCTCCCTACTGTGTAGGCCGGCTAGAGGGTCCAGCCACGTGGCCGGCTCCGCCGCCGGAGTTTAGGCGTTGAAGTCCACTGCAGTCTTCGACGTTGAAAGTCCCCCGTGGTCTTCGGCATAGCACAGGAAGCACCGACAAAGTTACTATCAGAGGATAATCGACAAAGTCGATAAACCAGGTATAACAATGTCTCTTATGAAAGAGCTCCGCAATAGGGCGACCAGTTATCTGGGCGGAAAAAACCCTATATGAGGGACTTCGGTGCGTGAGGGATTTTGGGTACACTACACGTCACGATAGGAATAGTGTTAGACACGCCTATGCCGATGTCCCCTTTCGGTCCCCGAAAGACAAGATGCAATACTCTGCGGGTACCACTGGATGTCGGACCATATGCTCAGCATGTGAATCTAAGCAGACACAATTAACAGAAATGCTATTACGGAATATTGGTTGTGGTAGACAATGCTGAAGCCATACCTATGAGTACTGATACTGCTGATGCAGTGGCTAAGGCCCTACTTGGTATTTTTAGCAGAGTAGGTTTTCCTAAAGAGGTTATCTCTGACCGGGGTTCCAACTTTATGTCCCACTACATGCAAGCCATGTGGAAAAACTGTGGAGTGACCTACAAGTTCTCCCCAACCTACCATTCCCAAAACTATGGGTTGGCATAGAGGTTTAACCGAACTATGAAGAGCATGATAGGTGCTTTGGAAGAACCCCTTGGAAGGAAGTGGGACCTTCTACTGGGCCCCTTTTGGAATGGCGCTGACGGGCTAAAAAACAGTGGCGTGGAAGGTTGCCCAGAGCAATGCCAGTGGTTCAGATTCCTTCAGAACCTTCCACCCATCACTTTTGTGCTCAGCTTGTCTCACTATGTGAGAGAGGGTATGCCCAGATGTGGGTCCCTTGCTCGCTGCGCCATAGGGAAGCAGGCTGCACCTCACTGAGGAGGCCCAACAAGGCCGAAACATGTCTGGGGTTGCTTGTGTTTCCGTGCAGAGGGGACCTGGCCTAGCAGTTCGGGCTGGTCAGCTACCATTGGTGGCAGTACCTGACTGATTTGCATATGGCCGGACCCCTTTTGCAATGGCGCAGGCAGGCTAAAAAACGGTGGTGTGGAAGGTTGCCCAGAGCAATGCCAGTGGTTCAGATTCAGAACCTTCCACCCATCACTTTTGTGCTTACACCTTCTACTGCCATGCCTTCTCTTTGCTTATAGAGAAGTCCCTCAGGAAGGGGTTGGATTCAGTCCCTTTGAGCTTCTCTATGGTCATCCGGTTAGAGGTCCATTGGCCCTAATCAAGGAGGGGTTGGAGAGTGCTCCTTCCCACAAGCCAGGGAGAGTCACTGACTTTGTGTTGGGTCTTTGAAGGAGAATAACACACATGATGACAGAAGCTACAGATAACTTGAAAGCAGGTCAGGCTCTGGTGAAGCATTGGCATGACCAGAAGGCCTACATGGTTAGTTTACTCAAGACCAGCTAGTTCTAGTTATGGTACCTACATGGCAGAGGGCCTTACAGGACAAATCGATTGGAGACTTCAAGGTTGTGGGAAAACCTGGAGAGGTCAATTATTTGGACTTGCGCAACCCTAAGGAGAGGCCCCCATGGTCTTCCAAACCAACCGCCTAAAGGCCTATGTCTCTAGACCAGAACTGGGAGCTTTGCTTCTAGCCTCTGCTCAAGAGGAGGAGGAGGAGGAGAGTGAACATCTACCTGACCTCCTCAGGGGACAACCTTTAGATGGGATGACAGGAGTTAATCTCTCTTCTGATCTGAAACTGGAGCAACAGGAGGAGTGCAAGGCTCTGTTAAATCAGTTTGCCTCTCTGTTTTCACTATCAGCAGGATTTACCCCTTGGGGCCAGCATGGGATTCTCACTGGTGACTGTTTACCTGTTAAAAGCAGAGGTTACAGAATGTCAGGCCATGTAAGAACCCACATAAAGGAAGAGGTCAACCAGATGCTTGATCTCAGGGTAATAGAGCCACCTACAAGTCCATGGTCTAGTCCAGTTTTGCTAGTACCAAAAGCAGGATCCAAGGAGTTGAGATTCTGTGGGGACTAGAGAACCCTTAATGCAGTCACCACGACCGATGCCCATCCTTTACCTAGGACAGATGGGCTGGTGAACAAACTTGGTTCAGCCAAGTACCTCCAGTAAATTTGACCTAACCTCAGGCTATTGGCATTTTCAATGCCAGGAGGCCACTACCAGTTTAAGGTTATGCCTTTTGGACTAAAGAATGCACCTGCTACGTTCCAAAGGATGGCGAATCATGTTCTGAATGGGATGGAGCACTTCTGCATGGCATACTTGGATGACATTGCAGTGTTCAGCCCTACTTGGAAAGAACATATTGACCACCTGGGATATGTATTGCAGGCTCTTGAGCAGGCCAATTTGACCATAAAGGCAAGTACATGTCAAATTGGTCAGAGTAAAGTGGTCTATACCCAAGTGAGAGCCTTTCTAGGTTTCACAGGTTACTATAGGAACTTCATTGAGAACTATGGGACCATAGCCTCTCCCTTGAATGTGGTGATCTCACCCAAATTCCCCAAGAAGATCAGGTGGAATGAGGAGTGCACTAAGGCATTTGAAGGACTTGGGCAAGCCCTTTGTCAAGCTCCAGTCTTAAGAGCTCTGGACTACAACCAATCCTTTATTGTACAAACAGATGCTTCCAATACAGGTATTGGTGCAGTACTGAGTCCGCTGGATGAGGAATGCAGGGAACACCCAATCTGCTTCATCAGTAGGAAAGCGAAGGAACCTGAGACAAGGCGGGCAACCATAGAAGGTTTTTTTGTTTGCCATTTTGTGATCTTTGAAGAAATTTAGACCATACTTGTATGGATCTACTTTTGTGATTCAAACAGACCATCCACCCTTGAGATGGTTAATACAGATGAAGGGGTTAAGATGGTCTATCAGCCTACAGGGGTTTGATTTTACCATTGAACACAGGTCAGGGTGTAATCACCAAAATGCTGATGGTCTCTCCAGAAAGTATGACCGACTGGAGTAAGGCGATTCATCCGGGGTGGATTAAATCCTCCCATCCCTTAGTCTGGGGGGGACGAGTGTTCACGCTTAGGGTCATGACAAATATTGATACCCAAGTATCTAAAGGAGTCTTTTGCTCCAGGGCAAGGGGAGGTCTGGTTAGTTGTCCTCTTTGCCGTGACAGCCAGCGGCAACAGGCATGACTTGTTTTTGTTTATTTTGATTCCTGTTAATTTACTGGAGTTGTCTAGCACTTATAGAATGTATGGCAAGTTTGTCTCTGGATTGCTCAGATATAATAACACATATTCTGATGTTTGTTAATCTGCTTAGAATCACATGCTGTGCATAGTCCGACATCCAGTGGTCACTGCAGAGTATTGCATTTTGTTTTTCGTAGTCGAAAAGGGAACATCGACAAGGCGTGTCTGTAACACTATTCCTATAGTGACGTGCAGTGTATCCACAATCCCTCACGCGTCGAGGTCCCCGAGATTGTTTTTTTCCGCCCAGATATTGGTCGCCTATACGCGGAGCTACTCGAGAGACATTGCAAAAAATGTACTTGACCTTTGGTCGCCCTTAATTATTCTTTTCTTCACCCCTCCTTCATCGTCGTAGCTGCGAAGCTGTTCACCGCCGATCAAGATCTCTGACGGCGGTGCCTTCGACGGAAGAGGTTGTTCGACGTTCGTCGAACACGTGGCCTGGCCTCGACGGCTATGGAGAGGACACCCTTTAGCCCGCGTTGTAAGGGCAAGATTACCTGGAAAGACGAGCATAAACGGTGTAACCGTTGCTTGCCTCTCGACCACAAAGAAGACGGCTGTGCGGCCTGTCAGCTACTTAAGCCGAAGACTTTAAAAGCACGTAGGGTCAAAAGGTGGGCGGCCTACGCCATGTCTAGGTCTGACTCATCACCCCACCACTGCCGTCGCCGAAAGTGACGAGGAATGTGACAACACGACGTCTGTTTCGGAAGTCGTAGACCTCTAAGGAGCGTTCACGCTCCTCGTCGTCCGTCCCCGGCCCCGACAAGTTCGGCTCACGCCCTCCTTATGGGGATGAACACCCCGGCAACAAGGACGCACACAGAAAACACTCCCATAAACACATAACCCATGGCTCTTCCTCGTTGAAGACGAAGAGGGCGTTAGCGCCAACAGAGACACAGGTCCTACCGGCGGCCTCCTCAGACCATAAGAGTCTGAAGCCCCCCTCGCAACCGCATATGCGACCAGCGACTGGGCTAACCCCTGATGAGGGCGTTGCCACTAAACCGTCAGACGACGCGCACCGCCAGAGAGCGCCCGCCGGCATAGTGCAAGCGACGCCGGTAACGGCGACGCCGGAGGTACCCTTGACAGACAGCTTAGTTGTCGAGAGCCTGGCAAGGATCATTTCCACCGATAGCCTAAGACGGACGACGAAAGATACATCTGTTTCCGCTCTAAAGGCCCGGGAGATGACAAAGACCAGAAGGAAGGCAGGAACCTCCCGCTCGGTCGAGAGGGACTCCTAGCCTACCGGAAGGCTTTTCTGAAGGCGAAGGAGACCTCTCTTGGACGTTATGGAATAGGTCGAAGGCTTTCCTAACGGAAGGCCCTCCCTTTCCTCCCCCTGACTGTTCCGGAGTACCTCACGAAACCCTAGAGAGACTCCAGTTCTGTATGGACAGTTTTATGGAGACTCAGAACCTTCCAACACCTAAGGGATCAAGAGAGGGACCTCAGGAGGATCCCAGGGCCAAGTACCCCAGGCTGTTTAATCCACCCCAATAAAATGTATATTTAAATGACCTCACTGAAGAGGACACCCACTTTCAGGAGGATGATGAATTCCTAGGCAATTAGGGGGAAGAAAACCTACAGGAGGAAGGTTTTGAAGACAACCCTGATATGGGTGATAGGGGCTTCGGAGAAGACCCAGAAGAAGGGGCCTCACAGCCCTGGCAGTCTCCGTCAGTGTTTTCAGATCCTGAAGCCATAAACCTGTCCCCTCCAAAAGACTCGCCTATTAGGAATACATCGCCTATAGATGATCAACCCACCTTTAATGCACTTCTACGTAAGGCAGCAGCGCATTTTGAGATCGAAACCGGAGAAACTTCTCCTGACATCGACTTTGTCGAAAAAATAATTAAGGAGAAACCCCCTGTCAGCCAAACCATTCCCCTCCTCGCCTCAGTAAGGAGGAGAATTATTCCTTCACTATTCACTCCTGCGTTGATCAGAGGGGTCAACCCTAGGATAGAAAAATTGTTTAGTCCTTCTCCATCGGACCCTTTATACATCAGGGGCCACTCTGTACCAGACTCCTTAGTGGTGACAAATACCAGGAAGAGAGCAGGGGTGCCACTCTCAACTAGCGCGGCACCACCAGATAAAGAGGGTAAAACATTATATGCCCTAGGAAAGAGGATTACAGCCTCAGCTGCCTTTTCCGCAAGAATTGCCAACAATAACTCCTTGCTGGCAAGTTACGCAGATGCACAATGGAGCAAACTACGTAAGGACATTGAGGAGGTACCGGAACCCCTACGTACTCGCCTTCTAGCCACGGTGACTGAAGGGACTTTAGTCAACCAAAGTATCATCAAGAATACCCTGGATGCTACAGAAACGGCCGGGCGTTCCCTAGTACAAGGAATCCTACTGAAACGCCATGTATGGCTACATAATTCAGGCTTTAAACCTGAGACGCAAGCATCCCTTATTAACAAACCTATAGAAGATGCAAACCTCTTTGGTAAAGCGGTGGAGGAGGCTTTAGAAACCGCAAAGAAAGAATCTGACACTATCAAGACACTAGATCAAATTTCAAGGCCTCCCAACAAACATGATTATGGCAATAAGCAGATTTATCGAGGCCAACGCCAGCAGCAACAACAGTAGCAGCAATATTCTGCAGGTAACTGGTCTTCTAACCAAGGCACCAGTGGACAATATAACCAAAGAGGACAAGGTCGTGGCAAGGGAAGAGGTTGGGGTCCCACCCCTAAAGGTTCCCAAGCCACCAACACCAAATGACCCAAAGATTCGGGTCCCCTCCCATGCTATGCTGGTAGGGGCCGGTTAACATCCTTTCTTCCAGCATGGTAGGATATAACATCAAAGCGCTGGGTACTTTCAACCATATCCCACGGCTATTGTATAGAGTTGAACAGATCCCCTACATACAGACCCCCGAGGGGACGGCGCTTGTCACCGGAACACCTTGCCATCCTTCAAGAAGTGGACCAACTACTAGAAAAAGGAGCCATAGAGGTCGTGCCTCTATCGCAGGTAACGGAAGGTGTTTATTCAGTGTACTTCCTTGTACCCAAAAAGGAATTAACCATGCGCCCTGTACTAGATTTACGCCCTGTGAACAAATTTGTCAAACCTCAAGTTTCGTATGGTGACTCTACAGGAGGTAATCCCCCTGCTTTCTCAGGTAGATTACATGACAACACTGGACATTAAAGATGCATACTTTCATATTTTAATGTTGCCAGCGCACAGGAAATACCTCAGGCTCATGATAGAGGGCAAACACTACCAGTTCAGAGTGCTACCCTTTGGCATAGTTTCAGCGCCAAGAGTATTCACGAAAGTACTGGCAGTGACAGCGGCCCACCTGCGCAGGTTGTCCATCCCAGTAGACCCTTACCTCGACGATTGGCTCATAACAGGGGATTCTTACGAAACATGCTTCGCAAATACCCAAAAGACTGTAGACCTTTTGTTTCAACTGGGCTTCTCCATCAATGTGAAGAAGTCCAGCTTAGACCCCAGCCAGATCAAACAATTCCTAGGGGCTCTAATTCGAACAAAGGACAGCCTCATCGTCCCCTCCAACGAGAGGGTCCAAAACATGCTGTTTCAGATCCCTGAATATGTGGTCGAGAGGTGACGGTACGCAAAGCAATGCGCTTACTAGGAATGATGGCGTCATGTATTTATTTGGTACCTCACGCGCGCCTGCGCATGCGCCCAATGCAAGAGTGGCTCAACAGCCAGTGGTGTCTGGCCAGTGGACAATGGGACGATCTAGTGGTGGTCTTGCAGGCCTTGGTTCTCTCGCTGCGGTGGTGGTCGAAGGAAAACCTGGTAATAGGGAAACCATTCGCCACCCCCGCAGTGGAAGCCACTCTGACTACAGACGCATCCCTCACAGGATGGGGGGCTCACCTATCCCATCAGACTGCTCACAGAGTCTGGACTCCGAGCGTAGCATCCAAGCACATAAACTTACTGGAGCTACTAGCTGTTTTCAAGGCACTGAAAGCCTTACAGGCACACCGACAAGGGAAGACAGTGATGGTCCTCACAGACAGCACCACAGCCATGTACTACCTCAACAAGCAGGGGGGCACTCCCTCTGC
This sequence comes from Ambystoma mexicanum, assembly GCF_040938575.1. Taxonomy (NCBI): domain Eukaryota; kingdom Metazoa; phylum Chordata; class Amphibia; order Caudata; family Ambystomatidae; genus Ambystoma; species Ambystoma mexicanum. Next base: position 392,468,365 of record NC_090921.1, read on the forward strand.
AGGACTGTCAAGCTGTCCCAGAACATCTGGAAGTGGGCTCTCAAACACATGTTCCTACTGTCACAACATGTACCAGGGGAACTCAATCTGCTAGCAGACGAACTCAGCAGAGACTTCCCTCTGCCCTCAGAGTACGAATGGCGGTTACACAAAGACATCGTCTTTGACGTCTTTACACAATGGGGATTCCCAGAAATAGACCTGTTCGCAACTCTGGAGAACTCACAATGCCAAGATTACGCCTCCAGGTACCACCGGAACCAATCCAAGGGGAACGGTCTATCGATACCATGGTCAGGGAAATTTGTTTACGCTTTTCCCCCCCGACTCCCCTTCTCAACAAGATAGTGCACAAGGAACAAGTTACCATGATACTGGTGGCCCCTATGTGGGCCAGACAACCTTGGTTCGCTCACTTGATGGAGATGTCCCTATCCCCTCCAGTGAAACTTCCCTGCCCGTACAACATGCTGTCACAGGACAAGGGCAGGGCACTACATCCATGCCCTCAGACCATGAACTTAGCACCCTGGCTCCTGAGATCATAGAATTTGGACATTTACAAATCCCGCAGAGATGCATGGACATTCTCAGGGAGGCTAGAAAGCCTAACACTCGTCACTGTTATTCTAGCAAATGGAAAAGATTTGTCATCTGGTGTAGGGGAAGGAGCATCAACCCAGTTGACTGCACTCCCACACAAATTGTTCTGTACCTGGCTCACCTACTAGACTCAGGGTTGGTGTTTAACTCTATTAAAGTCCATTTAGATGCACTTTCCGCATACACCACTTCCCAACTTAGTGTCATGGTGGAAAGTCCCAGTTATTAAAGCCTTTATGGAAGGAGTGAAGAGGATACACCCTCCCATAGCTAACCCCGCTCCCGGATGGGACCTAAATATGGTACTAACCAGGCTCATGGGGTCTCCCTTTGAACCCATGCACAAAGCAACACTTAAAGACCTCACTCTTAAGACTGCTTTTCTAATAGCTATCACCTCCATTAGGAGAGTAAGTGAACTACAAGCGCTCTCTGTACTAGACCCCTTTGTTACAGTTCACAAAGATAAGGTGGTTCTACGCACACATCCTAGGTTTGCACCAAAATGTATCTCTAAATTCCATGTCAACCAGTCAATAGAACTACCAACGTTCTTTCAAAATCCTTCAAACTTAGGCGAGAAGAGCCTGCATACACTGGATGTTCGCAGAGCAGTGATGTTTTATATGGAAAGAACTAGACCATTGAGAAAGACTAATCGGTTCTTTGTCTCGGTGGCAGCAGGAAGAGAAGGAGATGCAGTTTCGAAATCCACTAGTTCTAGATGGATTGTACAATGCATCACTCTCTTACATTCTTGCTAAGAGAGAACTACCCTTCAAGCCAAGAGCACACTCCACTCGTGGCACCGGGGCTTCCATAGCTTTCATTGCAAATGTCCCTCTTGAGTCCATTTGCAAAGCGGCAACCTGGAGTTCTTTTCACACCTTTACAAAACAGTACTGTCTAGATGCCCACTCTAGATCTGATTCCCAGGTGGGACAAGCAGTATTAAGACATCTTTTCTCTAATGTTCCTTCTCACATCCCACCTCCAACTCCGGGTACTGCTCTCTAGTCTATGCACAGCATGTGATTCTAAGCAGATTAACGAACATCAGAAGACCCTGCATTACTTACCATAAAAGCATTTCTGATGGTTGTATCTGCTTAGATTCACATGCGTCCACCCTTCCTCCCCGCTCGGATTGAAGGAACATAGACTTTCTTCTATATCTCTCTCTTTTCTGTACTCACTCACGTCTAATAGGCTCCCTCAGGGCAGAAAAAACACAAACAGAGGGACCTCGACGCATGAGGGATTGTGGGTACACTGCATGTCACTATAGGGATAGTGTTACAGACACGCCTTGTCGACATCCCCTTTTCGACTACGAAAAACAAAATGCAATACTCCGCAGTGACCACTGGATGTCGGACTATGCACAGCATGTGAATCTAAGGAAATGCAACCATCAGAAATGCTTTTACGGTAAGTAATGCATTGTCATCTGCGTACATGGACACTACATGCCTCCTTCCGGCTATGTGTATGCCTGCATCTCCGTATTCCTGACGCAAATATGCCGCCATTGGTTCAGCCGCTATGATGTATAGCATTGGGAACAGCGGGCATCCCTGTCTTGTGCCTCTATACGATTACCACGCATCTGAATACATACCCACGCCTTGACCCTGGCCATTGGCCTAGTGTAGATTAACCGCACCCATCTCATGTATTGTGGCCCAACCCCCATTCTCCTCATGGTAGCGTATAACCAGTCCCAGTGCAGTCAAATGCTTTAGTCACATCTAAGAAGGCCACTGCACATTCCACGGTGCGGTCATCTGTGCTATGGATTACTTGGTGCAATCTCCTGAGGTTCTCTGAGATATTTCTCCTTGGTACATACCCGGTCTGGTCTGGATGAATAAATACATGTATTACCCTACAGAGTCTATTTGCCAGGATATCTGTTGGTATCTTACTATCTTGTTTTAGCAGCGATAGCGGTCTGTAGGATCCACAATCTGTACTTATTTTCTCTGGTTTGAGAAGCAGAACTATCAGGGCTTCCCTCATATTCCCCGGTAGGATATTATCTGCGTATGTTTCATTATACACTTTAGTTAGTAATGGTGCCAGTGTATTGACATAGGCTTTATAGAATTCGCTTGGCAGCCCATCAGTCCCTGTCGCTTTCCCTGTCGGCAGTGTCCTAATAGTGGCCAAGACCTCTTCCGGGGTTATGGATGCTTCCAGTGGCTCCGCTTGGAGAGATCATCTAGTCTGGGTAGGGCTATTTTATCGAACGTCTTGTATGTCGTCCTCCTCACTGCTCGGGGGCGGGGTTTGCATAGAGTGCCTGGTAATACCTAGAGAACACCTTGTTTATGCCTGCCTGCGTATTCACCTCTTTTAGGTTTGCGTTCCTAATGAAGCATATTGGGGGTCTAGTGTCATTCCGCTTATGCAGCCAGGCTAACATTATCCCAGGTTTGTCCCTTTGTTCGTTGGTCCTTTCCAGGTATTTCACATAATTAAACTTTCCCAATATATCCCATTGGTTTAGACCTGCCTGTTTCAGTTCAATTACTGCATCTACATGCTCTTTATTGACTTTGGTCTCCCCTTCTAGAACCCTCAATTTCTCTTCATTTTTCTCAAGTTTGCTGACGATTACTTTTTTTACACCTCCCGACTCCGCTATCATTTCCCCTCTAATAACCACTTTGTACGCCTCCCATACCATACTTACTTTCTGTACACTCCCCTCATTTATCGTAATATATTCGACTGTGCTCTTCCTAATGTGCTCTGCAAATGCTTTATCCTGCGGTGCTTCACTCCTATTTTTGTATATAGTTTGAGGGCCAAATAATGAGAGTATGCTTTCTCCTCCCCGTGTTTTACTCTCCATAGGTCTCGTAACTGGAAATACTTCAATAGCGAGTTGAGCACCTTAGCCGGAGGAGATAGCCATTTCTGCTTCTTGTCTGATCGAGCCTTCGTAAATCCATTGTACAATTGAAGTACCCTCACCAGATCAAAGTTCCCACTCTATATGGTCCCAATCTTGCATACAATGATCTAAAAAAACACAGTGACATCATGGTTTGGGCATAAGTATTAACGATGCAGACCTCTCGATTTTCTACTATCCCATGTAACATTGCCATCCTCCCTTCATTATCCGTCTTCGTTGTCAACAGTTTGAATGGTATAGCGGGGTCCACTCAAATGAGGACCCCCCTTGCATATGTCAAGTACGTGGAGCCCACCATCGCACACCCCCACACCCTCTGCAGGGTCTTCTGCTTTTGTGCATCTAGCTGCGTTTCCTGTAACAATGCTATCCCCACTTTATTCTTCCTAATATACATACTCACTCGCTTCACATAATTAAGCCCTCTGACATTCCAGGTAAGTATTCTATCAGTACCAGCCATTATGGTTTTAACCGAATTGTTCGAGTACAATTGCATATATATCCTAATTGACCGTTTATATTCGGACAATTGTAATATGAACAATTCGTATACAACCGCCATTATAGCATAGTGTCTGGGGTATCAGTGAGGCCACCAACCTGTAGCCAACCTCAGCAAGAGTTTAATGCAGTGCGCAGTCATATAAGCTAGGCTCTCCTCTTCCATCCCTCCCCACAACCCCACTCCAACCAAACCTCAAACATAATTTGTCCCGCTATGCTATGCATGCTAGGACATCCCAGTTTCTGCTCCATTCGAACCTGGTTGCTAGACTAGTCTCCTGGTGCCCTACGGGCGGGCTCTATACTATAGCCCTTCTTGGGTGGGATAGCGGGTCTGCTCTGATCGTTTCCTCTCCTGAGTTTCTGTAATTCACATTTTTCTGCTGCTACTTTGCTACCTATTTTATAGCTCTGTATTATTTGTACTTCCTGGTACAGCACAGCCTTAACTCCACTACTTATCTTATACATACGTTCTTCGTCTCTACTGCTGCGACAGACCACTCCGATAGTCTGTCCCCTCAGGACATCTGAGTGCTGTCCATACATTCCTGTGCTTCCATTGGCGTCTCAAAGAAGAGGTCTTTGCCGTTATATATCCCCTTCAGTTTAGCTGGATATATCGGCATGTATTTTAGGTCCGCCTTCCTGAGTCTGGCCTTTATCGCGATATACTGGGCTCTCCTCTTCTGAACTTGAAAGGTGTATTCGGGGTATACTGAGATCTTTTCTGACGCCCATTGTATCGTCCCTCCCGATCTGTAAAAGGCCAGGATCTTTTCCCGATCCTTGTAGTTGAGCTCCCACTTCCTTGCCAGGTTCTCCCCACGGTGTGTGTTGGGCCCTTGTGTTCCTTGGATCTGGGACCAACTCGGTTTGTGGTAGCTTTTTTTCCCCGCCCCTTCATGCCAAGAGCAGTACGAACTCAGTCCTCCGACTCTGGTGGGGCACACCCTGTTGATGGCTGTCGTTGGTGTTCTCCCACAGTTGCCGTATCTCGGATATGGGGAGGAGGGGCCGTGATTGCTTGGACAGCTTGTTCTGCTTCTTGAGCCTCCTCCGTTGTTTGTAGTCGTATCCCTCCACAGATCATTGCAGGGATCCACCTGCTCTCTATGCTAGTGCAGACGTGGCCTCCGCTGTTAGCCTGTGCTGCCCTTTGTTCCGGATGCAGGGGCCTTCTCAAGATCCCCGACCTTCTGGAGTGGTGTAGAATCTTGTTGACTGAGGGTTTCTGCGCCCTTTCTCTTCGCAGTGCTCTTGTGGCGGTCCTGAGCTCAGAGGTCCAATCTTGGGACTGTGGGCATGCCCCTCCTCTCCCATGGTCGAAGAATACTTTCTGGTGTGAGAAGTACCCCCACACTGGTGGTGGTTGTCCCTTCTGGAGCCCAGTTTCAGCACGTTTGTCTCCTCTGCCCTTTGTTAGTATCTGTCTTGCAAGGCAGTAACGTAGGATTGCTGGGAGATACCTCCCCCTATATAGTCTTGATTGCAGCTTCCCCAGCCTCCGATCTACTTTTACCACCACCGGGATGGGGCCGACTTCACTTCGGCTCTTCAGCTCGCCTGATCTTATCCACTGGTAGCTGTATGCATGCTCACGTCGCTCCGCGGTTCCAGACACTGCACTTCGTGGCTGCCTCTGCACGCTCCGGGGGCTGGGGGGGTGGCAAGCTCCTCCACTATTCGCCGGCTTGTCTGCTGGTATCAGTTAGTAGCGGTGGGCATGCTGACTGTCCCCCACTGCTTCAGGTACACGGCTGTGCTTGTCAGCCGCAACGGTCACTCCTCACACCCGCTGCAACGTTCCACTGCCTTTCTGCCAGTGTCATTGCCTTAGACCATCTGCTGCTCACTTACGGGCGCAGGTCGTATTCATTTACAGCGCTTTGCTGCAGCACGCCATCCGCCCTTCGTTGCGATACAACCGCCATCTGAGAATCACATCTCTTATAGCATACTGCTTGCTACTGTCCATGAATTCGGGCCGTTGTTGTGCCCGCTTCATTAATGGCACAGCTCCTCGCTTCGGCAGCAATCTCCGGCTCACTATTTCTTCTGTGGATTCCCATTGTCCGCTGTCTTTTTGCGGGACAATGCAATTCGCCCCAGGAGTCATGTCGGAGCCTCTCACGCCACGCACTGCGCACTCCTTCACTGATGTTTGTTACTGCTGCGTGTTCGTTTCCAGTCGAGGTTACATAAAGTTGACATACGGAACTTCTGGTTTCCGGAGCTCAAGAGAGCACGTTTGCCTCACATGGCTGCTGGCCATGCCCCCCAACTAGGAGATTATCTATGTGACTAAACATCACAGGAGCAGAGAGAAGGGGGATACTAGATATCCCTATGGCACTCCACTAAAGATGGTGTGGGCCAATTTCGCAGGCTATAGAGTTTTGGGAGAGATGACTTTTTCTGGGGGGGATCCAAAAGTATTTGCCTGCGTAAGAATATGTGTAGTCTCTTGCATGTTCTTCCAGATGCTTCCAATACAGGTATAGGTGCATTCCTGAGTCCGCTTGATAAGAAAGGCAGGGAAAACAAAATCTGCTTCATCGGTAGTATACTGAAGGAACCTGAGACAAGGTGGGCAACCATAGAACGTGAGTGTTTTGCCATTGTGTGGTCTTTTAAGAAGTTTAGACCATGCTTGTATGGATCTACTTTTGTGATTCAAACAGAACACCAACCCTTGAGATGGTTAATGCAGATGAAGGGGGGAAAATACTAAATTGTTAAGATGGTCAATCAGTCTACAGCGGTTCAGTTTTACCATTGAACACAGGTCAGGATGTAATCACCAAAATGCTGATGGTCTCTCCAGAAAGTATGACCAACTGGAGTAAAGGGATTCATCCAGGGGTGGATTAAATCCTCCTGTCCCTTAGTCTGGGGGGGACGAGTGTTAGGGGGAATTCTCGGAAATGTGCTAATTCCCTCCTCCTTAGAGACCCCCAGCAACTTTGCTTGATTTTGAGGACTTGATTTTTTTAACCTGGAGAGTGTGACCCTTTTTTGCCACTCATGTATTTTAATGTGATTTGCTACACTGTTTCTTTTGGTTGTGGAGTCTGACAAACTCCATAGGCATCATCTTTTACATTGGGTCACACAGCACCCTCAGTGCAGTGGCCCAGGGAAGTCTTTCAGATTTCCCAAAGGTTTAAATTCCTTCTCTTGGTTAAACTACTGTTTCCAAGAGCAGTAAAGTGAAATGGACTTTACTTACATTTGTAACTTTCTAGACCCAGCACACACGATCTTACAATAGGCTGCTGGAGGGGTTACCTAGTATCCCCTTTGTCTAGATTCTCATGTAAAAAAATCATGTAAAAAAATGTTACCCTTTTCTCACTGAATGGCTGGTGGCAGTGGTTTCATTTTAACTACCATGGTGTGCATTTACCACGTTCGCAGCTGCAGTAAAGCACCCAAGGGTGCCATTTTTGTCAAAATGGCCCCAGTCTTATTTTTTTGCCATTTCTTTGTGGAAGGTACTTCTTGAGATCTACTCTGCGTGCCAAACCAGGTTTGGTCCCATTGTTCATTTCGCCTTTTTGCCTTTTTCCATTTACCTACCAGAGGTGCTTCATACCATATAAGACTTTGGCCCATTGACTTTGGCTTAGCCTATTGTATTGAATGACTCTTTCTGGGGGGATACACAAGTATTAGCTTGCTTAAGAATATTTGTGGTCTCTTGTATGTTCTAAATCTTTTCCTTTGACATCTTGCTCCATGATTCTAAATGCAACAGCGATATATTAATTTCCCCAGCACCCTAGTAATTGAAGTCACCTGAGGGTGTAGGTAGTGTCTGTGGGCCATCCGAAAAGGGCATCTGCTGATTTAGAGATATTAAGAGTGTGTATTTCATGAAAACTGTGTAGTACAAGCTTATACCAAAGGTTGGGTTTCCTATACCTGTAGTTCCCAGAGGGTACTGCATACAAACTTTGCCTAACAGGGGGCGGGGGGGGGAAATCCCCCCTTGTGTTCTACATTAACAATCTCCCCAATAAGCCCACCATTATTTGTCCTCTGCTAGCGCTGCTCCTCCAACCTTTCAGCTTTTAAGTAAGGTGGTGATCCCTCCTTTGGAACCCATGCTCTACATACATAAAGCAAACTCTGGCCAGATCGGGCATACTCCTCAGGAGTGCAAGCCATATATATATACATCCCCCATCACCTACTAGATCAACCCAGTGTAGTGCTCTGGGTCAGGTGGGGGCATAGTGATAGTGCCTGGGGTGTGGGGGGGGGGGGGTTGCAAACACTGTTATATCGCAACCATGCATGGTTTGTTTGGTTCATATCTTTGGGCAGCACTGTCTTTTTTACCGCAAGGTGCATTTGTGACCACCAATTGAAAGCATCATCATGGCACTGTTAGGTACTGCCTTAGTACAACATCGGAGTCCCAGCTGGCACATGCAGAAAAGTACCAACATGATGGACACTGTCACTGGTGCCCTGGAGAAAAGGTCATCAAACCAACCACCCTTTTGTATGCCAGCTTCACTTTGCATGTGCGATCCGAGTGTGTGCAGTGCTCCTATTTGCGTCAGGGAGCCGTTCTCTGCATCGTTTGGAGGTAAGAATGTGCAGCATGAATCGCCAATTTTGCAGCCATCCCGTTCTTCCATCCCCATGAGCAGGTCGAGCACATATCTGTTTTGGAGGATAATCAATCTTATGGCACGCATCTAGACCTGTGATGCTGGCTATTGCGCTGCGTTACGCCTTTTGTTCCAATATAGCTTTGAATATCTAAAATGGCATTTTATCCCACGTGTGCACCATGTCTACAAAGCATGCAATTTGATCGTTGAAAGTACTTTCAGAGCACCCCACTCCCATCTTAAATTACATTTCACAGCCTGTGCCTTATTCTGAACTGCTTGGGGGTGTGGGAAGGTTGTCCCCACTTCCCAATGTGTTAACCTGAAAAATACCTCAACTTGTAGTGTTCATGTTCTGGTGATGGAGTTGCTGCTGGGTTATGTTTCTGTAATGTAGCTCTCACTGCTACCGGGGTTGCAAATAATTGGGACTCTCTCTCTTGGTGTGTGTGTGCAGGTGTGAGTGTAGATGTGTGGGATTTCACTGCAGGCCAAATATCGAAGCCCTCACTGATGATTTCAACCCGGGGGGGTGGCGGAGGGGGGATGGTCTGTCCTTGAGCTCACTTGCAAGGACCTTCCTGACTAAGCTCTAGGTCCATAGCATCTCCTTAGGCATTTATCATATTGATCAGGAATACAGCCTGAGCTCTTCACCTTCCCTACCTTCCCTACTAGAACCTCTAAGGTGGCTGTTAAATACAAAATCTTTGTGTTTCCAAAACTGTAACAAACTATCAACAATAACTGGGTAACTTGCTTTTATATGGCCATTTTATTCTTTACTGCATTCATAAAAAATGGTACCTCTTGATGGCACACATGTGTTCACTCTTGCAGCGCCTCCAGATCATTGTCCCAGTTTATTATGGGCCTGAGCAAAATGAAGTCTTACGTAATGGAGAAAATGACACTTAACGTGTTTAGAGGCGCTACAAAAAACCCAGAGCTTTCTGCCCTGAGTTGTACTGGCACTCCATAATCAAACAATATTGACACTGTTGAGTTACCTGAACTACTTGTGCCTCCACCTCTGGTATAGGAGCTTCTCAGGAAATGCTGTTGAACAAATAAGGTCACATTTACTGTACGCTACTGATCATTGTCTTTTACACCGGAGTGAAAATATATACTGTGCAGAGAAATTAAAGGTTTAAAATTGGGGTAAAAATATAAATGTCAAGGTGCAAGCTACAAGCCAACTATGCAAAGTAACCTGTCCTGTAAGTTCTCCAAATGCCCACAATCGTCCATTTCTTACTCGCAAAGAGTCCATTATTATTAGCCAATGGCTAGTGTAGCGTTCAAGTTTTGAGGCCTTGTTTGAAATATTTCAGCTGTTAAATAAGCATCTGGCTGCTGCTTTTGAGCTGCCACTGCTCCAGTAGGCGTTCACCTATGGTCTTCAATTCACTCTGTCACTGACCCAAGCTATGACGGCGATTAAACATAAGGTTGGACACTTCAGCACTGGTTGGCCATCACTACATATGTGCACCGGGACACCACACTCGGAATTAATTCCTCCTAGTGCCAGGAAGCCCCATACAATTTTTTGTTTTGCAACCTGGAATCTGTTTCAAATGCACATGCTGTTCGTAGTCATCTAGTGGTTGATCTGGAGTATGCAAATTTGCTTTTGAGATTTAGCTTGGGCATCAACAATTGGGCCTGTCTGTAATTGGAACTGTGCTCCTTACAGTCAATGACCTCCTCAGATCTGTATTATTATTATTATTATTATTGTGGTATTTATTGAGCGTGCACCCAGCTTTGAGAAGTAACAGAGCTTTGTAGCGGTATACAACAATGCAGATACATAGCAGAGCGATTCTCAGAGGTAACGGAACAAATATACAGCATGGAGTAGGATACATATGGGTCAAAGAGGAGGGGTACACCTATACCGCGTAGTGGGGAGAAGAAAGGGCGGGTGGTGTCTAGCAAGTCAGGTGGTGCAATGGGCAACAGGCCTAGGTTTTGAGGAGAGTCTTCCTGAAAAGGTGGGTCTTGAGTTTCTTTTCTGAATCGTAGGAGTGTGGGGCGAGTCTGATGCTGACAGGGAGGAAGTTCCATAGCCTTGGGGCTGTTAGGGGAGTTCTCCTAAAGTCCTACTGGCAGTAAGACTTCAGTAAGCTGTCTCAGTGGTTTGTAGATCCCCCAACTCTTAGTATCAGTCTGTACTAGCTCAGGACTTTGGTAGAGTGGCAGAGCAGTCATGCTTATCTTAAGAGGAAGATGTGAGCTGTAGGTATGTACACTAAATCTTAGCTAGGCAGGCACAACAAAGAAGCACTTGCACATATATTTATATAAAGAGTATATATTTCTCCAGCATGGGATCTGGCATGGATTCACATGCTCAGAAATATTCCCAGTCGTCAAGCTGGGAATCCTCAGTAAAATGAAAAACAGTTACACTTTCACTTACAAAACTGTATTTCTCCTCTTAACCAATGACTGTCCTCTGTGTCATACTTCCCCCATCTAAAGACATCCCTCTCCCTAAGCCCCTCCAAGTTTTTTTTTTCGCACGCTTCAGTGTTGGGAGCCCTCAAGTTTGCTCTGCGAGCTACTTCTATGTTTTTTCATGTTTTTCGCAGAAAAGGTTCTATTTTTGTTCCAAAAGAGCCCGTGTGCTCTTCTCTCGATCTGACAACAGCGGGGATCTGTTGTCGGTGAAGTTCAGCGCCCCTCAAGGGTGAAGATCGTTGAAGTTTCCAGAAGGCCATCGGGCCTACTTCGCACCCTCCGACCATGACTGAGGAGAAGAAAGAGGGAAGGTCCCTCTTAAAGTCCTGCACCAAGTCCAGGCTTTGAAATGTGTTTGTGCAGGACAAGCACCTGCAATGTCTTTACTGCCTGCATCAGTCCACAAGGAAGGAGATTGCGAGATATGCTGAGGATTCTCCAAGAAGATAAAGGGCAGGCACAGTCACACTTATTAATTTTTATTGTTGTGTTTAGTTTAAAAAAAACTTTTACAACATTAGAGATACAAAATGTAAAATACACATGTGGAATATGTATTAACAAGTAAAATACATACATCTCACGGTATATGTGCTTAGTCAGCACTACTCGCTTAGAGCATCTCATGTGTAAGCTATCACAGTTGAGACACATGTGACCATTCTCCAGCATTTGCTGATTTCCTCATCTCTGACAGCCATCTAGCCCACCACGCTATATCATATAATGCATCTGAGCCTAGCTCAACCACCCTACTGTGCTCTCTATGCATACCTACCATTTACGCTAACTAACCTAGAAATTGTCAAATGTGCCTTGCTATTTTCTAGTGCCTCTTATCTGCCTTGAATTAGCTCATCGTACTTGATGTATTGTGCACAGTGCGGCCTATGTACTATCAACCACTTTTAACTAAGCAGAAACTGTCCATTGTATCGTGTGCATTTTAGTGCATCTTTAATATTTCAAAATAACCCACCTTTACTGTTTTGAACAGCAAAGCTACCTGTACTAGCCCATTGTATTCCCTGTGTATCTGTGTTTACGCTAGCATTAGCACCCTACTGGCTCTGCATTACTTTTGCCTACTATCTGCATTTACACCCTATTAGTTTTGTATTGCCATTGCCTATTATTTTGCACCAACGCATATGAATGCAGGAAACTCACCCACTATGATATACTCTAGTATTCCCACCTCGGGACTTATCCCAAAGTACCCGTGCAATTTAATTACTAGGAACGCTAGACTACTGTCTAGACTAACAAGGCTCTATGAACCTACCAATAGATCTATACACCTAGTCAATCAGAAAACCAATCACCGATTAAACCACAAAACTACAATTACTGACCCTACCCCTAATGGGTCCAGTACTTGCACTACTACAACCAAGATCCAGCCCATAGGAACACCCAGCCCAATCCCTAATATGATCCCCAACTTCACAGGCGCCTTAATAAATGCCAGATCATTGGTCGCCCACGCTACCGAGATCTCAGACCTTATACAATCAGAAAAATACGACTTCCTGGCTATCACCGAATCTTAGCTTCACGCTGCCGCAAGTCCTGCCCTCATGATGGCTATCCCGGACGGCTACACAAGCTTAAGAGCTGATAGAAATGAAGCACTCGGAGGAGGCATAGCCCTCATCGCCAAAACCAATCTTGAGATAAGGTTAGCACCTTCCCTTGACCTTAAATCATGCGAAAATCTCACTGCCAAACTGTCCATCAACAAAACCCAGACCCTCACTATCCACATACTTTAGACCCCCAGGCCCTATTGGAACCTTTGAGGAGGATATCTACAACATCCTCTCCAACGACTTAAAAAATTCTTCCCAAGTTATCTTACTAGGGGACATCAACCTGGGCTTCAATGACCCTAAAGACCCACACGCGCTAAGCATTGCCAATATCCTAACGGACCTCAGCCTTACTCGGAGAGTGCTCCAACCCACTCGCATCAAAGGGAGAACACTGGATTGGGTAGCGGACTATAACTGCAACGCCTCCATCTCGTCCATTTCACCTCAAATTTGGACTGACCACCACCTCGTGACATTCTCACTAGCAACCAAACGACAAACTCCTTCCACACTTCAGCTTGCCCCACCTATACCAACTAGGAACAAAAAGAACATTACCACAGACCACCTACTCCCTCTAATTCTCCCCACTCAACTCTTTACCGGAAAACTTAGGCCCCGAGGCACTGGTGAATGAGTACAATAAAATTATGTCTAGCTCTCTAGACACAATTGCACCTCTTAAAATGCGACTAAGCAAACCTAAAGCCCACCTCAACGCTTGGTACACACCACACCTGAAAACATTACAAGCTAAATGAAGACAATGTGAGGTAGCTTGGAGACTACTACCCTCTGAGGAAAATAAAGCTAACCTCCATAAGATATCTGCATTATACAAAAATGAAATAATCGCAGCTAAACGTGAAAACTACAACTCCAGAATTGCACAAGCCAAGTCAAGTACAAAGTAACTCTTTCCTATTGTGAAGGAATTAGAAGCCCCCATCCCAATACCGGATAATTATGTTAAAGACAAACTCTGGGGCTCTAATATTCAGCGAGCGTTATATGACAAGGGTGCAACCTTACAAGCTAAAATCGGCATAAAAAAAGCTCCACTAACAACAAACACATCACCCTTAAAGTCCACCACACCACCCACAGACAATCTGACCCCCCCCGCTTTAAATTCTCTAAAGTCTCCATCATTGAGACTGAAAAAATTATTCTTTCGCTCAAACCTTCTAACTGTCTGGAAGATCATTGCCCTGCCCAATTGATAAAGGATGCTGCCAGAGATCTGGCCCCCTTCATCACAAAACTCATCAATGCCTCATTCTCCTCTGGCACCATACCAAGTAACCTTAAAGAATCTTGGGTGCTCCCTTTACTTAAAAAACAGACATTAGACCCCGCCATCCCTACCAACTATCGCCCAATCACAACAGTGCGCTTCCTTCTAAAAATCATAGACAAAATGGCCTATTTACAAATTCAGCAACACCTGGAATCCAACCACTTGCTGGGCGATCGCCAGTCAGGCTTCCGGCCCCAGCACGGGACCGAAACAGCTTTAATAGACCTAAAAGCCCAAATTGACGAGCTTAGAGATAAAGGAAAGTCAGCCCTCCTCCTGCTCCTAGACCCATCGGCTGCATTTGACCTCGTGAATCATAGGGTCCTTCGCAGACATCTGGACTCGGCAGCATACTTCTCTAATGAAGCCATAGTATGGATTGAATAATTTCTTACAGGACTATGAGAGTCTTCTCTCGCACATTGGCCGCAGACCCCATCTCCTGCTGAGTGCCTCAGGGCTCCTACCTTGTATAACATCTTCACAAAACCCCTGTTCGATAATCTGGACTTTCTTGGTATCACCTACACTAGCTATGCAGATGATACTTAGATTCTCCTACCTCTTACTGGTGATTATGACAAGGATTTGGCCTTGGTAAATAGGGTATATCTCATCTTCCAGGCATGGATGGCCACCCATTGACTATGTCTGAATGATGACAAAACTGAGATCATTATTCTGGTAACTTCCTCAACCCTCAAAAAACTGGGACCCAAATACTCTGTTCAACATTGACAGCAACCCCACCATGGTCGCTACCGAGGTTAAAACTCTGGGTTTCTACCTAGATTCGACCCTATCCTTTAAGAAACGGATCCATACAACGGCTTCCGCCACAGCATATACTTGTAAATTAATCAGAGCAGGTAAACCCTTCCTGTCCAACAATAGCTGCATCATTTTGGCAAGAGCTCTTGTTCTGTCGAAGCTGGATTACTGTGACGCCCTTTACTGCGGAACCAACAAGGATGCAATCAAGAAAATCCAGCTCCTCCAGAACAACGCTTTAAGAGCTGCTCTCGGAATCTCCAGGAGAGGTCATATCTCTGAAATAAGAAGATCAAACAACTGGCTATCCACTCGGGACAAAATCCAGTTGAAAGTGGCTTTTCTCACATACAAATGCCGCAATAATGCAGCTCCCTGCTACCTTACTGAGAGATTCACCAGAAAAACTACTATAAGACCATCCAGATCATCGTACAACAATTGTCTCTTGGTCCCAAGATTCAAACTCTCTAGAGTTGGAGGATGCAGCTTCCCGGTAAAGGCAGCCCAAATGTGGAACTCCTTACCCCCACTTATGCGAGATCAGCCTTACCTAAAATTCCAGCTGAACTTCATAAACTGGCTTAAAGACTCAGATAAGCAATCTGGCCTATGCTCCTAGGCTACCTCCCGCTTTACCTCTGTACATACAATATGTTGCCAACTGTATATAGCATTCTACTTTGTATCTTGATTAGGCAACATCTTTTCACTCTGGATTGTATTCTATGCAATATCTTATTGTACCCATTTATGATAATATGCTACCTTAAATGTATTTTTTGTATTTTGATTAGGCAACATCTCACTCCGGACAGTACTTTATCTAATATTTGATTGTACCCATTTATGAAAATGTACCTTATGTAATCAAGCAAGCTGTCTTATGCAGTGTGCCCTGATACCCTCGGGTCTGGTACGCAATACAAGTAATAACCTAAACTATAAGACATCATAAAAAAGGACAGGCACAGTAGACTGGCGGTGTGGCTGAACGCAAAGGCCTCTGCCCGTGCGCCGAGCAGGGACATGCCTCACCCAAGGCCTGTCGGTCCGAGGAGCAGTCTTCTTAATCCTGTGAGGGCGCCTCATCCGTGGGGGCCCAAGAACAGGCCAAGCACTGCAAGTCCGGATCGACATCACATTCCGCCTCCATTGCCAGCCGGCAATCGAGCTCCTCCTCGTAAAGAAAGTCGTCCAACCGAGCTAAGCTGCCAGAGAAGCCACGGACAGAGGAGAAAGCCGAGCTGCCCAAGAAGGCCCAGGCAGCACAGGATAAGTCTTCATTAACGATAGAGCTGGTGGCAGCTGCTCTCTCTCGAAAGCTAAAGGGGCTGACTCTTAGAAGATAACCCCCACAGTGCTGAAGGTATCCCTTCATCTGAGGCGCGAGGCCACCGCTGTGACTTAGACAAGGTCTTCCGGCATGCCGGCTAAGGGGACAGTGCTACAGAACCTGGTTCCAGACCCTCTGGGTGGAAAAGGGGGGGGGCAAGGAGGCCCCCGGATAAGTCCTAGGCTGTAGCCCAAGCCATGGAAATTTCATCCACGGACACCGAGGACATGGAAGAGGAGGGTGACGACGCAGGGCCTACAGTTCCAATGGCGCTAGTTCTGCCAAGGGATGTCTCTCTGGACATCCTATAAACAATCCAGACGTTGGTGTTGGAGATCCAGAATAGGATGCCACAAGGGCCTGTTCCAGCGGTCCCCCAGGCCTCCGACCAACCCGCCAACGAAGACCAGGAAGGGCCATCCGATGCCCCCATTTCAGCCTCCACATCCGCATCGGGCCCAATCTCCCCCAGCAGACCCAGACACAGGGAAGGATACGGCCACGATGATGGACGATGACGATATCGTTGGAGCGGGCAACCGGTCTGCGCAGCCTAGGGCGTTCCCACCGGACGAGGTGAGGTTGTTCCATTCCATGATCGCCAGCGCCTCCAAGCTGTTCCAGCTCATGCCTGAGGAAACAAGGAAGGAGGGTTTCTTGTACCAGAGGCGCAAGGCCAAGAGGAAGACCATCATGGCGGTACCGCTCCTGGACGACGTGTTGGAGGAGGGCCTAGCCCTCTTGAAGAACCCTTCCACGGCTCCAGCCAAGCGGGATAGACTGGAGAAGTGCCGAGTACCAGAATCCGCACCCAACTGCCTGAGGTCGCAACCATTGCTGGATTCGGTGGTTTCGGCGACCTTGAGGAAGTGGTCATCTAACCCGTCCTACTAGTCTTCAGTCCCTACGGACAGCGAGGGTAAGAAGTTGGATGCCATGGGGAGGAAAGTGATTTACACTGCGGCATCCACCATCAAGGGGCCAACACACTGGCAATCCTATCCAGGTACGACTGGGAGCTGTGGTACAAGCTGGGTTTGATTCTGGAGTTCCTCCCTGACGACAAATGGATGGAGGTGATTGCCCTCTTCCGGGAGGGAGATGTTGCGTCAGATCAAGCCATCACAGTGGTGCTGGACGTTGCCGACCCAGGTTTCCGTCAGATGGATAACGTGTCTGCCGTTGCCAAAACTGGATGAAGGCCACGAATTTCCGCCACAAGGTCCAAACAAGGGTACTGGACATGCCTTTTGACGGAGATCACCTTTTTGGGAAAGTCCTCAATTCCCTTCAAGCCATTGCTCTTCCTTTCGTTCCTCCAGAGGAAAGTTGGGCAGGTCTTCGAAAGGTTTCTCCTCCTCATACCGCCAGCCTTCCAGGTCCACGACCCAGGAAGCCCACAGAGGCCGATCCTAGACCTACGGGGGAGAGCCAAGATGTCTGGGGCCCCACCCGTGCAAAAAGGACTTTTTCATTCTTTCCCGCCAGTGAAGGTTCCTGCCCCGGTGTGGTAACGCAACGTATTTCTGACGAGGCTCATGGGGGCTCCCTTTGAGTCGGGGCATCAGGCCCCTCAAGTTCCTCTCGTGAAAAAACGGCTTTCGTTGTGGCCATCACCTCTGCCAGGAGGGTGGGGAAGATACGGGCCCTATCCAGCAAACAGCCATACGTGACTTTCCACGAACCGGGGGTGGTGCTGCATGCGCACCCCTCTTTCATGCCGAAGGTTCTGTCAGAATTCCACCTCAACGAACCTTTGATGTTACCTGTTCTATTCCCGAAACCTTTATCACTGGCTGAGAGGGCCTTTCACTCGCTGGATGTTGCTCGTTCCCTGAAATTCTACGTGGCACGCACATTTGTGAACTTTGGTCCTGTAAACCATGGGAAGGCCTTGTCCAAGACTTCCATCTCAAGGTGGCTCTCTGGCTGCATCATGCGCTGTCCTCTGTTGGCGAAACGACCACTGCCCGGCCGTCCGAGAGCCCAATCCACCAGATCGAACCCTAGCTGGTGTGCCCCTGCTGGACATCTGCAGGGGTGCTATGTGGAGGTCCACGCACACCTTCACAAGGTTCTACTGCGTCAAATGGGACTCCAGGGAGGAGTCCCAAGTCGGCCAAGCAGTGCTACTCAACCTGTTCGCTTTAGGTAAGTCTGTTCCAGAGGTAAGAGTTGATCGCTTCTATTGAGTTTTGCCACCTCCTGTGGTTGTGTAATGTTGTACTGCTGTGTATTCGTTATTCATGATCATGTCAATCCATGCCAGACCCCATGCTGGAGAAGGAACAAGTTACTTATCTGTAACTATTGTTCGCCGGCATGGATTCACATGCGGACCCTCCCAGCGTCCCCTCTGCAGCTCTTCTTGATCATACTGCGACTTTATATGCCTACCAAATCAGATGATGGCTGCCATAGGAGGGCTTGGGGAGAGGGCTGTCATTGGATGGGGGCAGTATGAAACAGAGGACAGTGATTGGTTTAGAGAAGAAATAGTTTTGTAAGTGAAAGTGAAACTGTTTTTCTTTTTACTGATTATTCCCAGCCTGACGACGGGGAATATTCATGAGCATGTGCGTCCATGCCATACCCATGCTGGAGAACAATAGTTACAGGTAAATAACTTCCTTATTCCATTTGCACCAGAATCACTTTAAATACTTATGTCAGAACACTTAGGAATCATTGATAATACACTTCAACGGGCACTTTCACTTTTGTATTTGTTTGCGGTTACATTTGTATCACCGTTAGAAAGGGAAAAGACAATCGTATTATCGGTTATTGCACACTCCTGCGGTTTTCAACGGTTTATACAGTAATACATTTACTCTGCAAACTCAAGCAAATGTTCTGTCCTCACTTACACTGTTTAAAGGCTGAAACTACAACTCCCAAGAGAGTTGTAGTTTCGTGCCTTCTTTTACTGCCCACCAGGTGTGACAGCACCAGCGCAACAGAACCAGCTGATCTGTGCCGGTTCGTGTCGGTCTTGTTGCCATTAGTGAAGTTATTGCTACCATGAAGCTTGAAATACTATTTATAACAGAGTCATGGTTCATGGATAGCCCTTCCGCATATTTTCATCTGCTGGTGTCTGAATCATTTCAGAAATAAATTGCACAACAGAGAAAACCAGAAAGGAGGGTGTGTGGCTATTTTAAATCCATCTGCTCTTGAAATTCCTAATTTTCATTTTCCTGACTGGGATACCATATACCAATGCTTAACCTGTACTTGCTACCGGTCCCCTAATGACGCTTATCATTTATTGCTCTGCTATAGACCCCCTGAGCCTGCTGCCCTAGATGCATACCTTGGGTCAGAAGCTCTTCACCATGCAAAATTGATAATTCTGGGTGATCTAAATATTTGGTGCAATGCTCCTGAAGAAAATGATAGCAAACATTTCCTTGATATCTTGCAGACTCATTATCTATATCTTTTGTCCAACACACATTGGGGGCCATTGTTTGGACCCAGTGATTTCCCGGGGGTTAAGCTTAGGCGAACCTGAAATAACCCTTGTGAGTTGGTATGACCACTCTATAGTAAGCTTTTCAATTCCCAGTCCCCAGCTCTCGTGGGTACCACCTGCACCCACTGGTGAGCATTTGATTCACCGAAAGAAAGACCATGTCCTTCTATCTGGTAAAGATCTTGTGCATGATCTAACTGACGTTTGCAATTCAACTGTAATAATTTAGCACGTTTAAAAAAAATAGGAACTAATTAAAGAGAAATACTTATCAATGGTATAGAGAGAAGCTGAAACTTTTAAAACAACACTATAGGAAAAAGAAAAAATACGGTTTAGGACTAGAGACACAGATGACCATCAGGTGGTCAGACTAGCCTTGGAGGCCTATAAGAGACCATACTTGCAAAATCCCCATCTCTGCAAAAACTAATTAATCAGGATGAGAATAGACCTAAAGCTTTGTTTCTTGCTATTAAAAGCTTTTCCAACCCTGAATGTGTGAAAGTAAGTCTGCCACCTTCGCTCATAATGGCCAAGAAGTTTAACCTTTTCTTCAAGGAAAAGACAAACTATTAGAGACGACATTGAGGCCAAATCCACTGACGTGGGTCACACCCCAGAAAAAGATGATCATCATCCTGATGTGGAAATATTATACCCCAAATTCATGTTTTCACCAGTTGGTACTGAGGAAATTGTTGAATAACTAGGTAAGCCTAAGCCTACTAATCTGGGATACAACCCAATTCAGCCGATCTGGCCAAGCGGCATGCCAATACACTTGCTGGGGCCATCCAGACAATGGTAAATGCGTCATTGCCACAGGGCTGTGTCCCCAGGACCTAAAAAAAATCCTATCTGACACCATTTAAAAAAAGAAAAAAGCCACATTGGTTCACAAAATCTTCTTGAACTATGGTCCTATAGTCGGCCATTGTGGTCCGCTAAGATCCTAGAGAAGATTGCTACTAATCGATTACAAAGTTATGTGGAATAACACAAGATCCTTGATCTTTCAGTCGGGATTCAGACCGGGCCACGGTAGTGAGACGGCCCTTGTGGCAGTCTGGGGCGACATGTTGGGGGCTGTCGATGAAGGGGGCATATGCATGTTGATCATGTTGGACCTGTCGGAGGCCTTGGTCACAGTCAACTTCAACATGTGTTGTTGATGCAGTGTGGTAAAGTGCGTGTGGTTTGTTGGGCAAGAGATGGTTGCGTGAATTTTCAGGTGGGTTAGGTTTGCAGAGATTTGAAAGTTGGGTTAGTGGGGTGTGTGGGTCCTGGTTCTAGTACATCTTGTTCCATTTAAACTGTGTTCCTATGGGTGGGGTTATTGCTTCTTTCCTTTATTGGTCGTCTAACTGTTGTGTGTGGTGGCGCAGCGTGCGCCGAGCTGTATTCTAATTAACTTTTAATGTGATTGGGTATATCTATTTCTCCCCCTCTGGTGTAGAAGCTGAGGGTAGGATGGTCCCTATTCCATTGCTATCTCTTGTGACCTGGATCTGTTGGAGCTTGGGTGTGGTTCAGGACCAGGGTGTTACTGATGGATCATCCTAGTCCTTCCGTCTTGGTCTGCCTATGTATTAAGTTTTTTGTGTCCTCCTGTCATGGCTATCTCTGTTATTTGTTCAGTATGTCGTGGACTGTCTTCCTTAGATTCAATTTTTATATGATTGCTTGTTGCAAATCTGGATCTGTGCCTTCATTCATCATTGTTTTAGGTGTGTGTGTGTGTGTCCTTGGGGGAGGTCTTCTATTTACAAAGTGAAGAGCCATGATTTGAGCAGTTTCCTGAATAGTAGGCTGTTTTGTCATGATTTACAAATGTTACGAACGAGCTAAGACAGCTGTGACACAGAATACAAAGCACACAATTGCACAAGGGCTAGTGTTGGAAGACAAAGTTAGACATTTACTGTAGACAATATATTGTCATTGATGAATAACGCTTGTGGGTTCAGCAAAAAGCAAGCACATAGGTTGTTCCGTGGCTTTAGCAAAAGCGATTAACAAGACATGATAGATTCCTCTTCCTAACCACAGAATAGCAGCCTCTTGTCTTCAACGGTTTAATGCCTTGAAAATACACATGGTGCTGACACCATCATAGTAATAAGCTATGGATGTCTGTTGGCAAATAGCACACATTCACATACAATGCGTGCTTGGCTTCCAAAGAACAAAAGCAGACACTAACTGTAGACTCAAACACGTCCCGTTTACGGTCAGCTAAAGGCAAACACTTTCCCCTGTTCCAACAGAAAAAAGCCAACCACAAGTGACCGCTTCCTGTTGTAGATGAGATCGTAACAGAGCAAAAAGATGCTTCTACACTGATGAGCCCTTTGAATAGGAAGCATGATATGCGGTTAAAATGTCCAAAGCAATTGTCGCACCTAAACCTCTCTAGAAAATGCATCCAATATAATGGCATTTGAAATAGGCCAGAAAAGAACACAGCGCCTTGTATGATCGTCAAGCGGAAGCGGCATGCATTCTAATGGAAATAATCAAGAAGCAAAGACAGTGCCCATCAATTGAGTTTTCACATAGGTAAATCATGTGTGCAATGTAAAGCTAAGCTCAAGATCAGGTCCAGACTGTAAACATTCTGTCCAGGCCAAGGAAATGACACACATAGTATATGTAGACTAACTCATGGTGTTAATATAAAAAGCATAACATACTAAGGCTGAAAAAAGGATTCCGCAGCAGGCAGCCGAGAGCAGACCACGAGATCGTGGGGGTGGGGGGCTGGGAAGAGCATTCTATAGCAGGTCAGAGCAGCAGGCCCCAGCGGTCACTTTGCATACAGAACACCAAGGCCTGGAAATCGTGAGTTTTTTTGTAAATGTTTTTTAAAGATATTTTTATTGGTTTTACAACAAGAAATATTCAAACTGTGACCCACTAAACCTCCCCCCTTCCCCCTCTCCCCCCACCGGGAAAGTTCTTATCGCCGCTCTGCACTCCGAGAGTCTCTAGTTCAGTTTAACTAAACATGTCCAGTATCTTTATTTTGTGTGGGCACCACTGCTCCATATAGTCACTTTGCAAGTATTCCAAGGTCACTGCCCAATCCTCCCTGAATTTCTGATGGTTCCCTTGAAGATTGTAAGTTATATGTTGCATCGTTATATGGGACCATATTCTTCTTATCCAGTCTAGTGCCAATGGTGGGTGTTTCTGCTTCCATTTTTGGGCTATTTGCAGCCAAACTCCGATTAGTAGGCCCATAAAGTTTCTTTTCTGGGTTTTGGTGAGGGTTCTAACTTTCGGGTCCCAAATCCCACATAGCCACACCTCCTCCCCTGGATCCCCCATGTCTGGGAACATTAACTTCATGTGCGCCTTAACGTCCCTCCAATATTGTTGTAGGTAAGGGCAGTCCCACCATATATGCCGCCAGTTGCCTTCTGCCCCACAGTCCCTCCAACATGCATTGGAAACTCCCCTGAACATGGCGTGTAATCTTTCTGGCGTGTAGTGCCATTGGAGGAGAATTTTCATCCACATTTCTTTTGAGTGTATTGCTTTCGTTAATTTGGGTATCAGCTCCCATGTGTATTCCCACGATTCCCTTGGTATCGTTTTTCTCAGTCTTTTCCCACCTCTTAATGTATGGCCATTGTACTTCCTCCCCAAGAGAATTTATAAATCTGTATATGTTTGAGACCAGCTTCCTAGAACCATCGTTTGTCATAATGTATTTTTCAAATGGGGTTAATTCTCTCGCGGCAGCTTCTCTTATTTTGGGTGAGTTTAGCCAGTGATATAATTGGTCGTATCTGTATTTATCTGTGGCGTTGAGGTTCAATAGAGTGGTACAGTCTTCAAATGTTCTTATCTGTCCTCCCTGGAACATATCCCCCACCATTTTGCAACCTGCTTCCTCCCATTTTAGGTATGCATTCTTCTCGAGTCCGGGGGGGAATTTGGGGTTTTTGAATAGGGGCATGAAGGGTGCTGGGTTTTTTGTTTGTGTGCCCATTTTAGTGGCTCTGTCCCAAATTTCTAGTGCCGTCTGCATAATTTCACTTATACGTGTATTGGGGTGCCTATGTTTCCTCCCCACCCATAGCAGGTGTCTCGTGGGTGTGGTTGCTACTGCCCTATTTTGGGCTGCCCAAAGCCTCTGGGAGTTTTCCGGTATCCAGTCTTTCAATATCCAGAGTTGGGCCGCCTCATAATATTTTTTAAAATGCGGTAGTGCACAACCCCCATCTTTTCTAGCCGCAGTGAGAACTGTGTTAGATGCTCTCGGTGTTTTCCCCTGCCATATGTATTCCGTTACCGCTTTCGTTAGGGATTTGAAGATACGGTAGGGCTTGAAACAGATACGTAAGTTTGGGAAGGATGGTCATCTTGATCACCGTCATCCGCCCCCACCATGTTATTGCTAATGGGTTCCACTTCTCAAGGTCCCTTTTTATTTGTCTTAATATCGAGGGGTAGTTTTGGGCATATAGATGTTGTATTTTGTGTGTCAGGGTAATTCCCAGATATTTGACCCCCTGCTGTGCAACTTTTAATTGGAGATCCTCTGCAATTGATTGAATCTGCTTGGGGTCTCCCGCCAGTATCAGTGTTTCTGATTTCTGTCTGTTGATCTTAAGGCCTGACAATGTGCCGAAAGTTTCTATTTCCTGCATAAGAATTGGGAGTGAGTGTTCTGGGTCCCCCAGCATCACTAGCATATCGTCTGCGTAAGCAGCTATTTTGTGTTCGGTTCCTCCCATGTCTATGCCCTTTATTTCCTTATTACTTCTAATCCGCGATAGTAGGGGTTCCAGAAAAAGTGCGTATAGCAGTGGGGACAAAGGGCATCCTTGTTTCGTCCCCCTCTCAATTTGAATTTTCTCGGAGAGAGCTCCATTCAGTGCAACCCTGATGGTGGGTGATCTGTAGCTTTGACCATCTTAATGAAGGGCTCCCCCATCCCCATTTTCCTCAACGTATGAAAAAGGAGCGTCCAATCGACTCGGTCGAAAGCCTTTTCCGCGTCCAAGGCCAATACTATCGCTGGGGTTTGAGTTATACCTGTTTTTTCCACAATGTGTGGGACCCTCCTAATATTATCGTGCGTTTGTCTACCGGGGACAAATCCCGCCTGGTCCTGATGGACCAGGCTCGGGAGTATTTGCGTGAGTCTCATGGCTACAATTTTAGTATACAACTTCGCATCCAGGTTTATTAGTGCTATTGGGCGATATGATGTTGGATGTTCTGGGTCTTTTCCCTGTTTGTGTATCACCAATATTTTTGCCTCATTCATCGATGGAGTAATATCGCCTTTTTCTTTGAATGAGTTAAAGAGATCCGTTAGGACCGGGGCCAATATATCGCTATAAGTTTTATAAAATTGGGCGGTGTAGGCGTCCGGGCCCGGGGCCTTATTCCTGGGTAGGTCTTTAATTGCTTTGATGACCTCTTCTTGGGATATATCTTTATCTAACGTCTGCCTCTCTACTTCCGTTAGTGACGGGAGCGTGACCCCATCTATATATGTTTTTTGGAGGGAATCGTCTGGGTGATCCGACTAGTATAGTTGCCGATAAAAGTGCTCAAATATGGCCCCAATTTCCGTCGTTTGTGTTTTCCTAATCCCTTTCTCGTCCTGCAGTGCCTTTACTGTCCTATCCTGATTTTTTCCCCCTCAGCTGTCTGGCCAGGAGCTTGTCCGCTCTGTTGGCCTTTATGCAATACCAATGGTTCAATCTTATTAAATGTCTTTCTGCTTTTTTTGTACAAATGGAATCTAATTGGCTTTGTACGTGTCTCAGTGATCTTTGCAGCTTCATGGTTGGGTTTTTTATAATTTCTGCGGGGATTTTGCTAATGTTAGCCTCCAACTCCCTTTCCCATTGGAGGTTAAGCCTCTCCCTTTGGGCTTTTTCTGCGATTATATGACCCCTAGTAACCGCCTTCAGGGCTTCCCATTGTGTTTCTATCGGTATGTCTGGGAGGTTGTTATTATCAAGGTATTGGTTGATTTGTTCTCGAATGGTGTTTCCCATTACCGGGTCTCGGAGTATCTCTTCTGGGAGCCGCCATTTCCACAAGCCGGGGCTTCGTGGGGTAAGCATTATTTCCATCGAAAGGGGGGCATGGTCGGAAAGTGAAATGGCGCAAATTTCTACCCTCTGTGTTTTTCCCAGAATGCCTGGGGTGGCCCAAAGATAGTCTATCCTCGACATTGATTGGTGTACATGTGTGTAATAGGTGTAGCCTTGTTGATCAGTGTTAATGTGCCTCCAGGTATCTGCAAGTGCTAGAGTGAACATTTTCTGTTTCAGGGCTTTCGAGGGGGAGCATTGCCCATGCTGTCTGGGAGCCGATCTATCAAGATTGGGGTCCCACGCTATATTTAGGTCTCCTCCCAGCACTATTTCCCCTGTGGCGATTCGTTCTAATTTTCCCAAAGTGTCTTTAAGGAATCCCTCCTGCCCTGTATTAGGTGCCTATAGAGCGGCGAGCGTTGGGGAGCTCCCTTCAATTTTCGTGTTCACTAACAGGTATCTCCCCTGCTTGTCTGCCTCTGTTTGGAGGATCTGTACCTTTAAGGAGTCTTTGAAGGCTATTAAGACCCCTGCCTTTTTGTCTTGTGTGTTTGCCTGTAGTATCTGGTTATACCCTTTCAATCGGACCTTTATCTTGTCCTGTGTTTTAATATGTGTTTCTTGGAGCATGATAATGTCATATCTATCTTGTTTCAGGAAGTGCTCCACTTTTTTCCGTTTGACTGGAGAGTTAAGGCCTCGAATGTTATATGTTAGGATTTTAGTCCCCATCCCATTCTTGGATGTTGGTCCTTAAGTGTATGTCTCCGAGCCTTCCTAGAGTGAATCGCTGAGTCCTGGTGTTCCCGCCCACCCCTATGAGGCAACCCCCAACTTGCCCTGTACCCTCCCCCCCCACCCCCCCCCCAAAACTACCCTGAGATGGGCTCTGGTTCCTAAGGTCGCTCTGGCGTTGCGCCGTGCGCGCCATGCCCGACTGTTCTCAGGGATAACTTGCAGGGTGTTCTAAAACCCTTTTGATTCTAAGTGACGTTCCAAGTGCCCTCCTCCCCCCACCTTGTTCATGATTCTGGAAGACTCTTGTCCTGTTTCTCTAGCGTTGTCGAGCTGGATTACTCATTCTCTCCGGTGTGGATTTAATAGTCCCTTCTGATGCCTTTGTTGTGGTTACCTATCTGTTGGTGGGGGGACCTTTCCCTTTTCTTCCGGTATTTTTCCAGTAGGAATCGGCTCTATTCCGGGTCTGGTTATCTCTCGTCCTTCTTTGAGGTTCTTCCTCTTGTTCGTGTATGCCTAATATTTGTCTCCCCTCTTCGCAGGTAGTTATCCTCCTTTGTTTGTCGTCCCACGTGAAAAGGAGCCCAAAGGGGAATGTCCATTTATATCTTATTTGCCTTGACGTTAGGTATCTTACAACAGGGCCCATGTCTCTGCGCTTCTGTAGTGTGATCTGTGCCAGGTCCTGATACAGCTGGACCGCCTCCCCGTTCATACTAATATGGTCCATTGACCTGGCTTTCCTCAGGATTTGTTCTTTTTGGGGATAAGAGGAGGGGGCTACCAATACATCTCTAGGCCTTGCGCCCGGTTCGCCCGCTCTTTTTGGGCCCACCCGGTGTACTCTGTCTATGGATACTTCTTCTTCTTCCTTTGCGCCTAGGATCTCCTTAAAGACCTGTTGGACGGCGTTTTTCAGGTCTCTATCCTCTATTGACTCCGCCATATTTTTAATTCTTATGTTCGACCTTCGTGAACGATTTTCAAGGTCCTCGCACTGTATTTCAAGATTGTGAGTCCGTCTCGGCAATTGTTCCTGGACCTCTGCATATTGTTGCGTCTCTTCATCTAGATTTTGGGTGATTTTCTCCAGGGTGTCCGTCCTCTCCCCCAAACTCTTAATCTCCGATCCTAATTCTTGTAGTGCCTTCTTAATTTCATTTTTCATGGATTCAAATTGCGTCTCCGTTTTGGCCATGAACTGTGTTTGAAATTCCCCAAACCACATTTTCATGTCCTCTTTAGATGCCATTTTGGGGTCTGATGTTCCTGTGGTTGCTTTCAAGAGATGTCCTTCTTGAGTTTTTTTCCTTGTGGAGCTAGAGGGGGTAGTCTGTTCCGACCCCCACAGTTGTGGGAGGCTCTGATCCTGTTTCTTCTGGGGGTTTTGGAGGGTAGGTTGCGCTGTACTCCCCCTGGATTTTGACATATGTGCTGATGTTTATTTTCGAATTGTAGGCGCTTCGTTCAGTGTCCTGCTCTCTTCCACTAAGAAGCGTTCTGGGTCCGGGGAGGGTACGCGACTATCCCGGATTTCGGGTACAGGCCCCCCCGCTTTCCCTGGGATGCTGCCTCTGTAGTGTCGCTGATGGGATCTCCCCCTATTGTCTGCAGGGGTTAATCGTTGCCCCCCCCTCCTGCGGGTGCCGATGCCACTGAGTCTTCTCCCCCAGGGTTGCGTACCTGTTTATATGTGCGCGGGTGGGCGATCCCTCACGCCCCCCCGGCGATCCATTCTGGTCTTCCCTCGCCACCACCGCCGGATCCAGCATCGTCCCGCGATCCTCGCCAAGGCCGCCCTTCGATCCGTTGTCCTCCGACGGCGCTTGTTGGGGCGGCGGGGCTGCTTCTGCTTCTCTTCCCCTCGCGGTTCCTGTCCTCGCCGCTTCCCGATGTCCTTCCGAGGTCATGCGGGGGGGAGGCAGGTGGGGGGACGGGTCGTCCCACACCGCGCAGCTCCGGGGAGCCGCGGCTCCGTTCTCCGGGTCCCTTGGGCTCGCCCGACTGCGAGGGCGATTCTCTCCTCGGCGGTCGTCTCGGGCGCGCCAGGGAGCTTCACGGCTGTCCCGGCTGTCCACCGCCCGTATATCTCCGGCTCTAGGCGATGTTGAGAGTTTTCCGCTATTTTGACGGGCTCTTTGGCGGTGCGGCCCGGATGGGGGACGGAGCGACGCTCAGACACGTCCTCCTTCCATCGCCGCCATCTTGGAATCGAAATCGTGAGTTTTAAGTGTGTTGGTTGAACTTTTTTGCATATGTTAGACTGACGGTGTGCTTTATTATGTCACTCCACTCCTGATAATACCATAACTCAGACAACATAACCTGAACTCCATGATTGCTCAAGTGGGTGTGTTAAAACTGATGAATTGTACTTGATCTTTGTTAGATGCCAATTATGTTTAGCTTATGCAATAATGCTTTCCATATATATTATAGGGTTATAGGTGAAAGTATAACGTGCCTTTTTTTCGACACCAAAAGTGCCGGAAATCAAAAGTTTTGAATGATATATATTTTTTTTTTATGGGGCGGTTCCCTCCCCGCTCCCCCCGAAACCCCCTGTTTTCCTTTGTATAAAAACTTTTTTTTGCACACTAATCAAAAAAAAATATAAATAAATATAAAAGCATTAGAAACTTTTTTTTCTCGGTCCTTTTGGTTTCGAAAAAAATGGTATTCGATCCTTTTTTTCCGATCCTTTGACCGGACACCATATAATAGTATGCTATGTTATTATTGCTATCATTATAACAGGCATAATGATGCTCAAAGCTGGTAGAGAACAGAAGTGATAATAAATATATTGACTTGCTACCTTCAAGTGTTAGCTTCATAATTTTGAGTAATGCTTCATAATAAGGTCTCTTTGAGTCACAACGAACTACACAATATTTTCTGGCTGTATTTTTGTCAAGTATGACAAGGGGTGCAGAACTCTGGGAACTGTCAAAAGCGCTAGGCTGAACCCCTGAGGCGCCTCTCATCATAACTCAAGACTTGTGATTCTGTGCCCACCACACACAGCCGTACCTAGGGGTGGAGTGGGTGGCAATGATGCAACTTCTTAAAGATGATCAGAGCATTACTAATATTTAAATAACCTCATGTCCCAGTCATCGGAGGACCGGGCAGAACATTTTTTTTTCTCCAAAAAGCTTTTTTTATTTTAATTTAGTTTAGAGTGCGTACAGGAGATGTCGCACAATGAAATCAATATTCCCATCCATTGCGGAATGGCTCTATACGATTGGTATTTTGATACAGTGCAAAACATTGTGCTGTAATCTGCAGCTCAGCAGGATATAGCACCTGCGCAGCAACCTCAAGGACAGATGGATGCAGGTGGGGTACAACTACAGACATTGAGAATAATATTGGGATCCTGTCCATCCAAGAATTAATACATTCCCAAGTGGTATTCAGAAAAATTAGGACAATTGCAAGCTCCTTATCCACAAGTAACTCACCACAAGAGGCACAGGGCCCTAGCTATGTTTCTTCCATCTGGCTGCACACCGCCTCTAGTGAGCTGTGACAGCTGGATCTCAGTCTATAGCTGGCTTTATTTACAGCTGATGGGTACGCCATCCATCACATCACTAGCACTGATACTAGCTGACATCATGGGAACACAAGGTGCGGCCGCAGCCATGAATCTAGGCCTGTCTATAGCATCTAACAATTATCAAATGGTTGAGAGCATAATCCTACCTTTATTAAAAGGAGAGCCTGCAAGGTTAGAAGTCCATAGGAAATTGTCCCAATTAAATTAGCAAGAAAAAAGGGAGTAATTCGGAGACATAGTGACATCCACCTATCAGTCATTGGGCAGGGCTCACTTGGGAAGAAGACCAGCAGACACACTTAAAAAGGGTAACAAGGATCTTAAGCCAGAGAAGGACACACACAATTAAGGGAGATCCTCGAAAGGACGTGGCTCATTCCAGGCTGAAAAGGGCAATAAGCCACAGAGGCGGCAATTGTCACCCATAGAGGAAGAAAGATATCCAGAGCATGGGCATAAAAATTAGAAATCTGCAGGAGATGGGCAGAGCACGCAGTGGCAAGGTAACCACAGGGATAGATGGTCCTGGGGTAAGACCGGGGGCCAGTCCCATTTTAGACCTACTGACAACGATTTTAGAGACAGGAAACACATGAAAAGTCCCCAGAAGTACGGCATTGATGAGAGCCCATCTCCTTCCCAAGAGGCACGAACACCAGACCGTTCTAAGGCTGAGGGGAAGGAAGTGAAGGTTGAGAAAAAACACACAGCAGCACTACTGGTCTACTCCTCGCATCATCCCCAAAACTAAGCCCAGTTTTAAAACCGGATGGTACCTACCGTTTTATTGTAGATTTTAGAATTGTGAATGCACATTGTAAGAAAGAGGCTGTCCAGAACCAACATAGTTCTGGATTGCTAGCCAACTTACACAGATGCAAATGATCTAGGCAATGGGTATTTCACACAACCTTTAAGTGTAGAAAGCCTGAGATACACTGCATTCACCTTTAAGGGAACTCATTTCCAGTTCACTAGAATAATGCAGGGGTATAAAAATTCACCTTGCACATTCTCAAGCAGAGTGCTTACTTGCAGACATTCCTAATTGTTGGCAGAATGTAGATGATATTGACATCACCCATGAGAATCTCAGTGAAAACTTGCAGGAAGTAGACAGAGTCATAAACACGTTGGCTGCAAAAGGATACCTGATTAATTAAAAAAAAATCAAGAATAGCTCATCGTGAGGTTACCTTTCTGGGATTCACTCTTTCAGATGAGGGCAGAGGGTTATCAGCAGATTTTCTTGAGAAGTGTGCCAATATAAGACTGCCCACTACGCTTAGGCAGTTACAGGCCATTCTAGGGCTGTTAAATTTTGGCAGATCGTATGTTTCTAATTTTGCTGAGCTAGTGAAACCATTGTATGCTTTGATGAAACCAAATTTCAAGGCAGCGCACTGGCTGCCAGAACACACTTGTATTCTGCACCAGGAATATTCATTAATGACTCACACTGGTCCTTTGCAGGACAGGAATACAGATAAAGACTTGGAGATAAACCTTGTGGTGGTAGACAATGCTTTCACATACACAGTGCGCAATCTAGGGGTGACTAAACCAATTGCATATAAGTCACATGTATATTCCACACCTGAGTTAAAATGTACACCGGAGGAGAACATTCTGGCTTCATGTCAGATGATTATTCAGAAAGAGACCTTTGGCAGCAAATCGAACCATACACATAAACACACCTTTAGCTCAACTAGAAGCTACCACAAAAGCTAGCGGCCCAAATGCAAAGGCATTACACACTAGATGGATTCAATGGTCAGCATCTCAACATGCTCCAGATGTAAAGTACCATTATAAGGCAGAATTGCAAAGACTGAGTGGATTGAGTTGGACAATGGATACAGAGCCAGACATCTCACGGCCTGACATACCATTTTTTGATTTTTTTTTTCTAGGTGATTTTCTCAGATGGGTCAGCTATCCCAGCAGTGGGGACACAGTCTAAGTATGCTGCCGCTTGCGCAGCAGTCGTAGGATACTTCACACATGAATAAGAGTTTATACATACTGATATT
Organism: Ambystoma mexicanum; assembly: GCF_040938575.1. Classification (NCBI taxonomy): domain Eukaryota; kingdom Metazoa; phylum Chordata; class Amphibia; order Caudata; family Ambystomatidae; genus Ambystoma; species Ambystoma mexicanum. The sequence goes on from NC_090921.1 coordinate 392,500,394, forward strand.
GCAACCAAGCACCTGGGAGGCATGTCCACCCACACTGCTGAATTGCATGGGTTACTACTTGCATTGCGCCAAGCATATTTGGTGACGCCCACTCTTGTAGTCTCAGATTCAGATTACATTGTCGGGGCTTATAACACTGACTTGCATTGGTGGATACAAAATGACTTCAAAGACTTTAGGCATAAAACTATTGCTTCTAGGCAGCTCTGGATGCAGGTTTGGGATCTTAAACAGACTTGCCCTTTACTGTGGGTAATGCACACAAGACCATATACCAAAGGGCACATTCATAGCACTGGGAATGCATTGGCAGATTAATATGCCAAAGAGCACACAGTGTGAAAAAAAATAGCAGCCATAACTCGCTCAGCGACTGCAATGGATGACGAATTAAGAGGCTTGTTTAGGTATTGTACTTAGGCCAAAAGTTTTCCCCAGTAATTATATGTATGACATTGAAGATAATAGAGCAATAGTCACAATCCCTATGAAAAAAGGGGATCCTATTAAAAGATTAATACCAAATAGAGCAGACAGGGAAAAGCTGATTGCAGCCACACACACGCTGGACTTGCATCTACCCATTTTGGGGTGAGTGTAACTGCACAGCTGCTCCTTGATCGCTTCTGGTTGCCAGGGCTTCGACAGCAGGTGAACATATACATTGCAAACTGTGACGCATGTTTACAGACAACTGTGGACCACAGCAAAAAATCTAAGGAGGTTCCTTTGAGAAAGGCAGCATCGCCCATTGAGGTCCAATATATGGATCATATAGGCCCACTACCAGCAGTAAACAAGTATAAGCGCATTCTAGTAATAGTAGCCTCTTGCACAAAGTTCAACTGGGTGATTCCTCAAAAGAAAGCAGACTGCAAATCAGTCATATGGGCACTCCAAAGTGTAGTAGCCATGACAGTAACTCTTAAATGCTCCATTCTGATAATGATAGTCTTCACAAAGCAGGCTCTGAGAAAGGCACTAGAGGCTTGGCGATCAGAGAGGCACTTTCCTATACCCGTCTCATCCAGAGATGGAATGGGCTCATAGGAAGGGCAAACCACTCAATTATGTTGTGCTTGACTAAAATGCATTCTGTCATTGGGGGGGGTGAGGACTGGCTAGACCATGTACCATTAGTGATCAACCCCATTTGACCTCTTGTTTGGGAGAAAGGTGTATATGCCTGACCTGCATGGCATGTTCTTCCCAGCCCATACTCAGGAACAAGCAACTGCTGGCGACAACGCTGCTGAGGAATTCCCTCCTGGTGGAAGCTGATGAGGCCAGTCCTGGAAACAATTTCAAAGCAGGAGAGTGGGTCCTGGAAAAGATCCATGACAAGACTCCATTTGCCCCGTTTTACAGACCAGCAGTGCAACTAATCAGAGTGAAAGGGTCCAGAACTGCCATCCATCCCGCAATACCATGTAAGGGAGGTACTAGGCAAGTCTGTGGACCACCTAAAACCTGTGCCAGATGGTTTCCGCGATGTTTCCACGGAACCTCCCTCTTCCAAGTTAGGAGCCCACGGAAGATGAAGAAATGGAGATCCGGCAAATGATGATGATAGGTGTGCAAGATGGGGAAGAATATGCCAATCTTGAAAACAACGTCCACAATTCAGGAAAGTACTGCAAGTCTGCCCATTTGGAAAGAGAAAGCCTTCCAAGTTGCTAAAGTGATGAAAGAATTCTTTTGGACAGGCTTCCTAAAACGGTGTTATAAATTACTGGTAGTGTATTTCCTCCTACTGTGGTTCAGCCTCATTTTATTCTTCATCTCACTGACTTCTGGGCATTTTCTGAGCAAAAATTCCCCTTCCGCCTGTAAGCAAAGAAGTTATTCTAAAGCCTTTAAGTTCTTCACACATGTTGGAGAAAAGAGAGCTCCCAGAGCCAGGAACTCCCATCTCAATACAGAGGTTTCCTCTAACATGGGTCACGTGTGAATGCCATCATTCAAGACCTATAATGGCCCAGCAACACAGCTACAAGTCCACACCGTTCTGTGAACATACAGAGAACTGTTAAGAACTAGGCTTCAGACATTTGCACAAAATGCATTATTTGATGTGTTTTGATGGTGTGGAGGACCTCCATGAAATGGGGCCCCATGTGTTTTATGTGCAATATTACAATGCCTTTTTACTTGACAAACGGAGTTCGGAGACGAGTTCAGTCTTCCGCAGAACTCTGTGTTTGGACCCCTGTGAGGAGCTGCTGCTACTGTGCCTTTAACTCCCTGGACCAGCCTACAAAAACTACGTGCAAGCGCGGCGCGGAGTTCGAAGATGAGTTCAGTCTCCCGCAGTCCGCCGCACGTCCGCCAGCGCCGACTGCACGCCTGTCCGCCAGGGCGCCTCCGCTAACAGCCTGAGTTGCTGTTGCTAAGCTGCGCAAAATGGTGACTGTGACTACGAAGGAGGGCCCGCAGACTCGGCATAAATCATTGCTATCCCGAAGGAAGCTGCCTCAGAGACTATCTAAGGAGGTAAGCCTGGTCGACTTGTCTGTTCCAAATGACTCAGTTGTTTTTATTGACAAAACAGACAGTACGGGTGACTTGGAGGCTGCTTGTTGTCTGTTGAGAGGCATAGTGCCTTCGCTAGCCTCCTTGTCCCAGACAGCCTTGGGTCCCCCTTTCATGAGGGATATACACACTGGAAAGGATTGCAGTTTAATTCACCAATATGTTTGTTCAGGAAGCTCTGAAAGTCGCCCAGTTGGCCCAGCTGACCTGGATACTGTATTTTCACCTTTGGTGTACATTGATGCCAGTGAGGTTGCCTTAATTTCCCCCTTTGAATTAAATGATTCCGACCTCTTGGCAATCAACATTCCAAACGTCCTATCCCAGACAAAAGTGCTGTTGCTTCCCCCTCCCCCCCCGGTTGAAAACCGATGCCTTGGAGTGCAGCCTGCATCTTCTTCTCCAATGCCTTCTAATGCAAAAAAAAACATGATGGTGCCACTATCAGCGGATGGCACAAAGAAGGCTGGCAGTCTTAAATCGCTTCACGAAACAAAATCTGGGGGGTGGAAGGGTACCGATTCTTTGCCGACTCTAAGTGCTGTTGAAAAGTCCTCAGCTGAAGAAAAAGACTCAAGCCTCATGGCTCTACCTGAAACAGATGCAACAAATGCCTTATATACCCTGCCGCCCCAAAAGTTGCAGGATACTTCCAAAAGTATGACATCGATTGATACTGCCTCTACCGAACTGTCAGGGCGGGAAGCGAGGTTGGCTGCAAGGTTAAAGGCCGACTTTTTGGCAACCTATGAACGTCTAAATGACAGTTTTCGGCACAATCAAACTGCACACCCAAACAGAAAGGAAGTTGCAGATCTCAACTTATTAGGGAACTTACCTTGTAATTTATCAAATAGATCTGAGGGATCGATGTCAGTCTTGAACAACTCCATACATCAAAGATCTTATGGAAATTTTGAGTCTTCAGGCACCAAGGACGTAGAGACGAGGGCCGTAATGAGTAACTCGAAGTTGTCCGGCTTGCCAAAGGTAAAAGTGCCCCCACCCGAGTGAAACAGGTGGCTGTAGATGAAGAAAGACTTGAACATCCTTCTAAAAGCTCCCTATCCACGGCAGCCGGAATTCAAATACATAATAATGTCTTGGCTGCAACATCGATTGCCTTACTGCCATTTATGAAACTGTATGACTCTCTGCATGACGCCGTGCGTGACCAGACGTCTCTTTTGACTGCTGTAAACGCAAAGATCTCAACGCTTGAATCATTTTCGCAAGCTATCGTTCAGACTCAATAGCGAAGCTGTGACATCCCAAAAATGGTAAAGCAGATTATGCGATCTTGCTCGGCAGGCAAATGGAGATAAATCGTCCCTAACTGACGCAGTAATTGAGTGCACAAAATGGATGCGTCATAATATTCCAACAAAAATACGAACGGGAAGCGGAGGGTTTGATGACCTGCCCAGGAAAATACCAGGGCCAGAAGTAGCAACTGGAAAGCCTGGCCCTGTCCCAAAATCCTCCCTTGTGCCTACAGGATCGAGTGGCCGTAGTACGGTCCTAGTGTGTCCAGTTGATGGGCAAACGGAAACCGTAAAGAATGTCCTTGTAGTACAGGACAAGGGCACAAAGACAATTGAAGCAAATAAGAGCCGAATCCCTTGTGATCAGAACACCTCCTTGCTCCAGCAGGAAGCACCCGACCATACCAGCAATGGCACTGAGCCGGCAGCAACGCCGGAGACGGAGCAAACACTTGGGGGTCGGCCACTAGTGCAAGGGGAGGCGAAAGTTGTCTCAGGCAACCTAACAGAGATACTTTCGTTTGGGATATTCAACAAGCCCACAACGACTGAGAAAGTGAGTGAACACCAACCCCTGAAAAAAAAGAGTGGTAAAAAAAAAAATCTGCGACATGGTTGAACCAGAGGCAAGTAGCCAAACGTGCTCGGATAACGGGCAGCAAAAAATTCATACGGAATCTTTCAACGCCATTTCATCCGTCCATGTTTCCCCATTCTGTAAAGTCAACGGAGGCTCCAAGTAATTCCAAACACAAAGCTGAAACATTGACGGTACCTCATTACTGCCTAAAGAGAGCAAGGGCAAGTTCAGAGTGTGACGACGACGAAACATCTGAGTCATCCATCAACTTATGTGAATTCTCAACATACTCAATTGATGATGAAGAGACTAATGCAGTTGCTGTTTCCACGGAGGAAGTTCTATCAGGTGTCTTGGGAAAGGCCAATGACTCTCCGCCTCGGTTGGATGTTCCAAGAGTGATTCCATCACAAGTAAGCGATACAGCAATCAAAAAAACCAAAAACAAATTAAAGATGCTACTACCTCTGCCCACAGATAAGGAAAAGAATGACCTGATTAGTAAAGTGCCAGTTTATTCTGCTCAGTGAAATGCCATATGTGGCAAATTAAATCCGAAATTAACAAGAGCGCAAGCCAAAAAACAGGACAGAGGTATCAAAATGAAGACCATAAAATCAAATGCCTCAACTGACAAACGTCCATGGAAAATACAAATCAAAAATGCTTTGCCAGAGCAAAAAGAGGTAAATCTGAACCGACGGAACGTATTAAAACTTTTACAGTGCATCCCAACACTGCGTGCTACCAAATCAGATGACATAGCGGTAGTCGAGTACATGTCCGAGGACCACCTGGATTGGGTTAACTTTTATCTTAAATCCAGAACGCTAAGGTTAGCTGTAAAGGATGCTGCTGACGACTTTTTGTTCTTCGGTTTTGAAGTACTGAGTGCTGATGACCACAATGGAGAATGTACATCTTCCCCGTTTGCAGAACAAACGGAGAATGAAAAACGGAGAGAAGATCTGTGGGTTCAGATGAGGATAAAGCGCTCTCCATTCCTAAAGGCTGACAGTCAGCCTGGTCAATAGCTCAGCGTAGATCGCTCGGATGGCAATAATCAGTTATTATCATGGAACACCCGAGGCTTTTCCCACCTTTTTTGATGGAAAATGGAAACTAGCGGGCCAAATTTCTATAACATGCTTACAAGAAACTTGGCTGCGTGAATGTCCGGTGTGCGATGGCTATACAGTTCTTATTAACCCGGTTGGAAAGAATGTATTCGGCCGCCCCTTCTCTGGTTTGATAACAATGATAAAAAACAGCAATGAATGGATGATCCTATCGACCAAGAATCCAAACATGTTTGTACAAGTAACCACAATTCAAAACTCTAGGACCACAAAGCCTTGTTACCATGTGATACTGATAGTCAACATTTATTGGAACCCTGCAATGATTTCACAATCAACATTCATTGCAGTGGTTTTGTCTGCAGTTGACGAATGCTTACTATCATACAATGATCCTATAATTTTAATATGTGGGGACTTCAACTATGCCTGGGTGAACAGGCCAGCGAAAAAAAGCATAACATCCGGCTTAAGGAGCAATGTTGAGATACAGGACCGTGGTGTACGTTGGGCCAAGGAGATGGCCCTTAGAGATCACTCAATGCTGAATGCTTGTACACATGGAGATATCCCCCCAGGTTTTACCTGGAAGCGAGGCGATTCCATGAAGACACTCGACTACATCTGGATATCCAGGAACTTCTTACCTCAAGTAACTGCCCTCAAAGTTACAAAAACAGAAAAAGAGCAACCACGATGCCCTGATCTTGAACTGGCTGAAAACTCCAAAAAAAGCTTTGCCAAAATACTCGGAGAGGATCACCATAAACAACGGAGCAAACAGATTACGCATGAATGCACCTCAATTGGCTATGTTGAAAACAAGCTTCGACAATGCAAACTCAAATACCTCGAGGATAAACTATACACTGTTATTACATCAATTCATTGTAAGGAGCAAAACCAAAATGGGGAACAATGTTGAAGCAAAACATATTTTTAATCCAATAATAAGACGAGAAAAGCAAAAACTTCAGGACGATATAAGGCTCCTAAAAAAAGATATCTACCGTAGTGACAGCAAGCAAATCCAAAAACGAAGACAGCGCTACCGAAATTGGATGAAATCCTTTAATTTGAGTCGGGTACAGGACCAAGCCGAACATATGCTTAAACTAATTCTGCAAAAAGACAGCAGACATATATGGGAGATCATCAATACTAGTAGCGTCAAACACACTTACTCAATGTCAAATGGAGTAAATGGGGCAAGTTGGGCGGAGCATTTTACGAATATATTTGACGACTTCAACTGCATTGAGGTCTCTCCTTTATCTCTAACTGATGGAAGATGGAATGTGGCAGACGCAGCTGAAGACATTGAACGAGCGATTCAGAAGTTAAAGTCCTCAAGGGCAGCCGGCCCCGATGGTATATCAAATGTCATGTTGAAAACTCACAGCTCGGAATGGGCCAAACTGATGAGTATCCTTTTTGAAAGAATTGCACTGGAAAGAAAACTGCCTGAATCCTGGTCTAAGGCAGTAGTCGTACCGATATTTAAAAAGGGTCATCGGGATGATCCCAACAACTATCGCCCGATTGCGCTTTTGGATACTATCGGAAAGGTATTTGGTTCGTTTCTCCAGAAGCGACTTGCACGTTGGGCCGAAGAGGTCTCAGCGATTGACCAACGACAAACCGGTTTTACAAAAGGGGTGGGGGTTGAGCTTAACCTAGTCCTTCTGAACTGCCTAAAACTGGATACCCTGAGGCGGAAAAGAAAACTGTACATCGCATTTATTGACCTGAGTCAGGCATTCGACAGTATCAACCGTAATCTCCTGTGGAAGAAACTTCACGGTTGGAAGTGTCCAAGCGAGTTGCTGATTGCATTACACTCTAAGACATCCATCAGAGTTCGGCTAAATGAGCAAGGCGAATTATCTGACGAGATTCCTACAAAACGAGGAGTGAAGCAAGGTTGCCCCTTGGCAGCCCAATTATTCAAGCTTTTCATTTCCGACCTGCCACTATCATTAAACAATCTAAGGGTCTTCCCCCCGTTAGTAAATGGGCAAAAGATAAGCTGGGCTATCTATGCCAATGATATCTTTCTTATGGACTCCACACCAATTGGATTACAGCGACTGTTGAATGCACTACAACATTACTGTATGCAAAATGACCTACAAATCAATATCAAAAAGTCAAAAATTGTCGTGGTTGGTCAAAGCAAACTAAAGAGATCAAGCAAATTTGCCTGGAAGATAAACGAACTTCTCGAGACAACAGAGAGTATCAGATACTTAGGTGTTATGTTTAATACCTCAATACGAGAGTGGGACTGGTCACAAGACTTGGTGGCCCGTATGAAAATGTTTGCACTGCGAGGGGCAAAACTGCATGCAGCATATGGAAAATGTACCTTGAAGCCAGTCCTGACATTCTACCTGCAAAAAGTAGTTCCTGCGATAACCTTTGGATGCAAAACTAGCTGGAACATCCCACAAGATCTGTGGGACAAGCTTGAAGGGAAATTCTGGCGCAAAGTCTTGAGATTACCAAATAGCTCTCCAATGGCAGCGGTGCGCTACAAGTTATGTATTGAGTCCCTCTACGGATCTGTTCTGTGGAAATCAATTTCCATCTTAAGGAAAATGCAGCTGGAGACAGTTGTAAAACCATACGAAATCTTACAATCTGCACCAGAGCACCCATCTGCCATTTTATTGAAGGAGTGGGAGAAAAAACTACGTCTCTTATTAGACAATGCCGACGTCTCTTTTGAGACAGTACTATTACGACCTTAAGTTGCAAAAAAGAAAATCTGACTACAAAATTGGATAAGAAATGAAGAACGCCGAAACAAACTGGCATCCTCTTTGGACCTTGGAAGCGCTTTAAACAAACTGGACGCAATCCCCAAATACTTGGAGAAATTTCCATCATGCTATCATCGGAACATGTTCCTGCGACTCCGACTCAACCTATATAAAACAAGGGAAATACAGCTGCTGAGGCGCGATCCGCTTGTACAGATGGATCGGTGTCGGTTTTGCAAGCATGGGTCACAATCTGTGAAGCATCTAATTCTGGATTGCGAAGCAATCTCAGCACAGCGTAGTCTACATCTAGCACGCTTCGGAAACATGGACGCATGGTGGTGTTACCTAATTGCAGGATCCAACACTCAGTTGACTTGTGCAATAATAAACTTTATGGACGCCCTGAAGTTAAACAACATGGAGTGACATTTTTTGAAATCATTTAATGAAGGAAGGATTTTGGAATTGTAATTGGAAATGTAACAAAGTTTTTCTTTTTTTTGAATTAAACTAATGTTACAATAAAAAAATAAAAAAATAAAAAAAAACTTGTCAAACGTGAGCCAATTCTGTGGCCTAAATACACATTCTGGGAACACTATGCAGTGCCTTTCCAAACCGATGGTCCTGAATTCAAAGCACAGTTCCCATATATTTCACTGAGACCATATCAGCAGGCGATTACATATTTGAAAATCAGTACAAATTCCCTCCTGAGCCACATTATGAACAACATATGTATGTTGCAGATTCAGTCCTCTTTGACAGAGAATACTTTGCAAACATGACTGAACAAACATGGCAGGGAACTGTCCCTCTATAGGCTACATGGGGTCACACGTTGGATATGGCTTGTAGGTTCCCACATTTAATGTGTTTCTTAAATTATACGCAGTTCCAGACCACTTGCAGCAATAGGAACATGAGTTTCTAACCTGAATGGGAGAAAACAGAAGGTGAATTCTGGAGTGCGTCCTATAGAGAAGCAAAAGAACGCAATGGCACCAAGCATATTACTTATGCATAAGGGGGACCTGTGTTATGGGCGGTTCAAGCAAATTAATGCAATAAAAGAAAAGCAGGACTCAGTATGGGCCCATATAGGGCTTGGAACTCCCACAACACCTCCCTGACACAAGCTATATCAATAGGTAAGCTGTGCCAAGGAATGTTTTCACAATATCACCTAAGTGAGGTGATACAATCTCTAGATAACCTCATAAAAGAAGAGAATTGGACAGCTATCATGCAGCCAGCTGCTAGTCTTAGGTGCACCCAAAGTAGGCGTGTCAGTAGAGCAGCTACCTGCACCACCTCAGACCCTGGTGTACTTTGTGAGGTGGGACAAGCATCCATAACAGGAAAAACTTATACTTGGTCACAAGCAATAATGCAAATTCTGCAAACTGAAAGTGAGGCAGTGCAGTGAGGATTTCATGTTTCAGAAGCTAATCATGAAGCGCTACAACAAGGCTTCTATGCGCTAAGAGATGTTATAACAGATGTGGGTTTGATTCAAAATGACTTATCTATCGTTAGAAACGACCAAGAGGCCTCAGTGAGTCTTTCTGTAGAACTGGTATTCTGGACACTCTCAGCAGAGGAGTCCCAGATTGAAATACGATTTCATGGCATGAACAAATGCAGGCACTTAACTTGTCCAAAGTAGCAACACGCCAGGCAATGTCCGGCTCCACTTTCTTATTGCTTAGTGTGTTAGCAAAGAGTGTAGCTGCAGCATCTGCTTGGGCGTCACGCTCCACAAATTGGAGTGCACAGGGTACTAGACATTCCCATTCAAACAGCACCCTCTATTATATGTCACGAATTGCACTCTTGGGGTAATGTACATTGGGTGAATGATACGTGGATTAGAGAAGATTGTGGTACCATATTCACATACATGTGTGTCATCAGCTAGGCCTGACACTGTACTCATTACGTGATTGCAAAGGTTCTACTAGAATAATGTGTGAACATGCTGAGCCAGTGAATTCCTGTGACAGTAACTCGAAATGCACACTGCAAATTGCACCAATTGACTCATTCTAATGTAAAGCACATAGATTGCAAACTGGTTCATATTTGGTGCATTTCAACCAATCTTGCTGTCATGTGCCAATAGGAATACCAACTCTGATCACCGTAGACACACAAGTTAAATGCTGTGGGTTCATTCTGAATCCACCTAGCTCATTTCAATTGCAATCATTAGTCTGGCCTGGCGGCAATTTACAAAAACGTGAGTACCCGAAATTGAGTTTATACATAGCAAAGCTGTTGAAAATGTAGTTAGAAGTGCGAAGTACTGAAAATACATATCTGCAAGCACATTCCACTGTGCTCAAACAGATTGCATCTCTGCTAGGCTACAAACACACAAGACAGGAAGCCTTGCACACTCTGATTGATAGCTCACAGTTTAATGGTGCCAATACTGGCTTGTCTGCAATCACTAAAGTAGCTTTGAATCTCCTACATAAAGGGCTGATTGCCTTGGACACAGTCATTTGAACATTGACTTCAAGTGCTTGGTACAGTTGCCTGGTGATGATACCTGGACTTTTTCTCATATTTTGCTTAGACACTAAAAATGATGACAAGCCACAGAATTACCGTCCTGAAAACATCCAGTCTCCGGTACAGAACAGAGCTGTGCAGACGTATGGGATATGAGTAGTGTTCACTGTTTCAAAAGCATTTTATTTTGTCATTAACCATGAAGAAATCTACTGTATCAGCTAGCGCTAAGTGCCAAGTCTGTTCCCAAGAATCATTGCTTGCAAAGAACGTGGGAGTTGCAGCGTCGTCTTCTAGACTGCCACTGTGGCGCAATAGAATCTCCAGGACATTGGCTGTGCATAGTCATTTGTGGGTTTCAGAGGTGCTTCCGACAAGTATTCTATTGTGAGTTCATTGATAGCCCCTCTGACACCGCGCCTGATAATGGGGTCATGCCAGAGCAAGAGAAATTGCACAGAAGACGAAAGCGATTATTGCCGAATGCATCCAGCACTCCCAATGGCATTATCAAGGAAGCACCTGGTCCCTCGGCATCACACCCAGACCCAAGTAAGCCACAGAATGATCAATGCATGCTCTCAAACCCAGACCACAAGGCAACTGGGGAAGCAAATGATGCAAATGACTGATTCCTCTGGTTCCAAGAATACATGTCAGAAGGGAAAAATGGCCAATACAGTGCGCAGCGATGACATGAGCATTCTGCTCTCTTCTCCGCAATGCTTCTTAGCCTACCTCAGAAAGAGACTAGCTTTTAATTCAATGTTCACAACACCTGACATTCTACACAGGTCATCTAAGCAAGCCGCTCAGTCAGACAGCACTGAACAGAAGAATTGTCACATTCTACCTCAAGATGCAAGTATGAATGCAAAGCAAACATATGAAATGGATGACCTCCCCGTGCTGATCGCTGTGAGTGACAAAGACACTCACATACTGGTTTATTTCCAAGGACACCGATTTAGACTATTAACTGTTTATGCATGTGACGATGTGCTCAAGATCACAAGCTCGACAGCTCATTGGATCTATAGACCAGGACGCAAGCTATGTTGTGTGCTAATTACTAATGGATTCTCAAAAGATCCTGTAGCGTATTTTGAAGCCATCGCTAGTAATGATTTAGCAATCAACCTAAATACCTCCTTGTGAATGCATGCATTATTAGCTAGGTCGAGTGACAATATAATGGACTCATGCTGAATACCTCAATGTTAGATATATGTATTCATTCATGCTAATGTTAGCAAGTAGTGCTAACCCTTTCTAGATTTGATGCAGCTGTTGATGTTTTATTTTCGTGTATAGCACACATTACAGGCTCCTAGGCGCTTTGCAAACATATCAAGCAGCTTAGTTTACTTCATGCATGCAACAGCATTGTGCTGAAATTCGTTGTATACATGTTTCCTTGTGCCACCAATATAGGCAATCTCTATGTAATTATAGCTCCCAGTAAGCGTATTCATGACTTCACAGAGCTACAGTACTTTGAACTATGTCAAATTGCCTTGAGGGGGCTATGTCATGATTTGCAAATGTTACGAGCGAGCTAAAACAGCTGTGCCACAGAATACAAAGTACACGATTGCACAGGGGCTAGTGTCAGAAGACAAAGTTAGACATTTACTATAGACAGTATATTGTCATTGATGAATAACGCTTGTGGGTTCAGCAAAAAACAAGCGCATAGCTTGTTCCGTGGCTTTAGCAAATGCGATTAACAAGACATGATAGATTCCTCTTCCTAACCACAGAATAGCAGCCTCTTGTCTTCAACGGTTCAATGCCTTGAAAATACACGTGGTGCTGACACCATCATAGTAATAAGCTATGGATGTCCGTTGGCAAATGGCACGCATTCACATACAATGCGAGCTTGGCGTTCAAAGAACAAAAGCAGACACTAACTGTAGACTCAAACACGTCCCGTTAGGGTCAGCTAAAGGCGATTTCCCCCTGTTCCAACAGAAAAAAAAAACAACCACAAGTGACCGCTTCCTGTTGTAGAGGAACTCATAGCAAAGCAAAGAGATGCTTCTGCACTGATAATCACCTTTGAACAGGAAGCATGATATGCGGTTAAAGTGTCCAAAGCAATTGTTGCACATAAACCCCTTGAAAAAATGCATCCAATATAATGGTATTTGAAATAGTCGAGAAAAGAACACTGCGCCTTGCATGGTCGTCAAGCGGAAGCCCATGCATTCTAATGGAAATAATCAAGAAGCAAAGACAGTGCCCATCAATTGAATTTTCATGTAGGTAAATCATGTGTGCAATGTAAAGCTAAGCTCAAGAGCAGGTCCAGACTGTAGACTTTCTGTCCAGGCCAAGGAAATGATGCGCATAGTAGATGTAGACTAAGTCACGCGTGTTAATATAAAAAGCACAACAGACTAAGGCTGACTAATGCTGAAAAAAGGATTCCGCAGCAGGCAGCCGAGAGCAGACCACAAGATTGTGGGGGGCTGGGAAGAGTATTCGATAGCAGGTCCGAGCAGCAGGCCCCAGTGGTCACTTTGCATGCAGAACAGCAAGGCCTGGAAATCATGAGTTTCAAGTGTGTTGGTTGAACATTTTTGCATATGTTAGACTGACGGTGTGCTTTATGTCGCTCCACTCCTGATCATACCATACCATAGCATAGCTCAGACAACATAACATGAACCCCATGATTGCTCAAGCGGGTGTGTTAAAACTGATAAATTGTACTTAATCTTTGTTAGATGCCAATTATGTTTAGCTTATGCAATAACGCTTTCCATATATATTATAGTATGCTATGTTATTATTGCTATCATTATAGCCGGCATAATGATGATTAAAGCTGGTAGAGAACAGAAGTGATAATAAATTTATTGCCTTGCTACCTTCAAGTGTCAGCTTCATATTTTTGAGTAATGCTTCATAATAAGGTCTCTTTGAGTCGCAACAAACTACACAATATTTTCTGCCTGTATTTTTGTCAAGTATGAAAAGGGGTGCAGAACTCGGAACTGTCAAAAGCGCTAGGCTGAACCCCTGAGGCGCCTCATCATAACTCAAAACTTGTGATTTTGTTCCCACCCCACACAGCCCTACCTAGGGGTTGAGGGGGGCGGGCAGGGAATCACGCTCTAAGGGGCAATCAGGTCAGTTTCTTGTGTTGCGTATATGTTCTTTGGTAGGTTGTTCCAAGTTTTCAGTGCCTGGTGGGAGAAAGAAGAAACTCCTACTTTTATTGTAGGGTTTCAGTCCAAGGCGGATGTTGCTTGATCTGAGCTTTCCTGTTGGTTGATGTAGGTGTAATTTGTCTCTCAGGAACTCAGCGCCTTGGTTGTGTATTGCTCTGTGCACGATGCACATTGTTTTGAATTTTATTTGTTGTTTTATTGGTTGCCAATGTAGTGTTTTTAGTGCAGATGTGATGTGTTCTCTTCAGGGTAGTTTGAGAAGCAATCTGGCTGCCGCAGTTTGTATGCGCTGTAGTTTTTTTTAGAAGTTGTTCAGGCATACCGCAGCCGTTTGTAGGAGGCCCAGGGAGGCCTGCATGAGATGCCCCCACCATCCATTTGGGGCGAGGGGAGAGAGGGCCCTCAAATTGTGGGACAGGCCCCCCAGTGGGTGGGGCAGTAAGGGTTGGGCACCCTAGGGCCAGATTGGCACACCAATGTGCCCCTCTGCGCCAAGGCAAGTTTTATAAACAAAGACAAAAATGGATAATGGTGGAATGCATTTTAGGGGGGTTTTGGGGCACCCCAAAGGGACAGGGAATTTTCCAATGGACAGGGTGGTGACCCCGTCTCCCCCACCCGCAATGGAGTGGGTGACATGTCATGCAGCCCTCCCTGGGGCCAGATATCTCCTCCTAGGAACGGACGCCTGAGCCCAGGAAGGAGTGCAGGAAAGCCCCCCAGATTACATTTTGCTGGTGTGACCGTAGGTAACGCATGTATTTTGTTTTGTTTACAGCTTTTTCTACGTGAGCAGCTGCAAAGTTATGCGAGTACTGTTTTTTATTATTCTATGGTAAGGGCCCACTGATAGTGGGGTGGGTGAGACTGGAGCCGGATTGTTGGTGGTGTGGGTGGGAATGGGCCGTCTGGGCAGATATGTTGGTGGGCTGGGACACAATTGCAGGGGCAGTGCACAAATTGCCCCCAGAACATTGGTGTTTCCCTGGGAGAAGATCCCTCCCATGTGGGTTGTCAGTCTCCAAGCCCAGGCTCCACCTCTGGCTGTGCTACGTTACAGATGTCACCTCCGGGGAGGAATGGGGATCCTGCTGGGGCGCCCTGGAGCTGCTGCTGTGCCTAGGGGATGGTATACCCCCATGGTACATGGATGTCCAAGGCCAGGCACATCACCTCCAACTCCCTGGAGTTGTGGCTGGGCTGCATTACCCTTCGGGGAGGTATTGGCACACTGCCGAGACTCCTTGGTGGGGAGAAGCTGTAACGCAGGGCTTTTGCGTGAGCGCAAATCATACCTCTGCGGATTCCCACAGGTGTCCTCTTTTCGGAAATGCATAGGGTTCCCTGTTTTCCTTGGTGGCTTGGACACCCGAGGCCCATATCTGTATGGTGTGCCCGTCTGCAGTGTGTGTGAAATTCAGGTGTGAAAACAGACTTGGGGTTACTTGTGTTTTAGGCTTTCTCCTTGGCGCCCAGGTAGGTGCACCCACACATGTGAGGTACCGTTTTCATCGGGACACCTGTGGGAACGCGGGAAGGTATAACATTTGTTGTTTATGTGGTTTTCATAACGTTTTGACCCATTTGCTGGTGCCCTTTGTCACACCCTTTCATTTCCCAAATGTGACCTACATTTAGTCTCTGCTGTAGGCACCATACACTTTTGTAACGTGCACAAGTCACCTACCCTTGAAAAGGTCTGCCTGTGCTCTTTCAAAAAATGTATGCTTGCCGTTCCTCACCACATTGGTTTTCCCGATTTACACATGCTAAATGCGTCTGTTCAGGCCGTGAGCATAAAACTCCTGTGTACTATGGCTCAGTGTTTGGCTTGTAGTAATGCTTGTTTTGTAAAACACTACAAAAAATGTGTGCTTTCCTAACTGCAAGAGTCGGGGGAATGTAGCACAGCATTGCTTTTCTCAAAATTCACATATACCTTTTTTTCCAGTCATTTTCCCGCTTTTCCCCCAATCTATGGCATTTTCCCCTACCTAGTTGTTGCCTGACCTACGCAAATCACCTCTTCCTAAACTTGGAATTTTGTCTACCTTTCAGAGATATATGCCTTTCTGTTCTCCAATTCGGCTTTCCTACCCTTTTCTTCCATTCCGTCCATGCATGTCCAATTGGCAAAAATTGCCAAAATCGCCTACCTCTCACAAAACAGTTGATAACCACATTAAAATAATTTCTTTTCGTTTCAACTCAACCTGTTCTTGAAAGCCAGGAATTTGGGGAATTCAGCACAGCAAACCATTTGTTCCTACCTCTTACAAGGAAAAAACCACAGGCTTGTTTGTACATCATTTTATTGACATTTTTTGAAAACCCCAAAATGTTTGCCCTTTTTGCTTATTTTCTCTCACCCCCCCAACAGCAACCTAGGATTCCTGGGTGGCGTTACGACCGCCTATATGTGGGGGGAAAAAAGGAGCCAAATTAGGCCAAGATATCTCATATAACAATAAAGTTACACGGCACTGAATGGCCACATACCGAAATCACCCAAAAAGGCCCTGGGGGGGTCAGGGGGGGGGGGTGTTGGGGAATACCCATGGCACTTAAAGGGTTAAAGAAAAAATTTTAATTTTCAAGATCTCAACTCTCAAAATTTAACATTCAGACAGTCCTAAATGGTTCATCAGGAGGATTTTGCCAATAATTAATAGGTATTGCACCCTTAAAACGGGTTAGTCCTTAAATAAGAATTCCCTTAATTGAACAAATTGGTTTAAGGCTATGGGTCCGCCTAGTCACTCCAGGATGCTTCCTGTTGGAAATGAAAAAAACTAAAATTATTTAAACAAAAAAACTAAACTATTTAAACAGTTGGCGCAAAGACCGCTTATCCCCACTTTTCATATGCTCTACTCTGGGCATGACGAGAGCGATTATGGTGATTGTTTTGTTGGAGAATTACAGGAACGGAAGGATCCTTTTTGCCGCTCACAGGAGAGAGAAGCATTTCCTGAGTAGAGAGTTTACTTGTGGTTCTAGATTAAGATGGTTGTCCATCAGGACCCCCAGGTTGTTTACAATTGACGATGGTGCTGGGGTTGTACCGAGTTCCCCTGGCCATGGGATGTAGTGGTTGTCTTCTCTATTCTTTGTGACGATCATTATTTCTGTTTTGCCTGGGTTGATTTTGAGGTAGTTCAAGTTCATCCAGTTGAATACATCACGAAGGCAGTCCTCTAATGTTGAGTTTTCTTCTTGAGTGTCTTATATTTTGAAAATTATTCCTGTGTCGTTGGCGTAGTTGTAGCAGGTGAGGCCGTGTCTTTTGATGATTTTGATTAGTAGAGATGGGTAGATGTTGAATAATAGTGGGGAGAAGGATGATCCTTGTGGTACTCTGCATGTGCAGTCTCTTGGGTTGGATTTGAAACGTTTCATCCATATGGTTTCCGTTCTGTTTAGTAGGAAGGATTTGATCCACAGTAGGGCGGTATCTGTTATTCCCAGGCCTTCTAATCTCGTTATGAGGATGTCGTGGTTAACTGTGTCGAATGCTGAGGATAGGTCTAGAAGTATCAAGGAAGTACTGTTGTCCGAGTCTGCGTTTTGTTTTTAGGTCATTCCATATTGACAGGAGAGCTGATTCCGTTCCTCTCATTGGTCTGAAACCAACTTGTGCCTCGTGTAGTAGGAAGTGCTCTTCTATGAATTCTTTTGTTGTTTTGTATTTGTTAGTTTCGAGCAGTTTGGCTGTGTAAGGGTTATTAGCGATGGGTGTGTACTTGCAGAGGTCCTCTACGGTTCCTGCTATATTTCTGAGTAGTGGCCTCATGTACGCTGATTTGAAGGAATGTGGCACGTTCCCTGTTGCGATTGAAAGGTTGAGGACATTCCTGTGATATTCCATGGGAGTTCCTTGTTTAAGAATTGATTTGTAAATGTCTGGGAGCCAGGGGTCCTCAGGAGAACCTGAGTTGTTGCTTTGATTTACCAGTTTGACGAAAGTCTCCACTGATATTTCGGGGACGCTTCGTAGTTTGTTCGGATGTTCCTCTTGAGGATAGGTGAGGTCAATAGTATGATCGAGTGGTCTGCTTTGTATGGTTTGTTGGATGGTGACGATTTTGTTTTTGAAGTAGTCTGCTAGGTTATTGCATAGTTTGATCGAAGGAATTGGCGTATTGTTTCAGCCAGGTGGATCTCTTTTATTTCATTTAGGATTTTGAAGAGTTCGCTTTGGGTGTTTGGTGCTTTGAAGATTTGGTTGTCGTAGTATTTTCTCTTTGCTTTTTGTATTTCCTTTTTGAATTAATGGATATGTTGCAGAAATGTCCGTTTATTTGCAATGTCGTTTTTGATTCTCCAATCTAGTTATAGTTTTCAGCGTTTTCTTTTCATGGTGCTGAGTAGTGGGGTGCATCATTTTGCCATTGCACTTTTTATGAGAAGGAGTGGAAGGTTTTTCTTTGGCGATATTGTCGATAGTTGTTACAATCCAGGTGTGGAGTAGGGCTACTTTTTTGTCCAGGTCAGCTACTTCCATAAATGTTTGCGGTTTGCTGAGCTCCAGAAGTTCATTTAGGTTGGAGTTTGGAGTTTTTGATGGTTCTAAAGTATCTTTTCATGGAGGTCATTGGTTTGTCTAGTAGCTTGTTTATTGGAGTGGTCATTGGGATTACGAAGGGAATGATGAGTTGGTCGCTCCAGAGTATTTGAATTGGGGGTGCCGTGGTAATGAGTTCCTTTTTGATGAAGATTGCGTCAAGTGTATGCCCTGCGGAGTGGGTTGCTCATTTGACTAGTTGTTGTAGAGTCATTGCTACTAGTTGGCTGGGCAGAGATTTTTGTGTGGTTGTGGTTTCTTCGTCGAACCGGATGTTGAAATCTTTGACGATCAGGTGATTGTTTGATGGCTGGGATGGTGATTGCTTCTGTGAAGGCCTCTACGAAGGTTGCATCGTAGGTTGGTGGTGTGTATATGAATTTCAGTTTTTTCGGGGTTTACTGATAGGCGTAGGATTAAGGATTCGCATTTATCGATGTTTAGTGGGTCTTCCAATTTGATGGCCCGGTGTTCCTTGTGGATGATTGCCAGTAAACCACCACCCCGCCCTTTTTTGGTTTTTCTGTTTGCTTGGAGGCATTTGAAGTTTTTGGGCAGGAAGTTGTTGAGGGTGATCTTGTAGTTGTCATCTAGCCATGTTTCAGTTACAAATAGGATGTCGATTCCTTCGTCACATAGGAGATCGTATATTTCTGTGGCATGTTTGGACATTGACCTTGCATTGATTAAATTGCAGTGGATCTTTTTGGTGTGGTTTTGCTTATTAGTTGTTCCTTGTTTTGGTTTGCAGTTCTGTCGCAGTGCTTCTGTTTTGGTTTGCAGTTCTGTCGCGGTGCTTCTGTATTGTGGTTGGTCAGATGAAAATCAGCGAAGGCTGCAACTTCATTGAAGCGTTCTGCTAGATTGGTAGCTTGGCTGTTCAATAGCGGTGCTTCTCTACTGATGCCAATCGGTTGAAGATCAGTGAGGGCTTCTTCTTCATTGAATTGGTCTGTTAGGTTAATGGATGGGTTGTTGGTTACTAGTACTTCGTCGTCTTGTCTTGTGTGTTTTGGGTGTTGTTGACCTTCTTTTTTCTGGCTGTCTGGCGCAGTTCTTTGCTTGTCTCGAGATCTTGGTGTCGTTGGGGTATCCCGGTTCTGGTGTTGTCACGAGGTATGGTGTAAGACATAAGGATTGTTCTCTTTCAAAGTTTATTTTGATGATATTGGTTTTTGGCAGGTTGTTTCCTGCATTTGAGGCTGTTACTGCTGGGCTCAGTTAGATTTATGTATCCCTGTCAATTGTGGCATGATCTTGTTCTCCTTCTCTGCGCCCATTCCTGCTTCGGACATTTTGATACTCAGTGCAGAGATAACAGGTCAAGTGCTCGACTGTAATGTATTGGGCTAGGGAAGTACTGGTGTTTCCTCAAATGTTGGTAAGGTTGGGTACTTTCGGGTGCTGTCTGTTCTTCTGTCGGTGAGTTAGGTGTGTATCCTCAGGTGCACTGTCTGAGGGTTTTGGGAGGTACTTGGTGTTCGGTTGTCGGCTGGTCTAGGACGCAGTTCAGGTAACTATCGATGTTGTTCTCGGAGGTATTGGTGGTGGGTTGATATAATACTATCGCAGTGTGGTCCCCTCTAGATGTGGGTCGGGTTAGTCCCAACAAATTTGTTGACGCAGGCTAGCAATTACAATACTATCACGGTGTGGAGCAATACTTTCAAAGTGTAGAACATGCCTGCAACCACAATACAGTCACAGTGTATACCCAGCTAGCAATTATATACTATCACAGTGTAGGGCAGGCTAGTAGTTGAAATATTATCACAGTATTGACTCTTCTAGATGTGAATCAGGTTTATCTCGACAAATTTGCTAGTGTGCGACGCAGGCTAGCAACCACAAAACAATCTGTGTAGAGTGAGCTAGTAATTATGATACTTTCATAGGGTGGACCTTCCAGATGTGGATCAAGCCAATCTCGACATATTCGCTAGTGTGCGCCGCAGGCCGGCACCCACAGCACTATCGCAGCGCAGAGCAGGCTAGGAATTACTATACTATCAGTGTGGAGCAGGCTTTTAGTTACAGTACTATCAGTGTGGACCCTTCTAGATGTGAATCAAGTTAGTCTTAACAAATTCGCTTGGGTGTGACGCAGGCCAGCAATTCCAATACTATCACAGTATAGAGCAGGCTAGTAATTACTATACTATCGCAGTGTGGACCCCTCTAGATGTTGATCTAGTTAGTCTGATAAAATTTGCTAGTATGCGAAGTAGGCTAGCAATTTCAGAATAATCAGTGTTAGGGCAGGCTAGTAATTACTATACTATCAGTGTGGGCTATCAGTTGTAATACTATCACAGCGTAGAGCAGGCTAGCAATTACCATGCTATCACAGTGTGGACCCCTGTAGATGTGGATCAAATTAGTCTAAACAAATTTGCTAGTGTGTGACGCAGGCTCACAATTCCAATACTATCACAGTGTGTAGGGTAGGCTAGTAAATGCTATACTATCACAGTGTAAAGCGGTGTAGGTTATCAATTACAGTACTATCACTGCGTAGAGCAGGCTAGCAAGTATAATGCTATCACGGTGTGGACCCCTCTAGATGTGGATTAAGTTTAAGTTAGTATTAACAAATTCGCTCGAATGTGATGCTTAGGCACATCTCGAATTGAGAGTCCTGTATAGTGGGAGAGAGTCCTGTACCTAACAATGCAAAATGAGGGCAAGACTAAACACAGCTAGATTTGAGAGTCCTGTATAGGAGATGCCTGTATCTAGCCATGCAAAATGAGGACAAGACTAAACATGGATAGATTTGAGAGTTCTGTATAGTGGGAGAGAGGCCTGTACCTTATAATGCAAAATGAGGGCAAGACTAAACATGGCTAGATTTGAGAGTCCTGTATAGTGGGAGAGAGGCCTGTACCTTATAATGCAAAATGAGAGCAAGACTAAACGCATCTAGATTTGAGTACAAGGCTAAAACACGGCTAGATTTGGGTACAAGACTGAACACTGCTAGATTTGACAGTCCGGTAGTGGGAGAGGCCTGTACCTTACAATGCAAAATGAGAGCAAGACTAAACGCATCTAGATTTGAGTACAAGGCTAAAACACAGCTAGATTTGAGACTCCTGTATAGTGGCAGATAGGGAGGCAGAGGATAGTAATCACAGTATTGTACAGGTGTAGGTAGGTTTAAGAGTCTGGGGTTCCAGGGTTGAGTAATTGCTCTACTACTCACTCTGGCCCCTCCTAACGTATTAGTCTCTGCTGATTGACGGCTGGCCACTGGCTTCCCCTGCTGACACCTGCAGGCACGATATGGAGCTGCCTCTGTAGGAGCTGCCCTTTGCCTTGGGGCCCTTAGCTGCAGCGGCTGCACAGGCAGAGGGCTGCCCTGGGAGGGTCCGTTATGGCCAACAAACACACCAATCAGGGGAGGTGGTTGGGATGGGAGGCGGGTAAGAGCACCAACAGCGAAGTGGATGCCAGGAGGGAGACCTGGTGAAGAGGGCTCACAATGGGCAGGGGGCTGGGGGGCTGAAAATACAAAATTTGTTGCACACAAAGGCCCAGAAGGGTCTCCGTGCTACGCCACTCAACTGCTTCGCTGGAAAACTAAAACGATCCGGGAGTAGCGTCGGCCGGTAGGCCTAGAGTACGCACAGATGAATTTCACCAATCAGGGGAGGTGGGCGAGCAAGAGCTCCAACATGGAAGTGGATGCCGGGATGGGTCCCGGGGAAGACGGCGCACAACTGGGCTGGTGGAGGGCTGAAAATACAAAATTTGCTGCACACAAAGGCCCAAGAGGCTAACAAAGAACAACCACACTAGTAATGGAGAAAGAAGAAGGTGGTACTTGGTTGCCCCTTTTGTGCACTACTGAGGTTATGGACATAGCCTGCGGTATACAAAATAGTTGGTAGAACATGTCCACTGCCACCAGCCATAACTAAATGATTGTCTATGTGACTTAAACATCACAGCAGCAGAGAGAAGGGGGATACTAAGTATCCCTTTTCGACTCCACTGAAGGTGGTATGTGCAATTTCTCAAACTAGAGTTTTGGGACAGACTAAGTATCTCTCTATCCTTAATAACTTTAGTTAACTTAAGGATATAGGAAAAATAATCTTAAAGGGGGACCCTAAAGGTCCACAGCAACACTGCGCATAGGTAGCTGTGTGCTGGAGTAGTAAAACACAGATGCCTTTAAGAGCTATGGAGCAGACAGACTCCATAGTACCGGTAGAATACAAAGAATAGAGTTCCAAAAGACAGAGTCTATAACAATGAATGAGTGGGAAAAGGCTCCACTCATTCAGGATTAAAAGTAAAAGGTCCAGAAGTCCATCAATAAGTGCTGAGGGTCTCACTAGGAGAGGGGATGAAGCATAATAATAACTCTCCCTAACAGTACCCATATCCCATCCAGTTTTGTAGGATTCTCCAATGTCCCAACTCAAACCACTTTCTGCACAAACACTGGGCCGAGTAAGAGGGCGATTGAGAGTAAAGAGGCTAACACTTACATATCTCATTGGACATGTCCCGCTTATCGTGTCAGGCAAAGTCAGGCACTTGAATTTAATCACATACATCTGATATCCATTAGCTCTCCCCACGCTGATTAAAGGCGAAACATAGAGACACACTCTGAGCAAGGTGGAACACGAGAAGGAGCAGATCTTCCGGGGTGAAGGTGAACCCACTAGAGCAGAACGACTGATTGAGGGACGAAAGGAAAGGGTTGGGAAACCCAGGAGATCTCTGCAGGAGGTCGTTGCCGCCAAAGAGCCGTGAAAGATACGCAGAGAAGGCCAAATCCCAGACAAGAAGACTGCATTGTGTTTCAAGGATGCCAGCGACCATCCGGGTGAACGACAGAGTTCGAGAAGAGAGGCCAAGCCTGTGCTATTTGTTAGGGAGAATTCTAATTTCTGTGGTAATTCCCTTCAACCTTGGCGACCCCAGCTCTTTTGTTGGACTTTAGGACTTTTTAATTTTAATTCTGCAGTGAGCCCTTTTTCTCACCCCCTCTTGTGTTTTGATCTGGTTTGGATTTTGTTTCCTTTGTTTTTGGAGTCCGACAAACTCCATAGGCATCTACTTTTTGTATGGTGACAAACAGCACCCTCAGTGCAGTGTCACTGAGAAATCCTTTAGATTTCTCGTAAGGTTTAAATACCTTTTCTTGGGTGAACTACAGTTCCCAAGAATAGTAAAGTGAAAATGTCTTTACTTACTTTTTCTCTTTGTAGGTCCAGCACACCCCATCTTATGTGGAGTGCTGGGGGGGTTACTTAGTAGCCCCTTTTCCTACTTACTCATGCAACATTGTTTGTTACCCTCACTACTATAAATGGCTAGTGGCAGTGGTTTAATTTTCCTACCATTGTGCTTTTCTACCACAGGCTGAATCCTCAGCTGCAGTATAGCACCTATGGGTGACCATTTTGTCAAAATGGCCCGGTCTTCTTTATTGGCATTTTCTGTTTGTGTGGTCTTTCTTGGGTTTTACTCTGCGCGACAAACCAGGTTTGACCCCTTTGTTTGTTTTGTCTTTGGTTGGCTTCAGTACTGAAAACCCGCCTCTGGCTCCAGTATGTCTGCAAGGGCAGGAAGTGAGGGAGGTGCCCGCAACTCCCCTGTCCTTTGTCTTCATGGTTACCTGAGTGCACCCAGTCCCGATTGGCTGGCTGGCTGTCCTTGCAGGACAGCCACCCTGCTGTGTGAGTGACAGCTACGCTGTGTATGAATGCAGGAAACATGCTTAAAAGGCGAGGCTTCTTGGACTGAAGACAGTCGACCACTGGGAAGGACATCCCGACAAAGCAACCGTGAACGAAGCTTGCTACATCCTCCTGGACCGTGAACTGCCTGGTGAAGCCCTGCTGAAACTACCTTTTCTGATGGACAAGAGAATATGATATATGATATTATATTTAATTTATATCACGCTCATACACAGGTGTTTCAGAGTGCGACCAAGCAAAGGTAGGGGAACAAGGGAGAAAACTAAAACAATCATCTTACTATGCCCAGTGACATTAAGAATGCGCAAGGAAAAAGGGGTAAAGTGCATGGAAGGGGGAGAAGTGAAAAGTGCACAACACAGGATAGAACAGAATAAATAATAAGTGCAATAAATAAATGAAGGCGATGAAAAAAGGTAGTGCAGTCGGCAAGTGCATGATTAGTCAGAGTATATCTGATAAGTGCAGAAGAAGAATGGGGGACTGTATGGGTACAGATACAGATCCCAGTGCAAGGGGTGGCCTGGAGGCAGTGCAGGAGGGAGGCAAGGTAAGCAGGGACCTGGGCCTGAAGAACAGAGGGTGGCCAGGTGCACGGTGCTGAGAGAAAAAAGCAGATCAGCAGGGGAGAAGAGTAGCAAAGTCAGAAATGAAGAGGAAGGTCTTGAGGTGCATCCGGAACCCGAGATGGTTTTCCTCAAGTTTCAGGATGGGTGGGAGGCTGTTCCAAAGGGAGGCCCCGGCTGAAGACTGAGATCTGCCCCCAGCTTGTTTCTTTGAAAAACAACTAACCCTGAAGGAGTTAGAAGTGGAGGAGCGAAGGGCTCGAGAGGGGAGGAATTTATGGAGGGATAGTTGAAGGTATTTTGGACACAGGCCCCAGAAAGCCTTGTGGACAATGCAGAGGGTTTTAAATTTAATCCTTGCATCCACTGGGAGCCAATTAAGGTATTTCAGAGCTGGAGAGATATGATCCCAGGGCTTAAGGCCACGGACAAGTCTTGCAGTCCTGTTCTGGATTAGTTGTAAAGGGCGGACAGTGGAGGCAGGTAGATTTAGAAAGAGGCTGTTACAGTAGTCCAACCTAGAGAGAACCGGAGCTTGGGAGACAGTGAGCTTCTGAGGGAAGGAGAGGAAAGGCAGAGTAACTCAAAGGAGGTGCAGTAAGAAGTTTGACTTTTTAGAGACATCAGAGATGTGTGAGAAGAAAGTGTGGAGTCGAAGATGACCCTGAGATCTTTTGCCTCGCAGGTATGGGTAGTAGGAGGGCCAAGGATGGCCGGCCAGAGAGTGAGGGGAAAAGGATGGTGAAGGTATACCAATGAGGAGGATCTCAGTCTTGTTGGCATTTAGACAAAGATCATTGGCGGCACACCATTTTTCAATGGCAATTAGGCAATCGGAGATGAGGGAAGGAGAGGCGGTGTCTGAGGGAAGCCTGAAAATGAGTTGTCTCATCCGCATAGCACTGGAAGTTAGAGCTGAAAATGGAGATGCAGTAGGCAAGAGAAGCCAGGTATTAGTTGAAAAGCCAGGGCGAGAGTTTAGATCCCTGAGGAACACCACAGGTAGAGAGGGAGATTGAGGATAGAAATGACCCAAGTTATACCTGGGAGGGTTGATCAGAAAGGAAAGAGGTCAGACATGCCAGAGCCTGATCTGTGATACCCTGGGAGACGATTGAGCAGGGTGGTATGGTTGAGAACCTCCGGAAGGGACGACTTCTTCCCTTGGGTTAGTGGGACAAACTAACCCTGAGACAAACTTTGCTCGAAGACCTTCCCCAACTGGCTGTACTTCTTTCCTGCTGCAGAAACCGAGTGCCAGAGGTCAAGAATTCGGTAGTCTAATGCAACGTCTGTAAGCTGGCAACAAGCTCCAGGAGTCTCCTGAGGACCCTCCCGAAGTAGGACGACCGAAGCTCGAGTCACCTCGCCAGAGTGCTGGACTGAAGGAAGCCCAACCAGTGTCTAAGATCTGCGGTGGTGCTATTTACTGAGCGCTGAAACCGCAAAGTGCCGCTGATCCGAAAAGAGCCCGTAGCTGCCGCCGACCATCGAGTTGCTGCCGTAGGAGTCCCCAGATGGCTGAGGCCCTGGAACACAGGATCTGCATTGCTGTAACTAGACAGAAGCCAGCTGCACCCTCTTCTTCTAACCAAAGGGACTGTTATGACTTTGGGGTACTTACCTCATTGACTGTAGCTTGCTCTTCTCAGTTGAGACTTGCAGTAACTGCGTTTTCTAGAGTTGATCTCAACTCTAACTACACAAGTGTAACAGCTTGTGAGCCTACAGTCATTTTTCTTTAACAAACTCTCTACCTTTGTGAAGGGCTTTTGCTATCTAAGTGCCTCAGCTCCATAGACTTTGCTCCAATTTACTTTGGCAGTCCTGACTCCCTGCAGACTCTTCTACTCCATTGACTTTGATTCTTACTGTCTCTCATATGTGCTGCATTGGTTTTAAACTAATGTTGCTGGGAAAGGTTTTTATATAGACTTCATTGGCAGATATAAAGTGCTCACATGCTCTGAGAACCACCTGTTTAACCTTTTTCCTTTCTCTAACCTTTCCTTTCTGCCAACATCAGAATTTACAAAGTGTACAAATGATATATAAATGCCATTACTGCCCTAGTTAGTGAAGTCACTTCAGGGTGTAGGAAGTGTATGAAGCATCTCTAAAGAGTATCTACTTGCTTTGAGTTGATTCTGAGAAAGTATTTTGAAGTGTATTTCGATTGTTGCACATTGACCTTTTTTAAAGAATGCTTATTTAAAAATAACTGTTAAATAAATAATTATTTTCACTAAAAACCTTGAGTGTAAGTGTTATTTGGATACTTGTATTGGTGGATTTGATTGCTACAGCTCTACAGCTCACATTTACCCCTCTTGAGATGGGTCTGGCTGCTCAGTCACACTACCAACGAGTGTAGTACAGACCTATACCAATAGGTGGATTACCTAATACCAAGAGGACAAGGGTGGTGTAGTCTCCCACAGGGTTACTACATCAATTATTGCTTAACAGTATTAACCTTGACTTGAGAATTAAAGCCCCAAAGACAAGAAAGGAATGCACACAGCCGGTGAGTCAGTGAACAACATTGTGTTAAGGAAAGATTGAAGTTGCAACAGTATATCTCACAATTGAAGGCTGCGTGCATGTTGATGCAAAGGAAGTCCTACCTGTGTTGAACTTTAAATTACCGATAAATGTGAAGCCAGGGATCGAGAGTAGCAGAGTGGTCCGGTGACGAGAAATAACCCACTCGAAAGTCTCTGCGAAATATGTAATGTTTTGATTTAAAGCAGCAAAGTGAATGAACTCTGAAATGCGTAATGGTCAAGATTAACCCTGGGAAAAGGGGAAGTGAAAAGGTGAATGCTTGAAGAGAAAGATTTCTTTGAAGAAAGACCAAGAGACACTGGGGCAAATAACACAAGAGTGTGAGCTAAAGAGAAGGTCGAAGTGGTCTTATGGAGGTCTATAGTAAAGGCCTCACACATTTGAACGTTTTTGACATCGGTGAAAGGCCCGAGCCCGGAAGTGTGATGAGATAGGGGAAGGGAACCCCTAACGAATGTGAATGAAAATTGGGGAAGGGAAACACTGCAAGTGCTGTTATTAAGAGGTCCGACCCCGGCTGAGGGAGAGCTACATTCAATCAGGTCGTTTTTGGTTGAAAGGTCCAAGCCCGACTCAGGGAGGCCTGGGTGAACTTTTGTTGAACTGTGAAAGAACTTTTTGTGAACTGAAATAAGTGAGTTTATTTAACGTGGAAGGCCAAGGTGGCCTCAACCCATGTTTTGACCTTTTGAGAACCTGAGCCAGAGTGTGTCATCCTGTTTACGTAAGCTGCCTTACTCTGTGCTGTCCAACATGGGGAGGAAAGCTGACTCGGCCATCTTGATCCTTTGTTATAACACAGATTTTCCTTTGTATACTTAGTCCCCTTTACACACTTTTTGTATAAGAGATAGGGCAGGCATTAGGTTTTTTTAGTATAGGCCATTTTGATTTGACATAGACTGGCTAGGACAGTGTGTTCCCTATTATTTGATGGTAGAGACTAATCCCATCATAGCTATAAGGCAAAGCAGGAGTTTTTCCAAACACCAAAAAATGAATAAAGGTTTTGAAACGTGTACCTCTTGTGTCAGTGTCGTACTCATGATACCATGCCTCCCTTACATAAGCGAGAATTCCAATTTTGGGATTCCAGGGCTACTTTTTGAGGAATGCCCTGCCATCATTTCCCTTTATACCTTAGATGAGGTAAATGGTGTGGGTCGCCGCCAAGGTGCCTAGTCCCAGGGATGCCTCTCGGGCCCCCATTTCTGCCCTAGAGTTGTCACTGAAATTTGGTTTTGGGGAAATAGGTTGCTGGGGGCTGTGCTTTAATTTTGGCTTCACCAATGGTGCAAGCCATGTTACCACATTATAGCCCAATGCACCTTTTTTGGTTGCCATTGGGGTACCAATATTTGTTTTGAGGGGATTGGGTCCTCTGACGTATTCCATATCTATTTATTTTTACTTTTTTATATCTCTTTATTAATTTTATTAACAGGTTCACATCAACATCACAAACCATATCACATACACAATAGTGCACTGCGAGCCCAACATCAGAGTCCCAGCCGTATACCTCATGCAGCCTCCAAGAGTTACTTGGTACACCCCGCTGAGAATTCATCTCCGCCTACCCCTCCAATACCCGGATGCGGTAGTATATCGACCCCATCCGCATCCCTGGCCAGCAGATATGCCGTCAGCGGGTCCCATATGTCCTTTGGTCTGTTCCGCATCCCACACAAGGCAGCGTAGTCTATCTGAATCGCTCAGCCGGAGCAAGTCCTTCATCCAGCCTTTGACCTCCGGGGGGGGAAGAATGCGTCCATTTCATT
Source organism: Ambystoma mexicanum (assembly GCF_040938575.1). Taxonomy (NCBI): domain Eukaryota; kingdom Metazoa; phylum Chordata; class Amphibia; order Caudata; family Ambystomatidae; genus Ambystoma; species Ambystoma mexicanum. The sequence continues at coordinate 392,529,522 of NC_090921.1, forward strand.
AGTGCACATCTCCTAGCAATGATCATACAGAATGCCAAAAGTTTTTGACATTTCACAAGCAGACCCGGGGACCACCCCAGCATTCCACACAGCATCACCCGCGGAATATTCTGCCTAAGCATATCCGACACAATCTTGAACACCCCTTCCCAGAAGGGGCCCAGAACAGCACACTCCCACAACATATGGACCATGTCCGCCTGATCTTTCCTGCACCTCGGACAGGCGGCAGATCTGGTTGCATCAATTTTATGCGCCCTCGCTTGTGATGCATATACCCTGTGGAGCATCTTAAATTGAATCAATTGTAGCCACGAACTGCATGCCCCCATATGCATAATCTCAAATATTCTCCCCCATTGCCTAGTGTCGAGTATGACCCCGCTGTCCCTCTCCCAGTGATCCTTACTTGGAGGGGGTTCGTAGGGAGTACCTGCCAGTATCATTTTATATATTGTCGCAATCACACCTCTGCATCCCTGGGAGGAGCGAATGTATTGCAGCAGGGGTGTGGTCTGAGGGACCTGCGGGAACACCGGAGACCATTATTTAAGGGATGCCCTCACCCTGTAATATTGCAGCGTGTGCTGAAGACCCCTGCCCATCATCTCCCAGAAAACCTCCTGGGGCATGAACTTCCCCTCAGAGTACAAATCCCCAAAAGTTTCAATTCCCCTCCCCACTCCAATCACCTTCTATGGACTTAACACATGTGGGTGCCAGTACCTCAACCTGCCACAGCCGGATGCCCGGGTCAAACGGGCATTCTATTCCCACCCTTTTCATAACCTGTCTCCATGCATGCACGGTACACGCCACAGGGTCAAATCTGCATTTATCAGCCACTTAACCCGAAATTAAGAGTCCCTGTAGCGAGTAGGGTTATACTGAACCTCTCTCAATGTGGGCATGTGGTGGCCCCCACCCCTCCCACATCCAGTACCTCGCAAAGGACAACTGGGCAGCTACAAAATACGCCTCTATATCCGGAGCCCCTATCCCTCCGCGTTCCCATGGCTGCACCAGAGTTTCTCAGACTATCCGCGGGGTTTTAGGATGCCATGTCAAGCAAATCAGCTGGGACCTAACCTCCTTGAAAAAACTCTTCCCTGGCCAAACAGGTATATTTGCAAACATGTACAAAAGCTTAGGGACAACTACCATTTTAATAATAGCCACCCAGCTCATTAAGGTGAGGGGAAGCTTACACCATCGATCTACCTTTACCCTTAGTAGCTATAGGTACTCCCTATGATTCATATCCAGTAGGGTCTGGGCCTTCCTGCTAACCCCCACCCCTAGATACGTAACAGAGTCCTGAACCCACCCAAACCCCTCCATGCTGATTGGGGGTGTCGTTGCCTCATTCAAGGGAAAGAAAGAGGACTTGGCTCGATTCAACCGAAGTTCGGAGTAGTCGCCGAGCGTTGCCACCTCCTGCGCCAAGTGTCCAAGCTTAGCCTCAGGATTCCTTATATAAATAATCGCATCATCCCCGTATAATGAACTCGGACCCCGCGGTCCACCCATACCTAGCCCCCTATGTCCATGCCACTTTGGAAGCCTACCCGCCAAAACCTCTATAGCTATTGCAAAAAGCAGTGGGGAGAGCGGGCACCCTTGTCTCGTCCCTCTCCCCAGCAGAAATAACTGACCCGACCCCTCCCACACTTATCTAGGCCCTACATCCCTAATACAGCCAGCTCACAGCTTTCACAAAATAAGGAGGGGTTCCCACTCACTTGAACATCTCGAATAGGTACTCCTACTCAACAGAGTTGAATGCTTTTTCCATATCTAACAACGCAGCCACGGCTTGCGTCCCTGGTTCAATTTGCGCTAAAGTTGCGAATAGCCGCCTAAGATTCAGCGATGTTGACCTCCCTGGAATAAATCCAGACTGGTCTCTGTGCACTATTTGCGACACATGCAACAGGAGCCGATCCGCCAAAACCTTTGCAAAGATTTTCGTATCTACATTTAGCAGGGAAATTGGCCGATACGACGAAAAATCAAGAGGTCCTTGCCCGGCTTTGGAATCAACGTGATGACGACCTCACAAAGTGTTGGGGGGGGGGTAGCCTCCTCTCCATCCCCTCCTCCCAAACCCCTAGCATATACCTAACCACCTCCGGACCCCTCTCTTTATAAAACTCTGCCGTTATCCCATCAGTCCCCGGCGCCTTCGCAGTGGGCAGGACCTTCATCGCACGGAGCACTTCCTCCACAGTTATGGGCCTAGCGAGTAACTCCACCGCCTCTCCGTCGAATCTGGGGAGCGCTGCGTCCTCAATATAATCCCTCAAAGCAGGCCCTGAAGGCGTATCCCTCGCCGTGTACAAAGATTCATAGAACCTGCGGAACTCCCCAGCGATCTCGTGCGGGTTCACCAAAATCTCACCCCTACTAGATCCCACTGCCGTTATGTCCCCAGATCCTCGCTCACCCCTAACTAGAGCCGCTAGGTATCTGCCCGGCCTCCCCTCCTCCCCATACACGCGAGCCCTCACGGGGCGCGCAAAGTACTGCACCTCCCTGTCTGCCAACATCCAAAACCTATCCAGCCCCTCTTTCAATTTGAGCAGCGACTGAAGATCCCAGCCTCTCCATCTCCCCTTCCCATCGCTTAATCTCAGTCTCCACCCCATCAAGTTCTCTTCGTATCGCCTTCAATACCCCGTGCTCTGCAGAAAGACACCCCCCTCTCAGCACCACTTTAAACGCTTCACAAAGTGTCCCCTTGCTTTGAACTGACCCACTGTTGTCCTGGAAGTAGTTCTTAATCATGCTATGTATATCACTTTTGAAAGCAATGTCTTGCAGGGCTACAGACTTAAACCTCCACCTGGGCCTAGACATTGGTTCCCCCAGATCCACTGACCATAAGACCGGGGAATGATCAGACAACGTCCTTGGTAGCCTTTCACAACCCACTGTACGCTGGATGACATAGGGAAACCCCAACACGTAATCTATCCTGGTCGACGTGTTACTTATCGTTGAATGGTGGGAAAACCCTGTTATTCCCGGATGCAGAACCCTCCACACATCTCCCAGCATAAGGACGTCCATGGCCCTCAACACCGCACCTGCCGCTTTCGCGTACCTCTTCTTCCCCCCCAGTCGAATCCAACCCCAGATCCAGAATAACATTAAAATCCCCGGCCCACACGATACATGTATCCCGATATTTCAAGCATTTTTCCAGAAGACACTCAAAAAAGCCTGGATCGTCCACATTGGGACCATAGACATTAACCAACGTCAGCTTTAATGTATTCCATATCTGACGAGTAATCACCACAGCTGTGCTGCTTCGGAACATTTTCTGCGTCCTGCGTCGATTTCGTCGATACGCAGTCCTCGAGGACCTCCGTCGAGCCGACGTCACCGGATGTTATAAGTAGGACACACAACGCCCGTAGCCTCAGTTCCATTTCTTCCACGAACGTGTTTGCTTTGGAGATCTCGGCGTTATCCATGATGTCTTTGTCGTCTTCCACCCCAGGGCCGGGTTTTAAGAAGTGTCGGGACTGCGGGTCCAAGATGTTTACGGACTCACACAACACCTGCCTCTGGTGCCTCGGTGAGGGCCACGACACGGATGATTGTGTTGACTGACAGTCTCTTACGTCGAAGGCCTTGCGGGAGCGTAAAAAGAAGCTTTCTGTCGGTAAGGTGGCCAAGCCTTGGAAGTCGAGATCCACTGGGCTTTCAGCTGACAATTCGAGGGGCGACTCTCTGCATCGTTCGTCGGTCCGGGGGGGGGGGGTGGAAGTCTCGTCCCGGAGTAGGTCCCGCCATTCCTCTGCCTCTTCGAGGCACTCACGGAAGCGCCGTCATCGGACGCCTTCCTCGTCCGAGGGCTCCGCCCATCGGTGGGTTGCTTGTCCCAACAAGCATTCCACTCCTGCGGAATGGGATTCATTTCAGCAGGAGATGATGGCGATATTTTCAGTCGCAGGGCTCCGTTCCGTCCACGCCGTCGAAAGACGCCGGCCGTGACCTTGCTAGAGCCACCACTCGCACACCTTCGGGCTCGGGTGGTCGGCACGATCGTCGAGCACCTTCGAGGTCTCGATCGGACAAGGTGTATCGCTCTAGACATGCCCGCTCCAGGTCCTCGACGCCCGTGAGACCGTCGGAGCCTGTGAGTTCTTAGAAGAAGACATCGACGCCTTCGGCGCCAAGGTTATCGAGAGACGCAGGCTTTCGAAGGACACGCTCGGGGCTCCGCCCTCGGGGACAGTGCCGACGCTGTCAGCGCCACGCTCGACAACACCGATTCCATCGACGCCTTTCGAGGCTGCTTTGTCGAGGTACCCCCTGGCATGGTGGAACCCCCTAGAAAGGCTCTGGCCAAGTCTAAAAATGTCTTTGTCCCTTTTTCTGTGCCCCCATTCCAGCCTCTGGGTTATGTTTCTGAGGTGGAAGAAGGTTTGGTTCCTGCTGAGGTACCTGACGAGATTTTGCCTAGTCATAGCCAGCTTGAAGACCTGCGTCAGTCGTTGCACGACACCAGCGGTTTGGACACCTCTGCAGAGGTGGAATTCGGTAGGCCTGAGCCTGGCACCCACGCCGAGTCCTCGTACCGGACCCTTATGTCAAGGGTAACGGAATACTTAGGGTGGTCTGCGCCACCAGTGGATTTTCTGCAGGATGACCTGACTGATATCCTTGACCAAGGTCCACCAACTGACCCGGTACTGCCTTTCCATATGGCCTTGCAGAGAGGGGTGGCAGCGGCTTGGACTGCTCCGGAGAGTCTCCCGGCAGTGAGCAAGTCTTTGCCGAAGAAAAATCATCCAGCCAGTAGCGACCCCAGCTACTTGACTACGCACCCCACTCTGGAGAGTTTGGTGGTGCAGGCAGCTACGGCCCCGGCAAAACAGGCGTCGTACCCTACCATCCCTCCTGATGGGGATGACGAACGTTTTGATGGCTGGGCGAAGAAAGTGTTTTCTTCAGGGGGTATGGCTTTACAGACAGCCAACTCTGTGTGTGCCTTAGCACGTTTCACTCATACTCTGTGGAATTGTCTCTTTGGCGGCTGAACACATTCCCGAAGGGGAGGAACGGGATGGCTTTCTTGCTCTTGTTCAGGATGGCAAGGATGCCATGTGTGAATCAGTTTGGTCGGGTCTGGACATGGCGAGCACCGTGATGCGCAGATTTGCGTGGTTACGGAAGTCGGGGGTTTGCTCCTGATATACAAGCCCAGCTCCTTAACATGCCCTTTGATGGTGAACATCTTTTTGGCAGCAGGGCTGATGAGAGCCTTGAGAGGTTGCAGACCTCCAAAGCTGCAGCAAAGTCGTGGAGCGCCGCAGTTCGCCATCCTCTGCCTTTTCGTCCTAGGGGACAACAATGGAGGGCAGGTTCCTTTCGATATTACTCATCTTTTGGTAGATCAAGGGGAGCTGCAAGTCAAAGGGGCAACCGTCGGAGTACCAGAGGTGGAAAACAAGGTACTCGAGGTGGCAAGGCTGCTCGGGCAGTTGCCTCTTTATCCTCATACAATGCCACAGCTGCTTCAGCTCAGTCATGGCGCCATGTCCCATGGTTCGCCGTTTGGGGGGAAGGCTGGCGCAGCATCTTGTAGAATGGCGTGCCATTACTTCAGATGTGTGGGTTCTGGAGATCATAGCCCACGGCTACTGTCTTCCTTTCCGGCAGAGGCCTCATGACAATCCACCAGTGAATCTCTCTTTGAAGAGTCCGGATCCACTCCTTGCGCAGGAAATCCAATTCTTGCTGGAGAAAGGTGCCATAGACTGGTGCCTGTAGCGGAGAGGAACAAGGGATGGTATTCCCCTTACTTTTTTATTTCCAAGAAGGACGGGGGATTGAGACCCATCATAGACTTGTGCGGTTTGAACCAGCTCCTCAGGAAGGACAAGTTCAAGATGGTTACTCTTTCTCAAGTCCTCCAGACCCTTCAACTACAGGACTGGTTGGTGTCTCTTGTTAGGGAGGATTCTCATTCTATGGCTAATTTCCCTTACCTATAGAGTCCCCCAGCAGCTTTGCTGGATTTAAAGGGTTTATTTCTTTTTACCTGCTAAGAGTGAGACTCTTTTCCCCACTCTTAGGCATTTTTGCTGTGTGTTCTAGGCTATTTTTGTGTTTAATGCCTATGGGATCTTTCTCAACCCCATAGGAACCATCATTATTCACATGTGTTACACAGCACCCTCAGTGCAGTGACACATGGGTGTCGTGGCGACCCCCAAACATAGACTCCATACCCTGGGACTGACTGTCTCCCAGGGCATGTAAAGTCCCCATTGACTTTACTAGTCAAATCCTATGAACTAAACCAGTACAGCCCATTTTACTATGGAGGTACTGGAAGGGGTTAATAGTTTTTCCCCCATGTTCATTTTCGAGAGGGTACCCTACAAATCCTCTCTCAAGTTTCTGGCTGGTGGCAATGGTTACTGTTAGGCAGAAACCTGTGCAGTTCCCTTAGGGACCACTGCAAAAGGCGTAAGACTAGAGATGTTGGCAGTAAACCCAATTGGTAGCAGTCTGTACCACCCAGATTTACCTGGTAGCTGTGGCTGAGCAGCCAGCTGGCTGGTGGCAATGGTTACTGTTAGGCAGAAACATGTGCAGTTCCCTTGGGGACCACTGCAAAAGGCGTAAGACTACAGGTGTTGGCAGTAAACCCAATTGGTAGCAGTCTGTACCACCCAGATTTACCTGGTAGCTGTGGCTGAGCAGCCAGCTGGCTGGTGGCAATGGTTACTGTTAGGCAGAAACATGTGCAGTTCCCTTGGGGACCACTGCAAAAGGCGTAAGACTACAGGTGTTGGCAGTAAACCCAATTGGTAGCAGTCTGTACCACCCAGATTTACCTGGTAGCTGTGGCTGAGCAGCCAGACTTCTCTCAAGAGTTAGACAGTATATAGAGTATACAAGATAGGTACTAAAATACAGTAGCACAAGCAAACACGGACCAGAGCTTTGGTATCAAGTATATAATTATTTATTTGAGCACGCACTTAGAAACACTCTAGCACTATTATTATAAGTAAGTTCAAAAACACAGTCACGATTAGCATATGTACATCCCTTATTAGACAAGTCTTAGTTAAGACCACTTATTTCCAGACAGAGGTGAGCGCTGAACTAAAGATGGCACTCCAATAAGTTTAAGAAAAAGGGAGGGAAAAGGCAGAAATTGGGAACAGCACACAACACAATCCTTCAGAAGCACTTAGCAAGGCAGGAATGTCAGTCTACTTGTGAGCAAAAAGTTCAGAGGCCAGGCTCCCTCTTGGAGAGAGTAGAACACCAATGTGCTCAAGATCACACAGTTTAAAAGGCTTGGAGAGTCTTGCAGAGAGTTCAGAAAGGAATCAGTTCAGTTTAGAAGAGTTCAGTTAGCCAGCTTAGGGCCAACCCAAGTGGTAAGTTGAGGCTTTGAGTCACCCCACACAGACCGTTGCGAGGGAGGCCAGGCGGACACAGTACCTTTTAAAGTGGAGAGGATCCTCCAGCGGGGGCAGTTGTTCCTGGCAGCGGGGGCAAGTCGCGGCGTCGTCCAGAGAAAGAGATGATATCGACGTGGAGGAAGGCTGAAGGTCGTTGCACTGCCAGGGAAGAAACCAGCCGCGGAGTTCTCCGGTTAAAAGGTACTACCCTTTTTATTCGCGGTAGTGGAGAAAACGCGGTATACCGGTTGCCGGGGTGCTTGGCACAGGCAAGGCAGCCACGAGATGATCCGGGAAGGCGAAAAGGCGGGCAAACTGGTTATCCCCACCGGTCAAAGGAAGAAGCCTCCTCGGATTGAAGATTTCCTCTGTCGTCGGGGAAAGTGGTGCGACGGTTCAGCAGGGTTCCACCGGTGGTGTCGTCGTTGCAGGTCGGCTCAGCTTTTCCCTCTTCGGATTCTTTGGTCCTGTGGCGACGTCTGAAGTCCCAGTCCCCAAAGCCCTGCTTTTATGCAGAAAACCCCCATTCATCAGTCCTAGCTGTCACTCAAACATGCTAAATGGTGAGCCGGGCGGCTCACCACTGGGCCAATCACACAAGAGTGCGACTTGAGTTGCCGAGGCAACTCAGTCCAGGGTGCCTAAACCCCCTCTTTCCCCCCCACTGGTATCCAGACAGAGTGGCACCACTTTTGGAGGCTTCTGTGGAGAAGCCCGCCAAAAAGTGGAACAAAGGGCTCGAATTGGGTTGGAGTCACAGAAGCGAACACAAATGCCATTTTGGAACCGAGTTTCGGCAAAAAATACCAACCCGTGAATTTATATTAATTTAATAACCCAGCTTTATGTTCGAGGCTATATTAAAAATTGGTAGCCTCGAACAATGGGAAAATCCCATAGGAATATATTCGCGGTTGAATATAAAAAGTAGTATCCACTGCCACCAGCCAAAACTCGGTCGAGGGGGACTGGACAGTGCCCCTCTAACAACAGACCCCGGGGCAATCGAATTGCCCCTACCAGTATGTCCACAATATGATGGTTTGTACTGGTTCTGTTCACAATTTAAGACTAGTAAAGCCAATGGTGACTATACATGCCGTGGGAGACAATAGTCAGCCCCAGGGTATGGAGTCTATGTTTGGGGGTCGCTATGACACCCCTGGGTTACTCTACGGAGGGTGCTGTGTAACCCACATAACCAAAAACACATGAAGCCCTATGGGGTAAAGGACCCCATAGCCCATAAAACACATACAAAATTCAAAGGAACACCTCAAATCATGTCAAGAGTTGGAGAAAAAGAGTCTCACTCTTAGCAGGAGAAAAAAATAAACCCCGAAAAATCCAGCAAAGCTGCTGGGGGACTCACTTGGTTTGGGAAATTAGCCTTTACAGAGAATTTTCCCCAACAGTTACTACCATAAATATTCAACCGCAAATATTTCCCAATGGGATTTTCCCATTGTTCAAGGCTACCACTTTTTTTGACAGCCTCTAACATACCGCCGGTGCATTTTAATATTAACTTTGCTCCCGTAGGTTTTATTTGCCAGAACTTTAATATAACTTCTTTCTCGTGTCTTTCTCTAAACTCCTAACCCCGGTCGGGGATCCTTTGTTCGTCCTTTTGGCGGGCTTCTACTGAGAAGCCCTACTTTCCGCGCCACTGAGTCTTGGGTGGGTCCATTGTGTGGGAGGGGGAGTAGGACCCCTGGACAGCGTTGCCTCCGCAACCCATGTCCCACTCTATCCTGATAGGCTAGAGGGTCTCCGGCCAAGATGACCACTCCACTGTGTGAGTGACACCTAGCCTATGTGAATGGGGATCTTTTTGCATAAAAGCAGGGTCCTGAGGACTGGAAGAGCAAGACGTCGCCACTGGAAATAAGGAGCTGAAGAGGAGAGAAGCCAAAGACATCTGCACCGACAGAACCACCGGTGAAGCCCTGCTGCAGCGTCTCACCACTTTTCTCCACACGACGAGAGAAGATCTTCACCTGCAAGAGCCTTCTTCCCTTGAGCTGTTGGGGCCAACCAGTTTGCCAATCGCATTCCCGGACCTGCCTTGGTCGAATCTCCCGTAGCCTCTACTCGGAAGCCAGATAGCCAGGCACCAGTCCACCCGGACCGAGATTTAAAGGAGCGTATCTTTTATTCCTTGGGCAGCACCGCGGCTGGTTTCATCCCTGTGTAGTGCAATAACTTGAACCTTCCCCCACAACGAGAGCCTCTCTTCCTCTGCCGGATCACCCGAACTGCAGGCACTACCAGGAACAACCGCCACCGCAGGAGCCACTTCTTCATTTAAAGGTACATTGTTCCGCCAGGCCGCCTTTACTTCGCGGTAGCACTAAAGGTGTTTTAAATCCTTTACCTACCTGTTGGGTCGGCCGCCCCTCTCTTAACATTGTATACTCAACTTCTGCAACCACCTTTTCAAATTCGTTAACCAAAGACTTTACTGCAGCTACAAGAACATTTAGCTCCTGGTCCCTTGCCCTGTACCACTGACTCTGGCATAGGCCTACTGACTTTGGTCACATTTGTTAGATCTGCTTTCTTTAGATTGATTCTCACTGAGAACTGTGTTGGTGCACCTATTTCTTTTAACTACCCTTTCCTTCCAATTCTTAAACATTGTGAAATGCCATTTTGCTCAGTTTTCATTTTAGGTATTGCCTATACTGATGCACTGTCTTGCTGAACTGGTTCACAAACTGATGGGAAGTGTTGCTAGGGTGTATAAGAAGATAACTTGTGCCCCCCCTGCCTCTTGTGAGGAATTGTTGGAGGATCCCTTGTGTGTAGTTGTCACTGTGCCGTTTTGCTCAGTTTTCACTCTGGTTCACTTGGTCTACAATTCAACTTGAGAGTGTGTATATTTTTTCTTTGACTTAATTTAACTTGCTTGATGACTGTGATACATGTGTTTTATTAGAAGTGTATAAAATAAATATAGATCTACTTTTTAAATACAAAGCTTTGGTCAGTGTTTCCCTGTTCCATAGTCTGGTGGGCCTATTGTGTAAACCCTGAATACTGCTCATCTCCCTCTTGAGATAAGTCTGACTGCTCAGCCAAAGCTACCAACTCAATCTTTGTGGTACAGACTGATACCAAAGGGGATTTATTGCTCTCACCTGTAGTCCTAATCTTGTGTAGTGCTCCCTAAGGGAACTGCACAGGATCCTGCCTAACATCTCTCGACCTCAAGGACGCTTACTTTCATGTGCCGATCCATCCCAAGCACAAGAAGTACCTGAGGTTCGAGGTTGGGGACTCTCACTTTCAGTTTCGGGTCCTGCCGTTCAGATTGACCTCCGCCTCAAGGGTTTTCACCAAGCTCATGGTGGTGGTGGCAGCTATCTCAGGAAGGGGGGGGGATTCACGTCTACCCCTACCTGGACGATTGGTTGATCAGGGCACACTCTCCCAAGCAAGTCCTGGATCATCTGTCTGTCACCTGCCACTCCCTTCACAAGCTGGGCTTCTCCCTCAACTTGAAGTCCCACTTGATGCCAACTCAGCGGCTCCAGTACATCGGAGCAGTGCTCGACACATCCCTGGGGCAGTGTTTCCCTCCCCAGGTGAGGGCTCATCACATTCAGCAGATGGTGCACAAGTTTCAACATGCCCAGAGTCTCCCAGCGTTCGAATTCTTGAGGTTGCTCGGCCTCATGGCATCCTGCATTCTTCTGGTGCCAGAGGCCAGGTTGCGGATGAGATCTCTGCAATGGGCTCTCAAGATGCAGTGGTCACAGTCCTCCGGCAGGATGTCCGACCCCGTTGAGGTGCCGCCCTCGGTGGCCCAGGATCTTCTGTGGTGGGCCGTCGAAGGCAATCTGATGAGGGGGGCTCCATTTTGGCTACCCTGGCCGGAGGTGACGATTGTGACGGACGCATCCCTCAGGGAATGGGGAGCTCATGCCAACGAGTTGAGTCAGCGGTCGTTGGTCTCCGTCGGAGTCCAGACTCCATATCAGTCTGTTGGAGCTGAGGGCCGTCAGGCTTGCCCTGAAGGCTTTTCTGCATACTGTGCGTGGGAAGAATTTCCTGATTCTGACGGCCAACACAGTGGCCATGCACTACCTCAACAAAAAGGGGAGGGGACGGCTCACTTCGTCTATGCAGAGAGGCAATGCAGCTCTGGTGCTGGGATATCCAGCAGGAAATTCCGATCTCGGCAGTTCATCTGGCCGGAGATGAAAACGAGACGGCGGATGCTCTGAGCAGGCAGAGCGCGATCTCTCACGTGTGGGAGCTGGCTCAGGAGATTCTCCTGGAGATCTTTGCCCTTTGGGGGACCCCACAAGTGGATCTGTTCACCTCCAGTGTGAACCGGAAGTGCGAAAGGTTCTGCTTGCGGGAATTTCCTCCAAGAGGAGCCTTAGGGGACAAGTTTGTGGTGGAGTGGTCCTTCCCACTGCTGTGCGCGTTCCCTCCAGTCCCCATCACCCCGCAAGTGCTGCGGAGGTTACGGAGGTTCGGTTCCCGGATGATACTCATTGCTCCGGCATGGGCCCAGAGAACGTGGTACCCGGACCTTCTCGACTTGTCCATCTGCCCTCCACGCCGTCTTCCTTACCGAGACGATCTGCTCTCATGGGAGCGGGTGCGGGGGCAGGTTCTCCATCCAGAGGTCAGATTCCTCAACCTTCACGCTTGGCTTCTGAAAGGTTGAGGTATAAGGATTGGGACCTCCCTGAAGACATGATGGAGGTGTTGCTTTCGGCCAGACGGCCTGTAACAAAATCCCTGTACCATTGCTATTGGAGAAAGTTCTGCGACTGGTGAAGGGTTAAGAATGTGGATCCGTTTTCATGTGACATTCCTGTGGTTCTGTCTTTTTTGCTTTCTTTAGCCCACAAGGGCCTTCAAGTGGGTACCATTAAAGGTTACCTGGCGGTGCTGTCCATATTTAAGCGCTCGTCTGAGGAGTGTTCTTATTTCAAAATTCCTTTAATTTCTCAGTTTTTGAAAGGGGTCACTAATGTGTTTCCACCATCACCTTTCCAGGTGCCCGGTTGGGATTAGAACCTTGTTCTAAAATTCCTAATGGGTTCTCCATTTGAGCCTTTACATTCTTGTCCTTTGAGACTGTTAACCCTTAAAACTGTATTTTTAGTTGCGTTTACTTCCGCTCGCAGAGTGAGTGAGTTGCAGGCACTTTCTGTTAAGCCAGAAACTCCCTCCCCAGATTCACTACTGGCTTGAAGGACTTGAAGAGACCCTGGGAGGAACTTCTGTTCTTTTCTATGTTGCTGTGGCTTTCGTTGGCTGAGGGTTCAAGTCCTAGAGAGGCGAATCCTACAAGCCACACCTGTGGAGAAAAGTCATTTACTTACCGGTTTATCGCCAGGATCCCTGGAGTCCTTTCCACCAAAACTGCTGTCATGAGTACTGTGAGGGGTCAGCAATGAGAGGCGGACATAAAGAGATAACTTTCTCAATATTCATCATTTTAAAAGAAAAATTGGTAACGATTGAAGGGCTAACTTTCCTTATCCTAACATAAATGTCCCTTCCTATGAAATTAAGACTAAATGACGTTGCAGCCAAACTCAATCTGACCCGCACACTAACATATACAAGCAAACAGTGCAAGGTAAATGTTTCAAAGTTCAACTTAATAGAAACGTGCACCAACTCCAACATATAACTCCAACAAAAACACTTCTTGTATACTGGGTTATCTTCCGTTCCCTGGATTACTTCAGGTAAGTTATTCAGTGTTCTTGAATCAAAACCAGTCTTTTAAAGGCATTACACATGTCTTTCACCGAATACTTTCCTCAGGATGACAATACAAATGTTCTTTTCAAAACACTGGTTCAGATAAAACAAGGAAGTCATTCTCTAGCATGGGGTCTGGCATGGATTTACATGCACATGAATATTCCCCGTCGTCAAGCTGGGAATCCTCGGCAAAGAAAAAATCAGTTTCAGTTTCACTTTTGAACTGTCGTTCTCCTAACAACCAATCACTGGTCTCTGGGTCATATTGCCCCCAGCCAATGACTGCCCTCTACCTAAGCCCCTCCTCTGGCAGCCATCTTAAGATTTTTACCGCACGTTCAAGTGTTGGGAGTCCTCGTGCTGCAGCTCTTGAGCTTTTACTGCGTTTTGCGATTTTTCTAAAGAGTTCTACTCTATTTTTACAGTCAATCGAGCCTCAAGCTCCATCGATCCATCTTCCGATTAACGGGGACCCGTTTTCGGATTCTTCAGCGCCACTCAAGGGCGATTTTTCGTCGAGTTTCTTCTTGGAGGCTTCCAGAAGCTTCTTCAAGGCTTACCTCGCATGGACATGGCAGAGGAGAAGGAAGAATCAACGCCTCTGTTCAGGATTTGCCCGGGATGCGGCCTACGGAACATCTACCTGGACGATGGGCATTCCCTGTGCCCCTACTGCCTGCATTCGGACCAAACGCACGTGGAGGATGACTGTGCGTTTTGCAAGGAGATGGTCCCCCGCAACATGATGAATCGGCGCAGGCGTCTCACCGAATGGCTCCAGGCCAAGGACCCTTCTACGGGCGAGTCCTGGCAGCATGCCTCCCTCATCCACAAGAAGGAATCTGAGCAGTCTTCTAAGGCCCAACATAAGACCAAGCACTGCGAGTCCGTTGGCATCGGGAGCGCTGTTGCGACGGGCTCCCCGGCCGCCAGGTCGAGCACAGCGTCTCCGGCACCTTCGACCATGAGCCAACGCTCCCGTCCGGCAAAGAAGAGGAAGTCTGACCACACGGGTAAGCTTCTGGAGAAGCCCCGGTTGGACCAGACAGAGAAAGCCAAGGGGGAGCGGGGCGCTGACCCTTCCCCCAAGGGGAAGGCATCAAGCTTGACCAAGATCATGAAGGCCCAGATTCACCCGGCGAAGCCTTCCATCAAAGGAGTCGTGGCGTCCCTAGCAAAGGCAGCGGATGCGGATTCATAGGCTGCGACCCCCCCAAGGCGAGGGTTTCCCTGCCTGCCAGGAGGGAATCGTCTTTTCAGCCCATAGAGAAGACACTGGAGAAGGCGATGCCAATCATCTTCCCGAAACAGTCTCCCCTGGTCGCAGAGAAGGGGTTTGGGGGGTCACGGTAGTCCTACAGGGCACAGACATCTCCTCTGAGGAGGAGGAGGAGCTTTCTACTCCCCAGACCGTGTTGCAACAGAGGTTCGTCGAGGCCAAGTCATATGGGAGGGACCCCGACGAGGGAGATGTTGATAGTGACGACGAGACCGACGAGTAATTTGGAGGATCCTTCACTGCTGCTACCGTAACTCCCGCTACCTCAGCAACCCAGCGGGACATTTCTGTGGACATTCTCCAGGCACTGCACACCCTGTGCTCAGAGATCCGGACGAGGATGCCCCTTCCGCCGACGGGAGACCCGGCGGCACATGGGCCATCAGATGAACCCCGGTCAAGAATAGGAGAGTTCTCCCTCGACTGCCTTGTCACCCTTCGCCGCCCTCTTCTCTGCCGAGGGATGAGACGGACCAGGAGATGGCGATGACGGGCACCGACGACGGCGGCGGGTTAGGAAATCTCCTGTCTCCACCACCCAGAGCCACCTCGCCCGACGAAATCGGCTCGTTCCACGCCATGATCTCCAGAGCCTTTGAACCGTTTCAACTAGTGTCATGACCCTTACCCCTGGCCCTCACTGGCAAGTCAGCCTTCCGACTATCAAATTGGAGACAAGGTCTGGTTAGCATCAAAATATGTGCCCATAAAAGGGACTCGGACCTTTCGTCCTCGATATCTGGGACCTTATTCTATTGAATCCATAATACATCCAGTGGCAGTTAAAGTAGCCCTACCACCCACTATGCAGATTAATCCTGTGTTTCATGTATCACTCCTGAAACCGGTACAACCTGGTACTCTGGTTAAAACACCACCAAAACTAGTATTAGTTGACGGAGAACCAGAGTTTGAAGTAAAGGATATCCTAGACTCAAAATATGCCAGATCCAAACTATAATAATTAGTTGATTGGAAGGGATATGGCCCTCAAGACAGATCATGGGAACCTAGTGAATACATCCATGCACCTCGCTTAATTAAAAGGGTCCATCAGAAATACCCAGCCAAACCAGGACCAGGCAGAAGACCCACCGTGAGAGGGGCCTTGGGGTGGAGTGCTGTCATGACCCTTACCCCTAGCCCTCAGTGGCAAGTCAGCCTTCCACTTAGGGCCAGGTCAAAGACCTTAAAACCTCATCCAAGACTCTCTTGGAGTCAGTCCTGGCGCCTTTTGCACCAGGCTTATAACCATCATGAAGACCAACATTAGAATGGGACTATTTACTTGGGACTATTTAACTTGGGGGGGGGGGGGGGGGGGGGGGGTGGTTCAACCAACATGGAGGCACACACATAGCACAGTTACAAGGAATTGAGCTATGCGGTCTAGTCTTTTGGGTGTGGCAGGCCTGGGACTATTTAACCTGGACTACTTTACCTGAGACTATTTAAACCGCACCCAAACAGCAGAACATGCTTCGCATTATTCTGCTGTGGGCAGTGTAACGCTCACCGTGTCCATTTCTTTGATGCCAGCTTACCTGAAACCAAGGACCTGCAGAGAGAGAGAGAACACTACGAAACTTACCTGGAACAGTATCCTGTCTTCAATCCATCGCCGACTTCAGTTCCACTCACCTGAAGGTACGAACTCCATCATCCGGCACCGCATGCATCCTGGAATACCATAACCTGGAAAGAGGAGAAAGAAAGACAGCATTAGTAAGCGTTTACTCACGTTTTCTCCCGAAGAAAGCCGCACAATTCTTACATGGGTTGTGATCTCCTGGTCAGTATCATCGCTGGAACATTACGGTGCTCAGCGAGGAACATCGCGACTGCAAAGACTGGAAGGGGTGTCTGTACTTCTGCTCTCTATATGGTAGAGGAGAGGCACAGAGGACCCCAGCCAAGATCTTCTATTATTGGTATGTGGTCGAGCAATCAAGGCCTAGCTTCTCAGGAGGTGATGCAGGCTGGTTCTTAAGTACAGTGTAGTCCCCAAGCCCCCACAAAGGAATGTCCACACACTGTATTACTGAAAACAGTCTTTATATAATTAATATTCAAGGTTATGTACACTATCAAAATAACTCGCTTTGTACTCAGAAAATCAACAATGGTAAATATATACAGTTCTACAGTGGTACCACAAATATTAATAGAGCTCATTAAAGTGCATCAACTATACTGTCAAAATGTCACACAGATCAATAAAGAGGAAACCAACAGAAGAGAGAGGAAGGAAAGCAAGATGTGTTGAAACAATAGGCAGATTGCTGGCCCAGCTACCTAGACACAGTTCTGTGTGGAGATCCCCCCCGCCTGGGCAACCTGTAAAATAAAGATATAGCACAAGCCCTGTCCATATATTGATCAATAGTCTTATTCTCTCCTATAATGTTTTTACCCCCCCCCCCCAATGTACCTGGTGGAGCAGAGTTCTTCAAAGAAGCGTCAATGGCTCCTTCTTGAGTGACTCCCTTTAAAGCAGGAGTCACGAATCGTTGAGAGGCGTCGAAGAAGGTGAACTTGGCGTCGATGAGAAGTTCGAGGGTGCCGAGGCCACAGCGTCGATCCAGGCGGTGCTCGTCGGCGACGTCCAGCGAGGATGAGGCATGCGGGGCACCTCAGCGTTTGATAGTTCTGGACCGCAAATAGTTTCAGAAGAACTGGGGCCCAACAAGGGTGTCGAGTCGTCAAAGTCTTTGGGGCCTTCAGGTGGCGGGAAACCCACTGGCGGATTCTCCTCGGCGTGTCGGCGTCCTCGACTTTCTCCGGCGGGAAAAAGCAGTCGATGGTGCGGACAAGGGAGTCCGTCGATTCAACAGTCTTAGGCAAAGGAGCGGGCGGCTCCGGTCGTCGGCGTCAAGCGGTCACCTCTTCTGGGGCAACACGGCTTTGACGGGCCTCCAGCGGTTACGGCGATACTCCGAACCCTAGGCGACGGCAATGGACTTCGGCAGCGATGTTCGGGTGATTCACTTTGTTCTCCTCGGCGGTCCCCGTCTCCGGTCGGCAGCCTTTCGAGGGTCTGACTTCTGGGGAGCTTCGGCGAAGGTTAGCGGTGCTCGATGGTCCCTCGGAGCACAGGAAGAGGGCGCCTTACCAGGTCCTCTCTCAGATCAGTCTTCGACGAATTCGGAAGCTTTCAGATCGGGTTGAAGCAAATGCAACAGCAAATCTTCTTCCAGCTGGGCGTCGAGGATCAGCAGTTCCAGTTACTCTTCAAGTGTAGACACAGCTTCTGAACAATTTCCAGTGGTGAGAGGTCCCCAGATTTACTATTCTGCCTCTCATCCACACTGCTGGGTCACACTCAGCAGCCAATCCTACAGTAGGGCATTCATGCAGTCAGTCAGCCAATCAGGCACCCAGTGCATTCAGGCCATCCTCCTCCCTCTCAGACACTCATAACAAGGAATGTGGATTTGGACAAGTACCCAGCCATTCAACACTACACACTGCATTCAGGCCAGTTTCGGGCAGGGCTGTCTCAGTCTTTGTCTCTCATACCAGAAACCAGACAGCCACAACAAGAAGTGCATATTGGTCACACACTCCATTTACCCAGGTCCCACCCACAGGGTGTACTCAAAACATGCAGTCACTGGGAAGGCTCCAGCCAGTCTGGCCAGGACTTCACAACAACACCATATATGGAACTTCCACCCAACAGCCAGTCAGGGGGAAGGGACACAGTCAGGGCTTCCCAGGACTTTGGGAAAACAAGGTAACAGGCAATAGAAAGCAAGAGGCCACAGGGGCCATCTTGTTTGCTATCAGGAATCAAATGATTCCAATGGCAGGGCCTGGGTATCCCAAAATGGAGGATACTCGGAGCACCTGTCAAATTCAGCATGGAGCTGCCACCAGCCCATACCCTGCTCTGTGCGCCACACACAGGTGCCCAAAAACATACACTAGGGGCACAGGGTTGTACCCCCACTCATCGGTGCCATAAGGGTATCCCATGGGTCTGTACACCAAACCAAAAACAGGAAGAGCTGCACTGCCAGGAGTCCCACATGGACTTCTGGGGAGAAAACAATACAGAACACAAATGGAAAAGGACTACAGGACAAGGACCGGGAGGCCCTGTCCCGCCAATGCATTTCCAGCATCACAGTCTCCCCTCCCCCAGACTGAGGTTAGGGTGCCTAATCTCCCTCGAGATAGACACCCTCATCTAGACGGTCAACATACCTTCTGGAAAGGCCATCTGCATTATCGTGACTCTTCCCTGGTCTGTGCTCAATGGTGAAGTCTAGCCCTTGCAGGCTAATGGACCACCTGAGTAGTTTCGGGTTCTTACCCTTCATCTGCATAAGCCACTTCAGGGGCTTATGATCTGTTTAGACCTTTAAGGTAGACCCTGTAAGGTAGGGCCTAAAATGCCTAAGGCTCCAAACCATACTGAAACATTGCTTTTCAACAGTAGCCCACCTAGGTTCTCTACCCTTCTCTATGTCTACTGATGAAGATGGTTGGATGTTCCCTCCCTTTGTCATCTAACTGGGACAAGACCGCTCCAATTCTGGTGTCGCAGGCATCTGTCTGGACGATAAATGGTCGGCTGTAGTCAGGCGCACACAACACCAGTGCCCTACACAGACTTTCCTTCAAGCCATCAAAGGCCCTCTGACAGTCTTCAGTCCAATTAACCTTCCTCGGTTGTTTGGGTGAAGTCAGAGCTGTCAGTGGTGCAGCTATGGTTCCATAGTCTGCCATGAAATTGCGATAATTCCCAGTGAGGCCCAAAAAGGCTCTCACCTGGGTTTGAGTAGTGGGAGTCTCCCAGTCCTGTACATCCTGTACCTTACTGGGGAGAGGTTGGATTTGACCCTCTCCTACCTCATGACCAAGATATGTGACTTTCCCCTGAGCTATCTGGCACTTGGTGGCCTTGATAGTGAGGTTAGCCCTTTTCAAGGCCTGCAACACCTTATCCAGATGTGTCAGATGCTCTTCCCAGGTGGAACTGTAGACGGCAATGTCGTCTAAATAAGCCACACAAAAGACTTCCATCCCACTGAGCGCATAGTTGACCAATCTCTGGAAGGTGGCAGGGGCATTCTTCAACCCAAAAGGCATGACCCTAAACTGGTAGAGTCCCTCCGGTGTTTAGAATGCCGTCTTTTCCTTGGCATGGTCCGTCAGAGCTATTTGCCAATAGCCTGAGGTAAGGTCAAAGGTGCTCACAAATTTGACAGCACCTATGGTGTCCACGAGCTCATCAGCCCTGGGCAATGGGTGCGCGTCAGTTTTGGTGACGGCATTGACTCCTCTGTAGTCCAAACAGAACCTCCAATCCTTGGTACCTGCCTGGGAACTTGCCTTAGGGACAAGGACCACTGGACTGGACCAGGGACTAGTTGAGGGTTCAATAACACCCAGATCCAACATCTTGGCGACCTCAGCCTGGATGTGGTTCTTAACAGTATCTGACATACGGTAGCTCCTGCTTTTGACAGGCACGCTGTCACCAGTGTCAATCTCGTGCTTACACCACGGTGTTAGGTCTGGCGTCCGTGAAAACAGAGGCATACTGCTGGAGCAAAGTCCTTCAGGCCCTCTGCTGCTCTGTTGTCAAATCTGGAGAGAGATGCACCCCCTCCACTGAGCCATCCTGAGGGTTGCTATACAGCAAATCAGGAAGGGGCTCACTCTCATCCTCTTCTTGCTCTGAAGCTAGCAAGAGACATGAGACTTCTGCTCAACGGTGGAAAAGCTTGAGCCTGTTAACATGGAATACCTCAGGGGCTACCCCCAGAGGCTCCCATGTCAACCAGATAATTTGTTCTTGCCCATCTTGGAGATTATCCTGAAGGGTCCAGTGCTTTTATCAGCCAATGCCCGAGGCTTGGTAGGATCCATCACGAGGACCTCCTGTCCCGGAGCCCAATCCACATGTAATGCTTTAAGGTCATGCCAGTAGTTGTTCAATTCCTGGCTGGCCTTGAGATTCGCTGTTGCTCGACCCATCATCAGTGTCATCCTCCGTCTGAGGCCTAACACATAGTCCCCCACTTGCTTGATGGGACCTGCAGGGGTGGCTTTCAAACCTTCTCTGATCAAGGCAAGGGGCCCCCCTCACGGGATGTCCAAAGAGTAACTCAAAGGGGCTGAAACCAACACCCTCTTGAGGTACCTCTCTGTAAGCAAACCGGCATGGCAGGAGGAGATCCCATTTCCTCCATAGGGGCTCTTCCAAAGCACCTATCATGCCCTTGAGAGTTTTATTAAATCTCTCAACCAGACCATTGGTCTGGGGATGGTAAGAGGTGGAGAACTTGTAGGTTAGTCCGCACTCTTTCCACATGGTTTTCATGTAACTAGACATGAAGTTGGATCCTCTGTCAGAGACCACCTCCGTAGGGAATCCAACACAGGTGAAAATGCCCAGGAGAGCCCTGGCAACCACCTTGGTAGTTACAGTCCGAAGGGGTATAGCCTCAGGGTACCTGGTGGCATGGTCAACCAAGACCAGGATGAACAGATGTCCACCTGAAGTGGGAGGGTCAAGGGGACCGACGATTTCGATGCCCACCCTCTCAAATGGTGTGCCAACCACTGGCAATGGCTGCAGTGGGGCTATGACACTGCCTCCAGTCTTGCCAGACAACTGACAAGTTGGGCAGGTCCTGCAGTGGGACTCTACTTCTACTCCATCCGAGGCCAGTAGAAATGGGCAAAGAGCTTTTACTTAGTCTTCTTGGTACCAAGATGACCAGCTCAGGGCACCTAATGCGCCAACTGCAGCAGGAAGGTCCTGTAAACCTGAGGTACTACCAACCTCTTGAGGGCACCAGGTTCAGGCTTAGTGGGCTCACTAACCAGGAGCTCACCCTCCCAATAAATCCGGAATGTCCTAGGCACTTCTGCCTGGGACGGGGCCTGTTTCCTCAGACCCTCGAGAGAGTGGCACACTCTCTGTCCCTTACAGAAGTCTGCCCGGGAGGGTCCCCCTTCAGCTAACGAGCATTGAATATCGTGATGATCCTCCAGGTTGAGAACCTCTCCCACAGAAGTCTTCTGGCTCTTCTCCCACAGGAGTTGAGATGGGGTTTAGCACTGGATCCAGCCCGTCCAGAGCATGGATCCCAATGGGTGCTGTAGGAACAGCAGGAAGAGACAGAGTCCCCTGCACATAGGTTGCCTTCTTATTCTTCCTTCGTCTTGCCTTAGGTCTCGCGTTTGGCTCGGGTAACTGACTCACAGCCAGACCCTGTGTCACCTGTGACCTAGTGACTGCAGCAGCAGTCAGGGGAAGACCATCCAAGATCAATCCCAACTCTACAAGTTAATTACCTAACAGAATGTTAGCAGGGACATTGTCCTGAACCAGGACAGGAAGTTTTGCTGTCTTGTCTCCAGTTATGAGTGTGACTAAGGCTACAGGCGATAATTTGGGAGGCCCACAGGCTAACCTGGTGGTTCTCAGAGGAGCACTTACATAGTCCTCTGGCTTGAGCAGGGTCCTGTCCACCACTGTCATGCTTGCCCCGGTGTCTCTCAAACCAGTAGAAGGCTGGCCATTCAAGAGGACACTTCTCAAAAACCTACGGGTGTTCTGTGGAATAGTTGCCAGTACTTCTGCGTACTGGTCCCAGGTGCCAAGGGACATTAAGGAAATCTCTACAGGAGCACCAAATGTGATCCCTGTAGAGGAGGGGAGGACAGTGGCCTCCACCTCAGACATGGGGTAAGGGTAGGTTAGGCTGACAGCCTGTACTCCAAGTGCCTTACCTTTACATTTGGAGTCACCCCTCTTGTGATCCAGAGCCCCACAATCCCAACGAGTGCGGGGTACGGTACTGGAACCACTGGGAGCCTGCTTTGCAGCAGGTGGACCACTTCTCTTATTCCCACCCACAGATGACTTATCCCCACTAGATTTTTGGGTTTTAGGAGAGGAGGGTTTCGGTTTACCCGACTGGGACTGCTTTTGGGACTCCTCAGCTTTCTGAGAGGCCCCATTTTCTTAGTTCTTGTACTTCCCACTGGAGTCCCTAGGGGACACCCGGTGGGAGACCCACTTGTCAGCCAGCCTAGCCAGCTTAAAGGGATCCAAAAGGTTCTGGTCAGCAACATCTCAAAAAACAACAGGTGGGACAATTCAACAAAAGTTTTCACCTTGTAACCATCAATCCACCCCATCATGTTCATGTGCGCAGCACTCACCCAGTCAACCCAAGACACATTCTCTCTTTTCTTAAATTCCCTGAACATTTTAAGATATTGGGTAGGTGTCTTGCCAAACTTGGCAATCAAAGCAGACTTCATTCACTCATACTGACCCTTGTCTTCCACACTCTGTTTCAGAATACAGTCATGCCCAGTCTGAGGCACTCTGCTTAACAAACACTTAGCCCAATCTCTTTTGTCAACATCATGAATTGCACAAGCCATTTCAAATGCTTCAATCCATTGGAAGATATCAGAACCCTCCACAAACACACCAACCAAATCTTTCATAAACTTGGTGGCTGGGGACCTGCCACTCTCAACTATCTTTGAGTATCACTTGCTGTGCCAACTTCTCTTTCTTCAGCTCAGCTTCTGTTGCCAACTTTTTGTATTGAAAGGCTAACTGTTCCCGTTGTAGCTCCAATTTTAATAGTTCAATCTTAAGGCTTCCCCCTGAAGAGCAGTGCTGGGGTTCGGAACAGAGGCAGCAGGAATGGTGGCATTCCCAGAAACGGATTCAGCAGAAACCCCAGGGGCAGAGTCCTAATTGGTTGCATTCCCACCCCCCCCCCCAAGAGTTTCACCATCAGTCTGGTAGTCCACCAGGGCAGCTATCAGCTCAGCCCTAGACTTATCCACAAAGTCGAACTCCCTGGCTTCACAAGCACTCTGGAGAGCCTCTAAGTTCATCCTAGTCAATTTACCATTTGCAATGCTCCATTGTTTGTAATGCAGTTATTTTGTACACAACCAAACCTTAATTTAATAAAGTGCAGATATTTTGTAAGTGGCATTGTTATACACCGGTTCTTAAAACCATAAGCATCCCACCGCTGCCACCAGTGTAAAGACTGGCGGAGGGTGTCTGTACTTCTGCTCTCTTTATGGTAGAGGAGAGGCACAGAGGATCCCAGCCAAGATTCTCTATTATTGGTACGTGGTCGAGCAATCAAGGCCTAGCTTCTCAGGAGGTGATGCAGGCTGGTTCTTAAGCACAGTGTAGTCCCCAAGCCCCACAAAGGAATGTCCCCACACTGTATTACTGAAAACAGTCTTTATATAATTAATATTCAAGGTTATGTACACTATCACAGTAACTCACTTTGTACTCAGAAAATCAACAATGGTAAATATATACAGTTCTACAGTGGTACGGCACATATTAGATCGCATTAAAGTGCATCAACTATACTGTCAAAATGTCACACAGATCAATAAAGAGGAAACCAACAGTAGAGAGAGGAAGGAAAGCAAGATGGTTGAAACAATAGGCAGATTACTGGCCTAGCTACTTAGACACTGTTTTGTGTGGAGATCCTCCTCCCCCCACCTGGGCAACCTGTAAAATAAAGATATAGCACAAGCCCAGTCCATATATTGATCAATAGTCTTCTCTCCTATAATGTTTTTACCCCCCCAATGTACCTGGTGTAGCAGAGTTCTTCTGAAGAAGCATTGATGGATCCTTCTTGAGTGACTCCCTTTAAAGCAGGAGTCGCAGATTATCGAGAGGCGTCGAAGAAGGTAAACTTGGCGTCGATGAGATGTTCGAGGGTGCCGAGGCCACAGCGTCGATTCAGGCGGTGCTCGTCGGCAACGTCCTGCGAGGATGAGTTGTGCAGGGCACCTCAACGTTTGATAGTTCTGGACCGCAAAGAGTTTGAGAAAACCTGTGGCCCAGCAAGGGCATCGAGTTGTCAAAGTCTTTGGGGCCTTCAGGTGGTGGGAAACCCACTGGCGGATTCTCCTCGGCGTGTCGTCGGCGTTCTCGACTTTCTCCGGCGGGAAAAAGCGGTCGATGGTACGGACAAGGGAGTCCTTCGATTCAACAGTCTTAGGCAAAGGAGCGGGCGGCTCCGGTTGTCGGCGGCATGGCGTCAAGCGGTCCGCTCTTCTGGGGCAACACGGCTTTGACGGGCCTCCAGCAGTTATGGCGATACTCCGAACCCTGGGCGACGGCAATGGACTTCGACGGCGGCGATGTCCGGGTGCTTCACTTCGTTCTCCTCGGCGGTCCCCGTCTCCGGTCGGCAGCCTTTCGAGGGTCTGACTTCTAGGGAGCTTCGGTGAAGGTTAGCGGTGCTCGATGGTCCCTCGGAGCACGGGAAGAGGATGCCTTACCAGGTCCTCTCTCGGATCAGTCTTCGGCAACTTTCAGATCAGGTCGAAGCAAATGCAACAGCAAGTAGTCTTGTTCCAGCTGGGCGTCGAGGATCAGCAGTTCCAGTTACTCTTCAAGTGTAGACAAAGCGTCTGAACAATTTCTATTGGTGAGAGATCCCCAGATATACTATTCAGCCTCAAGGGGGAGGGAGGTGGTAAAAAATAAAGACAATCTGGTATTGAATCCAGCTCTCCTATATTGCAGACCCATCTTTAACCAGAGGCCTTACCAAGGTTCCGGGAGAGGGTTCGAGAGTGCAAATCATCCAACCAGGGCTGGGTGGCGTACCCGTGGATACCAGGTGAGCGTAACAACTAGTCCCCGAGGAGAAGAAAGAGGGTGTCCTGTACCAACGCTGCCAGTCTAAGAGGAAGAACGCACTTTCAATTCCGCTCTTTGATGACATTTGGGACGAGGGGCTCTCCCAGATAAAGAATCCATCCTAGGCACTGGCAAAGAGGGACCGATGCAAGAAAAGGTACAGGGTGCACCCACGTGTTTGAGATCCCAGCCTTCCCTGGACTTTGTGGTCTCGGCGGCGGCGAGGAAGAAATCTTCTGGCTCTTCCACATCGACAACCTCCTCAAACCCGGACAACGAGGGAAAGAAGTTGGACGCCATGGGACGACGGGTCATCACGTTGGCAGCGACGAACATCAAGGCAGCCAACGCCCTCGCCATCGTGGTTTAAAATCACTCCCATGTTGGACTTCCTTCCCCATGACAAGAGAGCAGAAGCATTGGAGATCCTGCAGGAGGGCGAAGTGGCATCGGACCATGCCATTACAGTGGCCACGGACATTGCCGACACAGGATTCCACCAAATGGGCAACAGCATTTGCCTTCGTCGGCGAGGGTGGTTAAGGACACTCATTTCTGCCATTAGGTGCAGTCGAGGGTGTTGGACATGCCTTTCGACAGGGACAATTTGTTTGATTAAACCGTGAACGACTCCCTTCAGGCCATCAAGGCGGACATCGAGACAGCTTGTGCCTTGGGCACGCTCCAACAGCGATGGCCGTCGTTTTGGTCCTCTGGAGGCAGGTCCCAAAGTTCCTTCAAAGGCCTCGGCACTTCATCCTACCGTCAACCCTCCCACTCTTTGGCCCACAAGGCCTACAGGGGCTGCAGCAAGTCTGGAGGAGGTCGTCACCAAGGCGGCGCTTCTACGGCGAAGCAAGATTGAACTGGCCATGTCATCGGGCCCCCACCCGTGCACCTCGGTGGGAGGCCAGCTGGTGAACTTCGTCAGCGTGTGGAAGACCATCTCCACCGATCGTTGGGTGCTGGACGCTCTGGCCCACGGACACACCCTGGAATCCCAACAAAAGTGTTCTCGCATACCACCAGTGGCCAGGCAGGAAAACCAAGTCCCTCAGCTTCTGCTGGAGATGCGGGCCATGCTAAAAAAGGGCGCAATAGAGCTTGTTCCAAAGAGTCTCCGGAATGTACTCTCGGTACTTCCGCATCAAGAAGACCGGCGATGAAACAAGTGTTTGGGGCAGAGGGAGGTATACCCGCGGAATGGTCACTATTAGGCTTGAGGCCAGTAGAAGGGCCGGCGGGTTCGAGGGGCAGGGAAAGAGCGAGGGTGATGCTCACTCTGGCAGCAATGACAGTCATAGCCCAGAGATGGAAGAGCTCGAACATACCAATGTTTCAAGACTGGTTGCGTAAAGTCTGGGAGATAGTAGCAATGGAATGGGCCTCCTATGCAATGAACAATACAATACAAAACTTTGCGGGCGAGTGGGGTGAGGTCCTTTCCTTTCTCAGAGATGATTTTAGTATCGGGTGGCGCCCGCAACGTTTAAGAATTTTGGATCTGTAATAACCCCGACTAGACACTTTGTGGTGACAGGGAGCTACGGAGACTTTGGAACAACACCGGGGGGAGAGGGGAGGGGGGAAGGGAGGAAGGGGGGAGTTATGGGGATTGTTAAAGTTGTTGGAAAATTCAATAAAGACAATTTAAAAAAAAATAAAGACCAGCGATTGGAGGCCTATCCTAGACCTCTGCCGTCTGAACAAGTACATCAAATCCCAGAAGTTTCAGATGGTCACCCTTCAGCACGTGCTAGGACAGCTGGAAGAAGGGGATTTTCTATCGTCACTGGACTTGGAGGATGCCTATTTTCACATCCCCATTCGCAAGGGGCACCGCAAGTTTCTGCGCTTCATGGTTCAAGGGCAACATTACCAGTTCAAGGCCCTTCCCTTCGGATTGAAGTCGGTACCAAGGGTTTTCACCTAGTGCCAGTGGCGGCACCGCTGCGTCTAGGCGGGATCCACGTTTACCCCTACCTGGACGACTGGCTCATCCAAGCGGAATCGAGGGAGATCGCCGTCGAGCACACGACGGAGACCGTCCAGCTGCTGATGACACTGGGGTTCTCGGTGAACTATGCAAAGTCCTGCTTGGTGCAAACGCAAGACGCGCTGTTTCTGGGGTCTCGGCTCAACTCGGTGTCGTGCCTGCCGTCTGTCGGAAGAGAGGATATCGGCCATCCTGGGCAAGGTACGACGGCTGTTGACCCTGAATATTGTGAGGGTGAGGTCCATCAAGTCCCTTCTCGGCATGATGTTGTCATGCATATACCTCATCCGGTTGTGCAGGCTTTGGATGCGCCCTCTGCATGAGTTCCTCGACGGCTGTTGGATACAGGTATCGCGAAGCTTCGAAGACAAAATCGCTTTCCGTCGTGCGATACGGATGGTGGGGGATCTGGCGCTTCTGTTGGCGGGCACCTACTTCCAGACCCCCACCTCATCAAGAGACTGTCACGACGGACGCCTCCCTGGAAGGATGGGGCGCGCACACTGGAAGTCTCTATGAAAGAGGCCTGTGGCTACCGGCGGAGAAGTCATTATATATCAATGAACTGGAGCTATGGGCAGTGTTTTGTGCCCTCAAGTCTTTCCTACGGTCCCTCAAGGGCAAGGTGGTACGGGTCTTCACGGACAGCACCACCACGATGTTCTACATCCGGAAGCAGGGGGACACCAGATCCCCAGCGCTCTCCAGAGAGGTGCAGGACCTATGGCACTGGGCTGTTGCCCAGGGGATGTTCCTCATACCGTTTGATCTGGCAGGAGTGAAGAACACTGTCACCGACTCCCTCAGCAGGGAGCTGTGCTCTTGCCACGAGTGGGAGCTTCGGCAAGACCAAGTGGATCTTCTGTTCCGACGATGGGGCAATCCCCAGCTCGATCTGTTTGCGACGGCGACGAACACCAAGTGTCGGAGGTTCGCTAGCAGGTTTCCCCAGCTGGGGAGCATGGGGGACGCATTCTCCTTTCCCTGGGACGGCCTGTTCCTATGTGTTCCCTCCGTTGCCGTTGCTTCTTCAACTCAGACGGTCTTGGTACAGGATGATTCTCGTCGCACCGGCGTGGCCCAGACAGATATGGTACCCGGACCTTCTGGACTTGTCAGCGTCCCCTCCAGTCAAGCTTCCGACGGCCCAGGGTCGCTGAACTTGCAGGCCTGGCTCCTGCACTGCTAGAGTTTGGGGGAAATGAGATCCCGGCAGACTGCAAGGGGGTGCGTGCAAAGGCCAGGGCTTCGTCTACACTGAAATGCTGCGGACATAAGTGGAAGAGGTTTGTCGTCTGGTGCCGTGCACAGAAGATCGACCCTCTACGAATTACGGCTCCGCAGGTGCTGCCTTATTTGCTGTCGCTGGCCAAAGCAGGTCTGGCTCATGCTTCCATTAAGGTTCATCTGGCAGCTATCTCCCGCTACACCAGAGCTCTGGGACGGTCATCGTTATGGTCACACCATCTGGTCAAGGATATAATCAAAGGACTTTTCCGTTTGTTCCCGCCAGTGAAGGCCCCGGCGTGGGAGCTCAATGTGGTTCTGACTAGACTCGGGTCCTCCATTCGAGCCTACCCACTCCGCACCGCTGAAGTTTTTATCTCGTGGCCGTCACCTCTGCACGAAGAGTGGGAGAGATTCGGGCCCTGTAAGCCACCTTACTTGACTTTTCACAACACAAGGGTGGCGCTGCGGACGCACCCCTCCTTCGTGCCCAAGGTGCCGTCGTTCCCTTGGTGTTACCTGTGTTTTTCTGACGCCTTCGTCGCCAGCTGAAAGGACTCTGCACTTGCTGGGTATGGCTAGAGCGCCGAAGTTCTATGTGGACCGCACAAAAGGATTCGGAAGACGTCGGAACTTTTTGTGAACTTTGGCCCTGTGAATCATGGGAAGGCCCTCTCCTAGGCTTCCATTTCCAGGAGGCGCTCTGGCTGCATCAGCCATTGTCACCAGTTGCCTGGCCATCCGAGAGCCCATTCGACCAGAGCGATCACTGCAACTACAGCGTTCCTGTCTGGTGTGCCCTTGCTGGACATCTCTAGGGCTGCTACGTGGAGGTTGATGCACACCTTCACGAAGTTCTACTGCGTTGACAAGGATTCCAGTGAGGAGTCCAGAGTCAGCCAAGCAGTGCTGCGCAACCTGTTCGTGTGAAGGTGAGCCCGGTGAGGAGGTAAGAGATACTTAATGTTGAGTTGCTCAATGTTGAGCCTTGCCACCTCCCGTGGTTGTACATCATGTGTACTGCAATATATTCTTTATTCATGAGAATGTGAATCCATGCCAGACCCCATGCTGGAGAAGGAACAAGTTACTTACCTGTAACTGTTCTCCAGCATGGGTCTGGCATGGATTCACATGCAAACCCTCCCGCCTACCCCTCTGCGGCTCTTTTCTTGGTCCTACTGCTCTGCCACTTTAGGATCTACTAAATCTGAAGATGGCTGCAAGAAGAGGGGCTTAGGTAGAGGGCAGTCATTGGCTGGGGGCAGTATGACCCAGAGACCAGTAATTGGTTGTTAGGAGACAAACAGTTCAGAAGTGAAATTTAAACTGATTTTTTCTTTACTGAGGATTCCCAGCCTGACGACGGGGAATATTCATGAGCATGTGAATCCATGCCAGACCCATGCTGGAGAACAGTTACAGGTAAGTAACTTGTTCCTTACTACGGATGCTGATATAATGCATATGTTGTGGTCTTGTGGGGGCGCACTCTGCATTTTGGGGCAGGGTATGTGACGTGCTGGAAGAAATGGTGGACCAGCCTGTAAGATGGGAGAACACATGCATACTGGGCTATGTGCTTAAAATGAATCCATTGAAGCGTAAACTGATAAATATTGGACTGTTAGCTAAATGTGCTGTATTAATGCGGTGGAAGAGTAAAGTAGCCCCTACGATTGAGGAATGGGTGAGCGATATGACTTGGGCAAACGATAAGGAAGAGCTGTACTCTAGTTTGCTGCCGGTAACAAGTCGGCCGAAAGACATATGCAGAAGTTTCCGGCAGTACTTGAGCAATAAGGGAGATGGGGGAGAAGGTGAAGTTACAGCACTGTGAATGACTTGTGAACTGGGTTGTTCTATCAAGGGCTATTGAAATGAGACTTTGTGCAATATAATCTCTGAAACTGTATAGTTATGCAATGTTGCACCTCTGTGTAACTAAAGGTTAAAAAAAAAAAAAAAAGAAACGTCATTACTACTTTTCAGAATGGCAAAGCAAATGTCCTTTTCAGAATAGTGATTCAAGTATGGTAAAAGGCATGTCTTTTCAAAGCTCCTGGTTGACAAAATGTTCAATTGAAACAAGAATCCAATACAACCAATTCTCTTTTTAAAACACTAACTCAAAATAGGTTTCCCAGTACACTCTCCTGCCAGGAAACTTCTCAACATCCACTACAAGAAACTCTTGATATCATGGTTTAATCTCCTGCCAGGTATCTCCTTCCAAAAACGTTTCACTACCTTATATCCTTATCAGGGTTGTCTGCAACATTCACTCTCCTCTTAAATATTCTTACATTTGTACAGCTCCAGTGGCACAACCCTCTTTAACTTCAGTTAGGAATTGCATCCGTCTCCCTCCCACTGGCATCCCTTATATGCGGGTTTTTTCAAGCTCCTTCTGTCATCCTCTCTGATACAGGCTCTTGGCAATGTCAGTTCCAGGTTTCTCCCAACTGACATCTCATGCCAGGAGAATTGCACCATGTTTGACTTTTTCGTTCAGTTACATTTGCTTGGTTTTTAAAAGTACTTTGACAATGCGTTTTAGCATGTGCACGCATCCCGTGGCCCCCTTCATGTGGCCGACTTACGGGTTCACCATGCAGTGTCTGAGATTTGCTTGCAAGGAGCCAGCATCCATGTTTCACCAGATTCTCTCTGGGTTTCTGGGTCGGATACCCTGGCTTCCGCTGCTAAGAACCTAGCAAGACTGTATCTCTTGCGCTCCCCCTGCTCACTCTCTCTACCAGAGTACTCCTCCGGTCCTCCGCGATGCCAAACTGCTTCTGTCGGACATCTCTCACTCTCCCCACGGTCCTCCGTAGGTCTTCCTCTACCACGGGTCGCGCTTCCCACTCTGCGCATTCTGTAGCCGTCCTTCTCTCTCTTCGGTCTTGACGTTTCCCATGTCATCTGCAATCCCACAACTGTTATTTGTATACCTTTTATGTTTAACTGTGAACAGACAATTTGTCCTTCTGGTTGGTCAACCTATTGCATTTTATCGATTGTATCTTAATTATGTATTTATGCTTACACCGCAAGTCGAATTAAGGTTTTATGTGCTGAACTGAAACTTTATTGCTTTGTTAAGCTGTGCAGGTGTCCACCAAAATGTACCCTCGAGTACCAGCCTGAGTATGCGTATAAACGGTGTAATCTACACATTACTGCAAAATTAAATTAGTGTGAGGAATAACATCAAATGTGGATTTCTACATGTTAAATCTAGAGTGTCTGTTCCATGTGCTTGCCATGATTCACTCCTCCACACCCCATGACGTCTTAAAAGGGACTTTTTCTTGCCATGTTTTCTCTGTCATTTTGGCACAGAATGTGTAGACCATGTATACTGGCCATCTGCAGGAGGTGGGGGGGGGAGATATATATTAATTGTGTGCTATCAGCTCTCCCTTCACCGGGGGGGCTATAGTTCCTTAAAACTGTGCCTTAAAACTCTGGTGGTGAGTTCAGAAGAGGAACAGGACAATGCTCCCATAGGGTTTTATCTAACCACTGCACTGGCTTTCTCTTATAGAAATGAAAGGTGTGAAAAAGTTTCACAAAATATACATGGTCTACAATGTCATCTAGCTTTTCTAGGTCATCTTCAGGATCTAACAGTGCTCCTTAATCAAACACTTTTACCGTGTGTCAAAACAGGTCCCTATAGGTGTCTTTGATGTGCATTTTAGGGGTTACTAGTGTGAGAAACCTGAAGGTGTCTCACCCACTAGTCCCCGGGGAATCTGTCATCCAGGCAGCCAGGACATGGCAATTGCTTTTGGATCCAGTTCCTGGGGGTGGACCAGTGTGGGAGGATCAGCTTGGTGAGGGGTCTTCGGGGAGTTGGAGTGGGACACCGGATGGTGAGACGCAGTATCCACTTCCCTGTAACACCTTTACCCTATCCTACAAGGTAGGAATGTTACCCCTCTCCCCTTTTACAACACAAACTCTTTCTCACGTACAGCTCACTTTGAAAGAAAACAGACAAACACCCGAGCCATATACCTGACGTGTGCCAATATAATAGTAAGGCAGGGTCGGGAAATTACTGATCATCACACACACCTGACTTCCATCACACTTCTCCACACGGATAAAAGACTGAGTACGAGAACACACTCTCTGAGCAAGGCAAAGCACACAAGGTAGCAGCAGCTTCAAGATGGCAGTGTAATACAAGGCGTAAGACAGCAAGACCGAAGAGGATTGCAAGGAGCGGAAAAGTACCCTTGACCTTTTCACCGACAGCCTGGATCTTTTTTGAGTCTTGGACAGCAAGAAACGCAAGATCTGGAATCAGGGTTCTCCTGCGTCCACAGTAAAGGCTGGGAGAATCTATTGCCGCTGTGGTACTGTCCTTGGCCCCTACAACAAAGCAGCACCAGTCCAGCTTGTGTAGAACCCAAGGTTGCAAGTAGCAACATTTTGTAAAGAATATTGAAGAAAGCAGTAAATGAACCGCATGTGAAGGGGCTGTTCCGGCTGGCCTGCTTGACACAGCCCCATTGGTTTACAAGGGATGCACCAAACTTGTTTATATCTAAGACGCTGGCACCTCCTTATGATTGCGCCCAGGTTGCGGGGGCCTGGGTGGACACAAGATTGAGGTACAGTGAACTTTCCCCTGGAAATCTTGGGCGCTTCGGGACTGATCTCTCCTCATAGCGGGTAGACGGCTGATTGTCTGGACTCTGGCCAGTGGCGGCGCGACGAGAGAGTGTGGTAGTGGCTGGTTCAGTGCCTACTTGGAACGCTCTGCCGATCTTGCTTTACTTTGCGTGTGGTCTGGTGTTTATCTGAGCTCCCCAAGAGCAGTGGTGGTTCTGGAAATCTGCAAGAGGTAACGAGTGGCTCACATGAGCCCACCCCTGTTAAATCCTAGACTTGGCTGAGCGCTGACCAAATCCGGCAGGAGCACACAGTGACTGGATTCCCCCTGGGAGAGACCGTGTTGGGCTGGGCGAAATATTGCGGGACAATTGTAGCATAGACTAGAAATGACTATAGCCCGCTGCACCACCAAGGGCATTTCCAAAAAACCGGCCAAGATGGACCAGTTTGCTAGAACCGATCAGGTACCGCCCCCTCCTGGTGCAATGCCTGGCCCATCTCAGCTGGATGTCTGTATTGAATCAGACATAACTGACCCTAAAAAACAGTACTGATAACCTTGGAGCCACAATTGACACCGTAACATGCAAGGTTGATGTCTCGGCAGTCCAAATTGATCAGCGGTGTGGCCGTATGACCGATACGAGCAGAGGATCAGTGATGGGGAGGATAAGGTGGCTACGACAGGTTGCGGCACTCCAGCAAACAGTTACGAAGGTGGTAGCAAAAAATTACTACCTCAAGGGCAGTTCTAGAAGAAACAATATTCGTATCCTAGGAGTGCCTGAATCCACGCCCGTGGACAATATGGAAGAATGTGTAGAACAGTTGCTCATGGAGGTCCTGGAGAGCCCTCTGGTCACGAGTATGTTCATGGTGGAGCATGCACACAGATCCTTAGCCGTCGGGCCTCCCCCTGGTGTTTGGGGGGTTGGGTCGGGTAGCCGCATCAGAGGGTGCACTATTAACCTCCTTAAGGAGCAAAAGCAACTTTTTTCCCCAGATGGACATCACTGGGGTTCATGGGCAACTTCTGATTCCCCAGAGGGAATTACTGACTGGTTACATTATGGGAATGCCTAAAGCTAACAAGGGGTCTGGAGATAAAATCTCGTTGATGACTTGGAACATACAGGGGTTCACTAATCTGAAGAAATTTTGCCTGACTGCGAATTATGTAAAGAATCACGGTGTAAATATTTTATGCTTGCAAGAAATGCACCTGGCACAGGATTGTGACCTTCCTAATATTGCAGGGTGGGGTATACATATGTACTGCTTATCCTTTACCTCTCACTCGCATGGGGTGGCTCCATACATTTACAGGTAATTGGAATTTAAACTTCATGATCAAATTGGGGACGAGGAGGGGCATTATCTTTTGTTGGCAGCGTAGTTTGCAGGGCTGCGTGTTCTTCTCATGAATGTATATGCTACAAACAATGATTACCCAAAATTCTTTCAGCGCTGTGCTAATGGCCTACATACATTTCTGAACTACAAGGTTGTGTGGGCGGGCAATTTCAATGTGTCAATCTCCCTGGGTCTGGATAGATCCTCCACTGCCCAACTCACCTCGCCAATGTGGTTCAGAAGTGGGCAGCCATAGCAGAATACCATTGGCTCCACGATACAGGGCGCGCGGTGCACCCCACTGCCAGGGAATATTCTTTTTATTCGAGTGTACACGGTAGCTCCTCCAGGAGATTGTCATGGTATCATCGGATTTGGCTCTGAATATTATAGGGGCTAGCATACTTCGCCGGACCCTTTCAGACCACTGCCCAGTGTTGATTTGTCTCTCTGGTCCGACCCTTTTATGAGCGGTTTTACACATCCCAAATGACAGCCGGACGTGATTCCATTGTACAATATCTAGATAGGGTAGCTCTGGGCTGGTTGGACCCGTCTCATTGAGAGAGCCTGAATGAACCCCCCCCTCTGATTAGCTTTGTAGGGTGATTCTCTCTCCCTCATGGTAAGGGCGTGGGTTTGGATGGGATTACAGCAGAGCTATATAAAGAATATGGTGATCTCCTAATTCCACATCTGCGTTGCATGTACTAAGCAGCCAGAGCTTCAAGCGTCCTGCCTGAATCCACTAGAACCACCCTTGAGACGGTATTGTTGAAACCAACAAAGGAGCCCTAAAGTGCTCCTCGTACATATCTCTGTCCCTAATTAATACGGACGGTAAAATCCTGGCCAAGATACTTGCCAACCGACTCCTACCATACATGCCAGCGTTGGTCCTCCCTGACCAGGCAGACTTTATCCCCGGAAGGTCCACTCAGAATAATTTGAGACTTATATTCGCGCTCATGCATAATGTGAATCCAGAGACCCAGATTGCTGTAGCTGCCCTGGATGCAGAGAAGGTCTTCGACTGTCGAGTGGCCAATTACTGTTCGAGGTCCTTGGGCCTGTCCTATCTCCAGTCGGTCCGACTATTGTATACGACGCCTAGAGCGGTAGTGTATACTAATCAAATGATATCTAATTATATATGTCCAACACATGGTACAAGGCAGAGTTGCCCCTTGTCCGCCATCCTGTTTGCCCTAGCAGTCAAACCATTGGCCTGCTGCCTACGGGAGTATCATGCTCAAAGGGGGGTAAACATCTATTCCCATCTCTCTATAATCTCTCTATATGCGGATGACATGTTGTTGTACGTGAAACACCCTCTGCAGAATTCACAACCGCTGGTACGAGGGATTTGCCGGTTTGGAGACCTCTCAGGATTGAAGATAAATTGGCCTAAGTATGAGGTGCTCCTGTTGACTGCCAGGGTTCGACAGACTGACATTGGAGAGGCCTTTAGATTGTGCCCTCAGGGTATCCGATACCTAGGATTTCCGGTGACCCCACCCCTGGGGGACCTATACAGGGAAAACTATGTGTTGGCGCTCGAGAAATTGGAGCACAACGTTGAGTCGTGAATCCTCCTCCCCATCTCCCAGGCCGCCCGAATATCTTTGACCAAGATGGTGATCCTTCCGAAACTTATATATATTTAACGATGCACCAACTTGGCTTCCAGTAGGCTTTTGGTCCTATCTTAGGAATCTGTAGGTCCGGCTGGTCTGGGCCGGCAAGCAAGCAAGGGTGTCGTATGATACCCTGACCTTGCCCTATGAGACCGGCGCTGGAGTACCCAGATTTGTATATGTATTTTTTAGCGGCGCAGATACAATACTCTGTTCGGTGGTGGTCCCTTTCCACTGACCTCCCTCATATATTGCTCGAAAAGGCGACCACACACCTAAATGACATAAGGGGGTTGTTATGGAGAGACCCGGGGAAAGTAGAGCGTTCAGAGATCCAACCGGTGGAGCCTGAGTCAGCTACGACGGGATGTGGAGTTGCTGGCCATGAATCGAGTTTGGGGTGCCACTCATGGAAAAATATTTCAGACTCATTTTGAAAGGTTGGGGGCTCATACCCTGTGGGATCGCATACAGGAGAGGAAGTTCAACACTTGGAGTCCCTGAAGGATAGAGGGGAATGGACGGCAGTGACTATGCTGCTGTACTTTCGGGTGAGAGAGGTATTGAAGTCCAAATGGTAGACTTCCTGCATGCACCTGCAACATCCCCAATACTACAATATGTCACAGCACCGCTGACTACCAGGAAACTGGCCTCTGTCTATAGGGTTATTCGATCAAAGAAGGTAACTAAGAAGGGTAATTACAAGGTTAAATAAGAGTTGGCATTGGGTAGAGGGATTGCTGATGAGCAATGAAAGGTGATCTGTATGCAGACTCGCAACCTGTCCCTGAATAATCGCTTTTGAGTGATCCATTTGAAATTTCTACATCAAGTGTACTGTTCCCCCGCACATCTGCATGCTTTTTACCCCGTCAGATGCTCCCAAGATGGGGGAAATTAACTATTCCCTTTGTTTGTAGGCTCTGACCGCTAAGATGAGGGCAGTCCTGAAGTGCTCTGTAGCAGTCCCCAGCTTGACCATTAGATTCCTTCCCAATCCTCTAGTCTCCTATAAAGCATGTTGTAAATTGGACACACTGTAGTATGGGTTCAGATACACAGTACATTACATGGTTCTAATTTACGTTTGCGAAAATCTCATTCTGAGGCTAGTGGCAAAACACTTTGAACAAACTTTTTTTTTTTTTTTAAGTTTCAGGCGCTGTTGGCAGTGTGCACAGATGCTTCCTTCATTGAACACAAAAAATGTGCTACCTCGGGCTAGCTATGATGTGAGCAGGACATGATCCACGAAACTCTGGGCAGATCTGCTAAAAGATTATTTTCCTGTGCATCAGAGAGCCTCTGATTGTGCCTTTTCAGTGTAGGAGTGCAGCAAGTCTGATGTTCAACTCTCAGACTGCAAGATTTTGCTGACCGGCTACCTGGAGTGAGAACGGTGTGCGGACGACAGGCCTCCATGTAGCTTAAGATTGTGGCCGAGACTGGCTGTGGGCTCGCATCTGAGACGGGGTCCCAGATCAAGCTGCAGACTAAAGTGGAGGTGGAGCAACCATGCAACATCGGATGTGGTGACTGGAGTCTTGTGAGGTGCTGAGGATTGGACTGGAACGGCAGCTCCAGGGGAGCTGCGAGACAGCTTTGCCGGTGAGCTATGGGGATCGGTCCTTGAAGGTAGCGGGAGTCGATTAGTGCGCGAAGAACCACCAGCGAGGACGCAGAACTCCCCAGAAACAATAGGAACGGGGAGACAATGTGCCACATTATCAGTGAGTGCAAGGGGAGCCGGACTAAACCGCATCTACACACCCCCTCCCGGAGCTGCACGCAAGTGGAAGGGGCATTGGCACTCAAGACCATAATAACTGAGGAGAGACGGGTGGCAGGTTTTTGTCCGGCTCCTACAGTTTAGGAGAGAGAGGGAGAGCAAGAGGGCACTTTCAGCATTGGAAGGAGTGCAAGGAGGCATTGTAGAAATGCCGGATGGCTGACAAATTTGGCCTGGGTGGAGCTGCGGGATGGAAAGAGCCCCGAAGAGGGCCCAGAGGCATTGTAGTCGGTTGGGAGGAGACCACCCAAGAGGACAAGCAAGAGAGGTGAGGAGTACATAATTTCTTCACGGTGAAGGTCGCAAGGGCATTGCTGTGAACAGAGTGCCCCATCTGGGGAAGCATCAGCAGGCGTGATGCACGCTCTTTAAGTAGACTCACGTTGGTGTTCCTGAGACACATGCCAGACTCAAGGAAGACACCTGCAAAGCCTAGACAAACAATGGATGCTTTTGCAAAGAGGGGCTAGGAGAAGGCGGCTACACCAGACTTGGGAGTCAATGAGTGGGGATAACCAGATAACGTTAGAAGCTAACGCCAAAATACTGGAGGCAATTTCAGCCTCTGAGCGTCAATGGAGTCACCTATTGATGAGATTAAATGTGATGTTGGGCTCCTGAGTCAGGATGTACGAACCCTCGCTGGCAGAGTGGGGGAGACTGCAGCGAAAGTGGAGGTGTAACGTCTACCACGAAAGATTTAAAAGGTAGGGTTCATGATCGTACGACAAAGTGCGAATGCTGGAAGACCGAGCCGAAGACGCAGAAGAAAGGGCAAGGAGAAGTAAAATTAGAATTTTGGGATTGCCGGATGGGGACTAAGGCAGAGACTCTACCACGTACGTGGATAATATGTTGCTCCAGAAGTTTGGCCCAGGAAATCTGACAAAGCGATTTATCGCAGAAAGAGCCCACAAAACATTGACGAAAAGACCTCCCCCGGGGGCACAGCGGAGGCCAATCATAACTAAGATCGTAAACTTGAAGGACGGGGAGAAGATTCTGGCCTTCTCTAGAGAAGAATGAGAGATCGAACGGACATATGCTGCGCTGCCAGTCTACCCGGATTACAGGAGGCAAAGTCAGTTTTCCCTAAGAAATGGATACTCGGACAACAGGGCATCAAATATATGTTGCTATACCCAGCAATGCTGAAGATCCTGCATAATGTGAAGGCCCTGTTTTTTGATCCCCCGGTAGAAGTGATCTTATGGGTGGATTAACATAAAATGGCACCCATGATGGACAAAAGGAATAGTAATAATAAATAGACTGTCGAAGAAGGTATCAAAAGTGCCACCGAGGAGAAAAGTATGCACAAAGGTCAGGATGCACAGACCCTAGATTGTGCTTTGGACTGGGAGTCATGTTGGTGGCACGAACAATTAGATGTCTATCCCTTGCAGACAGCCTGGATCCCGTTTGGTAGGGTTTCATATGGGGGGGTCCCCGTTTTTTGTTCTATTTACAGATATCTAGTGGTCAAGTTCTACAAAAGGAGGTGGGATGACTGACTGTGAAGCCTGAATAGTCTTAGTACTGTTGGGCTGATAGTAATGTTTTAGTGTGGTATGTTTAGGTTAAAAAACAGCATGTTATTATTTGAAGGCGTGAAAGAAACACATTCTGGAGCTAACAGTGATGGGGGTGGGGGATAAGGATGAGAGAGGTCGCAGTCGTATGGGTTGCAACAGTGGGGAAGGAAAATTACAGAATTGGGCACATGGCAGAGCTTTTCAGAGTGTCCTCCTGGAGTATAAGGGGTTTAAACAGCTATGTTAAGCATACTATGGTGGCCTCATACTTGCGCAGGAAAGAAGTGGAAATTGCAATTTTACAAGAGACGCAATTTACAGTAGAGAAACAGACTACAATGCTTGGGAAGTGGGTAGGAGCAGGGTTTGGGTCACATACTATACCTATGCAAGGGGGGTTCTTATTTGGGTGGCCCCTAATTTACCCTTCCGGGTGGTGGAAGTTAGTGCAGATAATGAGGGGCGGATGGTCCTGGTACCTGGTTACGTTGAGGATAGGGAGGTGTGCCTTATTGACATTTACGTCCCTAACCATGATGTCATCCTTCTTTCATTCTCTATATGCTAGATTGGCCCCTTTTAGAGGGATTATGTGGATTTGGGGTGGAGATTTAAATTGTAAACTGAACCCACCCTTAGATCAGACTATAAGTATATTAAGCCAGCTCCACTGGCAAAAATCTTGGGGAACTTGCTAGAGGACTTTGTTAAATGTTTTTTAGAGGCGGCTGATGTGCAAAAGAAAAAAGTTTTTATATTATTCAGGGGTGTAAAAAAAATATATAGTCCTAGGCACCCATCTGCAAGAACGAACACGGCTAAATTACCTGTTCTCCAGCGTGGGGTCAGGCATTGATTCACATGCTCATGAATATTCCCCGTCGTCAGGCTGGGAATACTCGGTAGAGAAAAAATCTGTTTCAGTTTCACTTCTGAACTGTCTTTCTCGTTTCACTTCTGAACTGTCTTTCTCCTAACAACCAATCACTGGTCTCTCCTTGCCACCCTTCGCCTCCCTCTCTCACCCCCCCGAGGGATGAGACGGATCCTGACACGGCGATGACGGGCACTGGCACGGATGACGACGGCGAATTGGGGGATCTCCCTGTCGTCTCCTCCCAGATCTTCACCGCCCAACCAGATAGGCTCGTTCCACGCCATGATCTCCAGGGCCTCAGAGCTATTCCAGCTTGCCCCTAAGGAGGAGAAGAAAAAGGGTTTCCTATGCCAGCGCCGCGAGGCGAAGAGGAAGACCGTACTTTCAATTGCGCTCTTGGATGACATTTGGGACGAGGGGTTGTCCCTCATGAAGAACCCTTCCTCTGCCCCGGCGAAGAGGGACCGTTATGAGAAGAAATACAGGGTGCCAGACTCTGTGCCCAAGTGCTTGTGGTCCCAACCATCTCCGGACTCTGTGGTTTAGGCGGTAGCCAAGAAGTCATCTTCGGGCTCCTCCTCTTCGACGGCCTCCTTCCCCCAGACAGTGAGGGGAAGAAGTTGGATGCCATGGGGTGAAGAGTTATCACATCGGCTGCGACTACCCTCAAGGCTGCAAATGCCCTCGCGGCACGTTATGACAGGGAGCTTTTGTTCAAGAAAAAGATTTTCATATTATTCAGGGGTGCATATAGTCCTAGGCGCCCCTCTGCAAGAACAAACACGGCTACATTACTTGTTCTCCAGCATGGGGGTCTGGCATTGATTCACATGCTCATGAATATTCCCTGTCGTCAGGCTGGGAATACTCAGTAAAGAAAAAATCTGTTTCAGTTTCACTTCTGAACTGTCTTTCTCCTAACAACCAATCACTGGTATCTGGGTCATACTGCTCATGAGCCAATGACTGCCCTCTACCTAAGCCCCTCTTCTGGCAGCCATCTTCACATTTTTACAGCACGTTCAAGTGTTGGGAGTCCTTGTGCTTAGCTCTCTGGCTTTTACTGTGGTTTGTGCTTTTTTATAAGAGTTTTACTCTATTTTTTCGGTCAATCGAGCCTCAAGCTCCATCGATCTACCTTCCAATTAACGGGGACCCGTTTTTCGGATTCTTCAGTGCCCCTCAAGGGCGAATTTCGTCGAGTTTACGAGGATTCCAGAAGCTTCTTCAAGGCCTATGCCGCTTGGAAATGGCGGATGAGGAGAAGGTCTCTGCACCCCTGTTCAAGATTTGCCCAGACTGCGGCCTGCGGATCGTCTTTTCGTACGATGGACATTCCCTGTGCCTCTACTGCCTGCACTCTGACCCGATGCATGTGGAGGTTGACTATGCGTCTTGTCTGGACATGGTGCCCCGTACGCTGAGCGATCGGCGCAGGCGTCTTAATGAGTGGCTGCAGGCCAAGGCCCCTGCTCTGGGTGAGTCCCGGCTGCATGCCTCCCCTGCCCAGAAGAAAGTTGAGCACTCTTCTAAGGCCTTTGAGAGCGCCCCTCCCACGGGGCACAACATGAGGCTAAGCTCCTCCGTGGCCAGGGCGAGTACAGCATCTCGAGCGGCTTCGACAACGAGCCAATGCTCAGGATCTTCCAAGAAGAGTAAGTTGGACCATCCGGGCAAGCTCTTGGAGAAGACCCAGACAGGCCCTCCGGAGAAGGCCAAGGCGGAGCAGAGCTCAGACCCTCCCCCTAAGCTGAAGGCCGCGGGCTCGACCAAGGTACATCTGACGAAGGCCCAACCTTCCATTGAAGGAGTGGTGGCATCCCTCACGAAGACTGCCATGGCGAATCTGCAGGGCATGGCCCCAAAGGCAAGAGTGTCCCTGCCTGCCAGGAGGGAGTCCTCTCTTCAGCCCATCGAAAAGACACTGGAGAAGATGATGCTTATCATTTCACCGAAACAGCCCCCGTTGGTCGCAGAGAAACAGGGTCGCAGTTACCCACTGCCTCCTTGCCATCCTTCACTTCCCTCTTCCGCCCAATCCCCCCCGAGGGATGAGATGGATCCTGACATGGTGACGACGGGCACTGGCACGGACGACGACGGCGAATTGGGGGGTCGCCCGTCTTCGCCTCCCAGATCTTCACCGCCCGACGAAATAGGCTCATTTCACGCCATTCTCTCCAGGGCCGCAGAGCTATTCCAACTTGTCCCTGAGGAGAAGAAGAAAGAGGGTTTCCTATACCAGCGCCGCGAGGCGAAGAGGAAGACCGTACTTTCGATTCCGCTCTTGGATGACATTTGGGACGAGGGGTTGTCCCTCATGAAGAACCCTTCCTCTGCCCCGGCGAAGAGGGACCGTTATGAGAAGAAATACAGGGTGCCTGGACTCTGCACCCAAGTGCTTGCGGTCCCAACCGTCTCCAGACTATATGGTTTCGACGGCAGGCTCTTTCCCTTCGGCTGCCTCCTTCCCCCCGGACAGTGAGGGGAAGAGGTTGGATGCCATGGTGTGAAGAGTTATTACGTCTGCTGTGACTACCATCAAGGCTGCCAATGCCGTCGCCACTGTGGCACGTTACGACAGGGAGCTTTGGTTCAAGATCGCTCCCATTCTGGACTTCCTTCCCGACGACAAGAGGGCGGAAGTTTTGGAGATTCTACAGGAAGGCGAGGTGGCATCGGACCATGCCATTAAAGTGGCCACTGACATCGTCGACACAGGGTTCTGCCAAATGGGCAACAGCGTTTGCCTTCGTCAGCGGGGCTGTCTGAGGGCCACGAATTTCAGTCGAAGGTGTTGGACATGCCCTTCGATAGGGACAGTTTGTTCGGGAAGACTGTGAACAAGTCTCTTCAGGCCATAAGGCCATCAAGGCGGACACTGAGACGCTTGGGCACGCTTCAACAGCGACGGCCGTTCTTTCGAACTTCTGGTGGAAAATCCCAGGGTTCATCCAAAGGATTCGGTGGAGGTACTTCGTCCTCCCGTCAACCCTCTCGCTCGTCGGCCCAGGCGACCTACAGGGGTCGTGCCAAATCTGGCGGAGGACGTCATTGTGGCCAAGGGGCCCCCAAGGCAGTGCTTCAACGTCAAAATAGAATTGAACCGGACGTGGCATCGGGGCCCCCACCCGTGCACCCGGTGGGAGGCCGGCTGACGAACTTCGTCCAAGAAGACCATCTCCACCGACCATTGGGTGCTGGACGCTCTCACCCACAGACACACCTTGGAGTTCCAACGGAAGGGTCCCCATATACCACCAGTGGCCCGGCAGGAAAACCACATCCCTCTGCTTCTGCTGGAGGTGTGGGCCATGCTAATAAAAGGGTGCGATAGAGCTCGTCCCAAAAAGGCTCCGGAGCTCTGCAGTGTACTCTTGTTCTCATCAAAAAGAAGACCAGCGTTTGGAGGCCCATCCCAGACCTCCACCGTCTGAACAAGTTCATCAAGTCTCAAAAGTTCTGGATGGTGACTCTTCAGCACATGCTAGGGCAGCTAGAAGAGGAGGATTTTCTATCGTCGCTGGACTTGGAAGATGCCTATTTTCACATACCCATCCACAAGAGCCACCACAAGTTACTGCGCTTCGTGTTTCAAGGGCAACATTACCAGTTCAAGGCCCTTCCCTTCAGAATGAAGTCGGCGCCAAGCGTTTTCACCAAGTGCCTGGTGCCGGTGGCAGCGCATCTGCATCTACGAGGGTCCCACATATACCCTTACCTGGACGACTGGCTCATCCGAGCAAGCTCGAAGGACATCGCTGTCGAACACACGGCGAGGACCGTCCAACTCCTGACAGATCTGGGGTTCTCGGTGAACTATGCAAAGTCCTGCTTGACTCCACCGCAGGACGCACTGTTTCTGGGATCCCGACTAAACACAGTGTCGTGTCTGGGGTCTCCGTCAGAGGAAAGGATAGCAGTCATTTTGGGCAAGGTGCAACGGCTGTTGGCCCTAAAGGTCGCCACGATCCATCAAGTCTCTGCTCGGCATGATGTCGTCATGCATTTACCTCATCCGACTATGCAGACTGCGGATGCGTCCACTACAGGAATTCCTCGACGGATGTTGGATACAAGTGTCGGGAAGCTTCCAAGACAAGATCAAACTCAACGCGAGCTTCCGTCGAGTGATGCGATGGTGTGGAGTCTGCTCACATCTGTCAGGAGGTGCAGATTTCCAGACCCCACCGTACCAGTAGACGGTCACGACGGACACCTAACTGGAAGGTTGGGGTGCTCACACCAGAAGTCTTCACGCAAGAGGCCTGTGGCTGCCGGAGGAGAAGACGTTGCACATCAACGTGGTGGAGCGGTTAGAAGTGTTTTGGGCCCTCAAGTCCTTCCTGCCATCCCTCAAGGACAAGATGGTGCGGGTCTTTACAGACAATACTACCATGTTGTTTTACATCAGGAAGCAGGGGGGCACCAGATCCCCAGCGCTCTCCTAAGAGGCGCAGGACCTGTGGCACTGAGCCGTAGCCCAGAGGATGTTCTTC
Source organism: Ambystoma mexicanum (assembly GCF_040938575.1). Taxonomy (NCBI): domain Eukaryota; kingdom Metazoa; phylum Chordata; class Amphibia; order Caudata; family Ambystomatidae; genus Ambystoma; species Ambystoma mexicanum. The sequence goes on from NC_090921.1 coordinate 392,574,205, forward strand.
ATCCCGTTCCATCTGGCAGGAGTGAAGAACACCGTCGCAGACTCTCTCAGCAGGGAGTTGTGTTCTTGCCACGAGTGTGAACTTCGTCAGGATCACGTGGATCACCTGTTCCGCAGATGGGGCAATCCCCAGATCGATCTGTTTGCGACAGCGATGAACACTAAGTGCCGGAGGTTCACCAGCAGGTTTCTCCAGCCGGGAAGCATGGGGATGCATTCTCCTTCCCCCTAGGACGGCCTATTTCTGTATGCGTCCCCTCTGTTGCCGTTGCTTCTTCGACTAGTCAATCAACTCAGACGGTCCCGGTGCAGGATGATCCTTGTTGCAACGGCGTAGCCGAAACAGATATGGTACCCGGACCTTCTGGACATGTCAGCGTCCCCTCCAGTCAAGATTCCGGTGGTCGCAGATGATCTCGCCAGGGAAGGAGGCGTGATTCTGCACCACGATCCTGGATCGCTGAACCTGAATGCCTGGCTCCTGCAGCACTAGAGTTTGAGTACTATGATCTCCCAGCGGATTGTAAGGAGGTGCTTGCCAAGGCCAGAGCTTCATCTACTCTCAAATGCTACGGCGCAAGTGGAAGTGGTTTGCCGTTTGGTGCCGTATTCAGAAGATCGACCCTCTGAGTCACTGCTCCGCAGGTGCTTCCATATTTGTTGTCGTTGGCCAAGGCAGGATTGGCCCATGCTTCCATCAAAGTTCATCTGGCGGCTATCTCCCGCTACCTGTGCCACCGATAGGCGACAGCCGGCCTGTGATAAGGCTGAGAACAAGGCTGACTGAGCTGACCGAGCGTGGTGAGCATGGTGCAAGCCGCTCCGTTTTGAACTTTCGCCCATAGAACTGCACAGCGTCTCCTGCCCGCCTCATATCCGGCTCTCCTCAACGTCTGATCCCATCTACATTGAGTATGTGCTCTTTCCGCCTGTCAAATGAGTAACTGAACGGTGAGACTTTCACATTCTTGTCTGTCTGCATATTACATAAGCCCTGATACTCTGTGTGCGGCGCTAGGCTGCAACCTAGCCATGTAATAATCCATAATTTCGATCGCATAATCTACTATTGGGCCTGTGTCATTCGAAAATAGCCTACGTATGACAATATGCTGATGAGACCATTGGCTATCGACTATCTGCTACTCTAACGCGCTTGAGTTTTTAAACTGGTTAGCTGCAATTTTTATGTGCCAATGAGATCTCGAATCAACCTACTGGCAACCCCAGCATGCTATCTCAATGTGCCTGACGTGAATGTAACCATGTTATTTCTCTGTGATATCTGATCTAACTTGCTGAACAAATATAGTTGCTTGACTAGCCTGCTGTCACAATCCATGCCCCTGACCCCCTCAGATATAACAGCCCCCTGGCAGCAGTGGGGGTAATGCCCTTCACACTGGCCCCAAGGGCCTTAAAACTCCATCAGAAACATACATGGAGTCAGTCCTCATTATGAGGAATAAAGTAATACCCGTTTTGGACCGTAATCCAACATGGAGGCCTATTACACAGCTCAGTTCTTTAGAACCAAGCCATGCGTTCTAGTGTTTTGGGTGTGGCTGGGCCTGGAATTACTTGGCCTGGAACTACTTTACCTGGGCTATTTAAACCCCACCCAAACAGCTGAACACGCTTCGCGTTATTCTACACTCCTGCAAAGTAACGGTCACCGTGATGCGGCCCGATCCTGAAGCCCTAGATCCGGATTCCATTAATAACCTAGAAGAACAAGAATAGCATTAGCGAGGAAGAACACTTACCTGTGAAGTTACCGGCCTTGAATCAATCCTGCGCTTCGCTTACCTCGCCCATCTCCGGAGTTCGCCCCAACCTGCAAAGGTAAAGAAACAAGGACAGCATTAATAACAATTCTTACCTGGGCAAGCAGGGAGTCCTGGCAGCACCCTGCACTTCTCTTACCTCGCCCATCTCCGGGTTTCACCGCAACCTGCAAGGGAGAAGGAACAAGGTCAGCATTAACAAGGCACTTACCCGGGCAAGCAGCGCTTCGATCGCTCATCACTCCGGAACATCACTGGAACCTGTACAAAGAAGAGAAGAGAACCCAGGTTAGCAATTAACACCAATAAACAGTGCAGCGCTCCGCGCATCAATAACTCCCCGTGGTCTTCGCCATTGGCGCGGCAACACCGAGATTGCAACCATCCCTGTGAAAACAAGAGACATTGTTAGGGAACAGCATAGTTGAGGCAGACGCCGAGAAGACAGAGTAAACCGAGGGAAAGAAAGAGAATAAAGATGGAAAATGCATTATAACTCACCTGGAAGATAGCAAGCAGAGTCGGAGTCACAGCCGGTCTGGACTGACCAGTGAAGCAACTAGGTCCACGGAACGCCCGCACCAACCACTCGCCACTGCACAGAGACGCAGGACGGAGAGTTCAATGCACAAAAACCTAATGTGAGCAATAGCCCCAAGGGAGGGGATTAAGACAAGAGGGAGGTGGGAGTCCACCCATCACAGAACCAGTATCTTAATCCTCCATTCTCCTGTTATAGGCGCTACCCGACGTCTGCCACATAACCAAGCAGAGAGGGGTCTGGGATAGCGCTTAGACCTCCATCCAGTATCATGTGGTGCCCCCGTGGATACCAGGTGAGCGTAACACCTGCCCTCTGTGATGCTAATGAATGTTAGACGAGCCTACTGATCCCACTGAAGGCGACTAACATGATCGACTGTCCCCTACTAGCCTCTAACAAATGCTTGCGCCACGGATCCCCTGAACGGGACTACTATACTTACTATGATTCCCGCACCCATTACACTTACATAGAGAACTGGCCCCATGTTCAACCTTCATTGGCACTGACCAAAAATGATTTGCTTGTTATGCCTGGCCTGCCTCCCTCCTGCGCTACCTTCTGGCAACAAACAGCTTGCATTAGAGCGAACCAGCTAGTAACACCATCATGATTCTCCTTAAGCTAGTCATCGATGTACTACTGAGACTCCCCGTACTGGGACAACATTTACTAGCAGTGCCGCCTGCCCCACCCCCCCATTCACCAAGAAAATGCTCTACTATAGGGCCAGACCGACGCCCTTCCTTCCTCCCTTACAAATAACCTTGACATCGGACTTCATTAAACCTACCCCATTAATACCTAAACTAAGTCCAACATGGGAAAATAGCCAAACTAAACCAAACAGTCTTAACAGTCTTTCCACTCTCACCCCATTGCAATGGATTGAGCGGTACACAACCAAGCAGATTCCAAATCAACCTTGCCGTGGCATCCATAGAAATGAGACTCGCCTCCAGATTCACCATCTCCACACCACTAGTTAACATATATCTGGAGAAACCACCTAACCACCTACCTCTGGCGCCTCATCTAAAAAAAACGAAAATAAAGCGAGATGAACGATCCACCTCCCTATCCCTATCCCAACCCAAACCACTTCACCCACCAGCTCAGACAAAACCTGTGCTCATTAAAGGTGCACTTAACGCAAGATCAGTAGTTGCACAAGCAACCGACATAGCTGATCTAATTAAACACAACGATCTAGACTTTCTAGCAGTATCAGAGAACTGGCTGCATGCAGCCGCAGGACCTGCTCTCATGCTCGCTATTCCAGACTCTTATACTATCACACGAGCAGACAGAGAAAATGCCAAGGGCGGAGGGCTTGCCCACACCAACCACCCTCTCACCCAAATCATGTGAACTGCTCACAGTTTAAATAACAACCTCCCACTCTATTACCCTCACTGCCCATCTCATATACAGGCCTCCTGGCCCCCTAGGAGACTTCGAGAAGGACATTATCTCTGTTTTCCGATAACACTAAACCATCGTCACTAATTCTAATACTTGGTGACTTTAACTTAGGCCTAGCCGAACCGAAGGACCAGGCTGCTAAATCCCTGGAAGAATCTCTAAATGAGCTGAACTTTACACAGACAATTAACCAACCCACCCACATGAAAGGACGAACACTGGACTGGCTGGCAGACCACAATTGCCCCACTGTAATCACAGCCATTGAACCACAATCCTGAACTGACAACTCCTTCATCGCCTTTCCTATTAATGCTAACCGCCCAGCTCCAAAAACTAAGCCTATTGCACCTCCGCTACTTACTAGAAACAAGCGTAACATTACAGCTGAAAAAGTAGCCCCTCTACCGATCCCAATACTAAACGCCAATAACTCTGAATATCCTGAGGAACTAATAGATCTCTTCAATAACACTATGACAATGGCCCTTGACACTATTGCTCCTTTGAAACTATGTAAAAGTAAACCTAAAGACCACCTTAATACCTGGGACACACCACAGTTGAAAGCCTTGAGGTCTGAAAAGAGAAAATGTGAGACCACATAGAAAAACGTACCCACCAAGGAGAATAAACATATAGTCCCAGAAATCTCTGCACGCTACAAAGCAGAGATCAAAACTAAACAGGAAACGTACGACGACAGAATCCAAAATGCCAGCTCCAGCATTAAGGAACTATTTGGAATCCTAAGGGAATTAGAATCACCTATAGCTCCGGATGACTCTCAACCGAAAGACAAAGCTTGGTGCACTGGAATCCAAAACGCCCTGGCCAATAAAATTACGACCCTCCAAAAGAAAATCGCCTCTAAGAGACTCAATATCAATGGCATTGATACAGCTCATAACTTAGACACCACTACCTTCAGGAATACTCTACCAGCATTCAAATTTGCTCCAGTCTCTACAACAGAGGTCGCAAACATCATTAAGTCTCTGAAACCTTTACAACGCCAAGTTGACATTTGCCCCGCTCAAATTATAAAAGATGCAGCGAATGCTCTCACCCCTTTTATCACTAGGTTAATAAATGCCTTTCAAATCATGTCAGGTTCCTACTAATCTAAAAGACGCATGGGTACTACCCTTGCTCAAAAAAGCTTTACTCGACCATACCATCCCAACCAACTATAGGCCAATAACTACACTCCCCTTCCTTCTCAAAATTATCGATAAAGCAGCCTACCTCCAAATTCAGTCCTACCTAGAGATCAATAAGCTCTTAGGGCTTAGACAAGCTGGATTTAGACCCCTTCATGGGACCGAAACAGCCCTTCTAGACTTGAAAACGCAAATTGACCTAATAAAAGACAACAATGTGCACTACTTCTACTACTAGACTTGTCTGCAGCCTTTGATCTTGTTGACCACAACATACTTTGTGAACACCTATCATCGGCAGCAAACTTCTCACCAGCCACAACCTGGATTAAATCCTTCTTAAATGACAGAATGATGAGTATTCTCCCCCTCAGATGCCACAGGGCTCCTGCGTCTCCCCTACACTATATAATGTGTTTACCAAACCATTATTTGACGTGCTGGACCATCTGGGTGTCATCTACACTAACTATGCAGATGACGCCCAGATACTGATCCCACTTTCTGGCAACTACGATGTTGACAACGATCGACTAAACAAAATGTATCTCGTCATTCAGGCATGATTGGCCACCCATAGTTTGTGCCTGAATGACGAAAAGACTGAAATTCTTATATTAGGTGCCACTATTTACCTAAAAAACACTCAACCCTAAATACAGTTCATTCAATATAGACGGCAACCTGATCACCACGGCAAAGGGAACCAAAACCCTAGGCTTCCACCTTGATTCCGCCCTGAACCTCAAGAAACAAGTTGGCGCCACTGCGACATCTACCGCCTATACCTGCAAACGTAGTCATGCATGTAAAAACAATCTCTCTACTAACAGCTGCATGATCCTGGCCCAAGCATTAATCTTGTCCAAACTTGATTACTGCAACACCCTCTATGCAGGAGCTAACAAACAAGTACTAAATAAACTCCAAACTTTGCAAAATAACGCACTAAGAACTGGCTTGAGCATCCCAAGAAAAGACCATATTTCTGAAACAAGAAGTCACAAATGGCTTTCTATCCAGGACAGAATCTTCTTTAAACTCGTCTCCCATCTCCCACAAATGTCTTCAGAATGCTGCCTCGAAATATTTGATGGACAAAATTGTTCCTAAAACCTCTTCTAGACCTTTGAGATCAGCCAACTCCCACTGCATTATCTCGCCTCGCTACAACCTAAAAAGAGCGGGTGGTACTAGCTTCCCGGTACAAGCAGCATTGGCTTGGAATGTTCTCCCACTGAACCTACATACTGACCAGAACCACCAGATCTTCAGGACCAAAACCAAAAAATGGCTCCTTACTAAGGACACTGCACGTACTGCTTGAGTCTATTATCTAGATTACACCAGCCCACCACTATGTATAGTCTTCTCACTGACAAATGTGTATATATATATATAGATATACACTTTTCTGTGTTAGCGTTTGCTGCTTTTGACTGTTATTTGTCTGATTTAGTGTGCGTTACCTCGTCCTGCTTTGCAATCTGTATTCTGTATCAATTTAACTATTCACGTGTATATATGTATGTATGCATATTAAGCTGTCTTGATAAAGCGGCCAGATACCTCAGGGTGTGGCGCGCTGTATAAATAATAAACAAACACACACCAGATCTCCAGGACGATCATCCTTATGGACACATTGATTGGTCAAGGAGTTCATCAAAATTCTATTTCGCTCGTTCCCGCCAGTGAAGGCTCCGGCCCTGGTGTGGGAGCTCAATGTGGTGCTTACTAGGATCATGGGTCCTCCGTTCGATCCTATGCATGCGGCGCCACCGAAATTTTTGTTGTGGAAAACAGCTTTTCTTGTGGCCATCACCCCCGCACGACGAGTGGGAGGGATCCAGGCCCTCTTGTAAACCATCTTATTTGACATTCCATGAGACAAGGGTAGTGCTACAGACGCACCCCTCCTTCATGCCCAAGGTGCCGTCGGACTTCGAGCCTTTGGTGTTACCTGTATTCTTCCCAACGCCTTCATCGCCGGTTGAGAGGACTTTGCACTCGCTGGATGTGACTAGAGCTCTGAAGTTCTATATGGACTGCACAAAGAATTTTCGGAAGACGTAGCAACTTTTTGTGTACTTTGGCCCTGTGAACCATGAGAAGGCCCTCTCCAAGGCTTTCATTTCCAGGTGGCTCTCCAGCTGCATCACCCATTGTCACTTGTTGGCAAACCGACCATTGCCTGGCCTTCCGAGAGCCCATTCGACCAGAGCGATCGCTGCAACTACGGCGTTCCTGTCTGGTGTGCCCCTGCTTGACATCTGCTACGTGGAGGTCAACGCACACCTTCACAAAGTTCTACTGCGTCGACAGGGATTCCAGGGAGGAGTCCAGAGTCGGCCAGGCAGTGCTGTGCAACCTGTTCACTTGAAGGTGAGCCTGATGAGGAGGTAAAAGATGCTTAATGTTGAGCCTTGCCACCTCCCGTGGTTGTGCATGTGCTATGTATTCTTTATTCATGAGCATGTGAATCCATGCCAGACCCCATTCTGGAGAAGGAACAAGTTACTTACCTGTAACTGTTGTTCTCCAGCATGGGTCTGGCGTGGATTCACATGTGAACCCTCCCGCCTACACCTCTGTGGCTCTTCTCTTGGTCCTATTGCCACTTTACGTGCTACCAAATCTGAAGATGGCTGCCAGAGATGAGGCTTAGGTAGAGGGCAGTCATTGGCTGGGGGCAGTATGACCCAGAGACCAGAGATTGGTTGTTAGGAGAAAGACAGCTCAGAAGTGAAACTGATTTTTTTTCTTTACCGAGGATTCCCAGCCTGACGACGGGGAATATTCATGAGCATGTGAATCCATGCCAGACCCATGCTGGAGAACAAGTTACAGGTAAGTAACTTGTTCCTTCTTTGGGAAGATACCCACCCGAGAGTCCGCAGCCACACTTTAGCTCACTGTACCTTTCACAGAAGGGAAATATCTGCATATCAGTCTCTGTCCCGCCCACATGGACAGTCCAGCACCGAAATGCTATGGCAATTCTCTTCTGAACAACAGCAACCCCAGGCACATGCTTCAGCCTTGTTGGGTCTCATCAGTGAGGTGGAGCTTTGCATGGGGTGTATACATTCATTTATTATCTCTTCACCAGCCTAGAGCACTTGGGGGTATTTGTGGGTGCTTCGTATGAGGGAAGGACTCTTTCAGATCACCCCACAACCCTATTTGTGGAATGGGCAAAGAACGCTCACCCTGCTCCTGTGCATTTATATTTGTAATTTATTAATTCTTATAAAGCGCTTTTATCCAAAGCGCTATACATAGTATACAAACAATGGTACAAAATTGTTGAAATGAAATAACTTGAATATCAAGTCAGAGAGCAAACAATCGTGGGCAGTGAAGTAGGTGATTCTTCAAAGAAACATGGAAAAAAGAATAGACAGTGATAGATCTAAGGGATAGCGGAAGATTCCAATGGAAACCAGGAAGAAGCTCAAAAGAGCGAAAACGAGATTGAGCACAGGGCAGACGGGGAACAGTCAACTTAAAAAGACAAGAACGAAGAGAGCAAGAAAGAATATAAAAGGAGAGCAGAACAGCAAGGTAGTCTGGAGCAAGCCCATAGAGAGATTGAAAAACTAAACAAAGAAAATTAAATTTTAAGTTGGGACTGAAAAGACAACCATTAAAGTGAAGATGAAATGAAATCGCGGTAAGAGAGAAGACGAAGTATGCGAATAGAAGAATGATAAATATATTTCAGAGGAGGGGAGATGAAAGAGTGTAACAGAACAGTAAAAGAGTCGAGAAAATATTAGAGAAGAGCAATTTAGTCGCATGAAAAGTGAGAGAGAAACGGACTGTTCGAATGTTGTGCGAGTGAAAACGACAAGAACGGGAAGTAAAGGAAATGTGATGGGTGAAGGAAAGATTAGAATCGGGATAGAGACCAAGATTACGAGCAGTAGGGGAAATAGAAAGAGTTGTTGGTGGAAAGGAGATAGAGGGTGGTGGAGAATATGTATTGCCAGGGAACAATAAGACCTCTGTTTTCGCAGCGTTAAGAGTAAGGAAGTGCAAAGCCATCCAAGATTTAATGGCTGAAAGACTAGAAGAGTGGAGTGGATTTCAGATGTGAAAGAAGAGAAAGATTAGAAAAATTGTCAAGATGGAAGCTCAGGGCAGAGACCATGCAAAACGGACCCTTCTGGGATTGAATGGTGGAACAGATAGAAGAGAACTTCTGTATTAATGACAGGAGCGTAAGCAATGTTAGGAGAGTTTTTCTAAAGACCTACCAAGACTTCATGGAAACCATACATCTGAGACCATACATGAACTCCACTCTTAGTGTAAGGTTGCATGGACATAGCAGCCAGGCTTATTTTAGGAGGTAGAGAGGGCTGTAGAATCAGTGAAAAGAAAGTGTAGTATACATATGGTCCGAAGAGAATATATGTATTGTAAAAATAAAGGGTTTATTTAAATACAAGTAGGAAAAGATAAATCTTCGGTAAGTACTGTCACATAATATAAACACAATCATAAAAACGAACATAATCCTTAAGGGATACAACCTAAAGTATAACCTTATTAAGAATAGCAATCATCAGTTCAAGGTGAGTCAAACCTGTAACACATTCAGAATGGAATAAGATATTCTTGGGGAGTAAAACCAGGTTATATATACTTATATAATACAGTAAGTAATTCAAGGGTACTAGACCCCATCAATCATGCAGTGACACTCAATTATGAAATCACATAACAAACCAACTCAGTTCCCTGTAACCTTAATTTTTAGAACTCAGTTCAGAATTAGTAAATCAACTTACACTTTCTGGAGGGGCGGAGGGACCTTAAGCTACTCAGTGACAAGTATTAACACACACCAGCTATTTTAGAATACTCTTTGCAAATCAGGGACAGTAAAACCCTGTTAGACTTTTAAGAAAGACAGCAGTATTCCAAGGTAAGTAATGGACCCTGTGACTATTTTGGAAATGTTCTAAGCAGATTCATGAGAGGCACAACCCAGTGTTACAAGTATACTTTTCTGAATAGTGAATCACAAATTCATGGAACAGTATGAACCTAGGAATAGGACGAAATGTCAGAGTTAAAATTACAGACCCCACCAAAAGACCTAAAACACACACCACGAAAAGTTCGAACTACCAAAATTTCGAACTTTTTGTGGTATATGTTTAGGTGTTTTTGGCAGGGTCAGTATGGGGCTAGGTGGGGTGTCCCCCGCAACACTCCGCTTACTATAATGTATAGTATAGTGAGCGGGGTATTGCAGGGGACACCCCAGCAGCTCGCCCTAGCCAAAAAACAAAAAAAATGAATAAAATGCCAGGGCCTGCGGGGGTGTCCCCCGCAACACCCCGCTCCTATACTATACTGTACCCTTCCCACTATACTGTATAGTGAGCGGGGTGTTGCGGGGGACGCCTCCGCAGCTCAGCCTAGCTAAAAAAGAAAAATGAAAAAATAAGAGCCAGGGACTACGGGGGTGTCCCCCGCAACACACCGCTCACTATACAGTATAGTGGGAAGGGGTTGTGGGGGACACACCAGCAGCTCACCCGAGCAAAAGTAAAACAAATAAAATTTTAAAAAGACCCTGCGGCGCCGGTTCCCGATCACGGAAGTGAAAGGGAACCGCCGCTGCAGGGACACAGCGTGTCTAAAGAAAGGTAAGTAGGGGGTGGGGTTGTGGTGGGGGTGTGAGTGAGGCTGTGGATGAGGATCTACGTGATTTGCAATGGAAATGTTTGCTTGGGAAATGTACGAACATTTTGTAATGCGTACATTTGCCATGCAAACATTTCCGTTGCTGGAAAATCAGTCGTGGATAAATCGCGCAGTTCCTGAACCTACAACAAGGATAACCTTCAGTTTTACTAGGTGAGTAAGACCTAATGTAGTAATACACTTTTACAGTTGCTTTTCAGATACGTGGAACATTCAAGGTAAGTATGAGCTAAGCAGACTTATTCTAAACAGACTATACAGCAAGTTAAGGGAAGCAAGGCCCAGTTCGCAAATGCATACGCTTATTCTCTGAAAGAAATAGTTAGGTGTAGCCAATAGTAGTGCTTTTGGGAAGAGGAGCCACCAATTTACGGGCAAGTAAATGTAACCCTATATACTTTTAAGAATGGCAAAACACATTCAAAGGAAAGTAATACATTTTGCAACTGCTCATATATCAGAGGGACAGTTACCAACCAACTCTTTTACAAGTAAGTAACTTTTAAACCCTTGTTATACTTTTCAAGACAGAATCCTTTTCTTATCCAGTCCTTCCCTAGTCTATTGCATCAGTACTCTCAGAAAAAGAAGAGGGACCGTAGTGGTCTAGGTGCCAGCTGTAGGCAGGTTGAGATGGGGTTCAGTTGCAGGGAAAGTCAGAGTTCCTGAGGAAGTTTCTTCAGAACAAGTAAGTGTTTCACTTTAGAGTTAAGAGTCCAGGGACTTCAGAGAAGATACCTTAGAGGGATTCCAGCAATGAGCCTGGGTGAACTGGATGAGCAGACTCCCAGTCACATGAATCATCCAAGAGCTGCACAGGAGTCACATAAGGCTTAAGGTAAGTAATACCCTAGCTAACAGTGTACCTCAGCACAGAAGAAAAATTTGCAGCAGGACTACTTCAGGATCTGGAGCCAAAAACCTGGATTCCTTGTCATGAAGACTGAAAACAAACCACTGGAAGGGATTTTACAGCAGGGATCAACGGGGAAGACTGCAGGCAAGGGTTTCTTCGTAGCTGTTCTGTGCTTTTTCAGGGGCCAGGCTTGTCGCTAATCTGGTCCAGCACTCTGGTGAGGGGACTTCAAGGACTTAAATGAAGTCTCTGGCGAGCCAGGAGGAAGCCACCAAAGTTTTGGACTGATTCAGATTTCGAAAGTCCATGCAACGCTCAGTGGCTTGACGTCCCAGGGTATTGGGGTATTGTAGCCCCACAACGTTGCAGCACGTTGTGGGACGGCTCAAAGTTCAGGTGTTCTTGAGACTAGTGGATCCCTCCATCCTCTGGATAGGAGTCGCCTTTTTTGGGACCCCCAAGTCGATTGGAAGGAAAGGTTCCAGCAGGCTCTGGTTACTCAGCAGGCTCTCTAGTCGCTGGAAATCGCTACAGCCATCTTTTCTTAATCTTCCTCTTCGGTTTCAGCTCCAGTGGTTGACTTGTCAGCAACTTCCAGGTTCTGAGTTTTTATCAAGAACTTCTGCATTCTCTCCCGGCATTTTACAGCAAGGGGCGGTCTGGCTGACCTGGACAGCCAGCCCCTCACTGGGAGTTGGTTCCTTTCAGACAAGATGAAAGACAAAGGGCTTTAGAGTTTTGGGCTCCTCCCTCGCTTCCTGCCTTCTCAGATACTCTGGAGCCTGGGCAGGGAATCCAAAGGATTCCCGCCGAAGACATAACTTCCATTGAGGTCATTCCCACCTAGAATGGCAGGGGATGACCTCAGAAACAGCAAGCACACAAGAAATGGCAAAAAAAGAAGACCACCATTTTAGCAAAATAGTGGCCCTTCTGTGTATTAGCAAGGCTGAATTAACAGCCTGCAAGTAAAACTAAAAAGTCATTAAAGTAGTTACACTGAACCAGCCATTAAAGGAAACGTGCAATTGTAACAAAATATTACCAGTTTGGTAAGAACGGGAATACATTATATCCCCAGCACTCCACATAAGGTGGGGTGTGCTGGCTCACTTATATAAAATGTAAAGGGGATGCAATTCCCTCTTTACTATTTGGGAACAGTAGTTCACCCAAGTACATGAAAGAGAAATTAACAGGGGAGCTCTAAGGTGCAACCCAGCCCAAGTCCAAGATGCGTAGGAAGCTATAACTCCAAACATACACTATGGAGAGCCATAAAAAGGTCACCCATAAACAGAGTAAAAGACTAGGTGAGAAGGGAAAAAGGTTCCCCTTCACCTACGGACAGGGTAAAATAGTTATCAAGCCCAAGCAAAAGGTTGTAATCCATGCACGAGCATATATTCTCGAGTTTACCCTAATTTGTTTTAGTACGTAGCCCTCCCATCTAATTTGAGTACGACGTGAAAATAGAGATGACCACCTCAGCAATAGTTCTACTGTATGTGGCAGCTCGAGTGGAAAGTGTCAATGAAAACAATTGATTTTGCCCCCACCAACATGGCCGGTGCGTGAGAATGCGCATGGCCATATTGGTACCAAACGTTGTCCTAGCAACACCACGAACCGCGATCACTATTCGCCGGTCGTGTGAGAAGGAGCAGGACCCGGCTTCTTGCACCTCAAGGTAAGACAATTTAACATTAAGTATGAGCGATCTGTGATCGCGTTATGTAGTACAAAGCTTATGCTGATATTACATGCAACATTTTCTGATGCGTACCTCTTGATTGTCCCGCAGTGCATTACGATCAAAGAAACACGGAACTCATTCGCGTTAGCAAAAGCCACGGCAGACAGGTCAGTGACTTTAGGTGCATGGAACTATGCACAGTCAAAATATATTTACACTATCTAGAGGTGATTAGTACACAATGTGAATAAACGCCTTAACAGAACAAAGGGGTGCACTGCATGACCAGTGTGATTAAACAGTAAACATTTCCACACATATTAATGAATGCGACCGCTATAGGGTCACCACCTAGTAAATATTGAATGAATTAAGTAAACGCACGCACGCACGCGAACAATACATAGTAATGAACACGGTGTTGACCGACTCAGGTCATGTCATAGGTTTACTTTGGAGATCACCATGAACAGACGGACTGATTATATTTACTTTTTCTGTCTCTTTTTTTGTCTAATATTTATCTATACCTGTGGGCACCCTGTCTAATTGAAAAATTGTCATCTGCATTATTGTCTTATGTTGCACTATGACTTGGATGTGTTGAAACTCATTAACTGATAAGACCCTTTTTGAAATGTGAACACCACTATGTTAGTATTTATAACCCGGCTCTGAAGAATGAATTGTTCCGAAATGGATTAGCCAAATGGGTTTCTGTTTGCCCCAGCCTCAGCGCTAGCCTAATTGGTGGAGTTGAACCAATGACTTTGATGTTTTGAAATTCCAAATTACCTTTCGGAATAATAAAGTAACTCTGAAATGGTCACAATTGAATTGAAGTTTATACATGAGCATTAAGAAATTGTTTAACCCAAAGTGGGTATTGAGGGTGTGCGGCCCACACCGAAGGCTTATTAGCCTACGACTCTGGTCAATTACCTGACTCTGCCTGACACTTGTGTCAGGATATGTCAGATAAACAGCTCTACGGGTCTGTTGTCTTTTGTGGGGCAAACAGATATTCGGAACAGAAAGGGGTGGGAGTTTGAGTGTCAGATTGTTCTACAGGGTAGGATGGGGAAACAGTGCTATGTGGAATTACAACCTTCATATTAGAGGGGGTTTGAAATAAGTAGGAGGGTTTGTGAGGCAAACAGGAATAGCCAAGATTGTGTAATGAACAGAGGTGTTTGTGGGAACAGTAGTATTTTATTTGAGCAGGTTGGGGGTGCGGAAAATAATCAAGGGGCTGGGAAGAAGAATGGTTGGGAGTATTCAGTTAGAAGGCGGGAAAAGCAAGGTTTCTCCGAGATGTAGTTTTCGAGTGTAATGGGGTTCGTGCTCCTAGGGTATTTAACAGATATGGAGGGGACGTCTGGTAGGGACAGGAGAGATCTAATGGGAGGAAGGGAGGCAGATGTAATACATCCTACCGAGGTTTCAAGGCTCTCGTTCTCCTCTCCTTCTACGGTACTATACTGCGTCTCCCATGGGTTATTCCCTTGAGTACCACCCCGGTCTTCCCCATCTCAGTGAGCCTTTCTCGCTCTTTCACCTCCAGAGTTGGGATCTGAGCGGATCAGCCTTTCATTGGCCACCTGAATAAAAGTTTACCGAGGTTCGCTATGTGAGATATCCTCAGGTATTTCACAATTCCTAGAATCAACCTGAAACTGGGGAACTGCGATCAAATCAAAAGTGAGGGTTTCCTCATGTCCTATTGCACACAACATCCTAATTGGTGAGTTTGTGTCATGATTGGTCCTGACAGTAAACAAGAAACATCGACTGCTCGTACTGGTTCAGCCGCCGCCTTTTGCCTAATGGGTACCCCTAATTTGGCTGCAAGAGTAATATCTAAGAAATTCCATGTCGGTCCAGAATCCACCATTGCAGAGACTATTTCCCTTGTGTTAATGAGTAGTAGCGTCACAAGTAAGTATAAATGAGGAGTTTAATTTTGAATTGTTAGCCACCAGACTTGGGAACTCGATTTCAGTAAGGCTCTGTGTAGTCGTTTCCTCATCTACCGAGCCAATTCTTCTCCTGACTCTGGTCTTTTCCTGTTAGCACTGCGTACCACAGTATTAGGACCATTCTGATGTAATTACCTGATTTTCCGCAATGTAAACATAGGTTATTTGACTTTCGTGTTTCTCTCTCTTTTGAAGAAACTGGCCCCCGCACACTGCCAATCAGCATAGGTTCCCCCCTGAGATGATTTTGCCGTGGTCTCCCTACCTCTGTCTAGCCGTGCAAATGGCACCACCTCCAACTTCTTCTTTATCCCTTTTCTCTCACTGATTCTATGGTCCAATCGCAATGCTAAATCAATCAGTGCACTGCATGAATCCGGCTGTGGCTCCACTGAGCTATATCATCCTTTAGTTCTTCTCGAAGCCCCTGATAAAACAATACTGACTGTTTAGGCTTGGGATATTCAGTCTCCACCACCAGCCTGTTGAAATGTGTGATATAAGTCACCAAGGTCCCTAGTTCCCCCGCTTCAACACCAGTAACTCTTTATCCTGGGCTTAAGAGACATTCCTTCTATTAAACAAACGCTTAAACTCTTCCACGAACTGATTCCAGTTATACAATATCGGATCAACCTTTTGTACAAAAGGAATGGTCCACTCTGCTGCATTCCCTGACAAATAGGAAATTACAAATGCTGTTCTCGCCTGCATAGCTTCAAATGCTGTGGGTTTACATAGGAAGTGTAACTGTGACTGTCTCAAGAACATAGAGGACTTCCCTGGGTCACCTGAACATCTTTTGGGTGAAACCAGCGGTACCCCAAATTGCTGCTGCACCACTACTGTTAGACCGGCTACAGGAGGCAGCACCCTGCAAAGGCATACCCTGTGCTATCAATCCACTAACCTGAGTCTTCAACATATTATTTTCCTGTTGAGCATGTTCTAATTCTGCTTGAATCTCTTGTAAGGCCTTTAGCACATCGGCCAAATGCAGGGTGGTAGATTCCATTAGGCTTAGGTGGTGTTTCTTTTCCCGTATTGGGGGCTGGTGATTAGGTCAAGTCACCTGAAGAACCAACACAACTTCACCCTGACCATGGAAGCCGAATGGAAGTCGACCCTCCACCCAAGGTTGGCACAGAATCCTGATTATAAGTAGCAGGTCACCACATGGCAGCCAGCGGGGGAGAAGAGGGTTAGGGAGACATTGTTGATGGGTAGGGGGAGTTAGAAACACCAGAAAGAGGGTTAAGAAACTTAAATGGATTGGAAGGGGGGGTGGGGTAAGGGAAACGCATGACGTATGTAACCAAGTAACGTGTATCAAACATAAGCACCTACAAAATCGATGACCATGTCAAACCTCTCTTAACTTCTGCCAGGTGAGAGAACAGTCCTATTCTGACTGTCACTCTACCTTCCTCCAGCCTAAACCTACTCAGACATTCATTGCATGATTAGAAGCAGATGGTTGCCAGACAATGGAACAAACATATAAAGCACCTGCAATTGGCCCATTAGAACTCTGAAACAGGCAGAACAAATACATGTAGCACAAACAACATGGAAGCATGGAATGGGTCGTCTGGCAGGAGTTATTACTTTCCCCAGTCAAACGTTTTCTGGACTCCCTCCTCCCCACACTTGTCGCTTAAGGATTCCGCACTAATTGTGTAGCTTAACCCTTTAAGTGCCATGGGCCTTTTTTGATGATTTCGGTATGTGGCCATTCAATGGCTTGTAACTTTTTTGTTACATCAGATATCTCGGCCAAATTTGGCTCCTTTTTTTCCCACATGTAGGCGGTCGTAACGTCACCCAGGAATCCTAGGTTGCTCTAGGGGGTGAGAGAAAATAGGCAAATTTTTTTTTTTTTTTATTGGTTGTTGTTTTGGCAAAGAAAAATACATTTTTCCAACCTTTCAACAATACATTTAAATCTACATTACAAACAGAATAATTTTCTATTAAAAAATAAATTAAGAGTTGAATTAAAACCCCTGTGAACAGTCAGAGCTTTCAGAAAAGAAACATAATGTATATAATTCAATCTTTTGCTTTTTTTTCCATTTCTAAAACAAATTTTTTCCCAACATATTCAAATCTTCATAATTTTCAGAAAATGAACAATCGCATACTGTATCGCTTTCTTGTTCGTGTGAAACAGTGTAGACCATAGTTGGTCATAGGTTACATTGATATGCCCTTCAAAGAACGGTTTGAACAGTTTAGCTCTTAATTCTGTCCAATGGTCACAATCAACCAATAAATGGCGCACAGTCTCCAACATATGATGACAAAACCTACATTTGTTTTCTTCCTTTGATAGAATTTTGCGCTTATAAAGAAGGTCAGCTGTAGAGCACAATCCTAGTCTAAAGCGCATGAATGCCTGGCGGTGCTGAAGACTTGGGGAGATCAATAAGTACTGAGCAGTTTGGCCAAATCTTTTTGGCTCAAATGGGTTCTCCTGAAATTTTTTATATTGTGCACACTGGGCAATAGTGAGAATCCAATCATGCCGCCACATGCTTTCTTTGGCCTTGCAGGGGTTATCAATTAGCAATTGGATAGTTATGTTAGCATCATCAAGCAATTTCAACACTCTTTGTCTCCAAACTCTTATAAATACGTCATGGGTTTCTTGTGCAGCATAGTCGGCCATAATTTGAGTTAGGCCATTTTCCAAGTTACCCATTACAAGTTTGCGATACAAGGAGCAACAGAGCCACTTATATCTGGCATGAAGTGATATTAATCCCAATTCATAGCGAATTAGAGGTAGTGGTTCCGAACTAGGTAGATGCAACATTTTTCTCCAAAAAGCTCCTTCCATCTTAGCCCAATAGGTGTATGGTCGCCAGTGTTTGGTTTCTGTCCCATATAATAATATAGGTGAGGTTTTCTGTTTATAATAAGTTATGATTGGAAATATCGAAAATTTACAAAATTTTGCCCTGATAATTCTTGCTTGGGAAATTGCATTGTGAAGTTTTGCTCTCTTAGCTTCCTCAAAGGGTAAATCAGTCGGGTGGTTAGTTATTAAAACACCTAGATAGGTATACGTTGAAACAATGCTTAAGGAGCTGTTCTGTAATATCCATGAGTAGGTTCTGCATCTTTGTTTAGGGATCCCAAATTGAATGATTTGTGTTTTGGAAGTATTGATGGCTATGCAGTTGGAATGAGCATAGCCCTCAAGAGCTTTCAACATACTTTTGAGTCCCTGAGGGGTCTTAGACATAAGAACCATTTCATCCGCATAAAGCAGATAGTTTATGGGTGTTCCCTTGAGGCGAGGGGCATCAGTTCTTATATCTTTAAATACGATACCTATGTCCGAGATGAAAAAATTAAAAATAGCCGAGGCCAAGATACAGCCCTGTTTTAAACCCCGGTCTGTTTGAATATAGCCGGATAGGAGTCCATCCCTGCGAAGTCGAACCTGAATGGTTGTTTTGGAGTGAAACTGAATTATCCATCGCAGGATGGGCCATGGACAGCCCTTTTCTAGGAGTTTTTTGAACAATAGTTCACGAGGAACACCATCAAATGCCGTGCGGAAATCTATAAAGGCAACAAAAATGGGCTGCTTCCTTTGCTTGTGCGCGTTTATCAGAGAATTCAACGTAATTAGGTTTATAGAAGTACCAAGGCCGGCTACAAAGCCTGTTTGGAACTCATCCCTAAAGGAGTTTGCTGTTAACCAAGCGTTGAATGCTACTAACACGATGCGCGCAAAGATCTTACCAGGGCAGTCTAACAGGGCGATCGGTCGGTATGACCTAGGATCGCCCCTCGCGCCTTTCTTATAGACAGGAACTATTATAGATTTTCTCCACGAATCAGGGATTTTACCAGTTTGAAGTGTATGTTGGAAGATGTGGTTTAATATTGTCGCCCATCTTATTGGATTTTGCTTCATCATTGAATTGCTAATGCCATCTGGCCCGGCTGCGCGAGATCTAAATAAGCAAAAAGGGTGAACGTTTTTTCTTTTTTTTTTTTTTAAATGCCAATAAAATGATGTACAAAGCAGCCTGTGTTCTTTTCCTTGTAAGAGCTACGGACAAATGTTTGCTGTGCTGAATTCCCCAATATCCTGGCTTTGAAGAACAGGTTGAGTGGAAACGAAAAAAAATGATTTTGATGTGGTTATCAACTGTTTTGTGAAGGGTAGGCGATTTTGCCCATTTTTGCCAATTGGACATGCATGGACGGAATGGAAGAAAAGGGTAGGAAATCCGAATTGGAGGACAGAAAGGCATATATTTCTGTAAAGTAGACAAAATTCCAAGTTTAGGAAGAGGTAATTTGCGTAGTTCATGCAACAACTAGGTAGGGGAAAATGCCATAGATTGGTGAAAAGCAGGAAAATGACCAAAACAAAGGTATGTGGTGGACATGGTTGGCTTGGAACAGCAATGGCTTCTATGAATTTTGAGAAAAGCAATGCTCCACTACATTCCCCTGACACCCATGCAAAGTCCAAAATGTGGGGGAAAAAATGCATTTTCCACACATTTCACTCGGCTCACCCATCGAAACACGCCGCCAACAACACATGGCCTACCGTCCCGCGTTCCCACAGGTGTCCCGAAGAAAACGGTACCTCACATGTGTGGGTGCACCTACCTTGGGGCCAAGGGGAAAGCCTAAAACACAGGTAACCCCAAGTCTGTTTTGACACGTGAATTTCACACTTTCTGCAGACGGGCACACCATACAGATATGGGCCTCGGGTGTCCAAGCCACCAAGGAAAACGGGGAACCCCATGCATTTCCGAAATTAGGACACCCGTGGGAATCCGCAGAGCTATGAATTGCGCCAATCGGCCCAGAATGTATTACCCAGACACCCCAGCAAAGTCCAAAATGTGGGGGAAAAAAAACGCATTTTCCACACATTTCACTCGGCTCACCCATCGAAACACACCGCCAACAACACATGGCCTACCGTCCTGCGTTCCCAGAGGTGTCTTGATGAAAACGGTACCTCACATGTGTGGGTGCACCTACCTGGGCACCAAGGGGAAAGCCTAAAACACAGGTAACCCCAAGTCGTTTCCGACAGCAGAAAATGCAGAATTTCGCTCAAGCCCACACGATGCACGTTTGGGCCTAGGGTTTCCAAACCACCAAGGAAAACTGGGAACACCATACATTTCCGAAAAGAGGACACACGTGGGAATCCGCAGAGGGCTGACTTGCGCAAATCGGCCCAGAATTTATTATCCAGAAGCCCCGGCAAAGTCTGAAATGTGCCGAACAAACCCACATTTTTCACTTTGTCTGGGGTTCTGGGTAAAACATTCTGGTCCGCTTCGCGCAGGTTGGACCTCTGTGGATTCCCACTGGTGCCCTCTTTTCAGAAATGCATGGGGTTCCCAGTTTTCCTTGGTGGCTTTGACACCCTTGGCCCAAATCTGTAGGTTGCCCACATGAACAAATTGTGCTGTGGCGAAAGGCTTGGGGTTACCAGCGGGTTACCCTTTTCCTTTTGCGCCCCCGGTAGGTGCACCCACAGATGTGAGGTACCGTTTTCGTCGGGACACCTGTGGGAACGCGAGAAGGTATGACATCTGTTGGCGATGTGTTTCGGTGAGTGGACACAGGGAAATGTCTCTGAAATTGGCTGGAAATGAAGACAATTCTCAGACATATCTCTCTGGCCACCCACCGAAACACACCGCCAACAACACATGGCCTACCTTCCCACCCAACTCCCCTTGGTGAAGAGAGGCACATTGATGTGCCAATCTGGCTCCTGGGTGCCCAAACCTTACTGCCCCACCCACTGGGAGGCCTATCCCACCATTTTTGGGGGCCCTCTTCCCCCTCACCCCAAGTGGGTGGCGGGGGCACCTCATGCAGACCCCCTGGGCCTCCTACAAACGGCTGCGTGTGGTACACCCCCCCCCCTCCATTTGGGGTGGGGGGGCAGAGGGCCCCCAAAAAATTGTGGGTCAGGCCCCCCAGTGGGTGGGGCAGTAAGGTTTGGGCACCCCAGTGCCAGATTGACACACCAATTTAACCCTCTGCGCCAGGGCAAGTTTCATTAACAAAGAAAAAAATGGAAAATGGTACACTACACTTTAGGGCGGGATGAGGGGCACCCTAAACCGCCAGGTAATTTCCTAATGTAATGGGGGTGACCCTCTACCCCCCACACCAAATGCAGGGGGGCATCTCAGTTAGCCGTCCTTGGGGGCAGATAAGAGGGGGGCATCTCATGCAGCCCTCCATGGGGTCAGATGCCCCTTCCTAGGAGCAGATATCTGCCTCCAGGGAGGGCTACAAGGGGTGCCCCCATTTCCCCTTGGGGTGAGGGGGAGAGGGCCACCCCCCTTTTCTGTAAAATATACCCCTGGTGGCTAGTGGCCCCCCCCACTCCCACCCAAAATTCCCATTTCTTTTTTCCTTTTTTTATTTTGCCCCCTTCCCTCGGGGCAGATGATCAGCCATCTCCCCGCAGGGGGGGGGGGGCCTAACCTGCAGGCCCCATTCTTTGGGGGTCCTGCACACTTATTCCTGGTGGCGCTCCTCCCCACCCCCCAATTGGATGGGGGGGCACCTCATGTACTCCTGCCTGGGGGCATAAATCTGCCCCCAGGGAGGGCTACAAGGGGTGACCCCCCTTTCCACTTGGTGTGGGAGGGGGAGGGCCACCACCATTTCAAGGGGGCAAAAAAACTGTAATCCAACCCCCGGGCTATGTGAGGGGGAGGTCCCCCCTCACTGCCAGGGGGCTGCATTACCTTCAGTTTCACGTTGGCGTGCGCAAAGCATGTCAGCGTGAAACAAAGTAAATTCACTGAAGCAGCCATTTTCGGCTGCTGCAGTGAAGATGGAAGGTAAGAGCCCTTCTTTGTCCGCCTCGATCTCCGGCTGTATTTCAAGCTGGATATCGAGGCAGGTATTGTTGGAAAGGGGAGATTCTCCCCTTTCCAACGATACCCTTTGTGTGGCATTGCTGCTCACGGATCGGGTGCAGTGCGCGCGATCCGTGGGCAGCAATGTCACTGGATCAATAGAGATCCGTTTGTGCTGCGGGGGTAGAGGGGGCTGCTTACTAGGTAAGCGGCCCCCTTCCAAACCCCCCCCCCCCGTGGCCCCATGGTAATAGTTAGAAGAGTGTCTAAACAGGCTGCCAACCCGCAGAACTGCCGTTTTGTCACGATTGGGAGCGGAATGTGGCAACAATGGTCACAGTGTAGCGGAGCAGGACCGAAAGAGGGCAAGCCCCTCTAGCATGTGCCCACCTCACCACCTCTCCTCTCTGCTCCGCGCTCAAACTGAACCTGCGTCCACAGCTGCTCCTGACCTCGGCCCGTGTCTGCATACATCCGTGATCACCAACAACAGCTCGGGCCGAGGCGGGACTTAAAAAGCCGGCACGGCAGCCTCTTTCCCGTGTGTCTTGTCACGTGGCCGCCACCTGCCCTGATGGGGAAATGTAGTTTCCCCAGAGGAAGCAAGCGCCTACTGTCTGACAACACCAAAGCACGCTAGCCCTGGCATTATGACTCCTGCCACAGCATAGCAGTCCAGCAACCCCATTCCCAGTCCTTACAGTTCCGATACTTGGATGTCCATGTATATCATAATATCAGGCTCTCTTTTGATAACAACAGCGTACAAGCAACACTCGGTTTAGAAAAATCAATTGAATTTTTGGAAAAGATTACCTCTCAGTAATGGGGAGAATAGCAGTGATTAAAATGGTGGCCCTTCCCTATTTATTCTATCATTTTATTAATATACCAAGGGCCTTTTTCAGAGAGCTTCATTCGGTAATCGGTGGTTTCAGTTGGGGTTCTGGCAGACAGAGGATGGCATTGAGTACATTGTGCAAGGACTATGCAGAGGAAGGGGTGCGGTTGCCACATTTCGAGTTATGCTACATGGCGGGACAACTGCAACATCTAGCTGGGTTGCTATCAGATGTAGAAATGGTGGAGCACACCTTATTACGGTTGGTTTTCGCACCATACCCACTGAAGTATGTGCTTTGGCTGGGGAGAGCTAGATTCCAGAATCCCCCCACCGAACAACCTGCAGTTAGGTAGGAAGATTTTAACTCGGACCAAATAACTGTTGAAGGTGGGTGAACCTTACTACCTCAATATGACCTTACCAGCAATCTTTTGAGAGGATAAAGGGGACCTTGGACTGATCCAAACTCAATGAGAAGAATATTGGGTGGCGAGAAGAGGGGACTTGTTCTCCGTTGTGGGATTCTTGGAGTTTCAATAGATTGTGGGGAGGTTTCAGGTGCACTTGGGCCCTTTTCTGTTCTCTCTTTACACTTCCCCTCTTGCTGCTGTTACTTCTTCCTTTGGTTTATCACACCACCTTTATGCTGATGATGCACAACATTTTCTTTTTTTTTTTTACTCTTTCACTTCTGAAATCTACCACACTCTTTCTGCCTGTCTTTTTGCTATCAAATCTTGGATGTTTTCTCACTATCTTACACTCAATGCTGGGAAAACTGAAGTCCTCTTTTTCCCTGCTAATACCCTTTGCCCTACCTGTCCTTTATCTCCTTCCCCCATCCCAGCTTCCAATCTCATCCACGGTCCGAAATCTTGGCCTTTACTTTGACTCTAGTCTCGCTTGCTCTCATCACATTTCTCTAACCGCGTGCTTGCCTCTTTCACTTACACAATATTCGCAAACCTCGTCCATTTCTCACTTTTCAAGCTTCTAAACTGCTGATTTCCTCTTTGATCATTTCCTGACTCTTTTATTGTTCGTCTTCCCTTTTTTATTAAGGCTTCCTATTTCCTGTTTTGCCCCTCTCTAATCTGTATTTGTCTTCTATCTGTCTTCTTAGGTCTCCTCCCTTTCCGAGATTTTATCTCTTCCTCTCTTACCACTCATGGCTGGTTATCCTTTCACACTCAACTTAAATTTAATTGTCTTTGTCTTTCCTTTAAATGTCTCGATGGTCTTTCTCCCGACTATCTCTCTGCTCTGGGATCTTTCTATACCGCTTCTCGTTCTCGCCGCTGTTCTTCTCAGTTTCTATTGTTTTTCTGTATTTTTTGCTTATCCATTCTATTGTACTGTTCCTTGCTCTCTGTACAACGCCTTGGCTTAAGGCGCTTTATAAAACACAAATAAATACAAATACACTCTGGTCAATTCATGATGCATGCCAGATTACTACATAGGGCTAACCAACTGTGGCAGGGATTCTCAGAACCTCCGGAGGAAGATGGCACATTGGGATTACTATATGATGTATCCGAAGGGGTGTGGGGGGGGTCACAGAGTGTCGGAGTTGTATCAAGGGCTGTTGGCTGCTCTGCCAGCGGATGCACTTGAGAATAAAAATAAGTGGGAGTTGGATGTGGCCAGGGAATTCACAGAGCAGGAGTGGGGCCAATGTGATGCTGTATCCGAAGAAGGTTTAGAGAAATGCCAGATTTAAGTTGACCCAATTTTGTTTTTCACAGGACATACATGACAGCACAGGTTATAGCCCAATTTCCCAGATTGACTGGTGTCCTAGATGTGGAACGAAGGGGAAAGATATGTTGCATATGGTTGGGGCTTGCCCTCTGATTGGGAGGTTCTGGCACGAGATGGGGTGCCGAATAAAGAGTGGGAAATCATGAGAGGCAATTGGTTATCAGAGGCTTGTTTACTTGGCATGACATAGCGCCCTAAAGTAGTGAAACCAGAAAATGGACTTCTCGACTTGGCCTGGGTACTTGCTAAAAGAAGACTAGCTATGGCTTGGAAATCACTGGTAGGTCCATGCATTGAATGTTGGTGGAATGACCTGAGGTGCGGCTCAATGGCAGAGGCCACTGTATTATACAGGGCTATGCAGGCATGATTGAGAGAGAGCTCGGAGAATGTGACCAAATGGAATGCCCTGGTGCACTCACAGTTTAGCGCGGCCGATGATAAACTGCCATTAGACCTATGCACGGCTGAGAGTCAGAGTGGAGATATTTGAGGGTAAAATGGAGGGACAGGAATAAGGGACCAATGGGAAAAAGAGTAGGGAAGGTGAGCAAGTGTGTGGGACATTGACAGGGTTAGCTCCCAAAGAATTTGTGGTAGGCAATACAGGCTGTTGGTTAATGTGTTGGAATTTGTTTAAGTTGAAATGTAATGATGAAGTACACATTGGATAACTGATAAAGAAACTGTCAAACAAAAAATCATAAACAATAAAATAATTTGCTGTCATCAATATGCTGCACGATATGATAAATGGATCAAACCTAGGTGCCTTAAAGTAATTTACCTTCGATTTGCTATGCATTGCATTCCCATTGGCTTACTGTGTTGGGCAAGATTGTATGTAATGACCCTGTTGGAGACTACACCAGCCTTGTCCTCTTGGCAATAGGTAACCCAACCTTTGGTATAGGCCTGTACTACACAAGTTGGTATAGTGACTGAGCAGCCAGGCTTATCTCAAGAGGGGGTCAATGTGATCTGTAGGGTTGTAACATAGACTCACAGTGACGGGTATTCAAATAATACGTACACTCAAGTTTTCTTGATACAATTATTATTTATTAATTTAACAGCCCGTTTTAAAATAAGCCTTCCTCAGAAGTGATCAATAGGCAACACTTAAATACACTTCAACAATACACTCCTTCAGTTCAATAAAATAAGTAGATACCCTTTTGGGATGGCACACAGATACTTCCTACACCCTGAGGTGACTTCAATAGTTGGGGTACTGTGGACATTCATCTATCACTTTTCACACTTCAATGGTAATACTGAAGTTATGGCAAAAAGGAAAAGGTTAGGGAAGGAAACAAAGGTTAACAAATTTCTCAAACAGGTAAGCACTTTTCAATCCCCCAATGAAATATAGGTTAACCCTTTCCCATCTATACAAGTAAGATATGTATGTATGACTTTTTGGAGGGATAGTTAAACAGTCTTCAGGGAGCCAGGACAGCCAATGTCAATTGAGCAAAGTCTAGGGGAGCGGAGGCACCTCTTGAAGATGGCACAAAAGTCTTGCACAATGTTGAAGAAAATTTAGTTGTAAAAAGGAATCGCATGGAGGAGATTTTACTCCCAATAAGCGCACGTTAGAAAATCTCTTTGCACCAATTATGACACGTTGATAAATGTTTTGAAATAGTAAGCACAACACAGTTCATCGCTTCTCTTTCCTGAGAAATTAGTACATGTTTAATGCAACATGTAACAATATGATCAATTCCAATGCATTATGGTTTTGTTATTTATATATTGGTGAGCTTTTTCTTATGTTTCAATTCTTATTATTTTTTGTCTGTTTCTGTTTTCCATAACCCTTCCAATCCATTCCTTATCCCCGTCCTAACTCTCTGTCAATATGTAACGACATCAAAAATAACTTTGATTTTGTACTATTGTGAATAGATGTAATGGGGAATGAAGCATATAGGCCCTATGTTTTGAAAAAGGCTGAGTTTTAAGCCGAAACACGTGTCAACATTTTAAGGGCACTTCTGTTATGTTTGACAAACAGTAAATAATATGACTGTGAAAATCAAAAACAGTAAATACAGTTGTGGCGCATTATTTATGTGAGAACATTTCCTTCATAAAAATAGTAATACAGTTCCCAATGTATTTGAATTTTCATCCAGTTCTGGCCCTACAGCAGAAGTGCTTGCAGTGCCTTAACAAGATCGGATGTTGCATGCTCTGGGTGCCTAAAAGGGTAAATGCTTGTTTTTCTGTGTGTTAGTTTGCAGAGTGGAATGTATAGACAATGCTGGCTCACTTGTCTGGCGTTTGTGTGGGCGATGGGTTTGAGTTTGTCCTGAAAGTATGATGGGATTTTGAGGTGAATGGCTTTGAATACACTGCAGAGTCCATGATGGAGAAGAAAATAATCATTTACCAAATGCGTTCTGCCAACACTTGTGAAGAAAAGAATAGGCTATACTCCAAAGGGTGTGGTGTCCCATAACATACACACTGTTTTTAAAATGTATCAGAAAAACAATATGTCCGGATGCAATCGGTTGCAGAATGTCAAAGTAAATGAAGTTATAACAGATGCTGAAATAAGTTACAGGTGAATAACTTCTCATTGTAGTGTTACATCGTATGTTTGTAAAAGTCTATATTTTCTAAATGTATTTTCATTTTCCTTCAAAGGTTTTTAAATCAGAAAGACCATCCAGCATATAAATTCTATCAGATGAAGTTAGCCGAGTTCAGCAAGGCCAGGCAAGAGGGTGAGATTTCCAATCAGAAACCATTGATTCCAGTGAAATCTAGCACAAAAGAAGAAATCAAATCTGCAAACCCCGAACTTCAAAATCCCAATAACCAAGCTGCAGAGTCTCACAGTGCACTGCTGCTGCTGTCTGAACTCTACGATTCAGATGAGGAAGATTCTGAATCTAAAGACCGTACGTCGCATGACCGCAAGCATCAAAGCCATCGGCACCATCGATCTCGATCACAAACTAATTCTGCAACCAGAAACCAGAAACGGACTTCTTCGAAGCGTGATTCACATGTAGGAATCAGGTTGCTATAATAAGTTGCTTAGAAACTGTTCTCTGCTAATGGATGCTAGCGCACCAGTGGTTCACTAATGTTTAAAATATATTTTTTAGTTCATGGCTTTCAAATGGTATCTTTTTACTCAAAAGGGTGGTAAGGAAAGTTAGCTGCATCTTTACCCTGGAGGTTCCAGTGTGCTTTTAGTACATGTTACTATATAAGGTGCTTGTACAGTACCAATTTTAGCACTAGGTTATTGCAGTGCGTGAAGATGGCTATTGCTGATTACGGCTGGGGTGCAGAAAACAATGTTTTACACATCAGGGAAGGCTTAAGGAAGAAATTCATTTTTGGAGATTCTCAGGAGAATCTCTATGGATACCAGTTCGGCAGTATGAAAGCCTGCCCAATAATCCCTTTCCTCTGAACCTTTCTTTATTTAAATTGGGTGTGGCTATGTTAGATGACTTCACGAACCCGGGAAATATCTGGTAAGTCTGGCTTGTGTACTGTATTCATCTCCTTAAGTACAGTTATGAGGGCATGTGAATAGAAGGTAAATCTGTGAAGCCATTTTTTTTAAACGGACTGTTTCATACAAGCAATTTGTCAGAAAGCGTGCTATTGTACATATTTCAATTATAATTGAACTTGGGCCCACACTTGGTTTTCAGGATATTTTTGAACCAATTAGTTTACACATGCCTTCATTTATGGCAGCAATAGAACTATTGAAAGCACCTGCAGTTATGGGCATGGTTGCTTGAATTTATTCTGTTCATAGTTGAATAAAAACGTTCACATTTAATTTTGGATCAATACACTATTCATCTAATTGTTTGGTTAGCTTATGTATTTGTAATTTTCTTTTCTTCTGTAGTCCAGAGATTGATGTGTCTAAAGAGTAATGTCGTCTCGTTCCAGATAGGTGAAATATGTGCTAACCCAATTTGCCTTCATAGAATTTGCTTGGCTGAAAAAAGTCTTCTCGCCTAGTAAATGTGCACTACATAATACCCAATCTACTTTCTTGGGAATAGAGTGGTGATGTGCCTTCTGGCTCAGTGGAGATGGAATGGGTCCTAGTACCAAGCCTGCCTCCTTGCTCTTGGTGTTTGTCCACCTGCCCTCCCGTGATTGGCATGACTGAAGAACTGTCTCTTCTGCCTCTAGGTAGGTGCCATACTTGCAGGTACCCATCCATCCTGAATAATGAGAGGAGGGCTATCTTCTTTCAGGTGAAGTGGAATGCTTGCTAAATACACACTATCTGTCTCTCAGGGTTGCCCTGGTTGTAAACATGCATCTCTCCCTTGGCTAGATGGAATTCATTCTTATCCCCTGGCAGTCTTCTTGGGAATGCCATGGCTACAGAACTCTTGTGTTCTACCACGAGATTTCTGTAAATGTTGCCAATAGCCAACTTGCCGTCTCTGGAAGTGGGTAAATGTGCTCAAAGCTACAAATCATTGTAATATTCTTCGACAGGAAAGGGGTCAGCCTTTTGGAACTATAATAATGTTATTTAAACTTTTGTCTTTTTGATGGATTATTAAGCTTGCCATGTTCTGTTTTCTTAATTTGGGTATCCCGTAGTAACAACGCCAGTAACTACTTCGATTTAATTTACTTCGATGTAAGTACTTGAAAAAATATAAGGGGTTGTGGGTAAAGTGATAAAAAGGGTGTGGGGGTTTGAGGTAGGGGAAGTAGGGTAGGGGCATGGGCATAAAAAAACGGAAGTAACATTTCACAATAATTACTTCGAAGTAAATTACTTCAAAGTAATTACTGGCGTCGAAATGACATGGAACCCTTAATTTGATGATGTAAAGTGAGGTTTCCATTTTGACTCCAGGTTTTGGCCCTTAAAACGTATTGTCATTCTCTGCCTGTTGACAGTAATATATATTAGATTACGTATTATGAGAATTCAGTACCATGATTGCTTTGGGTTAGCAGAAAACAAGAATAAGGGCGCAGAGAAATAAGATGCTAACGAATGCATTGTCTTTTCTCATGTTTTTGTTTGTTTTATCATTTATATTGCGCACCAGACCCAGGGGTATTCGGGCGCGAAAGCATAAGAGGGTTGTTAGGCTTAGGTTACATATGTACAAGGATAGGTACAGCTGAGGTTACAATGCTGTATAGACAACACAATAGACAATGTAGATAGGCAGAGGGAGTGTGTGTGACATACATACAAATGTTAAGGCAGTTGCCAGTGTACAAGGATAGGTACAGCTGTGTTACATTGCTGTATAGCTGCCACAATGGGCAGGCAGAAAGAAAGTGTACAAAGTGTGGCATAGATCAGTAAGACGCACCTAAAAATAGTGAGGCAGTATAGTTACTTATATACAATGGGTGCAGGGTGGGTCCAAGTATAGTCTGGTCAGACGTCCTGTTCCTTTAGCCAGTGGATCAGTTTAGCTCGGAATTGTGGGTAGCGTAGATCTTCCCTTAATGCAGGGGGGAGAGAGTTCCAACATTGAGCTGCTTTAACAGGGAAGCTGCTCCCACCGGACTTGGTGAGCCTAAATCTAGGTACTAATAGGAGGTTTGAATTAACCTTTCTTAGTGGGTGGGAGGCTGTTTGTCTATGAAATCTGTCTGAGAGGTATTGTGGGGCTGCGTGGTTGAGGCATCTGTGTGTCAGGGATGTGATTTTGAGGAGGATTCTGTCTTTAGTAGAAAGCAGTTGACTGATCTCCTAAGGTCAGATATATGGACCTTTTTAGGAAGACTTAGGGCAGCTCTTAAAGCATTGTTTTAGAGAGTTTGAATTTTGGAGATGATGTGTTTATTGCTGCCAATATATAAGGCATTGCAATAATCCAGTTTACATAAAATTAAGGCTCGCGCCAGTGTAATACAGTTATTAGGCGAGAGGAACGGCTTGGCTGCTCTGATTAGCTTACAAGTATAGGAGGTGGCTGAGGCCAAAGTATTAACTTGTTTGCCAAAGGAGAGCGTGGAGTCTAGGTGGAAGCCAAGTGTTTTGACTACCTTGGCCACAGTGATAATATTGTTGTCGATAGCGAATGAGGTGTAGTTGGGGCCTAGTTTTTTAATGTTGGATGGTGTACCAAGGATAAGGAGTTCTGTTTTGTCATCATTCAGGCATAGACCTTGGGAGGCCATCCATGCCTGGATGATGAGATAGACTCTGTTTACAAAGGCCAAATCCTTGTCATAATCTCCCGTCAACGGTATGAGGATCTGTGTATCATCGGCATAATTAGTGTAGGTGATATCTAGATCATCGAAAAGGGGCTTTGTGAAAATATTGTACAGAGTAGGGGAAATGCAGGAGCCTTGGGGTACACCGCATGAGATAGGTGTAGGGTCAGCTGCTGCTATAGGCGAGAAGACTCGCATTGGCCTATTATCTAGGAAGGACTGGATCCATGTGACTGCATCCTGGGAGAAGCAGGCTGCGGAGACTAGGTGGTTACAAAGTATTGTGTTGTCTACCAAGTCGAATGCGGCCGACAGGTCAAGGAGTAGTAGAAGTGCTGTGATGCCTTTATCTCTTAGAGTATCTATTTGTGTCTTAAGGTCTAATAAAGCAGTCTCAGTACCATGCTGGGGTCTGAATCAAGATTGGCGAACACCTAGGAGGTGATTTTGTTCCAGGTGGTGCTGAATTTGTAAGTAGGCTGTTTTATCCAGAATTTTGAGGAGGCATGGCACTGTGGTTATGGGGCGGTAGTTGATGGGGATATTAGGGTCAAGAGTTTGTTTTTTGAGGAGGGGGAGGACCCAGGAGTGTTTCAGGTTGCAGGGTATGGTACCTGAGGTGAATGAGGCATTTGAGGTTGGTAATGAACAGGGAGTGTTCACAGGTAGCGTCTTTTATAAGTTGGGCTGGATATGGGCACCGTGGCAATTGGACGGTTTGATGGAGAGAATAACTTTCTCCACTTCTTTGGTGGATACTTTGCGGAAGTGAAAGCTGGAAGTATGTAGAGTCGGTGGAGTAGGGGTAGGTTGCAGTGGAAATGTAGGGTTAGAGTCAGTCTTGGTGGTATTCTCATGGTTGTTGGTCTTCGTAGTACTAATGGTGTCTTTTTTATTATTAATTTTCACCTGGAGCATTGATATCTTGTTGGCCAGAGCATTCTGTATATTCGTGCACCGGGTTTTATCCTTCAGACAAGAGTCCGGAGCTTGAATAGTGGATTCTACTTCTTTTAGGATAGCGAATAATTCTTTGGTGTTGGATTTGGCTTGGGAGATGCGGGTGTTGTAGGAGGTTTTTTTTGGCTAGGATAATTTCCTTCTTATAAAGGGTGGAGAGTTTGGTCAAGTTGTTTTTGTTAAGGTCTGATCGCCAGATTTATTTCAATTAGACGTTTTTCTTGTCTTATAGCTTTCAGGTGGGGTGTGAACCACGAGTTTAAGTGTTGTCGAGGTTTGCTCTTTCTAACCTTCAGTTCCCAATTGGGTGGGTAGATTAGAAGTTGAATAAGCTTTGTCTTTGCTGTTGGAGGAGGAGGTGGTGTCTCTAAAGAGTCTACAGTTGAGCTGAAGTGGGTGTTGGTTGAGGACATTAATGTCCTTAAGGGTGGGTGGAGTATCCCTTAGGCAGTTGGTGGCGGTATGGGCATTAATTAGGGGATTGTAGATTCTTGAGTCTGTCACAGAGTTTAAGGTTTCTTAGTTGGAGGCTGCATGGTTTGGTGGCCATGTTAGGGAGCTCATAAGGTGCGCTTGCCAGTGGTGATTGGTTCAGTTGCTGTGGCATATTGAAGTCTTGTAGGGTAATTAAGTTGATTATAGTTCTAAGTAGGACCATGTAGAGAGGAGGCAGATACATGGTGGTTGTGGAGTAGTCTAGTGAGCAGGTGTATTACTAGCCAGTGTAGGGCATGTAAGATGGGCCAGAGAATGAGGTGAGCATCAAGAAACCTAGGGTCGACTAACTGGAAAGTAGCATGCAGTGTAGTTCTGAATGTTATTTGCAGAATAAACAATGGTGGTTTAACATCCCGGGATGCCTCATCTCCTCCATTCTTTTTGCTCACAGTTGATAACATGTCTGCATCCGTCATAACAGGGATTCTTTTGCTTTTTCCTCTACCTGGGTTTATCATTAAAAATTTTTAACACTACCTTTGACCACCTTCTGTCGGGTTTGGTTTTTCTACCATCCATAAACAAAGGATCAATTCTGAGTCATTCACATAAAAACAATCTATCCATATTGATCTTGCAGAGCCTTTGGGGTCACATCCACAATCTATTTTGTTTTGTTCAGTTTAACAGGGAATTCATCCTTTCCCGCCAAGGATGAGCCGTTCCCTTTGAGACTAGGGAGGTGAGCCTGCTTTACAAAACACTCCATAGTGGACAGGGCAAGCAGGATCTCACTCAGGTTGATTTTCCCCCCTCCCTCCCGGACCCCAAAGGGACAAAGCACCCCCAAGCAGAGCTGGCACCATACCTCTGTTATTCAGACTCCCAGAGTTGTGTAGTATCCTAATGTGCAGGGCCCTTTAAAAAGAGGTCTGGCTTGGTTTCTGGGGCGGTTCTGTTGATGCCCCTACCTGAAGCACAGGGCTAGTGGTATCTTTCACGGTCCAGAAAGGAACTTAGAAAACTCGGGGCTCACGCAAAGACAGAGAGTGCCAACTTTGTGTCGAAACCCAGCAACCGGCACTGGAGCGCAGAGGAGGGGGATGTCTCCCTTCCAGAACCCTGGAGACAGGACCACATTGGAGTCGCTTTGGGTGGAAAGCCCACGACTGCCCAGCCAAGGAAGAAGGCAGAGAGTTCAGAGCCGCCTAACAGACAAACCCACCGCCAAAGCAGCCTTCCAGCACCTTGCATTTCAGAAGCTAAAGTCCTTTCGGTTGTGGACAGGAAGAACGAAGGGGGAAGACGCGACCGTGAAGATGTCAGAGCTGCAGTTCCGCAGCACCCAGAGAAGTTGCCTTCCCCGATGCACACCGCCATCCGAAAACAGGTACATGGCCGGTAAGAGGGAGGAGGGAAGAGAGGATCCAAAGAAGCCCACAAGGGGCTGTCACAGAGAATACCCCACAAGGGGGTGAATGCAACCAAAGCATCCGGAGGCCTGAGAAGCTGGAAAGCCCACGAGGGGCAGACAGTAAGAATATGGCATGAATGGCCGAAGGCAACCAAAGTATCCGGAGATCTGAGAAGCTGTAAAGCCCAGGAGGGACTGACACTGAGAATACCTCACGAGGGGGTGAACGTAACCAAAGAATCTGAACGCCTGAAATGCTGGTAGGCTCTAGCAGGGTTGACACTGAGAATACCGGCTTGAAGTACCAGACTACTCAATGCGAGCTACCCAACATAAACAGTCCCAGACCTGACCAGGGTGATGAAGAGACTCATTGGGATTGTCAAGCAAGTCATGGTCAAGGGCACCCGCCAATCTTATGTTGAAACAAACATTTGCAACAGATAGCATGGGGTCTTGAGGAATAGTCGCCAGGTGGAGAGAAAGGTTGACATTACCCAACTTTGAACTCTGCAGGCTCGAGGCCTCAACAAGAGAGAGAACTAAAGGTACAACTTAAAGTTTATGGTACAACTAAAGAGCAACGTGGGAAGCACTGGTATCAGGCACTCCTGCAGAGCTTTGGGGATCCCTTTAACCGTCTTCCACCAATCATAGTCTGGCACGCGTAGGGACCCTTGCAGCCTCCTAAAAACGTTGTGAAGCGGGCATCCCTCCTTTGGGCAATCTAATCCTCCCTGAGTAGCATCTGCAGGTGAGCTGGTTGTATTTCTCGCTTTTTTCCTACTCCATCATGGCCGCCGCCGCCATACAAAGCATTGGAGTGCCTGGCCTGCCCTCGGCGCACCCGCTCTAATTGGCCACCAGACCTCCCAAAAAGCCAATCAGGGAATCGGCAGGCACAGGAGCCGGCCCCCTCGAAGGCCCACACAAAGGCCCCCAGTCGGAGCCTGTCTGAAGCTGGATGGAGTACCTCTCCCTGCAACTACCTTTCAGCATCACTCCTAAAGGCTATTGCCTCACTTTGCATCTTCCAAATGCACCATTAATGTCTAGCATTATGGCACTGTCATGGCCCAAGGCTCTCAGCCCAACCTTATGCTTCTTAACAGGTGTCTTCCTTCTCTCTTCAACTTTCCACCCTCTCCTTCTACCCCTCCTTCACTTAGCTACCCTCAATTCCCACTCTGCTGTCAAACACCCTCTGACATCTGTCACCTCCTTCAGGATTTGATGTCCTTGCCCTCACTGAGACAAGGTTCAAGGCCAGCTCCGGCACTGCTTTTGACGCTCTTCTTCCTAATGGCTATACACCCCCCCCCCCCTTCTGGTGGTTGAGTGGCTCTGATCTTCCCTGAGTGGGTTCCTGCCTCCATCATCCCCACTCAAACCTACTCATCCTTTGAAAGCCTAGTCTGTAGGCTCTGTTCTCGCTTCCATCTATAGACCCCCCCCCCCCAGAGCTACCTCCCTCTTCCTGTCAGAATGGGCCGACCATTCCTCCTCTCTTCTTGCCTCCTCCACCAAACTTGTTTTCCTTGGGGGGGACTTTAACATCCATCTTGACTCCCCTGATGTGGCAACTGTTCTCTTCTGTGACCTCTGCGACACTCTCGCCTCCTTTATCCTTCTCTCTGGCCCAACCCACTCTGCCGGGCACACCTTGTATGCTCTAATCTCAAGACATCCCTCTCTCCAACCCTCTCACTACCCCCTCTCCTGGTCTGACTGCTCTCTCCTTTCTTGCCTCCTCGACCTCTCCTGCCCCCGCACTACCAGTCTCCTTCGTCATTCGACCGATGAAGCATGTGTCAGTTGCTGCTTTTGCTTCCTCCTTCATCCCTCCTCTGCCCCTTGATTGGACTCCACTACTGACTCTGTTCTAACTAACCTCTATCTCTCTATTTCTAACACCCTGGACATCTTTGCCCCTGTCATGAGGATCTGCATGAAGTGTACCTCCAAATGCAACTCTTGGTAGGACTCCGGCTTAGCTGCTTCAAAGTGACAGAGCGGGTGTGGCAGACATCTAGCTCATCCCCAGAAAACCTGGCCTGCCGCCTACTCAAAAGGAAATACTGTCTCTCCATCTGCTCCAAGAAGATGGCTTGTGTCCAAGCCCGCATTTCTTGGGCCACAAATAACTTGGCTGAACTCTTTAAAATCTGCAATGAACTTGACAAGCCTATGGCAGTCTCCTCTTCTCCTCCTCCCTCCCAGGCCCTATGCACTGCACTGGCCGTCCACTTTTCCTCAAACGCTTGACATCCTGTCCTTTCTGTCATCTGCTCCCCCTCCCACCTCTTTTGCCCCCCATCCCCATATTCTCCTCCCTCTCTCCCATTGCACCAGATGAGATCTCTGGAGTTGTTAGCACTATGAAACTCTCCTCTAACCAGATGCTCCCCTGCTCCTCCAGACCCATCAAGGACAACATCACAACCCTAACCCATGCCTTGGTTGACCTCTGCAACCACTATTTTGCCACAGACTCCAGTCCTCAACCCCATAAGCACGCTCTTGTGCACCCTCTCCTAAAAAAGCTGTCTGCTGACCCTTCTTGCCCTGCTAATTATTGCCCTATCTCTATCGCCCCTTTTTTGGGCAATCTCATGGAGAAGCTGGTCATCCCCCAACTGACCCTCACGCCAAAATGAGGCACAAACTGCTCTCCTGAACACCTGTGAATACCTACTCTCTAACTTGGACTCTAACACTCTCTCTGTTCTGCTCCTCCTCGATCTTTCTTCTGCTTTTGACAGTCAACCACTGCATCCTTGTAAACCGTCTCCATGATACCCTAGGCACCACTGATGGGGCACGGCTGACCTCCTTCCTCTCTAACAGACCCTCCCAAGTGCAGATGAGTCCTTTTCTCTCCTCCACCTCACTCTCTACCTGTGGCGTCCCTCAGGGCTCTATCCCATTGCCATGGCTTTTCCACATCTACCTGGCCCCTCTGGCCCACCTGATCTCCACGATATCCCCTCATTTCCAGTGTTACACAGACGACACACATCTCTCTTTCAGGCTGCCTTCCCCTACCTCCACCACCTCTTCCCTCATACCTGACTGCCTGACTGCTATTCAGGCATGCTGCTCTGACAATGATCTCTGCCTTAATGCCAGTAAGACAGAGATCCTTCTCATTGGGATGCCTGCTCCTTGTTTCCCCCCCACCGCCCACTCTCTGGCCAGAGTCCTTGGGTCCCCTCCCCTCACCCACTTGTGAGGCAAAAAATTTGGGATCATCTTTGACGCGTCTTTCTTTCTGGCCACACATCACAGACCATGCCAAGAAGTCAGAATGTCAGCTTCTTCTACTAGGGGTGTTAGGCAGAATCCTGTGCAGTTCCCTTAGGGAACACTGCAAAAAGATTAAGACTAGGAGTAAGCAGTAAACTCAATTGGTAGCAGTCTGCACCACCCAGATTTACCTGGTAGCTGTGGCTGAGCAGTCAGAATTCTCTCAAGAAGAGTAGGGCAGTATATAGAGTATACACAATAGGGCTAAAAACACAGAAGAGCAAACAAACACTGACCAGAGCTTTTTATCAAAAGTATATAATTATTTATTTAAAACACACTTTAGGCAATAAACTAGCACTCTAAATCAAAAAGTTAAAACACAGTCAGGTAAAGTATACACACCTCCCTTGATAACTATTAGACAAGTCAGAGTTAAAACACCACGATTTGTTAAAACAGATGTGAGCGCGTAACCTAGATGACACTCCAATAGTTGAGTTAAAGGGAGAGAAAAAGGCAGAGCATAGAAATAAAACAGGTCGCAACACTTTTAGGAGTTCTCAGCAAGGGGATAAAGGCAGTATACACTGTAGAGCCAAAGTTAATAGACCAGGCCCACTTTAAATGGAGCAAAGCGAAATGTGCCCAGGATCACACGTTTTAAAATGCACTAAAAGTCTTTGCAGAATGTTCAAAAGAGGTTGGGGTGATTCAAGAAGTTAAAGTTGGAAGCTCTGGCGCCAACCCAGTTGGAAAGCCAAGGTTTTAAGGGTCATCTTGGGCAAACCGAAGAAAGGGAGGCCAGGCAGAACACAGTACCTTAGAGAGAGGAAGCTCCAGCGGTGGCAATTGTTCCTGGCAGTGGTTGCAGTTCGTTGTTTCGACCAGGGGAAGAGAGGATCTCGTTGAGGAGGAAACATGGAGTCGTTGCACTGCACAGGGATGAAACCAGCCGCGGAGTTAGTCGGTAAAAGGTGCGTTCCTTTTATTTGCGGTCAAAGTGGTGAAGCTTGGCTATCCGGCCGCCGGGGTGCTTGGCACGGGCGATTTGACCAAGAGACGTCTTTGGAAGGCGAAAGGGGTGAACTGGTTGATCCCACCAGCTCAAAGGAAGAAGACTCGTCCAGCAGAAGATCTTCCCTTGTCGTTGGGAAAGTGGTGAGTTTGTTGCAGCAGGGCTTCACCGGTGGTGTCGTTGTTGCAGATGGCTCAGCTTCTTCCCTCTTTGGATTCTTAGGTCCTGTGGTGACTTCTGAAGTTCCAGTCCCAAAGGCCCTGCTTTTATGCAGAAAAACCCCCATTCAACAGCCTAGCTCTCACTCACACATGCTAAGTGGTGAGCCGGGCCAATCAGAATAGAGTGCGGCTTGGGTTGCTAAGGCAACGCAGTGCAGGGTGCCAATTCCCCTCCCCACACGTCCTGTGGAGCCCAGACAGAGTGGCACCATTTGGAGGGCTTCTGTGGAGAAGCCCGCCAAAAAGTTGAACAAAGGACTCGACCTTGGTTAGAGTTACAGAGACGGACACGAATGCCATTTTAGAAAAGAGTTCTGGCAAAAAGACCCAACCGTTGATTTAATATTAAATAAATAAACCAGCGGTATCTTTAACATTGCACCAAAAGGTGGTGCGTTTAAAATCAATGGGAGACTCTCATAGGAAATATTCCGGTGAAATAATTTGTGTTAACCACTGCCACCAGCCAGAAACTCAACAAGGGGGGACTGGACAGTGCCCCCTTGAAAACGGACCCAGGGGCAATCGAATTAACCCCTTCCAGTACTTCCACAATATGATGGTTTGTACTGGTTCTGTTCACAATTTTGGATTAGTAAAGTCAATGGTAACTTTACATGCCCTGGGAGACAGTAGTCCGTCCCAGGGTATGGAGTCTATGTTTGGGGGTCACTATGACACCCCTGTGTTACTGCACTGAGGGTGCTGTGTAACACATAAACAAAAACAGAAGATACCCTATGGAGAAAGAAACACCATAGCCCATAAGCACATACAAAGTCAAAGACATACCTCAAATCATGCCTAAGAGTGGGAGGAAAGAAGTCTCACTCTTAACAGGAGAAAAAATCCAAAGCTGCTGGGGGACTCACTAGGTTTGGGAAATTAGCCTTATAAGAGAATTCTCCCTAACGAGGGGCATTCTACCTTTCTTTACCTTTCTCAATGTCTACAGAGCCCAGGTTCTGTCTAGGCTTGACTACTGCAATAGCCTCTTTCTCAACCTTCCTCTTTCCTCCCTTTGTCCCCTCCAACTAATCCAGAATAGGACTGCAAGACTTATCCCTGGCCTCAAGCCCAGGGACTGCATCTCACCAGCCCTAAAATCTCTCCACTGGCTCCCGGTGACCGCAAGGATCAAATTCAAGGCCCTTCATCATACACAAGGCTGTCTGGGCCCTGCAACCTCTCTTCATCTTCAACCCAGGAAGTTGAAATCCCAAACCGGGAAAGACTGCTGATCCCCACTGGTATTAACATCTACTCACCCCAATGTAGCTATCTTAGGTTGGCAGCCAACTCCAGTCTAGCCTAGAAGTATTGTATTGATGTGCCCGCCCAGGTCGTCGTCCCAGATTACTGAGGGGAGATCCAACTTGTACTACATATTCAAGGGTTTGGGGGGCAGGGTTCTACTGTAAACTGGGCCTCCTCTTTCCCCTCACATGCCCCAAGCTCTTCTCCAACCAAGTTACCATTACCAAGGGAATCCTTGAAAAAGCTCTCAACCCCTCCTTACAAGAGGAAACTCATCTGTCCCAAACATCCAGGGTTTGGGGAAGCTGACAAAAACCTCACACCACTGCCCACCAATGAAGGAGACCATACCACTGCCTTGCCAGACCTAGCCTTTGCTCATAGGAACAATCAAAATATGTCCGAAGCATTTGAAAAAACTGTCCCAGAAGAACAGGGAGTCGATCAGAATGGACCCTTCGTCTTTAAGAAGGTCCTGTTGTACCGATGATGTCGGGAGCAAGATGGTACCAGGAAGACCAAATTGGTAATTTCTCTGAACCATAGGAGTGTAGTGATGGAACTGATACTTTCTCATTTAACGGCAGGCCATCAGGGGGGTAGCTAAGACCCGAGACCAGGTTCTCAAATTGTATTGTCCAGGCATATATGCTGACGTTAAGGCTTATGTATCACGTTGTAGGATATGCCAAAAGACCTCTCACACCCCAGTACCAAGAGCCCTGCTACAGGACTTACACATCATAGAGGTTCCTTTCTCAAAGAAAGCTATGGATATTGTACGATCCCTAGAGCCATCTAAGTTGGGAATAAATAGATCTTAGTTACTGTAGATTTCACCACCCAGAACACCAAGTCCTTCCCATTGAGGGTCACCACCTGCCAGCAGATTCTCAAACATCTGATCTCCTTCCTCTCCTGGATATGCTTCCTGAAGGAAATCCTCACTGATCAGGGCATGTCCTGCCCTTGTGCAGTAGGTGAAGGAGGTTCTGAACATTAAAAACGTTAGAACCTCTGTGTATCACCTGCAGACCGATGGTCTGGTAGAACGTTTCAAACAGCCATTGAAAAGTATACTCCACAAACTGGTAGAAACAGGTGGCCGTAATTGTGATTTTATGATACCCTGGGCCCTTTTTGCTGTGTGAAAGACTCCCCAATCCTCTTTTGGATATTCCCCTTTCATACTCCTTTATGGGCGAGAGCTTAGAGATGGATATGTTAAGAGACCTGGGAAGAAAGGGAAGAGGCTACCTTACCTCAGGCCACTCATACATTGAAATCACACATGAAAGCAGTCAAGGACATTGTGAATCAATTCCGCTTAAGGGTGCAGGAATGCCAGAAAGACACTTAGATCAACTGACTGTAGCATGATCTTTCTTGGTTGGTGACAAAGTGTTGGTCCTCTTAGACCACCTGCGAGAACAAGATAGTGTCCAAATGGCATGGCCCATCTAAGGTACTGGAAATATCATATAATATTAAGGACCATTAACTTACCTAATTTCCCGACCTGAAAGGAGACAGAAAACCCAAATGTACTACATCCACCTCCTGAAAGCACAGAAAGCGGACCCAGTTCAGCAGATTAGATATAGTCGAATGTGGAGGTGCACTCTATATTGGCTTTCAATCAATTTTCAATATATAGCATAAATATAGCTCAAACTTTCAGGTGTTCCTTGTCAGATCTGTGCTACCAGACCAAAGTAACTAGTTTAAAGGAGAGGTTCTTTGAATAACATTGAAAGACAGACCCAGGGCACACTTGAAACAATATAATTGCAAGAATATTAATTGAGACTCGAATAAGTAAATTCAATTCAGAATCATAAAAAGTTTCTGATGCTTGTTAATCTGCTTAGAATCACATGCTGTGCATATAGTCCGACATCCAATGGTAACATGCAGAGTATTGAATCTTGTCTTTTGAGAATCGAAAGGGGACGTCGACATGGGCGTGCCTGTAACACTATCCCTACGGGACGTGTAGTGTACCCAAAATCCCTTTGTGTGTCGAGGTCCCTCGGATTGTTTTTTTCCGCCCAGCATACTGGTCACCTTATACGGAGCTCGTCCAGAGACATTGCTATTGTTCTCCTTTCGACCCTTGGTGGTATATTCTAAAGTTATTGAATATTATC
Organism: Ambystoma mexicanum; assembly: GCF_040938575.1. Classification (NCBI taxonomy): domain Eukaryota; kingdom Metazoa; phylum Chordata; class Amphibia; order Caudata; family Ambystomatidae; genus Ambystoma; species Ambystoma mexicanum. The sequence goes on from NC_090921.1 coordinate 392,615,769, forward strand.
CTACCAATAATTCCTTCAACAACTGTTTCCTGATCTACGCCGAAGCCGCCACCAAGGATCTTCGACGAAGTGTTCCTGTCGGCTCAGCCGACCACATGGCGGGGCCTTCTGGCTGGCCTACACAGTGGGGTCGGGGTGGACATTTCCTTTTCTAAGAATGCCTTTTCCTTTCCTCTTTGTTCCCTGGGTTTTTTCGTCACTATATTTTTCCTCAGCTATGGAGAGGACTCCGTTTAGGTTTTGTTCTTCTTGTAAGGCCAAATTTCCTTGGCGGGAGACTAAGACACTAAAGGAGCGCCGTTTTAAGTGGTGGGCGGCCTACGGAATGTTGCAGGCCGAGTATAGTTCTCCCGCTGCCTCAACCGCCGATTGTGACGAGGGGCTAAGTGATGAACAGGCCTCAGATTCGGAGGCCATTGACCTCTCGGCAGAGCACTCCCGCTTTGCGTTGTCTGTCCACGGCCCTGTCAGGCAAAACTCAGGTCCTGCTATAGGGACTGTACACCCCGGGGACAAGGACGCACACTCTTCATACACTAAGGACACAGCCCCCGGGACGTCTTCGACAAAACAGTGGAAGCAACCCATAGCGCCAACGGGCACACCGGATTTTTCGTCTGTGCCCACCGATCGTCGGATCGGCAGCCCTCCCTGCAACTGTATGTGCACCTTGTAACTGCGCATTCTAACTCAAAGGGCGCTGCCCCCACTATTCAGGAGACCGTTGAGAAGCTTCAGAAAAAGGCTTGCACGGTCGAGAAGGCCTCAGTTCCGCCTAAAGCAACTGCAGGCCCAAACTAAACACCTTTCCGCATCTGAAGAGGTTGCCGAAAGCATTGCCAAGATTATTTCTGCAGATAATCAGAAGCAACAGTCCAGGGATTCGTCGATACCCAAGGACAAACCTACAGATTCGTCGAAATCCAGGGATAGGCCGAAGGATTCATCGGAACCCACGGAGAGGCCTAAGGACACACATCAACCGTTGGTCCCCCAAAAGGACTTTTCGGAAGGCACTGGAGGGATTTCTTTGACGTTACAGGAGAAATCTCGACGTTCTGCGACGGAAGATCTATTACAAGAGCCCTTTCCACCCCTAGACCCCTGGTTCATCTGTTTGGACCAGGGAGAAATTTGAGGGATGTATGGATAGGTTAGAGAGGTTTGTACAACTCTCAAGAGAAGTCCACACCCAAGAGGCCTCGGGAGGAGAGTTCTTTTCCCCCTATGGCTAAACTTCAAAAAGTCTTTGATCCTTCTCAAGAAGAATATACTTATGACCTCACTGAAGATGAGGTTCCTGTGGACCAATACAATCAAGATGAATATCCCTTTCCTGACACTGACGATGTTCATATGGACCCTCAGAGGGTTGGGTGGACAACCCCGACCTGGTTGATTCTCAGCCTTGGCAGTCACCCAATCCAACACCGGAACCTGATGCTTTGTTCATGGATTCTCCCTGCCCCCCACCCCCGACAACACCCACTCGACAGGCCTCCCCGGTTGACGACCAAATGGCGTAAAAAACACATTAAGGAAGGCAGCAGAACATTTCCAAATTGCCACCCAGGAAGCTGTACCAGAGGCTGATTTTGTCGAGCACATCTTGAAGGAGAAACCACCGGCCAGCCAAGCTATTCCTCTGTTAAATCAGATCAAAAAGCGGTTGGCCCCTTCATTATTGACACCTGCCTTAACTAGAGCAGTAAATCCTAGAGTAGAAAAATTGTTTCGACCTTCCCCCTCTGACATCAGGGGCCATGCTACACCACACTCACTGGTGGGAACTACAACCAGGAAGAAAGCGGGGGTTCCCCTATCGACTGGGGAGGCACCCCCTGACAAGGAGTGCAAGCGGCTATACGCTCTGGGGAAAAGGGTCACAGCGGCTGCAGTTTTTTCCACTCACATCGCAAATAACACGACTTTGTTAGCTAGCTATGCCGATGCAAAATGGGCCATGCTACAGGAGGGCCTTCAAGAAGCCCCCGAACCGCTGCAGGCTTGCCTGCTCTCCACGGTAGCAGAAGGCAGACAGGTTAATCAAGTATCGCTAAGAATACTTTGGATGCGGAAGAGACAGTTGGCAGGTCCTTGGGTCAGGGTACCCTCCTGAAGACGCACGCATGGTTACGAAACTCTGGTTTCAAACCAGAGGCTCAAGCTTCACTAATAAATAAGCCGGTGGAGGAAACTAATTTATTTGGGAAGGCAGTTGACGAAGTGCTCAAAACTGCTAAGAAAGAGCATGACACCCTCAAGACCCTGGATCAGATCACCCAGAGGCCTTCCCCAAGGAGGGGGAGCGGGTCTAGACGTTCCTTTCGTGGCCAACGTTTCCCTCAGAAATAATACGGCTCAGGAAATAATTGGTCCTCTCCCCAAGGAACCAGCAGCTACACCACCCCGTACCCCCCAAGAGGTCAACGGCGTGGAACAGGAAGGGGTTGCAATTCTACCCCTCGAGGCTCACCGGCCTCAGGTCAAAAATGACCGGCACATCCGGGTCCCTTCCTATGCCTCCCCAGTCCGGAGCCGGCTAACATCATTTCTTCAAGCATGGGAGGAGATAACTACAGACCAGTGGGTACTCAAGACAGTTGCCCACAGGTACTGTATAGAATTCTGCCAGTCCCCCCAATTTAGACCCCCACGTTCAAGACGCCTGACGCCAGAACATCTGCGCATCCTGCTACAAGAATTCGCGACTCTGCAGGAAAGGGGCGGCATAGAAGTTGTACCTCTTCTATAGGTAAACAAGGGTATTTATTCAGTGTACTTCCTGGTACCCAAAAATGATCTCACCATGCGCCCTGTACTAATTTGCGCCCAGAGAACAAATTTGTCATACCTTAAAGGTTTTATATGGTCACTCTGCAGGAGGTCATCCCCCTGCTCACAGAGGGGGATTACATGGCAACATTGGACATGAAAGATGCATACTTTCATATTTCAATGTTGCTGGCGCACAGAAAATACCTCAGATTCATGATACAGGACAAGCACTATCAGTGCAAGGTAATACCCTTCAGCATAGCCTCAGCACCGAGTGTATTTACAAAGGTACTGGCAGTGGCAGCAGCACACCTGCGCATGCTATCCATCCCGGTTTATCCTTACTACGACTGGCTCATAACAGGGGACTCCTATGAGACATGCCTGTCAAATATTCAAAAGACAATAGACCTTTTATTCAGCCTGGGATTCTCCATCAAGAAGAAATCCAGCTTAGAACCCAGTCAAGTCAAGCAGCTGCTAGGGACTCTAATTCGAACAAAGGACGGCCTCGTCTTCTCCTCCAATGAGAGGGTCCAAAACATGTTATTTCAAATCCTTCACTATGTAGCCAGTCGAGTGACGGTACACAAGGCTATGCGACTGTTAGGAATGATAGCGTCATGCATTTATTTGGTTCCTCACGCGCGCTTGCGCATGCATCCAATGCAGGAGTGGCTCAACAGCCAGTGGTGTCAGGCCAGCGGATAATGGGACGATCTATTGGTTGTCTCGCCAGCCCTCGTTCTCTCGCTGCGTTGGTGGTCGAGGGAGAACCTCTTGAAGGGAAAATCCTTCACAACCCCCGCAGTGGAGGCCACTCTCAATACAGATGCATCTCCCACAGGGTGGGGAGCTCACCTGCTTCAACAAACAGTGCACACAGTTTGGTCGTCAGACATCGCTTCCAACCACATAAATCTGTTGGAACTGTTAGCAGTAGCCAAAGCACTGAAAGCCTTTCAGACACAACTGCAAGGGAAGACGGGCCTGATCCTCACAGACAGCACCACAGCCATGTAATATCGGAACAAACAGGGAGGCACTCACTCTCCACCATGGCTGTCCAAACTGTCCCAGAACATTTGGAAGTGGGCTCTCAAACACATGTTCTTGTCACATGTTCCAGGGGAACTCAATCTTCTGGCAGACATACTCAGCAGATATTTCCCACTACCCATGGAGTACGAATGGCGATTACACAAAGACATCGTCTCCAACATTTTCGCAGAATTGGGCTTCCCAGAGATCGACTTGTTTGCAACTCTGGAGAACGCTCAATGCCAAGACTACGCCTCCAGGTACCCCCAGAACCCTTCCAAGGGGAACAGACTCTGGATCACATGGTCAGGAAAATGTGTTTACGCTTTTCCCCCCGAATCCCCTACTCAACAAGATAGTGCACAAGATGCACCAGTAACCAGTCACCATGATATTGGTGGCCCCCATGTGTGCCCACCAACCCTGGTTCGGTCATCTGATGTAGATGTCTCTATCACCCCCAGTGAAACTACCTTGCCCGTACAACATGTCTCAGGACAAAGGGGAGACACTCCACTCATGCCCGCAAACATTGAACTTAGTGGACTTAGGGAAGCGAGAAAACCTAACACCCGATATTGCTATTCCAGTAAATGGAAACGCTTTATCTGGTGCAATACCAAGGGCGTCAATCCCATTGACTGCTCTCCCAAGCACATTGTATTGTACCTTACTCACTTACTTGACTCATGGCTGATTTTTAATTCCCTTATGGTTTACTTAGCTGCTCTCTCAGCCAACACTGCGTCACAACAGAAGGTGTCGTGGTGGAAGATACCAGTTATTAAGGCTTTCATGGAAGGGGTCAAGAGGATTCATCCCCCCCATTTCTAATCCAGCTCACGGATGGGACCTGAATGTGGTATTAACCAGACTTATGGGGTCTCCATTTTAACCTATGCATAAGGCAAGTCTCAAAGATCTTGCCTATAAGACGGTCTTCCTAGTAGCTATCACTTATATTAGAAGGGTTAGTGAACTACAGGAGATAAGGTAGTTCTGCGCACTTACCCTCGATTTGTGCCTACATTTATCTCCAAGTTTCATGTGAACCAAACAATAGAACTGCCTACTTTCTTCCAGAACCCTACTTACATGGCCGAAAGAAGCCTACACGTTAGATGTGTGTAGGGCAGTTATTTTTTACCTGGACAGAACTAAACCACTGAGAAAGACTGAGAAAGACGAACCAATGTTTTCGTTTCAGTGGCAGATGGGAGAGAAGGGGATCCTGTCTCTAAATCAGCAATCTCAAGGTGGATTGTCAAATGCATCACACTCTGTTTCTCTCTTGCTAAGGGAGAACTGCCTTTCAAGCCTAGAGCGCATTCTACTCGAGGCACTGGGGCTTCCATAACATTCCCCTAGAGTCCATTTGCAAAGCGGCAACCGGCAGTTCTGTACACACCTTTACAAAACACTATTGCCTAGACACTCATTCTAGGTATGATTCCCAGATGGGACAAGCAGTACTAGGACATCTTTTCACTACTGTTCCTTCTCACAACCCACCACCAACTCCAGGTACTGCTGGCTATTCTATGCACAGCATGTGATTCTAAGCAGTTTAACAAACATCAGAAGACACTGCATCACTTACTGTAAAAGCATTTCTGATGATTGTATCTGCTTAGATTCACATGCGCCCACCCTTCCTCCCCGCTCGGATGGAAGGAACATGGACGTCTCATTATTTTCTCTTTTCTGTACTCGCTCACGATAGTTGTAAGGCTCCCTCGCGGCAGAAAAAATTCATTTGGAGGGACCTCGACGCATGAGGGATTTTGGGTACACTACACGTCACGTTAGGGATAGTGTTACAGGCATGCCCATGTCGACGTCCTCTTTCGATTCTTGAAAGACAAGATGCACTACTCCGCGGTTACCACTGGATGCCCGACTATATGCCCAGCATGTGACTCTAAGCAGATACAATCATCAGAAATGCTTTTACGGTAAGTAATGCATGTCATATTTTCAATTATTGGTCTCCATAGAACATTTCAAAAGTTTGATCGAGAAGGTTTCTTCTCACATACACAAAGTGAATTTCAACAATGTTAAGATATATATTCATTAAAAAAAGTAAATTCATGACATCTAAATATTATCAGCCAATTTTTCGATTCTTATCCCCTTCTCTCCATACATGGTAAAAGAATTGCCTATGGAGACAACCAACTGACACGACATGGGATGAAGGAGTGGTTATTTAACAGAAAGTTGCTAAGATCTCCCACAATGATCACCTAGAAAAGAAAGGGACTGTGGAGTATAACCCGATTACAACTTGAATACTAGTATACTGCAAAGCAAGTAGTCCGGAATCATATCCGAAGACCAATATTGACTTTGCCTCAAAAGACAGTCCAAGATGGCACTCTGCATCACTGGAGTAACAGACCAGAGCTGTATATGAACTAGAAAGCACCGGGGTTGCTTAGCAACAGCCCGATGCAGAGACGCGAGGAGCAAGTGAGTAGACGCGAACACAGAGGCAGAAGCGGACAACACTGCGAGTTTAGGTAAACAGAATATAAGACAAATTAAAATGTTTATCAGAGCAATGTCGCAACAATCAATCAATTGAGCGAAATGGATAGTTAGTTAATATGGGTACTTTTGTTTCTGCAGACGGATTAAACGTAGCACCTTTGAATTCCCTCTACACGTTCTGTCTGAACAACACCGCCAAAGACAACGCCACAGCGTCCCTGACAACTAGATTTAGAGGCAAACAAGCATATCATGCGTTCTTTAATGAAAGAAACGAAGAGTCATATAACTGTGATAACGTAGCGAAATAAGATGCTTGGGGCATCACTGTATGACGAATTGTAAAAATGAATGAAATAGCATTAGAATCACTGTACCGCTCAGCTAATGCAATTACTTGTCCACAGACCCAGTGGAGGGAGACTTTCGCAATATGAACAGTACTGCCAATGATCCATAAAACAGCAAGGATTTATAACCTCATTCCGGCACTTATGCACATTGAAAACCAACTCAGTGAGTTGATGCTGTATAAATAATTGAGACACAGGATGAAAAGAATCAGAGCCGGCGTCAATGTGGGACCCATCTCTTTAATCAAGTGACTGCTCCCACACAAGACCTATTTAGCTGCTCTATTTTCACACACAGATGATTAAATGTAAAAAATCTCTACGTACAGAACTGGCACAAGAATTTCCTGAAAAGCTTGAAGGGCTTTAGTACCCGTATCATCATATGTTCGAAGGTCAGTACATGGACGATCGTGGATCTAAAAACATTAAACAGAAGTACAAATTGTCTGACTAATCTACCTAGTGTTTACATAAAACACTAAAACTGGATTTTCTCTACCTCTAATTTTTAGAATCTAATCAAAACCACAGATATCCTTACCTGAAAAAGGTTGAGTGAGGCCCAAAACACATAGTAACCGATAGGAGACACCAATCTTAGAGTTATCTCCCAAAGAATTGTAACATTGATTCCTATCTAGATATCTGAATTTTTCAGGATGTACATTATTTGAATGTTATTTAAGACTACAATATTAATGAATGCTATCATTTTTTGTAAAGGTTTCCGCAGTATATGTAAAGAATCATTTATGACAGAATATATGATATCTTAACATTGTTAAAATGCACTTTGTGTATGTGAGAAGAAACATTCTCGATCAAACTTTTGAAATGTTCTATCGAGACTGCGCAGGAAGCGCAGACACTTCATCCGTTGGGATTGGGGCACCCAAAATGCCCTGGGTTAAATTACACAGTTATATGGCTGCCTTTAAACAGGCCATTGAAAATGGTACATCTGGACACACAGAGCTTATGCCACATACCCACTTGACAGCGGCGGGATCAATGTGCAGGGGGCACCGGGACAAGGGACGGGAGGGGACATACACACGGGTTGGTGGGGCCACCAAGACAGATGATCCTTTTTGATACTTTAAAACGCTGCACACACGCTTAGGATGCATGCTGATAAACTGTCCCTATTGACCTGGAACGTCGATGGCCTTGGTTCCTGTGTCAAACGCAGACTAGTGCTCCAATACTTCAATCTCGATACTCACCAGATGTAGCCCTCCTCACAGAAACCCATTTGATCGGAACCGACAGTGGCTTCTTTAAAAGGTCAAACTACCCGCACACATACCAGGCTGGGTTCTCAAGAGGTGCCAGGGGCACGATGATACTTATCCACAAACGAGTGCCGCTGCAGGTCAAGGAAGTGCAAGCCGATCACTGCGGCCGATTCGTAGTGGTACTCTGTGACATATGGGGAGAACGGTGGGGCCTCATTGCGGCTTACGCTCCCCCCACACTCAAAGGTGTGAACTCCAGAACATATTGCTAGAGGAACAGGCAGCAGGCCTGTGGGCCCTGGGGGGGACTTTAATGAAGTCATGGAGGTCGCTGTTGATAGATCACACAGGGGACCCGGGACTCGGCGCACCCCGACTGCTCTATACAGTTTTGCCGAAACACTGGGATTGTCTGACAATGTTACCGACACCGGGTTTTCGTTTTATTCCAATGCACATAAGACATTCTCGAGAATTGACTACACTTTCATCCCCCGCAATATGTCCCACAGGCTCATATCCGCTGAATTTTTGGAAAGGGGTATCTCGGATCACTCCCCTCTGCTTATAACCCCCAAAAGCGTAAGCCGCCGACCAGACACCACCTGGCGTCTGAATACATACTACCTGGGGTTGCCCGAGATTGCAAAGGGACTAGAGAAGAAGACCGCGGAATACTTCGAAATAAACAAAGGCTCTGTGAACTGCCCGATCACGATGTGGGAGGCATACAAAACAGTCCTCAGTGGGGAAGCCATCCCCTTGGTGTGTAAGCAACACACCCAGAAAATTGTGGACACTGAAAGATGGGTGACTGAGAGTGAGGAACAATTCCTTGTGCAGGGAACCAGGGCCTCACAAGAGGCCCTCAGCAACATAGCCCTAGACAATGCCCGGACCACTCACTGGCTGGTACGGAGCCAAATCTACGAGAGGGGGGATAAGGCAAGCAAGACCATGGCCTGGCTAGAGAGACGTAAACAAAGTAAGGGTCATGTGCGGACCATCCGATCGCCCGATGGGGAGCTATTGACAGCAGACTCAGACGAGGCCTTTGCCACCAAGTACGAAAAACACTCTATTCCCCGCCTGTGGTGAGTCCCACACCTGCTCACTCCAACTTACTTGACCAGATAGTGATCCCGAGAGACTCCACACAGCAGGCAGAGCTCCTAGACGCGGAGATCACGGAAAATGAAGTGCAGGATGCGCTAGCACAGCTTCAAACCGGAAAGACCCTGGGGCCTAATGGCTTCCCAGTGGAGACCTGGAAACACCTAGGCAACGCATTAACAGGGCACATGCACCGCATGTTTCTCCGGAGCAAAGAACGGGGCGTACTCCCCCTAGACCTCAGAAGAACGTGCATAGTGGTCATTCCTAAACCCGGGAATCCCCCAGAAGAATGTGCCTCTTATCGGCCCATCTCGCTGATCAACGGAGAGTCAAAAATCCTGGCAAAGGTACTTGCTAATAGACTGCTTGGGGTGATAGAATCCCTTGTTCACCCAGACCAGTGTGGGTTCATGCCTGACAAGTCCACCCTCATGAACCTACGCTGAGTCCAACTGGTCCTCGACAGGTCCCCGGAGATTCCGTACCTACAAGCCTTGCTAGCGGTCAATTTCGAAAAAGCATTTGACTCGGTCGCGTGGGAGGCCCTGTGGGATATCATGGGTCGGATGAACTTCGGGCACGGCTTAATCTCCTGGGTTAAGCTTCTCTACGCATCCCCGGAAGCAACTGTGAGAGTGAACGGCAGGTCGTCCAGATTGTTTCCACTGGGCCGCGGAACCAGGCAGGCTGCCCTTTCTCCCACTTCTATTCTTACTAGCGATCGAGCCACTAGCAATTTAAACTCTGCACAGATAAAAACTGGTCTGGATTCACCTGGCCAGGGGAATTGATTCATGCCACCCACCGCAAGATTTGATCTAGACTCGCACCCCTGATAAGTGCCATAGCTGTGTCCACACACTTAAGCCCTAGTTTTCTTGGTGCTACCTATACCCAGTTGCTCATGGTTCACCTTATTGTGCTGTGCCATATGGTCGCAAACGGTCCACTTTGTCTGTGTTGTACCTTATGGTCGCTAAAAGACCCCATTTGATTTGTGTTGTACCTTATGGTCACTAATAGACCCCATTTGATTTGTGTTGTACCTTATGGTCACTAATAGACCCCATTTGATTTGTGTTGTACCTTATGATTGCTAATAGACCCCATTTGATTTGTGTTGTACCTTATGGTCGCTAATAGACCCCATTTGATTTGTGTTGTACCTTATGGTCGCTAATAGACCCCATTTGATTTGTGCTGTGTCCTAGCCTCATACGCTATGTATTATAGTCATTGTCTGACTGCCTTATCTAGGTGCCCTCAGTCTCGGCATCTTAGCCTCCCATGCTAGGTATTATAGTCATTGTTTGATTGCCATATATAGGTGCCCTCAGTCCCTATATCATAGCCCTGTTGGATTAAGCACACCTAGGTGCCCCCCATGCTATGCACTCCAGACAATGCCCATTCGTGCCTCATATACTTGTGCCCTACTAGCGAATGGTGCCTAGACCTTTACAGATCTAGCCACATAGCCTTAGATACAATCCCGACACTTAGTACATTGACGGCCAGTTACCCTAGTCCACACACACCAAGTGGCATTGCTAGCTAATAGGAATAGCTTCGCACTATGTCTAGCTCACTCAACATTTACTTTCTAATGATCATGGCCACACTGCACGCCTCCCCCAAGAATAGCCGCACTGAAGTTCCCCCTTGCAAGCCAGCTTTCGCGCCTCCTCTCCTACTCACCACACCCAAGATACCCAACTACCCTGGCCACATCAACCCTGTGCACCAGGCCATGCCAGGCCAACTAGTCTACACCGACTAGTCTACATCGCTCAGCCTAACCCAACTCATGAGAGGAACCTTAAATTACGCGCCAGACTTAATAAACTCTATGAACCTCCTAGAAGATCCCTCCCCACTATAAAACGCACAACGAAAGACCAACACATTAGAATATGCACTGTACCCCCTCAATCCTCCCCATCAGTGAATACAAATTTGCTTAAGACAAATACCAACTCATCCAACTCGGCCACAACCAAAATGGACCCTAAAGGACACTCCCTCAAGGGAGCACTCCTTAATGTAAGATCCCTAGTGGCACACACCATTGACCTAGCTGACTTAATCACAGAAGCCAATCTAGACTTTATTGCTATAATTGAGACCTGGCTACACAATGCAGCAGGCCCATCGCTCATGTTGGCCATTCCTGACGGTTACACCATATCTAGGCAGGATCGAGAAGGCTCCCGCTGAGGTGGAATCGCCATTATATCCAAAATAAACTTACCACTACGCCTAGCCCCCACCACAACTATGCAATCCTGTGAAACTCTCACTGCCAAAATTCACATAAACAACACCCAAACTCTTTCTATTCACCTAATTTACAGACCACCGGGTCCACTTGGAACCTTCGAGGAGGACCTGCACAGTCTACTATCCAACAATACCAAAACTACTTCCCAATTGCTGATATTAGGGGACTTTAACCTTGGCGTCAATGACCAAGCAGATGCCCATGCTGCCACTATTGCCAATGCCCTTCACACCTTAGGACTTACCCAAAAAGTCAGCTCCCCTACACATGCAAAGGGTAGAATACTTGACTGGGTCGCTGATTCCAACTGCTCAGCCACAGTATCCTCTATTACGCCCCTCTCTTGGACAGACCACTCCTTGGTGTCCTTTAATTTACTAACTACCAAACCACCCAGCCTTGACCCACAGTCAGCTCCACCATGCCCTACAAGAAACAAAAAGAATATTACAGCAGATATTATTCCCCTGATCCTCCCTACCTAAAATGCACTGCCAGACAACCTTGACCCTAGTGCACTGGTCAACGAATTCAACAACATCATGCGCACCACTATGGACAAAGTCGCCCCTTTCAAAATGAGAACAAGCAAACCCACGGCACATTTAAACAAGTGGTACACGCCAGAACTTAAGGCCTTGCGCCTAAACAAAAGAAAATGTGAATCTGACTGGAAACTGTCCAACCGAAGAGAATATCTCTCGGCATTATAAAAATGAAATTTGTCTAGCGAAACGTTATTCCTATAATGCTCGCATTGCCAATGCCAATTCAAGTATGAAAGAACTTTTCTCCATCTTGAAAGAACTCGAGTCCCCCATTGCCACACCAGATACCTGCATTAAAGACCAGACCTGGTGCACAGATATCCAAACAGCCCTAGCAAATAAAATCACCACACTGCAAAATAAAATCCAACTAAAAAGACTCCCTAAACCTCACAAACAAGCCGCCACCTAACAACACCATCAACAACCCAACCAACAAATTCTCCTTCACTAAAACTACCATCTTAGAGGTAGAGAAAATTATCCTTTCCCTCAAACCGTCGAACTGCAAAGGTGACATCTGCCCAGCACAACTAATAAAAGACGCTGCCAGAGACCTTTCACCGTTTATTTCAAAATTGATCAACTCCTCCTTCGCCACAGGTAATATCCCGGCGAACCTAAAACAATCATGGGTGCTCCCTCTTCTCAAGAAGCAGACTCTTGACCCTCTCATCCCCACTAATTATCGGCCCATCACTACCGTACCTTTCCTAATGAAGATATTAGACAAGGTTGCCTATACACAAATTCAAAGACACCTTGATTCAAACAATCTACTGGGAGCCAGACAATCTGGTTTCCGCCCACTCCACGGTACTGAAACTGCACTCATTGATCTAAAGACCCAAATAGACGAACTGAGAGACCAAGGTAAAACGGCACTCCTCCTCTTACTTGATCTCTCAGCTGCTTTCGATCTGGTGGATCACAGGGTCCTCTGCAAACACGTGGACACTGCTGCACACTTCTCCACGCATGCCACCAAATGGATTCAATCATTTCTGAGTGAGAGAACAATGAGTCTTCTCCCCTTCGGCAGCAGCCGACCCTCTCCCAAGCACGTGCGGCGTCCCTCAAGGCTCCTGCGTTTCACCACCCCTGTACAACATATTCACTAAACCCCTCTTCGATGATCTGGACCTTCTAGGTATCACCTACACTAACTATGCAGATGATACACAGATTCTCCTCCCACTTTCTGGGGATCACAGCGAGGACGGGGAATTGGTGAATAGAGTGTACCTCATTATTCAGGCATGGATGGCATCACATGGCCTCTGCCTGAATGATGATAAGACTGAGTTGATCATTCTGGGCACACAGGCCAATATCAACAAACTAGGCAAGGACTACTCCACGTTTAACATAGATGGCAACAGCATCAAGGTTTCGAGTGAAGTAAAAACACTAGGCTTCTATCTCGACTCCACCATGTCGTGTGCCAAACAAGTTAACTCCTTAGCCTCCACGACAGCCTATACCTGCAAACTAATAAGAGCAGGTAAACCCTTCTTATCTAATAACAGTTGCATGATCCTAGCGAGAGCCTTAAAACTATCACGACTCGATTACTGCAATGCCCTTTACAGTGGCGCTAAAAAAACTATCACCAAAAGGCTACAAATCCTACAAAACAACGCCTTTAGAGCCGCCTTAGGTATAAACAAAAGGGAACATATCTCCTCCACTAGACAACAATACAAATGGCTCTCCACTAACAATAAAATTCACCTAAAAATGCTTTCCCTGACGCATAAAGCCCTCAATAACGCTGCCCCCATTTACCTGATGGACAAAATAAAAATAAAAACCTCTAGCAGACCTATTAGAACTCCCAACTGTCTGGAAATTCCAAGATTCAAACTTGCCAAAATTGGCGGCACTAGCTTCCCTGTGCTAGCCGCCAAATGATGGAATGCCCTGCCACATAACCTCAGATCAGATCAACCTTTCCCTCAATTTAGAACGAATCTTATCAAACACCTCAATGACAACAACACATAAGGACTGAAAGACTTAATTTGTGTTATGTTACTTATCTGAATGTATATATGTATCATCAAAGTTTTACCACTATCGTAAATTTAATTATGCAACATTGTAATTTGAATTTGCTGTAACACTGTAATTTCTACGCAACATTGTAAGCTTCACATATTCTGTTCACTGCGCCCGGTTACCCTTGGGTCTGGCGCGCAATACAAATAAATAAACAAACAAACAATGAATGGGCTGTTTCGAGAACTAGGAAAAGCGAGGAATATGCACACTGGCACACGTGATCCAAGAGGGACGCCTACTAGAGTTTGAAACCCTGAACGACAAATTTGGCCTGGCTCCCTATGGACCGGTTTAGGCATGCACAACTTGCTCATGCCAGGCATACCCTGTTCCCGGACATAACTACTATACCTCCTTGCTCCCCCTGGAGAACAACATTCTCCTGCAACGTGTCACCTCCACGCTTTAGCAGGCCCTTAACTCTATCGAAACTAAGGGACTCACTAAATTGAAGGAGAAGTGGGAAAGGGACCTGGGTGAGCTGGAACCGGAGGACTGGGTAGATGCATTGATGTTCCCCCGAGAGATAGGTATTGAGGCTAAACTGAGGCTGATACAACTTGGAATACTTCACCGCTCCTACTATCCTCGAACAGCCCTTGCCAAATGGGGAGGGCCCGGGGATGAGACTTGTCTCCAGTGTAAACGGTGAACGGGAACCTTCTTTCATATGATCTGGGACTGTGACGTGTTACAATCCTTCTGGGATGAATACATCAATAAGATCTTTAACATAATAGGATCACCAATCCCGAAAGACCCCAAAATGACACTCCTGTGGATCTGGGGAGAGGAGGACCTCACCAAATATGAAAAATCGTTCCTAGCGGTGGCATTGGGAGCGGGAAAGCGACTGATTGCCGCAACTTGGGGTTGGGCAGAGTCAATATGCCTGAACCGATTGATCAATGAAGTAAGCAAGTGCGCATCTATGGAACACTACATCTACAAAGCGAGAGGCTGCCCCCAGAAATTTGCGAAGATATGGGGGAAATGGCTAGACGTGTACTGAGAAATGTCTCTCTCTCCCTCCCACCCCATCCTTCCCTCTTTTCTCCCTCCCGTTGGATACCCGATGGACTCGGAACTGCCAGCCGTTTTGTTCTTCTGATATATCCAATGTAACCCCTGACCCTATTGCCTCTTACTATTATTACTGCCAAAACTTTTAGTTGAATGCCTAAGTTTATGGTGCTTTGTCGTATAAACTCAAATAAAAAGTGTTATTTAAAAAGAATGCTGTTAAATATCTCAGCTACTTTGTGGGCAATACACCTATCCATCCACTGACCGAAAAAAAAATAAAGTGAAAGCAGTAGCATTTACAACTCCCTCTATAACCAAACGAGAACTCTGGCCTTTTTAGCATTGGCCAGCTTCTATAGAAGATGATTACATAATTGTTCACCTCTTGAAGACATTCTCATATACAAGCTAAATAATTCACACCCGAATAAACTTGTCTGAAACAAAGTAAATGCTGTGTGATGAACCAGTTTTAAAAATGCCAGATTTCAACCGTGAGTACATCTTAGACTGAGGAATCTAAAGTAGGTCTGGGTGCAGTACTCACAGGTGCATGATGGGCAAGAACATCCAGTCCTATATACCAGCTGTTAGGGAGAATTCTCTGTTAAGGCTAATTTCCCAAACCTAGTGAGTCCCCCAGCAGCTTTGCTGGATTTTTGGGGTTTATTTTTTTCTCCTGCTAAGAGTGAGACTTTTTCTCTCACTCTTATACATGATTTGAGATATCCTTTGACTTTGTAATGTGTTTTATGGGCTATGGGGTCTTTTACTCCATAGGGTTTCATGTGGTTTTTGGTAAGTGTGTTACCCAGCACCCTCAGTGCAGTAACACAGGGGTGTCATAGTGACCCCCAAGCATAGACTCCATACCCTGGGACTGACTGTCTGCCAGGTCATGTAAAGTCACCATTGACTTTACTCTTCTTAAATTGGGAACAGAACCAGTACAAACCATCATATTGTGGAAGTACTGGTAGGGGTAATTAGATTACCCCTGGGTCTGTTTTTCGAGGGGGCACTGTGCAGTCCCCCCTCGTCGAGTTTCTGGCTGGTGGCAGTGGTTACCACGCGAAATATTCCTTAAGAATATTTACTATGGGATTTTCCCATTCATTTTAAACGCACCACTTTTTGGTGCAATTTTAAAGATACTGCCAGTTGGGTCTTTTTGCCAGGACTCAGTTTTAAAATGGCGTTTGTGTTCGCCTCTGTAACTCCAACCCAAGTTGAGCCCTTTGTTCCACTTTTTGGCGGGCTTCTACACAGAAGCCTCCAAAAGTGATGCCACTCTGTCTGGGTCTACAGGATGTGTGGGAGGGGGGTTTAGGCACCCTGGACTGAGTTGCCTCGGCAACTCAAGTCACACTCTTGTGTGATTGGCCCAGTGGTGAGCCTCCTGGCTCACCACTTAGCATGTTTGAGTGACAGCTAGGACTGATGAATGGGGGTTTTCTGCATAAAAGCAGGGCTTTGGGACTGGAACTTCAGACGTCGCCACAGGACCTAAAGAATCCAAGGAGGGAGAAGCTGAGCCGACCTGCAACGACGACACCACCAGTGCCCACTTTTCCCGACGACAGAGGAGATCTTCATCCGAGGAGTCTTCTTCCTTTGACTGGTGGGGATAACCAGTTTGCCCGTCTTTTCGCCTTCCCGGATCATCTCGTGGCCGCCTTGCCTGTGCCAAGCACCCCGGCAACCGGGATACCACGATTTACCACTACCGCGAATAAAAGAGTACTACCTTTTAACTGGAGAACTCTGCGGCTGGTTTCTTCCCTGGCAGTGCAACGACCTTCAGCTTTCCTCCACGTCGAGATCTTCTCTTCCTCTGGACGACGCCGCGACTTGCACCCGCTGCCAGGAACAACTGCCCCCGCTGGAGGATCCTCTCCATTTTAAAGGTACTGTGTCCGCCTAGCCTCCCTTGCAACGGTCTGTACGGGGTGACTACTAAATCCTTGTCTTACCACCTGGGCTGACCCTAGGCTGGCTAACTGAACTTTTCTGAGCTGAACTAATTCCTTTTTCAACTCTCTGCAAGACTTTTTCAAAGCCTCTTAAACTGTGTTATCTTGGGCGCAGTGGTGTTCTGTTCTCTCCAAGAGGGAGCCTGGCCTCTGAACTTTTTGCTCACAAGTAGACTTTGACTTTCCTGCCTTGCTTGGTGCTTCTAAAGTATTAGTATTGTGTGCTTTTCTAATTTCTACCTTTTCACTCCCTTTTTTGATAACTTATTGGAGTGCCATCTTTAGTTAAGCGCTCATCTCTGTCTGAAAATAAGTGGTGTTAACTAAGACTTGTCTAATAAGGAATAAGGGATGTATATATATTAATAGTGACTGTGTTTTGAACTTGCTTACAATAAATGTGCTGGAGTGTTTCTATACGTGTTTCTTTAAATAAATAATTATATACTTTGATAACCAAGCTCTAGTCAGTGTTTGCTTGTGCTACTGTATTTTGGTACCTATCTTGTATACTCTATATACTGTCTAACTCTTCTTGAGAGAAGTCTGGCTGCTCAGCCACAGCTACCAGGTAAATCTGGGTGGTACAGACTGCTACCAATTGGGTTTACTGCCAACACCTGTAGTCTTAAGCCTTTTGCAGTGGTCCCTAAGGGAACTGCACATGTTTCTGCCTAACACCAGCCAGAGTTTGTTCCAGAGACAAGCCTATGCAAGTGTAGAGTTGGAGGCTCTTGTGATTAAATGGGCCGTCACCATTCTATGATAGTACTTGACAGAGGGTGGAGGGTTTGATTGATCACTGACCATTCTCCCCTAACTTGAATGTGTCTAAGAAAGATTCCACTGCCAGAGCCCTGAGTTGCTTCTTAAACTTACAACCTTTCTGCTTTACCGTGAAATATAGAAAGGGGAAAGAAAAGGAGAATGTGGACTTTCTCAGTCGCTTCCCATTTGGACAACTAGAGGAGAGCTCCAACCTAAGGGAATTGTGTATGTGACAAATTCAGGAAATTCATCCCTTCTCCCCAAGGGGGTGCCTCCCCATTTGGGACTAGGGAGGTGAGCCCACTATGCAAAACCCTCCCTAGGGGGCAGGGAAAGGGGGATCTCATTGGGGGGGTGGCAGCCTCTTTGGGGACAAGGCATCCCAAAGCACAGCTGCTACCATACCTCTCTGTTGTTCAGACTCCCAAGTATTGGATATATGGCAGCTGTATTGTGTTGTATTCGTCATTTATATAGCGCCCTTTGCCCATTTGTATGGCATCAATGCGCTTGGTGGTTGGAACGCCCTCGGTGACCGCAGTCCATGTGCAGGAGGATCTAAGAGTTTGAATGAAAGATGCCTATGTGCATTTTTGCCGGGTTAGGGCTTAGGTGGGCTGGCAAGGCTCCAGTAAGCAGCCCGGAGGTCAGGCATGTGGGTGGGTGATGTTAGTGTCTTAGGATAGGGTCCTAGTGCTGAAAATTTGATGTGTGCCCAGCTAAGTCAAATGTTCTTCATTGGTTGTCGCTGTATACTAATGGTAGAGGTGTTGAGGTACATCAGGGGTTTGTGTGGACGGCTATGTGTGCTACTAGCCCGGAATGGCGTAGACATAGCTGCATTCGAGGGTGCATGGATGGGTGGCCGGGCCTGTGGCCTGAGTCCACAGATGCGGTGTAGGGTATACGTACCATCGCCTTGGATGTAGTTCAGCTGCTTTCTATGTCCAGTGCGATTGGCTGGTGTCCCTATTTGTGGTTTCCCTGGAGCGAAAGTGTGAGCAGTGGGAGAAAGGTGGCAGTCTGGGGTTGAGGGAGGGCGATAGTTTGATACAGTGTGCCTCTGAATGCTGCCGGCATCCGTGGGGTGTCAGTGAGGAGGGCGGGGGGTGTTGTTTTTGGAAGGGAAGAGTTTGTCATGATGTGCTACTGCGAACGCTGCCAGCACCCATGGAGTATTGGTGGATAGGAGTGTTGTGTTTGGAATTCGCATTTGTGTGCCTGTCGAGAGTGTAGAGAATGGAGGGTCTCAAGAGGAGGGAGGGAAAAGACAGGTTTTGAGGGCCTTTCTGAATGCCAGGTGATTGTCAATATTGCGAATATGCAGTGGTAGGGATTTCCAGGTGGTCAGTGCTTGGATGGAGACAGATGATCTGCCAAGTCTGGAGGAGTTGTGCTGTGGTCTACTAGTAGAGATGCTGTACCAGATCTGAGAGTCCTTGAGGGGTGATAGTGAATGACTTTGTCTTTAAGGAACTCTGGCCGTGTTGTGGATGACGCGGTGGGTGATTAACATGGCTTTAAAGGCAGTGGGGCGGTCAATAGGGAGCCAATAGAGGACTGTGTTGGGCTGTGTTCTCTTGGAGGTAGGCTAATGCAGCGTTTCGGATTGTTTGCAGTTTCCTTAGCTGAAAGGCTGCAGCACCTAGGTAAAGGCAGTTTATGTAGTCTAAGCACGAGTGGATGATGGAGGTGATGGCAGTAAAACAGTGACGATAGGTGAGGTGTAATGGAAGATGCGGCTTAGGATGCGTAGGTGAAAGAAACCGGTTCTCAAAGTTGTGCAATATCTGTATGTGCAGACCCCTTTAAAAGAAACGGGCTTGGTTCTCATTGAACCTGTGCCCTCCCACCTTCTCGCTTGCACTGAAGTGTATTTGTATTTTATTGAATTTATAGTGCTCTTCGCCAAAAGCGTGGATGCTAAAAAGTTTAAAACAATGCTATAATCAAATGAGCAATTCAATCAACACTGGAGAGGGGGGGAAGAGCAGAATTAAATTAGACAAAAGACGATAAGAGATGGGTGTTAAGGATGGACTGAAAAACACAAAGTAATAGAAGAGCAGACAGAGGCAGAGAGTTCCAATGTTTGGGGGCAAGAAGAGTAAACGATCTGACAGGAGAGGACGCACATGGGGACTTGGGACACTAAGGAGAAACTGATTCTGGGATCGAAGAGAACGAGTATGGTAAAAAAGTGAAACCAGCAAAGAAAGATAAAGGAAGGAAGATCATGAATACACTTGAAAACAAGACAAGACACAAAAGGAAGAAGCAATATCACGGGGAACAATGGCGTGTTAAAGGCACGAGGTGACAGAGAAAATAGGAGACGAACCCAGGAGCTATTGATGCCTCTGGCCCTGCTCTTTGCCCTCCCACGCCCCAAGCTCTCCTCCAACCAAGTTCCTTACTGCAACGCAAAAAGAGATGCCGTTCGTCCTGTGATTCAGGGAGGGGTGTCAGCAGGACCGGGACAGTCCTCCTCCAACCAAGAAGAGTGCAGAAAGAGACAATACCCAAAGCATTCCAGGAGTGGTTCTCAAGAGAGTGTTTAAAGGGTTGAGTTGAGGTTTGGGCCACTGTCTGTCGAAAGCAGGGCTCGATTTAGCAGCGGGTAGGAAGAGGTGGTGAGGTGCGGCAGAGCCATCACTGCCCTTTCCTCGTGGGTCACACAATTGATTCGTATTTTTTTGAAAATTAAGTATTTCTCCAAAACATACTGTACAAATGGCATATTGATGGTTTAAGCACTCCCGGTGCTTGGGTGTTTTACCATGCTTTAAAAGCAGTATGTGGATATTGGGTAATCCAAAACTGCTGCAGCTGGGGAAGTAGCTGGAAACAGTGAATCCGTCTGTGTTCAGTCAGAAGCATGCATTGAGAGCTTTGTGCCCCTCGCTCCTAAAATCTATTCTCTTCATGTTGCCCAAACCATGGCACTTCACAGCAGCTATGTCAGTACCCACAAACCTAACACACGTGTGCTTAAGCCTCTTATGCAATGAAAAAAAACCTTAACGTATCTCCAGAGTGGATCTGCTAGAGTCCATTTTCTGTGTTGATTCGGTCAACATACTTGACACAGAAAATTAATTCAGCAGAACAGAGTGGTGCAGCAGATACCTCGTCTATTTTATTTGCTAACAGCGTTGCACCAGGGTCGGCCCCCCATGCGGTGGTTATCACCTCAATATGGCATGTTTTGAGGAAATTACAGGTGCCACCATTCATTACGCTATGTATGTTCCGGTTACCCAACCTAACTAACTTCTATATTTGTTCCAAAATGTTCTCATTGAGGTGCAATGGTTACAGGGATCATATGCCCTCTCATCAGAAACACCCACAACTGTATTGCTACATCACTTGTTTTGGCTGTCTGAATAAAGGCGCTCATACAACTGGCAATTTATTGGTGACAGCAGGACCAGCACGAAGGACCTTGGGAGCCACTATTGTAAAATGGATTAATGCAAGACAAACAAAAAATCTTTCCTCGGATACAGGATCAGGACTCTCCATGGAGGCAGAGGTGGCTGTGTGTGAACAATTCAGAGTGCTCCCCGTGCAAGATGGTGGACGACCTTCTTGATGATTCGCCTTGCAAAGCTGCACTGCCAGTTATAGCACAAAGAGTTGCAGGTGAGATCTTAGCTATGACTTTTGTAAGCCAGTTACCGCACACCGGAAAGCACACCATAGCTATTTCAGGATTGCCAAGGACAAACATGTAGTCCACGGCCACACAAATTCTGCTTCGGCTGTAATTTCTGTATGTTGGCTGTTGGGAGACAGTGTTGAAGGCTTAGACAAGGAAAGTGAAAGAAGAACAGGTGTGTGTGTGTGTGTGCCCAGTAGAGAATGTTGAGGCAAGAGAGCAGGAAATCAGAGTAGGTAGGAGTGAACAGAAGAGGCATGGAGAGAGAGCTCAGACAGCTGTGGATGGGGTAGTTGAGAGGAAAGCAGATGAGAGATTAATAGCAAAGTGAGAAACCCCTCGTGGGGGGTGAAGAGGCAAGGGAGGTGTTAGGCAGAATCCTGTGCAGTTCCCTTAGGGAGCACTACACGAGATTAGGACTACAGGTGAGAGCAATAAATCCCCTTCGGTATCAGTCTGTACCACAAAGATTTAGTTGGTAGCTGTGGCTGAGCAGTCAGACTTATCTCAAGAGGGAGAGGAGCAGTATTCAGGGTTTACACAATAGGCCCACTAGACTATGGAACAAGGAAACACTGACCAAAGCTTTGTATTTAAAAAGTAGATATATATTTATTTTATACACTTCTAATAAAACACATGTATCACAGTCATCAAGCAGGTTAAATTAAGTCAAAGGAAAAATATACACACTCCCAAGTTAAATTGTAGACCAAGTGAACCAGAGTGAAACTGAGCAAAACGGCACAGTGACAACTACACACAAGGGATCCTCTACCAATTCCTCACAAGAGAGGAAAAGCACAAGTTATATAGAAACAGTTCCATACACAACCTAGCAACACTTCCCATCGGTTTGTGAACCAGATTAAGCAAGGCAGTGCATCAGTATAAGCAATACTTAAATGAAAACTGACCAAAATGGCATTTCACAAGGTTTAAAAATGGGAAGGAAAGGGTAGTTAGAAGAAATAGGTGCACCAACACAGTTCTCAGTGAAAATCAATCTAAAGAAGGCAGGTCTAACAAATGTGACCAGAGTCAGTAGGCCTGTGCCAGAGTCAGTGGTACAGGGCAAGGGCCCAGGAGCAAAAATGTTCTTGTAGCTGCAGTCGAGTCTTTGGTTAACGAATGTGAAAAGGTGGTTGCAGAAGTTGAAAAGACAATGTTAAGAGAGAGGGGCGGCCAACCCAACAGGTAGGTAAAGGATTTACAACACCTTTAGTGCTACTGCGAAGAAAGGGCGGCCTGGCGGAACAATGTACCTTTAAATGAAGAAGTGGCTCCTGCGGTTGTTCCTGGTAGTTCCTGCAGTTCGGGTGATCCAGCAGAGGAAGAGAGGCTCTCATCATGGAGGAAGGTTCGAGTTACTGCACTACCCAGGGATGAAACCAGCCGCGGTGCTGCCTGACAAATAAAAAATACGCTCCTTTAAATCGCGGTCCGGGTGAACTGGTGCCTGGCTATGCGGCCTCCGAGTACAGGGTACAGGAGATTCGACCAAGGCAGGTCCGGGTAAGGCGTTTGGCAAACTGGTTGGCCCCACCAGCTCAAGGGAAGAAGGCTCTTGCAGGTGAAGATCTTCTCTCGGTGTGTGGAGAAAAGTGGTGAGACGCTGCAGCAGGGCTTCACCGGTGGTTCAGTCGTTGCAGATGTCTTTGGCGTCTCTCCTCTTCGGCTTCTTAGTTCCAGTGGCGACGTCTTGCTCTTCCAGTCCTCAGGACCCTGCTTTTATGCAAAAAGATCCCCATTCATACAGCCTAGCTGTCACTCACACAGTGGAGTGGTCATCTTGGCAGGATAGAGTGCGACATGGGTTGCGGAGCCAACCCTGTCCAGGGGTTTTACTCCCCCTCCCACACAATGGACCCACCCCAGTCTCAGTGGCACCAAAAGGAGGGCTTCTCGGCAAAAGCCCGCCAAAAGGACGAACAAAGGATCCCCGACCTGGGTTAGGAGTTTAGAGAAAGACACGAGAAAGAAGTTATATTAAAGGTCTGGCAAATAAAACCTACCGGAGTAAGGTTAATATTAAAATGCACCGGCGGTATGTTAGAGGCTGTCAGAAAAAGTGGTAGCCTCAAACAATGAGAAAATCCCATAGGGAAATATTTGCGGTCGAATATTTATGGTAGTAACCACTGCCACCAGCTAGAAACTTTTGAGAGAGGGAATGTACGGTACCCTCTCGAAAATGAACATAGGGGAAAAACTATTAACCCCTTCCAGTACCTCCATAGTAAGATGGGTTGTATTGGTTTAGTTCATAGGATTTGACTAGTAAAGTCAATGGGGACTTTACATGCCCTGGGAGACAGTAGTCAGTCCCAGGGTATGGAGTCTATTTTTGGGGGTCTCTACGACACCCATGTGTCACTGCACTGAGGGTGCTATGTAACACATGTGAATAAAGATGGTTCCTATGGGGTTGAGAAAGATCCCATAGGCATTAAACACAAAAATAGCCTAGAACACACATAGCAAAAATGCCTAAGAGTGGGAAAAAGAGTCTCACTCTTAGCAGGTAATAAGAAACAAACCCTTAAAATCCAGCAAAGCTACTAAGGGAAATTAGCCATAGAATGAGAATTCTCCCTAACAGGAGGCAACACACTGGTATGGCACAATGCGAAGAGGCTCAGAGCGGTATAAAAATAAGAACGCAGACAAATGGGTCAAAAGGAAGGCCTGCACGTAGAGGAGAGAACCCAGAGGGGTGAAAAGCATTGTTGGGAGAGTATTTCAAAATCACTGCTTGTTGGGTGTCCGGGAACCAGCCTTTGCGAACCTGCAAGGTTTGACATTGTCTAATTAAGCTCTCAAGAACAGTGGCTGCACAAGTAAGTCTTAGATTAAGGCGATCAGGCGACTGGTTTAAATTACAGTTTACATACATAATGGCCATCAAGCAATAGATTGACACGTACCTGTGTGGACAAAGATATACTTATTTATTAATCAACACGTATGCAGTAAATTAAGAATACTAGGTTAGTAAAACTATAGATCTTTCTGGAGCTTGTGAATCTGCTTAGATTGTATTTTTCCCCCACCGAGGTTGGATGCAAAAAGTGGAGTTCCTGAGCGGAAGCATGTGCAGATCGAATGCTGAGGCCTACCCACCGGGCCACAAGCACGATTGCTAGACCAGTGCCGTAACCTTCTCTTTACGCTAAAGCAAAATCACACCATGCTGTAAAGGCCATGCAGTAGGGAGGGGCTATATTATATTCCATAACGCACATGATTTTAGAAAATGCCTTTATTAATCCCCATTGCAGATACACTGTCACACACAGTAGCTCACCTGTTTCCTGGCTACCCAGCGGAGAAGACTCAATTTAAATTCTGCCCTAGGTGCAACAGAACATTTCCTTGGACCCACACCGAGTATGTAATAACTGCCTTTCAAGGGACCACAATGACTCTCGGACCAAAAACGTTAATGAAGAGGTGGCCAGGCTGCACCATGCAGGTGAATCTGCTGCTACTGCAGAGGATCACGAGGCTCAGGAAGTGAGCACTGATTTTGAGAGCAACACCGAAGAGCAACAAATGGGGGGAACCCTAATAGTTTCCTCGTAGCAGGCCCAACCTCTGTAGGGCCGATGGCAGGTTGTGCTGTGGAGACAACCCTAGGTGTCCACAAGGCTGCACTCGAGCCCAAGCTCAAAGGAAAATCAGACGAGCATCAAACAAAACACTCATCCAACCGATCAACCACCACGCCGAAACCACATGACATGACACACATTGTGGCTAAAACACACACTGCTTCAGGGCAGGGGCAGACATAAACATAGGACCACTTCCGAACACTCAATGTCTGCACCTAAGAAACTCATGACACCCGAGAAAATGCGCAAGACATGGGGCGGTTCGGCACACAAGTCCCAAAAATCAGATCCTACATATCTAGAGGGTAGGACGATCCCGTAGACTGAGGGGAAAGGCACACTTTCTTCTGCAGAGAAAAGGGGCACCCTGACTACAGGGTCAGATTTTGAAGACCTTCACCTAGATCCACACCAATCTACCCCACAGGGAAACCTTGGATGGAGGAGAGGTTTCATTTCCTTATGGGAAAGATGGAATCCTTCATGGAATTCTCTGATAGATTCCCAGTGAAGGGAAATGGAGAACAGGGCCCTGAATACAACCACAAAAGACATAAAAGCGTATCAACTAACCTGAACAAATTTGGGGAGTAGAGGAGAAACTCGTAGAAGTGAGCATATACTCAGGGGCAGATGAGATTGTGGGGGATGCAGAGGAAACCAAATTAGACCCAGAAGACTATATTCTCCCATCCCCAGACCAGGTAGAACCGTCAAACACATCCTCTACTACAGAAGACCAAGGGCCTCGTTGCGAGTTCGCTGTCCCGGAAACCGTTGATACCGTGACGACGGTGACACCATCAACAGAAACGGTGTCAGTGGCATAACCGGGACCGCCCCCGCCAGCACAGACACGGAATCACCGGATGCGGAAACACCATGATCGCGAAAACCGAAAAGAGAGAGGCGGCCATTATTTAAACCACAATCCACTGCCATCCTCACAGGCCAAATCACCTCCCTGAGCTGTTAAAATCATCTACCACAATGGCATCAATGATTCCTGCAAGAAGACGGCGCAAGCAGAGGTTTAGTGAGGCAGAGCTCACAGTGCTTGTTGAGCACATAGTGGACCATACAGAAATGCTATTCAGTGCAGACCAGCGGCGCAACACCCAGCAATGCCGTAAGGAGGTCTGGGCTGAAAAAGCACGCAAGTGCACTGCAGTAGGGGTGACCATACACACCGTAAAGGACTGCCACAAGAGGTGGGATGACCTCCGACTGAGAGTGCGTAACCTCATCGCTGGACACCGCCAGCACAGCACTGGCACCAGTGGAGGCCCAGCATCCCCATTGAAACTGCAGTCATGGGAGGAGCGGTGCAGCAGTGTCCTGCACCTTGAGGGTATACAGGGCATTGGCGACGCAGAGGCAGGAGTGAGCCCACCTATGATGCCGGTAAGTGCACAATGTACAAAGCCATGAGTGTGAATGGACCCCAGGAGTGACGCTATGCACCCACCAAGCACCCAGATGACAAGCAACACTCACACCCAGTACATGCCCCCTGGACATGCACACAGTGCGTGACTGAGTACAAGCTGAGACACACGCCTGAGTGCATCAACAGTCAAATGTGTGTACATGCAAGTGGTCACAGATCGTTCAGTGTGATGCATGTGATGGGCCCATCAAATACCACCACAAAACTGACAGCACATTTGGGTTTGGTATTGACAGCATGCCCTCTGTCTTCCCACAGGCACGACAAGCGACAGCGACAATGCCCAACAGGTGACGCAACGTCCATCTGCACGTGGCCGACGCAGCCAACCTGCCAGGGATGAGGATGCAAGCACCTCTGGGAAACAGGCACCAACTGCAACTGGCACGGATGCACCAGCCCACGTGTCCATCCCTGTACAGGCTGCCGCCACAGAAGTGGCACACACTCCCACCATGGTCACAGAAACCATCCTGCAGGTCGTCTGCACTGCGGAGGATGCTGCATCCAGTAGCAACAGTACCCCAGTCATGCAGTCTGAAGATCGAGGACAGGAGGAGGAGGAGAACATGGATGACCTGTCATCCCTCCACAACCTGCAGTTCAGCCCCCCTCACTGCACAGCCCAATAAGGTCACTAACACCCTCCAGGAGGCGATGCAGCAGCGGGGGGAGGCGAGGCTGCAGCGAGAAAGCAATGCAACATTGGTGCGTCGGCTTTCCAGGGCCATCGGGCAATTGGCCACTACCAATGTCGACTTGGCACGCCATGTCCAGGAGGGCAACAGTGTTCTGTCCTCCATCACCGAGTGTATGTATGTGGCCCAGCAGGCGTTTCTTGGATGTGTGCCATCCACCAGCACCACCCCAACAAGCTCCGTCACTGGCAGCCCACGGAGGCGCCCCAGTCGGTTGAGTGCACCCTCTGGCAAGGACACTCATGCACATAAGCGCGGCCGGAAATAGTGCCATGTGGCAATGACTGTCCACAAGACAATCTGGTAAACATTGGGTGTATGGGGGTGGATATGTTTGGGTGGTGGCGGAGGTCCATGATGGCGTTAGTGGTCTGGGGAATGGTTGGGGGTGGGTACGTTTGGGTGGTGGGGGAGGTCCATGATGGGGTTAGTGGTCTGGGGCATGGTTGGGTGGGTACGTTTGGGTGGTGGGTGGGCACGGGTGTACAGCTTTCCTATCCAATTCACCTTCTTACCTGCTTTGTTGACACCAAATCACTTTTTGAAATGATTTTACGGGTGGACATCCGTTATTTCATTTGCAATCAATCAATTTATTGACATGAATCATCATAATCATGCAATGCTGTTCATGTACAGTCTCTCAAAAGTAAATGCGAATGAGTGCATCCTATGCGTGTTGACCATCATGTGCCCCCCTGCGAGGGGGTGCAGCCATCTCATCCCCATCCACATAGTCATCTTCATCATCTACTTCACCATCATCCTCTGCGTCTGGGGGCAGAGGGACGTTCCTGCGCATGCACATATTGTGCAGCATGGCACACACAAGCACTATTTTACCCGTCTTCACTGGGTTGTACATCAGTGATCTGCTAGATCTGCTCAAGCAGCGGAACCTGGCCTTCAGTAAGCCAAATGTCCTCTCGATCATGCCACGTGTGCAGGGGTGTGCCCTGTTGTAGGCCTCCTCATGCCTGTTCCTTGGCCTCCATACGGGTGTAATTAGCCATGGCGTGAGTGCATATCCTTCATCACCTACATGGGATGTAAATGGAGGGGACATGTCAGTGGTATCCATGTCTTGATCAGATGCAGTGCAATCATGTGTCATTAGTCAATCATCCATATGGGGCAAGCAATGGTCTGACCAGTGTGTGAATGCCATTCCTGGGTCATTGTCCACATTGGCACTTGGACATTATCCAACGACTTGCTGTGCACAAGTAGTTGCCCTTGTGCTTGGTAAGTTCGGCATCGTGCAGTGGTGTACATACATGGAGGAGTCAGTCAACGGACACTGTGATGATGTGGTCGATGCACAATGTCGGATGTGCACTCATCCTGTGCATTGGGGGGGACTGGTGCATTGGGTGGGTGGATGGATTCACTGCCTCATGTTGTATTGGCTTCTGCTACCAGTACATGTCTTGGTTGTGCATCTCCTTTGTCAGGGTGTGTACGGGCACACTGTGCCCACCTGTAATGTGTAGCTTTGAAAAGTGTGGGTTGTGGTGACTGTCCATTACATTGGCCAGGGGGTGATGCATTGGCAGTTGTAGGAACCCAGACGCACAGGTCATTGCCCTGGACACCCTTCAGCCCCCCTTTCACAGGGGCCGTGCATTGGCAGTTGTACTCACCCAATAGCCATGTGCTTTGTCCAGCATAGCGTTCCATGTACCGGGGCAATGTCGAATTCCGCAGGACCATTGAGTCATGTGTTGACCCCGGAAAACGTGCACAGCAATGTGTTATCACTTGTCCAGTGTCGCATACCATCTGTACATTCAGTAAGTAGTATAGTTTCCTATCTCCATTGCACGTGGTACAGTCGGCTCTATGTGGGTGCAGTCTGCTGCACCAATGCAATTTGGCATGGCCGCAATGGCATGGAAGGCCAACTTGGTGGCAATGACCTGGGCAAGGGGGAAGGCGATGTGTTCCGACACATGGCGCAGCAGGGCATCCAGTACCTGGTCCTGTATTCTTGAGAAGCAGGGTTGTGACAGCCGTGCAGCTCACCGACAGTGTGCTGATACGTTCTAGTCCCAAGGAAATGCAGTACCGAGACCACCTTCAGCAGGGATGGGATTGCCGTCCGTATGCCAATGCGGGTGCTGATGTCCTCAATCATGGTGACGAGGGACATGATTGTTGGATGGTCCAGCCGGTATAATGTGTGGATCTGCCCTGGGGTCAGGTTCCAGGGTGAGGCCCTGATGCGGGGTATTGCCGGCTGCCTGCGGGGTTGTGCCGGCTGCACATTTGCGTTTGGTATTGGTGCAGGGTTTGCTATCTGCCGCCTGTGCCTCCTCCGGCTCCGCCGCCTCCTCCTCCTCTGCACCATTGCTCCCACCATGTGCACTGCTGGCTGTAGGTTCAATAGGCCCAGACCCAATGCTGCTACAGCGGCTGCCTGCATAGTTGTGTTTAGATTTGGCCTGGGTGTGGGTGTGGCCCTTTTGTAGGCTCCTAGTGGTCTGCTGGGTCCAGCTGGGCTCATTTGGTGCACATTTGGCCTGATTCATCTCACCTGACACTGTTTAACGCCATCTCCGCGGTGGCGGCGGTACCGCCACGGTGTTCAGTTTTACCGCCAATTTTTTGGCAGAGTTTCCGTGTCCATGCTACTCGTAATGCACACTGTGTTACCTATTGCCGGTAACGGTGGGTGTCGTTGTGCTGTCTGCCGACGCAGTTATCGGGTATGTTGACTCCGCGGTGGCGATTTCGGGGTGGTGGTGTTTCTGGGATCAAAGGTCGGAATTCGCCGGTCCGGTAAACTGTGCCGGTACGGTTTTACCAGCTTCGTTGAATCTGGACCGGCGAACGCGTAATGAGGTCCCAAGTCTTTTATGCAGACCTCCGGAGGAGAGCAGTGACCAGATTCAATATCCAGACAGAAGAACCCCAGGAGGCAACAGACTTTGAGGACATCCTCAAGGAGAGGTCAGTCTCGCAATCCATCCACTTATTAAAAAGCATACTTAAGAAGGTTACCCCATCCTTGACTAATCCAGTTCAGACTAAACCAGGGGAACCCAAGGATTGAATAGAAGAATAGACCAGCGCCTAGTGATCCCTCCTGTACTATCCAGTGGAAGACTCTTTAGTTGTCACCATAACTAGGAAAAGGAATGCAACACCCCTATCTAACGATGTGAGATTTGTATATGATTTAGCTCATTTTATTAAGGCGGCCTTAGATGTAGTTTATAGAAATAGGCCGCAGGCAAACTGATATTTTATAATTTTTTTAAAACCTATTATGTATGATCAGATTAAATGTTTTATTATTTTTTGTAATTGTGGTATGGGTTATTTAATGGATTATGTATCCGGTTAAACTGTATTACTACTTCCTAACAGTGTATATTCCCCGACAAGGAGAGTAAGAATCTGTACTCATTTGGAAGGAAGATGGCCACATCAGAAGCCCATGAGGTCCTAATTGCCCAACACCATCAGACGTATGGTGAGATACACCAGAGACCACTAAGATGAGTGAGAACAGCACACCAGTCAGGTTGCAGAACCTTCAAGAACAGCCATTCTAAAGATCATAGCTGGCAGGAAAAACCTCTACTAATGCAATGATTAAAAACACCCTAGACGGGGCGTGGCTTGGAGCCAACTCGAGCAGCATGGCTCCATGAAAGCTCCTGGCTGGGCCCCTCATCTGAACATGTTTTACCAAGCTGGAGACTGTTATTTCCCTAAAACCCTCTCACAGGGGTATGAAAGGATGCTGCATCCAACGCCTGAGCTCTGGTTATCCCAGACAGCCCCTGCGCCCAAATACCACCGTTTGAAATTCACGCTCAGCCAGCAGCAGAGGGGCAAAGATGGCGGGCGCTGAGTCTTGGAGCTCAGCATCAAGCGGGAAGAGGAGGAGCTGCAATAGCACCAGTGACCCGAACGCCTAGCGGCACACCCATGTTCATAGTGCAGCACCGATAAATATGGGACCTGATTGTTAATATGATGCACGCACCGTGAGGCAGCCGCAACCCCACCTCAGCGACTGCTGCCCTGGTGAAGAGCTTGCTCGCCTGATCTGCCCCTGAGGCAGTGTGCCGACCTGGGATCCCGCCGGAGTCGCCCTGAGCTGCAGGGTCGGGGGAAACTGGCGCATCGCAACATATAATTTGGAGGATCCTGGCATCGGGCATGAAGCGCCTGGAGTCTGCCCACCCGTGGTGCGGGCGCTGGGGCAGCGACGGGACCCAGACTAGCACGCTGCCGGTGGGGGAACCAGCAGGTGCTGAGACACGCGCACCCGCCAATCCTCTGGTACTCAAGTGCCCTTAGCAGCCCACAAAGAGCCATACACAAACTGGCAGTGCGCTCTCTGCCCAAGGCAGCAATCCCGTCAAGCAGTAACCGAGAGGGAGAATGGGAGACGCACGCAGAC
The DNA here is from genome assembly GCF_040938575.1 of Ambystoma mexicanum. Classification (NCBI taxonomy): domain Eukaryota; kingdom Metazoa; phylum Chordata; class Amphibia; order Caudata; family Ambystomatidae; genus Ambystoma; species Ambystoma mexicanum. Next base: position 392,647,300 of record NC_090921.1, read on the forward strand.
AGCCCGGGCGCATCGCACTATGTACCCTGGAGGATCCTGCATCAAGGTAGGAGGCACCATGAGTCCGTCCACCCGGGGTGTCAGCAATAACAAAGGAGATCCAGAAAGGGACAGACGAGGTCACGAAGATAATCGTGGCGCTGGACAAGAGGGTGGATGAGGTGGAAACAGCACTGGAGACATGGAAAGCACCCTATGCGACCTCACCTTCGAGCTGGAAAGAGGCCTGGACTGAATTGCAGCCCTTGAAGCCAGATGTGAGTCACTAGAGGCCAAGCAGGAGGATGCGGAAAAGCGCTCCAGGAGGAATAACATCCACCTCTGAGAAATCCCTGCAGCAATCACTGACACAGAGCTGGAAAGCTTTACAAGGGATCTGTTCAGATTTATTCTGACCCTCCCGGATCGCTCTCCCCTGGAGTACGACTGTGTCCATCAAACAGCCCCAAGACAGATGTCCTCATCTCCCCCTGACGTTCTAGCACGGATCCATTTCTTTAAAATGAAAGAAGAAATAATGAGGGAGGCCAAATCATCTAAGCAGATACTCTTCAGAGGGGCAAACATCTTGCTATACCAGGACTTACCCAACACTACCTTACAGAAGCGGAAAGCGCTACGAAACCTCACAGAATGTCTACAGGAACGGAAAGTCCAATATCGCTGGAGCTTCCCAACAGCCCTGAATTTCACATGGGAAGGGACTCAAAGACACATCCGCATTCCAAATGAAGTGGAGGAATTCATCTGAACAGAGCCAGATAGTGGGGGTTCCGAATACGAAGCACATGCCCAGGATCAGACAAAGACGCCCTCAGCTGGCACCTGGTCCCGAGCCAACAGGAGGTGGAGGCTGCGGTGCCCTCGGAAATCCGCCAAACTGGACTGAGCCAAAAGATCATCGGCTACACTCAGAAGGTTAGTTACTCCCATCAACGATGCACTCTCCCAGGGTCACTCTGCAAAATCACCACACAGGCAACCATCAGAGGGGCATACAAATGGGAGGGGTGCCCCCGATACGTAGGGGACCCGCTACCTATACATCCAAATGAACTCTACAGTGCGATCAGGCCTCTATTGGCCTCTATTGGTTCGATGATGGGGCCCAGCTAGTTACCCCAGTTGGGTGTGGCTGGTCTCATACCAAGAAGTTTGGGGGGAGAACTGGGGGGGGGGGGAGGATCCACTACCCTGGCCTCCCGAAAGGCTGATAACTTCACAACTCAGACAAACACAGACATGACACACGCACACTCGCACAGGGGGCACCCCAAGGCCTGAACATAGGACCCAGTAGAAAGGCACCCATAGCCGAATCCACTCGGGAGCCCCATGGGGTCGGATGATGAGACATTCGCATTCTCACATGTAATGTACGAGGCCTCAACTTTCTGAGGAAGTGCAAATCGGTAGTAAACCGGCTTAATGCTCGGGGGGGGGGGGGGCGAAATAGTAATTCTCCAAGAGACGTGCTTATTAGCGGCAGACGAGTTCTGCATCAGTTTCAAGCGGTTCAAAAAAGGCCTACTTTGCCACCTCAGAGGAGAAAAAGCGGGGGGCTGTGATCTTGCTCAGCAATAACTTCCCACTCTTAGAACCTTCAATAATAAGAGACCCTGAAGGCAGGTACCTCTTACTAAAAGGATACATCTCAGAGCAAACGATCACTATAACTGGGATCTACTGTCCAAATACTGGCCAAGATAAATTCCTGCAGGACCTAATTCCAACATTATTGACATTCACAACAGGCCACCTCCTCAACGGTGGAGATTTTAATATGGTTCCTGATCCTCTAACAGACAAAACCCTCCCCCCATCCAATTCTGATTACACCCGGGCCCTAACCTTCACTAAGCTCCTGCGAGAAACAGAAACAGTAGACGCATGGAGGCTGGTGAACATGGGGACCAGAGATTACACCTTCTACTCTAACGCACACGAAGGCCACTCGCGGATTGACCTAATCTTAATCACGGGGACCCTGTTCCCCAGCCTGTGAAAAATAGAAATCCACACCCGGATGATCTCCGATCATGCCCAGACCTATCAATAAGCGGTTCACCCGCACCTCCATTCTACTAGACGAAACAATTAAAACAGGTGAGGGAATCGCTGGCCAACTATTTCAAAGAAAACACAACTCCCAACACATCCATCGGAGGCCATGAAGCCTGTGGTAAGGGGGACACATCAGCGCAGCTGCTGAACAATATCAGATCTCTAAGATCCAAGCATCCACCCTGGAGATAAAAGTCTCAGAACTGGAGAAGGACCTAAAAATTTGCCATACCAGGAAATTAGAGAGGGAACTGAAAAAAGCGAGAACAGCCTTGGAAATCCACTGGGCAGACCGCTCAGCCAAAGCCCTTGCATACACTAAGCAGTTCTATTATAGCAAAAGTAACAAAGCAAACCGCATACTAGCTTATAAATTCCAATGGGTGCATAGAAAGAACAATATAGCACGCCTCCTTGGGGAGGATGGCAAACTCCAATACACAGATACCGAAAAGATGAAAGCCCTATTATCCCAACACAGTGCAATCATGACCGACCTGCCACCCCAGCCGGGGAATCAACCCCAGAGCCTGCAGTATTTGCAATCATTCATAACACCCAACATCAAGCCCCTGCTCGAGTCCCTAGAAATCCCAATATCCGTAGAGAAGGTATCAGATGCCATCAAATCCCTGAATAGCACCGCCCCGGGCCAGGACGGGCTAACAGCAACATTTTACAAAGTGTACACACAAATCCTAGACCGCCCAGCTCACACTCTTATTCAACTCAATCTTGGATTCCGGGAAAGTGACAAAATCAATGGTGGAATCGCTCACCATACTAGTTCACAAACCAGGGAAAGATCGTGATCAGGTGGCCTCCTATAGACCGATAACGCTCATGAACATGGATGGGAAGATCTACTCTAAAGTTCTAGCATCCAGACTGGGGAAAATACTCGCAGACCTGATAGACAGGGACCAAATGGGGTTCATACCGGGGAGGGGTACACGTGACAATATCAGAAGGATGATAGAACTCATTGAAAGTGCCAACCGGCGGGAGGAAGACCTCTTGGTCATCTCCCTAGATGCTCACAAAGCGTTCAACCTCGTAGACTGGGAATATAGCGAACACACCCTTACACACATGGGCTTTGGCCATAACTCGATGAAATGGATAATGGCGAACTACCAGTTCCAACTACTGAATTGTGGGTGAATGGGAGGAGATCGGAGAATATATCCATAAATCTGGGTACAAGACAGGGCTCCCGTTATCTCCCATGGTGTTCCCATTATCCATGGAACCCTTTGCTGGAAGGGTCTGACAAAAAATTGACATACAAGGAATCTCGGTAGGAGGCAGGGAATATAAAGCAGCATTATATGCTGATGACGTTCTCCTAACAATAACCCACCCGAGCACATCCCTAGAACCCGTATTGGAGGAGCTTGTTGCATTTGGAATAGCTTCGCGATACAGAGTAAACTATGATAGATCCTCAGTATTAGCGGTCATACTTACAAAAAGGCATAAGGAGGAGCTCAACCCCAAACTCCCCATCCCATGGGCTAATGCAACAATTCGATACCTGGGGGTTCACATTCCCAAAAACCACACTCAGATCTACCAGAGCAACTTCCCACAATTGTTCAGGGACCTGCAGAGGGACATACGCCCTGGGATAAACAGGAGATCTCATGGTTGAGCAAGGTAGCGGCGAGAAAAATTAACCTGATCCCCAGATTAATCTACTACTGCCTAGCACTCCCAACACACATCCCAGAGAGCGAACTAAACACCCTACAGAGATCCATATTAAAATGTGTCTGTGGGGGGGGGGAGAAACCCCGAATAGCAAAACGGATCATGACTCGGGGACGAAACTCAGGGGGATTTGGAGTCCCCGAGGTATCCAGATTTAGGCGATCAGCACAGCTATCCCATGCATTCACATGGACACAAACTTCAGATCCACCATACTGGAATCAGATAGAGGAGGCATGGTGCAAGTCCCCCCCACCCCCTAGCTGACCTTCCGCACATGCAGGCTCTGAAAGCGCAGCCAAACGTGGGTCACCTCAAAGCAACACACAATACGGTGGCAAGTTGGAAAGCAGCAGCTCGGAAATGGGGATGCACAGGAACCTTGGGCCCTCTCACACCATTGTGGGACAATACGGAATTCTCACCAGATCTTCACTCTCCGAGCTTTTCCGCCTGGCAAGACGGGGGACTTCGGACGATCTTAGATTTCCTAGAGGGGGTAACCCACTTGCATTCAAAGGGTGCAAGGCAAAATTCAAAATCTCAGAAGGGGAGAGGTTCAGATACTCTCAGATCCGTCACTGGCTATCCCAGGGGATGCCCACGGAGAAGGGCTCCAGGGACCTCACAGCACTGGAATTAACATCCGCTCCCCCCAGTGGGAAAATCTCCACAATATATCGGTTTCTGGACAAATCAGACCCCACCAACAAAGAAAGGTACATGATCAGCTGGGAGAAAGACCTGGGGCGAACAATAGACATTGAATCCTGGGACAAAACCTGGGCGAGAATGCACAAAAGTACCCAATGCATCCCCAACAGAGTGCGGTTATAAGGGTTGTTACAGATATTACATCACCCCAGCACAGCTACATAAATCCAACCCAAACAGCCCACCGAGCTACTGGAGGGGCTGCACAGCCGAGGGAACATTATTCCACCTGCTGTGGACCTGCCCGCAGGCGACAAGCTACTGGAGAGGGGCACTAGACCACATAAAGTCGATCACAGGACTTGCAATTCCCTGGGACCCGGGGATCATACTGTTGGGAGATACCGATGACGGGGAATTTCCACTGACAGGCCATACAGCCTGCCTATGTACCCACCTCTTGACAGCAGCAAAAATCACACTAGTATGGCTCTGGAAAAACCCAAAGGGCCCCTCAATCTGATATGGTAGGCAAAGTGCTGGGACATTGTATTGGCCGAAAAGATCACAGCGTTTCGAGCAGTGAACCTGAACCGCTTTCAGAACACATGGGCTCCATTCATGGACTTCCCTCCTCTCTCCCGAAGGTCCCCACTAACCCGCTGGCTGGAATGATTGAACTGAGAGACTAAGAGATAATACAATACCGACGTACCCCCCCCCCCCTGAAGGCTGTACGCATCCCGGGTCCACCCCCCAACACCCCAATAAGACACTATGCTTGGAGCGTTCTAATGTTGTATCTCTTTAATATATGTGTTGTCTGATGTTCTTGTCTTTTCTTAAAATGCTAATAAAATGATGAGTTGAAAAAAAAAACCCTAGACGCCGCTGACACAGCAGGAAGAATAGTTCCAAGGTCTAGAATCTTAAAGAGGCATGCATGGCTTGAAAGCTCTGGGTTTAAGCCAGACACACAAGCCATCCCGATGGACAAACCACTACAGGGCAAGTGTCTTTTTGGTCGAGCATTAGATGATGCACTAAAAAAGGTTAAAAAAGGACATGAGAATAGTTAGTTAGGCCAAATATCAGGAAGATCCTTCGAGGAGAGGGGGGTCATTCAGAGACAAGTAGTCCTTTTGTGCCTGTAGGATGGGAATAAGGATGGGTGTGTTTTTAAACTCTTTATTAGGGCACTGTAAGCCCCCAATCAGTGAGCAAACAACTGGTTACTTCACCAATATTGCTTTGTTCTGTAAAGTACCCTTGTAAGGATGAGGGTGTGCTGATCCTCTTGTAGCCTTCTTCTAGGTTTCCTCGCTTGGATAAGTCCACTCCAGTGGGAAGTTTTTTTCTGGGACGGTCTCCCACCTGCAGTTTAGATCCTAGGTCTTACTACTGCACCAAACCCTCCATGGGACATCCTAACCATTCAGAGGGGCTTGTTCTCCAAGAGCCCCGCCCTCCCTTTCCTGTGCCGGGTCCCCATCCCCTCCATTCTTATTTCTTCTTATATGTAGGCTCTGCCCCTTTCTCTCAGTCCTAGCTGTTATTGTCTCGTCATGGCCGCCACTGTGCTTCTCTCAGTCCGTGCCTCCCTGTGTTCTGCCTGCGCTGTATCGGTCTTCCTAGATATGGCTCCTTGTTAAGACTATGACAAGAAAATGTGTGGAGTCACAAACAGAATACTTGTGCGCTATTTATCACTACTATATTCAGAAAAGGCGTGTCTAGCAGCAATTCCGTACCCACCAACCCATCCACAAAGGCTGGCAAAAGTTAACAATAGTATAATGAAAAGAGGGGTAGGAATGCGCTTGACACTGTTAAACTAAAGTAAATCAACAATCTTGCTGAATACAATGTTTTTAATAATAAAACTTTCTTTGAAGAACAGCCGACACGTGTTTCGACACTTCGGTCGTTTTCAAGGCTGGTTAACACACATCGTAAATAAGAATAATATAGATGTTCAAAAAGATAACAAAGAAATAATCATTGAATACATAGCAGTAGAAAAATAATCATTAAAATAAAGTACACATCGATATTCCAAAAAGAAAACGGAAATGCAAAAAATAAAATAAAATGAAAAAAAATACCAGGAAAACATGCAGAGGGCGAGGTACAGCAGTTGTGAGTCAGTAAAAACACAGTGAAATCAAAGATGACAAGAAAAGAAACGATTTAGAAAAAGATATAGGCAATGTTCAGATGAGAAATCATCCATACATATTATAGTTGGTACTCAAATATCATCTTAAAGCTAACTGTAGCCAGCACCCCGTGGCACAACCACATGCGAGCCCAGACACCAGACAAAAACAAAGTGCTAATCACAGTCCTGAATAACCCAAAATTAAATGGAGGGATATTGTAAATACAGCATCAGCTAATATTACGTGTTACTAAATAATTAAAAGATACCAATTATATAGAATAGCATAAGGATAATGCAAAATTCCTATCGATGATAATATGATACAGAAAAGTCACTTAGCACACAAAACTAAAGATCATCAATTAGCTGGTTATATCCTATTCAAAATAAAAATATATAAAACAAAAATAGAGCTCAGTACAGGAGCTATGAAATCAATTGAACAAAATGATGAGGACTAAAATAAATCACTCACCGGATCAAAATATTGAGAAAGTTCCCATCACTTGGGAAATATGGCGAAATGCAAAAGAACATGGTACTAGTTGCCGTATTGGCCGACTGAATTATATAGCCTGAAAGGAAACCGGATCTAATAAGAAAGCCGTCGATTTCAATCAATTAAAGATTCAATATTCACAAAGAGGAAATTACTTACTCGATGTATCGAGTGAGAAACATATATACCAGGATAAATTCAACCGTCAATGATCGAAAGCTTCCAAGATAAAGTGTGTCGCTACAGACGTCACAGAAGTGACGGCGACGTAAGTGAAGGCGCGTTATGTCGCTCTGGTGACGTATTGTATCAACAAGGTGACGGTGGCCGTACGAAGTGCGCCCCGGTCGCAGGCTATGACGTCAGATATCAACATAGTTTCGAAAAGGTGACTTACAGTGCCCGATAATTGCCGGAAAATCCTCACAACCATTTAACGTGAAGTCCATGCATATGGTATACAAACAGATTCCAAATTAGACTAAAGAGTAATATAAAAATTACTGGTGGTCGAACACGCATGAGAGGTGAGCCACGGTGATAACTGGCCCCAATCAGATAGATATTCAAAACAGTGATGTACATGCAAAAAAAAAAAAAAAAAAAAAAACAGCCTTTCTGCTCACAAAATTCAATATTGATAAGGTAAGCCTAATTTAAAGAAAAACATGCATCTCATGATCTGAATTCAACCCACGTGTTGTGCATCTCAGTAGACAAATTAATTTGGCTTCCATCTGTCGCAGTTTAAGCTGAAGATTGCTGCCTCTTTTCCCTTTATGTGCTTTCTGCAGACCAATAAAGCGCAAATCAGTGATTGAGTCCAATTGATGCTCTACTTGCCAATGAATTGCTAATGGTGATTTGGGTTCACACATCCTGAGGCTGGCCAAGTGTTCCCTGATGCGTATTCGAAGCTGGCGGATGGTACTGCCCACATAAAGTTTGCCACATACACATACAATGGCATATACCACATGGGTAGATCTGCAATTAATGTAGTCTTTAATGGACACTCTAGTTCCAAATTTATCAGTGAAAATTTCACACTTGGGAAACGCCCAGGCACATTGATTGCAATTTCCACATTTACGAAAGCCCGTCAGTTGTTGTAACCAGGAAGTTTCTATGGTTTTGTTATCAAAAAATGATGGACTCACCCGTGATTTAATAGTTGGTGATCTTAAATAAGTAAATTTCGGTTTAGGAGTCAGGTATGGCTCTAGATCCTTGTCAAGTCTCAGGATGTGCCAATGTTTGGCAACCAATTTGTACATCATGGAAGAATCAGACGTAAATGGGGTAACCAAAGAAATATGGGGTAAAGAGTCTTTAGATTTGGCTGCCTTGTTCAAGAGGTCTGGTTGAGTGACACCAATGAATTTAGCATGTGCTTCATTGATTACAGAGGCTTTGTATCCTCTGTTCAAAAAACGTTGACTAATAATATTCGATTCTTTGTCAAAGTCGATAGGGCGTGTACAGTTCCGTCTGGCCCTGTGAAACTCACCCGTAGGGATATTATTGATAGTAGTTCGTCGATGGTTGCTCTGTGCTGCTAATACGGAATTCACCTCAGTGGGTTTCCTGTAAGTGCACGTGTAAATTTGTTGATTCTCGACAAATATATGTAAGTCCAAGAAGTCAATTTGTTAAGACTAGTTTGCACAGATTTTGCTCTCACCATCCATCTCAGAGCATCCTGTCCCACATTCGGCACCGCTCTGTCCCGCGCAGCTCTGCTGCCTCGTTCATCGGCGTCTCTTGGTTCTTCTGGCCACGGAGACCACAGGTAAGAGGAGGCATTATTACATTACTCCTGTGTGGTGGAGATATCTTATCTTCCATATTCCGTTGGGAGCCCCCCATTCCCACAGTGCCCAATTATGCAGCCATACAGCAGGGCATTCAAGTACACAACAGGGTACCCCGATTTACCAAAGCAACTATACCCAAGGAAATAGTGGCTACTCAGCCATATGACATCACTGCAGAGGATGGGGGCATGGCAGAGGGAAAGCCTCTAGAGGCGCAGCCCCCATCGCAAAATGTCTGCTCAGAAGTGGTCTACAAAACATCATATACCCACACATAGGAGGGGATAAAATCAGACAAGTGGGTATTAAGCAAGGGTTATTGCATCAAGCTGATTACATAGCTGCACAATCAACCACCAAAAACAAGAAAAATAGTAATAGAAGTAGTAACCAGAAATCAGGTAAACACAGGAATTTACTCGGTTTGCTTTCTGATTTCCAATAAAGAAAAGAAACTGAGGCTAGTAGTAGATTTAAGACCTGCATGCAAAAATGTAAAACCCCAAAATTCAGAATTACCACCTTTCAGGAGGTCACAAAACATAATGCAATTAGATTGGAAAGATGCATACTTTCATATTTCAATTTTCAAGGTCATTGAAATTACCTCAGATTCAAGATACATAACAAACACTACCAATTCAAATTCCTTAGTGCTAGCGGTGGTTGCGGTAGAGCTACGCTGCAAATCTAATCCCAATGTTCCTCTACCTGGACGAGTGGTTAATAACAGGAAGGGATGCACAAGAGTGCCTGGCGCACACCCAATAAACTGTGAACCTGCTCCACACTAGGTTTCTCATAAACAAAAAGATGTTATCCTTATCCCAAGCAAGGAAACAAACTGTTCCTATGTGCTGTACTAAACACACAAACTGCAACAGCGTACCAAACACCAGAAAGCGTGCAGGCTTTACAATCACTAATTCCTCTATTCAAAGCAGGCAAACTGCTAAAAGTCAGAAGACTCCTAGGTATGATGGCATCATGCATATGCACAATACCACATGCACGTCTCATAATACAGCAGTGGCTGGCAGAGTAATGGTCATAAAAGAAAGGCCAGTGGGACGATCTAGTGGTAGTCTCGCAAACTGTAAACAGAAGTCTCTGGTGGTCAGTAGACAATGTGAACAGAGGAAGACCCTTCATTTATCCACAAGTCACAATAACAACAGATGCATATCTAGCAGTTTGGGGAGCATATTGTCAGCACCACACAGCTAAAGGGAAAAGGGCAACAAAACAAAAGACCTACCACATAAATTGGTGAGAACTCGTACCAATAAAGATGGCACTACTATCATTCCATACTGTCGTAGAGGAGGAAGAGCATCCTCATACAAACAGAACCACAATGTTTTATATCAACAAACTGGGGAACACACTCCAAATAGCTGTCAACCCTAGCACATACCATTTAGCACTGGTGCATACAAAGGAATATATCCATCCAAACACAACATATTCCAGGGGTTCACAACTGTCTGGCAGACTCCCTCAGCAGTGTCTTAATACCGGAACACAAGTGGGAACTGCACACATATACACTAAAACAGATCTTTGCGACATGGGATCAATCAACAATCGACCCATTCACAATAAAAGAAAAAATGCCAACACTTGTGTCTGGGTTCCTACCACCGGGATCCCTAGGCAATGCACTATGGATGGGATGGTCAGGGACATTTTCATACGCTTCCATCCAACCCCCTCGCCACCCACAATGCCACTTATCCGCAAGATAATTCACCTACTGATATGGCATTTAAAATGTGCCTGTACACAAGTGTGGCTAGGCGCGAGATGCACCAAGAGAGCTTAGCAATGATAATCATTACACTAATGTGGGCAAGAAAGCCATGCTACTCGCACCTTATGCACATATCCCTATGCATACCAATCAAGGTTCTTCCAATTCAAGACCTGCTAGCACAGAAGAACAAACAGGTAACACACCCAACACCTCAGATGACCAATTTAGCAACCTGGCTCCTGAGGTCATAGAATGTGGGCATCTACATCTCCCCACAAGATGTATGGATATCGGAGATTTGAGAAAACCAAAAACCAGACACTGCTCCTTCAACAAATGGAAGTGATTTGTGTTTTAGGGTAAAAGAAATAAGATCAATCCTATAGATTGCTCAGCTACAGATTTGGTGCTATACCTTATGTGTACCTATTAGCCTTGGGGTGATGTACAACTCACTTAAAGTACACTTGCTAACCTATACAACATCACAACATAAATCATCATGGTGGAGAATACCAGTAGCCTTATTGGAGGGAGTCAAACATATCCACACTCCGGTGTCTCACCCTGCTCCATAGTGGGATCCAAACACAGTACTCTTGTAGGCCAGACCACCGTCAAACAAGACCAACAAATGACACTCCTCCGAGGAAAAGGCTTGATGCACCTCTTGCAAGGATAACCAGGTTTTTGTTGTATCATGCTTGCTGTGTATGTGTGAGCTGAGAGAATGTTGTGTCACAGCGGAATGTTTGGGTGTGAGTGTCTGTTAGGCAAGACTGTATGCAGTACCCTTTGGGTGATACTAAGTTACCCATCCAGCAACCTATTTTAAGATAGTGTGTGCTGGGTCTAGAAAGTTACAAATGTAAGTAAAGTCAATTTCACTTTACTGCTCTGGGAAACAGTAGTTTATCCCAGAGAAGGTATTTAAACCTTTGGGAAATCTGAAAGGCTTCCCTGTCTCACTGCACTGAAGGTGCTGTGTGACACAATGTAAAAGATAATGCCTATGGAGTTTGTCAGACTACACAATCAAATATCACATTAAAATACATGAGAGAGTGGGAAAAAGGGTCTCACTCTCTCCAGGTTAAAATAAATATAGTCCTCAAAATCCAGCAAAGTTGCTGGGGGTCTCTAAGGTGGAGGGAATTAGCACATTTCTGAGAATTCTCCCAAACAGTGTCTGTCAAGGTTCCAGCTTTAGTCAGTTGGGGACAAGGCAGCCTGGGTGATGGAACCCAGTGGTTCGCTCTGTACCATCTTAAAGAAACTTAAAATAAAGCTTAACTGAAGGAACCTACAAGAGTGTCTAAGATGCAGCTTTATTACACTAGAGCCCACTGCAAGCTTTGAATAAACATGCCGAACTGGATCTGTCCCTCGTCAGCCGCCGGAATCCTCACAACACACACATCCCAATACATCACGCGTCACTACCCTCCAACGCATTTCTGTTTCTCGTTTGTCTTCACTTTTCACTTTGCCAAAAGAAATCTGCTGCACATAACAAAGATACTTCAGTGTATCATAGACAACTGCTTGTCGGAGACTGTTATGCTCCCTGTCCACTAATGACCGCCTCGGTAGCCGCCCACATGAGATTTTTGCTACCGCTCTCTGTGGGACACCATACACTTGCCTCCGTATGTGTCCACACATTCATGGAAAACTTGCTGTGGGCTCTAGTGTAATAAAGCTGCTTCTTGGACACTGATTTAGGTTCCTTCATTTGAGCTTTATTGTAAGTCTCTTTAAAATGGCACAGAGCGAACCACTGGGTCCCATCACCCAGGCTAACTTGTCCCCAACTGACTAAAGCTGGAACCTTGACAGACAGTCGCACCTAAACATTCCACTGTGACACATCAACATTCTCTCAGCTCACACATACACAGCAAGCACGTTAGAACACTTTTATTTCACAAAAAGAGAAAATGGCATGTCAGGTGGTGCATTCAATCCTGACTGCCATGGAGCGCACTGGTTAGTTCAGTGTAAAGCAACACAATATAACAGGCAATGTCGTCAAGTGTGACTCATACAATATATGGTACTCATTCCCCAGTCATTGGCCACCCCCCTATACACATACCATCACCCCCTATACACATACCACCCGCTTCGTATGGGATGCCAAGTGATTGGTCATCATTACTTTTCAGTCAATCCCTGTCCATGAGGTCCACAGTCGGGTTACTGTAGGGGCCCAGAGTTGGGACTGAATTCGCAATTGGGAGTGCTTCTTTCCCTGTGAACAACTCAAGTGATGTGTACCTGATAATCGTACATGAGCTCACTGAATACTCTCGAGGTCAAATTGGCCCTCTGAAATGCGAGGATCCCAGACACGCAGGTCCCCCCACCATGCCTCCCCTGACCTAGATTTGTTATCCTCAGTCCGTGCACCCTGTAGTACAAATCACAAGACATACTGCTTGACGCCCCTCCCTCTCACTCTCTTGGCAGCAGCCCCTACTTGAACCTTCACTTGGGCTCTGCCAGGACCACACTAATCAATCAGTTTGTGAGGGATTTAAGAGTTCTAATGGTGGGCATCTGGTAGTTCAAATAGTGACCAGTATCATGGGCTGTTTCGGCAGTGCAGGACCTCTGCCCTGGCTCCCAAGAGATTGTCCTTCAGGGGCAGAAGCAGCCCTGCTCACGCTTGGCTATTCACATTATTTTCTTGTTGCATAGGCCCGCTGCGTGACAATCGGATGGTTGTATCTATTTGATATGAAGACCATTACGTCTGCCGCCTGGCCTGGGATCGGGGATGGGAACGTGTGCTGATGCTGAAATACTGTAATGTGCTACTGCTGGAGCCTGGCCTTCCTAGGCCTCAATCTTAAAATGGAACTAGATCAGTACTCATTGCTACAATGCTAAAATGGGTCACCTACAGTTTCTTACTGTGAACTATGTCATCTAGCCCCTACAGGACTCACCCCTACAGCCACCCTTCTACGTCACCATGTACCCTTAGTACATTTTCCTCAGCCTGAATCCCCTAGGCAGGTGGGGGGCATGGGACCTGGAAATGCATCACAACATTCCCCCCATTAGATAATCTTGCATTAACTCTGCTGCCAATCCTGCGGCCTCCAGGGCCCTCAGTGTTCCCTCTTTTGGTACCCATACACTAAACACATCACATAGACTTTGCCCCAGCCTGGGCGTATTGTTCGGGGGTACATGCAAGGTAAATACACCATCCATCACCTGATAGATCGGCCCAGTGTTCCGTATAGCTTTCTGGATCTGGTGGGGGTGTGTCACAGTCCCAGGGGGGATCTATGGGTCTCTCAATCCTTACAAACCCAGGTTTGGCCGGTCAGGCCCTGGCTTGGCTGACTTCTTTCCTCTCCGATCGACCCTCCCAGGTCCAATTTGGGTCCTTCCTCTCCTCTATCTGTGGTGTTCCCCAGGGGTCTAAACTCTCTCCCTGGTTGTTTAACCAATACCTGGCACTTCTTGACCACCGCATTGCCGCTCTTTGCCCCAACTTTCAGTGCTATGCGGATGGCAGCTCATTTCCAGGCTACCTTCAGCCACCTCTTCTCCTTTTCTCATCTCTGACTGTCTGTCTGCTATCCAGGAGTGGTGTGCCGGCAATTATCTCTGCCTTAATGCCAGTAAGAGTGAGATTCCTCTCATTAGCACACCCGCTCACTCCTTTCCTTTCACTCTCTGAGCCCCGTTCCTGCTCCCCCCCTGCGAGGCTAAAAACCTTGGGGTCATCTTTGACTCCACATTCTCCTTCTCTCCTCACATCTCTGACATCTCTAAGAAGTCACACTACCAGCTGCACCTCCTCCGAGGTCTTCTTTTCCTCTCCTTCCCCCAGAAGCTTACTGTCTCCAGAGCTCTGTTTTTTTCTAGGCCGGACTATTGCAGCAGCCTCTTTCTAAATCTGCCTGCTTCTACTGTCCGTCCTCTGCAACTCATCCAGAACAGGACTGCGAGACTTATCCTTGGCCTCAAGCCCAGACAGAGATCGTATCCCTCCAGGACTGAAATCTCTGCACTGGCTCCCAGTGGCTGAGAGGATTAAGGTCAAAACCCTCTGCATTGTCCACAAGTTCTTCTGGGGCCTGGGGCTTCAATAGCTTCAGCTCTCTCTTCCTAAATATATTCCTTCTCAAGCTCTTCGCTCATCCACCTCCAACTCCCTCAGGGTCAGTCGGTTCTCCAAGCAACGAGTTGGTGGTAGATCTTTCTTCGGCTGGGGCCTCCCTCTGGAACAGCCTCCCTGCCTCCCTGAAACTTCAGGAGAACCACCTACGGTTCCGGAAGCACCTCAAACCCTTCCTCTTTGCTTCTGCCTTCTCTCCCCTGCTGAACTCCTGGCTGAAACTGCACTGGTTCCTGGCCAACCTCTGATCTCGGGCCCAGGTCCCCTCCCCCGCAAGTTACCCACCTGCACTGCCCCCCTGGCAACTCCCGTTCTTGTGGACTGTTTTCTGTAACCCTACAGTCCCCTACCAACACTTGACACCTGATGTCTGCATGTATCCTTACACTTTGCCACCAGCTGGCCGCACTTTTATTTATTGCTGTTATTTATTCTTTGTATTTTTTATTGTCGATCCCATGTACTGCACTGTCCCCTCCCCCTGCACTTTTCCCCTTCCTCCTTCCCCTGCACTTGCGCAAACTCAATGACACTTGGCCTAGTAAGATCGTTGTCTCGGTCTTCCCTGTTTCCCCCTCCCTTGCCTCATTGCGCCTTGAAACACTTGTGTATAGTCGGGTTATAAACGCCATATCATATCATCTGTTTGAGCCTGCCCATCTTTTGTACCATGAGATTCACTACTTGCACCAATTGAAAACATCATCATTGGGCTGTTTGGGAGTGTTTTACCACAGCACCGAAGGATCATCTTGTATGCGCAGAACATCACCAACACGAGTACCATGATAGGGACCAAAATCTTCACCACTGCTCCCATCCATGATGGCGCCCCAAAAAAAGATTGCATCAAACCAATTGTCCGCTTCAATTCCTCCTTCACTTTCCATAACTGTCTTTAGTCTGTGTAGGGATCCTATGATGTGCGACAGGGACCCTGCATCATTTGGGCGTATGTATGTACAGCAAGATAGTTTTTCTTTTACTAACCACCTCCCCCTCCATGGCTGTTAATGGATCCAACAACTAACGGTTCTGGGGGTTCATCATTCTGGCAGCCCGCATCTCACTCATGATCACATTCAGTCCTTGCTCCGTGTCATTTGTCAACTGGATCATTTCCCATTGTACGTTCTGGAGCCTTTTTAAATTTGCTGTTGTCTGAACCCCCGGTAACATGATAGACGCAAAGTACACTTCCGTCTTGCTGACCAACCGGTACTTCTCTATTATGTCATTGAAAAGCTTAGAGGAATCTTCGGATAGGTAATTCCATCTCCTCTTCTGTCTTTGCAACAATCGCTTCTTTTTCTTTATCTGCAGGGCCTTAGGTGGGGATGGCCTGCACTGTGTTGCGACCGAAGACTGTGCTATTGCCAGGTGTGTTTCAGGAACTACAAGTATGGCTGAATGCAGTGTTGCCAATGAGCATAAACCCCTCCATGATGGTGGGAGGTGTAACTACGCCCATGGGCCGCACACCCTGTACACGTCCATTAGCGCTGCTGTTCCTTTGTTTATGTCTGGTATGTACAAAGTCTTGTTGCACCTACTGTTGGTCCCCACTGGGACGCTGCGGAGTACTTGAAAACCCCATTTATATTCTTCTGGGGCTTGTACTTTCACAGGGGTTTCTTTAGCTTCAACCCAGGTTAGCTTTGGGACATATGTCTCCCATATTGGAGTGCATTTGTTATTCACTTCCCATATTACTTCATTGAACCCCACCGGTCCCCCCTGCTGTGCAACTCACTACCGCTTCTTGCCATCTGTCTGATACAAATAGTACACCTTCCATCTTCAGAAGTGGACGTGACTTGCACTGGGGGGGCTTTAGAATTTTTGGCGCATTTGGTTTCATCTTTGTCCATCACTACTAGTTGTACTCTGTGCCCCTGGAACAGGCTGCGAACCCTGCATAGCGCTTAATGGACTAAGCACTGAGCTCCTGAAGATGACTCCTGGGGTACTAACATTTTGGGTGCCCCCGATGCGTGGGGGATCAATGAGCAGACATAGCAGCTTCCAATTGCCCCCTGTTTCTCCACTGAGCTCTTGTGGATATACCACACATTATTGAATTCTGGATGGTACACGTCTGCCACTGTAGCTAATCCAAGACCGCTGTATTAAGTCATATCCTCTTCTTTCACCCACATCCCTCTTTACTTTACGTGACCACTTTGATATAGCTGTGCTGGTCAGTTGCAGTTCCTGTCCATTCATTATATAACTGTCAGTTTGCACGTTTCCTTCCCCAAATGTTCCCTCCCATGCTCGCACACTTTCCCCTATCACCCAACCTTATATGCTCCAACCATATAACATCATTATTATATGAATGCTTACTGCTAAAATATCACATACACATTAATATGTAAATAATCAGCTGGCCACGTTGGAAGTTGCAGTGATTTTATGGAGACCTGAAAATGATCATACAGACACATTAAAATAGCTCCTAAGCATATGTTGCAGAAAACACTCTAAGGAAGATGGTCGACAAGGTCAGTTTCTTGGTGGTTGCTTTGATACTGCTCTGGCGGGGCTGAGGTAGAATTGTTACACAAAAACAAAAATGCTCTACTTTTAAATGCTCACTTCCGCAATGATAAGAGTCCACTCTGCAATTACACTAACCTCTAACAAGTAGTAATACTTTCAAATTCTGCCACAGAATAAATGTTAGGCACGCATTGCAACATAGTGGAATCATCAAAAACCAATTCTTTTTACACGTTCAGGGCACAAATGTTCATGAATTTGACAGCATCAAATCAGATATAGACGGTGCAGTATGGGGGGGACCGTTAGACATCCGAGAGGTGCACCCAATATCGCAATTCTTTCACCTTGACCGCAAATGGAGTGGCGTAGATTGCCAAGAATGGGCCATTATACCTGGGCTCACTCCACCTGCGAACAAAGTTCCGTACAAACACTGTGCCTCCAGGGGGGTCAGCTGGAGAGGTGGCACTTTGCAGAATCAGGTGCCGTGCTGGTGTCGTCTTCTGTTTGCCGTGGTGCTATCTGTTGAGAAATAAACTTGGTTGAGTGCATAAGGACAGCCAAATACTCTTTAAATTCGTTACTCAAAATGGATGCAGCCCTGGGAGCAACAGAAGCACTCCTAACTGGATGCACTGGTGTGGTCAGGTTACCAGACATTTGGTCGAAAAAAATTGGTCGACCAGACAAATGGTCGAACCAATTTGGTCGAAAACCAAATGGTTGAATTTTTTTTTTTATTTTAACTTTTTTTTACAAAACGAAAACCCGAAAAATAAATATATAAATAAATAAAAAATTCGACCATTTGGTTTTCGACCAAATTGCGTCGACCAAATGTCATTCGACCAGTTTTCAGTCGACCAAATGACTGGACACCGTGTGGTCATACGCCTCCCTGTTACTATTTCTTGTGGGGACAAATGGTGATACTTACAGGGTTGCATCCACATGCTGAAGAGGGCCATGGGCAAACAGTAGACCCAATTCTTCTTAAGGGTAACACACAATTTAGATAGTTTGACCTTTTGGATGCTGTTCCTCCTTTCGACTAGCTTGGGGATGATGAATAGAACACAACTTATGTTTTATGCCTAATAGAGCTGTTATTTCTTTGAACAACTAATTAAAGAAGTGTGTGCCATTATCTGACCTCAACATTTCACACATTCCCCATCGAGAAACACTTACAAGGAATTTCGCTGTGCTTTTGGCATCTGGATGGGAACATGGACCAGCCTCCAACCAACGGGAGAAGGGGCACACAACTACTATTCAGTATCTGAATGTGTTGCACCGTTCTCCCATGTCAAGGTAGTCGATATGAAGCTCACGGAACGTCCCAATATGGCAGGGTAATGTACCTCGTAATGTCTATAGGGTTTGCCTTGTGTTACAACTCTGACAGATTGTACAATTTTTTACTAAAACATTAAGCATTTCCTGTATGGTTGTCACGTACCAGTCCTATAAGTCCGCAGAAATATGCTGTGTTGATTCATGAGAAGGAATGTGTAGTTGCTTGAACGCAATTATCACGAATTCATGGGGCATTACCACTTTACCTGTAGCCCTCTGCCTCCACAACAAGTACACTCTGAAGCTGACGGGCGTGTAGTGCTTCACAAAAATTAAAATAAATGAATTAATAAGTCATTTGGAGATTGTACACACCCTCTTCTGCCCATCCCCCCAGTGCCTTTTCCTCTGCCGGGGCCCTGCCTTGCAATTCAATTATCTCACTTAATGGCAGGGACGTAGAAAGGGCTGGTAGTTGTACTTGCATGTTTGCAACTTTGAGGTATTCTGCCATTTCTGATATTGGGAGATATGCTATATACTTCACTGCTAGGTCTACTGCAGCGTTCTAAAGGGACATTTTGTCAGTGTTCTTGGTGTGGACGGCGCATTTTCCCACTGCTATTAGCGTGGGCCGTGACGGGGCATGAATTAACCTCCCAGTAATGCTGCATGTTGTATAGGGAACCCAACCCAGAATGTACCTTATTGGTGATATACACAGAGTTGGAATAGATGGTCACGTGGCATTCCTGCGATGGATCCAAAACTTCAATTAAGGCAATCTGCTCGGTCGCCTGGGCCGAGTTAAGCATAACTAACCCCTTTGCACTAATGTCTCATATTCTCTATCCACTAACCGGACCACTGCTGGTCTTGTGTGCCTTCTACCTGTCTCCTGGTCAATAGTTGCTGACCTGTCAACGAAAAACACTGCCCCATCAACAACGGCATAGTCTCCTACCTTTGGGGTATCATCGTCTGGTCTGTCATAAGTGGCGCAGTCATATACGTCATCATCGTCAGTAACAATGTCAAGAATGTGGCTGGGTTCACCGTTTTGCACTGCATTGTATGGATGTTGGGGCTAGACAAAAATCCCTTATAGGTGGATGCTTGCTGTGTAGTCTGTGTGGATTTTGATATTTCACTGAACACCCCATTGTAATCATTGCAGACTTCTCAATGGCAAACGTTGCAGCCGTGAGCGCTTGGTCACACAGGAATCATCCTTGCATTACAGAATCTAGCATGCCACTATAATATGCCAAAGGCTTATGGCCCATCCTGCTATTTTGGGTCAGCACTGCTTTCCTGTGAGAACAGGTACAAACCTTGTATGTATTCTGGCCTGGCTAGGACCAATGATGTGGCAATCACATCTTTCAAGTCTTGGAAACTAGTGAGCATGTCCGCTGTCCATGCAATTGTGCACTTTGTTTTCTGGGTGTCCTTGGGTGCGTTTGACACTGGTCGTGTGTACCTTGTATAGTCAAAGATCCAAGCCCTGCAGTAAATACACACCCAAGAAATGTCTGCATGTCTTTTACCGTCACTGGTTGTAATGTACTGCACACTGTTGCAGCGTGTTCTGGAGTTATTTTCTTTCCATGAATAGAGATAAGCTGCCCCAGGTATAACACCTGCTGGAAATACTGAACTTGGATCTGTCAACTCTGTACCCTTTATCAGCTAGCAGTTCCAATAACGTGATAGAATCAGGTCCACACTGCTGTTCATCAGTGCAACACACGAGCAGATCATCCACATATTGGATAATTGTACTGGGCACATGTATATTTCCCAAATCTGCATTAAGTACCCTGTTAGAAATGCTGGGAGACTCACAGTATCACTGGGGCAATCATGTATGTTGGAATCACCTCCCGCCATGCGTGAATGCTGTGAGGTATTGGGAGTCTGGGTGCAATGGCACTGAGAAGAATGTGTTTTTCAAGTCAATGACAGTGAAATGTGTTCCTGTGGTGGGGATATATCAGAATATCATCGCATGGTTGGAAACTAACAGAAACTCTGCTTGAACTATGTCATTTAGAGGGCGCAAATCCTGAATCATTCTCCAACTAGATCTTTTTGCTTTCTTGATGGGATATATAGTCGTGTTGCAAGGAGAGTTTGAGGGTGCAATAATGCCTTGGTGTAAGAGTGCATTGGTACTGTAATGTATTCCCTCTTTAACTTCCTTTGACAGTGGGTACTGCTTCACTTGGGGCAACACTGCACCTGGCTTAAGGGTAATGTGTTTTGAAGTGATGCTGCGTGTGAGCCCTATGTCATGGGGGTTAGTCGTCCACAGAATTTCAGGGACCTGTGCCAGATCTTATTGAACAAATGATGGACTGCTTCCTGCTACAAACATGGGACATGGCAATACTGTATTATGATCTCACAGGGGACACATAGAGCTAGCACTATCTCTCCGTCATCGTCCTGGTCTTCAAACAGGTCAGAACCAAGCCGTTCTTTCAGTGGCTTGGTGGGATCGATGCAAAATACAATGCGCCATTGCCCACCCTCTGCATCCACCCCTATCGAAAAAATTATATTTTTCGATACCATCACTGTCCAGCATAAGAATTGTCCGTGCAACGTGCTATTGGGGCATAACAGGCCTGAAGATAGTCTGAGTGGATTCTCCAACACTCATTCCCCACTCAAGGGATTGCCCTTAATACCACTGTGGCCCCATAGACTAACACATTAGGATGCATTGGAACCTCTTGGGCAGCCATTTCAGTCCCCAAGGCATGGATGATCACCATAGCTCTTATGTGACACATACCTGGGGTCCAACACACCACCCCCTTTCAGTGACTGGGATAGTCATATTCAGCTTACTGAGCCCATCTCGTCCTAAGAAGTTGACGGGGGATGTCTCTGAAAGCAATAGGGGCATGCACACTATCTTGTTGCCCACCTTAATGGCCAATTTTTCTGTAAATGGCACCTATTTCACTGCCCCAGAGAAGCCCTCCATGTCCATAATCTCACCGGACTATGGAAAATGCCCCTCCTTAATGCATGATTTGGTGGCACATGTATCTACCATGAAGGGTCTGTCGCCTATCTCCACGCCCACCCAAGGGTTCCTCTTCTGGGTCGGCAGTGACTGACAGGACTGGGCACGCAAGAACCCTCTGTGGGCTGTCCTAATCTGGATAGGTGTTTATCCCGGGGAAGACAAAAGGATTCCCCCAGCACACTCGCTCCCTGATGTGTGACAGTTCAAATGAGGACCGCATTACTGTTGGGTATTTGGGGTCCCAGTGGCGGGGCAGGTTGGGCAGCATACGTCGCTTGGTTGTTGGGGACTGGCGATAGCATCTGCGGGAACTGTGGAGGCGGGGCTACTTTAGCTAATGATTGTGGGCACCTTACAGAACTGATGTGGGGCCAGAGGCATAGGGCAATTGATAGGGGGCTGGTACTCCTGGAGCATACGGGGGGCATCTGATTATGCCCTCCTCCGAACCTGCTTCTACACTCCTGTGAGAAATGTCCCATCTTCCCACATGTCCAACACTGTCCCATATTCCCCCAACCCCATTCCTCCAAATCCTTCTCTCCCCTCTCTTGCCCGAAAATTCTCCTCTTCCCCGTTGGTGGAGCCGGGTCTGTGGCTCAGTGGACTAAGGCCTCCACTACATGGGCCTGTGTTTGATCTCATGGTCACAGGTTCGAATCCCGGCAGTTCCATTCAGCCCTTCATCCTTCTGAGGTAGATAAAATGAGTTCCATTGAGTTGGGTAACAATGAACATCAGTTATTAGCACCAAAATGCCCCTTTGGGGGTGAACATGCGCTTTACAAATGCACCTGTTTTAAATACACAATTTAAATTGTTGTTATTGTTATAAAGATATGTGCTTAATGTTTTGTAATTAAACTAAATGCACAATAAAAAAAAATACACTTATGTTATCTTATGTTGTTGTGGTTGGAACCCACCGGTCTATTCGTATCCTACAGCCGATGCAGGGGCTGCTCTCATGTCTACCTGTACCGCTCTGTTTTTGGTCTGTGCTCCTTGGTGTGCGGCCACTACCGCTCCCTCTACCGATATCTTTGCAAATGTTTTTGTACCAATTTCGCTTCATCTGTTTGAAGTCGGACCGTTTCCTTCTCTTTTTCTTTCAACCGTTTGCGGTGATGTGTAATTATAGACTGTATTTCCGCCCACCCCTTCGCTTCTATCCCCACAATCTTGTAAAGTGCTTGCTGTACCTCTTTGGGGAGCCCTTTCTTAATCACAAAATAGAAGAATGGGATCGCTCCCAGGACTCACCCGTCTCATCCCTTCACATCTCTTGATTCTGTAATGTCTGCGCTGCATGATGACCTGGAGATCAGGGTTATCGGGGTCGGCACGGCATAAAGCTGTCCTCAATTGTGCCCTAATATCATTAAAATGGGCCCCATCATGAATATCACCCCCAATGGCACACCCAGATGACCCGCCTTCACCCATTATCAGCATGATCTCCCAATATAGCATCAAATACACTTTTCAAATTGTCCATGACCAAGGTAACACCTGCAGTTTGTTTTTCAAACGCATAGATCCATTTCCCCGCACCAGCAGTAAGAGACAGCAATGCTTCTTTTAAGTTACTTTTATCCATGTACGGCTAAGGTATATACTGAGCCCTTCCTGGTTCTTTATTCAGGAGGGGGAACTACATCCCTGTTACATTCTTTACCCTCTGCTTCACTGCCAGCTTATCATTTGCCACTGCAATGAGCCAAAACCTATTCCTCAATCTAGGTCCCCATAAAATCTCCACCCAGGGCAAAATTGCGGGCAAACCTTCCCCCTCTCCTACTTGGTCTACTGTGTCCCATCCCTCCTCTCCTACGTCTCTTCCTCTCGTATCCTCGAACAACACTGATCCATAATCCAAGCTTCCTGGTCGCTGCCTTCCTCCCAAATGGCAGTACTGTAAATCCTGAACAATATGTCCCCCGCTCTCCATTCATCCAATTCCCCCTCGCCCACGGGACCTTCTGTCCATTCTCGACCATGCCTACTCCTATTGTTTCCTTTTTAATGCTGCCTCAAACTTTCTGGGGTTTATGTTCCTGCCCTCCGTGCTCCAGTTCTCTCGTGGCCACATATGTTATTAGATTGGTAAGATTCTTATATTGGGCCACAGAATACTGAGGGGGAGCCATTTAGGGGGGAGGGACATACGAAGGGTTTGTGTAACCTGATGCTGCCCTAGTAGGATAGCATCCTAACAGTGTTTTTATGGGTCCCAACGACATTTACTCTGTAGTTTCCGATGTTACTGAGCCAAGGGCTTCCGTGCTAGGGGTGAAGCATGCTATATGGGGCACTATTAATATCTTTTCTGGTTCTGCAGGTACTTCCTCCAAATCTTCTACCATCTTCCACAGTTCTAACACTTCTGTACTCTTTTTCAACTTCTTTCCCTTGTATTTGGAGGCCAAGAATGTATACCTGTGTCCTAAAACCACCTTGTTATTTATTCCCTGCTCGGGTCAGGATTGAAACGGCCCTCCCTTTGTCTCAGCCACCCGCTGCTTGTGGCACTTTTAATATTTTCTCTTTGTACAGTGTTAGTGCAGAACCCATATACTTTGATCATGCCTCCTTCTTTTGGTTATCACTCCTTTAACTGCAAAAATACTCCTTTTATTTGAGGTCCGAACCAGTGGCACCTCTATTCCCACTCCAGTTGCCCCACCCCTGTCTGTCCCCACCCAACAGCACCCCGTCTTCCCCCACCCCGCTTACTCATTTTTCCCCTACTCATAGTTCATACCACTCCACATACACTTTCAATATCTCACACCACTCGCCACTACTCTCGCCTCACACAACTTTACAAACATAAACACCACCTTCGTCCACACCAATACAACATAAGAACACAAACGACTATGTTTCATTCCACTGTCCCCTTTTTAGATCGGGCAAGGAGATCCAAGGCCCACTCAAGATATGGAGCCTCTGCCTCTTTGCCTTTACTTCCTTAAAGATACAGCGCTCTCTTCTTCCCTAACTCAGGAAGGTTCCCGTTACTCCATTATCTTCCTTTACTCCATATAATAAAAAATATATAAAGAAAAAAATCAAACAATCACCACATGGTCTTTCCACTACTTCTCACACCTCAACTACCGCTTCACCAAACCCTTTCACACTCCACAGCACTCACGTCTATCTCCCATGCCCCTCCTCATGTTGTTCTCTCCCGCTAAAGGTGCACTTACATTTGCGTGTTCCTCCAAACTCCTCTGTCACGGAATCCCATCAATGGCCTGCACAATCGGGTGCAGCATCCTGCTTGAAAGAACAGACAGCAATTCTGGTAACACGGCTCCTATAAACCTCTCCAGGTTGTACTCAAGGGACTGGTTGCTGCAGGTGGGCGTGGCCCCTCCGGATGTGCAACCAGGAATCCTGCTGAAAATCTGGGATCACGTCGGGGTCACCACATTCTGTAGGGAGGACCACCGGCAACCAGACCAAAACATTAACACAAAATGAAAAAGGCTTGGTGCTTCTCTTGCAAGGATAACAAGGTTTTATTTCAGAAAAAGAAAAAAAATATCATGTGAGTAGTGGCATTCAATCGCGACTGCCATGGAACGCACTGGTTAGTTCAGGGCAAAGCAACACATTATAACAGGCAATGTCATCACGTGTGACGAGTACAATATATGTTACTCATTCCCCACATTCATTGGCCACCCCCTATACACATACCATCCGCTCCATATGGGATGCCAAGTGACTAGTATTCATTCATTTTCAATCCCAGTCCACGTGGTCCCTAGTCGGGCCTCTGTTGTGTCCCAGAGTTGTGATTTAATCCCCAATTGGGAGTGCTTCCCTCCCTGTGAACAGCTTACGTGATATGCACCTGATAATCGTACACGAGCACAGTGGATACTCTCGAGGTCAAATGGCCCTCTGTGAGGCGCTCGTTTGGATCCCAGACATGCAGGCACCCTCACCATACCTCCCCGGCACTGACCTAGAGTTGTTATCCTTACCCTGCGCACTTTTTTGTGAAGGGCTTTTCTGGAAAGGGCTGTCGTAGGCTGCACGTTGCTCTGCTCCTCTACCCTGTTTGTGGACTCAACGCGGACTCCAGTGCTCAGCAGTTTCCTGGATCCACAGGAGCTTGGTTGCTAAGGCACTGAAATCCTTCTAAGTGCTGTGTCTCTGCCTACTATACCCACAATTCTATTTACTCAATGGACATGCGCTTTTGCGCGCGCACTGTTTTGTGAAGGGCTTTTCTGGCAAGGGCTGCCGTAGGCTGTCTTGGGTGGGATTGGAAGGGTTGGAGGGTTTTAAAAAATATCCTTTAAACGATAGTTTCTATTGAACAGCTTTAATTCATATTTTAAGTTCGTATTACCATTTTTTCTGGTTGAATTGCTGAGTTGGTAATTGAAAAGTCTCCATTAGTGTATGTGATTTGTTACATGCTGCTTGCATAATTGCCCTCCGCTCACTATTTTCCACTTGATTTCGCGCCCGCGTGCCGAAGCATCTTTGTTGGCTTTAAGATCGAGAAATTGCGATCACAATGGCACTTGGGCTGTACGCGCTAAAATCTTGAATAACTGAAATGGTAAATGCGACGGCCAGGTCATTAAGGAAATCTCTAGCAACAGCTGCAGTAAAAAGGCGCTGCTTGAAATCCTTACTTCTCCAGCATGGGGTCTGGCATGGATTCACATGCTCATGAATATTCCCCGTCGTCAGGCTGGGAATCCTCGGTAAAGAAAAAACCAGTATCAGTTTCGTTTCTGATCTGTCTTTCGTAGTAATAACCAATCACTGGTCTCTGTGTCATACTGACAACAGCCAATGACTGCCCTCTACCTAAGCACCGCCTCTGGCAGCCATCTTCAGATTTTTACCGCACGTTCATGTGTTGGGATCCTCGTGCTATTGCTCTCGAGCGTTAGTGCTATTTTTTCGCGCTTTTTACAAAAAACTTCGATTCTTTCGGTCAAAAGAGCCTCAAGCTCCACCGATCCTACATCCGATCAACGGGGACCCGTGTCGGATTCATCTGTGCCCCTCAAGGGTGAAGATTTCGTCGAGCTACACTTCGGAGGACTCCAGAAGCTTCTCAGGCCCTGTCTCGGAGATGGCCCAGGAGAAGGGAAGCTCGACGCCCGGAAAGCTGTTCAGGGTCTGCCCTGGATGCCAGCTGCAGAACGTCTTCAAGGAGGACGAACACTCTTTCTGCCTTTACTGCCTTCATGAGGACAAGACGCACGTGGAGAAGGACTGTGCGTTTTGCGGCAACATGTCGGAACGGACCATGAAGGACCGCCATCAACGTCTCGCCAACTGGCTGGAAGGTAAGAGCCCGTCTGGCGAGAAGAAGAAGAAATCCGAGCGGTCTTCTAAGACCTTTGAGGGCGCCCCGGCGACGGGGGCCCAACATAAGGCCAAGCACCGCGAGTCCGCTGGCACCGGGAGCGCCGAACGGTCGGGCTCTACGGGCGCCAGGCAGGGCGCACCCTCCCCGGCACCATCAACCACGAGCCAACGCTCTGGGTCGGGTAAGAGGAAGGCCGAGCACCCGGCGAAGCTCCTGGAGAGGCCCCGGTCGAGCTCTAAGGCAGAGGAGGAGCGTGGCAGTGCCCCCTCCCTCAAGGATAAGGCGGTGAGCGCACCTAAGGTGGTGAAGGCCTTGATCCATCCGACCAAGCCCTCTATCGAAACGGTCGCGGCGGCCCTGGCTCAGCCTGTGGTGGCTGCACCAGTGGTGGCGACCTCAGGGCCCAGAATCTCCCTGCCTCCTCGGAGGGAGTCTTCCTTTGTGCCCATCGATAGGACCCCCGTGAAACCCTCCGTGGGGAAGAAGAAGGGGGGGCAGGGGAAGAAGAAGGGGGGGCAGGGCGTCGTCGTAGAGTCGGCCTCAACCTCAGAAGAGGAGCTGATCGAGGTCTTAAGCCACGGCCTAGGCGTGGAAGAAGGCCAGCCCGTCGGAATGGACCCCGACGCAGGTGACGACGACGACATCGTCGAGGATACCGACGGGGCCCCTGCTCGCCCGTCGGATTCCCCTCTGCCAGCGCCGCAAGACAACTCGGCGGCCATTTTGTTGGCCATACAGTCCTTATGCTCCGAGATGAGGACGAGGCTACCGTTACCGACGGAGGAACCTCTCCCGTCGGGGGATCCAGAACCGGGACCTTCTGGTGTTCCCCCTACCAAGAAAAGAAGGATCCATCCACCACCTCCTTTTCAACCGTCGCGCCCCTTCCAGCCCTCCTCCCCGTCCACCCGAGGGGATGATACGGGGACTGACACGGCAGCGACGGGTACGGACGACGAGGCATACGACGAGGATTTCCCGTCGTCGCCTCCCACCAGGGCCTCTCCGCCTGACGAGATCGGATCTTTCCACTCCATGATCTCCAGGGCTTCCGAGCTTTTCCAACTCTGCCCTGAGGAGAAGAAAAAGGAAGGCTTCCTTTATCAGCGGCGCGAGGCCAAGAGGAAGACGGTCCTCGCAGTGCCTCTGTAGGACGACATTTGGGATGAGGGCCTTTCCCTCCTCAAGAACCCTTCCACGACGCCAGCTAGAAGAGACCGGTACGAGAAAAAGTACCGGGTCCCGGACACGGCCCCCCTATGCCTCCGGGCGCAGCCTACCCCGGACTCCGTCGTCTCCGCGGCAGCCAGGAAGAAAGCGGGGGGGGGGTGCGGTCTCCACATCGACTTCCCCGCCGGACGGCGAGGGAAAGAAATTGGATACTATGGGGCGTAGAGTCATCTCGTCGGCAGCGACGACGATTAAAGCGGCCAACGCCTTGGCTATCGTGGCCCGCTACGACAGGGAGCTCTGGTACAAGATGGCTCCCCTGCTGGATTTTCTGCCGGACGACAAGAGGGCGGAGGCCCTTGAGATCCTGCAGGAAGGTGAGGTGGCCTCGGACCACGCCATCACCGTGGCGACGGACATCGCCGACACTGGATTCCGCCAGCTGGGCAACGGTGTTTGCCTTCGACGTCGTGGATGGCTCAAAGCTACGGACTTCCGGCAGGACGTCCAGACCAGAGTCCTGGACATGCCCTTCGACGGGAACAACCTGTTTGGGAAGACAGTGGACGATTCCCTTCAGGCCATCAAGGCGGATACTGAGACGGCCCGGGCCCTTGGAGTCCTGCAACGACGGACGCCCTTTCGGAGCGGCGGAGGCAAGGGCGCCTCCAAAGGTTCCGGCGGCGGTTTCGCTTCCTACCGTCAAGCGGCCCGCTCGTCGTCGCAAGAGGCCTACAGAGGACGAGGCAAGTCTAGCGGACCCCGCCGTCGTCGCCAAGGAGGTCAAGGCGGCAAGGCCGCGTCCAAGCAGGATTGAACCGGCCGTGGGGTCGGGCCCCCACCGAAGCACCCCGGTGGGAGGC
Organism: Ambystoma mexicanum; assembly: GCF_040938575.1. Taxonomy (NCBI): domain Eukaryota; kingdom Metazoa; phylum Chordata; class Amphibia; order Caudata; family Ambystomatidae; genus Ambystoma; species Ambystoma mexicanum. The sequence goes on from NC_090921.1 coordinate 392,676,344, forward strand.
CGGCTGGCGGGCTTCGTCAGCGTGTGGGAGTCCATCTCCACCGACCGTTGGGTGCTGGACGCCCTGGCCCGGGGCCACGCGCTCGAGTTTCAAAGAAGGTGCCCGCGCGTCCCCCCCGTGGCCAGGAAAGAACTTCACGTCCCTCAACTTCTCCTGGAGGTAAAGGCGATGCTCAGAAAGGGCGCCATCGAACTCGTCCCAAAGAGGCGTCGGGGCTCCGGAGTCTACTCGATATACTTCCTCGTGAAGAAGAAGACGGGAGGATGGCGCCCCATCCTGGACCTGCGACGTCTGAACAAGTTCATCAAGGCGCAGAAGTTCCGGATGGTCACCCTCCAGCACGTCCTGGGTCAGCTGGAGGAAGGAGACTTCCTATCGTCGTTGGATTTGGAGGATGCCTACTTCCACATTCCCATCCTAAAGGGGCACCGCAAATTCCTCAGATTCGTGGTCCAAGGGCGTCACCTGGACGACTGGCTCATCCGCGCCAAGACGAGGGAGCTCGCCGTGGTCCACACGGCAAGGACCGTCCAACTCCTCACGGACCTGGGATTCTCCGTGAACTACGCCAAATCCCACCTGGTGCCCGCGCAAGTCGCACTGTTTCTGGGAGCGAGGCTCGACACAGTGTCCCTTCTGGCCTCCCCGTCGGAGGAGAGGACCAGGACCATCTTGGGCAAGGTGCAACGGATGTTGGTGGCCGACGCGGCCAAAGTGAGGTCCATCAAGTCCCTCCTCGGGATGATGTCTTCCTGCATCTACCTCATTCCCATGTGCAGGCTCCGGATGCGCCCGTTGCAAGAATTCCTGGATGCGCGCTGGATCCAGACGACGGGCAGCTTCGAGGAAAGGATCAAGCTCGACGAGAGTTTCCGACGAGCGATACGGTGGTGGGGCACCCGCGCGCATCTGACGGCGGGCATGGACTTCCAGACCCCAGCCCACCAGGAGACTGTGACCACGGATGCCTCCCTGGAAGGGTGGGGAGCGCACACCGAAAATCTGCACGCAAGGGGACTCTGGCTCCCGACGGAGAAGTCCCTACATATCAACGTCCTGGAGCTCCGTGCAGTGTTTTGGGCCCTCAGGTCCTTCCTTCCGTCCCTCAAGGGCAAGGTGGTGAGGATCTTCACCGACAACACCACCACCATGTTTTACATCAGGAAACAGGGCGGAACCAGGTCCCCAGCGCTGTCCAAGGAGGCGCAGGACCTGTGGCATTGGGCCGTCGCCCAAGGGATTTTTCTGGTGCCGTTTCATCTGGCAGGGATAAAAAACACCATCGCCGACTCACTCAGCAGGGAGCTGCGCTCGTGCCACGAGTGGGAACTACGGCAGGATCTGGTGGATCGCCTCTTCCGACGGTGGGGCACACCCCAGATCGACCTGTTCGCGATGGCGACGAACACCAAGTGCCGGAGGTTCGCCAGCAGGTTTCCCCAGACGAGGAGCATGGGCGATGCTTTCTCGTTCCCCTGGGAGGGCCTGTTCCTCTACGCGTTCCCTCCCTTGCCTCTGCTAATCCGGCTCGTCAACCAGCTCAAGAGGTCACGGTGCAGGATGATCCTCGTCGCACCTGCGTGGCCGAGGCAGATATGGTTCCCGGACCTTCTGGACTTGTCAGCGTCCCCGCCGATCAAGCTGCCGGCGGACGCGGATCTACTCTCCAGGGAAGGAGGCGCCATCCTCCACCACGACCCGAAGTCGCTGAACTTGCAGGCCTGGCTCCTGCAGCACTAGAGTTTGGAGGATACGACATACCGGCCGATTGCAGAGAGGTTCTTGCAAAGGCCAGGGCGTCCTCGACTCTTAAATGCTACGGACACAAATGGAAGAGGTTCTCTGTCTGGTGCCACGCACAGAAGATTAACCCTCTACGGATTACGGCTCCCCAAGTACTGCCGTACCTGCTGACGCTGGCCAAAGCTGGTCTGGCACATGCGTCCATCAAGATTCATCTTGCTGCGATCTCCCGATACACCAGAACCACGGGCCGGACGTCCTTGTGGTCTCATCGTCTGGTGAAAGAGTTCATGAAGGGACTGTTCAGATCGTTCCCGCCGGTGAAGGCTCCGGCCCCGGCGTGGGAGCTCAACGTGGTGCTGACCAAGCTCATGGGACCTCCGTTCGAGCCTCTGCACTCGGCCCCGTTGAAGTTTCTATCGTGGAAAACAGCTTTTCTTGTGGCCATCACCTCCGCACGACGAGTGGGAGAGATCCAGGCCCTTTCCTGCAAGGCCCCGTACTTGACTTTCCACGACACGAGGGTAGTGCTCAGGACGCACCCCTCCTTCATGCCCAAGGTACCGTCGGACTTCCATCTCAACGAACCCTTGGTGTTACCTGTGTTCTTCCCGTCGCCTTCGTCGCCGGCTGAGAGGACTTTGCACTCGCTGGATGTAGCTAGAGCGCTGAAGTTCTACGTGGACCGCACGAAGGGTTTTCGGAAGACGTCACAACTCTTTGTGAACTTTGGACCTGTCAATCAGGGGAAGGCTCTCTCGAAGGCTTCCATCTCCAGATGGCTCTCCGGCTGTATCATGTGCTGTCACCGGTTGGCAAACCGACCGCTGCCTGGCCGTCCGAGAGCCCATTCCACCAGAGCGATCGCAGCTACCACGGCGTTCCTATCTGGTGTGCCCCTGCTGGACATATGCAGGGCTGCTACGTGGAGGTCGACGCACACCTTCACGAAATTCTGCTGCGTCGACCGGGATTCCAGGGAGGAGTCCAGGGTCGGCCAAGCAGTGCTGCGCAACCTGTTCGCCTGAGATGAGCCTGGTGAGGAGGTAAGATGCTTAATGTTGAGTTGATGTGATGCTTAATGTTGAGCCTTTGCCACCTCCCGTGGTTGTGCATGTGTGTACTGCTATGTATTCTTTATTCATGAGCATGTGAATCCATGCCAGACCCCATGCTGGAGAAGGAACAAGTTACTTACCTGTAACTGTTGTTCTCCAGCATGGGTCTGGCATGGATTCACATGCGAACCCTCCCGCCTACCCCTCTGCGGCTCTTCACTTGGTCATACTGCCACTTCATGTGCTTCCAAATCTGAAGATGGCTGCCAGAGGCGGTGCTTAGGTAGAGGGCAGTCATTGGCTGTGGTCAGTATGACGCAGAGACCAGTGATTGGTTATTACTACGAAAGACAGATCAGAAACGAAACTGATACTGGTTTTTTCTTTACCGAGGATTCCCAGCCTGACGACGGGGAATATTCATGAGCATGTGAATCCATGCCAGACCCATGCTGGAGAACAACAGTTACAGGTAAGTAACTTGTTCCGTCGGCCTCATTCAATGGGACCCGATATTCGGCACTATTCTACCAATGAATTGGCGCAGACCAAGGGTGGGGAAAAAGGCAGCACTGACTGCAATGCCAGAATTGAAGAACCTGGCATTGTAGTCAGTGACTCGCAACTGGTGGCTTTTGATTTTGACGAAACATCAAATAAGGCCACCAACTCTAATACCGATATGGTGGAGCTCACAGGCTTAGTGTCGGGAGGTGATCGTCAAAATCCGGGGATGGCCCAATTAAATCTGGAATCAGCCACACAAATGCCTGATCTGCATGCACAAGCCTTTGAACAGGGACTTTAAAAACTTGCCTTGTGCACGGTTGCTGCCCAAGTCGAATTGCGTAGGGCATACGACACATTAACAATTGCTGGGCAAGCTGATGCGGAAACCTTGGCTTTCATGAACTTAGAAAATAGTGACTCCTTGGAATTACAAGAAATATTATTTATACATTTGAATATGGGAGAGCTGGGTCAACCGGATATGGGAATGCTGCCTAACACCCTTATATCCTTGAACTCTGAATTAAATACTGTGAATGACCTATTAGAAGTGCCCAGACAGGAGGGGGATTATTCACAAGTTGACATCAGTAACTTATCCAGATCACCAGACCTCTTTACCCATTCTATACACCACTCCTCCAACCATTCTATATATTTTGCGGCGCCAACACCAAGACTCCCTTGTTTAACCCCCATAACTCCAGGGCATCAAATGTCCCACCGTTTTCCATCCCCAGATACTCTTGCCTTGAATAACACCTTAGCAGCAATGAACACAGCCCTACTCTTAATTGCAAGGCTATACGAAGTGATTGATCAAAAGGTGAACCATCAACTCGATCTCATTGTGCAATTAACCAATGAGAGGACTGTTGTGTCACCTTGTGCTCAATTCACTTCCAGTCAAGGATCTCAAGACCGCGTGCTTCAGACAAGAGGAACCCAGACCGAACTCTCTGATCTAGAGAGTCCCACTGGTAGTACGCCTTATCTTGGTGAGACAGAACGCACCTGTGACGTTCTGATGTAAGTTTTACCGAAACTCATACCGAGTGGTAAAGAGATTGAAGATCAGGAAGTCCCTACTGTATGGCCTTTCCTCTAATGCCTGCAAATCTTTTCTCTTGGTCGCCTAGGAGACGAGCGCGCGCGAGGAAGAGAAGGAGGACGACGGTTTGTCCTGGGCGTATTGAGAGAGGAGAAGAAGAGCGGCGGTGAAAGAAAGTGAGGCCCGATCAAAATACCGGTTAGAAGAAAGAAATACAGGCAGAGGGAGTTGCCGCGACGACGGAGCATCATCTGTAAACTCCGACGTAGAGTCGTTGGCCGGAAAGAATCAAGAAGGGAGCAGTAAAACAGTACGGGTGACCGCTGTCTCCGTATGATAGAGAAAAAAGAGCCTTGATGGGAAGGTTTCTCCGCGATTACCCGAAAGGATCAAATAAAAGGTACGAAAACGAGTGAAAACAAAGAGAAGAGATGTGTGATTAATAGAAGTGGAGAAACGCTGGAAAGTGGAACAAAGACAGCGCTGTTGCGTCTTGCTACGAATTTAAGAGTCGGCAGAGAGGCGAAAGAGACTGTTTATATTTTATCGATTGATACCAGTTAAGCACCGTTGTGCCACCCTTTTGTTATATATATATTTTTCTGATAAAATAAACACGGACTGCATCATAACCAGGAGCAGCTCAGTGTTGGAAGTGTTTTTTCAAAACTGAAATACAGCACAACTCACTCTGTTAGACAAGAGAAGATGAATGTTATTAACGAATGAGAGACTAGTCCGGCAGATGGGGAAGAGTAAAGGAATGACTCAAAGCAGAACATATTAGCGACAAAGCAAAGAAAATATTAATTACTGTTGACATCAAAATATTGAGTTTTGATATAACGAGTGAGAAAGAAAGAAAACAAAAGAAGGTAGAGAAGAACAACTTAAATGAGAATGAGATGTATTTAACGAAATTTTGAAAAATGCCAAAAGAAGGAAACTTTAGTCTCTTACCTGATCTGCTATGAAAAATCCACCTGCATGAAGTTTGGAGCCACCCAGAGAAATTGTATCCTTTTTCAGTATCTAGAAAGAAAGAGAAAGTACATATTAACTTAATAAAAGAATTGGGTTCTCGTTGTAATCCAACCAACCTACGTAGTGGCTCTGAGTATCATTCTTGTCTTAAAGGCCATTCTCACAATTGGTGTCAGAAGTGGGATTGGAGAACGCTATGGAGGACCTTATTAAAACCCTAAGTGAGGGACAACAATTATTACAACAGGCATTACAATTACAGACTCAGCAGGCCCAAGCAGACAGACTAGCATTTCAGCAAGCCTTACAAATGCAGCAAGCCCAACTACTTGAGGTTACCACTACCAGGAACAACACTCCAGTACCCACCTCGGTGTTACAAAAATACGCAACAGGAGAAGACCCTGCACACTTTTTTGTGAATTTTGAAAGAGTTGCTCGAAATGCGCAGTGGCCAGCCGAGAGATGGTGCCATTACATTGCACCATTGATGACCGGGGAAATGCAGGCAGCTTATCAAACAGCCAACCCTACAGGAGACACTACGTATGGAGACATGAAGAAAGTAGTGTTAGAGAGGATGGGACACGATGAAGAAACGTATCGCATCAAATTCAGAGACATCAAGTTGGGTGGAGAGGAAACTCCTACTACCGAGTTAAAGAACTGGCAGAAAAATGGTTACAACCCACTGTGTCCTCTCCAAATGAAATAACGGAGAAAGTGATATTAGAACAATTTATTGAGGCTCTTCCTGGTCCTGTTCAGAGATGGGTTAAACAACACCATAGACTGTCTTTAAGGGAAGCAGTAGATGTGGCGTCGGCATATCAAAAGGCTGGACAGGGCCGGATAATGACGTATCCGACAGCTAATAAGTTACATCATCCTATGAATAAACCGGTGCCTCCATCGAGATGGCCACATTCTATGTTGAAGAAACCTGAAGGAGAAGTTTTACGTTCCCGACCAAACAGTGAGGGTCCTAGCAATTATCGTCCTTTTACCTCCACAGTTCGAGGTCCTCAATGTTTTGATTGCGGTGAATGGGGCCATCTTGCTAGGTTCTGTCCAAAGAAAACAAAGACGGAACCAATGGATGTGGGGGTCTTCGACTCCTTGAAAGAAAATGAATATTTGGAATACCCACCTGGAAAACAACCTCAATACATGTATACTTGTGATGCGGAAGTGGATGGAAAGCACACAACTGCATTGATCGACTCAGGGAGTCTACAGACCGCTATAACACAAGAGTTGGTAGGTGAAGCTTATCGATCTTCTGGGGAAATTCCAATACGTTGTGTACATGGGGATGTAAAATCTTACCCATCAAAGAATATCCAGATTAAGCTAGGCGGGGAGACCATGGGGGTGAAAGCAGCGGTTCTTCCCAATCTACCAAAGCCATTATTAGTTGGGTCAGATATACCTGAGTTACCTAAATTAATACATAAAATTGAGAAGAGCTGGTGGGAAACTGCCCCTTTCTTTGAAGAAGAAATCGACCCTCCAACCAATAAAGCATTTAAGAGTAAAAAATTAAAGAAACTTCAGAAAAAAGAATGGAAGAGTAAGAATGTACTTCCCATAGCAGTGGACTGGAAGATAGAGGAAGATGGTGATAGTTTCAGGACCGCTCAAGATCTAGACCCCTTACTTCAGTATGCCAGGGAACGAGCTTTGGAAGATCCTAAGGGTCAAGGTCCCCATTTCATCAAAGAGAAAGGGTTGTTGTACCGAGTGAGTAAATCCCGAACTGGGGATGAGTTGAAGCAACTGGTAGTTCCTCAGAAATATTATCCAACAGTATTAGAAGTCGGGCACGTACAAGTTGGGGAGGGACACCTAGGAACAGAGAAGACGACTAAGAAGATTTTAGACAGATTTTACTGGCCAGGGGTTTATCAACAAGTATTTAGATTTTGTCAAGCCTGTGAGGAATGCCAAAAGAAGAATAGGGCCAACGTAAAGAAAGCTCCACTACAACCAATGCCCCTAGTACAAGAACCATTCAGCAGAATTGGTATCGATATTGTCGGACCTATTGATCCCACGAGAAGAGGTCATAAATACATCCTCGTTGTGGTAGACTATGCTACTCGCTACCCAGAAGCTTTCCCCTTAAAGGCCACTAATATACAACAGATATGTGACGTATTAATCCCTTTTATAGGTCGAGTGGGGATTCCCCGAGAAATTGTTACAGACCGAGGAACAAACTTTATGTCCAGTGTGATGAAACAAGTCTGCGATACATTAAAGATAGAACATCTGAAGACAGCAGTATACCATCCACAAACTGATGGGTTAGTAGAACGCTATAACCAGACTATCAAGCAGATGATACAGAAAACAACCTCAACAGAAGACAAAGACTGGGACCGAATACTACCGTGGATACTAATGACCCTCAGAAATACTCCACAATCTTCCACAGGCTTCTCACCCTTCGAATTGTTGTTTGGAAGACCCGTGAGGAGTTTGTTAGACGTATTGAAGGAAAATTGGGAGGAACAACCAGAACGGGAGTTGTCCCTAACTGAATATGCCTCACAACTGCAAGAACGAATAGAAAGACTACGGGTTGTAGCAAGAGATAATCTTCTCCAAGCTCAGTTGAACCAAGAGAAATATTACAACCAGAAAGCCCAACTTCGTACCTTTAAGAAAGGAGATCAGGTTCTAATCTTAATGCCAACGTCAGACAACAAGATGTTAGCCAGTTGGAAGGGACCTTTCGAGATCCAAGAAGTTTTGGGACCCTTAACATGTAAAGTGAAGCAACCCGGTAGTAGACTTATGTGTCAGACGTATCATGTAAATTTGCTTAAGAAGTGGATTCCACCAATACAGAACGTCGCTATGATCACTAATGATGTACCAGTAGAAGGAAACTTTCCCCAGATAAAAGAGAAAATAGGTGTCGAAGGGTTAAATATCAACATGGAGTTAACGGTACTACAGAAATCTGAGCTGTCTCATCTTTTACAAGATTTTGATGACGTATTCTCTTCTCTTCCAGGAAGAACTAGTCTAACCTACCATCGTATAGAAACTAAACCAGGGTCTATAGTACGACTCAGACCTTATCGGATACCTGAGTCAAAAGTAAAAGCCATCAACCAAGAAGTTCAAGAAATGCTAGATTTGGGAATCATCGAACCATCATTTAGCGACTGGAGTTCCCCAGTGGTCCTGGTCCCGAAGCCAGATGGTAGTGTAAGATTCTGCATGGACTTTCGGAAATTGAATGAAATTTCTAAATTTGACGCTTATCCGATGCCACGCATCGAAGATCTCTTGAATAATCTAGGGAAGGCCAAGTTCTTGACTACCATCGATCTGACCAAGGGCTATTGGCAGGTACCGTTATCAGCAGCCGACAAAGAGAAAACGGCCTTCGCTACTCCGACAGGACTCTACCAGTTTACGGTATTACCCTTTGGCCTCCATGGCGCTCCAGCAACCTTTCAGAGGTTGATGAATCATTTGATAAAAGGGCATGAAGGATATGTTGGTGCTTATCTAGATGACATCATTGTATATAGTAAAACCTGGCAAGAACATATGATTCATCTAAGAAAGCTACTCGTAACACTGAAAGAGGCTGGTTTACATGTAAACCCTAAGAAAACCCATATAGCTGAGTTCCATACGAAGTATTTAGGGTATTATGTTGGACAAGGGATAATTAGACCCCAAGAGGAGAAAGTAAAGGCCATCAAAGAGCTGAAGTTCCCAGAAAATCCAAAACCAATACGAGCCTTCCTTGGGTTTGTGGGGTATTACAGAAGATTTATTCCACACTTTTCTACTTTGGCTACTCCACTAACAAATCTGTTGAGGAAACCCTACTTACCAAAGAAAGACTGACAGAATACTGAAGCTATCGAAGCCTTTAATGCTTTAAAAGAAGCTCTCACCGGTAAGGCAATGTTACAATGCCCTGATTTTGAATCCCCATTTGTTCTTCAGACGGATGCTTCAGGAACGGGACTTGGGGCAGTCCTTCTACAGAATCAAGGGAAAGGCGAAAGACCAGTGCTGTTCATCAGTCGTAAATTATTACCTCACGAACTTAACTACCCAACAATAGAAAAGGAGTGTTTAGCTGTTAAGTGGGCCATTGATGCTCTTAGATACTATCTGCTGGGACGGGAATTTACCCTAATGACGGATCATGCACCGTTAGTATGGTTAGCACGCAACAAGGACTCAAATCAAAGAGTGCTAAGGTGGTTCCTTTCCCTCCAGCCCTTCTCTTTTAAAACCGTTCACAAACCTGGGAAGCTGTTGTCACAAGCCGATTATTTATCCAGGGCACATACCCTTCCCGAACGTAAGGGTTTAGTAGAGGGGGTGTGACGTTCTGATGTAAGTTTTACCGAAACTCATACCGAGTGGTAAAGAGATTGAAGATCAGGAAGTCCCTACTGTATGGCCTTTCCTCTAATGCTTGCAAATCTTTTCTCTTGGTCGCCTAGGAGACGAGCGCGCGCGAGGAAGAGAAGGAGGACGACGGTTTGTCCTGGGCGTATTGAGAGAGGAGAAGAAGAGCGGCGGTGAAAGAAAGTGAGGTCCGATCAAAATAACGGTTAGAAGAAAGAAATACAGGCAGAGGGAGTTGCCGCGACGACGACGGAGCATCATCTGTAAACTCCGACGTAGAGTCGTTGGCCGGAAAGAATCAAGAAGGGAGCAGTAAAACAGTACGGGTGACCGCTGTCTCCGTATGATAGAGAAAAAAGAGCCTTGATGGGAAGGTTTCTCCGCGATTACCCGAAAGGATCAAATAAAAGGTACGAAAACAAGTGAAAACGAAGAGAAGAGATGTGTGATTAATAGAAGTGGAGAAACGCTGGAAAGTGGAACAATGACAGCGCTGTTGCGTTTTGCTACGAATTTAAGAGTCGGCAGAGAGGCGAAAGAGACTGTTTATATTTTATCGATTGATACCAGTTAAGCACCGTTGTGCCACCCTTTTGTTATATATATATTTTTCTGATAAAATAAACACAGACTGCATCATAACCAGGAGCAGCTCAGTGTTGGAAGTGTTTTTTTAAAACTGAAATACAGCACAACTCACTCTGTTAGACAAGAGAAGATGAATGTTATTAACGAATGAGAGACTAGTCCGGCGGATGGGGAAGAGTAAAGGAATGACTCAAAGCAGAACATATTAGCGACAAAGCAAAGAAAATATTAATTACTGTTGACATCAAAATATTGAGTTTTGATATAACGAGTGAGAAAGAAAGAAAACAAAAGAAGGTAGAGAAGAACAACTTAAATGAGAATGAGATGTATTTAACGAAATTTTGAAAAATGCCAAAAGAAGGAAACTTTAGTCTCTTACCTGATCTGCTATGAAAAATCCACCTGCATGAAGTTTGAAGCCACCCAGAGAAATTGTATCCTTTTTCAGTATCTAGAAAGAAAGAGAAAGTACATATTAACTTAATAAAAGAATTGGGTTCTCGTTGTAATCCAACCAACCTACGTAGTGGCTCTGAGTATCATTCTTGTCTTAAAGGCCATTCTCACAATAAGAGGAACCCAGACCGAACTCTCTGATCTAGAGAGTCCCACTGGTAGTACGCCTTATCTTGGTGAGACAGAACGCACCTCACCAAAAGTACCAAATGGAGAGTATGCCCCAGACTCCCTGGTGAATAGGGGTAATATTGTAAACATATTAAAGGCTGCGGGCACCCCAGTAACCAGATCAAAGCTATTGTGTACAGCAGTAACCAACTTCGAGGATACCTCAAGACATGACTAACCGGCCTGAAAATGGTATTAGTCAAGATTCAAAACTATTGACCGAACAATTAACATTTAATATGTTTAGCAAGTTCCCCTCTGTGGTGTGAAGAATAGAATAGAAAAGAAATGAATGACTGTACGGAAACCAAAGAACATATCGAGAAAGCAGATTAAGGGAAAAATCACAAACTAGTACAAGAAGGTTTATCAATGTGCTAACCAGCCCAAAAAGATCTGTAAACTCCCAAGTAGTAGCGTACACACAGAAGCTGGGAGGTATGCCATTGAAAGAGACCCCAAGTCAGCCAGCATTAGCTGTACTCTGTTTCAGATATCAACCTCTGTATGATCTGGTAAAAATATCTGAACATTTGGAGAAATTGCAATGTAGTAACAAAGTTGATCTTCCGCCTACTGAATCTCACCCGCGGATAGTGCCACAACTCTCCCTGTCATTGGACACAATCCATCCGGACCAAAGTCTTAGTAACAACAATGGAAATGATAAATGCCCTGAGAAGCACCAGATGCAAAACTCAGTGAGCACACACCCCTCGCTTGATCAAATAAGAGAAGAAATAAAAAAATCTCTCGGTATATTAAGACAAATGCAGAAATGGTAACTAAGCCATCTACAAATGAGCAAGAATTACTACCAGTTCCATCATATAATCCACTATTGAAGGGCCCAAAAGCACTCCAATCTACAAGTATGACCAATACAAATCAGGAAAGGTTTGCATCCAATGACAGGCCCTCGCACCAAAGAATTGATATGGTGGCATTAAATTGGAGGAATAAAAATGGACAGGCACCGCCAAACCCTCAACAGGCACATTTTAAGAATTTTAACCGGCTAGTGATAAAATGTCGGGGACATCCTTATAGACTATATGATCTGAATAGATCTAGCATACTGAACATGTGAAATTACAAGCTTGCAAGACATAATAACATTAGACATTGACATTGTAGAATTCAAATGGCGGGGACATCTTATAGACTATATGATCTGAATAGATCTAGCATACTGAACATGTGAAATTACAAGCTTGCAAGACATAATAACATTAGACATTGACATTGTAGAATTCATTACTGACAATGATCTAACTGAAGCAAGAATATTAATTCGCTCTGGAGTAGTAACTAATGAAATTTGGGCAGCAAGATCGGCCCTATATGAGTTGGGCTTCATTGTATTGCAAGATAATTGTAATGCTGGTGTAGCAATAGACCATCCTCAAGCACGCACAGTCCCCGGAATCTTCGGGGCTGACAACTTACCTTATCTGCAGGCCTCCGGAACTATGCCTACCCAATACCCCATCAACAATTATGAAAGGCAGGCATAACAACTCCCGCCTTGGGAATCGATTTGTTTAGTCTCCTGGAATACGAGGGGCCATAAACATCTAATTAATTCCACCTCTAATGAATTGCATACATTCGACATAATCAGCCTCCAAGAAACCGGGCTGCTTTTCACCCTTGTTTTGGACGACTTAGATGCAATTACAACTCCAGCGATATCGCAAGCAAGAGGTCGCCCCATGGCAGGGCTTTTGATAGCTACCAGAACATTTAGAGGATTTACATTGCAGGGGTGTCCTTCTCCTACCCGGTATATACAAATAGTTAAAATAAAGATATATACGATAGCGCTCGTAAATATATACTGGGGTCGAGCGCATTTACAGTCTGAAGTATATTTTTTTAAATTGTTTTTATTAGCATTTTACTGTAAGCAATGATCAGACAAAACAGAAAAATTCAAACAAATACAAACAAGTAACCAAAGTAAAAAACCATCCCTCCCGCCGGTTCCCGCCTCCCCCTGGATTCCAGGAGCAGTAAACTGAGCTTTACCCTTTCTAGCGACATTGATATTGGCAGCAGCAAGCGTTAAACCCGTGGGATCTTGTCTGGATCAGTTCTGAATCTATTCACCCCTTCATGGATCCGGGTCCTCTTGAGGAAGTATGATTCCAAGTAGTGACATACTTGGGGTACCAAGCTCTGCGTGTCCCTTCCTTCAGAAAAGTTAGTAGGGTTGCCCAGTCGGATATACATTTCATATGTTGTCCTTGCATATAGTATGTAAGCCATTCAATGGCCACGATCAACCACATTCTTGCCACCCACTCATACTCTTGGGGGGGGGGGGGGTCTTTCGACTTCCACCTGCGCGCCAGTGCCATTGCTGCAGACATCATAGTGACATAAACTATGCGGCCCGATTTCGTTGGGATGTCCAGCAGGGCCCGGTTTAGGCCTAACATATTGAGCCCTCTGTTTCCACTCTCCCTGATTCCCAGTACTCGTTCAATGGCCTGTTGAATATTACCCCAAAATGTATCCAGTTTTGGGCATTCCCACCAGATGTGGGCCCATGAGCCCGTTTCCCCGCAATCCCTCCAGCAATGCGGAGAGGTTCGCGCAAACCTTTTGTTTATTTTGGCCGGGGTTAGATACCACTGGTACATCAGCTTTAACCACATCTCCCGAATCTGGAGGGACCTAGTGAGTTTCGGGATCTGCTTCCACAGTTCCTGCCACCCACACTCCTCTATTACGGTGCCTGTGTCAGTCTCCCATTTCCTCATGTAAGCTCTATGCGGAGGATCTTCCCCCAGCTTAACAAGCTTATAAATGGAGGCTTTGAGACCCCTGCCCCCTCGTGTGTGTCTAGATACTTTTCAAACAAGGTTAAGGGGCGCGTGCCTGCCTGTCTCTGCTCTGGGTGGGATAACCAGTGTCTCAATTGTATATACCCAGAACTATGGATCTCCTTCAGTCCGAACTCTGATTTACACTGCTCGAATTCCTTTACCTTGCCCTCTATATACTTGTCTCGGACCATCCGACAACCCCCCAGGTGCTAAGCATCAAACGCTGAGTTTTTACAACCCGGGGAGAACTGCGGGTTCTCAAACAGAGGTGTGTAAGGGGAGGGAAAAGTAGTGATGTGCGCCCACTTGACTGCCGCGTCCCAGGCTTCCCCTATGGTCAAAGGTGATTCGGCTCCTATACATCTGAGGAGGTCTGTCCGCTCTCGGAAGCCAGAGCGCTCCCTCCAACCTTCCGCCCACCACTGCCCTGTCCATCGACCTCCACGGTTTGTCTCGACCTTATCTGGGCCGCTCAGTAATGAACTCTAAAATCAGGTTCCCACATGCCTCCCCTGTTGGTTAGGGTCCTCATAAGAGCTGAAGCTACCCTGGGGCGTTTGCGGTTCCAGATGAAGGGACTTGTTATTTTATATGACAGGCTCTGAAGAAGGAACTCGGTACTGCTACCGGAAGGGCGGCAAAGTGGTACAGGAGCACTGGTAGCACTACCATTTTGAGGGTGTTAATGCGCCCCCCCCCCCTGAAATGTATAACGGGACCCAGTCTACTAGTTTTGATTTAATTTTCTCCAACATAGGGAGGTAGTTCGCCCGATATAATTCCTCCACGGTTTTGGTAAGATAGACCCCTAGGTACCTGATTCCCTTACTTGCCCATCTGAAAGCATAGTCTCGCTTGACAAGTTGCACCAAGGTCGGTTGTAAATTAAGGTCAAGGATCTCCGACTCGCCCAAATTGGTCAAGCTCCTCGTATAGCGCTGGTAACGATGCCTCAGGGTCAGTCAAATTGAGTAACATATCGTCCGCGAACACAGCGATTTTATGCACTCGTGCTCCAAACGGGATGCCCTTTATCCTCCCATCCACTCTTATTGCCTCTAGAAAAGGCTCTAAGTGAAGTGCATAGAGCAGCGGGGATAGTGGGCACCCATGCTTTGTACCCCTCTCTACTGCACCGATTCTGAGATCTGGCCATTGATTGCTAGGCAGAGGGATGGGTTTCGATAGCTAGCCCTCACTTGATCCATGAATTTGGGTCCGAATCCCATTTTGGTCATTGTGGCGAAGAGGAAGCCCCGCTCCACCGCTAGAAGGAGGGCAGGGATCCCCTTTATCTGGGTTTTCTCGACTAAGTGGATCACTCTCCGCACATTATCAGCGGTCTGCTGCCCCTTTATAAAACCCGCCTGATTGTGCTGGACTAATTTGGACATGAGGGAATCTAACCTAGACGCCAAGACCTTCGTATGAATCTTCGCGTCAACGTTTGAGTGCTATCGGGCAGTAAGATCCACATTCCTCTGGATCTTTGCCTTGTTTGTATATGAGAGTTACCTTGACTTCGTCCATGGATCTGGGAAGGACGCCACAAGAGCCTATGTAATTAAAGAGTCTTGTGAGCTGGGGAATTAGAAGTTCTTTGAGTCTTAAAGAACTCGGCCACAAAGCCATCTGGGCATGGGGCTTTGTTCGGGGAGAGGGTGGAGATTGCTTTCCTGACTTGGTCAGTTGTTATTTCTCCTTCGAGCTGTTCCCGCTCCTCTCTTGAAAGGGCCCTGAGGTCAAGCCTATCTAGGTAAGCCTTTTGCCTCACGGGATCAGGATTGTTTGACGCATATAAGGTGGTGTAAAACTGGCGGAATTCTCTCTCCATTTCTTTATTTGTAATCCTTCGACCTCCCTCCCCCTTGATTTTTAGGATAGTTTTACACTTTTCGTCCTTACGCACCATTCGGGCTAGCAGTCTATCAGACTTGTTCGCCTTGATATAGTGCATTTGGCGCAAGTGCAATAAATTGTGCTCGGCCGCTCTGGTTTGGATAAGGTTCAATTGCCCTCTTAGCGTGCAGACTTCTCTAGCTGTGGCTGGTGTATGTTTGGTGGCCAATCGTGCCATTGCCTCTTTAATTACCTGCCCAGGTTCTCTTCCTCAAGTCTTAACTCCCTTTCCCTTCTAGCTTTGATTGCCATGATTTTCCCCCTTATCGTGGCCTTAAGGGCATCCCACCATATTTACGGGGTAATACCATCCAAGCTATTCTTCTCCACGTACTCCGCCAGCTCCTGATCTACTTCCTGGACAAGAACCGGGTCTTTAAATAATGAAGACTGGTAGCGCCATTTCCATAACCCAAGGGGTCCCCGCGGTCTGCTCAGAGTTAATGCCATAGGGGCATGGTCCGATATCGCGATGGGCCCAAGTGAGATCTCGGTAATGAATCCTAGGAGAGGGGCAGAGACCCAGATGTAGTCAATTCGGGAATGGGCTCTATGAACATACAAGTAAAATGTGTACCCCCTGTCTGACCCCTATGTCTCCCTCCACGCATCTACCAGGGCCAAGTCTTGAACTTTCTTTTTAAGGTCTCCGGAAGGCCCGCCCAGTGTTCCCCACAGAGCCCTGCTTCTGTCCCTGGAAGGGTCCGAGGCCATGTTAAAATCCACGGTTAGCACAATGCGTCCTTGGCAAAATCCCTCAAGCGGGTGAGAGATTTCTGAAGAAAGGCATCCTGGCCAGTATTGGGCGCATATAGCGTGGCGACCGTATATACCTCTCTTCTGCCCTCCAATATCAATGCCAGGTACCTCCCCTGTTCATCTTTCTGTGCTGTCTTGATCGACAGGTCTAACCCATCCTTCAGAGCAAAGGCAACCCCCCCCTTTTTGCAAGCCTGAGTGGCCTGAAAAAGCCGAGCATAACCCCAGATTTTGATTCTCTGTATATCTCGTGTTTCAATATGGGTCTCTTGCATGGCGACTATATGTGGTTTCTCTTTACGTATGAAGAGCTCCACCCTCTTTCTTTTAACCAGAGAGTTTAGTCCATTTACGTTCAGGGATATTATCTTCAGTTGGTCCATATTATTAAGAGGTGCGATTTATGGAAACTAGGTTAACCGCACTGGGCCTTTGTTTTCTCCGGGCACCCGATACCTTAGCTTGGATGGGTGATCCGACCCTTCCCCTCTGCTCCTGGGAATCCTCTCCCCCACACCCCTCCCCAAAACTCAAATAACCCCCTGGGTGGGCTTTTATAACTGCTTTTGCAACCCTGTACCGGTGCCTCAGATTTATGCAGTGAGTGCCCTCCCCGGACTTGCTAAGGTGGCACTCTATGGGTTTGGAGATCCAGTGTCGGTTGGCACTTCAGGGGAGGCAGTTTGGCTATAGGAACGACCCCTCCCGGTGAGCTGTGACCCGCTGTCCGGGTGGTCTCTTTCTTTGATCTCTTGCGTTTGACCGTAGCCCACTCCCAAGATTTATACGAGATACGGCGGCCAGAAGGACCAGTTGGGCCTGCCGATGATTGCTCCTCATTGCCCAATAAGTCCACGCCTTGTTCGCAGGACGTGATCTTACGTTGCTTTCCCTGCCACATGAAGGATAGACCAAAGGGATGGAACCATCTGTATCTGATCTGCCTTTCGCGCAAGTATTTCAGTACTGGGAGCATCCGCCTCTTTTTATTCAGGGTTATTTGGGACAGATCCTGATAAAAAAAAATCTCGGTGCCATTATAGTATATATGTCCAGCTTCCCTCGCTTTTCCAAGGATCTATTCTTTCATTTCAAAGCTGTGAAATGCCACTAGAACATCTCTAGGTCTAGCGCCTGGTTCTGGGCGTGGAGAGCCCACTCGGTGGATCCTGTTGAACTGAAGATCAGTGGTCGTGCCCACGTCCAGGAGGTGTCTAAAGATGGCTGTGAGGGTCTGCGCTAGATCCTGGGCCTGAACGGACTCCGGCAATGCTTTAACTCGTATGTTGATTCTTCTAGAGCGGTTCTATAAATCTTCGGCTTGCAGTTCCAGATTCTGGGTAGCCTGTGCCAATGTTTCCAGGAGGTTTTCTGCTTTCCTTGTGTCTTCAGTCAGGTCCTGCATGGCCCGTTCATTAGTGTCCACTCGTTCCTCAACATTGTAGATGTCTCGCTTTATATCTTTTAGCCCTTCGGCCAGATCCTCTCTCGGAGCGTCCATATGCTTCTGACTCGCCAACGTGATTTTGTCCACCATTTCTCTGAGAAATTGTCTAAGTGCTGCATAGGTAACCGGTCCATCTTGATAATCGGGATAAGACTCCTCATTTTGGACATCTGCTCTATCACCCACTTGATGGTCCTTCTGGTGTCCGGCTTCCGGTTCGTGATCTTTGGCCCAGAGTTTGGTAAGGGAGCCATCTTGGTTCTTCCTAGTGCTCTTGGGAGCCGAGGGGGGGTCCTTAGTTCTGTTTCTGGACATGGTAGGGCACAGGTCTGGAATTCACTTGCCTTCTGGCTCAAAATGTTGGTGTGGAGCGGCAAAGCCAGAGTAGGGATATCCGCTCTCCCATAAATAGTTAACTACGTCATGTATGGGCAACGATCACTGCTCCTCCACCTAGATCTCCATGCTGGTCTAGCGGTATGTTGGGGGGCACATCCATCCGGGGCAGCTGATAGGACCCGGCGTCTCCTCGCTGCTCTAATAGTGCCACATGGGGGGCCGGAGGGCCGCTCAGTCTACCTCCACTGATTTGGGTCTGTGAGGGGCCGGGTGGGAGGAACACAGAGGCACCTCTATGCCTGGGGAACGCGGAGATTCTTCCCTGCGGCACGCTGCCTCCCGTCTGCAGTCAGTCGCCGGCCGCAGTATTCTCAACGAAACGCCGGTAATAACCAGGTTCAATGTCTGCGGGATCGCATTGGAGCTGCGGGTCCCCCGCCCCCACTCCCCGTCCCCCTGCTGGGTGTGGTGCTCCAGCCGCCGGTCAAATTCAAGGACCACTCTAAACCAGCAGGCCTCCCTGCCCCCACTTACTGTCTATTCACTGGATGCAGTATTTCGGTCTCGCCAATTCTGTTGCTGCCCGCTGCCGCCCAGGCTCTTCTCACCCCCACGGCGTCCGGGCCCTCCAGGCCGTGCCAGGGACCGCGGGGTGTCAGTGTCACGCGGGGTCCCCCCAGCCCCTCCCAGGACAGACACTGACGGGGTGTCTCCTCTGCTGAGCTCCACCGCGGGGCCGCTCTTCCGCCAAGGCAGCCCAATCCAGCATATTGCGGTCGTCCCAGCGAGATGGTGATGTGGGCCAGCTCAACTCTCGGGGGCCACTTCGTTGGGGTGCTCCGACGGGAAATGCAGATAATGTCCCTGAGTAAGACTGAGCTTATCTAGAGCCCCAGAGCCCGATGGGCTCCACAATAGTATGTTGAAACAACACCCACAAAAATGGCTGTCAATTCTCCATCTGATCTTTAATAGTGTTGTGAGCACAAGCTTAATACCTTTGTCCTGGAAGAAGTCAGTGATCATACCTCTTTTTAAAAAGGGAGATAGAACGGACACATCTGCATACAGGCCAATCGCATTGTTGGACTATCCAGGTAAAATCTGCCAGGTTGGTGCTGAGAGACTTCAATGCCTGGTTAATTGAGGAAAAGTGGAGAGATCCGTTTCAGACAGGATTTATCCCTGGTTTAAGAACGAGTATCAATCTCCTCACCCTTAATGCCATTAAAGCGCATCAACAACAATTGAAACAATTAAAGCAAGAGAAGGTCCCAGTCACACTACGCAAAGAAAACTGCACAATAGAATTCAGAGTCTGAAGTTTATTCGGAAAGACAGCCTGACACGTGTTTCGAGCTTTAGCTACCTCTTCATCTGAGGCTGTTGTGTCACATCAAATTATTAAACAATTTTGTCACATTAAATTAAGGTTGAGAGCCAAATAATATAAGGTTGGACATGGTAGGGTAACACAAGGGGCAGATTGCCAAAACATGGTGGGACAAAATACAGAGCCAATTAGGAAGAAGAACATTTCATATGTCAAAACACATTTTTGCGAGCATCTTCATGAGAGTAAATATATGTTACGAATATAAGTAAAGCCCAACAATTTAAAGGTGACGAGTGAGGAAGAAAAAGAGAAAAAAAAAGTAGCCAAAATTAGTGTCAGTATGGCTAGAACAGCGCAGGCGTGAACAATCTTGTCCAAAAAATTATGAAGGTGAAAATGAAAGGTAAAAATATTACCTTGACTTGAGGCTTCAAAGAATCCAATTAGGTAAGGCAAACAAAAGTGCCAATTGACAGTTCGGCTACAATCATATGTCAAGTTATTAGTATTACGGCAGAAAAAGATTATTAAAAATAAAGATTTAGATGTGGAGTAGTAACGTATGCATACCTCGATTGCTTCGCAATTGCGGTAATATGTACATTAAAAGAGAAAAGGAGAAAAAAGCTGAACTTGATGAAATTAAATTGAGTCATCCTAATAGAATTCAACTGGAAGGACGACTGCACCAGAATTCTGATCTCTGAATGTACACCATATTTAAAATATTGTTCATGCATGCATGGGTGACCAAAAAGATATAAATGAGGGTGCCCATTATGAAGGATGTGCATGATCCACCACGTAATAATGCTTAAATAGCATGTTAGATATGACCACTCGTGAATATAAAAATAGTCTCGAATAAGATTATGTAGTCGTTGTTAACAATTGCATGCTAGCAACACGCTGGCTACGCGTTAGTGCATGCATGTAAAGGTAGTAAGATTATCAAAATCACTCAAATGAAGCTGTGCGTGTGGAGCTGTGAAAAACATTCAATTGTTAGACATCAGCCTAGGGGTCATGAAAAAACGTCTTACCTGGACATGGAAAGATTCACAACAAAATTTCAGCGTGCAGCCTTACGCTGCCTCTGGGAGACATTAAAAGATGTTCAGAGGCTAACTAGTGAAAAGTTGAATGGAACGGTATTCACCGCCATATTGGATGAGGGAAAGTGAATTGAAATGCATGGAATATCCGTATTGAGCCAACCAAAAACCGAGGGAGAGCCCCATATTGAAACGTCGCTATGGACTACCAATTCTGTGATTTCAAATGAAAAATTCTAAGCATAGCTAAAGAGAAACACAATAAATTAGCCAACAATAAAAATAGCTATTTTGAAAAACCGGAACAACTTTTCTGGCTCGCAAAGTAAATAGATGGGTGCACGTTAGTCCGCCAAAGCTTTATAGAGTAAGAAAGAGAGACAATTGAATTTAATAGAACCAAGATGGAAACATGAGAATTGATATGGCCCATAAGGCTGAAAGGAAATATATGCAAACTATCCGAGTTCACCCACATAAGTTTGGCGAAGGATGTCCAAGAGCGCGCTGTTCACTGACAAAAACAGGGGGTCATTATTTTGTAGATAGAGAGATAGATATATATATATATATATATATATATATATATATATAAAGGAACCAAGCAGAATAAACATACAAAGTTATTACACATCAGGTAAATGAGTTTACATTGGCACATCATGTATAAATGGAACACAAGCTAACACTTATGCCTGGAAATTAGGAATGACTTATAAAAATATTGCAAATTCATCCTCAGAATTAAGGCCATTGAAAACTGTATGATATTTACAAATCGGACTGGCCTCCAATTGCCGTAATTTCAATGTTTGATTGCCACCTCTTGGTGGCAATGAGACTTTGGCCAGACCTAAAAATAGAATAGTATCCTTACAATCCAGTTGGTGAGTCGTTTGCCAATGATTAGCAAGTGGATATTTGGCATCCTGGCTGCCAATGGTTGCCAAATGTTCTCGAATGCGAATTTTTAAAGGTCTGATTGTACCGCCAATATATTTCAGGCCACAGGTACAAATAATGCAATAAACCACAAATTTGGTGTTACAATTAATGAATGATTCTACGCTATGATCGCCCCGTGGCCCGAAAGAAACCAATGATGTTTCTAGTGCAAATTAACACATGTTGCAGCATCCACATTTGTGAAAGCCTTTGACTCGTGCAGAGTGAAGCCATGTAGTTGTAGAGCTGGGCATACTCCTAAATGAAGGACAAAGTTTATTTTTAAGGGACTTCCCTTTACTGTAGGTAACAATAGGTTTTGGATCCAGCCAATTTGAAATAGCTGTGTATAGATGCAATAAGTGCCAATGTTTTCTCAAAACATTGTGTATTTTGTTACTGTCGGTATTGAATCTGATGATCAGTCTGATTTTCTGAGTAGCTAGAGTTTTACTACGAAGTTTAGGGACAGGCAAATCTGCTCTCTTAAACTGACGTACTTCTTCTGCAGTTTTGTCTAGACAAGTAATTTCATACCCTCTAGCAAGAAATCTTGATTTAATAAGATCACTTTCCACATCAAAATCATGCATATGTGAACATTTTCTCCTGGCACAAATGAATTCCCCCTTGGGGATATTAGTCATTACGTGTTTTCTGTGGCAACTTTGGGCATGCAAAGTTACATCGACAGGTTTTTTTACGAAACGTTTTGGTTAACAATCCATTTTCAGTGAGTTGACTGGTGAGAGCAAGAAAGTCAATCTGAGTAGCACATTGCAAGTTTTTCCACCAATGTGCGAGTCATATTCACAAGTTTTCCGGGGTACGAAATATTGTGGGTGGGCGATTTTAACCTAGCTCTCATGCTAGACCTCGACAGTCTACATTGCAAACGGCTCTGCCGCAGGCGGTTAAAGCGTGGTCCACCATATCCCAATATCATGGGCTGCTGGATGTATGGAGATACAAGCACCCGGAGGACAGGGAATACACATTCTTCTCTGGGGTGCATGGTAGTGCCTCCAGAATTGACTATATAAGGGCTACCTATCCTGTAATAGGCGGAGTATCCTTGGCAGCCATCCTTCCCTGGACCCTCTTGGATCACTCACCGGTCAAGGTGTGCCTAGAGATCTCTAAGGCCTCTCTGGGCCCACTAAGATGGTGATTTAGAGCCTCTGCACTTGAGGACGTGGCATTCCGCGCAGAAATGGAACAGGAAATTGTAGT
The DNA here is from genome assembly GCF_040938575.1 of Ambystoma mexicanum. Taxonomy (NCBI): domain Eukaryota; kingdom Metazoa; phylum Chordata; class Amphibia; order Caudata; family Ambystomatidae; genus Ambystoma; species Ambystoma mexicanum. The sequence continues at coordinate 392,699,147 of NC_090921.1, forward strand.
TAACTTTAAATAGAATGAGGGTTCGGTCCCGGACCAGGGTGTAATCTGGGAAGCCTTCAAGGCTTATATTAGGGAATGTTGTATATCTAAAGAGGGGGGATACTTAAGGCCATTCGCCACTCCATGCGGAGGCTGGAGGCTCAGATCCGCGAAAGAGAGAATAGGCAAGGGAGGCAGGATACACCTGAACTTCGTAGCAAGCTAGGGGCGCTTAGAGAGGAGCTCTGACAGTTTGTTGACAGTGGAGATAGGGGCTCATAGGGGATCCAATCCTTGCGGCCAGGCATGGGGAGGGTGATAGGCCGAGCAAAACACTGGCATGGGCTATCCGTAAGCAATACTATGAACAGTTATACACCTCTCAGCCTACCCCTGGCCATGACGAGCTGATATGTTACTTGGATGAGATAGCCCTAGGGTGGATTGATCGGGAGCAGGGTAGTGCCTTCAATGTTCCCATCACTGAAAATGAGATACGTGATGCCATGAAGTCCCTGCCAAAAGGGAAAACTCCCGGGATGGACGGCATAACAGCAGAGTTTTAGAAAGCGTACGCTGACTTGGTGATCCCCCACCTGATGAAAATGTATGAAAGTGCCCTGGACACAGAGATCTTACCTGAATCCACTAGGTCGGCGCTGGTGACCGTCCTCTTGAAGCCTGGCAAAAAACCCTGATTAATGTCATCATACAGACCACTGTCACTGATTAACACGGACAATAAATTATTAGCTAAGATCCTTACAAGCCGTATCCTTCCTCATATGCCAGCCCTAGTTCTACCGGATCTGGCGGGATTCATTCCTGGTAGATCCACCCAACATAACCTGCGCCGGTTTTTTACTCTTGTCCATAATGTCAATCAGAAGGTGCCAATGGTGGTTGCCGTGTTGGGTGCCGAAGAGGCCTTTGACTCAGTCGAGTGGCCTTCTCTATTTGAGGTGCTGCGATTCTCGGGATATGGGCTCACCTACATTAATTGGGTCAAACTACTATACACGGTCCCCGGGCTGCGATGTGCATCAATGGGCTGGTCTCGAGGTACATTTACCCTACATGCGGCACTCGCCAGGGTTGCCCCTTTTCCCCGGTATTATTTGCACTCGCAGTGGAGCCCCTGGCGTGCCATATACGAGAGCTACATGCGCACCGTGGGTTTGTATTCAAGCACACCTTTCCACTATATCCCTATATGCAGAAGATATACTTCTGTACATAAAGCACCCTCGTGAAAACCTGACCCCTTTGACACAAGAAGTGGTTCGATTTGCTGAACACTCGGGACTCCGGATTAACCGGAATAAGTCTGAGATACTCCCCCCCTGAACCCTGTTGTTCAGCAAGAGTTGTTCGTTAAAACGGGAGCCTCAGCTCTTCAACCCTTCGTGATCATTGAAAGCGGGGAAATTAGGTTAGGTGTGCTTGCTCATTATAGCACCCTTGGTGACTACTGACTCCATCTTTATTTACTGAAGACGGACGAGTTTTCCTTTCCACCTAACTCTTCGGACAAGTTCTACCCGGAGCATTTCACTACTAAGCATTTTCAGAAGCATGACCCAGGTGCGCTCTACCTTTTTCTTTCTACTCGGCTGCATTGTTACACAGCGTACGAAGTTCAATAGGTTTGGAAAAGTAGCCTTCTACGGACTGCACTCCATTCTTTAATCTATACTGGGGTGATACTATCAACTCACCTCCATCCTGCCCTGAGGAAGGCTCTGACTACTGATGCCAGTTTGGCATGCCGAAACGTGATTTATATATATGTTGTTCCCTTTAGGAACGAACTTTTGATTCTTTCCCACACGTTGGCAGATTAAATATACAAACTCAGCTAAAATAATATTCTTTTTACATACCTACCAGGGTAATTTTTTATACACCCTGGTAGGCCTTATGTTGCAGGAACTATGGGTAGCCTGTAATAATTGTTTTATCTTGATGTGATTAATATGTTATCCCTTCTTTTGCACTTGATATATTTGTGATGAATGTTCTGTTTTTCTTTATTTTTTCAATTGCTCTATTCTACTTATTTTTTGCTTTAGGAATTGTGTAAAATCTCAAAATAACTATGCTTTCAACAATAAATTTATGGTTAGCACTTCTCAGACTGCTCCCTTGGTGTATCCCCAGTGATTTGCCTCGCAAACACTAGCCTTTAAATTACTATGGAGATTTAATTTGAATGTCGGACAGAATCTAGGACTGTCTCGAGTGCGAGTACCCCTTTGTCGGTTTTTGTAAATTCTTCGTTCAGCAAGAGGATGCCGGCGGCAGGTTCTGCTGGTGCCCACAGTCGATACGGTATCTGGGCATCTCAGTCTCTGTTGAAAGGGACAGTCCCGCTTGAGGTAATAGAACAAAAAGTTGAAGCATGGATATGCCTCCCTATTTCACAGGCGGCCCGTACAGCCCTGGCCAAGATGGTGATATTTCTAAAACTTGTATATGTTTATAATAATGTACCTTTGTGGCCTCCGGTGTATTACTGGAGCCGCGTGCAGGGAATGATGACCAGATTAGTATGGGTGGGGAAGAGACCTCGGATAGCCTACGAAATGTTGGCCCGGTCGTACGATCTTGGGGGCTTAGAATACCCAGACATGTATATGTATTATTTGGCAGCATAGGTGCAAAACATACCTGATTGAAATAATCCGGCCAGTGTCTCTCCACATGCCCAATTGGCGAGAGCTATAACTGATCCAGATGCGTTGTTGGGCATGCTTTGGGGAAATAGAGGTACGGCCCCGCGGGACGAGATCCAACCCATTGAGATAACAAGTAAAGCCTGGGATCGGATGTGTCGCCTGATAGGTGCTATCCCCTGTTACTTGCCAGACTTTCCCCTATACAGCGTAATCGGGATCCCACTTGCACAGGTGAGGTCATTCAGGGAGTCTTTTCGGGCGTTGGGAATGCAGACACTGGGGGACATAGTGCAAGATGGTTGTTTCATGCCATGGGAGGAATTACAGGTTGTGCAGTACTCTGAAAGATAAATGGCCTAACTTCTTGCAGGCCCCTGTTACACTCCTGGTGCAGAGTCATTTAATCAACCCTGTCTCATCTGGGAAATTGGTGTCCACTACCATAAACTGATCAGGTCTGGAAGGGGGGTGGTGAGCCATCCTTACAGAGCCAAATGGGAAATGGCGCTGGGAAAGTTGTTAACTGTGGCTCAATGGAAACTGGTCTGCATGCAAACCCGCTATATATCTATAAACTGCCGATGTAGAATGATACACTACAAGTTTGTGCACCAGAGCTATTATTCTTTGCATACTTTGCACATGTTTTACCCAGACAGTTCACCTGCCTGTAAGAGATGTGGGGCAGAGTCTGCAGACGTCTATCATGTAGTATGGCAATGCCCCAGGGTACGTGCTCTCTGGGACTCTATAGAGGAGGCAATGAATAGTATGTTATAATCTACGAGGGACTATGAACCAGAACTGTGGCTACTGGCCTTGATTGAGGGAGGATCCCTCACTGAGAAAGAAACATATAGGGATGGCCATGGTGGTGGCCAGGTTTATTGTGGTGAGAGCTTGGGCTAGACCTGCCGCCCCCACCCCCACGTTTTCTCGATGGCTGGACAGCATGCGTCTGTGTGAGCAGAGAGAAACGAGGTATGCGGCGACACTCCCTGCCTCCAGTCGCCCATTTGACTATTGCCCCCCCCCCCCCCCCCCCCTTCAGGAATTACCTGCTTGAAAATGAGCTACTGGCCTCAGAGCCTGCCCTGTGTTAAAGACCCATTGTCTGTGGATTAGAATTGTGCCTGTGGAGGTAGTGTTGTGACAATCTTTTGGTGCCTAAACATCCCCTAGGTGAGACCGAAATAGCCTCAATTGAGATGTGTCTCTGCTGTTTACATGTACCTATGTGAGTGCGGGGGGTGGGAGGGGTATGTTGGGCGGTACTGTGTTTTGATGTGTGTTGCAATAAAAATAATAAAGAAAGTAAAAAATAAATAAAAAGAAGGCACACTACCAGCTTCACCACCTCAGAGGTATTCTTCCTTTCCTCTTCTTCCCCCAGAAGCTCACTGTCTCCAGAGCTCCGGTTCTCTCTAGGCTGGACTACTGCAAAGGCCTTTTTCTAAATCTACCTGCCTCTACTCTCCGCAACTCATCCAAAACAGGACTGCGAAACTTGTTCTTGGCCTCAAGCCCATGGATCGTATCTCTCCAGGACTGAAAGCTCTGCACTGGCTCCAAGTGGCTGCGAGGATTAAGTTCAAAACCCGCCGCATTGTCCACAAGGCCTTCTGGGCCTGGGGTCGAAATACCTTCAACTCTGTCTTCCGAAATATCTTCCCTCTAGAGCTCTTTGCTCATCCGCCTCCAACTCTCTCAGCGTTAGTCGCTTCTCCAAGCAACAAGTTGGTGGTAGATCTTTCTTCTGCTGGGGCTTCCGTCTGGAACAGCCTCCCTGCCTCTCTGAAACTTGAGGAGAACCATCTCCGGTTCCGGAAGCACCTCAAGACCTTCCTCTTTGCTTCTGCTTTTTCTCCTCCTCTCCCCTGCTGATCTCCGTGCTGAAACTGCACTGGTTACCTGGCTACCCTCTGATCCCAGGTCCAGGACCAGGTCCCCACCCTGCCAGTTGCACACCTGCACTGCTCCCCTGGCAACCCTTGCACTCGGGGACTGTTCCCGTATCCCTACAGCCCCCTACCTGCACTTGACAATTGAAACTGCACTTACCCTTGCACTTGCCACCAACTGGCCCCACTTTTATCTATTGTCTTTATTTATTTTACTGTTTATCATGTGCACTGCACTGCCCCTTCCCCCCTTTACCTTGCACTTTTCCCCTTGCCCCCTCCCCTGCACTTGCACAATCTCAATTTCACCTGGTCTAGTAAGATCATCGTCTCTATCTTCCCTCCGTTCCCCCTCCCTTGCCTCGTCGCGCCTTGAAACACTTGTGTATAGGTGCATTATAAATGCCATATCATATCATATATCACTGGGCCCAAAAGTCACAAGTTACAAAGTATACACTTCACTGGTAGGTTTATGAAAAGATTGGTGATGCCAGTGGTTATGATAAAGTTAAAAAGTTAGAAAAAGTTCAGGCAAGTTCGATAACTCCATCCCAGTCCTTCCGTTAGTCTTTGCAAGGGATCCTTGACCAAGCCTCCACATACCAACATACGGAAAAAGTGCTTTAGGGGCATGACTTCACACCCATGTAACTCTATGGAGGGTCTGGTTGGGGGGGGGAGAAACGGGTATGTAAACTTACCCCCTAACTCTAATTTATCCAGATACCACTGCTAGTGTTCCGGAATCCGTTGGGGACACAGCCTTCCTTGCTTGGTCTGATCAGGGAAAGCCATGGGGATGCAGGTGCAGAGGTTACTTTTGGTGTCTGGATTTAGTTTCGGACGGTCGCGGCCATGCAAGAATCTGTTTTACAGCTTCCAGTATAACACCCAAATGAGGAAAAAAGAAGCCTTCTGTGGGGCAGACCGCCTGAGGACACCTCACATGCACGAAGAAAGGGTGTTGCAACCGGAGTCAGTCCAGTCAGGTGGCGACAGGCAATCATCAATAGATGAAAAATAGAGCAGGCTCAGCACAGCTTCCAGTTATGCAAGAAGGTTAAAGATGTAGGAGCAGGAGACTTGTGGGCAATCCAAAGCAGGCCCGGCTCCAGGAATTTTTATCTGGGTGGGCCAGGGTTGTGATCATGGGGGGCCCACATTCCATTGGGTGTGGGTCTAGGAGTACCCTAAACAAAGTGCTGCCGTTGATCCAGATTTCCCAGATCCGTGATCCAGCAAAAAATGTCTTCCCAGATCTGCAAAAATACATTTGCACCATCTATTACTGTACAGAGCAAAAGAGAAGCAAGGAAGATAGTGTTGCAACATCAATCTACCTATCTTCCCTTCCCATCTGCTCTCCCCTTTCTGTTATATCTGATCCTCCTTCACATTTCACCGTCCAGTCACCTTCCTTCAGCTGCTCTAACCAGTGTTCCCATTTGCCTCCCCTCCCACCTATTCACACAAGCACCCAGCTTGCCTTTCCTGGCCTGACTTGGGAGAATTGAGGGTGATGCCTCCTCTTCCTCCTCTGAGAGGGCTGAGCAGTGAGGCCCCCAGTCTTTGAACCATCTCAGATGGTGTCCGCCCAACAATACCTTCCTGAGCACTGTGGCTACTCCCAGCAGGCCCCGGAGGGGATACTTGTGCTCCCTTCACCTTGTTGTGAAAGATAGACTCGCTCCCCCCCACCCCCAGAATACTGAAGCAAGCAATAGGAGATTTTGTTTCCCCCAAAATTAAATTTCTTTTCAAAATTATTTTAATTTCAAGAACAGAACATACCATGTCCAATCAATACAGGTAGCCTTGTTGATCTTAATATTTCGAGCACAACAACATATCCTCCAAAAACATACACATGTATACAATCCTCCCTTCACCCACCCATTCCACAACCTCCCCCACCCTCCTTTCCAACTGAACCCCTACGGTAGTCCCATTCTGAATGTCTCCCATCAATGGTTCATGTCCACAATCACATTTTAAACACAACATGCTATTTTATCTTGCATTTCTGCAGCACATTTTACTTGAGTTGAGAACGCAAGAGAGTGCTAGGGGGCTGTAAGGGCTGCATCAGGAAGCAGATGGTGCTGGTTGAGGGGTTTGGTATCGCTCCTGGTGGGGAGTGCCCCTGTACATCATTGTCTGGTACATACTGTTTACATACTGTTTATAGTATGCAATTGTCCATGATGACTCTGTTTGATGCATTTACTTTGATTTGCTATTGAATGACACAATTTTGTTCAATAAACGTGGCCCAGATATTTTCAAAATTAAATGTGTGTGTGTCCCCTAATGCCTGGGCTGCCCATCTATTAAACAATGAGGGAGAGTTTTTGGAATAGCTTATAATGTGAACTGAATCACTTCTAGGGGCACCTAATTTTAACAGGTAAGGCATAGTGAAATTAAAAAGTATGCCAAGGATCACACACTTTGGTCAAGTGGTAAAGCCATAATTGGAGCCTAGTCTGAAATTTAGATACTTGACCACACATCTTCCGAGCTCATGTTGGTACAAATATGTTTTGTAGTTTGGCTTTGAATACCTAAAATAATACTAAATGTTATAAAGATTACTTTAAAAATGCACAAGTCACATGATAAACCAAACAGACAAGGGGGGGGGTCCTTACGAGGTTGGAGGTAAGGGGTTAACAGCGCTGGTAAAGGTGCCGGTGCCATTAACCCCTTACTGCCGCATTCCAAAGTCCTTTAACGGGTCCCGCTAAGGGCGGCTGGTTTTACCGGGCGATGGTTAGAAACAGTGGTGCACACCTATAGATTGTTAATAGTTGAGTTATTAGAGTAGTTAATTCGGATAGGATAATCAAAGTAAGGTTTTATGGTGCGGGGGAGGAACTGGGATCCTGGCACCAAAATCCCTACACAAAATTGGAGAGAGACGAAGATTCAACCTGGGAATCCTCCCGTCCCCTGCACACTATCAAGTGTTGGCATAAAGCCAAATACTGTGAAGTTTATACAGAGTTCAAATGCAATAAACAATGCACATGGAAATAATTTCTTCACACAAGGAAAATTTAAAGAAGAAAAGGTATAATATAATTGTTTCAAAGCAATGTATACATAATATATGTACAAAACATAGATAATTGTACAGAGAAGAAAACCAAGGTAAGTCAGTTTTCTATGGCGATGCGTTTCGAGGACTGGTTCCCCTTCTTCAAATAGCCTAAACGGACTGTCAAAGAAACTGAGTTCACAGTGTTACAACCAACGTATTCAAAATACATATTCCATGTTCACAATATAGTTCAGGATCATAAACAACATTTTTCAAAATTCCTAGGTCCTAGTATTTGACTGTGGTACAATTATAGAGCCTACTATAATTTGTTAAATCACATTAGATCGCTCCAGATATTGTAGAGGAGCACGTGAAGAGAGGTTTGTTTGCAACTTGTAGATTCAACATATACAACTGAGTTATAACGTAAGGGTATCTAGTACAAAATCTGATAGAAGACCGAGGAGGCCCTCAGAGGTAGTTATGTGCTCATAAATAAACATGAAAATTGGAGTGTGTAGAAGAACAGGATACTTGACAAAATCTCATTTCACTAATTGGGACTCACATTTACTCTAAATAGAGTTCACATAAAAACAATTCCATTGGTGATAAAATGTCGTACTCTGGACTGGCCCCAGTGTAGCGTGGAGTGGAAGTAACTTCACTCTTAATGTAGTGCAAGATAGAGACAGAGGATACAAGAGGTAGATATCGAGTGGATGAGATGTAATTATAAAGTACAGGGTAGTACACATACCTGTCAAGGTACATTAGAAAGGAATGTTCCTAACTGAGTCAGACCATAGAAAGTCTAATCCTTCAAATAAGGGGAATAAAGTTAAACAGTACAGGCATAAAAGATAGAAAAAATGAGGAAAAAAGTCATTAGATCATATACAATCACCTAGGTACAGCTACATGGCTAAAGGATCTCTGGAGACTAAGGTAAGTAAGGAACATAGGAATGCATGGCAGACTCATAGAGGTAAGAAAAATATCTCTCCGTATACCTACTTATCTCTGCTCTACCTTAATGATAAGGTTAGAATCTACCCCGCTAGAAGTGCCAGAGACTTCCAAGAGGAGATGTTTAATATAGTCCATCCGCGAGTGTAACGGGGCCGTTGTTAGCATGGTCCCCATTCCCATTGAGCCCCATTGAGCCCTATGGCGGCTCGAATGAGAATGAGGATGGATTCCCTGAATGGGGAAATATCGGGTCCTCCAAGGTTGGAATGGCCCGGTAATTCCCCATTCAGAGAACCCGGACCTGGTATGCGGTAAGGGGGTAGCCATGGCGCTAATAGCGCCATGGCTACCTCCAACCTCGTAATGACCCCCAATGTATTCATCATTGTAGAAACATGTTGATGAAAGGATTAAGGGTGGATTTTGTTTTGAATCCTAAATTGCACAGAGCAGAATTCACCTGTTTGCAATTCTTTTACAAAAGGGGCCATTCATTAACTTTAATTGTTTCCACCAAGTACTGGAAAAGTAAAGAGTAAAACACAGGCGAAATAAATTGCCTTTGCTCTTTACTTTACCACTACGTGTCTGGAAAAGTGTAAATTACTTCCACAATTAACAATTGTGGGAGCCATCCACAATGTATTCCTTTGGACTCTGGCCACTTCACCAGGTGTAAATGTCAGGCAAATCCCATAGGAATCCATTTGTTTTCCGCCAACGTAAAAATACATGCTGGTGTAATACCAATCGGATTTGGCAGGGGGACCTTTGTTAAGTCCGATCTGCTCTCCAACTTCGCCTGTCAAATCATACAAAATCCTGCCGCTCATAAAAAGTGGAGCTTAATGCACTCTGCTTGACCTAGAAAATTATCCCCTATGACTGTAGCTTTATTTTCCCCATCCTGAATGGAAGCCTACAAGCTTGCAATTAATGCAAAAAATTGCATACAGACAGAGTGAAATAAAATACACAACAAGGTTATTTTTCCAGACATCTTGTTCTGAGATCTCGCTGGTAGAGCCTGCTCAGCCCTGCTGTTTCTATATGAGGGGAGAGAGTAGAGCAGGGGGGCATTGGCATGTGTCCCTTGTCCAAATGTTAAATCCACCTCTGATTGCACTCTTTAGAAAATATTTAAATACTGCATTTAGTTATAAAAAATGTACACTTTTTATTCTTTGCCCGTACACATTATAGAAAACGCTCTTCTTTTTTGTTATTTTACTGGTATTTGTTTCATTTCTGGCACTGCCTAAACACCCAGCACCCAGGATTTACATCATACTTTCCAAACAAATCCCACAATACACATGACATGTGTGTTGACATGACACATATTCTGGTTGCATGCACACTCTGTAAAGTTGCTCAAACAGAATGAGGTTATCAAGTCAATACTTATCAGTTTGAATCATAAAACGTTCTGGCAGAGTAGACTAGGCTTCCAAACAAAGATACATTCTATTTAGGTCGGATACCCACTGGTAAGTATGCATGAGAAGATCTGAAACTGGTCCATACTTGCCAACCTAGCCTTATCATTTTCAGGTAGGGCCTTGTTGGATCAGCTCAGTGAGGTGCAGCTTGATTCCTTAGGCATAGCAAACAAGACGCCCACATCCGTGTATATAAACGTTCACTTAGGGAGACAAACTCAAGGCAACATGCATTGGCCCAGCCAACAGCTTAGGCTTTTGATTAGACATGGATAGTAATTTTCCAGGCACTGCCATGAAAAATGGTGTCAGTAACTGGGCATATGATGACATTGCAAATGTCTTCGAATGCCTATACGCATGCTAAAACTGTTGGCTTTGTGATTGCTTGTTGAAGACAGGACTTCAGTGCAAGTCACAGATTCATTGACAAATATATTGCTTATAAAATCAACTGGCTGAAGACATACATAAAGAGAATTTTACTACACCAGGAGCTCATTTACAGAGGCAATTAAGTAATTAAACACTCACAATAATGCTTAGATATAACACTGGCAGGCCCTCTACAGCAACATGTTTGGTGTTACTTTGTGATAGAGCTTGCTCAAAGAGTTTTAGAAAGGTTAGGTTTTGGTGGTGAGACATTGACATAGCTATGGCTAGTCCTTAGGTGGGTAAATGACCAGACCCACCCATAGGGTGTGTTTCTCCTCACATTTTATTGTCATCCTATCTGTGTTCCACAGCATGCGTTCTGGTTGTACCTAATATGTAAAAAGCCTCTGAAACAATTAGAACCACTGTCATTGTGCTGGCCAGCCTTCTATACCACTGTTTGCATATCAGTCTTGGTCCTGTCACTAATGTCAGAAGCCCTTCCTAAACTGCTAGACCACAGGGCCTAGAAATTCATATGGTTGCGTGTGTTCCAGTGCAGATGGAACACGGCCTAGCAATTGAGAGTCAACTGCACCTTTTGGTGGCAGCACCAAAAGTAATTTGCTAATGGCTTGTCCCCTTCTCTAATTGCACAGACATACTACAGAATTATGGCATGGAATTCAAAGCATTACTTCTATCACTTTTTTATTTGACTACACTCTCCCCTCCAGAATTCCATTTTTTGTTACTACCAACCTTATATTTTCAGTTACACTCAAGTAGTTAATTCAGCAGAATATATACTTTGAATGTAATTTGTAAGGGTCCCCCGTTAGTTGACGCACCTTCTGCAGAAATCTGTGTTCAAGCAACTTTACCTGTCATTTGTTTGATATAGTTAACCATTTTATTAAGCATGATGTGACAAACCACTATATTCCCTCAAAAACAAACACACTTTAAATTCCAGAAACCAAAATTGTGATTTTAGGTTTGAGAAAATAGTTGTTGGCAGCCTGCTTGAATAAGTGTGCTACCTCACTTAGAGGTGGGACTGGCCCTCCATCACCCTGGTCATTAGAACTTTCATGGCTTGGGGCATAAATCATTGTCTAGGGCAAGAAAACAAATCCTGGCCAGGCCTCCTGCAATTCAGACTCTCAGAATGATGTCTCTGAGGTTGCTGCTGAATGTTTAGAGTGACATCCCCCCCCATCTCCCTCGGTTACCAGTGGTGTATGTCGCCACTGACATGGCCACCTTTCTAGGGGGACCAGAGGCTGGCTCTGGGGGGCCTGTCCTCTTTCCCCCCTTGCTGGAGCCGGGCCTGAGCTAAAGATCTGAAAAGTTCCAAGGCTCTGCTCAGAACAGCAACTGCTGCAGCGAGGTAGTCCAGGAGAGAGCTGGTCAGTGCACCAGTTGGGCCAGGGACACTTCCGAACCAACCCTAGGCTCAGCATTCATGAATCCTGGAATAGGGGTTTTTCCACCAGTCCTCGGGTCGAAGCATCAACTAAGACCTTCTTGAGATCGATACAAAGGACCAGGGCTTCACCGGCACAACACTGGAGTCGATGCAGGTCAACTGAATAAGTAGTATTCGGGTCATCATTGGGCTGTTCCAACAATGATCTCATGAACAGTTGCAGGAGCCTTCCTTGCATTCAATATCCTAACTGCACTTCACTGTAAGGTGATGTGTGCAATTGTAACAATACAGGGACATTCACAGTCTCTCAGTACTGATAGTCTTAGGGACTTATCATTTTCCCCATACGAATGAGCAAACAGGCAAGGGATATAAAGCAGAAGCCTTTACTTCATAAAAGGCAGGACACCGTTTAAAATCGAGAAGTAAGGGTGTCCTATAGAAGTCTATGGGAGGAAAGCAGCAAAAAGGAAATCTTTCTAAACACCAGTTATTGAATATGGCAGAGAATCTTGATCCAATAAGGCCTAACCGTTGTCACCAAATATGCCTTAATGTACCATGCGTTAACAAACCTTGGAGCAATATGGTTGAGCAGTGGACTCAATTTTATTTAGATGGTCCAGTGTGCGATACTGCTGAAAAAGTAGCTTGTAGATGTTATCTTTATGAAAGCTGAGGGCTCCGGGTCCTTCCCCTGCAGTGAAACATGGCTAATTAAGCTCACATACTGCAATACACAAGCGGAAAGCGTTTCCACGTACATTACTTCTATGCTTTGAAATGTGATATTTTATAAGAATACGAGGCGGAAAATTGATAGATGCTTTATGGTCAATGTACTTTCTCTATGTATATTGGGTGTGTTGTGTGGGATGGCCCTGAACGGCGCTGCTGATAACTTTCTAGAGACTTATTGTAATTATTTAAGAGAACAATGTTGTGCTGTGCATTAACATTCTGTATCATGTTCTGCAATGCCGAAACATTGTAAAGTTCCAACAATGTGTGGGGGGTCGACTACATTGCTCTTATTATGAGCCCTTCGTTGTTACCTGCTGCCATTCATTGAGTGTTGCACAGCGGCCGGGGTTGTGACTCAACTGCCTCTGAAAGCTGGACCCACGAAGTTAATAGTAGATAGTCTGCATGAAAGCAAGGATTCCCAACCCTCGCGCTTACCCGATGGCCTGTGTAGATGTAAGCCTTGGACTCCTCCACCCTCAGGAAGGAAAATGGGCATGCATGCCTTACCATGGGCATTTTCCGCTCTACTACAAATGGAAGGCCTATGGAGCTGGCCACGAGGAGTCGAGGCCTTAGAGCGGTTACAGCACATGTGCATCGGAGATGAGTGTCGCTTGGTTTCTCAGGAAGTAATCAGGCATGCACGGTAGGCAACTTGTAATGCTACCTGTAAGCTACTCCCGGTTTTCTGGAAGAAAAAAAAAAGGGAGACATACCAACCCACAGCTCTTTGCTACTCTATATTAGCCCTGTGTTTGCCAACTTCCAAACTGCGTCCCCACTCCGCTTTCTTGCCAAATATCTGCTCTGAATCTATCCGGGACCCTGCACAGCACTGTGTCAAGTCTACTTGTGTGTGGCGTCTCTGATCCAGTCTGTGGAATCGTAATATTGATCTATTAAATGCCACTGTTATGTTGGCATTAAATGTGTATCTTTCTATGTTCGAGACTGCAAGACCCACTTTTATAAAAGACTACCTGTTTTTTTTGCTGGGTTGGGTAGAATTTTCCACAGCTCTCTGTTGAGTGAAGCCATTGATCATAAAGGTAAGACAGGGTTTCAGCCAAGGTAAGACAGGGTTTCAGCCAAAAGATAGACCAGACTCTCTTTAGGCAGTAATTGCAGAGCACTCTGGCATCACTCCATGGAAGCCAGGAGGCTGGTAGCTCTTAGTCCAGTCGGTCCAAATATATAAAGCCAAAGAGAACACTACACAGATATGCTGAAAATGTTATATTCTTTTTTAAATGACACAAAGTTCAAATTAGTATTTTAGTTGAATACACTAAAACCACATGTATATTGTATCGTGTTAGCCAAACATCTTGAGTACCCATGGCTGTCCCCATCACTTGGAGATAAGTATCAGCGTCAAATGTTCAATAGTTGTGAGTCATGATGAATTCTATATACTTGCCTATAGTGTCAGCAAGCTGGTTATGATAGCCAAGAGTATTTTTAAATTCCTTGGTGCCATCGATGTGAGCGGGAATATTTGTGTAGAGTGTAACCATGTCCATGGTTGCTAGTAGTGTGCCCCTTAGGTGGGGACCTACATCATCTACTTTGAGTAGATCAGTGGTGTCCCGCATGTAGCTGGGTGTCTCAATTACAAGTGAATTCAAGATGTTCTCGACTCAGCCAGAGATGTTCTCTGTCAGCATGCCTGATCCTGCCACGGCTCCTTCCCGGCACCCTTACCTGCTGCCGTGCAACCACGCTCGCAGCTAGAGACTCCTCCTGCGTTGGTGGTGCGTTCCCATCTAGGCAGCGGGTGGCAAGACGTCTATATGAGGGACGCCATTACCAATGGTGTGTGCAGACGCCGAGGACCAGTGGCTGGTTTTCTGAAATGCGCATAGCACAAAGCGTAGTCTGTTGCCTGTTGCAATGTGACAGAGTCTGGGAGCCTGGATTTCATGCCAGATCAGCATAAGAACGGAAGCACTCAATGCTTCATAACCTCTTCCACTGGTTTGAGGTGACACTCCATTCTGTTTCCTGATCCTCTGTTATCTGCTGCCTTTTCTGTACCCTTGCCTCCTGGGTATTCTGCTCTGTCTCTGCTGCTCTTGATTCCTCCTTCTTCTCACCGTGGCTCATCTGCACTTCTTTTGGGACCCGTGCCTTCTCCAGGGTAAATTCATATCTGTGAGCCCTTGGTATTTCCTTCAGCTGGCGCCTCTGACAATGCTTTCACTGTCCCAGCACCACAGAAATCAGAGGTGGCACCATGCATTGTTGTGTTGGGAAAGCGTCTTTTTCGCCAGGTCATAGTATTATTTTTGACCATGAGGAACAGGGGGCCTACCTCACTGCTCACCGACCAGACCAGACCGGAGCATCTCACCGTGGAGCCAACAGATCATCCCCAGTCCTAGATTTCACGTACAAAAGTTGCAGTGAAATGCACAGCTTGACAGATTGCAACGCCCCAATTCCGTACCTGATGATATGGACGCCCTCCAGGAGATGCGTGATGAATTGATGGCCCTTTGCTCTGAAGTCGCTGAAATAAAATCGGACAATGCAAAATTAAAGGAAGCCTTATCCCTGCGTCCACTGCAGCAGCTCTACCTGAAAGGCAATCCAGACCCATGAGATATGATGGCGACCCCTGTAAATTGATTGAATTCTGTAACCACTGCATGGTGCCCCACCCATTTCCTGAGTAATAAGGCAAAAGTTCTCTATATCCTGAGGCATATGACCGGCAACGCTTTGGCCTGGGTCAGCTCCATACGCGTCAGCTTGCAGTCCTTTCTTGGATAACTAATCTTGAATTTGAAAAAAGCATTCTTTGAGGTCTTTAAATACCCTAGTTATGGCAGAAAAAGTCACGAGTCCACAGCGCTTATACAGTGATTAAGAAAATAAACATCAAGGCTGCGGGTATCTGGGCGGTGTGGGCGTACTGCCAATACACATCAACAGGAATAGTTGAATAAAAACAAAGATGTTCCCAGTCTCACTGCGCCAAGAAATTATAATTAGTTGTTTGTGCAAAGAAAAGCCTTTATTGTTTGTGCGAAGAGAAGCCTGACACGTGTTTCAAGCTGTGTACAGCTTTTCATCAGAGGATTAAATTGCATAGTACATCATTTCCATACAAATTGGGTAAAGTTAAATATAAAACATACACATGATTGTTTTGTGCAAAGAATTGTTACATAAAGAACATAGGCACAAGTAATGAACAAGCAGTCCAGGGCGCGATGCAACCACAAAAAATATAACGCATGTACATCACATGTAGAAAGAGTAAAAAAGTAGAAATTAAGTTACCACAAATTAACCAATTTCATTCGTAGTAGTCCGTTGACAGACAAACAAAAAAAGAAGAAAAAGAAACATGATTTTAGAAACAAAAGTTGGCCATAGCAGCGCAATCAAGTTCCACTTAGTAAGCTAAGTCTTAAATCAAAGACTGTAATGTATTCCAAAAATAAGTACCTTAGGTTGCAGCAATAAGAACTCCACATTTAGAGTAGGACAATGCCAGATACAGTTCTGTAGGCAGATAGATTACGTAATTACTGGAAAGCCAATTGCAGAAAAATATTACGTAAGTTACCAAAACAAACCGTAATGCTGTCAATAAAATCAATAAAAACATACCTCAAAATGCCTCGCAGTTGCTGAAAGCTAATTTAGCCAAAGAAACCAGGAAAAGAAAATAAATCTCAAATTAGTATTAAAAAAACCACCAAAGTACCCATTAGATTAACTCCAATTAACTCGCGATTCAAAAGGACTGTGGACAATTCCTGACTGGTTAACCAAAAAAGCCAATTAAAAGTTAAAACTACAACATGGGGAGAGCAAAATAAGCAGACCTACCTCAATGACCGCTTGTTTCAGTCTACTCGTGTTACCATTGCACAATGCACGAAAGAAAGGTAGGACTAAATATACTGGAATGCAGTATAGCACAATGCATGGCCTTCCAAGTAAGACAAACAGAAAGGGGCAAAAAGGATCGCCATGTTGGGTGAACTAAACACACCTTTAGAAAAGCCTAACTTAGTGAAACCGGTCCATAAGCCCAAATTAGCCAAAAAATAAAAAGGAGAATTTAGCAAACAATTATTACTCATGTTTTGCTAATGAAATTTATTTTTTGGTTTTTGTTTAAATTAATTTATTTATTTAAATATATATATATATATATATATATATATATATATATTTATTTTTCATTTGTCTTCCAAATGATGAATATCCTTTAACACCGCCTGATAAAATGTATCAATAATATTATCAAGACTCTATTCCTGGACGCACATTTAAAGTGAATTGTAATTTGAATAAACTTGAAAAAGTTGCAATCTATCATTTGTCTCACAACGAAGATTTGTTTATTAAAGAGGCTGACAAAGGTGGCAATGTGGTCATAATGAATAGGTGTGACTACATTGCCATGGGTATGCATCACTTAGATTCGGCAGGTTGTTACTTAATCATTCCGCACAATCCTCTACATTCTATTCATGAAATGGCTAATGCACTTATTTTGAAATGGCATAAATTAGGTTGTTTAACTGATGTTGAAAGGAATTTCCTCACAGTTGAGGGGCCCATCATGCCCACTGTATATTTTCTTCCGAAAATCCATAAGGCTTTCTCAGATATACCTGAGGGGAGACCGATAGTTAGTGGAGGCGGTGGGGTACTTGAACCAATATCCATTTACATTAATGAATTTTTACTACCAGAGGTATTGCGGACCCCAACATTTATTAGAGATACCATGCACATTTTGGAAATGTTAGATCACCTCAAATTTAACCAAGACTGTTGGTTGGTTACCTTAGATGTCAAAGCTCTGTACACGTCAATAGCTCACCACAAAGCATTACAAAGTGTTGATTTTTTGTTTCGAGAATTTTCTGCTTCTTATTTTGAGCATCTAGAAATGGTCAAGGAATTATTATTATTTACTTTGCAAAACAATGTTTTTGTTTTCAATCAGATGTACTTTAAGCAATTGATTGGTATAGCCATGGGTGCAAGCTTTGCACCTGCACTGGCGAATGCTTTTATGCATTGTTTCGAGCAAACATGTGTGTTTTCTAAATCCATGTATTCACCTTTTATTTATTTGTGGAAACGTTACATCGATGATGTTATTTTAGTGTGGACTGGTACAAAAGATCTTCTTGTTGAATTTGTATCCTGTTTAAATGATAATGATTGGGGATTACAATTTACCTCAACCTTTAGTCAATCTCACATTGACTTTTTGGACCTTTCCATAGAACTAACCCCTAACGGCCTAATTACCAAAACCTTTCGCAAATCGACTTCAGTGAATGCCACGTTACATGCAGAATCATGCCATAAAAAACATGTAATTGCCAATATTCCCAAAGGGGAATTCATTCGTGCTAAGAGAAATTGCTCCCAATCAGTGGATTATAATCAAGAATGTGCTCTTATCAAATCCC
Organism: Ambystoma mexicanum; assembly: GCF_040938575.1. Taxonomy (NCBI): domain Eukaryota; kingdom Metazoa; phylum Chordata; class Amphibia; order Caudata; family Ambystomatidae; genus Ambystoma; species Ambystoma mexicanum. Next base: position 392,717,178 of record NC_090921.1, read on the forward strand.
GGTTTTCGAATAGAGGTTACCATAAGAAGTGTGTCGAACAAGCATCAGCCACAGTACGTCGGGTTAAGAGAGCGGATCTATTGGTGCCGAAAACTCAGTCTAAATCATTAAACTCTGTAAATTTCAGGTTTATCACAAGATATAACTCTGATAGTCACAAAATACATGCTATTTTAAGTAAACATTGGCACTTGTTACATCTCGACAAAGACATCTCAAATTGGTTGGACACTAATGTCAGTGTGACTTACAGCAAAGGTACATCCCTTAAAAATGTATTGAGTCCATCATTTATGAGCCCCTTATCTATACCCAAGTCTTGGCTCAATTCCACCAGAGTCCTTGGCTTTCATAAATGTGGTGTTTGTAATATGTGCAACTTTACATTTGAAACATCCGCAGTCTCTTTTGGGTTACGAGGTAATCATGAAATCAAGTCTTTCATCAATTGCAATTCTAAGTTTGTAGTGTATTGCATTATATGCACCTGTGGCCTGAAATATATAGGGAGCACTATTCGCCCACTTAAAATTAGAATTCGTGAACATCTGGCTTCCATTGGGAGCCAAGATGCTAAATACCCCCTTGCCTATCATTGGCAAAAATCTCATCAAATGGACTGCAAAAATGACATTCGTTTTGTGGGGCTGTGCAAAGTGTCATTGCCCCCACGGGGTGGTAACCTTACACTAAAATTATGACAATTGGAGGCCAAATGAATTTGTAAATATCGCACTGTTTCTGAAGGACTTAATTCAGATCATGAGTTTGCCATATTTTTATAATTCATATTTCCTCTGTTGGGGTTGACAAGTGCCTTTAATTATCCTCTTGGGGGGAGCCCCTCCTGTAATTATATTCTTGTTCCACGTGTATTATTACTGTGCAATGTGCCTTTATTTGTAATGTTGTTCAGTAGCAGCGCACTCAGGCCCCACACTTTTTTTAGTGCATTGGAATTGTTGGTTTATTTAAATACCACTTCTATTATTCATGACTAGCGGTGGCTTGTTACCCTTAAATTAATTTTGTCTAAAAAAAAAATATATATTATATATATATATATATTTTTAAATAAATGTAAACAAAAAATAAATTTCATCAGCAAAACATGAGTAATAGTTTGCTAAATTCTCCTTTTTATTTTTTGGCTAATTTGAGCTTATGGACCGGTTTCACTAAGTTAGGCTTTTCTAAAGGTGTGTTTAGTTCACCCAACATGGCAATCCTTTTTGCCCCTTTCTGTTTGTCTTACTTGGAAGGCCATGCATTGTGCTATACTGCATTCCAGTATATTTAGTCCTACCTTTCTTTCGTGCATTGTGCAATGGTAACACGAGTAGACTGAAACAAGCGGTCATTGAGGTAGGTCTGCTTATTTTGCTCTCCCCATGTTGTAGTTTTAACTTTTAATTGGCTTTTTTGGTTAACCAGTCAGGAATTGTCCACAATCCTTTTGAATCACGAGTTAATTGGAGTTAATCTAATGGGTACTTTGGTGGTTTTTTGAATACTAATTTGAGATTTCTTTTCTTTTCCTGGTTTCTTTGGCTAAATTAGCTTTCCGCAACTGCGAGGCATTTTGAGGTATGTTTTTATTGATTTTATTGACAGCATTACGGTTTGTTTTGGTAACTTACGTAATATTTTTCTGCAATTGGCTGTCCAGTAATTACTTAATCTATCTGCCTACAGAACTGTATCTGGCATTGTCCTACTCTAAATGTGGAGTTCTTATTGCTGCAACCTAAGGTACTTATTTTTGGAATACATTACAGTCTTTGATTTAAGACTTAGCTTACTAAGTGGAACTTGATTGCACTGCTATGGCCAACTTTTGTTTCTAAAATCATGTTTCTTTTTCTTCTTTTTTTGTTTGCCAACGGACTACTACGAATGAAATTGGTTAATTTGTGGTAACTTAATTTCTACTTTTTTACTCTTCCTACATGTGATGTACATGTGTTATATTTTTTGTGGTTGCATCGCGCCCTGGACTGCTTGTTCATAACTTGTGCCTATGTTCTTTATGTACAATTCTTTGCACAAAACAATCATGTGTATGTTTTATTTTTAACTTTACCCAATTTGTATGGAAATGATGTACTATGCAATTTAAGCATCTGATGAAAAGCTGTACACAGCTTGAAACACATGTCAGGCTTCTCTTCGCACAAACAATAAAGGCTTTTCTTTGCACAAACAACTAATTATAATTTCTTGGCGCAGTGAGACTGGGAACATCTTTGTTTTTCTTTAAATACCCTAACCAAGCTGCTACCACCTAGAACCAGTTACTGGATATGAAGCAAGGGATCCAGGATCTGATAACTTACATTGGGTAATTGAAGCAAGCTGCTACCAAGTCCCAATGGCTGTGTTTCACCCAATGCACCTTATTTCAGAGTGGTTTAAGGGGCGAATATAAGGATGAACTGGTTCTTATTCCTGAGGTTGCTTCCCTACAAGCCCTCATCAGGTTATCCATATTGATCATCGTTTGGTAGAAAGACGGGCAGAACATAAGAGAAGTGACTGTTATGGAGCCATGGGAGCATCAAACATTCCTTTTCCTGCCTTACAACAACCTTTGGGAGGAACTCCTCCTGAGCTGATGCAGATGCATGTGGGGACCATTGTCAGAGGCCGAACACCGGTGCCGCAGACCAATCGTTGCGCTTGTTCTTCGGGGGTGCTGGCCATTTCTTGGGGAATTGTCCTGTTCGTCCTTCCCGGCTAGCGGAAAACTGAAGGGCATGTTAGCGGAAAGTAAGGGGTGAACAGGTTCCTACTCTACTGAAGGAGACCTTTCTGTACCAGTAGGACGCCTCATGCCACCTACCGTTTTGTTTGCTCTTCAAATCCTGCTGGTATGGGTGTTGGGATGCATTTACAGTGTCACAGCCAGACATAAAGATTCAGGTTGAGGAAAAGCTATTAGAATGCAACATCGGAGGAGCAAAGTGAAGTTTGCGCCACAGACAGCGCATATGTTTTAGTTAGGTTTGACACATATTAGATGCATACATCTAACAACACAGAAAGAGCAACAAATGTATTAATGTTGGGTTGCAAAGGTCAAAGATAGAGCAGCATTATAGCCCTTGTGTTTAGTGGATGCAACTGTAGTGACTTATGGTAGCATGATGTGCAGGAAGGATTGAACTACGTGGAAGATGGAGTCACCAAGGCAGTGTGGTAGAAGCAAGGTCAGTGTGTTAACTTGGCAGAAGTGTTGCCATTTTGATAAGGCCTAGCACACGATGAACAGGAAAGAAAGCAGGCCTTGGTGTGGAGCTGCGGCTCTGGTAGTTCAGCTCCAAAACAAATACTCTTTCTCCATTCCCCAGGAGAGAAGCCGAGGTCCGAGGCACCCATGGCATGCAGATAAGCACTAATTATATCCAACTACAGGCCCTGAATGTGGTGGGAAGAGAATGTTAGTTGGTGAAGGAACAGGAAGGGATGCACCTTTGAAGGACAAATTCATGAGACTAGGGACACTGCTCTTTGATGCCAATAAGCCAGGCAATGTTTTAGAACACTACTGCCCTCACTCGGGGCGGGCACCCCATAAGAATTGCACCTAGACACACAACTTAAGCAAACAAATCCTCAGAATTCAGACTCGAGAGTGGTGCCCTGGTCACGTCACCCCTGGGCTCCTACGGTTTGGAGGAGATAAGGGAGAGCCGTGTCTGGAATATCTTGTGATTTGGCACAAGAGCACAGGTTATGCCAATACATTTAGTGCAAGGTCGAAGGTGCAGCTCGTGTGCACCATGGCATCTGACTTAATGAGGAAGCCTAATGTCTTATCAAAGCAGAGTTGTCCTCGCCAAGTTACTTTGATCGCATCTGGAACAGGAGGGTGCACATCACATGATTGTGCAAAATGTACAAACCTACTGATAAGTACCTACCAATCATACCTATGTTTGGCAGTGATGATGTAGGGGACCACGTGTCTAAGGGAATGGGGATAGCATAAATGTGGCCAATTGGTCAAGGGACCACAGGGGGGTGTTAGCGTGTTCTATAGGTGGGAGCCAGTGAGGTTGGTGGGATTATGATATACTCATTATTATGCATAGTATTGTTAACTTGCTGAATTTCCGCTATAGAAGCTGTAACCCTTTGAAATAAGACAAGTGCCCTGTCAGTTCTGTTCCACAGGACCGTGCTGAGACAATTTTTGCTTGTAATAAACCCTGTTTTTCTTTTCAAAGAGGTGCAGTGATTATTTTTCCTCCTGGATTCGTTTAATCTCTGTGTTTGGGCTACCATCCTTTCGATTTGTTGACCCTGACGTTATACCAGATTCTCCACAAGGTCAGGGGAGTCCCCGCTGCGCATTCCTGGATTCGGCGCCTATCTGCAGTGACCAGCCCCTGTGCAGAATCTGAAAAGGTTCGTACCTGTGCACGAGAAGAGATTCGTAGGTGCCTTGTTGACCAGAAGGCATTCCTGCTTCTTGGAGCGGGGCGGTGATGTCATGATCTCTGCTTCCAAAAGGTCAGGGTTTTCCCAACTCCCTTGGAAGCAGATCCATAACCCAGGTTCCGAGTGCCAACCAGTCCCAATTGGGACCTTTTGGACCCAGTCCTGGCGCCAGTGGCAGCAGGCTCATAAATATGCCCAGTCCCAGCGCTGGAAGCGCCGGGCTCATAATGCTTGGGTGGACTTACCTGCAGCAGACCATGCTGCTTACTTGCCTGCCAGTTGAGCCTCTGATTCTCTTCTGTTTGGAACTACTTTTCCTGTTGGGTGGGGCAGGAGCCACTCCCTAGATTCAGAACACTGGAACTCTTCTGGAAAGCAGGAACTCTTTTCTTACCTAGGCGTGGCTGTGGAAGGAGACACCTAAGCACTACAGGAGGCTATTTAAACCACACCCGATGGATGAATCTTGCTTTGCGTTATTCTGCATCCTCTGCAGCAGAACGCTCATCGTGTCTTCTGCATCTGATCCTGGGCCTAAGGAAAAAGGCTAACCATCCTGAATCCAGTCTTCAGCAACACCTATAAAGACAAGAAAGAACAGGTTAGCATTACGGTCTTCAGTGACAGCTCTTCACTTACCTGGTCCATCGGCTGTCACCAACGCCTCGCGCTGCATTCCGGCATCTGAAAGACAAAGGCTTACCTACTCTTCGTGCGCTCCGGAGGTCTTCACACTGCATTCCGGCATCTGAAAGACAAAAGCTTACCAACTCTTCGCACTCTCCGGAGGCCTTCGGCGCTGCATCCCGCATCTGAAAGACAAAACAAGGTGCGTTTAAAGACATTGGGGAACTTTAATACTCACGTGCCATTACTCCTTTCCACATCTAACCCAGTGGGTATTCCGGCACCCTGCAGCCGCTCCGAACTTGTACCTGCAAAATAAAAAGACAGTTAGAGCGCATCGTGAAGCAGGCAACAAGCGCTTACTTACGTGCTTCCAGGCGCTTCTATTCATCACACGGGCTCCATCTTCAACTCACTTCAGCCCGTCATCCGCCATAGCCGGAACCCTGCAAAACAAGAGACATCATTACTAAAGACTTTAAAGACATTAGAATTACTCGAAACTTACCGTTCGTGCAGTAAACGACGGGCAGCAGTCCTCTGAAGTCAAGAGGCCTGCTCCCCTTATCCAGTGAAGAAACTGGTTACAGCACCCTGCCCCGAGGCAGATGGAGAGCACAGCGTTCACTTACCTAAGGTGAGAGCGTTAACCTTTGGGGTTCTACAGGAGAAGAGAAAGGGAAGAAGAGAGAGACATTCAATAACCCAGTTCCTTAATCCCATATTTTCTATCTGCAGACATCTTACCCTTCGAGTCAGACATACAGTGCACAGAGGTCCAGCCCAAAGAGCCAGCCGTGTGTTACACATCACCTTTGAAGATACGGTATACGCCCAGTCAAGACCGGCGCCTCTACGGGAATCAGGTGAGCGTTACAGGTGATCCCAGATTGTACCGGCCATTGATTGACGGTACCCTATATCGTAGGAACTCAGGAGAGTGTACATATGTACATGAACCTTTGTGGGAGAAAAACGATGATTGGAGATTGTGTGTGGAGTGTGGTGTTGATGAGTATGTGGATTGTAAAGACCACGTGGCAATATATAATGGGCATAAGGGCCGGGAGGATAGCTCAGAGGCAACGCGCTCGCCTTGGAAGCAAGACGATGCGGAGCAACACATGTTCGATCCCCGGGTCTGCGCTTAGAAACCTCTGGGTATTAAGCGTGTTATAAATAACCTATTATAATTATATATTTGTAGTGATGGCCAGAGGGATTTTCTTTGTTAGAGAAAAGGTGACATCACAATATAATTGCATGTGTAAAAAGAGAAGAGAGATAACGGGACCTCCTCCATTGTGAAGGAAAGGCAGCGCTGCACGTAAAATACCAGGTAAAGTCCAACATGTGGAGGTCTTGGGAACCCTCCACTCGGCACAAGGGAGTCTGAGGAGGTGAATTACCTTTTGTCTAGGCAAGGGGAAAGAGGAAGTATCTACACCATTGTGTAAATAAGTGTAATTTTGTTCTGTAGGTCCATTGTTTTGCGTACATTATATATTTGCTTGCATTGGTGCTGTACACTTGGGCTGTGTGCACAGTTGCTGCTTTGAGTTCCACGGCTAAAGGCTTCTCATTGCCGACCTCATGGCAATTTTAAAGATGGCTGCCGCTCTTACCTTCTGGCAAGAGGCTTCTTCCTGGGATCCCTTCTGCTCTCCTATTGGCCAGTGGCCATACTAAGCTGGCTTATTGTGGGCCGGCAGGCTTTAGGCGGCCCTCAACTCAAAGGCCCACTTTCTACGGTCCTGTCTGCTCCCTGTCCACTGCCCGGATGGGTCTAGGGCGCATTCACTTTACTCCAGAAGCCCTGCCACGCTACCTGCCCTCAGACCATAGCAGACCGAGATATTAACACTAACCTGCTCAACAGCTAGATAAAATTGTGAACATTAGCCTGCGCCGCATCTAGATAGAATTGTGAATTTTGGCCAGAGCCACGCTTAGATAGTATTGTGAATGTTAGCAAGTGCCACACTTGCATAGTATTGTGAATGTTTGCAAGTGCCACACTTGGATAGTATTGTGAATGTTAGCAAGTGCCATGCTTATGTCTATATGCTTGTAACGCGCCACGCGCCAAAAGCCTGCAAACATCAGGGCGCGGCGGAACCGGTAATGCAAAATTTACAGATTGAACCACTCAAGAATCTCGCATACCTAGCAGGCCGGATTATTACCTTGGTAGTTGAAGGTTTATTGGAGTAGGAAAGTTTTCAGTGCCTCACTGAAGCTAGAATAGTTACCCTCTTGTCTCAGGGCAGCTGGTAGGTTATTCCAACATTATGCAGCTTGGACCGGGAAAGATCTGCCTCGCCCTGACACCAACTTTACGCCGAGTATATTCAGGAGACCAGCATCCGCTGATCTCAAGCATCTCCAGGGAACATACAATGAGAATTGTTTTTTTAAATAGCTTGGAGCCTCTCCAAAGAGGCATCTATGGATTATCGTTATAGCCTTGAACTTGATTCTTTTCTATTCTGAACCAATGAAGATCCTTTCTTCCTGCTGATATATGGTCTCTATTTTTAATTCGAGGGGATTGGGTCCTCCGATGTATTCCATATCTATGACCGGTAATGTCCACAACTGTGCTGCTTCGGAAAATCTTTGGCGTCTGTGTCCTGCGTCGATGACGTCGATGCGCCGTCCCCGAGGACCTCCTCCGACGGCCGACGTCACCCGATGTGATAAGTAAGATGCACGACGCCCATAGCCTCAGTTCCGTTTTTTCCGCGAACGTGTTGCTTCGTGAATCTCGGTACGCCTCGACTCGTTGGAGTTGCTGTTTTCTATTCTTGGTTCGTTGAACCTGTTCGGTTGGTTGTGAAGACCTGTTCGTGGCGATGTCTTTCTCATCTTCGACCCCGCGTCCGGCCTTCAAGAACTGCAGGGTCTGTGGGTCCAAGATGTCGGTCACGGACTCGCACAACGCCTGCCTCTGGTGCCTCGGGGAGGCCCACGATACGGACGACTGTGTCGACTGCCAGTCGCTCACTGCAAAGGCCTTGCGGGCCTTCGGTAGGAGAAGAAGAAGCCGTCGGTAGGCCGGGTGTCTAAGCCCCGGAAGTTGAGGTCTGCAGGGCTTTCGACCGAGGAATCGAGGGGTGACTCTCCGGTTCGTCGTCGGAAGTCCGGTGGGTCTCCTTCCAGGAGTCGGTCTCGCCACTCCTCCGCCTCTTCTAGGCATTCCAGGAAGCACCGGCATAGGTCGCCTTCCCCGTCCTCTTCCGAGGACTCCGCCCATTGGCGGGTCGCTTATCCCTCCATGCAAGCGACACCGGAGGAATGGGCTTCCTTCGGAAAGCAGATGCTAGCGATTCTGGAATCGCAGGGCACCGGTCCATCTGCGCCTCCGAGTGGGGTCGGTCGGTACCGGTCGAGAGACACCGCCCGTACGCCTTCGGGATCGGGTGGTCGGCATGGCTCGCGGGAGAGGTCCCGCTCGGACAAGGGTAGCCGTTCTTGCCATGCCCGTTCCAGGTCCCGGTCCTCGACGCGCTCGAGACTGCGTGATCCTGTGCCGTCTTCGAAGAAGACATCGATGCCTGTGGTGCCGAGGTTGTCGACGATTTCTCTCGAGGTTCCGTCTCCTAGGGGGTCGTCGGCGCCCAGTTTGTCGAGAGACACGCTCGGAGCTCTGGCTTCGAGGACTGTGTCAACGCCGTTTCTGTCGACACCGGCGCGACTCATTCGGCGCCCTTGACGCCTTTTCTGTCGACGCCGGCGCCTTTCGAGGCGGTGGTGTCGGAGGGGCCCCATGGCACGGGGTTTGCCCCTAGAAAGGCTATGGCTAAGGTCCGGAACTCCTTTTATCCGCAGAGGTCTTCCTCTCCCCGCCTGGAGTACATTTCAGAGGGTGATGAAGGCTCTGATGGCAGCCTGGTTCCGGTTCCGGTTCCAGATGACCTTATCTCGGGTCATAGCCAGTTTGATGACCTGAGGCAGTCGCTGCATGATGCCAGTGGACTGGACACCTCTCCGGAGGTGGAGTTTTGTCGGCCGGAGCCTGGCACTCATGCCGATTCTTCATATCGGCGCCTTATGTCTCGGGTTACCGAGTACTTGGGTTGGTCAGCTCCCCCAGGGGAGTTCGTTCAGGATGATCTCACGGACATCCTTGATCTCGGTCCACCCACTGACCCGGTTTTGCCTTTTCATATGGCTCTGCAGAGAAGGGTGGCGGCGGCTTGGACTGCTCCGGAGAGTCTCCCGGCAGTGGGCAAGTCTTTGTCACGAAAATACCGTCCAGCCAGTAGCGACCCCTGCTACTTGTCTAGGCACCCCACCCCGGAGAGTTTGGTGGTGCAGGCGGCTACGGCCCCGGCAAAGCAGGCGTCGTATCCTACCATCCCTCCGGATAGGGACGACAAAGGTTTTGACGGCTGGGCGAAGAAAGTGTTTTCTTCGGGGGGTATGGCGCTTCAGTCGGCCAACTCCATATGTGCCTTGTCTTGTTTCACGCACACTCTGTGGAACTGTGTTGTATTAGCGGCTGATCATATTCCCGAAGGGGACGAACGGGATGGTTTCCTTGCTATGGTTCAGGATGGCAAGGATGCTATGTGTGAGGCCTTTCAGTCGGGTTTGGACTTGGCGGATTGTGTCGGCCGGTCCATGGCGGCGAGCACCGTAATGCGCAGGTTTGCGTGGTTGCGGAAGTCTGGGTTCGCTCCTGATGTGCAGTCATGGCTCCTCAACATGCCTTTTGACGGTGAACACCTTTTTGACAGCAAGGCTGACGAGAGCCTTGAGAGGTTGCAGACCTCCAAAGCTGCAGCGGAATCGTTGGGTGCTGCAGTTCGCCAACCTCCACCTTTTCGTCCTAGGGGACAGCAATGGAGGGGAGGTTCCTTTCGCTATTACTCGTCCTTCAGTAAAGCGAGAGGAGCTAGCAGTCAAAGAGGCCATCGTAAGAGTGCCAGAGGTGGAAACAAAGGTACTCGAGGTGCCAAGGCCGCTCGGGCAGTTGCCTCGTTGCCCTCAGGCAACGCCGCAGCCGCTACCACTCAGTCATGAGGCCAGGTCCCATGGTTCGCCGGTTGGGGGAAGGCTGGCGCAGCATCTTGTAGAGTGGCAAGCCATTACTTCGGATGTGTGGGTTCTGGAGATCATAACCCACGGCTACTGTCTTCCTTTTCGGCAGAGGCCTCACGACAATCCACCAGGGAACCTCTCTTTGAAGAGTCCGGATCCGCTCCTTGCGCAGGAAATTCAAGCCCTGCTGGAGAAAGGCGCCATAGAACTGGTGCCTGTAGCGGAGAGGAACACGGGGGATTGAGACCCATCATGGACTTGCGCGGTTTGAACAAACTCCTCAGGAAGGACAAGTTCAAGATGGTGACTCTTTCTCGAGTCCTCCAGGCTCTTCAACTTCAGGACTGGTTGGTGTCTCTCGACCTCAAGGATGCTTACTTCGGTGTGCCGATCCATCCCAAGCACAAGAAGTACCTGAGGTTCGCGACTCGCACTTTCAGTTTCGGGTCCTGCCGTTCGGATTGACCTCCGCCCCGAGGGTTTTCACCAAGCTCATGGTGGTGGTGGCAGCGCATCTCAGGAAAGGGGGGGATTCACATCTACCCCTACCTGGACGATTGGTTGATCAGGGGGAGCTCTCCCGAGCAAGTCCTGGATCATCTGTCCGTCACCTGCCACTCCCTTCACAGGCTGGGCTTCTCCCTCAATTTAAAGAAGTCCCATTTGACACCAACGCAGCGGCTCCAGTACATCGGAGCAGTGCTCGACACGTCCCTGGGGCAGTGTTTTCCTCCTCAGGTGAGGGCTCTTCACATTCAGCAGATGGTGCACAAGTTTCCGTTTGCCCAGTATCTCCCAGCGTCCGAGTTCTTGAGACTGCTCGGCCTCATGGCATCCTGCATTCTTCTGGTGCCAGAGGTTTGTCTGCGGATGAGATCTTTGCAGTGGGCACTCAAGCTCCAGTGGTCTCAGTCCTCCGGCAGGCTGTCGGACCCTGTTCAGCTGCCGCCCTCGGTAGCCCGGGACCTTCTGTGGTGGGCCGTCGAGGGCAATCTGATGAAGGGGGCCCCATTTTGGCTGCCCTGGCCGGAGGTGACGATCGTGACGGACGCATCCCTCACGGGATGGGGAGCTCATGCCAACGAGTTGACAGTCAGCGCTCGTTGGTCTCCGTCGGAGTCCAGACTCCATATCAATCTGTTGGAGCTGAGGGCCGTCAGGCTAGCCCTGAAGGCTTTTTTGCCGACTGTGCACGGGAAGAGTGTCCTGATTCTGACGGACAACACGGTGGCCATGCACTACCTCAACAAAAAGGGGGGGGGCAGGGGCACTTCCGCTATGCAGGGAGGCGATGCAGCTCGAGTTCTGGGCCATCCAGCAGGATTTTCGATCTCGGCGGTTCATCTGGCCGGAGACGACAACGAGACGGCGGACGCTCTGAGCAGGCAGAGCACGATCTCTCACGAGTGGGAGCTGGCTCAGGAGATTCTCCTGGAGATCTTCGCCCTTTGGGGGACCCCTCAAGTGGATCTCTTCGCCTCCAGTGTCAACCGGAAGTGCGAAAGGTTTTGCTCGCGGGAATTTCCTCCAAAAGGAGCCTTAGGAGACGCGTTCGTGGCGGAGTGGTCATTCCCACTGCTGTACGCGTTTCCTCCAGTCCCCGTCATCCCGCTGTGGAGGTTACGGAGGTTCGGTTCCCGGATGATCCTCATTGCTCCGGCGTGGGCCCGGAGGACGTGGTACCCGGACCTTCTAGACTTGTCCATCTGCCCTCCACGTCGTCTTCCCTACCGAGACGATCTGCTCTCACGGGAGGGGGGGGTCAGGTTCTCCATCCAGAGGTCAGATCCCTCAATCTTCACGCTTGGCTTCTGAAAGGTTGAGGTATAAGGATTGGGACCTCCCTGAAGACGTGATGGAGGTGTTGCTCTCGGCCAGGCGGCCGGCAACAAAGTCTCTGTACCGTTGCCGTTGGAGAAAGTTCTGCGACTGGTGCAGAGTTCAGAATGTGGATCCTTTTGAATGCGACATTCCCATGGTTTTGTCTTTTTTGCTTTCTTTGGCCCACAGGGTCTTGCAAGTGGGGACCATTAAAGGTTGTTCCTATTTTAAGATTCCTTTAATTTCGCAGTTTTTGAAAGGGCTCACTAATGTGTTCCCTCCGTCACCTTTTTTGGTGACAGGTTGGGATTTGAACCTTGTTCTTAAGTTTCTTATGGGTGCTCCGTTTGAGCCTTTACATTCTTGCCCTTTGAGGCTGTTGACTCTGAAAACTGTGTTTTTGGTTGCGGTTACTTCCGCTCGCAGAGTGAGTGAGTTACAGGCACTTTCAGTTAAGCCACCCTTCACTGTGTTTCACAAGGACAGGGTTGTCCTTAGAGTTCGTCCTTCTTTTCTTCCGAAGGTGGTTTTGGATTTTCATTTGAGCCAGAAGGTTGTTCTTCCGGCGTTCTATCCTCCTCCACATCCTGGTAAGGAAGAGGAGAGTCTCCATAGGCTTGATCCTCGGAGAGCGTTGAGCTTTTATATTTCGCGCATGTCCTGGGTCAGAGTGGACGATCAACTTTTCATTGGTTACGCTGGAAAGCGTTTGGGACAAGCTGTGATGAAACAGACTTTGTCTCGTTGGATTATTTTAGCTATCTCTGAGTGTTACCGCTTGGTGGGTAAGGACCCTCCGGCTGGCTTGCGGGCCCATTCTACCAGAGGAGTGGCTGCGTCTACTGCCCTGCAGTCACATCTGTGATGCAGCCACCTGGGCTTCAGTACATACTTTTGTACGTCACTATTCCCTTGATTCCATCAGAGGGCAAGATCTTGCCTTTGGCAAGGCAGTTCTCTATTCTGCAATTTGATTGGGCATGCTAAATTTGTATTCTAAATTCTTTCCCACCTCCTTGCTTGGTACTGCTTTGGGAGTCTGTCATAGATATGGAATACGTCGGAGGACCCAATCCCCTCGAAGAACAAGTTACTTTCTTACCTGGTAACATTCTTTCGATGGGATTCTTTCCCCACTGATCACCTTGGATGGTTCCCTCTTATAGTCTCACCTGATGATTTGAAAAGATGACCTCTCCATCCTGCATTGAGCGCAGGGGCGCGTAGATAACCAGTTGCTTCACTGGCTCGAAGGAATTGGTGAGTTCCAGGACAATATTGACTCCGATATTCCCGGCAAGACGCCGTAAGTATGTAGTTCGTATGAGTTCAAATGGCTGACTTTCACTCTTGTCCGATTCCTTGCAAGTTGCAGCTTGACCCTACTGAAGAGTTCCTCGTGGCAACCGGTAATGTTCTGGTAAGGATTTGTATTATCCAACACAGTTCGATAAAATAATGTCCATATGTAACCTGTTGCTTTCTCCCTTATTCAGGCGCTGAGAGAAAGTATGAAGTCTCTGGGAATAATGCCTCCGGCGGTAAAATCAGGTAAGTCTTTTGTGGTGAGGAGGGTTCACCTTGTTAGTCCCTTGTTTCACCTTGCTGTCCTTTTGTTTCCCCTTAGGGGCCGGGGTTAGGCTAGGATGCAGTGGAAGCTGCGCGCGACCCGTGAAGAAGAATAGTACCCCCGGTGGTAAAATCAGGTAAGTCTATGGGGGGGTATTCCTCTGTGTATTCCCTTGGCTCACCTTGCTGTTCTTGCCTTCTCCTTAGGTGCCGGAGTGCGGTGGGAACATGCAGGAGGATGCGGTGAAATGTGAAGATGCTGCGAAGGCCGGTGAGTTCAGCGCGGCGCTTCAGCAGGCGAGGTGACGCGCATAAAATAACTTCTTTCTTCCAGCTCGAAGGCGCGATGGATCGGGAATTCAGGTAAGGATCAAAGGTATTGCTCTTGTTCTAACCTTTACTCCTTCTTTCTCCCTTTTTCTAGGAGCTCCAAACTCGAGGCGGGCGTGGCAGAAGACTGGATGCAGACTTGCAGGCACGGTGAGCGTTACGCTGCTGGATGCAGAATAACGCGATGTGAAAAATACGCCAATGTTTTCTAGCAGATCACAGACTTCTCATGTATAGATTGAAAAATAGTGGGGATAAACTAGTTCCCTGAAGAACTCCGAACATAATCTGGGCTGCCTGCGAGAATATATCGCCCCAATGTATTCTTGCTTTCCTATCCTTTAGAAAAGAGGCTAACCATTTCAGCGCTGTTGTACAACAGCCTGCTATTTTGTCAAGCGCTGATTGAAGTAGCTGATGGTCTACCAGGTCGAAAGCTGCACTAAGGTCGAGCAGCATGAGTATCCCGGATTTGCCTTTATCAATCAATTCCAACATGTGGGTCTGTAAATCGAGCATAGCTGGCTCAGTTCTGTGGTCTGCCCGAAAGCTCGATTGTTGCTCGTGTAGTATTTACAGAGATTCCATGTGTTTTTGCAGTTGGTTAGTTGCAATTTTATCGAAGATCTTTGGGATGAAGTTGGAATTGGTGATGGTACGTAAATTACTGTGTTCTTTAGGGTCTAACCCCACCATTTTAACCAGAGGAGTTATCGTGACCGCCTTGGTTGCTTTGGGAACTAATCCCTCGCTGAAGGATGAGTTAATTATCCTGGTCAGAATGGGCACAAAATGTTCTTTATGCTCCAGGATGATCTTTGTGGGTAGAATATTTTCCGCACATGATGTAAACTTCATTTTAGACATTACCAGGAGTAGTTCCTCCTCTGAGACAGTTGAGAAAGTAAATTTCTCTTTATTTTCCTGTGTTGGGATTTCTCCCAGGGGAATTTCTAAGCTAGCAGTTGCCCTCGCTGATATGATGTTATTTCTGGCTTTTAAGATTTTAGCGGCGAAAGCTTCTTGCGCCCTATCACAGTCTTCCTTGGTGGGATTGTGGGGCGGTGAGAGCAGCTTGTGTTTTTCGATGCCCTTAAGAATCTCGAATAATTTGCTGGTTGAATTAGGAGCCGCTTCTATTTCTTTGTTGTAGTAGTTTTTTTTTTGCTTCCTTAACTCCCTTCCTGTAAGCTTGGTCAGAGCGTTTCCAGTCCTCCCTGTTCTCCTGGGTCGGATTCTGGCACCATGTTCTTTCTTTGCCTCGTTTTACCTATTTAAGTTTGTTAGTTTCCTCGTTGTACCATTTGGCTTGGTTGTCATTTTTTCTGACTGACTTTTCAATGGAGGATTCTTTTCCACCATCTCTCCTGCATGTGTTTGGTATATTTCGATAACATATTTTCACAGTCATCATTATCAGTAAATGACTCGATGATCTGCTTTAGGCATGGTTTCAATTGCTCTGACCCTATTTTTTTTTAAGTTTCTGCTCCACACTTTCCCATGTGGATTCTCTTGTTGTTTGGTGGAAGGGTTTAGCTGTATCTCGAAAGCTTTGATAGAATTGCGAATTTTAGCAAGTGCTACAGTTAGATAGAATTGTGACCATTAGCCTGCGTCACATTTAGACAGGATTGTGAATGTCGGCCAGTGCCACATCTAGATAGAATAGCGAATATTAGCCATTGCCACATCTAGTCTGCATTGGGAATATTACCAATGCCACATTTAGATAGAATTGTGAATCTAGACAGGATTTCAAAGGTGGGCCAGTGCCCCATTTGGATATAATTGGGAATATTGGTGAGCGTCATATATAGACAGGATTGTGAATATTAGCCAGTGCAGGATCGAGATAGAAATGCTGAGATATTTGCACGCCACATCTAGGAAGAACGTGGAAATTTAGCACATATCACTTCTAGATAGCGAGGCCAATAAGCAACCCACTAACAGTTTTACCCTTCTGTATACACCTCTCAAACTCTAACCAACCACAACCCTAAAGCACAACAAACAGCACAAACGTCACTACACAGCAACAACAAAACAAACAACACATAGCTACGCACAACAGCACATGACCGGTCCGCCTGGAAAGCACCACCAAACTCAGTGAACGGTGTTAACTGAACTGAAGCTGCCAACAGCACATCACTGCTCTCTTGCACTTATCCCGCTCGTTCCCACTAACTCAACCCCCACTCCCTTTCCTTTTCAGATCCGCCGGAGTGCCAGGGGGTGCGCGGTACAAATATCCTTTAACATTAACATTCTCTTACACCCTACCCACAATCCTGCGATGAGCTTACTACTTGATCCTGCACCAGTCACCAATGGAACAGCCAACTTCACTTGGTAAGGTAGCCCGCCCTTACTCACTACTCCCTCCCCGCTATACTGGATCCCTTACCTACCTGTAACCACCTAATGTGACACCCTATCTACCCCACCCGTAATTACATCTCCTGATCTAGCCTCCTTATTCCATCAGGTCAGGCTCCCCATCAGTGCTCCTACACCTTGATCACCAGTGCTTACCTATAACCACATGTTCTGATGTAGCCGTCTTACAGTAGGAGACTTGGCTTTCAAATGTGTGTAACTAGACACTACTTTGTACACTGTGTGTACCTGGACTTTTCCATTTGTAACCGTATGCTTTGATGTAGCCTGCCTTGCAACATGAGGTTAAACTTTCCAATTTGTGTACCTGGACACTACTGTACTTTGTGTTTGCTGTAACCACTTTCTTAAGCATAAAGCGCCTAGATGCCTCTGGGTTCAGTGCACTATATAAATGTCAAATATAAATAAATAAGTACCTGGGATCCCTTTGCCCAGTAGAAGGGGCGTAAGGAGGTGCATGTCCTTGTCTCAAATTGGAGATTGAGGAAGGGTCTTAACCATTGTGTATATATTTTTGTTGAATTGTGTGAGGTATTTAGTGTGTGGGGCGATGAGGGAAGGGAGGGGTAACGAGAAGATTGGACAATAGTGGGAGCATGAGGAGGTTTGATACCGATGGATCAGTGTCTAGGAATGTGAAATAGCATTACGTGGATAAGCTTGGTTACAGCATGAGTTCCCTGATGCCACTCAAATATATGTGTACAGCACCTCCGCTGTACCGGGGAAAAATAATTAAGTATCACAACGAGTGGGTTGTTGATGCAAGATGGGCCACCCCCTTAGCAATGCTATGAGCCCCTAGCAGACCTAGAATTGGAGTGAGCTGGCTCTGGGCCACAGCTGTTATCCTCAAGGCGCAGAATGAAAAGATTCACAGGCAAGGCGTCGAAGCCCTCCCACACAGCAACACTGGAAGAGCAGGGAAGAGCTGGTTTCCTCACCCTTGATGTCCTTGAGGGCATCCCTCCAGAAGTACTGCGTCTACGAGCGACCCACAGCCCCCCCACCTATCTTTCAGCCCACCACAAGCTACCATGGCTGACGACACCATGTCCACCAAGAAGGACAATGCTGCCCTCCTCAAGGAGATTAGAGGAATTCATTTGGACATCGGTCATCGTTTTGATAAGCTGGACAAGAGAGTAGACAAGCTTGTGACCGGTTGCAGGGGCCAGAGTCCAATCAAACATCTGTGTATCTGTGGATACCCTGGAATCCCAAATTGACATGAGGGTCTCGGAGCTTGAGAGGAGAGAAGGCGAGATGATGAAAATGGACGATTTCAAGAATAGAGAACGGCACAACCTTAGATTTTTTGGGATTCCCAGAAAGAGAGGGAGAGACTGAGAGAGATATCAAAAGAGCTATCTACAATGTAATCAAAATTCTATTCGGGAGGACGCAAGGGCAGAACCCACCAAAGGCCGCACACAACGAGCCGGAGGGAGCAACAGGGGGGCCAGATCTGTTCTCGCCCACTTCCCGGAAAATACCCAGACCCTTGTGAAGGTGAGGAAGGAAGGCCCAATAAGATACAGAGACTCTCAGAGTTCCATTTTCCAGGATTTGTCTACTTTCACCCTGACCAGGAGATTTCTTTGCACTCCACTCACTCAGTGGCTGAAGAATAAGGGTGATATACCAATGGGGATTTCACTTTTTGCTGTCCTTTGAGTACGAATGCCTAAAATACAAATTGGTGATGGAAGATGACATCCAACGGGTCAAAGGTAAACTCATAGTAAACCTGGAAGTCCCTGGTAGAGAAAGGGAAAATGTGTCAGAGAGAAGACGCATGCCAGATGTCCGAAAGTTCAGAAACTGAACATGCTCCATTAGGTTCACTTTTTCATTCACAGTGGCTTAGTAGAAAAGGTTGTTCTAGTTGTTGCAACTTAGGGATGGAGGGAGATCTTAAAGCCCATCGCTGATAAGAAGAGGGTAGGAGTTAGGGCCGATCTGCGGGTGGTGGAGGTGCCAAGCATTTGCAGGGCTGGGCGGGCTAAAAAATGATAATTGTGGTTTCAGACCGGTGCTATGGAACCCACTGGTGGTCTGGTCCTTCTTGTTATACTTCCATGAAGGGGGCTGGATGCTCGGGGTTGAGGAGAGGGTGGGAAGTTGACCTAGGGGTGAGTTTGGGAAAGATTCAGGTTTGGAGTTTTTTGGGTACTGCTTCAGATGGTTTCTTTTCAGTACACGTTTGGGCACATTACGGTCGGTCTCTGGCCTGATAATAAGGCACATAAGTCTGCATTGATTCGATGTAGCACTCAATTCCTAATGACGGGGATTGGTTTTGACTTTACCATAGTCTCCCTTGATGCAATGGATATCAACTCTCCGGCCAAGAGATCAATGGTTTTAGGGAATTCCGTAGATCCAATCTGGATGTCCTGTGCTTGCAAGAAACCTAGTTTGAAAGCTAACTGTGGTGGAAGTGTTCAGATCCTTGGCCTCAACCAAGAAAAGGTTTCTAACAGGTTGGGCTTTGGAAAACACGCTCTGACCCAGATGGATGATACATTTTTGTGAAGGGTAGGGTTAAGGATAGGTTTATCATGATAGGATCGATATATTGCCAACACGAGGGACAAATTCCAATCTGGGAGATGGTGAGGGATAAACTTCCACCGTTTCTGGAAGGTAAGCTGCTAGTGGGCAAGGACTTCAAAATGGTTCTTGACCCGCAACAAGACCGCAAAGACTGGAGGTGACGATTTCAGCAGAACAGAGAAAGTTGACTTGGTCCTCACTGACTCCCTAATTGAACTGCTGGAAGAGGATAGACCATTCACTTACTTTTCTGCCATCCATAATTTATTCTCCAGAATTGATTTGATACTGGTGGATGACTCCCTCAAAGGTTTGGTCTCTGACTCACAGGTTGTCCTGTTTCCATGGTTTGACCATGGCATGGTGACGATAAGGGTGGGCAACTGGGAGAGCCATGCAACAAAGGGTAGGTGAAGGTGCAACGATTTCCTGCTTAAAGATAGGATGGTTACTCCGACCCGCCTCTCGGATATTAAATATTATTTCCTGCATAATGACAACAGAGAAGTGAAGGTCCCTACTTTTTGCGAGGGGTTTAAGGCCACATTGAGGGGCAAACTAACACGTTTGAGCTCCCTGAAAAAGAAGGAAAGGATGAAAGAAGAGGGAGAACTCAGAAAGAAAATAGCAGCGATACACTGTGAGGAGCCCCTGGGAATCGCCTCACCCCAGCGGATGCTAGTAAACTAAAACTCTGTAAAACCATGCTCAGGCCCATCCTCATTCAGGACAGTTGCCTCAAACAGAAATTTCATGAAAAGGGGGACAAAGCCAGCAAAATCCTATGGAGGCTCAGGGAGGGAGGAGAGGAAATTGAGATGGTAGTCTCCTTAAAAAAATCGGGAGCAGCCAAGATTCATGAGGCTGTGAAAATCGGGTAGGAATTCTCTAATTATTATCAGAGCCTGTACTCCTCTGAATACTCGAGGGACGACTCCTTAATATCATCTTTCCTTGATCGATTGCCAATGTCGGGGATCTCACATGATTCCTCCACCACCCTTGACATACCCATCACACCGGAAGAAATTACCCAGACAATCAAGAATATGAAGTCATGTGCTTCCTTGGAAAGTGATGGTTTTACAATGAAATTTTACAAAATGTTTTGATCAACATTGCCTCCCTACTTGTCGAGGGTCTTTAATGCAGCCTTGGCGGGAGAGAAGCTCCCGGATACTATGTTACAAGTTATAATCGTGGTTCTACCTAAGGAGGGGAGGGATCCATCTCTCTGCGCTTCCTACAGGCCAGTGTCGCTATTGAACAACAATGTTGAAATTCTAGCTAGGGTTTTGGAGTACAGACTCTACTCCCTGCTTCCGTCTCTCATCCATGGTGACCACATCGGCTTCATCCGAGGAAGTCAAGGCACTGAAAACATTAGGAAAACCAAGATCGGAGAGACTGGATGCTTGGCCTGGTGGTGATGGATTCAGAGAAGGCTTTCGATCGGGTTGAGTGGCGCTATATGATGCTGGTCCTGGAGAACATGGTTCGGGGCAATTTTCTGGAATGGGTCAAGGATCTTTATAGACTCCCATCAGCCAGGATACAGGTAAATGGGGTACTTTCAGCTTTCTTCCTTCTCTCACAAGGGACACGTCAGGGGTGTCACTTATCACTGCTGCTGTACGGCCTTTCCATGGAACCTCTGACTATTGCCATCAGGACAGACCAGGAGATTAAGGGGATAACTCACAGGGAGGTGGAATGTAAATTGTGCCTCTTTGCCGACGACATCTTGAGCTATCTCTCTGGCATTCACTCATTCCCCCTGGTGCTTATTTCGATAATTGGAGGGTTTGGTTGCTTCTCTGGCTTACAAATAAACATTGACAAGTCCTGCCTAATGCCTGTGGGAGGGGAAACATTACTTTCAGATTCCAGAACTGGATTTATGGGGATGAGGGTGGAGAAATCATTGCGCAAGTATTTAGGAGTCCGCCTCAAAAGGGACTTCACAAACCTAAGACAGGCCAACTTTAACCCCTTCTCGAAGCTATTAAATCTGATTTAAAAAGATGGGAACCATTGGTTCATTCTTGTTATGGTCGCATGACCTCGGTAAAGATGAACATTCTCCCTCTTCTTCTTTATCTGTTTACAGCGCTCCCTACTATATTCCCGGAAAGCTTTTTCAGGGACTTAACCAGCTCAGTCAATCAGTTTATTTGGTGGAACAAACAGCCTAGCGTGAAAAGAGCCACTCATCCTTCCCAAGAGACCATGGAGGTTTTGGTTTTCCTGACTTTTGCCTTTACTGCCAAGCTTCCCAGTTACGGGTGATGTTAGACCACATGAGTGATGACATTAGATTATACTGGTCTTATTTGGAGGATATGGAGGCGCACCCCCACAATGTGAGGGACCTCTTATGGACTTCCTACCATGTTATACCCTGCCGGCTTAGGGATCCTCCCACACTGGGAGTGCTATGGCCGGTGTGGAAAAACAATAAGGCAAACAAAGGGCTCTCCTCCTGGCCTTTCCTCATGACATAAATATGAGATTCTCCATTCCATCTCTCGTGCCAGGGATTCGTCCAGGCGCAACAGGGGTCGGACAAGGTCCTGGAGATGGTGGGACAGCTGTTCAGAAGTGGTGAATTTCTACAATTCATCGAGGTAAGGGAGGTATTGGGGAGGGACACAGTTTGCATTTTTGCCTATCTTAGACTCCAGGGCCTGCTAACGGACCAGATGTGGATCGCTCATGTATCTAGAGACCTGATGCCATTTGAACAGATCTTGAACACCTCACTTGACAGTAGGCATCTTCTCAAAAATATGAGGTCCTCATCACTGCGGACGTCATGGGAGACATCTCAGACGAAGAGTGGGCCAAGATTTTTCACATTACTTTCCATGGGAACCTCTTCACTTTGTCTATGGAACACAAATTCAAGATCCTGCAGGGCTGGCACCGGGACTCCTGCAAACTATCCAGTATGTTCCCAGGAGGTTTCCTTCTATGCCCCCAAGCTTGTGATCACTCTCCCACATGTGATAGCACTGCCCACGAATACACATTTTCTGGACGGAACTCGTGAGCTGGATAAGGGATATAATGGGGGAACAACTCATGCTTGATCCAATCCAGATAGTGTTGGGTATCCACGCCAGGGATAGGGAGGAATTTAAATTCCCCAGAATGTGTGAGGTGATGATTCTGGCAGGGAGCCTGCTGATAGCCCAGGGACGGAAAGATTTGCAAATCCTCTCCAAGTCATAATGGGAGAGGAAACTTCAGGAGATCATGGCTATTGAAAAACTAACAGCATTAGTGAATGATCACTTGGGATCTTTTCGAGATGAATGGGGTCCCTTGATTAACTGGTGGGATGAGGACCCAAGGGGTCATCCAGGTTACTGTCGGCCCCCCTAATGGGATACAGGGAGATCATAGTGCATGCAGAGGAAGAGATGCTGTCAATCCACGGTAAGAATATTTCTGATGGGGTCCAAGCGTGGTGGAAAGCAGTTAGGATGCAGTTCCTAAATCAAGCTTTTCCTGGGGGGTCTTTCATTCCCTCAGTGGTGGTGATCGTAGGCAGAGCCTGTTACCTCTGAGTAGTATTGGAATGTATGACCAAGGTAGCTGGCAATGACTTGTTATGGCCGACGTTACTCAGAACGGAGTACTGGATGGATGTCAAATGGGGCAGGGGAGACGTTTTGTATTCTGTCTTGTGGCATTTGTGATGTTTGTTCAATGGAAACTCTAATAAAAAGCAAAGTTTAAAAAAAGCAAAGGGATCAAGTTGGAGGTTCATACAAGATTTAGGCCCATTGAATAGCATAGTGGAAGCAGAGTGTTCACTTGCGCCAAATCCCACCACAATTCTTTGCAACATTCCAACGGGGCCACACATTTTATCGTCATTGATGTGAAAAATGTGTTTTTCTATTCCATTACACCTTAATTCTTAATATCTTACTGCGTTATCTACTGCGGGTGAGATTTCATCATACCAGACTCCTACAGGGGTACCCCAAGTGCCCTAGTATTTTTAATAGAGTACTACATATGGATTTGGGCAAAATACATGTACCACGCACGATCCTTCAGTGCATGGACGACCTTTTAGTATGTACTACCACAGAAGAAATGTGCAAAGCAGATTCAATTACAATATTGACTGCTTGCAGACAAAGGATACAAAGTAGACCAAGAAAAAATACAATATTGCCAGAAAGACGTTGTGGATTTTGGGCAGATAATATCATCAGCAGGGAAAAGATAACAGCGGAAAGGGCTGTTGGAGTACAGAATACACCACAACCAACTAAAGTTAAAGAAATCAGTACAGCATGGACTTTTGACTATTCTAGTTACACAAAACCTTTCCTTCAGGGTCTCAAAGAAGCACAGAAGATGAAGGGGTCTCAGACATGGACAGGCGAAATGGTGACATGTTTCACAGAATTGAAAAATACTATATATAATGCTCCAGTGCTAGCAATCCTTGATTACACAAAATAATGGTATCTATTCCCACATTCGAATGGACATGTAATGACTGTTGTATTGGCTCAGCAAACATCACTGAGACAAAGTCCCATAGCATATTACAGTGGTAGCTTAGATTCAGTAATGTGGGGGCAATTTCCCTGTGAACAGGCATTGGCCACTGCAGCTTTTGCTGTCGGGAAAAGCTCAACAATCACTATGGTGTCCTCCGTAACATCATATGTTGAGCACGCTGTGTTTGCAATACTTGAGCGATCAAAATCCACACTGACTACACAGAGGGCCTCTGCGTATGAAGTGATTTTATCATCCAGCCTATCCATTCAAATTGTAAGATGTTCCACAATAAACCCTGCCACATTTATTGCTATACCTGTTGAAGAAGGAGTAGATGTGCATGATTGCATTACTTATGACTGTCCCTGAAGGTGATTTAGTGCAGGCATGGGAGGACACACTGGAGGAAGGGTGAAGTGCTTTTTGTCAATGAATCGATAATCGATCAGGAGACTGGCCAGAGACACATGGGCAAAGCAGAAGTGCGCCTCGTAGTTGGGGAATTATGAGGTGGTTGTTCAGAAAGGATTACCAACACGTTCTTCTTCTCATGCAGCGGAACTTATTGGGCCTCATTACGACCCTGCCGGTCCGGAAAGAATGGTGGCGGTAAAACTGCCACCACCGTTCTTTCCGGATCGGCTGATTCAGAGTCCTGCATGCAGGAGGTGTCACTCCCGCCAGGTCTGACCTGGCGGGATTAACACCATCCACCTGCTGGTTGACATGGAAACACCGGCTCTGTCATAGACGGAACCAGTGTGTCCATGGTCCCATCCCCATGGAGTCCTATGGGACTCCATGGGAATGGGGATTTACAGAATTCCGCCTCTGGAATTACCGGGTCACTTGGGTTGTAATGCCCCGGTGATTACGGCAATCACAGAGGCGGAATGGTATTACGGGTCTGGCAGCAGCCTGCCGGTTTTTCCAGCACGGCTACCGCCGGACTCGTAATGAGGGCCATTGTCTTAATTGAAGCGTTCAAAGCATCCCAGGGATTCTTGATGACCGTTTATTCTGATTCGGCATGCATGACCACCACCGTACATTCAGGGTTGTTCAGGTGGAAAAGGAGGTTTTTTTTTGTCCAATGGCACGCCTGTACAGCATGCAGCCTTATTGTAAAGATTGATTTATGCATTGTCCTGCCCTTCCCTAGTAGCAATGGCTAAATGCACTGTCACACTAATGCGGACCATATTTTGCTCAGCAATGTTGCTGCAGATAAGGCCACCAAAGAAGCAACATATTTAAGAGACCCAGATGTTACGGGCTACCCTGAGGTGGCCAACCAACAGTTACAGTTAGCAGTGCCCATATACTGCCGTGCCTCTTACTCAAATAATTGAGCTAAAAGGACAAGCACCCCAGGAAGAGAAGGAATTGTGGGTGAAAAGGGGGTGTTCACAATCCCTGAAGGATCTGATTTAGAGACGACATATTATAGGTAAAGTAGTAATGCCACGGGAGTTGCTAATGGTTTCTTTTGAGCAGCTACACTACCTGACGCATGTTTTGAAAACAGCTAATTGCTGCAGATGTTTGAGGACTGGTTTATCCCCAATCTACAAGAATTTTCAACACGTTTGTGGCAAACGGCACAATGTGCCACCTTTACAACACAGGCCAGATGCTCAGGATGTTGGGTGGCACACTGCCACGTCCCACTAGGCCATTCCGGGAGCTTCACATCGACTACATGGATATGATTAACAGGTGCAGTAATTACTGCTATCTTATTGTTGTATTGTGCCCGTACTCCCGTTCGGTTGAGGCTGGCCCCGGCGCACAACCTGATGCAAATTTAGCTGAGAAATATTTAGTATGCAAGGTATTTCCTTTTTTGGGGTCAGGGAGGTGGGTGTGAGGTCCTAAAACCTGACAACGGAACTCCTTTTTTAATCTATTTGAATAAATTGTGTCCCTGTTGGGAATAAAGCACACACTGTGCTCAATTTACCATCCTCAGGCCAGCAGGATTGTGGAAAACATGAACAGGCTTTTGAAAAATAAACTGTTGAAGATTTGCTTAAAGTTGCAGCCCAGCAAAGATCACTATGTGTCCCTGCATGAGATAGTGACGGGGAAAAGGATGCATATGCCTCTTACTGATAGACGAATGGCATCAGATGCTCACAGGGCAGCAGGAGTTTAAGGAATATTTGCGTGAATTAACAAGGTGTACTTAAGTTCTGTATCGCCAAATTGCTCCTAGACTAGAAGGTATGGCTGCAGCATCAGCAACAGATTAACTGTACTTACAGCAGCCTTAGCTCTACTCTGGAGACAGTCTTTGTGAGGAACTTTGTGCGTCGTTGGTATCAGAAGAAAATTCAGGGACCGTACACAGTTATTTTTTCAACCCCCTTTGCGGTATGGCTAAAGGAGTTGCGGTATTGGATTCACCTATTCAACGCTCGATGGTACCTGCCTCCGCTCCACCTTTTCATGAGACTGATCCACCAATGGATCATAATAAAACATTTAACTTCTGCCTCCCCAAAAGTGACCCACTTGCTGATTATTGTTCACCTTCCCGTGATACTAACCCACTTGTCGCTTGAAATTGAGAGTATTTTTTTTAGTATGTTTTTTCTACATTTTGGAGTTGTTCCATCCCTTAAAGACTATAATGGATATGCGGTTGCTTGCATGGATATCTGGGTTTTTTCACCCTCTATATGTGCAACACCACAGATGACGTGTAATATATATGTTATGTTATATATGTTCGTTCCTTGCAGGTTGTATGTTTTGCGATGATTATTTTATATGGTGGGTGCATATAAAGGGGGTAGTGGGATTATTGAATGTTTTTGAGAATGACACACACTTGGGGATAACAGTCAGTATAAGTATAAGAGTGTTATATTTGACACTGTGGCCGATCTAAACCCCCCTCCCCCCCCCCGGATCAGACATGTGGTACAATCACATGCGCGAAGTGGGAGGGAGAAGTCAAATGAGAGCTGCTATGTATGCTCTTTGGTGCCTCATGCAACAGACGCCACCAAGTTGTTTATACCCCACAAAATACCACCTCTCATAGCCCAGTGTCTGGTACACTGTGCAGAGTACAGAGTATTTTCCAAGGGCACACTGCCCAAGCAGTAATTATGGACAGGGATGATGATGAATGTGCCAAGAAGAAAGAACAGGCGCAGTGCAAGGAGCAACCATTGTTGAAGATGGAAGGAGTAGTGAGCTGGGCAGCGGGGGGTTTACAGAGGTTTCCTGAGGACATGGTGGCACGTGTGAATAAGAACTGTGGCAAAGTATGGGTTAACTATGTGCCGAAATTGACATGGATTGAGCTAAACAAAACACCAGCCAAATTACAAAGGCCAGCAGAGTACTCTTATTGCTTTTGAGGAAATGGCACTGTACCCAAAGGAACGAACAGCTGTTGCAACAAGACCTTGTTTATCCCTGATGTGAGGGCTCAACAGCTTTAATGGATGTGTATTGGGTGTGTGGACAGTATGCCTATTTATACATCCCACCATCATGGAGAGGTGTATACTCGCTGACCACCTCACACTACGTGGTTCTAGTAGTTCCTGATTGTCATCTTTCAGTTATTAATGTGCCAGCCCCAGAACCAACTAAGCCCCCAATAGTTAAATGTGTTTGTCGCTCACTAAGAGGTTGTCGTCAGAAGTGATCTAACTATTTGTCTAAAGACTCCTGTGAGAAACTAAAAGAGATTCTGGACCAATACTGGTTGCTTACCAAGACCAATAAAGAGTGAGTTGAGAGGAATGAGGCCCATCGCCATCCAGAACCGACATGTTCTGGATTTGCCCACAGCTATGAAAGGCTGTGTCTGCAAAAAAATGGGACTGTCTTGCTGCATGTATATTTCTCCATAATACAGTCAATGGATCGTTATCCCATGCAATAGGGGTCCTTCACAATTTAAGGGTTGCCATTGAGAAAGAAGCTGAAGTGAATGCAGATGACTGTTTTGATGCCATGTTTTCGTGGGGCCCATCGTGGTTCGAGATAGCTGTAAAAATGCTGGTTACGATTGTAGTATTTTTGCTCATCATTTTTTAATCGTGTCAGATGATCCTGTGGTGCTGCGTAAAGACTTTGCAGAAGAGCGGCATGGTGATTTATTTATTTATTCGCATTTTTAGAGAGCGCAACAGCCCAGAGGCATCGAGGCGCTTGTTACAGACAGATTTCTTGGTTACAGAAAATTTGAGAAGCAGCACAAACATATTACAGTACACGCATGAGAGATAGCGTGGCATTGTGGCACTTGTCACAGACAGATTTCTTAGTTACAGAACATTTGAGAAAAACAGAAAACAGTATACATTACAGGCATATGAGAGAGCAAGGCAATCAAAGGGTTTAGACGAAGAGGGAGGTTTTGAGTTTTTTACGGAAAGCAAGGAGTGAGTTTTCTGTTCTGATGTCAGTGGCTAGTGCATTCCATAATCTGGTTGCAATGTAAGGGAATAGTATATATAACAAAAAAGGGTGTAAACACCGTACAATATACCCACAGAGTTGACAAACACCAGGAATCGTATATTCCCGAATATACTTATTCATACATTAATTTATTTAATTATAACACTCTTAAAATGATCACATTACATAAAATTCATAGTTAAACACACAATATATAAAACATCAAAAGACTGTACTTCACAAAACACATGAAAATCCCAAATGTGGGTTAATTCTGCTGATTTCTAAATTGACTCCGTGTGGAACTCCACACTGGAGTGATTTCTCTTTTAACTAGGTTTTATTGGTACTTGCTCAGTAACCCAACTTGTACAAGTTTCTGTCCTAGAAACACAGATTAATGTGGCACATTCTTCAGGGGTAGAGTGATATGTGTTTTTTTTCAAAGGTGATGGTGTTTCCTCCTATCTCTTTCTTGCAGCCATAGAATTTCTAAAATTGACTCCCTGTGGAATAAAAACAAAATCTATTACTAAATTTGTACGACTGTTTGTGTCTTATAAATTAGACTACAAACATCGGCACCCTGATCCAAAAAGGGTGTTAGAATATATATATATTTACATACCTTATAAATTGTGGTAATGACTTCCACGACAACGCCAAATCTTTGGTATTGATAAATGCGACTTCCAAATGGTTTAAAGAAGGTCGCTCCAAAACTTCCTTTCAAGTTCTACAAAAACACATAGGGAAAAAAACATTTTTTTCTTCTTCATAGGAGAAAATTCAAGGGCTGGCTTCAGAATGATATAGGAAATTTACATGATCCTATATATTTTTTTATAAAATACCCAAATCTTACTTACCGATCCTTTAATTAGATCGGTGCTCAGGATAAGAATTAGCCTCCATCTTGAAGGATGGTGAGTAAATGGACGGAAAAAACTTCCTGTAGAATCAAAAACACAGGAAAAAGACATGTGGGTCTAGGAATCTATGGATACAAAGTTTTTCTACATGATGTCCATAAATACTTATTTCTGAAACTTTTATTTCAAAGTCTAGATTTCAAAAGGAGGGAGTTTTTTACATGTCCCAATGTATATACTTTATGCATTAGGGAAAAAGATTTCAAACTACACCCCAGGTTCTAAGGGTCAAAATAGATGATCTGCCTGCTATTTATTTTCTAATGGCAGTTTCTCATCACATCAGAGTGTTCACTTCACCTTACCTTAACAGGGAAAAGAAAGGGAGGAGAGAAAAAATTCCGGCCGCAGAACAGGTTCCAGTTGCATCTGTGCCGTTTTCAAAGGACAAGGGGCCGCCTTTTAAATCCCTAATCCGACGCGGCAGCGTCTCACGTGATGCGATGACGTCACGCGCAACATAGAACGCGCAATGGCGTCATCACGCAACGCGCAATGACGTCATAACGCTCCGCGCGACGCCATACTGGCGTCTGCCCAAATAATTAGGGCAAAAAACCAAAATAAATTGGGAAACAAACGGAGTGAAGTACTCCCTCACTTCCCTAGATCTACTGGGAAATGTAGAGAGGAGGAGCCTGGTCGTGGAAGAGAAAAACAAAGGAAGAAAAACCAGAGACTGGACACAACCAGCTTCATAGTGGCCCTTGAAGCCAAATAGTAAAGGTAAAAATACCATTGCAGAGTTTATGAACCCAACCAAAAAACTGTTTTGAAAAAATACATATTATTTGGGAAATTTCTAGAGGGTCACTATTCACTACCCCCCACAGACAGAAGGGGGGGGGAGTTTGACAACGGAATAGTCAACCAAGGGCTAAGTATGACAAATATAGCTGTACATGAACACCATACAGATATGGGAACATAGTCGCCTCATGATCTTCCAAAAAGCTAAGTAACAAGAATGACTGTAGAAAAAAGGAGAAATATTAAGCATTGTGCCACTCTACATTTTCGTTCAAATCCCAAACATGACTTTTTGTTTGGAAAATTAGTTTTTGTTCCAGACTCAAAAGTTTCCTGTTAATCAAATTTTGTGTTTTACCTCTCATATGTTTTAGAATTGTCCAATTAAAGTCTGTACATTTATGATTTTTTTCCAAAAAGTGCTTAACGAGTGGTGCTTGTTCTACCTTGTTCCTAATGCAGCTTTTATGCTCAGTCATTCTTATTTTACACTTGCGACTAGTTTTTCCAATATAGATGTATTGGCACGGGCATTTGATGACATGTATAACATTCTCTGTATTACAGTTAGTATGCTCAGTAATGTTCCATTCTTTTTTAAGGCCTAAGTCTATTTTAACAGTTTTTCTGGTCTGTGCACACATGCTACATTGACCACATGGGTGGTGTCCTACTACTGGAGGTAAGTTCCACAATCTTGTCTGCTGTGCCACTTTATTTTCATTGTTTCCAATATCATTCCTCATCACCAGATTGCGTATGGTGGTACTTTTCTTAAATGCTACTAGCGGTTTCATATTTTCCTTTGGCATCACCTTTTTCCAATTTTTGTTGATGATGCCTTTGATCTTATAGGATAAATTGCTATAAGTATTCACGAACACTAAAGGGCTCTCCTTACGTGTCCTGTTCTGGTGTAACTGATGATCAAGGAGGGCTTCTCTGTTATTATTGAACGCCCTCTTTGCAGCATCTTTGACCAAACGTTTTGGGTATCCTCGAGTTGTGAGTTTTGTAATCAATTTGTTGGCACCTTCCTCGTATGACTCTCTGGTACTACTGTTTTTCTTAATACGAAGAAATTGACCAAAAGGCAAATTATTTTTCACATGTTGGGCATGATGACTAGTGAAATGAAGGAGGGCATTTCTATCTGTCTCATTGTTGTAAGGTTTAACCAAAAGGGTGCCTTGGTGATGGTATATTGAGATGTCTAGAAAGTTCACCATGTCATTACTCATGTTCATTGTAAATTTGAGGTACCTGTTTTGTTCATTCAGCCATATGTTAAATTGATTGGCCTCTTCTGCGTTACCCTTCCAAATAACAAAAATGTCGTCTATATAGCGTAGCCAACATATTATGTTGTCTTGAAAAGGGTTGAGACTACGATATATGATTGTTTCCTCGAACATGTTAACGTATACATTTGCTAGATTCGGTGCCATGGCAGCACCCATGGCAGTCCCTTCAATTTGTACATAAAACTGGCCCATGAATTGAAAAAAATTGTTTGTCAAGGCCATCTCCGTACACCATTTTATAAAAGAATTGGAGACAGGATGATCATCTTCTCTTTTGAGGAGGGTTTCTTCTACAACTTCGAGGGTAGCTCGTTGGGGTATATTGGTATATAGAGCTTGTATATCCAGACATAGTAATAGATTAATATCTGGGTTGAACTGACTGCCCTCAATTCTAGTTATGGCATCAGTAGTGTCTTTCACGTAGCTTTTCATGCTGGATATGAACGGGCGAAGGTAGCAATCCACATACTTGGATAAAGGTTCCAATAATGAATTAATCCCAGAGACTATAGGTCTCCCGGGAGAATTCCTTAAGTTTTTATGGATTTTGGGGAGTATATAGAAGATTGGAATTCTGCCATTCTCTCTCACAAGATATTCTCCTTCTTGTTTACTAATAAGTTTTAAATCCACTGCTTTGGTCACTTTATCTCTGATGATCGTAAGTAATTCATTGCTAGGATCACTGTCTATTTTCTTATAGTGGTTAGTATCGGACAGTAGATTCAAGCATTCTTCCACATACTGAGTTCTATCCAGAACTACTATCGCACCGCCTTTGTCGGCTTGTCGAATGATGATATTGGGATTCGATCCTAAAGATTTTAAGGTACTTTGGGATTAATTCATTTTTGGAACCTTTATCCAAGTATGTGGATTGCTACCTTCGCCCGTTCATATCCAGCATGAAAAGCTACGTGAAAGACACTACTGATGCCATAACTAGAATTGAGGGCAGTCAGTTCAACCCAGATATTAATCTATTACTATGTCTGGATATACAAGCTCTATATACCAATATACCCCAACGAGCTACCCTCGAAGTTGTAGAAGAAACCCTCCTCAAAAGAGAAGATGATCATCCTGTCTCCAATTCTTTTATAAAATGGTGTACGGAGATGGCCTTGACAAACAATTTTTTTCAATTCATGGGCCAGTTTTATGTACAAATTGAAGGGACTGCCATGGGTGCTGCCATGGCACCGAATCTAGCAAATGTATACGTTAACATGTTCGAGGAAACAATCATATATCGTAGTCTCAACCCTTTTCAAGACAACATAATATGTTGGCTACGCTATATAGACGACATTTTTGTTATTTGGAAGGGTAACGCAGAAGAGGCCAATCAATTTAACATATGGCTGAATGAACAAAACAGGTACCTCAAATTTACAATGAACATGAGTAATGACATGGTGAACTTTCTAGACATCTCAATATACCATCACCAAGGCACCCTTTTGGTTAAACCTTACAACAAAGAGACAGATAGAAATGCCCTCCTTCATTTCACTAGTCATCATGCCCAACATGTGAAAAATAATTTGCCTTTTGGTCAATTTCTTCGTATTAAGAAAAACAGTAGTACCAGAGAGTCATACGAGGAAGGTGCCAACAAATTGATTACAAAACTCACAACTCGAGGATACCCAAAACGTTTGGTCAAAGATGCTGCAAAGAGGGCGTTCAATAATAACAGAGAAGCCCTCCTTGATCATCAGTTACACCAGAACAGGACACGTAAGGAGAGCCCTTTAGTGTTCGTGAATACTTATAGCAATTTATCCTATAAGATCAAAGGCATCATCAACAAAAATTGGAAAAAGGTGATGCCAAAGGAAAATATGAAACCGCTAGTAGCATTTAAGAAAAGTACCACCATACGCAATCTGGTGATGAGGAATGATATTGGAAACAATGAAAATAAAGTGGCACAGCAGACAAGATTGTGGAACTTACCTCCAGTAGTAGGACACCACACATGTGGTCAATGTAGCATGTGTGCACAGACCAGAAAAACTGTTAAAATAGACTTAGGCCTTAAAAAAGAATGGAACATTACTGAGCATACTAACTGTAATACAGAGAATGTTATACATGTCATCAAATGCCCATGCCAATACATCTATATTGGAAAAACTAGTCGCAAGTGTAAAATAAGAATGACTGAGCATAAAAGCTGCATTAGGAACAAGGTAGAACAAGCACCACTCGTTAAGCACTTTTTGGAAAAAAATCATAAATGTACAGACTTTAATTGGACAATTCTAAAACATATGAGAGGTAAAACACAAAATTTGATTAACAGGAAACTTTTGAGTCTGGAACAAAAACTAATTTTCCAAACAAAAAGTCATGTTTGGGGTTTGAACGAAAATGTAGAGTGGCACAATGCTTAATATTTCTCCTTTTTTCTACAGTCATTCTTGTTACTTAGCTTTTTGGAAGATCATGAGGCGACTATGTTCCCATATCTGTATGGTGTTCATGTACAGCTATATTTGTCATACTTAGCCCTTGGTTGACTATTCCGTTGTCAAACTTCCCCCCCCTTCTGTCTGTGGGGGTTAGTGAATAGTGACCCTCTAGAAATTTCCCAAATAATATGTATTTTTTCAAAACAGTTTTTTGGTTGGGTTCATAAACTCTGCAATGGTATTTTTACCTTTACTATTTGGCTTCAAGGGCCACTATGAAGCTGGTTGTGTCCAGTCTCTGGTTTTTCTTCCTTTGTTTTTCTCTTCCACGACCAGGCTCCTCCTCTCTACATTTCCCAGTAGATCTAGGGAAGTGAGGGAGTACTTCACTCCGTTTGTTTCCCAATTTATTTTGGTTTTTTGCCCTAATTATTTGGGCAGACGCCAGTATGGCGTCGCGCGGAGCGTTATGACGTCATTGCGCGTTGCGTGATGACGCCATCGCGCGTTCTATGTTGCGCGTGACGTCATCGCATCACGTGAGACGCTGCCGCGTCGGATTAGGGATTTAAAAGGCGGCCCCTTGTCCTTTGAAAACGGCACAGATGCAACTGGAACCTGTCCTGCGGCCGGAATTTTTTCTCTCCTCCCTTTCTTTTCCCTGTTAAGGTAAGGGGAAGTGAACACTCTGATGTGATGAGAAACTGCCATTAGAAAATAAATAGCAGGCAGATCATCTATTTTGACCCTTAGAACCTGGGGTGTAGTTTGAAATCTTTTTCCCTAATGCATAAAGTATATACATTGGGACATGTAAAAAAACTCCCTCCTTTTGAAATCTAGACTTTGAAATAAAAGTTTCAGAAATAAGTATTTATGGACATCATGTAGAAAAACTTTGTATCCATAGATTCCTAGACCCACATGTCTTTTTCCTGTGTTTTTGATTCTACAGGAAGTTTTTTCCGTCCATTTACTCACCATCCTTCAAGATGGAGGCTAATTCTTATCCTGAGCACCGATCTAATTAAAGGATCGGTAAGTAAGATTTGGGTATTTTATAAAAAAATATATAGGATCATGTAAATTTCCTATATCATTCTGAAGCCAGCCCTTGAATTTTCTCCTATGAAGAAGAAAAAATGTTTTTTTCCCTATGTGTTTTTGTAGAACTTGAAAGGAAGTTTTGGAGCGACCTTCTTTAAACCATTTGGAAGTCGCATTTATCAATACCAAAGATTTGGCGTTGTCGTGGAAGTCATTACCACAATTTATAAGGTATGTAAATATATATATATTCTAACACCCTTTTTGAATCAGGGTGCCGATGTTTGTAGTCTAATTTCTAAGACACAAACAGTCGTACAAATTTAGTAATAGATTTTGTTTTTATTCCACAGGGAGTCAATTTTAGAAATTCTATGGCTGCAAGAAAGTGATTGGAGGAAACACCATCACCTTTGAAAAAAAACACATATCACTCTACCCCTGAAGAATGTCCCACATTAATCTGTGTTTCTAGGACAGAAACTTGTACAAGTTGGGTTACTGGGTTACTGAGCAAGTACGAATAAAACCTAGTTAAAAGAGAAATCACTCCAGTGTGGAGTTCCACACAGAGTCAATTTAGAAATCAGCAGAATTAACCCACATTTGGGATTTTCATGTGTTTTGTGAAGTACAGTCTTTTGATGTTTTATATATTGTGTGTTGTTTAACTATGAATTTTATGTAATGTGATCATTTTAAGAGTGTTATAATTAAATAAATTAATGTATGAATAAGTATATTCGGGAATATACGATTCCTGGTGTTTGTCAACTCTGTGGGTATATTGTACGGTGTTTACACCCTTTTTTGTTATATATACTATTAGTCTTATTCATGTGGTAAAGAGTGTAATTTGATCCATTAGAACATGGTTTTTGCCGTCTGAGAAAAACACCTGCAATGTAAGGGAAGCCTTGCCCACCAGCTTTGGACCTGTTTATGCGTGGGATGTGAAGTTGGTTAGTGTATTGGGTCCTGATGGGCCGAGTGGATGTGAACTTCTCTATAGTCTCTGATAGATAGGATGGAGCTGTGAGGGTGAAGGATTTGTGGGTGAGGGTAAGGATTTTGAAAGTGATGCGCTCTTTGACCGGGAGCCAGTGAGCTGCCTGTCTGGCCTGGGAGATATGTTCCTTTTTGGGGATGCTTAAGGCTGCTCGAAGCGCATTGTTCTGTGTGATTTGGAGTTGATGGATGTTTTTTTCAGATGTACCTGCTAGAAGGGCATTACAATAGTCTAGTTTGGCACCAATGGTGGCTCTGGCTATTGATAGACAGTTGGGCTTAGATAAGTAAGGTTTTATGGCGTTTATTAGCTTTGTAGTGTGTGCTGTGGCAGAGGTGATGGCGCTGACCTGTCTGGTCATGGATATTGTGGAGTCTTATGTATACCCCTAGAGTCTTCACAGATGTGGAGACAGGGATAATCGTGTTGTTGATTGTGAAGTTAGCGTAGTGCCTGTCGAGTTTGGCTAGTGTATTTTTTAGACCTAATATGGTGATTTCTGTCTTCTTCACATTGAGGCAGAGGCCATTAATTGCCATCCAGGCCTGGATGGTGGAGTATTTTAGGTGAAGTGCTTCAGAATCTTTGTTATAGATTCTGGTGAGTGGGAGAAGTACCTGGGTATCGTCAGCGTAATTAGTATACGCGATACCAAGTGCGTCGAGCTTGTCGAAGAGGGACTTTGTGAACAAGTTATACAGTGTGGGTGCTGTGCAGGAGCCCTGTGGGACTCTGCAGTGGATGGTTGTAGGGGCTGCGTTGGCTATGTTAGAAAATACTTTCATTGCCCTGCCTTCCAAGAAGGAGGTGACCCAGAGAGCTGCTTCTTTAGAGAAGTTAGCCGAATGGGTAAGGTGCGAGGTGAGAGTCTGTGTCCTTTGCAGAAGCCAGATTGTCTGATTCAGAGGATGGAGTGGGCTTCACGGAAGTGTTGGATCTGGCTATGGGCCGCTTTATCCAAGATCTTAAGGAGGAAGGGCACAGTGGTTATGGGTCAGTAATTGGTGGGCTGTAGTGGGTCTAGAGTGGGCTTCATCAGAAGGGGGTGAACCCATGCCTCTTTTAGGCTTGCTGGGATAATGCCTGATCTGAAGGAGGCATTGATGAAGGCTGTCAGGAGCGGTGCGAAAATGTCGGCGCATTCCTTGATGAGCTTAGGTGGACATATGTCCCCTTTGCACATGGATGGTTTTAGGTTTTTAAGGAGGTTGATAACTTCTGTTTCAGTGATGTCGCTGAAGGAGAAGAGCGGTTTGGTGAGGTTGGTGGGAGAGGGGGTGGAGACTGTTTGTTTGGGTCCAGGGTGGTGAGGTAGGGTTTTACAGTGGTACTGGATTTTTATTTTGCAGGAGATCAATTTTGTTTAGCATGGCCGATTGAATACTGGCACACCATGCTTCATCTTTGATGATCTCATCTAGGGAGTTAGGAGGTGAAATAAGCTCATTGAAGATGGCGAAGATTTCCTTAGATTGAGAGTTGGCATTTGAGATGCGGGCATTAAAGGAGTTAGCTTTGGCTTTGGTAATGGCGGCTTTGTATTGCCTGGAGATTATATCGAAGCAATTTATAATAGTGACGCTAGGGTTAGATTGCCAGGCCTGCAGTTCTTCTGTGAACCAAGAGTTGACGTACAGGGGCTTTTTTTCTTTTTTGCTTTCAAGTGGGGCTATAGCATTGGTGAGAGTGTCTTTGTAAATGTCTGCTAGGGTGTTGGGGTCACTGGAGAAGGGTGGGGCCAGTGCTGGGATATTCAAGTGTGGGTGGAGGTTCTCCTGGGTGAGTTTCTTAGAACTTCTTGCTTTAGCTGCAGGGGCAGGGGTGGGGGTTTTTGAGTTGGCGGTGATGGGAAGGGAGAATTCAATACAATTGTGGTCAGTCCATGGCATGGCTGTACTGGAGGTGATGGTGGTGAGGCAGTTATGGTCTGTGACCCACTCCAGAGTGTGGCTTTTGGAGTGAGTAGGGCTTGAGACTTTTTGTGTGAAGCCTAGGTCAAGGAGTTCTTTGGCGAGGGACGCAGCAACTTTGTCAATGGCGTCATTGAATCCTAGGTTTAGCGTTTTAGTGGAGCTTTTTAGGTTGTCACTGAGTAAATGGATAAGGTGTCCCTGAAAGTCTGAAGGGAGACCTGCGGGGCGGTAAAGCACATGGATGTTGATGGTACTGTTAGGGGACAGCATAAGCATAGCAGACAGTGGGCCTCATTATGAGAATCGTGTTAAAAACGCAGTCATTACCGACATGGTGGTATTAGCGCGTCTGTGCACCCTCGACACCGCTTATAGCGTCTGATTACGAGAGCGCGAGCATGCGCAAACCCCCATGCCGGTAATGGCTGCATCGCCATGCTGCTAAAGGCCCCCCAACCTCCCGATAGCGGCATCATGGAACCCACTGATACCGCCTCCGCCCAGGAGCAACTGAACAGCACCAAATCATGCATCTTGCACGTACCACCATCACTGATGCCCTGCATCTCTTGCTCCCCCACAGATGCAGAAAGTGAAGGCCAGGAGCCTGCCCCAAAGGCCACAACATCCTCAAAGGGATCGAGGGCCAGTCAAGAAGGCACTGGACCTTCTACCTCCAGGGCAACACCAACTCCCACACTGCAACACAGGCCAGCAGTACAGGGCAGGCCAGCAGAGAAGGAAACAACATGTGAGACACCAGCCGACGACACAGCCACAATGGAGTTGTCAACTGTTGCAGAGGCAGAGGGTGATGGCACGCAGTCTGCTGCCACCAATTCCATAGGGGAGGTAGCTGCCACTGCCCCCCTCAGCGATATGGAGGGCCACGCTGAGGAATTTTTAGACAACAACCTCCATGTGGTATGTCCTCATAACCCGAGCCCCCAGCCCACCCCCCTGCACTCCACACAGGGCACACCAGTCAGCCCCATGCATGAACATGCCGTAGTACTGGGGAGTCCACATCTGTCGTCCCCATCAGAGGGCAGTCCAGCATTGGCCCACCCTGCCATTGCACCTTCCACCTTCACAGCCACCACTAATATGGAGGCCCGCTTGAA
The DNA here is from genome assembly GCF_040938575.1 of Ambystoma mexicanum. Lineage (NCBI taxonomy): Eukaryota > Metazoa > Chordata > Amphibia > Caudata > Ambystomatidae > Ambystoma > Ambystoma mexicanum. Next base: position 392,755,442 of record NC_090921.1, read on the forward strand.
GAGGGTTGAGGCCTGCCAGGACAGCATGATTGAGCTGGTCTGGCAGTATGTGGCGGAGGGGGAACTGACCTGCCATGAGATACGCGAAGCAAATGCGGCTACCATCATAGCCATGTACACCAACACCATGGTCATCCGAGACAGTTTAGCTGCAGTAACACAGGTCCTTGGCAGCATTGTTGAACATTTGCAGTAGCAACAACCTGCACAGACGGTCACACTGGCATCCACCTCTACCCCATCCACCACACCTGCCAGCTTGACTCCTGCACGCCCTGTGCGCATGACCAGGCGCAGCGCACGCCACAATGACATGCTGCCCCCAGACCCAAAGAGAGGCTGCAACTAGCAGGTCCACCCTGCATGTTCTAACTGCCACCTGTGGAAAATCATGATGGCACATCATGTGTGGGATGACAATGGGTGAGGGGGGAGGTGGTGTTGGGGGTGTTGGGGGGAGGGGGATGTGGTGTTGGGGGTATTGGAGGGCGGGGGGAGGTGGTGTTGGGGGTTTTGAGGGGTAGAGTGGGGGGGGAAGGGGGTGTGTGAGGTGGAGGGTTCAAGCACAATAATGTTGAAGATCCAATACACCCGTTGTGTTCAAAATCATATCATGACCGGACATTGTTCATTTTGCGTGTGTTTATTCAATTCATGACAGCGCACAGTGCCCAACTCCCCACACACCCTGTGTCCAGATACACACGATCCCAGTGCCCAGGTAGTACTAACACAGAACCATCAGCATCTCTGTGGTTCAGAAGAAATCGTCAATCAGTGATTGGCGCACAGCACGGCCATCTTGTGCATTGCGAACTGGCAGGGGTGCTGCATCTCCTCCATCATCATCATCCTCACCTGGTGCATGCAGATCAATGTCAGGTGGCAGTGGTACGTTTTGCCGGATGCACATGTTGTGCAGCATGGCACAGACCATGGTGATGTTTCCCACCTTCTCAGGACCGTAAAGGAGTGCTCCACCAGACCTGCTGAGGCAGCGTAACTGTGCCTTCAACAGGCCAAAGGTCTGTTCAATCACAACACGGGTACGGGTATGAACCCGATTGTACTCCTCTTCCTGCCTGTTCTGCGGGTTCCGTACAGGGGTAAGTAGCCACGACTTCAAGGGATAGCCACCATCACCTGCATGGGAGTTCAATAAGGTATTTGTAAGTCAATATCTAACCTGACACCTTTAGAAATCACTGCCATGGCTGCAGCAATTTGGTGTTGACATGAACATGTCCCTGGATGTATGCACACAGGTTCATTTGACGAAATGTGTGCTGTACTATGGTCTGCTGGTGTGGATTGCGTTGTCCAGATGATGCAGGGTGTTCACTTGCATGCTGACGCAGAAGTACTGTGGATGCCGAACAATGTTTTTCCACCCATATTTACGATGTGTAGTACTCTGTATGTATTGCCACTAGCGGCATTGCCACAGGTGTAATCATGTTTTGTCATCCATTGCTTGACATTCCCATGGTGGCCTGCTTGTACGTCTGGCATATTGTCATTGCTGTGCAGCATTGGTTTTATGTATGGCATTGATGTGTCATGTTCAGGTTGGGATGTTCAGGGCAACAGTGTTTAGCTGTATGTGCATTGTTCACTCACCACCCAATCTCACCCAGGTGCAGTATGCATCCCCCCCAATCTCACCCAGGTGGAGTATGCACCCCCCTAATCTCCCCCAGGTGGAGTATGCATCCCCCCAATCTCTCCCAGGTGGCGTATGCATCCCCCCATCTCACCCAGGTGGAGTATGCATCCCCCCAATCTCACCCAGGTGGAGTATGCACCCCCCCTCAAGCTCAACCCCCCCACTGCACTGCCATGGGCCTGTCAGGCAACTTACAGAGCAGCCAGGCACGTCGTCCAGCATGTCGCTTAATGTAGCGTGGTCGCAACGAGGTACGCAGCACCATGCTATCATGTGTGGATCCGGTTATCGGGCACAACAATGTGTGATGATCTTGCTGGAGTCACATATTATCTGCACATTAATGGAGTGGTAATGCTTACGATTGCGGTACACCACCTCTATGGCATGAGGGGCCACCAATTCTACATGGGTGCAATCGAGGGCACCAACGCAATTGGGCATGCCTGCCAGTGCATGGAAACCAACTTTAGTGTCAGGGAGCTCCTGTCCAGTCCGTGGTAGGGATATGTGGATGCTTGCGTGCTTCAGGAGGGCATCCAGCACTTGGGTCACCATGTGTGAAAAGAGTGGTTGTGATATGCCATGCAGCTGGCCCACTGTGTGCTGGTAGGTGCCTGTGGCCAGGAAGTGGAGCACAGACACTACATTCAGTAGAGGGGGATGGCAGTGCAGATTTCTATGAGGCTGACAATGTCGTTGTGTATCATGTCCACTATGGTGGTGATGGTGTCCCGGTCCAACCAGTACAGGGTGTGGATCTGCTCAGGGGTTAGGTTGAATGGACTGGCTCTGATGCGAGGGATTGGTGGCTGCCTTTGTGGTACCACTGGCTGCACTGGTGGCACTTGCTGGGCCTGTCTCACCCTCCTTCTCCTCCTTCGTCTCCTCTGTGCTGCCTGTTGATGTTGTAGTTGTTGCTGGTGTAGCAGTACAGGCATGTCCTCCAGCCCCAGGATTGCAACAGAAAGTGGGATCATTTTGGTGTAGGAAGGGGTGTGGTGTGTGGGTGTGCTCCTTTTGTGCTGGGACAGGCTCCATTGCCTCCACCTGTGGTGATTTTGTGCACCTGTGGAAGTTGTTTACAGTGCAGGTTGCTATTTACGGGTGATCCGCGATGGGGCGCCTGTACGCGTGCATGCCGGTAAGTAGGGGCACGGTACAGGCGGTGGCGGTATTACCGGGTTGCCGGCTCGTAATTGCCCAGACCGGTAATCTATGCCGGTATTACCATTCCGCCTTCCTTTTTTCCTTACCTCCATGCTCGTAATGAGGCCCAGTATGTCAGAGTTGCTAGCCGGTGGGTGACTAATAAGTCTGAGAAGGAGGGTGTCTTTGGAGATGAGGGCTACTCCGCCTCCTAGGCGAACTGGTCTGTCTTGTCTGAGGATGGTGTAGCCTGGTGGGAGAGAAAGTGCGACGGCTGGGCCGGATGCCTCATGTAGCCAGGTTTCTGTGATGGCTAGTATGTCGAGGTTGAGATTGGTTAGGAGATTGTGGGCCTCATTACACGGATGGCGGTAAGGGATTACCGGCACTGGTAAGGGCACCGGTGCCCGTAATCCCTTAGCGCCATACTACGAGGTCCCTCAGCGGTTCCCGTCCTTAACGTGTGGCCAGACCACATGTTAAGGAAGGGACCCGCTGAGGGACTTCAGAGCAAATAACGGTACTGCTAATAGCGGTACCGTTATTTGCTCCTTCCCCATTCCCATTGAGCCCTATGGGGGCTCAAATGGGAATGGGGAAGGGCCTTGGTGAATGGGGAATTACCGCCCGCCAACCTTGGAATGGGGCGGTAATTCCCCCATTCACCAAGGCGGAATCGGTAAAATACCGGTGGCAAACATGGCGCTAATAGCGCCATGGTTACCGCCGTCTGTGTAATGAGGCCCTGTGTATTTCTAGGGCATGTGCTGGGAGGGAACAAGCATTGAGGAGGGCACATGATGATTTTGATAAGGGTGGGTAAAGCTCCTCCTTTCACAAAACACAAGTACACCCAGACTGATAGATGTGATGGGGTTGTCAGGCCAAGAATGGTAAAAACAGAATGGCCTTGGGAAACCCTGTGGACCGTAACCACACTCCCACCAGACTTAGATAATTATATTGAGTGTTTGGTCGATTTAACAGGAGATGGAGGGTGCTTTTTTATGAATAACACAGCAGAAGAATATGCCTGAGGGGGCAGAAGGGAGGAGGTTTACATCACGTGTAGAGCACGGGTACCTAATGACAATGAGTATAGAAGGAAGAAAGGAGAAGGGTTAGTTAATGGAGTATTAACTAAAGGGAGAATGTTGGAATGCATGTACAGCTTCCCAGCCAGGCAAAATGGTTGAGGTTTAGGAAAAACTATTGGAGTGCAACTTCGGAAGAGCAGAGTGAAGTTTGCGCCACAGACAGTGCATAAGTTGTTTTATTTTGGTTTGACATATATTATATATGTGCATATGGCAACACAGAAAGAGAAACACATGGATTAATGTTGTGGTTGCAGAGGTCATAGATAGGGCAGCATTATAATCCCAGTGTTTGTGATGCAACTGTATTGACATAGGGTAGTGTGATGGGTGGGAGGGATTGAGCTAAGTGGAAAATGGAGTCAGCCAGGCAGTGTGGTAGAAGCAAGGTCAGTGTGTTAACTTGGCAGAAGTGTCGCCATTTTGATGTTAAGGCCTAACACATGAACAGAAGAGTATGCAGGCCTTGGTGTGGAGCTACAGCTCTGGTAGTTCAGCACAAAAACAAATCCTCTTTTTTCATTTCCCCGGAGCGAAGCGGAGGTCAGAGGCACACATGGTGCGCAGATAAGTATTCATTGTATCCAGCCGCAGGGCCTGATCGTGGTGTGAACGGAATGTTAGTTGGTAAAGGGACAGGAAGGGAAGCACCCTTTGAAGGACGCATTCTTGAGAATAGGGCACAAGGTTCTGTGATGTCAATGAGCCAGGCGAAGATTTAGAACACTACTGCCCTCACCCTGGGGCGGACAACCCATATGAATCACACCAAGACACACAACTTCAGTAAACAAATCTTTGAAATTCAGACTCAAGAGCAGTGCACTGTTCACGTCATCCCTGAGTAACTGGGGTTAGGAGGAAATAAGGTGGGGGGGCGTGTCTGAAACATCTTGAGATTTGGGAAATGAGGAGCAGAGGTGATACCAATACATTTAGTAATTTAGTACACAGTTGGGGAGGGGGGTGCAGCACGTGTGTGCCATTTGAGTTAATGAGGAAGCCTGTTGTCTTATCAAACAAGAGTTGGCGTAGCTAAGTTACTTTGATTGGGTCTTGAACAGGAGTGTGCCCATTATGTGATGTTCCCAAATTTACAAACCTTTTGATAAGAACCCACCAATCGTACATGGGTTCAACAGTGACAAGGTATGGGACCACATGCCTAAGGGAATGAGGGTAGCGTAAATGTGGCCAATCGGTCAAGGGGCTAAAGGGGGGATTAGCGTGTTCTATAGCTGGTAGCCAATGAGGGTGGTGGGATTATGATGTGAGAACTAAGATTTTCAAAAGTTGCAAAGCAGAAACCAATGAATGAAATATTGGTGATCTGGGTAAGAATTCTTGTGGGGTGATGAGGAAGAATGACTCTTCTTTGAAACTGAGCAGAAATTAATGAATGACTGCTTTTAATGTATAGGGATGTAACTATTCCTAGATTCTGAGCCCAAGTATTTTGATATTTGTCCTCTCTAGCCCCAAGAAGGCTTAAAAAGTGTAATAAGGCCGAACACTGGAATTGTATAGCCTCAAGGTGTTCACCTCGTAGCAACTGGGAGGAGGCCTAAGTAGAGAAAATGAAGTTGAATAACTATTAAAAAGAAAAAGGAATTGTAATGAGACTGAACCATGTGAAACCTGTTCCATGTACCAAGGGTGGATACGTCACTGATAGATATAGAGGAGGAGTATTATAGCTAGTAACTTCCTCCTGCTGTGATATTAGACACAGCTAGTTGTATGTAACAAAATATACAACATGGATGTATCGAACATTAATAGTCGATTGTCCTCTACTTGTTTCCCACAGACATCCATTCGGTGTATTCACTTGATGAGAGGAACAAAGGAAGGGACTAAGTGTGGATCCCCCATTTGTCCCAAGAAGAAAACGGACTACTGTATATGACAATTTAATGTGGTTCTTTTACCCCTGATGAATATCCGATGAAATTATTATCAATGCTAAAGGAAAGAAACATGTTGGGAGCATGGTTGAATGCAGTGTGAATGAGTGGAGTAAGCACTGATAGGTGAAAGTGGTATGGACTTAGGTGGACCGTCTCACTTGGAGAGGGTTTCAAATTATTGATCCATGGTGTGAATTCATTGAATATGAAAATCATAAATATTGAGATATGAAGTGATCACAGAATATTGTTATAATATAGTGTTATGATGTGAAAATGTATTGTCTGTTTTAGACTGATGTATGCACAGTCTAGATAGAATAAGAGTGTATACATTGTTTTTTAAGATTCTATGTTTTAGAGAGAAACTAATAAAAAGATATTTTTGATATATAACAAAGAGTATGTGATGATTCTATGTAAAATAAACATATACAAGTGAATAGACACGAATGGCACAAGGGTAACAGGTGACCCTGTGAATATATTGTATAGTACCATAGTGTAGAGGGCTGTTCACACGTGGTCTAGAGAAATATTTCCTCTAGTCTTTCGATTGTCAAAAGGGATTATGATGTACTCATTATTATGCAAAGTATTGTTAAGTTGCAGAATTTCCACTATATAAGCTGAACCCTTTGAGATAAGACAGGCTCTGTGTAGGTATGGTTCTACGGGACCGTCTGAAACCCTTTTTTCATGTAATAAACCTTTTTCTTTTTTTTCTGTGCAACACGGTGCAGTGATTATTTTGCCTTCCGGGTTGTTTTTATCTCTGTTTTTGATCTACCGTCCTTTGGGGCACCAGCCTAAGTGAGAATATTTCCGTTCCAGCTCTCCTCGATTATGGGGCCTGTGGAAATTAAGTGGACATGTTTTTGTAGCGCGTAAGAGCTTTCCAGTCGAGACCAAAGAACAAACCGCTCATATTCAGGTCATCGAAGGAACTCCCTTGGTTTCCAGGCCCATTGTACAGCATACCATCCCCATGTAGATGTCCATCCACCAACATGTAGAGTCATTGGCATTTGATATGATCCAAATACCTGCATACCTGGTTGTTTTAAGGTTACCATGGCTCATGGAACAGAATCCAGTATTAACTGGAGGACAAGAGTATTGATATTTTTTTCCAACCTGTGTACCTCCTGATGTTACACCAGTACGGCAGCACCTACAGAGCCTGTTCCAGTAGTTCCAGGACCCTCTGCCCAGCCACGTACAATCAGTGCCTGTGTCCCGCTGCCAAGAGATTACAAGTCTTTCCACAATGTTTTTCAAGAACCAGAAAATCTATGTTTGCCCCCTCATCTGTCTTTTGACTTTGAGATCAATCTACTGCGGCAGCAACAATTGCCCAACAAAAAATGTATTCTTTGATTGTGAAGGAGAGGGAGGAGTTGAAGAAATACTTGTCTGAATGTCAGGGATGGGTTTACATTACTCCTTCTAAGTCTCCCATGGGAGCCTTGTTATTTTTTGTCCCTAAGAATATAGTACATTGGGCCATGTATAGGCTTCTGAGAACTCAACGCCTTAACCCAGAAAGATTCCTACCACTGATCCGGGATATACTGGATTCTCTCAGCAATGCCCAGGTTTTCTCCAAATTGGATATATGTGGGGCATCTGGTTTGCATCGAGTGGAAGACTGCATTCAAGGCACTCCTGGGGCATTCCGAGTACAGGCTGATGCCTTTTGGGCTTAGCAACCCCCCGGCTGTGTTCCAATGTTTTATGGACACCATATACTTGGATCTAATGGGAATCACGGTCTGGGTGTATTTGGATGATATCTTTTCATCCACCCTGGAACATCATTTAACCCATGTATCCGAAGTGCAAAGTGCTCACGCGGCTGTAAAAAAGCATGTTCTACCTCCCAAAGATTGAGTTCTTGGGATATGTGAACAGTCCAGAGGGGATACAAATGGCATCCAAGAAGATGCAAGCTACTCGGGACAGTACAACCGAAAGGTGGTGCAGTGCTTTTTTGGAGTACACCAGCTAATACCGGCGCATTGTCAGCAACTACACCAAGCTAACTTTAAACATTATAAGGCTTCTACGTGCAAACCAGAAATTCCTATGGGCAGAACACACAGAAACAGCATGCCAAGCTTCAAAGCAAGCCTTCCAGGTTACCTCCATTTTGTAACACCTGAACAATTCGCAACCCTTTATTTTGGAGACTGCCTCGGATCAGGCTATTTGGGCAGTGCTGTTGCGGTGGAATTCACCAACAGAACAAGTACACCCCATTGCCTTCTACTCATGGAAACTAACACCTTGTGAACAAAATCACTCTATCATTGAAAAGAAATTGCTTGCTATTAAGGCTTAGAAGAATAGTGCTAGCATTTGCAGGGGGGCCCTTTTCGGTTGGAATTACATACAGATCATCTCAACTTGCAGTACTTAGTCTATTCAATGTCGGAACAGCCGACAGGCCCAGTGGGCATTCATTTTTTTAATGCAATACCACATCCATATTTTGAGCATTCCAGGTACTCTGAACCGAAAGGAGAACGATCTCTCCCGCTCTTTGCAACATACCACCGACAAGGAAGTTCCTGGGTTAATCCTGCCCCCAACCCAGCATTTCTTGGCAGCCATGATTCCTTTCTTGATCCAGTTGAAATTGGACACCTGCTCAGACCCAAACTTGCCTTGATAATTGTTATCTCCCGACACAGAAGCTGGAAATGGATCTCTTGTTCCATGAAAATCGGCTGTGCATACCCAGTCAGAGCTTACCGACTCTACTTTTGGAAAATATCCATGACTCTAAACCCGTAGTTCACCGTAGAGGGAGGGGTACCAAGGAACTGCTTTGCAGGCAGTTCTGGAGGCCTAGATTGTGTACTGACATCCATGACTATGTAGGTTCCTATCCCACTTGTGCCCAGGTGAAGATGGACCATAAGTTGGTCTGTTGTGACCACTGGAGGTGCCTCCATGACCTTGGCAAACCATCTCCACAGATTGTATTGTGGTTTTACCCCCCTCTGGGGACTGTACCTGTATCATGGTGGTGATAGTGTAACTCTAAATTGGCACACTGTAGTCCCTTTGCCGGCTAGCTGACAGCTAAGGAAACGATGGATCATTTCTTCAATATCTTTTGTCTGCATGGGTTCCCTGAGAACATTTTCTCAGACTGTGGTTCTCAGTACACCTCTCCATTGTGGTCATCCTTATGCCGTTTGTTAGCCTGAACTGAATGCTGTATGAGTCCCTATCACCCACAGACCAATGGACTCATTGAAAGGACCAATCGGATGGTGGAACAGTATTTACAGTGTTATACCAACGTTTTACAGTCTGACTGGAAGTCGCATTTATCATAGACTGAGGTGGCCTGTAACAATGCCCTCCATTCTGCTACAAATTTGAGCTCATTCTTCTGTACTTATGGTTTCGCCCCAAGTTTCTGCCTATGGCGTCGTTCCAGCCTGTTTAGGTAGTGGTGGGCTCCGATCTGGTCATCCGTCTGCAAGAGGTCCATCGTCATATTGCGGTACCACTACATATCTCGAAGGAAGCCATGAAGAGAGCGGCGGTCCGGAGGCAGTGTCCCGAACCAGAGTACCAGGTAGGGTGTTGTTGTCAAGTTAGGATTTATCAGCTTGGAACCTACGTCAGACGTTGGCGCCCTGGTATGCAGGTCCATATCACATCGCTGCCCGCATTTCCTAAGTAGCCTTTCACTGCCATCTGCCTGCATCCTGGCACGTGCATCCCATTGACCAAAAGACCTTGCTGAAGCGTGCCTTTCTGATCCCTTCTCCCACACCATGGGGGTCATTATGAGTATGGAGGTAGCCATGGCGCTATTTGTGCCATGGCTACCCCCATACCGCATACCGGGTCCGGGTTCCCTGAATGGGGAAATACCGGGCCATTCCAACCTTGGAGGACCCGGTATTTCTCCATTCAGGGAACCCATCCCTATTCCCATTCAAGCCCCCATAGGGCTCAATGGGAATGGGGAGGGGGCTAACAATGGGCCCGTTAATAATGGGCCCTTTGTTAGCTCCCTGGACTGCTAGCGGGACCCGCTAAGGGCACCTGGTTTTACCAGGCGCCCTTAGCGGGTCCCGCGAGCAGACTCGTAATAGGGCGGTAAGGGGTTAACGGCACCAGCACCCTTACCGGCGCCGTTAACCCCTTACCGCCCACCTAGGAATGAGGCCCCCAGTCTCACCCTGTTCTGGTTTCTGGATTGCCCGAATACAAGATCAACTGCATCGGTGATTCCTGCTGTCGCAGAGGTCGACTGTCCTACCTGGTCTTCTTGAAAGGCTATGCTGCTTGCGATCGACTCCTGGGAACCTGCTTCCACTGTTCATACTCCCGCTCTTGTATGGCATTTATACCTGGATTTTCCCTGGAAGCCTGTTGCCCCGTTTGGTCTTGGGAAGGGGCAGTGTGTCACAGCTCCCTTGCGGGGTCCCAGCGCCCTTATCGGCTTCCAGGCTTCTGCGCCTGCAGCTGGAGGCTCCTTTCACTTTGGCGGCTGCAATCCCGTCTAGATGGCGCGTGCCGCAGCATCCATATGGGGGCTGCCATTACCAACGCTGTGCTGACGTGCCGGGGACCAGTGGTTGGTTTTCCTGCATGCACATTGCACGCCAGTTGCCGGATCAGCATAAGAACAGAAGCATGGAACCACTCAGTGCGTTGCAACCTCTCTTGCCAGTTTGAGCAGACGCTCTGCACTTTTTCCCCTGTCCTCTCCTGCTTTTTCTGTACCCTTGCCTCCTGGGTACTTTGCTCTGTCTCGCCTGCTCCTGATTCTCTCTTCCTCCCACTGTGGCTCCTTGGCAGTTCTTTTGGGATCAGTGCCTTCTCCAGGGTGAATTCTTAGCTTTGAGCCCTGGGTATTTCCCTCAGCTTCTGTGTCACCTCTGACAGTGATTGCACCACATAAATCAAAGGAGGCGCCATACATTGTGGTGTTGGGAGAGCGTTTGTTTCGCCAAGTTGTAGTATTGTTTTTGACCAGGGGGAACGGGAGCCCTATCTCACTTCCTTCTTTAGCCTAATGAATGTATTGACAACACACAAAAGCAAACACAAAAGATGTGTAAGGACCGCCCGTCTCAGAGGAAACTGCCATACTCTAAATACACAGGATGTCGGATCAATACAATCACAACATTTTATTCAGTCAAGACAAGAAGCCAAAAAAACAGCAATGCATTTCTCATGCGAAAGGAGTCCTTTGTCTATTTCAATCGAATACAATATTAAAAACACCCACAATTGATTTATCATCAGACCGCAACCAACTTGTGTTATGTTGCAGGATTTAAAATGGCCACATAAATATACTGAAAAGAAATGCACAAAAAATAATTGCACACAAGCGAAACCAACAAATTTGAAAATGCTAATGCACACAAATCTCATGTTTATACTTCTGAGGATTGAATAATACATTTAATTATGTCTACAACAGTATAAAGTGCAAATTGCAGATGCTAAATACATTGACTCTGATTAAGTTGATAAGGATTTAAACATAGTGCAAAGAAAACACCATGACTCCACGCAAGAATTTGAAATCAGGTACCAGCAAAAGTAAGTTCCTCATTGATATTATGACCATTAGGAGCTTTTGTATCCAAAATAATTCTGGTCTCCAATTGGTGAAGCTTCAATATTCTATCTCCCCCGCGAGGATGTTTAGGTACGTGACTGATCGCCCCCAAAAAAGTGAAACCATCCAAATTATATCTGTGGCATTCTTGAAAATGTTTCACCATAGGGTAAAAATGATCAACAGTTCTTATCGCTCTGATGTGTTGTAGGATCCTCACTTTTAGTTTGCAAGTAGTGTTGCCGACGTACCATTTTTCTTACACGGACAACAATGTACTGTGATGAATCCTGCAGATGGCTCACTAAACCCCTGCCTAAAGTCTCCACCCAGGTGGCCAGGGAAAGGCAGACACTTCCTGACATTTGGGCTGGTGCTCTGCTTGAGGATCACCTTGCAGGAGACGAGGCTCAGGGATGTAAGGCGATCCCGTGGGATGAGACACAGTATCTGTCTCTAAATGAGAAGAACGTTTATCAAGTACCAAGGCATGTAATGGCTTATTGTGAGTATGCAAAAAAGGTAGCAGGCACCCCCCTCTCTCGAAAGAACATGGCATGATAACATGTTCTATGGTTTTTACCCACTGTGAGAGTTTGCAGCCATCGCTTTTTGCTCACTGTTCTTTTCACAAAGGAGGAATATCCATTTGCATATCAGTCTTTGTCCCGCCCACAAAGGCAGTCCAGCACCTAAATGCCAGGCAAACTTCCTTTGAACAAGAGTACGAACAGCAACCCCATACACATGTTTCAGCCTTGTTGGGCCTCATCAGCGAGGTGGAGATGTGCCTCTCTGAGTACAGTGAGCAAGGGGTCCACGTCTGGGTTCCCCCAGGTAATTTAGGGTGACCAACCTCGAGTTCCTTACAAAAATGCAAAAAAGCTTGCAGGCATCCCTCTCTAATCCAGGAATTGAACATCCTAATGTGGGTAAAGCTATGGTAAAATCCTTAAACATCTTAAGTAAGGAAAAGCCTGTCTGTGACTTATACATTTAGAAACCATTCTAACTCCCAGAGGTACAGTAAAAGGAAATCTATTAATAATGGCTTAAAAGAACTGCCTTCATGTTGATTTTAAAAGTAGAAAATTGACTAGAAAACCTAATTTTGTTGTTGCAGACTTCAAGTCTCATAATTCCCTAAGTAATGGGACGAGGAAGATGGCTCAAGAGCAATGTTGCAGGAGTAGTCAGCTTGTTAAGGCAAATGACACACACCTGAGGGAGACAGAGAAGCTTAAAAGGCCCCCTCAGGGGCAGGCCATTAGATGGAGATGGAGCAGCAGCAGTAGCAGAAGGAGAGCACGTTGTTGGCAGTCCATGCAGAAGTTGGAGGAAAGGGAGGGTGCCGGGACAACTGTAGAGCAGGTTCCAGCTGCCGGTCCTGAGAGGGTCCTTTCCACCATAAATCTGAAGTGCAGAGGTTGCGCAGCAGGAAGCGTGAAGGAAGAAGGCGTTTCCCCATGTGAACCGAATTGCAAAGACTGCACTGCAGGAAGCATGCAGGAGACCGTGGGTGGGAGCTGGTGTGCAGCCGAGGGTCTCGAGAGCAAGGCAAGCTCCATGACTGCGTGGCAAGAATGAAGGCAACTTCAACGATGAAGTGTGTCTGTTTGAAAGGCGCCAAAGCAGTGGAAGTCCTGCAGCATGCGAAGGGACAGAAGACAGAAGCCGGTGAGTGTTACCAAGCGTTCTAATCTCTTGCACACACAAAGGAAGGCAACACTCCTGTCGATCTGTGACCTACATACTGTAACTTTCTACTACCGTTAGCCCTCCTGACACCATCCATACCATCACAAAGCCTTGTCCTCACTAATACCATAGCCCAACCCACCTGTCTGCTTCACTGTGCCTTCTTTGCTTCACCCCTAGACCATGTACATCGCGTCCAATGCCCCGGGAACCTTGTCTCAATTGGGAAGGATATACTCAGGCACGCAGTACTGTACCCACCTTCTGTGTCCTAGGATTGTTACTTTAAGGACTGTATGACGTGTTATCAGTAAAATACTGCATACCGAACTTTAGCTAAGGGATCATCATTGCTTACACGTATTTGCCTACCTATGCCTAACGGTACAGGAACTATCTGTATGCAAACATGCTATGTCTTTCATAGCATTGTGCCCTATGAGGCTGCGACTTAGCCCTTATACAGTATCATATGCAACACTCTGTTACTTCCTAGCTGACCTACTCTATTGTGCAAGTTGTAGAATTGCCTCTGTATTGCCTAATACATTGCCTTGTTCAAGTGTGCCCATTTGATCAGCCCTCTGTGTCTAGTGTAACAGTGTCTGCACTAGGTTCTCCACTCCAGTACTCTGCTGGGCACGTTGTAGAACTGTTGTGTACGTTGTAAAATTGCACCTGAATTACGTAATATATTCCCTTGTTTAAGTATGTCCTGTTAAAGAGTGCCTATCTGATCTGCTCTATGTATTTAGCGCAACCGTGTCTGCACTAGGTGCACCACTCCAGTACTGCCTTACGTCCCTGTTATCAACCTCCTTTATGCTTTACATGTACTTGCTGATACTATTTTCTTGCTGGTTCATGCCCTTTTTAGACCCTCACTTATACAAGTGCCTCGGATACTTCTATGCGTCCTCACTGTACTCTACTTACACTCTACTGTACTACTCCCACATACTGTTTTGGCTTGGTACTCCCGCCTAAACACTCTGGTTGTTATATAAGGTTTTTATAAGGTTTTAACTACGGAAGCTCAGAACAACCCCTGAAGCAATCAGTAGACCCCCCCTTTCCACGTGACTTACTAATACTGAGCTCAGGGCAAATAAAGATGACTCTCTGCCTAGGGGTTATTACTACCACTAACTCCCTTCTAACCTAAGTAATTATCTTGTTTCTAAGCGCCTTAGCCAGTCACGCAGGGCATACTACCGGTACTATGCACGCCTCCACCTACCTGCACCTAAAAGTGCTGTTTTCTATACTTGCCACCTGCCTTCAAATTGTCTAGATATACCTAGCCAACCAGGATCTCGACATGTCTAGCCAGTCATCATCCTTACCTTGGATCAAACCGATGTTTCTTACCCCACACAAATATGGGCGCCAACCCTTATCCATCAAAACGACAAAATGTCTCCCTAAACTGAAAGAAAATACCAACATAGCCTACTTAGAATATATTAAGGACATTGACCTTGACCACCTACCACTCACCAACATAGATAGCAATAAATCCTCTACTAAAGTCAACCTACCTTGCTCTACAAAAACTAGAAACAATAGACTTGGTTCCAGACAAACCAGACCCCTTGACCCACTCGCCAACATTTTAGAAAAAGAAACTCTCCCTACAACTGGGAATAACCAGAACGCCAGATAAAATGCCTCTACTAAAAATGTTCTAGACAATAATTATACATCTAAAAGTAGAGGCAAGACCAATAAGACTGGCGGTCAGAGGAAAACTAGAGCCATCTTGACCAACTCTAATTCTGTCACCATTAAGGGTGCCCTAATTAACACCAGGTCTCTGGTGGCACATGCTACCGACATAGCGGACCTCATCACGGCTAAAAACATGGACTTCCTTCCTATAACTGAGGCATGGTTACATGCAGCTGCAGGCCCGGCCATCCTACTTGTAGTACCCGACAACTACAATATCATTAGAGGAGATAGAGCAGATTCCAGAGGTGGGGGCATTGCCTTCATTACTAAGTCCAGTTTAGGCATGAGAACAGTTCCTTCGCCTATTGTCACGTCTTGTGAATTACTAAGGGTTAAAATACCTATCTCAAACTCCCGGACCGTAACCGCCCACTTAATCTACAGACCTCCAGGGCCCATTGGCTCTTTCGAGGAAGATATCAGTACTATACTCTCTGACAATCGAAAGCCACCTCACAAATACTACTGCTTGGAGACTTCAACCTAGGTTTTAACGACCCCAAGGATCAACAAACACTAGATAAGTGGCCCTCTCCCCCCCCCCCGAGGCCCCAAAGCATGGGGCCACATGTATGGAGACCCCTGGGGGCAGATGGGTGACCATCTGCCCCCAGGGTGGGGGCATATGAACAAAATAATAATAAAAATAGGAAACAATGGGAAGGGGGGAGGGGGTTGGGGACCACTAGCTACCCCAGATTTCTTTTAGGACATGAAAGGGTTTTGGCCCTCTCCCTCCCACCCCAAGTGGAAAGGGGGGGACCCTGTGTCATCCTCACTGGGGGGCAGAGTACATGAGATGGCCCCCCATCCAATGGGGGGGGGCACCAGGAAAGTGTGGGCAGGCCCCTCAAACGATGGGGCCTGCAGGATAGGGCCCCCTGGGGCAGATGGGAGCCCATCTGCCCCTAGGGAATGGGGCAAAGAAAATAAAAATAAATGCCATGGCTGGTGTAGGGGGGAGTTCCCCCCCACTGTACCACTAGGGATTATTTTTATGGAAAGGGGTAGTCCCCCCCCCACCCAAAATGGACTTGGGGTCATGTCATGCAGCCCTACCTGGGGGCAGTTATCTGCTCTTAGGAAGGGGCATGTAACCCGAGGGAGGGCTGCATGAGAACCCCCCTCTTATCTTCCCCCAGGGAGGGCTGAATGAGATGACCCCACCTGCATTTGGTGTGGGGGGGGGAGGGTCACCCCCCATTACATTACAAAATTCCCTGGCAGTTTAGGGTGCTCCTCAGCCCCCCCCCCTCCCCTAAAGTGCAGTTACCCAACTCCCCTTGGCACAGATGGGCCCAATAGTGTGCTATTCTGCCCTCAGGGTGCCCAAACCTTACTGCCCCACCCACTGGGATGCCTGTCCCACATTTTTTTGTCGCCCTCTTCCCCCTCACCCCAAATGGAGGGGGTGTACCTCACGCAGCGGTTTGTAGGAGGCCCAGGGAGGCCTACATGAGGTTCCCCCCACCACTTTGGGGTAGGGGGGAGACGGCCACCACAAAATGTCGGACAGGGCCCCCAATGGGAGGGGCAGTAGGATTTGGGCACCCTGCGGGCAGAATGGCACACTATTGTGGCCATCTGTGCCAAGGGGAGTTGGGTAAACAAAGGAAAAAAGTGAAAATGGTAGACAGCATTTTAGGGGGGCTGTGGGGCACCCCAAACCGCTGGGGAATTTTGTAATGGGAACGGGTGTTGGCCCACTCTGCCCCCCACAATGGAGTGGGGTCCATGTCATACAGCCATCCCTGTGGGCAGATATCTGCTCCTAGGAAGGGACACCTGACCCCCCAGGGAGGAGTGCATGCCAGTCGCCCCTTATCTGCCCCCAGGGAGGGCTACATGAGATGCCCCGCCCCTCCATTTGGAGTGGCGGTGGAGAGGTACACCCCCATTACATTACAAAATTCCCCAGCAGTTTGGGGTGCCCCACAGCCCCCCTACAATGCTGTCTACCATTTGCACTTGTTTTCTTTGTTTGCCCAACTCCCCTTGGAACAGATGGGTACATTGGTGTGCACATCTTCCCCCAGCGTGCCCAAACCTTACTGCCCCACCCACTGGGGGGCCTGTCCCACATTTTTTGGTGGCCTTCTCTCCCCCACCCCAAATGGAGGGGATTGTACCTCACGCAGCTGTTCGTAGGAGGCCCAGAGAGGCCTGCATGAGGTTCCCCCCTACCCATTTGGGGTAGGGGGGAGACGGCCACCACAAAATGTCAGACAGGCTCCCCAATGGGTGGGGCAGTAGGTTTTGGGCACCCTGGGGCAGAATGGCACACTATTGTGGCCATCTGTGCCAAGGGGAGTTGGCTAAATAAAGGAAAAAAGTGAAAATGGTAGACAGCATTTTAGGGGGGCCTGTGGGGTACCCCAAACCGCTGGGAAAATTTGTAATGGGAAGGGGTGGTGACCCCCTCCCCCCACCCACAATAGAGTGCGGGCCATCTCATGCAGCCCTCCCTGGGGGCAGGTAGCTGCTCCTAGGAAGGGACACCTGACCCCAAGGAGGAGGGCATGACAGCCCCCTCCTTATCTGCCCCCAAGGAGGGCTACATGAGATGCCCCGCCATTTGGGGTGGGGGTGGAGAGGTGCACTCCCCATTACATTTAAAAAATTTCCAGCGGTTTAGGGTGCCCTTCAGCCCCCCTAAAGTGCAGCCTACCATTTTGAAATAGTTTCTTTGTCTACCAAACTTCCATTGGCGCAGATGGGCACATTGGTGTGCCAATCTGCCCCCAGGGTGTCCAAACCCTACTTCCCCATCCATTGGGGGCCTGTCTGACGTTTGGAGGGGCACCTCATGCAGCTCTCCCTGGGGGCTGATATCTGCCCATAGGAAGGGGCAAATGGGTTTTCACTGTGCAAATCGGCCCAGAATTTATTACCCAGAACCCCTGGCAAAGTCCAAATTTAGGGGTAAAAAGCACAATTTCCGCACATTTCACTCTGCTCACCCACCAAAATACGCCGCCACCAACACATGGCCTACTGTCCTGCGTTCCCAAAGGTGTCCCGATGAAAACGGTACCTCACATGTGTGGGTGCACCTAACTGGGGGCAAAGGGGAGTGCCAAAAACGTGGCTAACCCCAAGTCTTTTTGGACGCCAGTCGGTAAAGGCTTGTCAGATGGCCAATAGCTCCTTCTGCAGGACAGAATAGTGGCTCTCGCTGGGAGGCAAAGTGCGGGATAGGTAGGCAATAGGATGTTCCACTTTGTCATCGAATTCTTGTTTTAAGACTGCACCAATGGCGTAGTCAGATGCATCTGTGTCCACCAGAAAGGGCCGATCTATGTCAGGTTGGGCCAGGATTGGACCTTGAGTTAATCTTTGTTTCAGCTGCTGAAAGGCCATTTCTTTAGCAGTTGCCCATTTAAACGGTGTGTCCTTCTTTAGGAGTGCTACTATGGAATGCACTATGTCAGAAAATGTAGGAAGGAATTTTCTGTAGAAATTTGCAAGTCGCAGGAAGGATTGAATCTGTTTTACTAAGGTAGGTGCTGGCCAAGAGAGTATGGAGTCGTCCTTGGCAGGATCCATTCCAATTACTTTGGGGCTCAACACAAATCCAAGATAATGAACTGTCTGGACATGGAAGAGACATTTTTCTGGTTTGGCCAGGAGTTTGTGTTCACATAGACGTGGTAAGATTGCTTTTACATGTTCTTGATGGATCTGGTGGTAGTTGGAATAAATCAGTATATCATCCAGGTACACGATGACAAAAAGGAACAGCATATCAGAGAAAACTCTATCCATAAAGCGTTGAAAGACCGCAGGGGCGTTGGCGAGACCGAAGGGCATTACCAGATATTCAAAATGACCAAAGGGAGTCCTGAAGGCCATCTTCCATTCATCGCCTTCCTTTATCCGAATGAGGTGATAAGCACCCCTAAAATTGGGTTTAGTGAATATGACAGCACGCCGAACCGCCTCCAGCATGTCAGAAATGAGTGGTAGCGGATAACGATCCTTGAGAGTACATTGGTTGAGGCCACGGTAGTCCAAACAGGGTCGAAGTTCTTTGGTGTCTTTCCTTGGAACGAAGAATAGGGAAGCACCGGCTGGAGATTTCGAAGGACGGATAGTCCCATTTGCCAGGTTGGTATCCAGGAATTCTCTAAGGGCCCTCTTTTCGGGTTCGGATAATATGAACATTCTGCCGAATGGAATCACTGCTGAAGCATCTGTGTCAATGGCGCAATCCCTGGTCTGTGGGGTGGAAGAGCCTGAACAATGGCAGTTGAAAACACATCTGAGTACGTTTGATAAATCTCAGGTACTTGGATAATGTTGGACACACTTAAGGATGATTGTGTTTCTGGGAGTTCACCAGAGGGTTTTGAAATGAGTCTTGAGACAAGCAATGGGACATACAGTATTCAGAACCTAGAAATAGGGATCCAGCTGCCCAATTAATGTATGGATTGTGTTTCTGAAGCCAGGGCATGCCTAAAACCATGGGGTAGTGAGCGGCCTTTATGATGTCAAAACGGAGCCTTTCCTGATGGTTGTTTATCAAAAGTAGCAATTCCTTGGTTTGGTGAGTAATGGGTCCGGAAGACAAAGGTCTCCCGTCAATTCCTTCAATGGGTTGTATTACTTCTTTGGGTTCTCGAGGAATGTTGTGACTGACAGCCCAGTCATGGTCTATGAAAACACCCATGGCACCGCAGTCCACTAGAGCCAGGATGGGGAAATATTCATTCTCGGTAGGCGACAAGATAGACTGAAGAATCACCAAGGTGTTCTTTCCTGGAGTATTCAAGGGAGGAATGGATGCGGAGCAGGCATCTTTCTCCCGAAGCTGGGCTCCGCTTAGGATCGGGAGCTGGCGTTTCCTAAACGTTGGGGTGGAGTTATTGGGCATTCTCTCACAAAATGTTTATCAGAGGCACAATACATACAAAGTCCGGTATTGATCCTGCGGATCCTTTCTTGCGGAGAAATCGGTCCACGGAAGGCACCCAACTGCATAGGTTCTGGATCTGAGGGACGTGGAGCGGATGCTTCTTTGAGGCAAGGATATTCTACGGTTGTCTATGGGGATGTTGTGTTCGTTTTTCTTTTCTCTGCCTTTCTCTCCTGGATTCGGAAGTCTATTTGTAAGGAAAGGTCCATCAGGGCATGGAAGGAACTCGGACGAGCTACTCTGGCTAACTCATCGTTTACTTCATCATTCAATCACCTTCGGAATAGGGTGAAACTAGCTTCTTGAGACCAATCGGCTTCTTTAGCTAGCTGTTTGAAGCGAGTCACGTAAGTAAGCATATCCTGAGCTCCTTGCTGGAATTCAAGGAGTCTTTCTTGTGCACTGTAAACAAGTTCTGGTCGATCAAACATTGCCTTAAAGGCTTCCACAAATCCATCGTAATCATCCAAGAGTGGGTCTCCCGAATTGACTAGGGGAGTTGCCCATGTTAAAGCATTGCCCGTGAGGTGAGATATCATGAATCCAACCTTAGCTTGTGGCGTGGAGAAATAGTAGGGTTTGAATGTGAAATGTACTAGGCAAGAATCAAGGAAGGAACGCAGGGATTTGGAAGATCCATCATATTTTCCCACTACACCCCCTACCAGGGCGCTTTCTTTGACTGCGGAATTCCGGTACAAGACAAGCTGTTTTAATGCTGCATTTTCGGCCTAGAGATTTTGAACCTCTGTGGTTAATTCTTGCATTCCTCTCATGAGGTCTTGAACTGCGGCTTCCATGTCTACTTCTATATCAGGTTTAGGCGTCTCAATCTGTCACAAGCTTATTTCTTTCTCTCCTGTTTTTCCTTGCTTGTGGTCTTCTTGGGAGCGCTTTCCTTCTTCCTCACTGTTCGAGACTTGTACAGGTAAGAGCGCGAGTCTTCGGGTTCCAGCGTGAGGTACCCGGCTGCCTAAGCAGGATAGCGTTCAGTATCCAAGAATGTTCAGCGACGGATCCAGGAAGGAGGAGGGGCAGGCGTCCTATGCTCGGAGAGTGGCCGGGATACCGCGGCACCAAGCACAAGAAGGGATCCGGGATGAGGGGAGATGAGGCTAGCGGAAGAATGCAGGATTCAGAAGAGGGTTCCAGGAAGGAAGAAAAAGGGTTAAGGAACTGGAGATATTACGGTACACGGACTCTAAACACACGCCTAACAACTCCAAGCAGTAGCGTTGAGACGCGCAGAGCCGCGGGGGCATACCTGTTTTCTAGGAAGTAGAGTGTTGCATGCAAAGACTAGAGCGCAGCGTTTCTGGGTCATCAGCCATGTTGGAAGAATCACTGACCTCATGCCGTGGTGCATCATGGAGCATGAAGTCCAGAAGGGGTGGAATCGGTGGTTCATGACAGCCTGCTGTGTAACCCGAGCTTGCTGCAGCCCTTCCTTCCAATCAACCTGTGGACTCCAAAAACGATGACCCAAACCCAGAGCCTGGTGAGACCCACTAGACTCAAGAAGACCTGCATTTTGAGCTATCCCACAGGTTGCTGCGACCTTGCGTTCCTGCAATACCCCAACACCCTGGGACCTCCTGCCACTGTGCGGTGCATGGTTTTCCGAATTCCGAATCTCGCTGAAACTTCATGGGCATCTTGGTGTATCTCCAGAGACACAAACCGATTCCAAACGGTCCCCTCACAACAGTGCTGGACTTTTAAAATGACGAGAATACAACCGCGATTTTCTGTCTTCTTCTGTGCTCTTTGAAAAGGCGCCAAATCCACAGAACCGCATTCAGCCGCGAGAGAAATCTTGCCTAGAGCCTTCTTCATCGATCCCTGTTGCAAAGTCCCTTCTGAGGTCTTGTGTTCAGTCTTCAGGACAAGGAATCCACTGACCGGGTATTTGGCTGCAGTCCCTGAAGTTCTCCTGCTGCAATCTCTTCTTCATTGCTGAGGTACTGTGTTGGCTTGGGTATATACTTACCTTAAGCCTTTTGGGATTTGTGTGTAGTCCTGGGGTGTTTTCTGTGACTGGGAGGTCCCTCGTCCAGTGCACCCAGTCCCACTGCTAGAATCCTGCTGGGCTGTCTTCTGTGAAGCCTCTGTACCCTCTTCTAACTCTAAAGTAAAGTACTCACATGTTTGCCAGTTTTCCTAAGGAAACTCTGACTTTTGCTTCTAAAGAACTTCTTCTAACACTGCCTGTCGGTCACTAGCCCTAGTAACCCCCCAAGAATAAGGGAAAGACTTTGAAGGGATTGGGACTTCTGCCTAGAAAATAAATCAAGTGTTTTACTTACTTGTAAAGAGTTGGTTGGTAACTGTAATTCTAAGAGTGAACAGTTACAAAAGTTCTTACTAATCTTGAAAGCGTGATGCACTATTCTTAAAAGTATGGTTAACATCTTTTCTTCCTTAGCCACTGTTTTGCCAGTCTAATAGAAAGTAGATGTGAAGGTATTTTACTCTCCTGTGATTAGGTTGTGCCTCTTTACAAAAGTAACGTGTTGGTTTCGACAGATTATTCCTGTAGGGTAATTGTATGAGTGTCCTCCAACTGTTGGTATCACCAGATTAGTCCTGTTAGGATAACTGTATGAGTGTCCCCCAACTGGGTCTTGCTTCCCCTGGCTTGATGCTAGCCTGTCCTTAATAAGTCTACATTAGGTTGTTGCCTACCTACACTAACTATTCAGTAATGTGACATTGGGTTTTACTTTCCCCTTCATTGTGAAGTTAAAGTATGTGGGGTTTACTTACCTTGTGTTAGCTGTGTGCCATCCAAAACAAGTTACTAGAGTTATTGCTTACCTCAAACTGGGGTTCCCTGATTTCAAAAGCATCTGTAATGGTATATTACATCCTTAGGTTTTACTCACCTGGTATAACTGTGTGTTATGACAAAAGTAGTTATACGTTTTTACTGCACCTAGGATAAGTGTTACACTATTCACCAAAAGTATATTGTCCAGTTGACTGTTTATGTGATTCGTTCCAAGAGTCACTGTACAACTGGAAGGGCCTACTGCCCTTGTATTACTGAATGTAATCTGAAAGTAACCATTGGTCTTTTACTCCCAAAGAATAGGCTTGACGTAATACTAAAAGTGTATAACAAGGTTTTGACTTCCCTAGAACTACTGTTAGGCCTTCCAAATAAGGTTTATACTTGGGTCTGTGGATTCCAAGTATAGTGTTGTGTTTTTATATTGTGGTTTTATATAATGTGTTAGAACTTACTTAACCCCTAGATTTATCTGGGCCCACCTTTATTTAAATAAAGCCTTTATTATTACAATATATAGTGTTTCGGTGTTTCTTTGGATCACTTGCATTACAATTTCACCTGTACTGTGTCTACTGCCCTCTCTCCCTCCTAAAATAAGCCTGCTGCTCTGTCTACGCTACCCTATACTCAGGTGGTACAGCCTTATACTAAGAGTGGAATCTTGTACTGCCTCAGTTGAATGGTTTTACTAAGCCCATAGTTGGACTTCAGAAAAACTGTCCTAACACCACCCTATGCCCATATCTGTATGGTGTGCCCTTCTGAAGAATTCGTGAAATTCAGCTGTCGGAAAAGACTTTGGGGTTAGCCGTGTTTTAGGCTTTCCCCTTGGCGCCCAGGTAGGTGCACCCACACATGTGAGGTACCGTTTCCATTGGGACATGTGTGGGAACGCAGGAAGGTTGGCCATGTGTTTTTGGCAGCGTGTTTCGGTGGGTGAGCCGAGTGAAATATGCGGAAATTGTTTTTTTTCGCCACATTTCGGACTTTGCCCGGCTTTCTGGGCAATACATTGTGGGCCCATTTGCGCAAGTCAGACCTCTGCGGATTCCCACGGTTTTCCTCTTTTCAGAAATGCATGGGGTTCCCTGTTTTCCTTGGTGGCTAGGCCCATATCTGTATGGTGTGTCCTGCTGAAAAAATCGTGAAATTCAGCTGTTGGAAAAGACTTGGGGTTAGCCGTGTTTTAGGCTTTCCCCTTGGCGCCCAGGTAGGTGCACCCACACATGTGAGGTACCGTTTCCGTTGGGACACGTGTGGGAACGCAGGAAGGTTGGCCATGTGTTTTTGGCAGCATGTTTCGGTGGGTGAGCCGAGTGAAATATGCGGAAATTGTTTTTTTTTCGCCACATTTCGGACTTTGCCCAGCTTTCTGGGCAATACATTCTGGGCCCATTTGCGCAAGTCAGACCTCTGCGGATTCCCACGGTTTTCCTCTTTTCAGAAATGCATGGGGTTCCCTGTTTTCCTTGGTGGCTAGGCCCATATCTGTATGGTGTGTCCTGCTGAAAAAATCGCGAAATTCAGCTGTTAGAAAAGACTTGGGGTTAGCCGTGTTTTAGGCTTTCCCCTTGGCGCCCAGGTAGGTGCACCCACACATACGAGGTACCGTTTTCGTCAGGAAACGTGTGGGAATGCAGGAAGGTTGGCTATGTGTTGTTGGCGGCGTGTTTCGATGGGTGAGCCGAGTGAAATGTGCAGAAATAGTTTTTTTTTCACCACATTTCGGACTTTGCCGGGCTTTCTGGATAATACATTCTGGGCCAATTTGCGCAAGTCAGACCTCTGCGGATTCCCACTGGTGTCCTCTTTTCGGAAATGCATGGGGTTCCCTATTTTCCTTGTTGGCTTAGACACCCTAGGCCCATATCTGTATGGTGTGCCCTTCTGAAAAAATCGTGAAATTCAGCTGTCGGAAAATACTTGGGATTAGCCCGTGTTTTGGGCTTTCCTCTTGGTGCCCAGGTAGGTGCACCCACACATGTGAGGTACCGTTTTTATCAGGACACGTGTGGGAACGTAGGAAGGTAGGCCATGTGTTGTTGGTGGCGTGTTTCGGTGGGTAAGTCAAGTGAAATGTGTGGAAATTGTTTTTTTTTCACCACATTTCAGACTTTGCCGGGCTTTCTGGGTAATACATTCTGGGCCGATTTGGGCAAGTCAGACCTCTGCGGATTCCCACGGGTGTCCTCTTTTCGGAAATGCATGGGGTTCCCTGTTTTCCTTGGTGGCTTGGACACCCTAGGCCCATATCTGTATGGTGTGCCCTTCTGAAAAAATTGTGAAATTCAGCTGTCGGAAAAGACTTGGGGTTAGCCGTGTTTTAGGCTTTCCCCTTGGCGCCCAGGTAGGTGCACCCACACATGTGAGGTAACGTTTTCATCGGGACACGTGTGGGAACACGGGAGGTATGACATTTATTGTGTTTGTGTGGTTTTCATAACGTTTCAAACCATTTGCTGGTGCCCTTTGTCACATAACCCTTTCATTTCCCAAATGTGCCCTACATTTAGTCGGTGCTTTAGGCACCATACATTTTCGTAACCTGCACAAGCCATCGACCTTTGAAAAGGTCTGCCTGTGCTCTTTCAAAAAATGTATGCTTGCCGTTTTTCACCACATTGGTTTCCTGATTTACACATGCTAAGTACGTCTGTTCAGGCCGTTCGCATAAAACTCCTGTGTACCATGGCTCAGTGTTTGGCTTGTGGTATTGCTTGTTTTGTGAAACACTACAAAAAAAGTGTGATTTCCTAACTGCAAGAGTCGGGGGAATGTAGCAGAGTATTGTTTTTCTCAAAATTCATAGAAGCCATTGCCGTACCAAGCCAACCATGTCCACCACATACCTTTTTTTCGGTCATTTTCGCGCTTTTTCCCCAAACTATGGAATTTTCCCCTGCCTAGTTGTTGCCTGACTTGCGCAAATCACCCCTTCCTAAACTTGTAATTTTGTCTACTTTTCAGAAATGTATGCCTTTCTGTCCTCCAATTCAGCTTTCCTACCCTTTTCTTCCATTCCGTCCACGCATGTCTAATTGGCAAATATGGCCAAAATCGCCTACCTATCACAACGGTTGATAAATACATCAAAATATATTTTTTTCGTTTCCACTTAACCAGTTCTTGAAAGCCAGGAAATTGGGGAATTCAGCACAGCAAACCATTTGTACCTAGCTCTTACAAGGAGGAAACCACAGGTGTCTTTGTACATCATTTTATTGGCATTTTTTGAAAAAACCCCAATATTTTCGCCCTTTTTGCTTATTTTCTCTCACCCCCCTACAGCAACCTAGGATTCCTGGGTGGTATTACGACCGCCTACATGTGGGAAAAAAGGGGGCATTTTTGGCCGAGATGTCTCATGTAACAAAAAAGTTAAAAGACATTGAATGGTGACAAACCGAAATCACCAAAAAAGGCCTTGGCACTCGGGGTGGGGTGGAACCCATGGCACTTAAAGGGTTAAACCTTCAAGGTGCCAGGGAGACAGCTGCCCAGCTAGATAATTAAAGAAGCTACTAGAGACTTAGTGCCCTTTATCTCTAAACTAATTAATACATCATTCTCATCTGGCACTGTACCTAGCCATCTAAAGGAGTCCTGGGTTTTACCACTCCTAAAAAAATAATCTCTGCACCCTACTATACCTACAAATTACAGGCCGATTACAACCGTTCCATTTTTACTAAAGATATTAGACAAAGTAGCTTATCTCCAGATACAGGAATACCTAGAGACTGTTAGGGAGAATTATCAAAATGTGCTAATTCCCCTTACCTTTTGAGATTGTGAGCCTTTTTTTCCACTCTTCCATGTATTTTGATGTGTGTTTTACTTTTGTGTTCTTTGGTTATGGAGATTTAAAGCAACTCCAGTGGCATAATCTTTTTCTGTGTGTCACACAGCACCTTCAGTGCAGTGGCACAGGGATGTCTTTCAGACTTCCCAAGGTTTAAATACCTTCTCTGGGACTGACTACTGTCTCCCAGAGTATGTAAAGTTAAATTGACTTTACTAGTCTCTTTAAATGTACTGACCCAGACACACCATCTTCCTATAGAGTGCTGTAGGGGTTGCCTAGCTTCACCTGAGTCAAAACACTCATGTAACAGTCAACTGTTACCCTTTCCTACTTTAAATGGCTGATGGCAGTGGTTTAGATCAAACTAACATGTTTTTTCCCAACCTCTAACAACGATAGCTAAAAATCGGGTCAGCCATGTTTTTCAATATGGCGCCCAAGACCTATCTGTAAAAATAGACTCTGGTCGACTTTTTTCACCATTTCTTCTAGGCAAGGTCCTTCTTGTGTTTGTCTCTGCACGCCAAACCAGGTTTGGTCCCTTTGTTCGTTGGCCTTTGGCGGGCTTCAGTGCTGAAGCCCTCCTCTGGTGCCTGCGTGTCTGGGGTGGACAGGATGTGAGGGAGCTGCCCGAAACTCCCTCTGCTAAGTCTCCTAAGAGACCTGAATGCACTCTGGCCTGATTGGCCGGCTGGCTGTCTGGCAAGGGCAGCCACCCTGCTGTGTGAGTGACAGCCAGGCTGCAATGAATGGGGGAAAACTGTTTAAAAACAGGTCTCTGGGACTTGGAAAGCAGAGTTGACCACTGGAACGAAAGAACCGAAGATGAGCTGAAGGAAGAGGATTGCTGCAACTCCTGGACGACCAGTGAAGCACTGCTGCAAGTCCGAATTGCCTGAAACTCCATCGACAGAGAAGCCCTTCATGGTTAACTTCTTCCCTTGAGTTTGGTGGGAACAACCAACTCGCAAGCCATCTGGACATCGCCCCCATCTGGTCGAATATTCATCAGAGTGCTGTTGAAACCGGATAGCCAGAGAGAAGGAAACCAGCTTGTGGACTTTAAGGCATTCACACCTTAAATCGACGTCTTGCTAAAGCTTTTGGCCTCATCCGGCAGTGCAGGAACCTCCCAACGTCCTCCTTCTTGTCCCCACGACTGAAGCTAAGGAACTGCGAGATCTGCTCGAACTGCCGGGAACAACTGCCTCAGCTACAGCTCTTCTTCACTAACAAGGTACTGTGCAAACTCGGTCCGGAAATCTTTTCGCCCATCGCAAGAGTTTGTGGAACTCTCCTCAACTTCGAAGGCTTGTCCTTCCCTAAACATTTGTCAAACTTTTCGCCTAGCTAAATTCTTCTAAACTCTGTGGCAAAGACTTAACCGTTTACTACCAGAACTCTGCTCTCCTATACAAAGACTCTGAACCATTGACTTTGGCCCAGGCCTATGAGAAGAATTGCTGGTTGTAGTCAACTGAAACCCTTTGCCCTGCCTATGAAAGTATTTGTGCTGTCTATTCTTATAACCTTGTCTTTTTACCCCTTTATTAAGTATCTTAAGTGCCATTTTGCTCCCACTTCAGGGGAGCTGAACTTGTTAATTTACTGACCGGTTGTGTAATTGTGGTTTATTAGTGTGTGATATTGAGCTGCTCTCGCTAGTGTAATGTTTTCAAACTGACTGTGTAAATAAATGTATATTCTTTTACCAAGAACCCTTGAGTTAAGTGTTTGTTTGAATCACTGTAATTGTTGGTCCTTTGTGTAACTTGTTCTACTGCTCACTTTACTCTTGAGATAAGTCTGGCTGCTCAGCCATCGCTACCACTTTACTGTGTAATACGGCATTGTACCAAAGGTGAAATTGTACTTACACTTGTAGTCTTAATTGTGTGTAGTGTTCCCAAAGGGTACTGCACATGGTTCTGCCTAACAGAGCCCAATCAGCTCTTAGGTGTCCGACAATCAGGCTGCAGGCCCCAACACAGCACTGAAACGGCGCTGATTGATTAATAGACTCAGATAGAGGAACTTAAAGACAAGGGGAAAACTGCCTTGTTACTACTCTTAGATCTATCGGCCGCCTTTGATTTGGTGGATCACAAAGTATTATGTGAACACCTTGCTTCTGCAGCCCATTTTTCTCAGGACGCCATAGCCTGGATCCAATCATTCCTGAACAATAGGACCATGAGAGTCTTCTCTCTCTCAGCGGCTGCAGACCCCATCCCTATAACTTGCAGAGTGCCTCAAGGCTTCTGAGTTTCTCCAACTATGTATAATATATTCACAAAGCCTTTATCCGATGACTTGGACAATCTGGGTGTCACCTACACTAATTATGCAGATGACACCCAGATCCTCATACCCTTCTCTGGGGACTATGAAAAGGATGTAGCCCTCATTAATAAAATGTATTTAATCATCCAGGCATGGATGGCCTCTCACGGTCTCTGCCTGAATGATGATAAAACAGAGCTTGTGATTCTAGGATCCGTAGCAAATCTTAACAAACTCGTTACTACATACCCTCATTGAACATTGACAGGAACAATATTGAAGTGGTAAAAGAAGTAAACACTCTAGGTTTTTACTTAGACTTAGCTCTCAATCGAAGCAAACAAGTCAATACCATGGCCTCTGCAACGGCATGCACATGTAAGCTGATCAGGAAGTGCAAACACTTTCTCTCTAAAGAAAGCTGCACTATGCTAGCCAGAGCACTCATCCCTTCAAAGTTGGACTACTGCAATGCACTATACCTAGGTGCGAGTAAGTACATTGTCAATAAAATCCAAATCCTTAAAAATAATGCCCTCCGAACAGCTTTTGGCATACCAAGGAGAGAGCACATTTCGGAGACGAGGAGACAGAACAATTGGCTCTCCATCAAGGACAACATTCTGCTTAAAACAGTTTCCTTGACACACAAATGTCTGAATCAATCAGCCCCCCTCTACCTCTCAGAGAGAACTGTAAAAGAAACATCACTACGTCCTACCAGGACGGCAAATGCAGACTGTCTTGTAGTACCTAGATGCAAACAAAAAAAAGCCGGAGGGATTAGCTTTCCTGTTATGTCAGCACAGCACTGGAATGTCGTCCCCCCTCCCTGAGAGCGGATCAGTCATTCCCTAACTTTAGGCGAAATACCATAAACTGGCTCTCAGCCAATGACCCACCTAGCTTCTAGTTAGTCTGACCTATGAGCTAAGGTGGATATTTGACGCCTCAGCGCTCTAACAAACTTTACTGACTATCTGCTTTGTTGCACCTTCTGTATTATCTTTCTCTTCATTATGTATATATGGACTGTAATTACTGTAATTCATGATATTGTATATTAGCATGTACTTTTAGCCTATTGCTGTACCTTCACAGTAATATCCTTGTATCTCTCTCTCTGTACATATTGATCGTAACTACTGTAATTCATTGTAATGTATATCTGTAACTATTGCAAATGCGCACAGATACCTTCGGGGTTGGTGCGCTTTATAAATGAATAAACAAATAAACAAACAGTAACAAAGGAGAATTACTTGCGTGCGCATGAAATTGTTGTTCACCTGATTGTTGTCGGACAATGAATGTCACAAAGGTAGCACTAGCGTATAAGTGAAAATGCTTGATTAGCACTAATTTAATACTAAACTGAAGAAAGCAGCTGAAATATAAATTGTGTGTGCCTAAAAGTGATTCTAAAGTGAAGGCTAACTGAAGGATCATCTGTAGTGCAGCAGAAAACATTGTAGCATTTCGCTGAAGTGACTGAACTTAAAATTGAGAGTTCCAGGGAACAAAAAAAGTATTGCCCAAAACCGATAGTGGTACAAGCCTTGTCCAAAGCCAAGAGGAGTGCAAGCATTGCCCAAAGCCATGAGGGGTGCACGCATTGCCCAGAGTCAAAAGATACTAACTGCAAGACATGCCACTAAGCTTATGTGATCAAAAGGAAGAGGAGTGAATGCAATATCTTAAAGGGGTGAAGCTTGTTGATTGAGGCTGGTATAAAACCTCACATTGCCAAAGCCAAAAGGAGAGAAGGTAGAATTACATCCGTAAGGGTATTTGGGTTACTGATGTTGCAGAAGGACAAAAGTGGAAACAGGCTGCCCTTCTGGAAGTTGAATATTCAGAAGAAGAGTGCCTTGCTTACATGAAATTGTGGAGGAGCACTAATGTGAATTTTGTCTTTTCTGAAAAGTTGTTGGAAGTCACAAAATTGCAAACTGCGGGAGCTGTGGTAAACGTTTGGTTGTCAGTACATTTAGAACTTCAGAAGCACTGTTGATTGTGCAAAGCTATCAGGCAGGGGAGTAGAACCTCATGGTAAATCCTTGTAGAAGTGGGCCGGGTATGAGAGTAAACCACGTGGAAGTCGACGTGCTATGAAGTTATCCTGACAAAGATACCAATTGAGTGTTGAAAGGAGAGCTGAGAAAAGCTGATATTGAGATGCTGTGTTTCTTTAAATCTTACAAGAAGCTTTGTTTCTTTAAACCTTTCAAGAAGCTGTGTTTCTTTGACATAGGTTGTCGCAAATCATCCTGACCTGGAATATCATTGATGCTATTTGATTAACTGAAAATGGTTATTCAAGATAGAAGAGGAAACTTTCTTTTGGTGAACATTGTTATGTTATGTTAAATTATTTATATGGTGCCAAAGCCATTGGGCGTCCAGGCGCTAATCAAAACAGAAGGGAGTAAGAAGACACTCCGGTATCCAGATATTACACAAATAACCTTGTTTCCTAAAGACAGTGTGGCTTTCCTCTTTTCGCATAGCTTCGGGCAGTTCATTCCATGCGTGAGCTGCCAAGACTGGAAATGAGCGATCTCTACCCTGGGCTCTTTTTATACGATCAATTTTTAAGAGATGTGCTTTTGCTGATCACAGGTTTCTCGTGGGTTGGTATAATACCAACCTATCTCTAAGGTACTGGGGAGCGATCCCCAGTATGCACTTATGAGCAAGAGACAATATCTTAAAGGTAACTCTAGCTGCCACAGGTAAACAATGTAGCTCTTTCCTGGCTACTGATACTGGATCTTTCTGTGTTAATTTTTCCACAATACATACGGCTGCATTCTGGGTTTTTTGGAGTGTTTGTATAGACTTTTGCCTCGCTCCTCCCAAAAGGGAGTTGCAGTAGTCCAACCTTGAGAGAATAACAGCCCTCGCCAGCTTAGCACAGTTCTCTTTCATGATCATTGGTCTAACCTTAAAATGCTCAGGTAGTGATTAGTATTTCTTACAATCAATTGCACATGAGCATCCGCATTCAGGTTTGCCTCCATCTAAACGCCAAGAGTCTTAACCTTGGTCGCTACTAAAATCAGATTCTCCTCTATAGAAAAACTTCCATAGGCCTGACTAAGACCTTTGCTTGCTTGTTTGGAGCCATAGATCATTAGCTCAGTTTTTGCTGCATTCAAACATAGCCAGATTGTGGACATCCAGTTCTTAATTTCCTGGTATATGTTTCTTTTAGCTTCACTTGATCCTCAGTTTAACTTCCACTCAATTCCATTGTGAGCTGAAAATCATCTGCGTAGTTGGAGAAAAAGAAACCTAATCTCTCCAGCTCCTGGCACAGTGGCTGAATATATATGTAAAAAAGCAAAGGCAACAGACAGGCCTCCTGGGGGACTTCACACATCAAAAAGAGTTACGTCGAAAGCATTATCTCCCCAGTACACCTTTGATCTACGTCCCTCCAGGAATGATCTCACCCAAATGATCGCATCCTGAGATAGCCCCCTATCACTCTCAGCCTCTCCAATAATATCTGATGAACTAAAATGTCAAAAGCTTCTGAAAGACCAAAAGGGTCAGCAGCCCTAATCTGCTTTTTTCCAAGGCCTCCAACATTTGTGTTTGTAGATCCACTAAGGCACTCTCCTTACCTTGGCCGCATCTAAAACCTGATTCTTTCCTATGAAAGATACCTGCTACTTCCATGTGTATTTGAAGTTGTGTGGCTGCAACCTTGTCCACTGTTGGCCCCACCTCACGGTCCTGGCCCACAGCCCCACAAAATAACACGGAGCCGCTCTCAACATCAACTTCCCTTTATTTCTCCTTACACATGAATGATTCCCGCTTCCCTCGCCCCTCCCCTTCCTCCCTCCTCCCGCTCCCTCCCGCCCTGGCGTGCTTTCCTTCTCTTAAAGGGCTGGCTCCCTATTCACCCACAATACCTCCCCCGTACTTAACGAGGAAGTCTGTGGTCTACATTTGCTCAATGAGTATCTGAGGTTTCTGCGGTGTTCTCTGGGGTCTGCCTGGGGATTTCCGTGTTTCCCCGGCTGTCTCGGTCGGTGGGCTCCCGCCTTCTTCGTGCTCTGGTTCTTTTGCCGGTGCATCTGGTGGTTCCGAGTCCTCTAGGTATAGTCTCCTGAAGTAGGACGCGTTCCGTGTTATGTTACCCAGCTGTCCTGGGGCCATCACCATTGGTCCCTTGATGGAGGTGATCAAGTGTGGCGCTGGGCTGTAGCGGGTGTCGGTCTTCTTTAGCTGTCTCTGCCGTACGAGGACGGTTTGTCTTATTTTGAGTTGTTGTTCCTTTGCTTTCCTCTTCTTGTCGGCCCACTCTTTCGCTTGTCTTTTCTTCTCTGCGTCTCGCTCCCGGATTGCTGCGTCTTGCTCAGGGGTGTAGTGCTCCCATTGGGGTAGGCGTGTCTGGGGTTTGTATTTCATCATAAGTTCTGCCGGCGTTCGGCCTGTTGCATCATGCGTAGTGTTTCTGTAGCTCCTGAGCATGCGACATATCGCTTGTGGGTGTGGCATTTGGTCCAGAAGGGCCTTTTGCCTTGTCAGTTTGATGGTACCCATAAATCTTTCCACCATCCCATTGGTTTGGGGCCATAGCAGTGTGATTTTCTAGTGGTGGAAGCCCAGTGGTCTGCTAATTTTTTTAACTCGCGCCCTTGAAAGGGGATCCGTTGTCTGTCTTTACTGTGGCGGGTATGCCTCACTCACTGAATAGTTTGTCTATTATTGGTGCTACCTCGTAGAATGATGTTGATGGTGCCTGTTTGACGAATGGGACGCGCGAGTATTCATCAATTGCTACGAGTAAGTGTCCTCCTTCTTCGAGGGGCCCGTAGAAGTCTATTGCAACTCTTTGGCATGGTCGTTCGGGTAGTGGCGTTGATTGCATTGGGTATTGGTTTGCTTTCTTTGCCGCCTTATGGCAGGACTCACAATGGGCTAGGACTTCGTCCACTATTACGTCCATTTAGGGGAACCATACGTGGTGATTCCTCAGGATTTTCTTGGTGTTTTCGATTCCTCTGTGTCCCTCGTGGGCTATTGCCACTAGTGCCTTCCAGAGGTCTTTTGGGGCCACCAGTCGGTTGCCTCTCAGTAGTATCCCTTGTTCTGTGGCCACCAGCTCTGCTTGTACTCTGGCTAGACGGGATAGGTCTTTCTTGTCCCCCCCCCTCCTTCGGCACCTTTTACGTGCAGATGTTTCCACTTGTTACTGCTGGTGAGGTATATTGCTGCCTTAATGGTGGGGTCAGCCTTGCTTCTGGAAGCTGTTAGGCAGAATCCTGTGCAGTTCCCTTAGGGAGCACTACAGAAGATTAGGACTACAGGTGAGAGCAATAAATCCCCTTTGGTATCAGTCTGTACAACAAAGATTTAGTTGCTAGCTGTGGCTGAGCAGTCATACTTATCTCAAGAGGGAGATGAGCAGTATTCAGGGTTTACACAATAGGCCTACAATACTACGGTACAAGGAAACACTGACCAAAGCTTTGTATTAAAAAATATATATATATTTATTTTATACACTTCTAGTAAAACACATTTATCACAGTCATCAAGCAAGTTAAAATAAGTCAAAGAAAAATATACACACTCCCTAGTTAAATTGTAGACCAAGTGAACCAGAATGAAAACTGAGCAAAACGGCACAGTGGAAACCACACACAAGGGATCCTCTAGCAATTTCTCACACGGAAGGGAAAGCACAAGTTATATAGAAATAGCTTCTTACACACCCTAGCAACACTTCCCATAAGTTTGTGAACCAGTTTAAGCAAGACAGTGCATCAGTATAGGAAATACTTAAATGAAAACTGAGCAAAATGGCATTTCACAAGGTTTAGAAAGGGGAAGAAAAGGGTAGTTATAAGAAGTAGGTGCATCAACACAGTTCTAGTTGAGAAGCAATCTAAAGACGGCAGGTCTAACAAAGGTAGCCAGAGTCAGTAGGCCTCTGCCAGAGTCAGTGGTACAGGGCAAGGGCCCAGGAGCAAAATGTTCTTGTAGCTGCAGTCAAGTCTTTGGTTAACTATTTTGAAAAGGTGGATGCAGAAGGTGAAAGACAATGTTAAGAGAGAGGGGCGGCCAACCCAACAAGTAGGTAAAGGATTTAAAACACCTTTAGTGCTACCGCGAAGAAAGGGCGTCCTGGTGAAACAATGTACCTTTAAAATGAAGAAGTGGATCCTGCGGTGGCGGGTGTTCCTGGTAGTTCCTGCAGTTCGGGGGATCCAGCAGAGGAAGAGAGGCTCTCGTCATGGAGGAAGGTTCGAGTTACTCCACTACCGAGGGATGAAAGCAGCCGTGGTGCTGCCCGATGAATAAAAGGTACGCTCCTTTAAATCACGGTCCGGGTGGACTGGTGCCTGGCTATCTGGCCTCCGAGTACAGGGTACTGGTGATTCGACCAAGGCAGGTCCGGGAAGGCGATTGGCAAACTGGTTGGCCCCACCAGCTCAAAGGAAGAAGGCTCTTGCAGATGAAGATCTTCTCTCGTCGTGTGAAGAAAAGTGGTGAGACACTGCAGCAGGGCTTCACCGGTGGTTCAGTCGTTGCAGATGTCTTTGGCTTCTCTCCTCCTCGGCTTCTCAGTTCCAGTGGTGACATCTTGCTCTTCCAGTCCTCAGGACCCTGCTTTTATGCAAAAAGATCCCCATTCATACAGCCTAGCTGTCTTTTCACACAGTGGAGTGGTCATCCTTGGCGAGAGACCCTCCAGCCTATCAGGATAGAGTGCGACATGGGTTGCTGAGGCAACCCTGTCCAGGGGTCCTACTCCCCCTCCCACACAATGGACCCACCCCAGACTCAGTGCGCCGAAAGGAGGGCTTCTTGGCAGAAGCCCGCCAAACGGACGAACAAAGGATCC
This sequence comes from Ambystoma mexicanum, assembly GCF_040938575.1. Classification (NCBI taxonomy): domain Eukaryota; kingdom Metazoa; phylum Chordata; class Amphibia; order Caudata; family Ambystomatidae; genus Ambystoma; species Ambystoma mexicanum. Next base: position 392,790,969 of record NC_090921.1, read on the forward strand.
CCGACCTGGGTTAGGAGTTTAGAGAAAGACACGAGAAAGAAGTTATATTTAAGTTCTGGCAAATAAAACCTACCGGAGTAAAGTTAATATTAAAATGCACCGGCGGTATGTTAGAGGCTGTCAGAAAATGTCGTAGCCTCGAACAATGGGAAAATCCCATAGGAAAATATTTGCGGTCGAATATTTATGGTAGTAACCACTGCCACCAGCCAGAAACTTTTGAGAGAGGGACTGTACGGTACCCTCTCGAAAATGAACATAAGGGAAAAACTATTAACCCTTTCCAGTACCTCCATAGTAAGATAGGTTGTACTGGTTTAGTTCATAAAAATTGACTAGTTAAGTCAATTCGGACTTGACATGCCCTGGGAGACAGTAGTCAGTCCCAGGGTATGGAGTCTATGTTTGGGGGTCGCTACGACACCCCTGTGTCACTGCACGGAGGGTGCTGTGTAACACATGTGAATAAAGATGGTTCCTATGGGTTTGAGAAAATCCCATAGACATTAAACACAAAAATAGCCTAGAACACACATAGCGAAAATGCCTAAGAGTGGGAAAAAGAGTCTCACTCTTAGCAGGAAAAAATAAACAAACCCTTCAAATCCAGCTAAGCTGCTGGGGGACTCTATAGGTAAGGGAAATTATCCATAGAATGAGAATTCTCCCTAACACTGACACTCGCCCCCCCTCACCCCCACCAGACTAAGGTACAGGAGGATCTAATCCACTCCTGGATGAGTCTCTTCCCTCCAGTCGGTTATAAACATCCTAGAGAGACCATCAGTATTTTGGTGGTGACATCCTGACCTGTGCTCAATGGTAAAATCAAACCCTTGCAGGCAGATTGACCATTTTATCAGTTTTGGGTTTTCCTCTTTCATTTGCATCAACCATCTCAAGGGTTGGTGGTCTGTTTGAATGATGAAAGTAGATCCATACAAGTATGGTCTAAACTTCTTCAAAGCCCCCACAATGGCAAAACGTTCTCTCTTAATAGTTGCCCACTTTGTTTCAGGTTCCTTCAGTTTCCTACTGATGAAGCAAATGGGGTGCTCCCTGCCTTTCTCATCCAGTTGACTGAGTACTGCACCTATACCTATATTGGAAGCATCTGTTTGTACAATGAAGGGTTGGTGGTAGTCAGGAGCTCTGAGAACTGGAGCTTGACAAAGGGCTTTCTTCAGGCTTTCAAAGGCCTGATTGCACTCCTCATTCCATTTCATCTTTTTAGGGAACTTAGGAGAAGAGATTACATTCAGTGGAGAAGCTATGGATCCATAGTTCTCAACGAAATTCCTGTAATACCCAGTGAGGCCTAGGAAGGCTCTCACCTGGGTTTGTGTAGAAGGGGTTGTCCAGTTTTGCACAGCTTCAATCTTGCTGAGCAAAGGCCTTATTTCACCACCTCCTACCACATGCCCAAGGTAGACCACTTTATTCTGACCAATTTGGCATTTACTTGCCTTTATGGTCGGATGGGCCTGTTCAAAAGCCTGCTAAACATATCCTAGGTGGTCAACATGTTCTTTCCAAGTAGGGCTGAACACTGCAATGTCATCCAAGTATGCCATGCAGAAGTCCTCCATCCATTCAGAACCTGATTGACCATCCTTTGGAATGTAGCAGGTGCATTCTTTAATCCAAAAGGCATAACCTTAAACTGGTATAAGCCAACTGTCGTGGAGAATGCAGTTTTCTCCTTGGCATGGTCAGTCAGGGCTATTTTCCAATAGCCTGACGTGAGATCAAATGTGCTGAGGAACTTGGCTGAACCAAGTCTATCCACCAGCTCATCTGTCCTTGGCAAAGGATGGGCATCAGTTTTAGTGACTACATTTAGGGCTCTATAGTCCACACAAAATCTCAACTCCTTGGATCCTGCCTTTGGTACTAACATAACTGGGCTAGACCATACACTAGTAGAGGGCTCTATTACCCCGAGATTAAGCATCTTGTTGACCTCTCCTATGATGTGGGTTCTTTCATTTTCTGACATCCTGTAGCCCCTGCTTTTGACAGGTAACCAGTCACCAGTATGGATATCATGCTTGCCCCAAGGGGTCAAACCTGGTTCTAGAGTAAACAGAGGGGCAAATTGATTTAACAAAACTTTGCACTCCTCCTGTTGCTCAGGTGTCAGATTCGAAGAGAGATTAACTCCTTCTATTTTCTCATCTAAAGGTTTGCCTCTGAGGAGGTCAGGTAGAGGTTCACTCTCCTCCTCCTCCTCTTTAGCTGAAGCGAGAAGCAGTGCTCCCAGTTCTGGTCTCGAGACATAAGCTTTTAGACGGTTGGTGTGAAAGACTCTAGGAGCCTGCTTAGGATTGCCAAAGTCCACCAGATAGTTCACCTCTCCAAGTTTTCCCACAACCTTGAAGGGTCCCATCCATTTGTCCTGCAAGGCCCTCTGCCTTGTTGGGACCATAACAAGAACTAGCTGGTCTTGAGCGAACACAACCATGTTGGCCTTCTGGTCATGCCAATGTTTGACCAGAGCCTGACCTGCTTTCAAGTTATCACTTGCCTCAGCCATCATGTGTGACATTCTCCCCCGGAGTCCTATCACATAGTCAGTGACTCTGACTGGTGTGGGGGAAGGAGCACTCTCCAACCCCTCCTTAATCAGGCTCAATGGACCTCTGACCGGATGGCCATAGAGAAGTTGAAAGGGACTGTAACCCACTCCCTACTGAGGGACTTCTCTATATGCAAAGAGAAGGCATGGCAGTAGAAGATCCCACTTTTTCTCAAGGGGATCCTCTAAAGTTCCTATCATGCTCTTCATGGTTCTGTTAAACCTTTCTACCAATCCATTTGTACGAGGGTGGTATGCTGTTGAGAACTTGTAGGTAACTCCACAGTTTTTCCACATGGCCTTCATGTAGTGGGACATAAAATTTGACCCCCTTTCGGATATTACCTCCTTAGGAAACCCAACCCTGGTAGAAATACCAAGGAGGGCCTTAGCCACAGCCTGAGCTGTAACAGTCCTCATAGGAATTTTTTCAGGGTACCTAGTAGCATGGTCTACTACAACAAGTATAAACCTGTTGCCCGAAGAAGTTGGAGGATCAAGGGGACCAACAGTGTCAATTCCTACCCTCTCAAATGGTACTCCCACCACAGGGAGAGGCACTAGAGGTGCCACGTTCTTGGAGCCACTTTTACCAGACGTTCGGCAAGTGTGGCAACTCTTGCAATACTTATCTACCTCAGCCTCCATTTTAGGCCAATAAAAGTAGAGAGAGAGCCTTTCCTTGGTCTTCTTGAAACTCAAGTGACCAGCCAAAGGTATCTCATGGGCTAGTTGCAAGAATTGGAGTCTGTTCTCTTGGGGCACTACAAGTCTCTTGTAGTCTCCAGGGGATTGACTCTGTCGGTTCACTATAGAAGAGGCCATCTTCCCAGTGTAACCTATACTTCCCAGGCTCTTGCCCTTCAAGCTGAGAAGCTGCCTGGTGGCGAAGACCTTCCAGAGTTGGACATGCTCTTTGTCCCTTACTGAAGTCTGCCATGTGGGGGCAACCTTCTGCCAGTAAAGACTGCAGCTCAGGATGGTCCACAGGGTCAAGATCTCCAATGTGTTCCTGGCCTCCTCCTAGATCTGAATCTTCAGGCTCTAGTTCAACCACACAGGGTTGTACCTCACTCTCAGCCTCAGCTGGAGGAGGATTCACAGGTGTGATTTTTGACAACCTAGGAGATTTCCTGGTTGGCAGCACTGGAGTGCTTCCTCCTGGTTTCTTCTTTGAAGTCTTGGGTTCCCCTTTGCTTCTGTTTGCTTTGAAATAACAGTTAGTCACTCCAGTGGAGTAGGAGTGATCTCTTCTTCTATCATCTCCTCAGGAGTGCCCCTCAAGGTCCTCTCCCTTGCAGGTCTGGTAAGCTCCTGTAATCTCTTACTAGGAGGTCTGGGAGTACTTGACACTACTCCCAGGTCTTTCAGATCATTGCCCAACAGCACCCTTCCTGGTACTTCAGATTGTACACTCACAGGTATCCTGACAGTCATTTCAATGCACTGGATGAGAGCTAGTAATTGGGGAAGCATCTGCGCAGGCCCTCCAGCTAACTTGGTGAGGCGTTTGGGCGCCTTAGCAACATCCTCCACCTTGAAAAAAGATTCAACCACCACAGTTATGCTGGCCCCAGTGTCTCTAATGGCAGCGGTCTCATGACCATTGACTAGGACACTGTCTTTATAATACTCTTTAGTATTAAGAGGGATAGAATTATACACATCTAAATTCTGTTGTTCCCACAACCCTAGGGATACTAAAGATACACTAGCTGAGACTCCAATGGGGTCTTCAGCTAGTAGTTGAAAGTTTCCACTGGCCATATGTACTTCCGCCCCTGGAGTGAAGGCTAAGGAGACAGTGTGGACCCCTGAAGGTTTACCCTTACATCTGGCATCCCATTTCACAGGATCAGTAGAGCCAAAAACATAACATTTTCCAAATGTCTTTATGAATGGTGGCTTGTTCTAACCTCCTTCTAGTCTGAGACCAGAAGGTGCACTAGCCTGATTAGGTCTCCCTTGTGGCTTACCCTCAGAATTTTGTTTGGGGCTCTCTTTAGAATTGGAATTATTTGAATTCTCGTTGTTGTCTTTCTTAGGCTGCTTTCCCTCATCCTTTTCCTGAGTTACCCCTGAATCCTTGTGAGTAGCCCTATTGGCAACCCACAAGTCAGCAGCCTTAGCTAGTTTCTGAGAATCCAGTTCTTTTGAATCAGCCAAGTGCTGTCTGAGCTCAGGAGAGCAGGCATCATAGATAGACTCCACCATTACAAGATTTTTCATATCTTCATAAGTGTTAACTCTATAACCCTTAATCCATCCCTCTAAGTTCTTCAAACACTCATTCACCCAAGTAGCCCAAGGGGTACTATCATGCTTTTTGAGGGTCCTAGACCTCTTAAGGTACTGGGAAGGAGTCTTCCCAAATCTAGCTATCAAAGCTAGCTTTACACATTCATAATCCATCCTATCCACCTCCCCCAACTCCATTACCACATCTGATGCAACAGGGGTGAGCCTAGAGAATAACCAGGGGATCAACTTATTCCCTGTGATATCCTGGAGCCCATGATTGTATTCAAACATAGCAAGCCAATCTAATACATCCAACTTAGGTTCATACATACCCACAATCTATTTAGGCATCCGGGGTCTTTTTGGACTGGAAGATCTAGAGGATTCGGGGAGAGAAGCATTTACCAAAGACAATTTCTTTATCTCAAGCTCATGGTTGCGCTCCATTTCTTTGAGCCTTAGTTCTTTATGTCTCTGTTCACTTTGGGCACTAATTCTTTTGAATTCTAGTTCAAGTCTCATTTTTTCTAGTGAGATAAATTCGGGACTTAATGTGGGACCTGGTAAGGGTCCATTAGCCACAGGTTGAGGCCTTTGAGCAGGTAGAGGGCCAGAGGGGGTGACATTGGTATCCTCCTCTTCCTCATCTGTTTCAACAATAACATCTTCAACATTATTCTCCTCAAGGTTTGCTACATTAGCTGGGGTAGTTGGCAGTACAGCACCACTATCCAGACTTTGTTTCTCTAACAGTCTATCAATCATTTCTAATTTCTTGCCTTTGACAGGAAGACCTTTCTGTCTACACAGATCCCTTAAATAATCAGCAGTATGAGTAAGGAGGGTCTCCTGGCTGTACCTTTCCATATTTTTGACTTTTTTAAAAATAAACTTGTTCTGATAGTTAGCCTTGTGGTTATTTGAACCAAGGTACTAGCAGAACTCTAAAATGTAAATCCAATACTTTTATCCTCACCACTGTACACCAGTGTTAGGCAAAATCCTGTGCAGTTCCCTTAGGGAGCACTTAAGAAGATTAGGACTACAGGTGAGAGCAATATATCCCCTTAGGTATCAGTCTGTACCATAAAGATTTAGTTGGTAGCTGTGGCTGAGCAGTCTACAATACTATGGCACAAGGAAACACTGACCAAAGCTTTGTATTAAAAAGTAGATATATTTTTTTATACACTTGTAGTAAAACACATTTATCACAGTAATCAAGCAAGTTAAAATAAGTCAAAGAAAAATATACACACTCCCTAGTTAAATTGTAGACCAAGTGAAGCAGAGTGAAAACTGAGCAAAACGGCACAGTGGAAACCACACACAAGGGATACTCTAGCAATTTCTCACAAAGGAGGGAAAGCACAAGTTATATAGAAATAGCTTCTTACACACCCTAGCAACACTTCCCATAAGTTTGTGAACCAGTTTAAGCAAGACAGTGCATCAGTATAGGAAATACTTAAATGAAAACTGAGCAAAATGGCATTTCACAAGGTTTAGAAAGGGGAAGAAAAGGGTAGTTATAAGAAGTAGGTGCATCAACACAAGAAGTAGGTGCATCAACACAGTTCTAGTTGAGAAGCAATCTAAAGAAGGCATTTCTAAGAAATGTAGCCAGAGTCAGTAGGCCTGTGCCAGAGTCAGTGGTACAGGGCAAGGGCCCAGGAGCAAAATGTTCTTGTAGCTGCAGTCAAGTCTTTGGTTAACGATTTTGAAAAGATGGATGCAGAAGGTGGAAGACAATGTTAAGAGAGAGGGGCGGCCAACCCAACAGGTAGGTAAAGGATTTAAAACACCTTTAGTGCTACCGCGAAGAAAGGGCGGCCTGGTGGAACAATGTACCTTAAAAATGACAAAGTGGCTCCTGCGGTGGCGGTTGTTCCTGGTAGTTTCTGCAGTTCGGGGGATCCAGCAGAGGAAGAGAGGCTCTCGTCGTGGAGGAAGGTTCGAGTTACTGCACTACCCAGGGATGAAAGCAGCCGTGGTGCTGCCTGATGAATAAAATGTACGCTCCTTTAAATCGCGGTCCGGGTGGACTGGTGCCTGGCTATCCGGCCTCCGAGTACAGGGTACTGGTGATTCGACCAAGGCAGGTCCGGGATGGCGATTGGCAAACTGGTTGGCCCCACCAGCTCAAGGGAAGAAGGCTCTTGCAGATGAAGATCTTCTCTCGTCGTGTGGAGAAAAGTGATGGGACGCTGCAGCAGGGCGTCACCGGTGGTTCAGTCATTGCAGATGTCTTTGGCTTCTCTCCTCTTCGGCTTCGTAGTTGCAGTGTCGACGTCTTGCTCTTCCAGTCCTCAGGACCCTGCTTTTATGCAAAAACATCCCCATTCATATAGCCTAGCTGTCACTCACACAGTGGAGTGGTCATCCTTGGCGGGAGACCCTCCAGCCTATCAGGATAGCGTGTGACATGGGTTGCTGAGGCAACCCTGTCCAGGGGTCCTACTCCCCCTCCCACACAATGGACCCACCCCAGACTCAGTGGCGCCGAAAGGAGGACTTCTTGGCAGAAGCCCGCCAAACGGACGAACAAAGTATACCGACCTGGGTTAGGAGTTTAGAGAAAGACACGAGAAAGAAGTTATATTAAAGTTCTGGCAAATAAAACCTACCAGAGTAAAGTTAATATTAAAATGCACTGGCGGTATATTAGAGGCTGTCAGAAAATGTGGTAGCCTCGAACAATGGGAAAATCCCATAGGAAAATATTTGCGGTCGAATATTTATGGTAGTAACCACTGCCACCAGCCAGAAACTTTTGAGAGAGGGACTGTACGGTACCCTCTCGAAAATGAACATAAGGGAAAACCTATTAACCCTTTCCAGTACCTACATAGTAAGATGGGTTGAACTGGTTGATTTTTATTTATTCATTTTTTTTTAAAACAATTTTTATTATATCAAAAACAAACAACATTACAACCTTGTAGGACGTTCATAGTACGTAGCACATATCATATTACACAGAGGTATTTACCTTCCTCCCCTCCCCACCCCCTAAACTCGAGCCGTCACATCTGTGCCATCTACATGAGCATCTTTGGGAATCTCAGTCCTCGTCGACTCATCCGAGTCTTCTGTTTCCTGATTGTCCTGGTGAGGGTTCACCATTGAGGTCACCAGTTGTCTCCAGGCTATCAGGGGGCCTACTTCCTCCTCCACTCCCCTGGTGACAGCTTCAAACCATACCACAGTTTCTGCTTCTGCCCATCCATCTTAAGAGATCCGCCCACCAAATCTCCACCCTAGGCCTGTGGGCCGCCTTCCAACTAATTGCGATTCTGCGATTGGCCAGCACGTAGGCAAGCTCCTTCATTTTACTGATATGTTTTGAAGTACGTGGCCTGGGAAAGCTCCCAAGCATGCATGCCCAAGCAGACCTCAAATCAAGCTCCACTCCCCCGCCAGCCATTCTCGTCCTTACTTCTTCCCAGAATCTCTGTATCTCAGGGCAGGCCCAGAACATGTGCAACAACCCTGCATCCTCCTCCCCGCACTTGGGGCATTTCTGTATAGCCGAGCCTCCAAACCTGGCTATTCTTCCGGGGGTCAAATAGGCTCTATGGGTGACATACAGCTGAATCTGCTGGAGCCTCGCATTCCGGGAGACCTTCTTGTGGTACATCCCCTTTGGTATCAGTTTGTACCACAAAGATTTAGTTGGTAGCTGTGGCTGAGCAGTCAGACTTATCTCAAGAAGGAGATGAACAGTATTCTGGGTTTACACAATAGGCCTACAATACTATGGCCCATAGTACTTTTGGGCTCTATCCCACTGTCCCTCTGTCATAGGTTCTCCCACCTCCTCCTCCCAGGCATTCCACAGTTGGGGCAGCTCCTTCCCTGCCTTCGTGCTCAGGATCTCATATATCCTTGATATTTCGTGCCCCCCCTCAGAGACGTCATACATCATTTCCAAAGTGGCATCAGGTTCTTCCGTTAACACCGTCTCAGGCCACCTCTCCCTCACCCGTTTAATAAGCCTGGTGTAAGTAATGTATTGGCCTCCATGCACCCCTGTCTCCTGCAACCTCTGAAATTCCACTGCCTCCCCGTCCTGCCATATATCTCCGAGGGTAGCTATGCCCACCGGTTCCCAATATCTGCGGACCCCTTTCAGCAGTTGGGAGTCTGCCCCACATAGCGCCACCAGCGTGACTTGCCGTGAGAGCGGGTCTGGGTCGCCCACTGTTCTCCATGCTCTGCGCCAGATCTCCCAGTCCAGCATTAACAATCTCCCCATCTCCGCCACTTTAGTTTTATGCAGCCACTCTATCTCGTTTAGGAAGTAAGGGGCAGAGTCACCTCGTAAAAACTTGGCTTCCGCAGAGTCCTCCGCAGATAGCCACCTACCCACATATAATTATACTGGTTTAGTTCATAAAAATTGACTAGTTTAGTCAATTCGGACTTGACATGCCCTGGGAGACAGTAGTCAGTCCCAGGGTATGGAGTCTATGTTTTGGGGGTCGCTACGACACCCCTGTGTCACTGCACGGAGGGTGCTGTGTAACACATGTGAATAAAGATGGTTCCTATGGGTTTGAGAAAATCCCATAGACATTAAACACAAAAATAGCCTAGAACAAACATAGCAAAAATGCCTAAGAGTGGGAAAAAGAGTCTCACTCTTAGCAGGAAAAAATAAACAAACCCTTCAAATCCAGCAAAGCGGCTGGGGGACTCTATAGGTAAGGGTAATTAGCCATAGAATGAGAATTCTCCCTAACAGCAGCGAGCTCCTCCGCCGAGATGGTGGGGGGCATAGCATTGGTGGATAAGTATGCAATGTACTCCTCCGCTTCTCAGACCAGTGTGTCGACAGTGTTGGCTGTTGGGTGTCGTGATAAGTAGTCGGTGGGGTTGGCATCGCCGCCCGGTTTATGTATGATAGTGTAGTCATATTCTTGGAGTCTTATGCCCCATCTCTCAATCCGGGGGGGGCATCTTTGTCTTGGGGTTTCCGAACAGGGATAGTAGCGCTTGATGGTCGGTGACCAGTGTGAAGCCTATGCCAATTACGGAGTGATGGAACTTCTCACAGGCCCATACGGCTGCTAGACTCTCCCGTTCTGCAAGTAGGCTTTTTCAGTGGGAGATAGGGCCCTGCTGGCATACACAATGACCGTGTGTTGGGTGTTGTCCTCAGGGCTGGTTTGGGCCAAGATGGCACTGAGGCCCACGGGGCTGGCGTTGACGGTGATGATAGTGTCCCAACTTGGGTTAAAATAGGCTAGTTGTCTGTGATTAGCCAGACTTTCTTTGATAGCTAGGAAGGCCACTTGGCATTGTGTGTTCCACGTTATGGGTGAGTCCTTCTTGAGTAAGGACCTGAGGGGGTCGGTGGTGGTGGCATAGTTCGGGAAGTATCGGGCACAATACCTTGCCATCCCTAGAAATTATCTCGGTTCGGCAATGTTCGTGGTGCGTGTGAATTGGCGATAACCTATGCCCTTGTCTGAAAAGATGTGCCCGAAGAATCGCAGGCTGGTTTTATTGACATCGCGCTTAGGCCCGTTGAGGATTAGGCCTGCGTCGTGCAGGATTTTGCATACAGTGAGGAGCGCCTTGTCGTGTTGTTCCTCTATTCTCCCGAAGATGAGAATATCGTGACTATAGTTTAAGGCATTAACCTCCGGCGATTTTAGTTTCCTTATGGTCTCTTGGAAAATCTCTGCCGCCGAGGAAATTCGGAAATTGAGCCGTTTATATCGGAATAGCCCTTCATGGGTGACAAAGGTGGTTAGTGGTCTGGAATCTGGGTCTATGATGAGCTTGTGGTATCCTTGGTTTAGGTCCAGTTTGGAGAAATGGGTGGCTTGGTTTATTGTGACGAGCATATCCTCTATGCTCGGTCCCTGGTGTCTCTCTCTCTGTATGGCTGCGTTGGGGATGCACATGCCGATGCCCAGGTGCAGTCGACCGTTGTCTTTGGGGACGACAACAAGGGGGGATACCCAGGGTGTGGGTCCATTCACCTTCTCAATAATGGCGTTTTGTAGAAATAGGTGCAGTTCTCTAGTCACCTGTGCTTGGAGGTGGATTCCATTTTGCGTGGATGTTGGGGAACGGGTGTGATCTTCGGGTCAATATGCAGCTTGATGACCGAGTCCTTAAGCCTCCCTACGCCCTCGAACAGCTTGGAGAAGCGGGTCTTGAGGGTCTCCATGTCAATGGGTTGGTGGGTTATTGACTGTGCTTTTTGTCTGTCCGGTGGGTATCCTTTTATTATCCCCGTCAGGCCATAGTGAAGATCGATGAGTGCCAGGGCTCTGGCCGTCCAGTAGCTAAGGAGGCATCGACCAACTGATGGGCTTTGTATGACATGCCTGGTTGTTGGCACTGTGAGGCCTCTTTGGGACAGGTCGCAGAGGAACTGACCTTTGGATGCTAGTGGGAGTGATGCTCCCATTGGAAGATGTGTGTGCGTGATTTGCATAGGGGTAGAGATCCGCTATTGTGTGATGCAGCTCTTCATTCATTACGTTGACAGTAGCCCCCGTGTCGACAATGAACTGGTTCTGCGTTTCTCCCATTTGTACCGTTACTCTGGGGGTTGGTGTGTCATCCACGGATGAACTAAGGAATCTGACGTACTCTCTATCATAGCCGTCTTGTAGGTATAATGGGTATTGGTCGACTGCAATCAGTGTTCTTGGTGCTGAGTTATTGTACGGATCGTAGTCCAATGTGGTGGTGGCGGTTGCGTTCCCTTCTTGTTTCCTGGTCGCTGTGTGCCCTCTGACGTAGGCGTCGGCGAGAGTGGTGGCCTGAAGTTCAAAGTGGTGTTGGTAGTCGTATAGTTTGTGTAGCTTCCTGTCGGGTTCGATGTGGAGGCTCTGCAAGGCCGTGACTGTATCAGGACGGGTGGTGGTGGTGGGTGCCCTTCGCAATCTGCTTCCAACTGTCCTTTTGTGGGCTTTAGAGTTGGCAACTCTGGTAGCATGCGTGGTGTTGGCCTCCCACATGTCCTGTGGTTTCTGCCCTAAGTCGTGAAAGCTCTGGGGCCCAGCTGGGTGGCTTGATCAGCGTTATCGGGCCTTTTCACTTGTACTTGTTATACTTTAAATGTTTTTCTGTTTGGGGACGCTCGCGTGAGCATGTTGGCATGCTTTGTGGGGCTGCTTGCTGGCGCTGCTATTAGTTAGTGGTTCTTGGCGCAAGGTGGTGGGGTAAGGGGTGTGTGCTTCTTACCGGCACTTGTTGCCTCCCCTTCTGGGCGTCTGCGGTCTTCTCGGCTCCTCGGTTCCTTTCACCGACTGCTGATCCTCTGTGGCTTCTTCTGCTGCTTTGAAGCAGGCTCCTCCTCTCTTCGCTGGGTTCCCACGGAGGTCTTCTGCTGCTTCCCGAGCCTTCCATGCTACGACACAGGCTCCTCACCTCCTCCCTTGCTTCACAGTTGTGGCGCAGGCTGCCGAGCACGGTCGGGCAGCTGGTCTTCCCTTCTCACTGGACGTTCTCCCTTTAGTGCGGCAGCAGGATACTCGGCGCCAACTCCGCTGGGTGTCCTCTGTGCGTACTTGCTCTGGTTTTACTGCTGGGCTCACTGCGACCGTGGCCCTCCTCGCTGCTGACGACCCAGCACTGCTGCAGGCGGCGTAACCTGCTCCTGCTTTCCTCTGCTGGGCACATGGCCTGCCCTGTTGCACACCGTGGGATACGGCGGCCTCGTCGCTAGTTGTTGGCCCCACCTCAGGCTCCTGGCCCATAGCCCCACAAAATAACACGGAGCCCCTCTCAACATCAACTTCCTTTATTTCTCCAAACACATGAATGATTCCCGCTTCGCTCTGCCTCCCCTTCCTCCCTCCTCCTGCTCCCTCCCGCCCTAGCATGCTCTCCTTCTCTTAAAGGGCTCGCTCCCTATTCACCTACAACATCCACTAAATTTCAGAAAGAACAAGGTATTCATAATCAGCCGCAAATTTGTTGTATCCATTGGATCAAGCCCTTGTTTTTTTAGCAGAGACGTGACTGCCACATCTTTTAGAAGTTGCGGGATGGTGCTATGCTTAAAGGAAGAGTTAACAAATCTACAGAGATATGGAATAAAAATGTCATGGTGTTCAATAATGACTTTTGAGGGTAAAAGGTCTCCTGGACAGTTGGTCGGATGCATATTTTTAAGAGTTTCTTCAATTTCCTGCTTGGTTGTCTCCTTGAACGTGAAGCCACTGGAGGGTGTCTCCTGATTTGGGATCCTTTGACCAGAGCCACAACTCTCTTCTAATCTGTTTTGATGTTCCTCCCTAAAAATGTTCTCTGTTGTAGCTGCTTTCAGCCAATCAAGTTCATTCCTAATCTTATTTTGGGCAAGCAAAAGTTTGTCCGCAAACGCTTGTTACGCTCGTTGACAGTCCTCCTTGGAGGGGTTTATGGTGTGTCAAATCTCTGGGTTTTCCCAAAGATTTAAAAACTCTAAAAAGTTCTTTTGTTTGATTCCCCGCCTTATTAATTAGGTCATTATAAGGATTGCTTTTAACTTTGGTAATCCTTCCTTTATATTCTTTTTCTTTACGTTTCCACACTGTCTTATTTATGAGATTTTGGTCTTTTTAACAGGCATGCTCAGCTTGTCGTTTTTTAGCTTTTAGCTGTGCTAACTCAGTTGAAAACCAATCGTGATGGTTTGGCTTTTCCTTCGCATTTCTCAATTTATTTGGGGCAAGCCTATCCAATAGCTTTGTCAACTCTCCATTATAGATATCAACAAGAGTAGCTGGATGATCTGAGTCTTTGGTTTTTGCCCATAAAGCATCCATGCACTCTGCCAAATCTCCCGTTGTAATTCTACGGTAATTTCTACCTAACACCTTACGTGTTGGTGTTTGTTAGGGAGAATTCTCCAAATGTGCTAATTTCGTTTACCTTTTGAGACCCCCAGCAACTTTGCTGGATTTCTGGGATTGAATGTTTTACCTGGAAAGAGTGTGAGCCTTTTTTTCCCACTCTTTCATGTATTTTGATGTGTGTTTTACTTTTGTGTTCTTTGGTTATGGAGTTTTAAAACAACTCCAGTGGCATCATCTTTTTCTGTGTGTCACACAGCACCTTCAGTGCAGTGGCACAAGGGTGTCTTTCAGACTCCCCAAGGTTTAAATATCTTCCCTGAGACTGACTACTGTTAAATTGACTTAACTAGTCTCTTTAGATTTACTGACCCAGCACACCCTATCTTACTGTAGAGTGCTGGAGGGGTTGCCTAGCTTCCCCTGAGTCAAAACACTCATATAACAGTAAAATGTTACCTTTTCCTATTTTAAATGGCTGATGGCAGTGGTTTAGTGATTTTCCGCGACCACTAACAACGGTAGCTTAAAATTAGGAGTAGCCATGTTTTTCAATATGGCGCCCCAGACCTATCTGTAAAAACAGACTCCGGTCATCTTTTTTCGCCATTTCTTTTAGGAAAAGTCCTTCTTGTGTTTGTCTCTACGCTCCAAATCAGGTTTGGTCCCTTTGTTCGTGCCCTTTGGCGAGCTTCTGTACTGAAGCCCTCCTCTGGTGCCAGAGTGTCTGCGGTGGACAGGATATGAGGGAGGTGCCCGAAACTCCCTGTGCTTAGTCTCCTAGGAAACCTGAATGCACTCTGGTGTGATTGGCCAGCTGGCTGTCCGGCAAGGACAGCCACCCTGCTGTGTGAGAGACAGCCAGGCTGGGATGAATGGGGGAAAACTGTTTAAAAGCAGATCTCTGGGACTTGGAAAGCAGAGTCGACCACTGGAACGAAAGAACCGTAGAGGAGAGGAAAGAAGAGGACTGCTGCAACTCCTGGATGACCGGTGAAGCCCTGCTGCAGGTCCGAATTGCCTGAAACTCTGATGACAGAGAAGCCCTTCAAGGTTAACTTCTTCCCTTGAGTTTGGTGGGAAAAACCAACTCGCAAGCCACCTGAACACCGTCCTATTCTGGTCGAATTTTCTTCAGAGTGCTGTTGAAAACCGGACAGCCAAAGGGAAGGAAACCATGGGGACTTTAAGGCACTCGCACCTTAACCCGACGTCTTGCTACAGCTTTTGGCTTCTTCCGTGGGCAGTGCAGGAACCTCCCGACGTCCTCCTTCTTGTCCCCACGACTGAAGCTCAGGAACGGCGAGATCTGCTCGAATTGCCAGGAACAACTGCCTCAGCTATAGCTTTCTTCATTTAAAAGGTACTGTGCAAACACGGTCCGGAAATCTTTTCGGCCATCGAGAAAGTGTGTGAAACTTTCCTCAACTACGAAGGCTTGTCCTTCCCTAAACATTCGTCAAACTTTTCGCCTAGCCAAATCCTTTAAAAATCTGTGGCAAAGACTTAACCGTTGCATACAAGAACTGTGCTATCCTATACAAAAGACTCTGAACCTTTGACTTTGGCCCAGGCCTATTGAGAAGAATTGCTGGTTGTATTTAACTGAAACCCTTGCCCTGCCTATGAATGTATTTGGGCTGTCTATTCTGATACCCTTGCCTTTTCCCTCCCTTCTTAAGTATCTGAAGTGCCATTTTGCTCACACTTCCTTTTTGAGCTAAACTTGTTCAATTACTTACCGGTTGGATTTTTGTGGTGTATTAGTGTGTGATATTGAGCTGCTTGTGCTAGTGTAATGTTTTACATTGATTGAGTAAATAAATGTATATTATTTTACTAAGAAACCTTGAGTAAGTGTTTACCTGAATCACTGTCTTGGTTGGTTCTTTGTGTAACTTGTTCTATTGCTCACTTAAACTCTTGAGATAAGTCTGGCTGCTCAGCCATCGCTACCACTTTACTGTGTAGTACAGGCTTGTACCAAAGGTGAAATTGTGCTTACACTTGTGGTCCTAATTACCTGTAGTGTTCCCAAAGCGTACAGCAGGCTATTCTGCCTAACAGTGTGTGAACGGGGAGGGGAGCATTACTTGACATCTAATTGACGCATGATCAGACCGCACACACGGGGTGGTTATCACCTCTGTCAGTAGTGTAGTATATTATCACCACTGGCAACCCAATCTGAAATGTTGCTTTAGGTGTGTCTAGGCTCTGAGTTATAAACCATGATACTCTCATTATTCAAGAGAGTTTCTAAATCTAAGGCTTTTTTATCTTTTTTGTCCCCTCTCCAAAGATTCAGATCCCCCAGTAAAAGAACTGCGGAATTTGGTGTCTGCATCAGTGACAGTAAGTTGATGAGATCTTCATTAAACGTCGTAGATTCCCCAGGGGGCCTGTATAGCAGTACAAAGTTAATGCTATAGTTATGATTAGGATTGATAGAACTTTCTTTTGACAAACTGAAGGTCAATTGTGTTGCAAACCCAGATTTCCCTGTTTCTTTTTGTTGAACATTGAAGCTGAATCCAACTTGAAACCAGGGGAAGGGGAGTTCACCCAGGTTATAAAAAGAAACTGTCAATACATTACCAGTGCAATTATTGTTGTGAAATTCCATATATTTTCTTGTGTATTTAAGTGTGAGGGCCAGATATCTTTTCATCAAGTGTTTCCTTTAGTTTATTTTAGGCAGGGAAATCCTAGTCCGGGTAGGGATAGTGAGGCATTTATTGAAACATGATTTAATGAAATGGCATATTTTGAGAAATTGTCTCCCTCACATTTCTGACCCTCACAGTACATACACCACAAAGGTGGTGTTGCACATGATATGATGATGTATAGTACGTACAGTTCCTAAAATGGGATGAACAAAACTGCTGGTGGATACAGCATAAGTGCAGACTTTGCATTTCAGACATTTATATAATCGGTTTCCTTGTGTAGTCAAGCAAGAACTGGCCACTGCCTGCATATTATTGTAAGGTAAGAGACTAGAGACCAGTTTCTCCTTCAGCGAGGGAGATTTCCTTAAAGTGAGGCATGGATGACTGGGCAAAATGGCAGATAAGTCCTTATCGGCTCTCAAAACATGCCAATGTTTCTGCATGATATGTCTATTTGGCCAAAAAACGTAAAAATAAGGCGGATTTCATCATTGACAGTGGGCACGGGTTCCTTGTTGACTTTCAGTAGTTGGTCCCAATATGTATGTTTATATATCACAAGGCTGTCAGACTATACTGCTCGGATAGTCCCTAACAACATTGAAACCAGTATGCAATTGTCTGCAGCTTTGAGAAATGTCCTCCTTGGGTTGATTAAGCTATGTCTAAAAATTCACTGCCCTGTAAAAGACATACAATTTTCTGGATTGAAAGGCTTGCATCTGGGGTAATTTACATACACATAATGATTTGCTCATGTTGCTCTGAACTGGACATGAAATTCCAGTGATGGTTATTCAGTGTCGCTGGGGCACGTGTGCCTTGCCTCAAATGGCTGTCCCAAATGCACTCCACCATCTCCCAATCAATAACAGGAGCTACTGCATCCAGAACATTGGCACACAGTCCTTTATTAGCGGATCCCTGAACAGGGAAGACACATGAAACTGGATATTACGCGTTTCACAACGACCATTTTGCTTGTTCCCAATGTGTATATATATATATATATATATATATATATATATATATATATATATATATATATATAAAGGGCCTGCAGTAGCGCCCTGTAGTTATGGTTAAATTGTTCAACTCATAGGAAGAACACTTTTTGGGCGGCTTATAACTTTGCTCCCCCGGGACGAATCCTCACCAAACTATGCAAGAAAGGTATAGGGCCCCGTCTGAATTTAGCAAGTTTTGTGAGGATTCATCAAGGGGGGGCAAAGTTGTAGGGGGAGACCCATAATTTTGCTCACGTCTACAGCCCAGACTGGTGAACAGATTTTCACCAAATTTGCGACAGGAGTGGCGGCTTGGTCCCGAAAACGTGTTTTTGTAAATTTGGTGTAAATCCGTCTAGTAGTTTTCTTTAAAATGGCCCAAAAGTAGGTCAAAATAAATTAGTGATATCTGGGTTCGATCCGCGGACTCGCTTCCTTGTTCACTCTGCAGACGGGCTCTGATTGGCCCAGGGGCCGACATGATGTCGGCAGACATTAAACGCACCTGCTGATTGGATGGTGAAAAGTGTGAGGTGCGTCATATTTTACGAAACGCCCACCATGTTGTATCCATGGACAGCCGCAACTGACCGCGGACAGCGCAGTGGGGAAAAAGCCTGGAAAACACATTTTGGCTAATTTGGTGTTGGACAGAGGGGCTGGGTAGGGTGGCGAAGTGAAAAAAAGATGATATGGGGCTCTTTGTTTAGGTGGAACTAGGGCAGGCAGCTTGAGAAACACAATTGGGGTTATTTGGTGACTGAATGAGATTTTGGGCGGACAGCTTGGGTTATTTGATGAATAAAAGAGGGCTTGGGTGAACAGCTTGAGACACACATTTGGGGTTATTTTGTGACTGCAAGAGGGCTTGGTCAGGGAAGAGGAGTGGAATCTAGATGATATAGGGACATTAGCATAAGTGAAAAATAGGGTTGGTGGTCTATTTCGATGTCTGCAGATGTCATTTGAATTGGGAAGGGTCAGGGCAAGGTGTGGTGTGCTGGTTGTGGCCAGTGGCCAGATTCTCGGATGCATGGCCAAATTATGCTGTGGTGGTTGTGGCCAGTGCCTAGATTCTTGTGTGCATGGCCATAGGCCATGCACCCAAGAATATAGGCAATGGCCACAACCACCAAAACATAATACGCCCATGCACCCAAGAATCTGGCCATTGGCCCCAACCATTGTGTACAGAAATTGAATGCGCCATTGGAAACAACCATTTTTATAATATGTGTATCATAATTATACATAGAGTTTGGGCAGTGTATAGTATTTGTAACATGGTGACACAATACAATTGAAGTGCGGTTGCTGTACCATTGGGGCTACAAGTTGAGTTTGTTGTACATGGTAATGCTGGAGAAATCTTTGCTTCTTTTTCTGTGAAAAAAACATAGCATAATATGTTAGGTAGGATAGTTTACAATGTCGCATTGCTTACAATCTCACATATTAATGTACTTTTTAGACTCTCATAATCAGTACATTCCAAGTACTATGTTTGAAACAACATTACTGTACGTTTTGCACAGTTGCTGTTTTTGTTTGTATGATCATTGGGTCATTGGGGGAAAAAAATCCATACAGGATAAAAAAAAAATGACTACATTTATTTGACGTTATGTGTCACAGTATGTTTGTTTGAAGTGTGCAGTACTTAAGGGAATGTTTAAGGTGCATAAATAAGTGTATTTGTTGTTACAAGCAGTGTTGCAGTAGGAAGAATCGTAATGCTGTATTTGCAATGAAGTGAAATCCAGGGTATTTTTGAAGTAGATAGATACCTGTTGGTGTATTGTAGGTGGTTTCTATTTCTCAAGGAGCATTGCAATACTATAGATGTAGTTAGATACCAGTTGACGTATTCTTACTGTTGATAGTTTTACATTTCTGGAAGGGTATGTTTTGAAGAAGTTTGATTCCTTTTGGTGTATTCTAACTATTTGACTATTGAAAAGTAACATTGCAGTATTATGGGTGCAGTTAGATACCAGTTGATGTATTCGAACTGTTGAAGGTTTTACAGTTCTGAAGGGTATGTTTTGAAGCAGTTCGATTCCTGTTGGTGTTTTTTAAGTATTTTGCTATTCAACAGTAGCACTGCAGTACTATGGAATCAGTTAGATACAAGTTGATGTATTCTAACTGGTTATAGTTCTACAGGTCAGTGACTAAACTTTGTAGACCCTCATAATCAGTACATTCAAAGTACTATGTTTTAAACCACATGACTGTGTGTTGTGCATAGTTGTTGTTTCTGTTTGCATAATCATTGGGTCTTTGGGAAACAAAATCTATACAGCAATAACAAAAACATACTACATTTATATATGTTGGTGTAGTGAAACTGTTTTCCATTTGAAAAAGAGCATTGCAATACTATGGATGGAGTTAGATACCAGTTGGCATATTTTAACTTTTTTGCTATTCAAAAGTAACATTGCAGTATTATGGATGCAGTTAGATACCAGTTGGCATATTCTAACTGTTGATAGTTTTATATTTCTGAAGGGTATTTTTTGACGCAGTTCGATACCTGTTAGTGTATTGTAACTATTTTGCTATGCAAAAGTAACATTGCAGTATTATGGATGCAGTTAGATACCAGTTGGAGTATTCTAACTGTTGATAGTTTTATAGTTTTGAAGGGTATTTTCTGACGCAGTTCGATATCTGTTGGTGTATTCTAACTATTTTTCTATTCAAAAGTAGCATTGGAGTAGTATGGCTGCCGTTGGAGACCAGTTTCAGTATTCTAACTGTTGATAGTTGTACAGGACAGTGTATAAACTTTGTAGACCCTTATAATCAGTACATTTTAAGTGCTATGGTTGAAACAACATCAATGTGTGTTTTGCACAGTTGTTTCTGTTTGCATAATCTTTGGGTCATTGAGAAAAAAATCTATACAGCATTAAAAAAAATCTACATTTATATGAACTTAACTTTCACAGTATATTTGTTTGAAGTGTGCAGTACTTAAGGTAATGTCTAATGTGCACTAACTGATGATAGTTTCCCAGGTCAGTGACTTAATTTAGGTTTAAGGAATATTAAGTAGGCATTTGTTAGATTTGCTGGTAATCTCTGTTTTAGAGTAATGGAAGTGTTGCTGCATTCAAACCAACCACATATTTCTTTTACGTACGCAGTATTGTGTCCTGCAGTGGTTGTGGCACCAGTGTGGTAGATTATGCCTACTGTTGGTGTGAAGGTTTTCTTGCCAAGAGATACTTGCCCCTGTGTGAAGCTAGTAAGCTTGCAGTTGTTTTTGGTACCATCTGTGTTGTACCTTAAAAGCATTAGTATTACATATTGGCTATGTGAGTTTATGTGTAAGGTGGAATGATTGTCTGAATTGCAAACAGTGCATAATATGGCATGATTTGCATTTTGCACTAGCTGATGAAATGGAATGGATTCACAATTTGGTATAGATCCATGCACAAATCGTTCATTAGGGATGTGGTCTTCTGCAACATGGTTGCAGAGATTGCATGTATGTTTCCACGTGTATGAAATCTGGAAGATTTCTTTTATAGGTATGTTTTTGGTTTCCAGTACTTGAAGTAAGTACATTAGAAATTCTTGTGGATCCTCCTGTGTGTTTATGCTGAATTTGACCATTCTTGCACAGTAGTCCAATTATTGCCTTATTCCTGAGACACTAAGGGCCTCATTATGCGTATGGAGGCAGCCATGCCCTTATAAAGGGCATGGCTGCCTCCATACCGGGTTCCAGCTCTGGGTTCTGTGAATGAGGAATAACCGGGTCATTCCAAACTTGAAGGACCCGGTATTTCCTCATTCACAAAACCAATCCCCATTCCCATTTGAGCCCCCACGTGCCCGTTATTAGCTCCTTGGTCCCCTTGCGGGACCCGCTAAGGACGTCTGGTCTGACCAGACGTTCTGTGCGGGTCCCGCAAGGGAACCTCGTACTAGGGAGCAATGGGTTTACTGGCACCATTACCGGTGCCGGTAAACCCATTCCTCCAACCTCGTAATGAGGCCCTAAGTGTTTTCAGGATTATTTGTGGCATTTCTATGAAGGACAAGCATTTGTAAACGCAACTGGTCTGAGCCAGGTTTTGAACAATTGGTGGCAATTGGAACAGAAGATTGATTGCTACATTTGCATAGCAATTTACACCAGTTGTGTTAGAAAATTTAAATGGACTGGAGATTTCGGACTCTTTGTCATTTGCTGGACCTCCAATTGTTTTTTAGGAGAAATATTTCTCTTTATATCTGCTGATGGATGTGCACTTGCGTTTGCACTAGATAGTTTTGCGGTTGTACTACTTGACGGAGTAGCGGTTGTTTCCATTTTCTTTGGTGGTATTGTTGGGAGATCTCTCATAAGTTCTGTTTGTATTCATTTTCTTTTAAAAACGTTACCTTTTTCAGGAACAGGGTACATATCGAGATGGGGTGAATAGAGTGCACGTAGTTGGTTGTACTCTAGGATGCAAGGAATGTCGGCCTTCTCGTCAGGCCGGGAAACCTCAGTAACTTTAACCTAACGTTTTCCTATGGAATACTTCGACACTTTAGTGTCCTATCAACGTCTTTTTGGGTGTTTTAGTCTACACCAATAGGACGCCTGGTATAAATAGCACCGCCCCGCGGCTTCCCTTCAGATTTCAACCTTCTCCAAACTGTTGGGATCACCTTGTGTTTGCTCTCGAGTTACTCTTTGTGTGCTACACGTGCTTTCGTTGCTTGGGCCATCATGTCATCTATAGCCCTCAAGAAATTGTTTTTTAGGCCTTGTGAAACCTGCGGCCTGAAGAACATCTCTGAGGGGAAAGGGCATGCAGATTGTCTGTACCCCAATCATTCCGCAGACACCTGTGAGATCTGTCAAGACTTTTCTCAGAAGACGCTGAAGGACCGCAACCCCTGGTTCATTTGTTGGCTCAACAAAGGCACTTACCCTGGTTTGGAGGTGGGTTCGTCCCAGGTGAGCAAGTCTTCTGTTCCGGCGGAGAAGGTGTCGTCTACGCACCAGAGGGCGGGGTCTGTGGAACCCCACTCTAAGAAGCAGTGCACGGGGGTGCCAGTTTCGGAGATGGGGAGTGGCGGTGGAGCCTATGTATCCAGGTCACATCAGTCTAAATCGAGTGGCCCCTCTTTGGCCAAGTCGGCAAGACTGCACAAGTCAACGGAAGCGAGTGCTGGGCCAAAGAAGTTGGGGCAGAAGGCCACGATGGCGGAGAGGGAGAAGTCGAAGTCCCGAGAGTCCTCCTCCTCGAAGGACCATCATCGTCGATCGTCTTCCAGCTGTGACTCTTCCAAACATCGTTCCAGCACTTCATCCAAGTGGGCCGCATCGCAGGAGAAGTCCAGGCCGGTGGAGGCCGTGGTGCCGTCGACTAAGGGTTCGCTGACGAAAGTTCCTCCATCGACGGTGGTGGTGCTGCCTTCGCTTCCTTCGTCGACAGTTGTGTCGTCTGCTCTGTTGGCGACGGGGGTGGGGGCCTCGTTGACGACCGTGCCTGACAGTGGGCCACAGTTGCTACCGGCGGCTCTGCTGGGGACAGATGGTGGTTTGTTGCCTACGGGGGACCAGTGGCAGTCTGGGGCTAGCTTTGGGCCTTTGCTCCCGGTGGACATCCTTCAGCCAGACCCGACTCCATATCCTGTGTCCTTGAGTCCTGAGGATGAACATGAGCCCTTGTTCGATCCATCGGCGCTGGACCTGCAGTCGGCACGTCCATCTATGTCGGAGGGGGTTGTGGCTGGTCCGCCCCTCTACCTTTTGGTGAATCCGCACTCTCTGCTGTCCATGCAGGTGTTGAGTAGGCTCCAGTCGTTGTTGGGACAATTGGATGCGAGGCTGCCGGCGGCTCCAAGCCCTGTGACTCCGGTGCTGCATAATGTGCCCGTGGAAGCCCCTCGACCGAGTCTCCCCAGGAAATCGACTGTGGTGCGGCTGCCATTGCCGTCGCCGGTGGGGTTGGGCCTTCCCAGAGGTCATCCTGAGGAAGGGGAGCTGGTGGATTCAGATTCGGAGAGTGGTCCTCGTGACACGCTGTCTACGGTGTCCTTGTTGCCCTGGAGAGCTGATACCTGGGATACGTACCCTGAAGTGGAGCTTTTTAGTAGCCCGGCTCAACCGTCTCCGACCGGATGTTGTTGGGGCCTTTCACAAGATGTTGGCGAAGGCTTGCCAAGAGTTTGGCCTTGCTCCTGAAGAGGAAAGAAAGGACTGTTTTCTCTTCGATCACATGGGGGAACGCCAGAAGGCGGTCTTCTCCGTCCCCATCTTGGACCACGTGTGGCAGGAGGGTCTTCGCACGATGCGCCATCATTTTTCGGAACCGGCAGTGAAGGGGCATCTTGAGAAAAACTTTAAAGCGCTGGAATCGACCCACAAATGCCTCACGTCTCAACCCAGGCCAGAGTCGGTGGTGTCAGCGGCGGCTAGTCGGAAGGCGAGGAGCCAGCACAAGTGTGCTACACCCCCAGACAGCGAAGCCCGGAAGCACGATGCGATCGGAAAAAAGGTACTGACGTTGGGGGCTACAAAAGTGAAAGCGGCAAACTCCTTGGCCACTATGGCCCGATATGACAGGGAGATGTTGGCTTCGCTCTTAGATCATCTCCCGGAGCAACAACGCAAGGAAGCCATGCTGCTGGTTCGGGAGGGGGAAGAAGCTTCCAACCACAGCATTAACATTACAGTGGACCTGGCTGAATCCGGGTTCAAACAAATAAATAATGGTGTTTTTCTCCAGAGGCAGGCATGGATGCACTGCACTGACATCCAGCCAGAGGTCCAGCATAAAGTAGTCGACATGCCCTGTGAGGGTGAGCAGCTCTTTGGTGAAGAAATCGATGAGGCGCTGAAGGGGATGAAAGAAGACTCTGAGACAGCAAAGTCCCTGGGCACGCTACAGAATAGCCACTCTTTTTGCCCCTTTCGAGCATTTCGAGGGGCCTTTGACAATGCCAGATTTGCTGCTTCCTGCGACAGAGATTATGGTCGCTCCAATTACTCTTCCCAAGGCTTCAGGCGCTTGTTCCAGTCCACGCAGAAGAACGGGAACTATCAGGCGCAACGCAAGAAGGGTCCAGCTGCCTCGGTTGCTAAGGGCCGTCAGTCTAAGCCTCAGCAAACACTGCCATATAGGAAGTCAACTAGAGGGCAGAGTTTTGCAACACATCGGCGAGGGGCATCTTATTACTGTGGACCGCTGGCTGCTGGATTCAATATGACACGGCCACTCATTGGAGTTTCAGAATCCTCAACTCCTATTCCACCTATGCTGGTGGCACAGTCACATCTCATAGTCTTGCGGCAAGAGGTGGAGCTCATGTTGGCAAAAGAGGTAATAGAACCAGTCCCTGTGTCGGAACGAGGCCAGGGGGTGTACTCCCGGTATTTTGTGATTAAAAAGCCCATTGGTAAGTGGAGACCTATTCTTGATCTTCGACAGTTGAACAAAAATCTGCAACGCTTAAAGTTCAAGATGCTCACAAAGACACTTACTTCAGCAGCCCGATGCTGCCAAAACATTGCAAGTTCCTGCGCTTCGTGGTCGGAGAGGAACATTTTCAGTTTTGTGTCCTCCCGTTTGGACTGAAGTTGGCTCCCAGGATGTTCACCAAGTGCCTGGCTCTGGTGGCTGCTTTCCTTTGCAGGGAGGGGCATCATGTGTACCCGTACCTGGACGATTGGTTAGTCAGGGGGCAGTCTTCAGAAAGGACGTCTGAGTCTCTTCAGGCTTCTATGCGCCTGTCACAACAGCTGGGGTTTGCCGCCAACTTCGCAAAAGCCTGTTTGACGCCATCTAGGGAGTTGGTTTTTCTCTGTGCTCAGTTTCTTACGCAGGAAAATCTGGTGAAGCCGTCGGGCAATATAGTGGAGAAGTTGTAGTCCAAGGCGGGAGAGTGGGGTCAGGAACTATGGTCTCAGTCCGGAGTTACATGTCGCTTGTGGGGTCCATGGCATCCTGCATTCTGCTCATCCCGAATTGTCACCTCTTCATGCAGCCAGTACAGGAGTTTGTCACTGACCGGTGATCACAAAGTCAGGGCTTATGATCGTAGAAGGTGGTCATCTCCTGTACCCTGGTGGAGGATCTGCGGTGGTGGACTTTCACAGAAAATCTTGTATGGGGCATGCCCTGCGCACAGAAAATCTTGTATGGGGCATGCCCCTGCTGGAGCCAGACTAGTTCACGATAGTGACGGAAGCATCTCAGGTGGGTTGGGGGGTGCACGTGTACCAGTCTCAAGTCCAGACTCTCTGGTCTCGGGAGGAGGCATTGTTGCACATTAACGTGTTGGAGTTGTGAGAAGTGCACTGGGCTCTGAAATCCTTTCTACCTCTCATTGAAGTTACAGTGGTTCGCGTTTTGACAGACAACACCATCACAATGTTCTATTTTCAGAAGCAGGGCGGCACGCATTCCCAGCTTTTGTCCAGGGAGGCTGAGGAGGTCTGGCGTTGGGCCATTGCTCAAAGGATTCACATTACCACTTATCATTTGCTGGGTGTTCAGAATGTTCAGGCGGATGCTTTCAGCAGAGACGCTGGTCAGTTGCACGAGTGGAAGCTGAAGGAAGAACAGGTGACGATGGTCTTGGAGAAATGGGGGTCTCCCCTTCTCGACTTGTTTGCCACGCCAGAGAACAAGCAGTGCCCTCTGCTTGCCAGCAGGGTGGCTCATCCGGAATTAAAGGGATGGACCTGTTCGCATATGCGTTTCCCCCGTTTCCTCTGATTTGGAGGACGATCTAGTTGGTGCGCAAGTACCCGTGCAAAGTGATCTTAGTGGCCCCGTTCTGGCCCAGGTAGACTTGGTTCTCGGATCTCCTTCATCTCGTGGTGAACGAACCGCTTCATCTGGGGTCAGAGCAGGATCTGCTGTCACAGGACGAAGGAAGGGTATGGGATCACGCCCCGGCATCACTCAGCCTGGCAGCGTGGTTCCTGACCACTCCGAATTTTGGTCATCTGGGTATCTCGCAGGACTGTTTGTCGTATCCTGGCGGTGACAAGGGCGCCTTCCACTAATATCTCTTACAGTAGAAAATGGGCAAGGTTCTGTGCCTGGTGTGAGGGACAACCGGATGTGCAGCCGTTAGAAGAATCTCCAACCCACATTCTCCCTTACCTGCTGCAGCTGGCGCAGGGGGGTTTGGCGTAGTCATCGATCAAGGTGCATTTGGCTGCCATATCCAGGTTCACGAGACGGCGCCATGCTACTCCTCTGTTCAATGACAGATTGGTTAAGCATTTTCTAAAAGGACTTTTTCAGACATTTCCCCCAGAGCAAAGGTTTGCTCCAGTATGGAGTCTCAATGTGGTTCTCTCTGCTTTCATGAAGCCGCCGTTTGAACAATTGTCGATGGCGTCTTTGAATTTCCTCTCATGGAAAGTCGCGTTTCTGGTAGCGATCACATCTGCCAGAAGGATGTCAGAACTTCAGGCGCTGGTCATTAACCCGCCGTATCTGCGATTCATGTGGGACAAGGTTCTCCTGTCTACTAATCCTCACTTTATCCCTGAAGTGCCATCAGACTTTCACAAACATTCTATGATTGCCTTGCCCATGTTCTTCGCTGAGGCCACCACTCCGGCGGAAAGAGCTCTGCATTCCCTAGACATAAAGAGGGCTTTGAGGTTATATCTCGACTGTATGCAGGTCTTCAGTAAGTCGAGACAGTTGTTTGTGGCTTTTGGTCCTTCCAACAGGGTCTCCTCTACAATTTCCTTTTGTCATGGGAAGGCTGGCAAGACCTTCAGAGGCACTCCTAAGGCCCATTCTCAGTGTCGTTGGTAGCGCTATGGGCTGGTATACCGCTCAGTGACATTTGCCAAGCAGAATCTTGGGCGGTGCTGCATACCTTCAGCAGACACTACTGTCTGGGACAACAATATGTGGAAGATGTGCAGGTGGGACGGGCGGTCCTCCAACGCCGGTTTCAATAAGGTAAGCCCTGCAGCTTCCGGGGTTCATTTGCTCTATCACTTGCTGGTTTTTGTTATCATGCATGTTGTTGAATGATGTTCATTGTGTTCATGGCTGTGGCCTGGGGTTGGTTTCCATGTCATGCACCTCCAGGTTTTTCATACTGCTGTGTAATCTATTCACAGCATGTGAATTCATGAAAGATCCAATGGTGGAGAAGGGAGTAGTTTCTTACCTGTAACTCCATTTCTCCAGCGTTGGTATCTTTCAGGGATTCCCATGCGCCTGCCGGCCACCCCTGCAGGTAAACCTTGGTTCGGTTTTACTTTACTTTGGAGGTTAAAATCTGAAGGGAAGCCGTGGAGGCAGTTCTATTTATACAGACGTCCTATTGGTGTAGACTAAAACACCCAAAAAGATGTCAATAGGACACTAAAGTGTCGAAGTTTTCCATAGGGAAACGCTAGGTTAAAGTTACAGAGGTTTCCCAGCCTGACGACGGGAAATATTCACCATGTGTGAATCCATGAAAGAAAGCAATGCTGGAGAAATGGAATTACAGGTAAGAAACGACTCCCTTACTGTTTGCATCAAAATTGACTAGAAATAGGTCTTTGAGTGTACGTAGACGTGAAAGTACTACATAACTCATACCTTCTTAAAAAGACTGTGCTGCCAATGTCATTCAATGCCTGATATAGGGTTAGACCTTGCGATTTGTGAATAGTGACTGCATATGCAAGAGACGGAGAGAATTACTATCTGCGTGCACACATGTCTTTGAAAAGAAGGAATCGTGCTGTTGAGCATCCTATCCTTTTAACATCTGAACGTTTTATAAAGTGGATGTTGATACACTGAATGTTGTCATGTGGATAGGTCTGGAAGCCAACAACTGTACCAATTGCTCCATTGACTAAACCTTGCTCCACGTCAAGGTTACGTTTCAGAATTACTCTGCAGTTTAAATACAACATCAACGTTTTCTCCAAACCAGCTGTGCTGGAGATACGTTTTTCTAAGCTATTTTATTTAGTCCTGCTGTTGCTTGTTGACACATAGGGAGTGCCACTTCCCTTTTGTCTGTGGAGCTAATATGCACTATTGGTTGCATTTCTTTTTTTAACATTGTCTCATTGAATTGCGTACAGCTTGCTAGGGTTAGTATTAAGGACATACATTTTAAATTATTTTGTGCTAATTGTTCCATGACATCAGGAGCAGATGTCATGCCCATGTAGCTCATGGATGAGTCTACTATTTAAGATAGATTGTGCATCTTTATAAAGAAGACCAGGCCTAATGCTATTTAAAATCTTAGCATAGGGGAGGTCTGCAGACTGAAGCATGTTTTGAGTTAGTCCTCTGTATTGGAAATGTTGCCAGAAATTTATATTTCCTATACTACCAAGTGTTTTACGGCACTTTTTGTGTCCTAAGTTTTTAAAAATAGGTTCACCTTTCATTGGTGTTCATCTGTTTTAATGACTTCTTGTAGTCTGAGATGAATTAAAGCCAACATTAGGCTGGAAACCATGCTTACTTCATCTATGAGGAGCATTTTCATTTGTTTCAGAATTCTGCGTACTTCAGTAGCAGCTTCTGTTGATAGTTTGTAGTAATCTAATTTTTCTTGGTGTTCTACTGGAAGGAGCAGTAGTCGGTGTAAAGTAACACCTCCTATGTTGTAGGCACCTAAACCTGTGGGGACTGTTACAACAGCTGAAAGTTTGTTGTTTGGTAGCTTTTGTAGGAATTTACTGATGATTTTTATTAAGAATGTTTTTCCAGAACCAGCTTCACCACTTACATAGAGGAGTAGAGGTTTATAATTTTGACAGTTACAAGTTTAACTTTCATGCTTCAGACCATGTTCAATTTCTTTAGTCACTTCTAGGAAAATGCTAAGCTGCTCATCAGTTAGCTGCGATTTCAGTACTGCCAAGTTTTCTTCTGATTGATACGTGGTGTTCTCTATGTCAGTGAAGGCTAATTCTGCTTCATTAACTACGAGTGGCTCTCAAAGTGGTTCTTGGCTTCCTGCCCACAAAAGTGTCTTCATTTAGTTGTGCTTGAACTTCTTCCTCTTTTTGGTGTTCATTGCCCAACATGTTTTTGTATTGCTTGAAATTAACATATCTTATACGTCTTTCATTTGCATTAAATGTACCTTCAAATGAGTCATGGTTGCCTAATAAATCCTCTTTTCTCCATGGTTGAAAAAGTTGCAGTAGGGCCATGTAGTAAAGTTGTCTATGTTTAGGAGTTTTAAATGATAACTCTGTATGATTAATTAGGCTGGGTTTGGTATGTTTGACAAAGCTCCCTTCACAGTCTGAGACCACATATTTCCCACATTTTTCATTTGGTTTCACATTATTTTTGTAGGAGAAATGTTGGGGTATGTGGTAGAGGCATATTTCTTCCAAAGCAGTACTTCTGTTTGGATAGTATGTGTCTAATAAATAATTTTCTAAAATGTCCTGGCTGTTGGGATCATTTATGGCTATTGTTTCTATTTCTTGGTAGGATTTCAGCACTCTTTTTCTGAATGCAGCTGGACCAAGGCTTAGCCAAACTATGCGTTCAGATTTGTCATATAAGGCATTGCTTGTTAAACGGTCTGCAGCTTCATAGCATCCTCTATGGGAGAGCATTTTTATGCCAAAGCTGTACAATTTTTGTGGCAGTGTTTTGTCAGATGATATTAGGCTAGGTAGGCTGTGACATATCTTGCAACAGTAGTGGAATTGTCTGCAATATATTGTATATCTATGTTTGCATTCCACAAGAGGGCAATGATTGCATTGTAATCATTGATGTATGTTGAAGCTTAGTTTAATGTTGTATGTGTTTTTAGGCGATTTGCCTTTCACACTGAAGACATGAAGCTGTTTACTTGTCCTTTTGCTGAAACTGGTCTAGGGAGACCAAAGCAGCGTTTGGTGAAGTATTTACCTATATTTTTTTTATCTGTGTCGGCAGTATTTGCCACAATTATGTTTTTGGAAGCGTAAAATTTGTGTACGACGCTCAGTATGTGTGGTTTCTGAACGAATGTCGCAAGTTATGTTTTTGTGAATAAACTGCAAAACAGTGGCATCACTATCATGACCAAATTTCGGAGCATCTTTTATCCACAAAAGCATGTGGATGTGTGGTGCTCCTCTGGATTGATATTCTTTTCTCCCAAAAAAGTTTTACACTTCCCGAGGGGAGGAATATTTTTATTACAGATGAAGTGCAGAATGGCAATAAAGTGGTGATGAAAGTATCTTGATACATTTACAGGATCAAGAGAGCAGAGTTCTCCTTGTGTTTTTATGTCTTTTCCTTCTTTGTTTTGGTTTGCTATGCGTAGGTAATCGTGCAAGTCATCCCATTAATATTCTGCACAATTTAAAGTAACAAACCATGTGGGTGGGCCGAGGTTCCTTAGCATACACCGTACATCAGCGTGACATTGGAACCCGTATTCTTTTGTACCACGCATGTTTTCCAAAAGATTTGTGATACTTGACTACAAAACTTCATCTTGGTCTTTTATCTTTTGAAGTAGTTGGGTAGCAGATATGTTTAAAAAATTGGAGGCTGTGTTTTCAATGTGTGTGCAACTCCGTAACATAGAGTTGCTAGTTCACTTTCGAACAGAAGGTGGAATATGTATTCAACATTTTAACTAAATCTGGGGTCTTCAGATTACATTCATAAAGAGCGATAATCTGATGCTGTTATTTGTGTGGATCTTTCATCATATCTTCCCCCTTTTCCTGTAGGAAAGAGAAGAGGAAAGGCACGTGCTTCTACACTTTTCTCCCATATACTGATTGGAGATCCTTTGGCTTGATGCATTTGATAAGTTTCTAATGCATTGTCTATGGTGTCTTTATAGTTTAGTGGGTGCATTGCATACTTGTCTAAAATATTGGATGCCGTAGTAGGATCTACTAGTTCAAATTGGCCAGTTGGTGAGGAATCCTGAATTATTTGGGGGGTTTCCCTTACGTTCTGTTGAATGTTTATATCTTTGTTGTAGTCATTGTTTTCTTTTAGATATTGCAGGGCTTTTCGTACTTTGTCTACTAGTTGTTGCCAAATGTATTTGTCTTACATCAATAACAAGGACAATCAAAGATTTATCTATTGGCCATTGCACTCCTAGAGTTTCTATATTTTCATTAAGATCTAATGGAAAATAAACTACTTTGCCACAAATGCCTTTTAGTAATTCAGAAAAAGGCAATTTTGCCGTTTTGGGTTGAAGGTATATTATAGCTTGAAGTCGGTGTACTGTTTGCATTGTAATGCTCTCATACAAATTAAGCTGCTGGAGAGGTTTAGGAAGTGGGAATATTTCTAAGTTATTAGTCACAACCCGTGAAGGCATTTGTTTATTATCAAGCTTTGCATTGCAGTATGTACAAAGCATTGAGGTGTCACTTATTTTATATTTGTTTTCTGTTATAAGATATAGAGCTAATTGGAACCATTGGGATTCTTCATTGTTTTCTATTTTGTAAGTCATATCTACAATTTTTGTGTTCTTTTTTATAACAAGTTCTGCGACAACACACACATACTTGGGTTGGTACTTCAGCAGACTTCTTTTTAAACTTTGCTATTTCTTTTTTGTATGTGTTTATTAGAAGATTGGCGTTTGTAAGGTTTTCGCTAATGTTCTCTAAAGTTACTGAATTTTCTAAGTCATCTTCACTTCCAAAATATTTACTTTGGATGTGGTCTATTTGTTGAAGGAGTTCTTTGGCTGTCCCATGTACGAGAATGTTATTAAAATGTTGCAGTTGTAAAGAAGGACTTTTTGTATAGTATGGTCTCTGTAGAAGATTCCGTATAGTAAAATGGTGTGTTGCTAACATTTTGATGTGGTCGATGGTGCTTTTGCAAGTAGGTCCTGAAATGCAGGCTAAGGAATGTCCTTGCAGTGCAGTGTAATTGCACATTGGACAGGAGTCTATGGTTTGTAAAGTTTTTATTCTAATTTTGTCTTTTACTTTCACATAGTGATTGAGGAATTGTCGTAAAGATTTGAAGGATTGTTTCACATTGAGCTGCATGGCCATTTGTAGACTGGACGGATTGGTTGGGTGGAAGGAACAGTTTAGAAGTACTTTTTGTAGTTTACTGATTGATTTTGTTAGTGCTTTTATTCTGGTTAAAATTAGTATAAACAAATTTCTTTTGAGGAGAATTGCGCTGTCAATGAGAGCTTCCAGAATTAGTCTTCTGCAGTAATTTTTAAGGGTCGAGAGTGACTCTTACGCTGTTTTCATAAGATTGTGAAGTACTCTACGGTGGAAATTGTTTTCTAAATTAATCTTTGGGGAATGGTTAACTGTGGCTATGTTAACATTGGTATATATAGTGGTAAGGTTATTAGCCATTTTATTCTTCTTTATACTTTTTTTTATTTTTACCTTTTTGGAAGAGGGGCCCTAGTTTTTTTTTAGTGCTAGCTGGTTCCGTTTTGTTGACTGACTGTATTAGCAGTTTTGTTTGAATATTTTCTATACATTCTGCTAGAGGTGGCTGAGTATTTTGCATGCATTTATTTTTATCTGCTCTATTTTTTCTTTGTTTTCTACAGAGTTGCTTTTTCGTAGGCATTCTGTTCTGCCTGTTGGAGTAAAAAGGAAATTGTGGGTTTGAAAGTTGTGGAATATATTTGCGTGCATTGTGAATGAGTGTGTGAATATGAGTGCAGACATAAATAGAGGGCTGTGTGATTGTGCCATGGGCTGCTTGTTCTGGTTGGTTGTAAGAGTAGCTGTGTGTGTAGATGTGTTAAAGGGCTTGGCTTACTGCGTAAGAGAGTGGTAGTGTTAATGAATAAATAAGGACCTTACAATGTTTTCAGGATAATAGTGGGTGTTATGATAATGGTGTTCAGATGAGAATACAAAGAGTGTTACATGTTGAGGTGTAATGAATAAGAGTGAAATAATTGTTGTTGGTTTGAAAGGAATTTTGTAGGCTACTATGCGGCTATACTGTCCTGTATGACTAACAGAAAGAATACTACTACACTAGTACACTTACTTTATAGGATGTGAAGAGTAGGTTTCTTCAGGTTGTTGTCTTCCCAGAGTTTGTTCTTTCCCAATTGCAGTGAAGAAGAAAATGAGTGGGTATGTATGGTAATGGTGAAGTAATTATAGTACAAGAAGACATTATTTTGGAATGTAGGAGGAGTTTTTGTGAAGAAGAGTTAGTAACATTGGACCTCATTACCAGTATGCTGGTAACTCTGCCTTTCCTGCAGACGGGTTGCTACCAGATTCCTAATAATAGTTTGGAAGCTATCTTCCCAGTGGCACCAGCATATTACAGGTCCTGTTGGCTTGGAAAGTCAGGTGCCAGAAAATGTTAGTCCCTATTTTATATGCAGTTTAGTTTTCGTTTTGAGTTTGCATTGTGGGAATTTTATTGTCACTATGCTAGTGGGAGAAGTGGTATTGAAAGTGACAGAAGGAATGCAAAATATAACACTTGATCGATTGTAATTGGTCATATTGGCAGGTATGCATGTACTGGTAATATATTGAACTTTGACAGAGGCTCTGGCACTTAAACATGCTGTGGAAATGTTTTAATGTGGTTTGTCAGGAGGTGGGACAAATTAGCGTATGATTATTGAGTAGGTTAATGCAGGGCAAGTGGTAGGAACCCTGTTTATATACATTTGTAGAAGAGTTGGAAATTCAATTTGAAAAATATATGCACACCTGTACTTTGTATTGAAAGATGCAGATGTGGTTGGGTTGAATCTGCAAATAGACATCTTCAAGAATTCTACAGTAGTTTTTGATGCAGGTGCTTGGGAGTAACAGGAGACATGTACTCTGAGTGTTCAATAGTACATCTGAAGTGTTGAACTGAGATGACAGTGTTAGATGTGAAGTTTTTGGATGTGATTGGTGGATGCGTGTGTGACTGCTTGAAAGTAGTCAATGAGGGAGTGCTACAAAGATTGAAGTGGAAAGGAAAGAAGGGCTGTTCTGTGTTACAGCGTCTGCGGACAGCACGGTCGTCCATGGACAGGGTGGGCCACATCCGGGTCTTTTAAGGCTG
Organism: Ambystoma mexicanum; assembly: GCF_040938575.1. Lineage (NCBI taxonomy): Eukaryota > Metazoa > Chordata > Amphibia > Caudata > Ambystomatidae > Ambystoma > Ambystoma mexicanum. The sequence goes on from NC_090921.1 coordinate 392,825,292, forward strand.
CCTGGCATGGAAAGGGGACTGTGGGTATTAGCCAATGAGGTCTTCTGGTTGTGCTTTATAGGAAGAGAGGGTGACAGTTTTTTTCATTGCTGTGTGTAGGAAAGATGGCTGTGGTTGTACAGATGAGAAGGATTACTGTGTAGATGGTGGGAGATTCTTTCATGGTGAATTTGAAAAGGTACACAGAAATATGTGGCATTTCTGCCAACCTTGGATTGGAAGGAGTGGAGGCTTTTTGGTGTGGTGTGCGTGGGCAAATCTGGAAGAGTGTATTTTCACATTGCAAATATATGTCTATTTTCCAATGTCAAGATGTCATTGTGGTGCATTGTGGAGGACATAGTTTGGGGTATATCAGTGCAAGTTTGCAGATTGCAGTGAAGGAATTGCTGAAGGCACTAATGGAACTGTTTACATGTAGAAAGGTAAACCTTTAACATATACCTCCAAAGGCACTATGGAGATGCCACAATGTCTTTTGTCCTCAACAAGACACAGGAAGGTCCTTGTGAACAAAGGGATATGTTCATTTTTGTATGGTGTTTTGATGACATCCTTCCCAAATGAGAACATTCTGGTGAATGGTGGATGTACTTGGCATCACTTTTACTGATTGTGGCAATGTAATCTTTCTTGACAATATTCAAAATGCACTCAGAAGGTTCTTGTGAAAATGGTGTACAGTGCATGTGAGTAGGTGTAGGAAATAAAAAGGCCCTCCCAAAAAAATCTAAAGATAAAAAAAGGTTCTTTTCAGAGCCACTACTAAAGAGTAAATAACTTAGAGGGTAAGAAGGTAAGGGGTTTGCCCGAAAGACTGCCAGTGCGCTAGGGTCTCCACCTTAATAATTGTTGTGAATAATATAGAAATAGAGTGGCTTTCTGTGTTGATACTTCCACTGGGATCCCACAAACAAAACCCAGATCAATTACAAGCAAATAAGAATGGTTTTGGAAGTAGGTTAAAACACGCACTGCCAGGGAAAATTATGTTGTGCACAAAATCCTATTTCACAATTCAAGTTATAATCACACATACAGATGTGTCATTTAGCATGAAAGTCGTTTTTAATAATATCATTAACAGCCGGCACGTGTTTTGACCACGCAGGTCGTTCTCAAGGCTGAGAAGTGCATATACAGAATCATGATAGGCAACATAATTATTCGAAAATTAGCACAAAAGGCAAAAAGATTGGTTTCAGAACAGAATTCAAATAATATGCGTAGTACATTTGAAAATCAACATAAATAATATCAATCCCACAAACAGAACAAAAATAATGGTTATCACACCATATGAGGTATAATGACAAAGATAAAAATAACATACCACAGGTCGGGAATTGAGGTTGGGGGTTGCGGGAAGCGCACATGAAAGAGAAAATGGGGAAGGAGAAAAAACAACTGAAATAACATTCAAAAAATTCAAAATGCCATCTATGGCAAACATTTTCCTAAATGGTAGTATAAAGGCACCTTATTTGTTCCATGGCCCACCTGAAAGTATGACTAGAAAGGGAGAAAAGGCCAAATCCGGTCTAAAGGTCGAAAAAACAGTGCTAAAGCCATGAGTAGATTGGTGGTGAAGCACCTAATAGAGCATGCATTCCTGTGAGTAGGTCTTGTGACCCAATATGAGCTTATCTAGCTTTCTGCACAAGCATAAAGTGAGCTTGTTGTTTCTAGAGCAGGGAAAATACAAGGAAGTAACTAGTGAATCATGGGTGTGATAGATGACGTATGGTGATATTGAAAATAAGGTTAATATGTGCAAAGAGGTCAATTAAAATACTATTCCAAAAGTGGAGCGGTCGTACCATGTGGTGACTTGTCAAGGAAAAGGAATCCGAAGCGCCTATTCAGAATGGCGGATTGAGGATCCTTTGTCACGCTCACCTGATTCCCACGGAGGCGCAGGTCTGGATTCGAGTGCTGATGCTTCTTCAATGGTGAAGCGCAGGACTCTGAGGATGGACAGGTAGGGCCCCTCTACTCTGGCTTCTCTGGCTCACAGGAATATTCCCCTGTGCGTGAAAAGGGAGTATTACCTACTGACGGAATAATGCTCAAGCCTCCCACTCCCTTCCAACCCTCCACGATACCCTTCCACGATTCCCCGTGAATTCTCACCTTAGGGTCTGGAAGGATGAGTTCTCCATCCTGCTTCTGATGCAGGGGTGCGTTGAAACCCAGTTACTTCACTGGATTGAGGTTTGATGGGAGTTCAATAAGCTTGACTATTCAGGTAAGGCGGTGTAAGAGTTCTGTAGCAAGTTCAAAAGTTCAAGCTTAATAATAATGTTCATTGTCTTATTGCAGCAAGCGCTAAACGCTTATGTCTTTTTTCCCCTTAGGGGCCGGGGTTCAGAATGCCGGAGATATGGCGCCGACCCGAAGTGAAACATGCAGTTCCAGTAAATGACAGGTAAATTCTGGATGAGCGTTTGGGTAATGTCTTTGCAGTCGCTCATTCAATGTCTTTGTCTTTTTTCCCCATAGGGGCCGGGGTCCGGAATGCCAGGAAGCGGCAGGACCCGAAATGAAATGGGAATGACCCAACAGGTAAGTCTTAGAAGGAAACTGAGCTTTTCCTATTCCCTTCCTTCTCTCACCTTGTGTTCTTGTCTTTTTCTCTCTAGGCTCTGGGAAGTGGCTGCGGATCCGGATGATCGCTGCTGAAGATGGAGGTGCCCAGGAAAGGTGAGTGAAATGCAGCGCTGCAGCGATCAAAGCGAAATGCTTTTAAAAATGATGTCTTCCCTTTCAGGATCGTCGGTGTGATGTCTCCGTGATGCAGCTTTAGCAGGTAAGGTCTTCTTTCTCTCCAATTCTCTCTTATCTCCCTTTGCAGGTGACCCAGGATGCTGACAGGCGTGGCTGAAGTCCAGATGCAGGAGCTGACACGGTGAGCGTCCAGCTGCGAGGAGCAGAACAACGCGAAGCGTGAGTTGCTGATCGGGCGTGGTTTAAATAGCTTTGGAAGAAGTTCCAGGTATGTATCCTTCCACCGATCAGGTATGTATCCTTCCCCGACCACACCCAGGTGGAAAGTAGTCCCACAGGTAAAGTAGTTCCATTCAGGCCTCAAGAGGGCCTGGATGTAGCAGCATGGTCTGCATCAGGTAAGTGCACATTAAAACACTTGAACACATGTCTAGCTTTGTGAGCCTGGCGCCTAAGGCGCCAGGACAGGGGTCCAACATGAGCCTGGTGCCTAAGGCACCAGGACTGTGTCCAAAGGGCCCCAGCTTGGGCCCGCTGGCACTTCCCTGGGGGGAATGATGCCTGCCTCTGGGGTTGCTGGGTCGGACCTGGCTCCTTGGAGGTAGGCATCATGACATCCTTCACAAAAAAGCACAAATCATCAGTTTCGATCTGGCTGGTTTATGTTCTGTATGGTTGAATTCAAAATGGTGAAGAAAATGCACCGTGGCGCAGTTTCTAGCGCTAGTTGGTTGACAACTGCTGGATAAGACACATAAATATATAGCAGTTAAAGGCAACTCGTTGTTGAGAGTAGAGCCTGTCTTATAAAGTATTGAACTAAAGTTTGTGTGATGTCTGATGGAGGCGTCAAATTTCCTGGCCGAACACTTGGTCGTGCCTGTTTGCAAAAACAGAGAGCACAGTCTAAGTAAGCTACTCAGTTGATAGTATGCTCTGACGGCAGAGCATGGATTATAAGAGTCAAAGTGGTACCTTATATAAGGCATACTATTTAGTGTTAAGAAATCGGAAGTGCTCACCTCTAATGGCATGTCAAAGCTATAAGTGCCAAAGATAAACGGGATGAATCCCTGCATCAAAAAGCATTTAACGTGGATGCTGTTGCAGAACAAAGAAATACCTGTAGCAGGAGAGGTTCATCATGCTGCAAGCATGCGGCCGTGATGACGTCATACGTGTGGTGCATTTGATGTCATTTGTAAACAAAAGACGTCACGTTAAAATAAACAAATGACAGAAGACCTCTGATTGTAAGCAAGATGATGAATTCTGGGTACAGACGTCCCAGATGATTAGGCTAATGAAGATTGTGCATTAAGTGTTATTGTTAACGTGCAAAAAGAGGGGAGAAGGCAATGCTAAACAAAGGGAAGTGAGTGAAGGTATAATGACTGGGGAATGGGTTAGGAATTATAATTGGGGGCTCAGAAGCAGGAGAGGGTTGTGATGAGAACGGGGTGGTACTCTTAAAATAAATTTTATGATGCTGGTAGTATATTACCTATTAAGAAATCTGTAAAAAGGTAGGGCACATGTAAGCCCGAAAGAAGATAGATAATAAAGATGGCCAGAGGCAAATGAGGTGCATTGGTTCAAATTATTACTGAAATTACAGCGACATCCCTTAAGTTCATTAGAAGTGATCAGAGTACAATTAGGGGTTACCATTACCCTGATACAGCATACTCCCCAATTCAGTATGTATTGTAGTGACAGACCAGGATAGACATTGCATCACAAGGAAACATGCATTTCATGGTCTGTGTTAAAACCATTAACAGTAGATTGCAAGTAACAGATTAGTTTTGATTCCATTTGTCGAAGTTTCTACACAAGGTCACCTCCTCGCTTGCCCTTTTTTGCTTGAATGAGGCCTATAAATCCATTTGGTGTACTAGTTGCCAGTGCATAGCAAGGGGTAGTCTAGGATCATTCTTGTTAAGTCTTGACAAATGTTCCCTTATCCACACCTGTAGTTCTCTGATGGTGCTGCCTATGTACAATCTCCCACAGACGCAGATGAGGGCATAAACCACAAACTTGGTTTTGTAGTTTATGAAGTCTTTAATTCTGACAAATGTACTTGTCCCCACTTGAAAATATTGGCAACTATTATAAGCAAACTTGCAAGTATTACAATTGCCACATTTATGATGGAAGCCAACTGGCGACTGCAGCCAAGTAATTGATGATTGGGGTTGAATTAACACTAGGGGCCTCATTACAACCTGTCAGGTCTGGACCGCAGTGATTCCATGACGGCAGTAAAAAAGTTTCCGCGTCCGCAAGGTTGCGGAAAGACCGTCCGATTACATGCTGTCGGTCGCGGGAACCACACGGACGCGGAAACGTTGTTACCGCCATCACGGAAAAAGCCACGGAAATGGACATAGCGCTGCCACAAGTAGTGCAAAACCTGTGTCCGCCACCGTCGCCACGGACACGGAACTGGAAATACCGTGATCGCCAAAACAGGAAACAGAGAGGCGGCCATCATATAAAGCACAACCCATTGCCATTCAGAGTCAGCACAAGCAGAACCCACTCTGTGAGAAGGCAAAAGGGACCACCAGCATGTCTGCCAGGATTCCAGCCCAGAGGCAGCGCAAACAGCACTTTAGTGAGGCGGAGCTAACTGTTCTGGTGGAGCACATAGTGGAGCATGCAGAGATGCTGTTCAGTGCCGATCAGCGGCGTGCCACACAGCAGCGGAGGAAGGAAGTGTGGGCGGAAGCAGCACGCAAGTGCACCGCTGTGGGCGTGACTGTGAGGAGTGTAAAGGACTGCCACAAGCGGTGGGACGACCTCAGGCTGAGGGTTCAGAACCTGATCTCCACACACCGCCAACGCAGCAGTGGGACAGGTGGAGGACCCCCTTCCCCACTGAGGCTGCAAGCATGGGAGGAGCATTGCAGCAGTGTCCTCTACCTTGAGGGCATCCATGGGATCGGGGAGGCTGAGGCAGGAGTGAGCCCACCTGCAGATGATGGTAAGTGGAAAAACATGAATGCCATATGAGTATATGTTGATGGCGTGACTGTGCCAAAGGACCCATTAACAACCCCCCCCCCCCCAGGCAGTGCATGACTGGGCCAAAGAACCCATCATGATCCATATGCCAATATCACTACAATGCATACCCCCAACAAGCAGATGCATGTAACTGCCACTATTAAATGATCAACCTGTATGATGCATGTCATGCACCCATCAGGCACCACCACATAACTAATTACATGTCCTCTGTTTCCCCACAGCCGTATCAAATGACAGTGATACTGCACGACAGCCCAGGCAATCAGCACCGGCACGTGTCCAAGCCACCGCCCCTGCACAGGCGGATGCTGCCAGCAGTTCGGCATCCCTGCCCCTAGTAGCAACCGCAACACATGTGCTGGCCACCATCACCGACATCCCCACCGTCTCCACACTGCCTGACGCAACACAGGTGCCACGGGCACCCATCATGCCCACTCAAACCACCACAGAAGGCAGCTGCACTGCAGAGGAGGCGGCCTGTAGTGTCAACAGTGCCCCAGCAGAGCAGTCTGATACTGGCCCACAGCGGGAGATGCCCACATTGGATGACCTGGAATCCTTCCATCAGCTGGAGTTCAGCCCCACATCACTCTGAAGTCCCATGAGGTCACCCACCCCATCAATGAATGGCAGAGCTAAATTCCTGCATGCAGCGGATGGAGGAGCAGCAGGCTACCCTCACCCAGCTGGTGGAGAGGCAGCTTGAGGAATCTAGGCTGCAGAGGGAGTGCTACAGCACATCAGTACGTCGCCTCTCAAGGTCCATTGGACGCTTTGCCAGCACGATAGTCACCCTGGCACGCCATGTGCGGGAGGGCAATGACAACACCTCCAGGCTCATAGAGTCCATGTTGATTGGCCAACAGGCAAATATTGCACATATGCCATCTATTCCTGATTCTGTGCAGTCCAATACCACCACCCCATCCAGCTCCACTACTGCCAGTCCCAGGAGGCGCTCGAGTCGGCTAACAGGGCTCTCGGGCAAGGATGCAAAGGCACAGAAGCGCACACAGAAGTGATGGCATGTGTGTGGGGCACTGCAGGACACATGTGGACTTGAAGGGTGTGAGGGCTGGGTACGTTTGGGTGGTGGGGGAGGTTGTTTGGGGGGTTAGAACATTGAGGCCTGGTTGGGGGGGTACGTTTGGGTGGTGGGAGGGCACGGATGTACAGCTTCCCTAACCATTGCACCTCCTTCCCTGTTGTTAATTCATCAATATATCATCATTTAAAAACAAAACATACATGAGTGGACATCTATCATTTCATTTGCAGTACAACAATTCATTTATTGGCATCACCATATCCATGCATTGCTGTGAATGTGCTGTGTCTCAAAAGTAAATGCAAATCAGTTCATCCCGTGCTCTTTGGCCATCTAGTGGACCCCCAGGAGGAGGTGGTGCCATCCCATCCCCATCCCTATCTCCATCCCCATCTCCATCCCCATCTTCTTCATCTGCATCTGGGGGCATTGGGATGTTCCTGCGCAGGCAAAGATTGTGCAGCATGGCACATACGAGCGTGATTTTACCCGTCTTCACTGGGCTGTAGAGCAGTGATGAGCCAGATCTGCTCAAACAGCGGGACCTGGTCTTCAGCAGTCTAAATGTCCTCTCAATCATGCCACGTGTGCGGACATGTGCCCTGTTGTACGCCTCTTCATGCCTGTTCCTTGGCCTCCGTACAGGTGTCATCATCCATGGCGTGAGTGCATATCCAGCATCACCTACATGGGATGTAGATGGGGGACATGTCAGTGTTAGTGGTATCATGTCTTCATCTGATGCCGTGCTATCTTCATGCATATGTGCCATGCAGTGGTTGGTGGTGTTTTTTGGCCATCACAGAGGACGTTGCCAACTGGACATTGACCTACGCATTGACGTGCATGTGTACTCTGCCCTGCGGGTGAAATTTGATTGTGAGTATGGCATTGTGCAGTGATGTGCACACATGGCAGAGTCACTCCACTGTGATGAAGTAGTCGATGCAGGACGTCTCATGTACAGGCATCATTTGCATTGGGAGGGCAGTGTTCCATTTGTGGGTGGGTGATTGCAGTGGCACAAGGTGAATGGGACAGTGATAGTATCGGCTGTGTGTGTCATGTGGCAGGGTGTTTACAGGCACACTGTGGTGACCTGTCATGTGTTGCTTTGTGATGTTTAGGATCCGCTGTCTATTCAGTTGATGGCAGGGGGGTGATGCATGTGCAGTCACAGCAGCACACTCACATTGCTCATTGGCCTGGACACACACACACCACTTCAACAGGGTCGGTGCATTGGCAGCTTTACTCACCCAATAGCCATGTGCTTCGTCCGGCATAGCGTTCCATGTACCATGGCAACGTGGAATTCCGCAGTGCCATTGAGTCATGGGTTGAGCCTGGGAAACGTGCGCAGCAGTGTGTTATCAGTTGCGTGGCATCACATACCATCTGTACATTCAGCGAGTGATACTGTTTCCTATTGCGGAACACCATCTCAATTGCACGTGGTACTGTCAGCTCAATGTGGGTGCAGTCAACTGCACCTATGCAATTTGGCATGCCTGCTATGGCATGGAAGGCCAACTTGGTGGCAATGACCTCGGGGAGGGTACGGGGTAGGGCTATCTGTTCTGACACATGGCGCAACAGGGCATCCAGTACCTGTACCAGGATTTTTGAGAAACAAGGTTGTGATATGCCGTGCAGCTCACCAACCGTGTGTTGATAGGTGCCAGTTCCAAGGAAATGCAGTACAGACACAACCTTCAGGAGGGCGGGGTGGCGGTGGGTGTGTCTATGTGGCTGCTGATATTGTCCTCAATCATGGTGGTGATGTACAGGATTGTTGGACGGTCCAGCCGGTATAGTGTGTGGATCTGTCCTGGGGTAAGGTTCCAGGGTGAGGCCCTGATGCGTGGTATTGCAGGCTGCCTGCGGGGTTGTGTCGGCTGGACAATGGGGTTTGCCATAGGTGCAGGGTTGGCTGGTTGCTGCCTGCGCCTCCTCCGCCTCCGCCTGCTCCTCTGCACCATTACTGCCATCATATGCAGTGCTGCCTGTTGGTTGAGTAGGCCCAGTCCCAGTGCTACTAGAGCTGCTGACTGCATGGTTCTGTGTTGTGTTGGGCTCGGTGTGGCCCTTTTGTAGGCTCCCACTGGGCTGCTGGGTCCAGCTGGGCTGATTTGGTGCACCTGTGCCCTGATTCAGTTCAGCAGGCACTGTTTAACGTCATGTTCGTGGTGGCGGCGGTACTGACCACCGTGATCACGGTTTTAATGCCATTTTTCAGGCGGTATTTCCATGTCCGCACTAGTTGTGATGCTCGCTATGTTTCGTATAGCCGGAAACGGAGGGGTTTCCGTGCAGGCGGACTTTACGGGACCCTCAACTCTGCGGTGGCGGTTGGGGGTGGTGCTATTTCCGGGGCCACAGGTCATGATTGGGCGGACGCGGTAACGATGCCGGTATGGTTTTACCAGCGGCATTAATTCCGGACCGATGTACTTGTAATGAGGCCATAGGTTTCAAAAAGGAAGGACTTAGTTTGTTCTTGAGAGTGTTTTCTCTGGTGAAAATGAATTTAGGTTTCTCAGAGAGATAGGGGGAAAAGATCATTATCTAAATGCAGGAGATGCCAGTGTTTGGAAACTAGTTTGAAAAGAGTGGAGGAGTCGTTTGAAAATTGGGTAATGATAGCTACATTTCTTTCCTCGTTTGTGTTTTAAACTCGAGATTCAAGCAACTCTGATTGTTGAGTCTGCTGATACTTGTCAGCAGCTTTTCTGATTGTGTTTAGATGGTACCCCTTTTCCTTTAAACATTGTGTCAACGCCATGCATTCATCTGAAAAGTCAGTGTTTTTGCTGCAATTTCTCCTCGCACTATACAACTCTCCCCCTGGTATGTTGTTGATTGTGGCTTGCTGGTGGCAACTGGTGGCATGCAAAACTGAGTTAACATCCGTTGGTTTCCTGTAGGGTTTTGTTTCTAATTTGCCATTGTCAATGAAGATGTCCACATCCAGGAAAGTAATTTTAGTTGTAATCATGTGTCCAGTTAAAGTAATACCAAAATTGTTGTCATTAGTCAATCTTACAAAGTCATCAAAAAAGGTTTGTGAAGCTCGCCAGGAAACCAGAATTATAACGTTTCCAAGTGATTAAATTATCGGCATGGTTTGTATTATTAAGTATGTGTGTTTCTTCAAAATGCACCATAAAGAGGTTGGCTAGGGAGGGTGCAAATTTAGCCCCCATGGCAACCCCTTTAGGTTGCATGTAGTAGGTGCCATTAAAGAGGCAAGCATTACTGGTCAAGGCAAATCTTAAAAAACATTTGAGCATTTCAATGTGATTGAAGTATGATGCAGATGAATTCCAAAAAGTGTAGTCAACTGCCTTAATCGCTAATTCTTGATCAATGTTGGTGTACAGGGCAGTGATGTCCAGCGCTGCTAAGAGGTAATCTGGTTCCCATTGGATAGTTTTGAGAAATTGTAAAACCTGAGTGCTATCTCTTGGGTACGTTGTCATTTTCAGTACAAATGGTTTGAGGACTTCATTGAGATACTGTGAAATGTCTTTGGTGGCCCAACCAAGACAACTCATTATGGGCCTAACTTCTGGGAGTGTGTCAAAATGTTTGTGAATTTTCAGTACAAAATAAAGAGTGGGCATGGTCGGTTCTGTGACAAATAAAATCTTTTTTTCCTCATCCGTTAGGTAACCCAATGAAAACCATTCCTGAATAAGAGCATATAGGTCCTGTATGAGTCCTTTGGTTGGATTGTTGCTGAGTTTCTGATAGCAGCCTGGAGTGGCTAAATGCTTAGTTCCCATCATAATGTAGTCTCCGGTGTTAAGCATAACAATGTTACCTCCTTTATCTACTTCTTTGATGATAATAGAGGTATCATTTACTAGATTGTCTAAAGCTTGAAGTCCATAGTGCTCTAGATTGCTTTTCATTCTTCTCTTATTGTGATGTTGTGACTTATCAAGGAACTTATGTATGTCTTTGGTTAGAGCTCTGTGGAAGGCATCTATGACATTTTCTGTTCCTAACTGTGGAGTAAATTTCGACCGTTGTTTCAGTTCGGTCATTTCTAAATGTCTAGGCTTGACGCCTATTTCCCTGCACAAAACACCTCTGTCTGGAACATAGTTTGATTGCAAATATAGGAGTGTTCCCTGTTAGGAACAGAAAATGTCGTAGATACCGTTCACAGAGCTCTACCCAAAGACATACAACTCCCAACAGACCCCAATAGAACTAATCGTAGCTCCCCAAGAGAAAACAGAATCACTCGAAGCCTGTGCGGTTCACCAAGGCCCTAAGCGTGTACACACTCTCCGGCTCAAAACCCGGCGGGCCCAACAGGAAGTTAGTTACCACTCAAAGTTATATTTTTGGAAATGTTGCACATTCATAAAAAGTTAAAACCCTGGTTGCAACGGACAGTCAGGAAAACTACAGGTTAGAACAACAATGGAATCCCCCGAAGCCCCAAGACCCCCTACACCGTTAGAAGAGGCAGACCCACCGGGGACATCAAGAGGCAGACCCACCCCATCAAAACTGCACTTCGTGACCATTAACACTAGAGGTCTAAACGCCCCCAGCAAGCAGAAGTCAGTCCTGTGTAGGCTTGAAGACTTGTCAGGCCATGTGATCTTCCTTCCGGAGACTCGCCTGGTCCCAGCTGACTTCCACCGTCTAAGGAGCAGGACCTTCCCAAAACAGTACCTGGTGTCCAGTGGCTCCAAAAGAGGGGGCACAGCGATCTTATTTGCCAGACGATTGCTGTTCACAGAATTGGAGGTTCTCAAAAGCCCTGATGGGCGCAATATCGCTGTGAAGGGCAGGCTGTTCGGACAGCTCTACACTCTAGTCTCAACATACGCCCCCAACGAGAAACAAGAAGCCTTCTACCAAGACTTAGAAACAGAGATCCGCCTGTTCCTGGAAGGCCACATAATGATGGGAGGAGACTTCAACAGGGTCCCAAACCCACTGACGTATAAATCCCATCAACCAACACCAAAAGATTTCAGAATTGCACTGGCCCTGCTCCACCTCTTCCAAACCTGCAGAGTGGTAGACACCTGGAGAGTTTTAAACCCAGATACAAAAGACGTCTTCTTCTCACAGGTGCACCGCACCTCCTCCCACATCGACGTATTGCTGGCTAGTCCCCAGCTTCTCTCCTTCACAGATGAGATAATAATAGGGGGAAAAGTACTCTTCAACCATGCCCCGGTAATCCTAACTTCCCGGGTGTACGACCCGGACCCTCCGACAAGACCGCACTGGTCCCTCTACGATCCGTTACTAAACCATCTGTCACTGCGAGACACACCGACTACTGCTATCTGCAATTATTTTGTAGAAAACCGCGCTGAGGATATGACAATTGCCACAAGATGGGAAGCAATGAAGGCAGTTATGAGGGGTGAACTAGTAGTCCACTCAACAATTTACAGAAATCTACGCACAAAACGATGAGAAGCCTTGGAAAATGACATAGCAGCAGTGCAGGAAAAGCACTAAAAAGGCTAGTCACCCTAGGCAGCCTGAGCTCTATCTCTCACCCCCTGCACTACAGCTCAAACCCTCAGCAGAACCAAGCGTTGTTACTATGCCAATGGCAACAAAACCAACAAATTCCTGGTCAGGAAACTGGTGAAACATTGCTTGCTGCTCAAGCAGAGGGAGAGTTGCAGGTTTATATGCACACACCATCCCAAGGATCTCATTCTTCCCCGTTCCACTACAATTGCATTTCAATAATTAAGTGTTGCTAGAGGGCAGTATCAGCTGGCACAGGGATCTGGGTATTGCATGGTGGAGCTCAGCATCCAGTCCTGGGGTTTGCTAATTGCCAGCGAACTGCCATTCAAATCCAAAGCAGGACGGATTTTGCTATCCTACACAGTCTGTCAGCTGGAAAAGTTTCATTTAGTTTGACTATGACATTGTTTCAAATGCCGAATTGCTCCTCACCCAGCAGCCTTGGTTGTTTGAATTTGTATATTGTGGTGCCACTGAAGGACCATCTCTGAATGAAACAGCTGCACTTATTACCAGATTAGGATGCAGAGGATACCCAAGACCCTAAATATAGGTTCTTAATCGTTTTTTTTTGTGCTCTGCAATTGTACTATCACCAAGCTATCATAAGGAGTAGACATTGGTCTGGTGTAATCGTGGGTGCCATGCAATATTCCATCTGCGACACTTCATTTGTGATTTACCAGATCACTTGTCCTGTGGTTTTTTGTGTCTGGGAGAAGTCATTTTGGTATTGGTGAACACAAAAGTGGTTTAAATAATCCAATTGTAAAAAACGCCTTACTGAATTTTATTTATTTATTTATTTATTTGTGCATTTATTTATTTATTTTAGCATTATGCTCTCCCTGCCTGATATATTGTTCCAGGTACTGCTTACTCTTTTGGGATTGGAAGATTGTTGTGTTGAAAAAGGGAGAAGGTCAAGGGGAGGATGAAATGGAGGAAGGGAGTTTGTAATATAGGTTTTTTTTTTAATTAATTTGATATAGCTGGTAAACCAACTTTTCAAATATTTACACTCATCATTTTTTTTTTTTTAAATTTGCACATCCACACTTACAACAATAAAAGATAAGTAAATAATTATTTGTTTGTCATTAAGAATAATTATGAGGCAAAATAAAGCAGAGTAGAATGAATAATTATGTTACAACCATCAGACTACCCTTCACTTCGAATTGATACAGACAGTCTTCGTAACAGGAAATATTAAATTAAGAAATTGCACAAGTGCGAGCTGTATAGTTAATCTTGGATTAGAAAACAATAGATTCCATATTTGCCTAGAACTAGTACCGCTCTGAACCAACAATTTACTTCCAAAGCATTTCACTCTGATGTCATGTAGAGCGGGGCATTCAATTATAAGATGTTGTAATGTTTCACATTGTCCTTTGTCATTACAGTGCCGACAGAAGTTCTGGTCCTTTGGTATTACTTTCCTTCTATGTAAAATCTCATTAGTTTCATATTGATTTAATCTGAATCTTAGATATTTCTGCCGGGATGCAGGTCATGGGTATTTTAGCAGATACTCTGCTATTACCCCATACCTTTTGACGCCAAATGCCTCGGAGTTAAAATCCTTGAGTTTTGAGCAGATTGTCATGTTGGATATCCAGTCTGCTTGATAAATTTTATTTTTGGCACGGTCAGGGTTTGTCAAAAGAAGCTCGATCGTTACTGAAGCATCAGAAACCGCATTTAGCGTATGATTTCTCCACTTCAATGACATACCAATTTTGGAGGTTAATAGGTTTAGGGCCAATACATTTAGGTTATTGGTTGGGCTGGCTTACTACGGATATATACAAAAGTGGAATTACATTGTTCAACTAGTTTCAAGCAGTCAATTAGAGTCTGTCATGACTATTTCAATTCCTGATGTAGGTCAGCCAAGATCCTTTGCATACTGTGCCTTGGCTAACTTTTGTATGGCCCTCATGTTTCTAATGCTTTTAGTTGCTTGTGTTATGGTTCTTTTATGATACCTTTTTCACTAATATTTAAATTTGTCAGTTTAGCATCCTATCTTCATTAATGTTTGGTGGTTCTGCCACCTTATTATATTCTCTGTACACTGATTTATTTGGTCTTTTTGACGGTGACCAATGGTGTTTATCTGCCAATTATGGCTATGGAGGGTTCTCTATTTGTCATATACTCAGTCATTTTGAAAGACTAGTGGGTTGTAGTTAGGATGCTATAACATGAAAATGTAATGTAGTTTTGCTGATGCAATCTGATTTTATAGCATCTTGCTTCCATTACATGTGCCCTGTTCTGCTTCTGCTTTGCTCATCTTTAATTTCTTTACTGTTTGGGTTCTAGTTTTATTTTCCTCTTCTCTATTATGATTTAAGATGCAGTTGTTTGCGATCCTTTTTTTTTCTCTTCTACTTTTTATTTGTAAGATTTATACTTAGTAGAAACATTGTCCTGATGTTCTTTTGGGTGCTTTAGAGTTTGTTTCGCTTTTCTGATTACATTTGGAAATAGGGGGAGAGTTTCAATAATACTACTACAATGTAGATGCGGGTTTCTGGGTGGTATAGTTAGAATTTGGTCTACTTATGTAAATTCAATTTCTTTTAAGGGGTTTGGCTTTAGTCAGACCCAGTTCAATTGGTGCATTGAATTGTTTTCATGTGCTCTTCATTTTGGTTTTTTTGTCTGGGTTGGGGATACTATTACATTGTTTATTCTGGCTCTGAATGTATGTGTTCTCTAATTGTTCATCCTATACTTTTTAGGGTTGTGTGGTTCTTTTTGAAGGTTTCCGATACTCAAATAATTTCTTTACCATGGGATTGATTACGGTAGGAACATGGAATTTGAAAGGGTTGAATTGCCCAATTAAGAGGAAAAAAGTGTTGTCTAGACTTTGGAGGGAGAGGATTAATGTGATTTTTCTTCAGGAAACTCATCTTACGGAGGTTGCGGAGAAGCTTCTTACTAATTCAAGATACACGAAAGTATGGCTGTACTGCTTCTCTTCTAAGTCGAGGGGTGTTGGGCTTTTCGTTCGGAGGGGATTGGGCGCAAGTGTGGAGGGGGTGGCAATGGATGATGTGGGTCGTGTGATTCTGGTCGATTTGAAGTGTGAAGATAGGGTTATTACTATTGGTTCCGTTTATGGCCCATGTGTCTGTGGTGATTTTTTGGATTCTCTGACTAAGTTGTTGAGTGGTATGAAAGGGGAACTTATTGTCTTAGGAGGGGATTTTAATTGTGTCCTAGATCATAAATTGGATAGGTCTTCAAAATGTCATTTAACTGGCCAGAGGTCTAGTAAGGAATTTCAAGAATGTATTGAAACATTTGACCTGATTGATTCTTGGAGGAATTTACATCAAGGGGAAAGGGGCTTTTCTTTTTATTCTCCTGCTCATGACTCGTTTTCCAGGCTTGATTATGTGTTCATCTCTGACACTTTAGTTGATACTGTGGTGGAGGCTAAAATCTGTGAACGGTTTCTCTCTGACCATTCATTAGTTAAAGTCAAACTACATTTTGGGATTTTGAGACGAGATTCTGGTAGATGGAGACTAAAACCTTTCATTTTGAAAGAGGATGATGTTTTAACCTCGCTGAATAGCTCTATAGTGAATTTTTTTAATGAAAATACTGGTTCCGCTTATAGCCTAATAGTATGGGACTCTTTTAAGGCCTTGATAAGGGGGGAGCTGATAACATGGATTGCTAAGATTAGGCGGAAAGGGGAAATCAAGTTGAAAGATTTGGAATTGGAATTAAGTATACTTCAGTCTACGTTTGCCCGTACCAGGGCTAGGGAGGACCGTATTAATATGGATAAGGTGAGAGATTTGTTGAAATGTGAAGTGGAGGCTCAAGCTGATTGTGGTATCGAAACAGTGTTTCTGGGAGAGTGGAGATTGTAGTGGTAGGTTGCTGGCAAGAAGATTACATGGTTTTACTGAAAGCTCTTTTATCCGCAAGCTAGATAATGGTTCAGGTGATATGATGTTTAAGAGGGAAGATATTGGTGAGTGTTTTCGTTCCTTTTACTCTACTCTTTACGCTGAGGGCTGTAGTCCGTCAGTGAATGAACTTGAAGAATCTTTTGATAAAATTGAAGTCCCCTATCTGTCTAGTGATGCTAGGGACTTTATTGATTCTCCGGTAATTGTTGAAGAGGTCCTGCGAGCTATCCATGATTTAAAAATTGGAAAGTCTCCGGGATCGGATGGCCTGTCGACTGAATTTTATTAATCTTTTGGTGTGCTGCTTGCTCCAGAACTATGTGACCTTTATAACATATTTTTGATGGAAGGTACACTATGTCCTTCAATGAGGGAAGCTATTGTTACTGTAGTTCCAAAAGTAGGGAAAGATGCATCAAAGTGTGGTAATTATCGTCCCATTTCCCTTCTGAATGTGGATATGAAGATCTTCACTAAGATCCTGACTTGTAGACTTGATAAACATATCGGTGCTTTGATAGATAGTACCCAAGCCACTCCTGCACTACGCGGACACAGACAAAGGGACAGACGCACCACTAATCTGCAAACAGATTCAGGTAAGGCTCTTCAGCCCTACTGGTGCCCAGACCCGGGAGGACCAGCATTTAGCCCTATTCAGAGCTCACCCTACTACCAAATTTCCCTGAAAAAGACTTAGGTCGAAACGCGCGTCGGCTGTTTCTCACCTACCAATGGGTTATAATTGCTGCTATGTATCACTATGATTTTCTAAATTTTACCTTGTGAAGTTGCATTAGCAACAATTAAACAATAAGTTTTAATGCACAATTAAGAGTTTTTTCAATCTGACAATGAAACCAATCCTTAATGCAATGGCTACAAGCATGGGCCAGTAAAGCCCCCCAGCGCCCATCATCATCCACAGTTTGACATTCCATTCATCATTTAGTACCCAAGTTGGTTTTATGAAACAGCGCTTTGGGTACGATAACATTAGAATGCTATTAGATGTTTTGAATCTTTCTGGTGCAGAAGCTGAAAATTTACTTTTCTTTTTTTTTATGCCAAAAAGGCTTTTGACGGTGTAAACTGGACCTTCTTGAATTTTACGCTGATGAAGATGGGTTTTGGTCCATTGTTCATTAACGCTGTTGGGGCATTACAATTAGATATTAGTGCTAGAGTTTGGGTGAATGGGGTGTCAACTTCCTTCAAATTATTCAAAGGTACTCGTCAAGGATGTCCTTTATCGCCCTATCTTTTTAACTTGGCTTTGGCTTTGGAACCATTTTTGCTTTATATTCGGCAATCTCAGAGTCTTTCAGGATTTAGGATGGGAGAAATTGAGATTAAGGTGTTGATGTTGTTGATGATGTTACGATTATCCTTGGTAATTCTGAAACGGGTGTTAATATATTACATGATATGGTGGAGGAGGTGGGTAAACTTTCAGGGTATAGGATTAATTGGGAAAAAACTATAGTTTTCCCGGTCTGTGACACTCCTGTACGTGATCAATTGTTAAATTGGAATTGTAAATGGGAAAATGGTTCTGTGAAATATCTGGGGGTGTACCTCACTAGAGATATGAAGAGGATGGTCGAGTTCAATGTTGATAAAGTCATTAAAACCCTTCGGAAGAACATACGTAAATGGGAAAGGCTACCATTGACTGTTTGGGCTAAAGTTAATGTCATCAAGATGGTACTCTTACCTAAGGTTTTATACATTATTCATTCTCTTCCATTAAGATTTTCTAAAAAAAACTCTTGGTCGGATAGATAAGGTGTTTCAGGAATTTTTATGAGGTGCTAAGAAAAGGCCCAGGATACTGAGATATCTAATGGTCCAGGGGACTTCTGAAGGTGGTTTTGGATATCCCATCCTTGAGAATTACTTCAATGGTTTTCTTTTAAAGAAATCGTCTGTTTACTTCTCTATGAATAGTCCTGTGGTTCCACTTTGGGCTCGAATTGAAGAAAATATATTGAGTCCTTTCCATATTGAAAATGTATACTCTTTTGGTAGGTTGCCTAGGCAAGTGGCTAAATTGCAATTTTATGATGAGGCTTCAATCTGGCAGAATCCGGGTTTGCAGATTAATAATCGGATGTTGTGTTGGAGAAGCTGGATTAATAGGGGCATTTTATTGTTAGGGGATATTTGGTATGATGGGGGTATGAAGTCTTTTGAGGATTTGAAGGTTATGTTTGGTTTGCATCAAAAGGAACTGCGAAGATATAATTTGTTGGCTGCTTTAATGATGGAGAGGAGTCAGATGATTGATCTGCCTCTATTGCAGAGACCTGAGAGGTGTGATTTTCTCTCTACTGTTCTACATAGGGTGTCTAGTTTTTTAAAACTCTTTCCGACTGAAAATCGTTCCCTAATACTATGGGATAAATTGAGGTGTACATGGTCTAAGGAGAGGTTATACCTTTGAATGATTGGGAAAGTATGTGGAAGGTTCCTATTAGGGCGAAGGCTGATTTGAATTTGTGCTTTATTCACAAGAGGACATTAGGGCGTCTTTTTTGGACTCCTGATAGGATGTTTAAATTGGGACTTGGTGATACTGATAGGTGCTGGGGTTGTTTGAGAGAGATGTGTACTATGTTACACATGTTATGGGATTGTGGAAAGGTAGTGGGGTTTTGGAAACAAGTTTTGGATAGGGTTGATTTGGTGTGTGAGATTGCTTTTCCTAGAACCCCATTAGCAGTGATATTGAAATCTTTGAGTTGTGTGGGACATCTTGAATATCTGATGTTGTGTCGGATCCATAAGGTCATTTTAGTTGCTGTCAGACTGATATTACAAGTCTGGAAGACTAGGAAAAAGCCATGTGTAGAAGATTGGTTAGTTCAATTTCAAATTCTTTCTCGATTCGAGAAATTGAAATTGAGTAAATTACACAAAGAGGAAATTTACAATGAACAATGGAGTAAATTCAATGAGTTTTATGTCTGATGCTCTGTCAGAATGTGTTATATTTTTGGGCTGTGGGTGGTGGGAGAGGAGGGTTGATGATTGTGGTGTCTTTGATGCTGTAAGAAGGGGATGAATGGAAAACTGCCTTCTGCACAAAATACAGCCTATACGAGTATCCAGTTATGCCTTTCGGCTTATGCAATGCTCCAGCAGCTTTTCAGAACTTTATGAATGATGTTTTACGCAAATTGCTAGATGTCTGTGCCATTGTGTACCTCGATGACATTCTAATTTATTCAAGCTCAGCCCAAGAGCACATAACTCATGTAAGGGCGGTACTTATGAAACTACGGCAACACAAGTTATTTGTCAAGCTGGAGAAATGCTCATTTCATGCTACCTCAGTGGAATTTCTGGGATTCATCCTGTCACCAATGGGAATTCAAATGGATAATCTAAAAGTTTAAGCAGTTTTGAATTGGCCTTCCCCTAAGTCAGTGAAAGGAGTCCAAAGATTTTTAGGATTCGCCCATTTCTTTAGACGCTTTGTTGCAGGATTTTCCCAACTAGTCCATTCAATAACTTTGTTATTGCGAAAGCACAAGGCATTCTCCTGGACCAAGGAAGCGGAAGAGGCTTTCCAGACCTTGAAAAAACATTTTATCACTGCTCCCATTTTGAGACACCCACAACCTGAGCTAACGTTTGCAGTAGCAAATGATGCGTCCAGTGCTGCAATGGGAGCTGTATTATCTCATAAAGATACAGAAATGGGACAACTGCATCCAGTGGCCTTCTGGTCAAAGAAGCTTTCAACAGCAGAATTAAATTACAGTATCCCAGATAAGGAATTACTAGGCATAAAGTGATAAAGTGAATTATAGTAATCCAAGCAATGCAAAGGGGTTCCCTTCCCCAAGCTTTCAAGTCTTTCAACTTCGTCAAAACACAGTTCTCAGGGATAAGCTCCAGCTCCTCTAATTTGGTTACTTTTCACCAGTTTCCCAGAGGTAAATTTCACAGGATTCACAAAGAAAAGGTTCCTTGACTTGAAACATAAAATGTCCTTTATATTCAATCACAGGTTTCTCTGTCGTTATTTGAGTGGCTTTTCAATAGGTATGTGTCCTCGTTCTAGGCGCAGTTGTCGGACCACCCAGTCCACCCATTATAGGTCACGCAACCGATACACATTACTTGACACTTTTCATCAGTTCCTTGTATACACTGTATCACTCCTTTGCCACCTATCATCTTTTACTGCTTTCATGCATTCATATGGCTTTTGTCAATGTTTGTTCTCACAACTCAAAGTTCCTTCATAGATTTTGAAAATGCTGTTTTCCGAAAAGCAGCTTTCCATTTCTCATGGGGACTTTAAATGGTTCAAAATTGCTCTTTAATATCTTTCCTCTAATTGGTATTCCAAAAGTAATTGCTTTTGTTCAAATCGTTTTTCAAATGTACTGGCTTTCATGCATATCATTATTCAAAAACAAATGTCCTCGTGGGTTTGAGAGCCCATCTGCAATGCCCGGTGTCCCCCTTTTCTAGGCTATCTCACCAGTTGTGGCGCACAGCGATGAAGAGAGGCTTCTGACTGCCACAATCCCTCTCTCATGCGGCGCCTCACATTTTCTTCACAGCGGCTCTCCGTGGCTTCTCATAAGCCACTTATGCATCTCCCGCAGCTCGGGCCTCACTCCAAAGCTCTGCCTGGTCACTTCCCTCAGTTCTGCTTCCCACTGCCTACGCTCTGCAGCTGTCTGGTAGTCTTGAGTGCTTCTTCTGCCACGTCGCCTTCCAGTGAGGGATTGCGTTCCTCCAGCAGGCCATGGACCTGCTTTCAGAGCTGACACCATCTTCTCTGTTCATGTCAGTTTTAAACCTCTTGCCAGGTTGATTAGTCCAAAAAAGACTAGACTGCTCACTACCTATTTGGGAGTTCTGCATTGCTCTTGCTTGCCTCCTCTTCCCAGTACCTAACTGGTGTAGGTGATTGTGCGAGTCAATGGGAAAAGGATGCATTGATCTTGTTTGCCTCTTCCTCGTCCCAGTACTTAACTGGTGGATGTTAGTAGGTGACTCACTGAGAAAATGGGCAAGGGAATGACAATAGACTCCAAAGGCTTTGGAAAGGGAAAGTTCATTTGCGAAAAGGAAAAGGTGGATACTGCATCTCACCCAAGGTTACCTTACCTCCTCTCCCCAGGTTACCTCCCCCCAGGAAGTCCTCCCTCAAATATCCACCCCAGGGGTCAAGATTGGGTAGTTTCAGCCTTTCCCTGGCCACCTGGGTGGAGGCATTGCCAGGCAAAGGGGTGAGGCTACCCTCAGACAGCTCACATACTTAGCTATGAATTTAGCTGTGCCCTGTGGCTGCATTGTGTTCTCATCTTGTACTGTTGGAAGTGGACTTAACTGTGTGCACTACCCTCTGTCAGCCTCCCCTCCTTTGGGCCCCCTGCCACCCCTATACTCCCTGTGCCTCAGTACTTCAGACTGATAAGTGTCCCCCTCACCACTGCAACTAGCTATGTCACTTTCTATCTCTCCTATCTTCTCAAACTGGTTGGCTATCTCCTATCACTAAATCTGGCCCAAAGAAACTTAAGAAGGACATACTGCGCTCCAACACAGGTCTTCCTATTGCAGACACCTATGTCACGGCTTCCACCAGAGAGACTCTCACTGACATCCTTTTCTTCTTTGACACACCTGACCTATGGACTCGCTACATGGTCCGCTTTCTCTCTCCTATCTCTCCTATCGCCTCGTCTCCCATTAATGGTTGTACTCGGTGGGAGGTTCTCCTTGACCTCTTCGCCATTTCCAGAGTCGTCATTAATGTCCATTTCAATGGAAACTTCATGGTTCAGGGTCCTCAACCCAACCTTCTTCTCTTTGACAGGCTGCTAACCTTCTCTAACCTTACCTCTCCCTCGGGCCAGGCTCCCTTCCCTTCTGTGCCTTCTCCGCCTCTGCAGAGGCTCCCTTTCCCACTGTGCCTTTCTCCTCCTCTGCACAGGCTCCCTTGCCCACTGTGCCTTCCTCCTCCTCTGCACAGGCTCCCTTGCCCACTGTACCTTCGTCCTCGTCTGCATAGGCGCCCTTGCCTTGCAGTACTGTCCCGGCTCCCTTGTCGGCCTTGGCTCCTCTGCCATCCCCCACTAGCCCTCTGGCCCTCTTGCCACCCTCTGGGGAGACCACTGTCCCCTGTGCACCCCCACGGAAAACCTTCAAAGATGGCATACTGCTCCACATTGTCACGGTCAACACTCGCTCTGCTATCAAACACTCGTCTGACATCTGCAACCTCCTCGAACTCATGGATCTTGATGTGGTCACCATCAGGAAGACATGGTTCAAGGATAGCTCTGCCACAAGCTTTGACACACTCCTCCCTGAAGGCTACAAAATACTCTCTGTGCCCTGACCAAAGAAGACAGGGAGGGGGGGGGGGAAGAGTGGCGCTGATCTTCCGAGAATGGATACCTGTGTCCATCATCCTTACTCCTCCTTCGAGTGCCTAGTCTGCAGGCTCTCACTCTCTCCTAAATCTTCTCTCCTCATGGCTACCTTCTATCGGCCACCAGGACAGTCCACTCTCTTCCTCTCTGAATGGGCTGACCTGGCCTACTCTCTACTTTCCTCCTCATCTCAACTCCTCCGGATGGGTGATCTCAACATCCATCTGCACTCGCCTGACTGCTCAGGAACTTTCTGCAACCTATTCACTCCCTCGCCCTCTCAATCCTACCCTCTGGCTCCACACACACTGCAAGCCACACTCTGGATGCTCTCATCTCTACTGACATCCCTCTCACTACCTCTCTGTCTTGGACTGACCACTCTTTTCTCTCATCACACCTGAAGCTCTCCTCTACTCTTGCAATAGCACACTCGACACGGCCACTCGGTTTCAAAGTCACCAGACCCATGAAAAAAGTAACAGTGGCTGCCTTTGCCTCCACCTACTCTCCTCGCATTCTGTCGGCTGACTCCCACCCTGACACAGCCCTCGCTAACCTCAATCTCTCTATCACCAACACTCTTAATACTCTTACCCGTGTCATGAGGGTCCGACTGAAGCCTTCCAAAAAGTGCAACTCTTGGTACGGCTCCGATCTGGCTACCCTTAAACGCAAGTGTAGGGCAGCTGAGCGGAAATTGAATTAGTCGGGCTGACCATCTGATAAGCTGGCCTGCCGCCTCATTCAGAGGCAATATCGACTCTTCATCTGCTCCAAGAAAACAGTCTTTATTCAAGTCCACATCTCCATGGCATCAAGCGACATAGTCAAACTTTTTAAAGTCTGTATGGGACTGGCCAATACTGCAGCAGCCTCTTCTGTCACACCCACCCAGGACCTGGCTGCACACTTTATCACAAAAACCCAAGACATCCTTTCCTCCCTCGCTTCCACACCACAGCAAACACCAACACCGGAACCTCCCATGGCCCCCCTCCACTTCCCCTCTCTTCTCTCTCACCTGTCACACCTGATGAGGTCGCCAGACATGTCCGGTCCATGAAGGCTTCATCCAAACAGGTGGACCCCTGCCCCTCCAAAACCATTAAGGACAATATTGACTCCCTCACCCCAGTTTTGGCTGATCTCTGCAATCTCTCCTTTTCCACTGGAGTTTTCCCAACTGCTCTTAAGCACTCCCTCATCCGCCCTCTACTTAAGAAACCCTCTGCCGACCCCTCCATTCCGGCAAACTACCGCCCTATCTCCATCTCCCCCTTCCTGAGTAAACTCCTGGAAAAGTTGGCTATCTCTCAGCTGACCCTCCACACTGAATCTGTTGGTTGCTTCCATGACCATCAGTCTGGCTTTCGAGCATCCAGAGGCACAGAAACTGCTCTTCTGAACAGCTGTGAAGACCTGCTCTCAAACCTTGACACTAACACTCCCTCTGTCTTCATTCTCCTTGACCCCTCCTCTGCCTTTTACACGGTTAACCACAACATCCTGATCACACGTCTCTGTGACACCCCGAGAATCACAGGTAACCTCCTTTCTCTCTGACCGCCCATCCCATGTGGACCTTGGAGCCTTTCTCTCGACTATCCCACTCTCAACCTGTGGCGTTCCCCAGGGATCTAACCTATCCCCCTGGTTCTTCATTGTTTATATGGCTCCCGTGGCACGTGTGATTGCCACTTTCACCGCTAACTTCCAGTGTTACGCTGATGACACGCAACTATCGTTTAGGCTACCCTCAGCTGCCTCCTCCTCCTTGCTCATATCTGATTGTCTGTCTGCTATTCAGTCTTGGTGTGCTGCAAACGACCTCTGCCTCAACACCAGTAAAACTGAGATTGTTTGCATCGGGACCCCTACATCCGCTTTCCCACTCTCACTCTGGCCGGGCTCCCTTAGCTTGCGCCCGCACCCATCTCTGGGTCATTTTTGACTCCACTCTCTCCTTCTCCTCTCACATTTCAGACATCTCTAAAAAGGCTATCATCTACACCTCTTCAGAGGTACTCTACCTTTTCTCACTTTCCACCAGCGGCTCACTGTCTCCAGAGTCCAACCTCCCTGCTTCTGCCTGCACCCTCTGCAACTCATCCAGAAGAGAACCGCAAGACTTATCCTTGGCCTCAAGCCCAGGGACTGCATCTCTCTGGCGCTGAAATCCCTTCACTGGCTCCCCGTGGCTGCAAGGATCAAGCTCAAGACCCTTTGCATTGTCCACAAGGCTTTCTGGTGCCTGGGACCTACTTACCTTCAACGTTGCCTACCTAAAAACTGTCCCTCATGAGCCCTCCACTCATCTACCTCCAACGTTCAGCGAGGTGAGCCGGTTCTCCAAGCAGAGATTTGGAGGGAGATCTTTATCCTCAGCAGGTGCCACCCTCTGGAATAGCCTCCCTGCCACCCTCCGTCTTGAGCCTGATCTTCTTAAGTTCCCGGAAATTCCTCAAGGCCTTCCTCTTCTCCTCTTCCTTCTCTCTCACTCTACCCTGCTAACCTAGCTAACCTAGCTCTCTTCTCTTTCCCTCTTGCCCTCCCTTTCCTACAGCTTGCTGACTGGCTGCCTGGTGTACCTCAGAGTCTCACAGGTCCCGGGCACCCCCTCCAGTCCTCTTTCGAACTTGCCTCAAGGCCCTGCACCCCCTACCCACCCTGATTGCACTT
Organism: Ambystoma mexicanum; assembly: GCF_040938575.1. NCBI lineage: Eukaryota > Metazoa > Chordata > Amphibia > Caudata > Ambystomatidae > Ambystoma > Ambystoma mexicanum. The sequence goes on from NC_090921.1 coordinate 392,850,662, forward strand.
GATAAATGTCCCAAGCGAGTGGCTCTCTCTGCACTTACCCCAGTTCTCCACCGACTGGGTGCACTTGGACCGCCCCCTCCCTGTGACCGTCTGTGCACTTGCATGATCCGAATACACTGTGCCCAAAGATCGTCTGTCTGTTCTCCCTTGTCTCCCCCCTTAATTGCACTTGGTAAACTGCAGAATCATCATCAGGCCTATTTGCTGTGTCCCTACTGTTATATGCATTTACTCTGCCTGTGCAGACTATTATCGTCTCCGAATTTCAAGGGGTCTGACTGACTGTTGTTTTTCCCCATGTTCTCACCCTCCTTGAGCCCTTTGAAACACTTGCCTGTGTATAGTATCCTTTTGTTAGCTAATCCAGCCAAGTGGTGAGTGGCCCATGACTAAGTAAAACGATCTCCTCAACAAGTAGTATTTTAAATGTTTAAAGGCCCACTTGATGGCTAGAGCGTCTAATTCAGTTACTGATTAATTCTCTAGGAACAGGCTTTCTGCTAATATATGACCACATTTTCTATTCCATCCAGATTTTGAGATATGATGGCTCCCAAACAAGAAAGGGATTCATTGATTTGTAGTAGGAACTCTGACAAAGCGTTTCCTTTAGGACAGATTAACATCTTTGGTCTTCTACGTTCCATTTGATCTTTTGAAGTTCAGCATTCTTTACCTTGTCAGTGAGTCGTGCAGTTTTATCAAAACCATTTGGCATAAATCTACGATAGCATCCAATTAATCCCAAAAATGCTCTGAGGTCCTTTTTGGTTTTAGGTACGGGAGTATTTGATATAGCTTTTACTTTTTCCTGTTGTGGTTGTACTGTGCCATTCCCTAGGAAGAATCCTAGGTATTTTACTGCAGGTTGGGCTAGCCGACATTTCTTAGGTTTTGCTGTGAGGCCTGTATTTCTTAGGACTTTTATTACCGTATAGAGATGATACAAATGGGCCTTCCATGTTTTACTATGGATCACAATATCGTCTAAGTAAGCCCCACCAAATTCTGAATAGGTTTGTAGTAGTCTATCCATCAACCTTTTGAAATGTTGCAGGGGCCCCATGCAATCCGAAAGGGAGGACTTGACATTTGTTTGCGCTGTTTCCTAGTTAAGAGAACGTCGAATCCGTAATAAGGCGTATGGCCCGCGCGGACTGCCATTTTGTTGTCGGCCTGCAAGACGCCACAGGGGACCGACCAACAGGATATCACGGACCACCTCCTGGCTCGGATTGGGTGGCACAAAACAACCTGAGCCTGGAAACCCGGGCCACTATATAACGCAGCCCGGATCCCGGGGAGTGTACCAACCGCAGCAGCTGCGTGGGCAGCCGGTCCTATGAGGAAGAGCATCCGCCGGGTTGGTGTTGGGGAAGAAGCTGCGGCGACCCAGTAAGGCCTTCTGCTGCGTGGAGAACGGGGGCTCATCAGAACCGGATATTGTATCCTGCTGGGAGGGTGGCCAGTCCCGCAAGCAGCAGTATATTGTGACTTTCTTTTGATATGCTTGTGTAATCCCCAATATTTGGTAACCTATAATCAGTGGACCACATACTGATGCGTGAAGGAACCGGGGCCAATAGCGGCGGCGGCCCTATTGCTGCATCTACTCGATCCAGTCACTGAAGTGTGGCCCCTGCCCGGAGCGGCTGAGTGACGGTGAGAAAATACCTGGCAATATCCTCTAACACACCCGGACCCTCGTGAGTCAGATTAGTCGCTGATGCATCGGGAGACGCGGGGCCGACGATTGGGTGCAGCTGTTGACTTGCTGCTCGCGGGGAGGCTGTGCCTGACCAGCATGGTTTTCTGCTTAACTCCAGCGGGGGAACCATAAGGACCTACCTGCTCTGTCACGCTGGGATGGAGCCGAGGGCCCAGAGGGAATCCACACCAGTAACTTGCTGCTCTACGTGCAGACACTGTTCTGGACCTAGCGGCCTGTAACAAGCGATCGATGCACATGCACACCATGATATTAAGACAGTAAAGGCTGCAGGGTGTTTCAGGACTTGTGTCATTGGCCGGTGCCACTTTTGAAGCTAGACTTGTTCATCCTGACAGTGGAAGGGGCCCCCTGATCTGAGTTGCCGGGTGGCCACGGTGTTCCTGGCAAACAACTTTTGAGCAGATAATCGGGAAACACAGAACAAGTTACACTGCCCGCTACCCTAATAAAGTCCACAAAAATTCATGATAAATACACCGGAGGCACCATTAATGATCAACTGTTTGAATGACTGTTGGTGCGATCGCGCTATCTCAGTGAATACAATAGTGGCCCTGCTCTCCCTCTGTATTATACACAACATGGTCAAGGATAAACTCAAGAAGGCCTCAACCCAGAACAGGATGGAACAATATGTGACGACTGTCATGGTTGTTCCCAATGATCAAACAACGCCATGCAACACGGTGGCAATGGAAGAAAACGTCTTCCAAAAGGACGTGATGAACGCTATAGCTAACTCCTGCACCTCTATGTAAAGGAAAATGTATGGCATCAATGCGGATGTGACGCTTCTGGGTCATGACCTCCAAAAATTATCCTCCCGTACAGGAGAGGCAGAACGCTGCATTTCCGAGGCTGAGGACGGGCTTCACACTGTGGAACAACAGATGTCGAGGCTGATGGTGTGTCTGAAAACAATGGAGGAACGTGTTGACGAGGGAGAGGGCAGATCACGATGCAATAACGAGCGCATCCTAGGTTTTCCTGAGAAAGCAGAGGGGCCGAATATGGTTCTTGAACAATGGTTGGTGAATATTTTCGCATCCAAAACATTTTCAATTTTTTTTCCATTGAAAGGGCTCACTGCATGCCATCGAGACGACCTACTCCAGGCTCACCTCCATGCACGGTTGTCTACTAAGCTACAGGGATCGCGATGCACTACTGCAAATGGCCAGTGTGAAGCGCTCAATTACCTACAATAGATTCCGGATTGCTTTCTTCCCGGAATACACATATGGAGGTGCACGAGCTAGACAATCCTTCGACCAATTCAAAAGACTTTTATATTCAATGAATGATATGATATGATATGATATTCTATTTATATCGCGCTCGTACACAAGTGTTTCAGAAGTGTCCGAATGTCAAATACAGCCTGTTGTTCCCGGCGCAATGAAAGATATACCATAAAGGCACCACAGTACACTTTACGGATCCTCAGGAGGCTTGGAAATGGGCCGAACTACATTTGGAGGGCGATTGGGGACCAGAAAGAAACAAGGCGAATAACAAACTTCGGTCCCACCCCGAGCGACCTCCTCCAGAACAACTGCCGGATGCGCAAGAACCAGACCCAGCTTCATCCACGGGTAACACCTAAAGGAAATGTACTGGAGTAAAACGGAGATAGTAATGGCACTGCATGTTGTCAAAAGTTTGGCTGATAGGCAGGCAATCTCTCTGCTTTAAGGTGGACAGACTGTGGAGCTGCCGAGACTTGAACAGTCGCTGTGTAGTTCAGCACCCTCCCACCCCCAAGTTTGATTGGTTTGGTTACCAAGGTGTATCTGTTTTGCTACTGAATCTTGTTTCGATGCTGATGGCTGGTTGTTTTGGCTATCAACAAATGTTCGGACGACAGATGCTTCAGCTTGGGGCGGAGTATGGGGCGGGAGGAGGGAGTTGCCTTGTTTTTGTTCTTGTTTTCATATTAATCTGTCTGAATCAACTATACATTCACTTGCCTGAACCACTGTGTATACAAGTATGACACTCCCTGGGCGCTAGAGGAGTCTTGATTTTACTTCACAAACAGCTTCCCTTTACTCTATCCTTGGTCGAACAAGACCCCGGTGGTAGGTTTGTGCTGCTGCAAAGTACAATATGGGAAGAAACTATAGCAATACTCGCAATATATGCCCCCGCCACCACTCACCGCAGAACTACTTGATGACATTATACCTATACTTACAGCCCATCAACCAGACCTATGGGTCCTCAGTGGGGACTTCAATGATGTCATGAATGTAACACTATATTGCACACACATATGTGGAGGAATCCCAAAGCATGCATGAAGCTGGCAGCCTTTGCCTCTACTCTTGCTCTAAGTGCTGTGTGGCTAGAACTCCACCCACTAGATCGTAGCTATTTCTGGTCCGTGCCTCCCTCTCAAGTCTGGACTATTTTTTCACCCAACACCAGTTGCACACAGACCGGTCACTGCGGACCTGCTTCCTCTGGGAATCTCTGATCACTCACCCCTACTGTTAGAACTAAAGATGAATAGACCCAACCCACCCCCCTCATGGCGATTAGAAGCTACTACCTTGGCTTTCCAGAGTTTATTGATCACAACTGGGACAAAAATGCTGCCTATTTTGAAATTAATAACAACACTGTTGACAGCCCAGGAGTGCTTTGTGAAGCATATAAGGTGGTGCTCAGAGGAGAGATGTTCTCCTGGATATCCGCCCCAAAAAGATGCACCTGCAAAGAGTGACGGATGCAGAAAAGGAAGTAATTGAAATGGAGGCAAAACATATACTTATAGGGTCACCCGGAACACATCGGTTCCTCTGACAGCCAGAGAACACCTCCAAAATGTTGCCCTAGACAATGCCAAGCAGGCCCATTCGGAAATGCGCACACGTATTTACGAGTCGGAGACAAATCTGTAAAAATATTGGCCTGGCTCGAACGACGAGATGAAGGATACCGCCATGTTAGCGAGATTGGAATTGTGCATACTGGGCTGGAGCAAACGGACTGCATAATCGCTGAAGCTTTCGCGGATTACTATGCCGCATTGTACAAGAGTCCGACCGCACCGATAAATAGCACCATGCTTGATAGCATTACACTTCCCTGTCTAACCGAGATTCAAAAAGCACAGCTCGATAAAGACATTGCAGAATCCGAAATTGCGACGGCCATCTCCTAGTTACACTCGGGCAAGACGCCGGGTCCAAACGGCTTCCCCATTGAAACATGGAAAAATCTGGGAGGAGATGCAATGGCTGGTCCCCTACATAAAATGTTCCTCCATTGTAGGGAACGGGGAATCCTTCGCCTGATCTACGCAAAGCTAACATTGTCGTTATTCCCAAACCAGGGAAACCTCCTGAACTCTGTAGTTCCTACAGACCAATTTCATTGATTAATAGCGAAGCGAAAATTCTCGCAAAGGTACTTGCGACTAGACTACAAACAGTGATCTCTTCTCTAATTTACCTGGATCAATGTGACTTTATGCCAGACTGGTGACACGTATGAACATCCGCAGACTGCATCTGCTCCTGAAGAGGGCACCAGTCCTTCGAGAACCCCTTGCATTACTAGCTATCGACTTTGAGAAAGCTTTTGATTCAGTGACATGGGAGAGCCTTTGGGAAATTATGCAGAGGGTGGGATTCGGGGTGACCTTTCTGGGTTTGGTCCAATATGAGTCTCCACTGGCGGAAGTCACTGTCAATGGGTGGTTCTCCAAAATGTTCCCGTTGGGAAGGGAGATGCGTCAAGGGTGCCCTCTGTCCCTGTTGCTATTTGCAATGGCTATTGAACCCCTTGCCACACTAGTCCGCCAAACGGATTCAAGGATGGGATTTCGAAGGCCCGAGGGTGGAGCGGACAAGGTATCATTATACGCAGAAGACCGCTTGATTTATTTAAGCGACCCCGGTCCGCTCCTGTCCAGTTGTCACACAAATATTAGAGCAATATAGGGCATTCAGTGGGCTACAGGTCAACTGGGGCAAATTGATCTTCTTTCTGATTAAAGGAGCAGATAGCACACTCCACCCCAAGCTGCTCATACCGTATTGAATATGATCACTTCCGATACTTGGGGATACAGATAGCAACTGACCTTTCTGAATATCTAACCCACAATTTATACCCAATCACTGAACAATTTGCCACTGATGTCCAGCACTGGACACTGCTTCCACTACCCCTACTGGGTAGAGCGTCCCTTTTCCGAATGCTTGCACTGCCACGCTTTTTATACATCTTGCGAAATGCCCCTCTGCGAATCCCCGACCTGGAGTTTTACAAACTAGAGGGTATCCTGAGAGGTCTCCTGTGGGGAGGGGGACATCCACAAATTACACTTCATACACTACAACGCTCTATCTGGGAGGACAGGATAGGACTATCACATCTTCAATCATACTATTGGGCGAGCCAGATGATAGTCATTAACGACGTCCTTCATGGTGGCTAGGAACAACCACACATTCGGGCTGATGTTAGGGGTCTCCATTATATGTTGCCACTCATGAATCTATACCAACCCCTTAGTAGTCTCCCCCCTCCCCTGGATGATGGCAATTCACACAGCACTAATATGAAAGGAAGCCCACAAGCATATATATAGGCTGGAATAAAAAAGTGACCACGGTACAAACCCTATGGAGGAATGCTAACCTGCCTGAAATAAACAGACTGCTGGTCTGATCGGAGTGGGTGGAGACCGGGTTTGTGACGGTTGGTGATGTGCTTACAGGGGGAAGGTAACCCCTTTTGAAGAACTGAAATGTAGATTTGATCTCCTGGGCACAGAACATTATCGCTACCTCCAACTCACCCATGCACTGCACGTGCACCTTCCCATAAGATTCAGATATGCCAAAATGTACATCACTGGAGCAAAATGTCCTGTTGGAACGCATACCCACCAAGGTCACTTTCACAATGTACAATGTTATAACCTCTTTCGCGACACCAGAGTTGTCTAACCTTAAGGCGGAATGGGAAGTGGATGTGGGGACCAATGAACCAGAGGACTGGATAGTTGCATTGATGTATCCACATGAGATTGCAATCTCCTCTAGACTCTGATACAACTCAAGGTTTTACATAGAGTGAACTATCCCAGACTTGTGTTGCATCCTTGGAATGAAGCTACTAATCCTAACTGCCTCCGCTGTCACGGGGGGAGGGCACGTTCATCCATACCCTCTGGGAATGCCCCCAGGTGCAACGCTACTGGCAGCAATGCTGTGATGAACTAGCGGGAGTGTTGGGACGAGAAGTGCCCCTAGACCCCAAGATGTTATTATTAGGAATTGGTGAGGAGGGAACCACTACTCTCTATGAGAGACTTTCTGTCCACAGCGACAGGACTGATCAAAAGTAATATTGCGGAGTTGTGGGGATCCCAGGAGTACCCTCTTTTTGCACAATGGGTTGCTGATGTAAACATGTGCATGGCTATGGAACAACTTATATATACGGCAAGAGGATGTCCTGAAAAAGCAAGAAGGATCTGGCGCAAATGGGAAGAGGGGAGTTGAGTGCTATACTATGTTTGATATTTTTGAACAGTGGGTCGGGAGGGGGTTGATAACTGGGCCCTGGGAGGCCAAAGTGTGGATACTGCCGACATGTGACGTCAATGTGTATGGTTGTTATGGTTGATGACAATAAAATCAATATTATTTTATATTTTTAAAAAATGTGCGGTAATAGGCAGTCTTTGTGCAGGTTCGGGAAGCGATGATGTAGTAAGCGCCACTTCCTAGGTTCCAGCAGTCTCTGTTTCTAGCATAGTTGTTTTTCCACTTGCAGACTGTCCGCTTCAGGCAATTTATCCATTCCTATGGTATCACGCAAGGAATAACACAGTGCAAGTAGCGAGTTGTTATTGTCAGTGGCAGCAAACGATAGGTCTGCGGCATTACCACATTTTTTGGGCAGATAAGGAAGCGACTGTAGAGGTAAGTTTCTGCATTCAGCCAGTAGAGACACTGTTTGGACTACCATAGTTTCTACCTGAAAGAAGGATTTGATTTAGCCAGCACCCTTTTCTTTACCGCCGCCATTTCTGTGTGGAACACTAGTAATCTAAGAACTTGATTTACCAGCTTTAGATTGATTGGCGGTAGCAGCTGAAACTTTATTATATGGCAAATTGTTTCTCAGATTATTTGATCTTGAGCAGAGTTTTGCAGGCATGGTCATTTTGGTAACACCCTAGACCAAGGGTACGTGAAGTAATCACCACCAAAAGCCACACACACCCCTAAAGGTTGTTAAGCAAAGCGGGAGCTTCAAATATTCCCTAGTGTTAAGAAATACAGTTATTAAGCAGTATTTTCAAATATTCTGTCATGTGACTTACCACTCCGTTGTGCAGGTTGATAGCAAAAAGGTGTGCTACTTCCTTCCAATGTGGGGGAGCTTAGGTGGAAGGGGGGGACTCGAGTCCACGTTCAACCCCTTCACCCCTCACCAAAATCTTGGCTCTCACACTTTGCGCGGGTGCACGGATTTAAGGAAAGGTCCTCCTCTTTCCTTAAAGGGCCAGTAGGTACAGTTTTCCCACAGCGTTGTCTGGCTTTGCAAGCAAAATGCTCCGCTATTTCGATGTCGGAGGAGTAGGAGAAAGAAACTTCACAGTAGGAGACTTCACTTCCGCACCAAACACTTGGCTCACACATTTCACACAGATTTAAAGAAAGGTCCTCCTCTTTCCTTAAAGTGCCAGTAGGTAAAGTTTTCCCACAGCATTGTCGGGCTTTGCAAACAAAACGCTCTGCTATTTCGATGTCGTAGGAGTAGGAAACTTCACAGTAGGAGACTTCACTTCCGCACTAAACACTTGGCTCTCACACATCACAACTTTAAATTGAAAAAGTCCCATAGGTGTAGCGAAAGCTGTCTTCTCCTTATCGGGTCCATGTAATGGGATTTGCCAGTACCCCTTGGTGAGATCTAGGGTTGATAGATGTGTAGCCTTACCTAGTTGTTCTATGAGGTCATCGATGCAAGGCATAGTGTACGCATTGAATGCGGAAATGGCGTTGACTTTAAGACCAGAGGATATTGGAAGTTCTATAATATTTGACTGGAGCATGGATTTAACTTCCTGTATGACTGTTGGTTTTCTTGCCTCTGGCATTCTATAGGGTTTTAGGTGTACAATTTTCCCTTCCGGTGTTCAAATATGATGTTAGATTCCTCTCACCCTTCCACGTTCCTCTCTAAAGACATCTGAATATTGTTCGCGTAAATCATATATATTTTGTTTCTGGTTGTTACTCAATTCAGCGAATATTAGCTATTTATTATAAGAGTCATCTGGTAATAAGCATGTTAAGATGGTAGCGGCAGACTCGTGGGGATTTCTTTACATTCCTTCAATAGATTTACATGATAAACTTGAGTCTTTAATCGACGATCTTGTTGGGCGACTCTATAATCACAGGGACCAGTTTGCTCCAATACATCATATGGACCATGTCAGCTGGATATCATTTTATCATCCGACGTTGGCAACAATACGAGCACTTTCTGCCCAATCGAGAATGATCTCAAAGCAACCTTTTTGTTGTATGCAGTACTTTGGTGACTTTGGGCTTTAGCCATATGGGTTTGGCCCAGAAATCGTACTAAGGTCATATGATCTTTGAGACGATGGGCGGTTTGGGAGAGTGGGATTGGAACTTCCTCCCTCTCCTCCCATGTCTTTCGTAACATATCTAAGATGTCTCGGGGTTCTCGACCATATAGCAATTCAAGCGGGCAGAATCCGTTAATGCATGTACGGTTTTCCTTAAAGTAAACTTGTCCTGGGAGGATAGCTCAGTGGCAACGTGCTTGCCTTGGAAACAAGACGACAAGAAGCAACACAGGTTCGATCCCCGGGTCCGTGCTTAGAAACCTCTGGGTACTAAGCGCATTATAAATACGCAACTAAGAGACATATTCCTGTAACAGCACCTCAATGACCCCAGGCTGTGTGAGCGCTTTAAAAATGTAAATTAAAAAATTAAAAAAACATGGCCTAAGGGATCATTTGGTCCCAATTGTTCCCATATTGTTCTACCAGCTTCTTCAATATGGTATTTAAAATCTGGTTAAATCTTTCTAGCAGACCGTCAGTCTGGGGATGGTACATAGACATTCTTAAAGTAATAATATGTTGAAGTTGCTTTACTTCTCCCATCAACTTGCTCATGAAAGAGGAACCTTGGTCTGTTAATATTTATTTGGGAAAACCTACCCTGGAAAGAAAAGGTAGCAATACTAGCAAATGTTTTTGAATTTGCTGAGTTTTATTGGTTCAGAGTGGTAACGCCCAGGGTATCTGGTTGCGTAATCAACTATGATGAGAATGTACTTGTTCCCCATTTTGGAGGTTTCCAAGGGACCTATAATGCCCCTGCCGTTTCTGGTAAATGGTATTTCAATTATCGGGAGAGGTTGTAATGGTGCAGGGGTTGGTAAATGACTACTAGTTTTCTGATAAATATCACAAGTTTGGATTAATGTTTTGATATCTGAATGGATACATGGCCAATAGAATTTATTGAGGATTTGGGTTTGAGTTTTTGTCTGTCCTAAATGTCTGCCAAGTTAAGGGAGAGTTGGTGATTTCTAGAACCACCTGTTTATAACCTTTGGGGATCATTAATTGTATTCTGATTATGGCTTCTGGTGTTGTATCTCTCTGACATAGTACATTCAAAAAGAAAACAGGTCCCTCCCTTCTCACATTCCTCTATTTCTGTCCTGTCTGTAGGAAGGACTCTGCTAAGAGCAGATCATTCCGTTGAGCAAAGGCGAGATCGGGAAGGGTGTCAGGTTCTTCATTGATGGTTTTTCAGGGTTTGGGTATGGGGGCTTTGTCATGGAGTTCTTCCGCCTCCCCAAAACCCTTCTGCCCTCAGTCTGTGACCCCTTTCTCTGGCTCTTAATTTGTCTTAGGAAACATGTCTTTTTCGAGGATTCACTGTGCAATTTTATTCCACTGATGGCGGATAAAGGAAGGGATCTTTCCCATAGTTCTGCAGCAGTACTTTTATATTTCGCCCCTATAATATTGGTATATGACTCCAGCTAAGACATGAATACCACATTTCCAAGTTAACCCAAATGTGCAAGATAATTTAATGTATGTCCCTGTAGGATGTTATAAGATTAAATCAGTGGGAATCAATCTTCTTTCACCAGGGGTATGGTCTCCTATCTACTGCTACAAATATCACATCCAATAGAGCCCTTAGTGGCTACATACGGGTTGGATGCTCGTGGACTCACATTCTCAAACTTAAGGGGCCCCCAACTCGTATCAGCTGAACTGGATCCCACTTTTGGCACCATTTGTGATGGCATCACAGACAAGAGATGTATAGTTTTGGCTATAAACTTGTATTAAATGAAAATAAGGATGGGAAAAAGGCCTAACATGCCCTATTCTCATGTATAGGACATTTATACATCTATATGTACTGTGCTTTCTTTATAAATGCGGAGCTGTGAGGCTGAGGGGTGAGCCAGTCTGCGGCAGTCTGTCCACATCGTTTTGTCCGGAAGGTGCTACTTCCTCTACCTGACACCGCGGAGCGGTGAAGCGGAGCTGTGAGGCTGAGGTGTGAGCCAGTCTGCGGCAGTCTGTCCACATCGTTTTGTCCGGAAGGTGCTACTTCCTCTACCTGACACCGCGGAGCGGTGAAGCGGAGCTGTGAGGCTGAGGTGTGAGCCAGTCTGCGGCAGTCTGTCCACATCGTTCTGTCCGGAAGGTGCTACTTCCTCTACCTGACACCGCGGAGCGGTGAAGCGGAGCTGTGAGGCTGAGGTGTGAGCCAGTCTGCGGCAGTCTGTCCACATCGTTCTGTCCGGAAGGTGCTACTTCCTCTACCTGACACCGCGGAGCGGTGAAGCGGAGCTGTGAGGCTGAGGTGTGAGCCAGTCTGCGGCAGTCCGCTGCAGACGCGGAGCCGCGCCCGAATGGAACCCGAGGTACGTCCCCCCGTTGGTACCCACGACTTGGGGGCTGTTAATCCTACCCCGAAAGACCGACGCCCGGCAAAGACAGCAAAGTCCGGGCAGGGGAAAGATATGTGCCCTGGGAGAAGAAGAAGCGAGTCAGACTCGGCATATAGACCGCCCACGTCCCCGTCCCCGTTATCTTCGGGGCTGCTAGCAACTCCTTACAGCAAAACTTCCAAACAGACCTCAGACGTTTCGGGCGAAATTATTCCTGACAAGATTGAAGATTCCGCACCCGAGCCCCACGACACAGTGGTCGGCTCACTCAGCCCAGCGGACTCGCAGAGGGTCGCATCGCAAGGGCAGGCACGGGTAGAGCCCTGGCCCCTGGACCCTGAGTGCTCAGGGGAGGACCAACAAGTTGATGGCAGGGTGCAGGTAATTGTGGACCAGCCGAGAGGAGGACCTCCTTCGGGTTCACGCAATGCAACTATCAACCATCAAGGTGTAGGATCGATCAGCGCTATCCCAATGGATGAAGGGATTAGCGGGGCCCGGTGGCGGGATTCGGAGAGGGGCTCGGAAGTGCCCGAAAATACCCAGTGTACATCTGAAGTGATAGAGGTGAAAGAGGCAACGTGGAATGCAAACCCGGAGAAAGAACGGACAAAGTACGCGAGACAACAGCAGTCTCCTAGGAGACCAGCCACAAACACAGAAGCCCGGAGGAGCGCGGCGCCCAATTGCGTCATATCAACCGGAGGGCTTGGGGAAGGAAAAGAATCAGCAGATACACAAAAATTAAATGAGATTACGGTGGCAACTGAGCAAAGAAAACTCTCACCACACTGCTCGTCGCTTGGAGCAAAGCCAAATCCCAGGAGGGAACAAGTCAAAATGACCACGAAGAGTACTAACGAAAGGAAGAAAGATGACCAGACATCTACTCCACTTCAAATTGAGGTGTTGCTCCACAAAACCACCGGGGAGGCAGAAATCAGTGGCCTAGACGAGGAACAGACAAGGCTAAAGAGGTCTTGCCGGCCAAAAACCCCCGGAGATAAAGGGCCAGGTCCGGACCCGGAGACTAAGTCAGATCTAGAAGTAGAAGCCTCAGACAGTGAGGACCTTATAGAGCGAGAACCGGACGACTCCAATAAAGAAACGGACGGAGAACAAGTGAAGGCGGGAGAGGGGGTCTCAAAGAAGAAAAGAAACAAAACGTCTATTCCATTGACAGTGAGATCCCAAGGAGCAATGAAGAGAGCATCCATGAGACCTAGAAAACTGACGGGACCGGTGGTACAAATCCCAACTAAAGGCCCCAATAGAGGAGCCCCGATTCCGAAAGGGCTTCCCAACCACTTGTCGTTCCGCTCGCTCAAATCCTTCTTCATCCAACAACATAAAAGAAAATTGAGCGTCGATACTGAAATATCAGATGCGGAGATGCTGGAACTCGTAACTGAACCTCAGCCGGTTCAAAAACAGAAAAGTACAGAGCCATCTATTGGAGTATCAAAAAAAACAAGCTTGCCAAACAGGCCATTGAGTGAAATGTCGAACAAGACAATATTCAATTTACCCAAGGAAGCTGTAAAAACCAAAGAATCTGAGGTCGCTGAGGGTAGACAAAGGGAGCCACAAGGTCAGCTCACGAGAATCCCTGAGATCATTCAAAGGGAAAGCCTCGGCGACGCAGGAACAACAGCAATAGAGGAGATAGAGATTGAGGATGAAGAAGAAGAGCAAGAGACCGACAGGACTATGGACCAAATTTCACAGACCAACAAGAACGAAGAAGAGCTTTGGGCATGGCCGAAATCCCATCTAAGCAGCGCCCATCAAAAGGCTACGCCAGGAAGGATAAAGGCGCTTCCCAAATTGAACATAGACAAGGCTGGGAAGTTTGGTGGCTCCCCCAGCACAGGGAGAATCACTGTCAGAGACCAAGGATCATCAGAAGAAGGAGCCACCTTTGATTCAGTAGTCCAAATGAGAAGATCTGATAAAATGCCTACTCCACCGAAACAGCGAAGACTTAGTGAGATTGCAGCGTCATTACAGAACGAACCATCCAACAAGAAACCTGACATGATCGCCATCATGTCAGCGATGACCGTCGTTTTAGCGCCATTCTGTAAATTATACGAGACAATCAAGGGGAATGTTCAAGACAATACGGCAATTCTATCTAATATGACGGATAAATTGACCCACATGGAAACTCTTTTCTTAGAAACCAGTGAAAAAATGCTCATGCAACATAACCATTGGGCAACTAAACCAGACGCCGTTGGAAAAATTGGGACCATGGCCCTACAGCTTGGTCAAGGACCACCAGGACTTACAGATCCAGGGTCACCGCAGGTGCAACCCACTCACAGGTCGCTGTGGGAAAAAAAAATTGAAGCACTAGAAAAGAAAATCGAGAAGTTGGAAAAGTGGAACAACGAAGTGCAAGTAAAATCACCTGCAAGGGGGGCTCCAGGGAGTGAGGAGGGGTCTCGCCCTCAGAGAAAAGAGAATACTCTGCTTGTCTTAAAGCAAGGTAAACGAGAAGAGAACCAGCGACTGAGGCCACAGAAGACTGAAACACCAGTACGGATTCTAAGGGAAACTAGAATCAATCTCAAGAACCCCACGAACCAAAGAGCCGCTCCAGCCCGGAGGGCGGTAGTTGAAGAGGATGCAACACAAATCAAAAATCACCAGGAAGTTAACCAGCCCAAATCCCCGAAAACAGTGGAGGATTTCTTAGAATGTGCGGACCTAATGAATATATCCACCTATTCAGAAAACGAGGTCGTTGAGATTTTGGAGGCAACGGATGAACCGCGGGAAATAATAAAAAAAAAAATAATGATGCCTTAGGAGGTAAAACATCCTCAACCTTACCAATTAACAAAGAGAAAGAGGGACAAAGAAGATCGGATGAACACAATCCCAAAAGCAGCTCAGCACAAAGATTAACGGAGGACACTTCTCAATATGGAGACAAGAAAATTAGAACCACATCACCCTCATCCCCAGTAACTAAGGGAATAAATGACTGGCGGGTCAGTCCACGTAAAGAGTGCCTACCCAAAGAGGATCCTGAAAAGAGAAGAAAAGTTCGCAAAGAGATCAGAATATTTAAACTTGAACAAATGGTTCCAGATAGAAATTTTATCATCTTAAACAGACCGACCGTCCTACAAATTACAAAGAAAGTAAAAATCTTGGAAAACATCTCAACGAAAGATCTAGTGCTGGTGGAACCCTATCACAGGGAGAAGAGGGCGAAAGCGTATCTCCACCTGAAAGAAACGGCCATCAAAGGCATCAATGACTCGGTATATCAAGAACTGGATCAAATGGGTTTCCGCCTGACGGAACTAAAGAACAGAATGGGCACCCAAAACCGGGACGAGGGAAGGGTGGAGAGGCATAAAACACATTACCATTTTAGATCAAGAACGGAAGAACTATATCGAGATAAGCGATACACCTTCCCACAACAGAGACAAGAACACCATAGACATGAGTACAAAATGAAGGGCGAAATGCGTGGAACTGAAGTAGGGGAGAGGGATGATATAAAGTCACCACGATATTATAGCAGGAAAAACAAGCAAGAGCAGAGGGGGCTTTCGCCGATAAGACACAGAGATGATCAAAGGATAAGGGGCCCCCCTGGCAAATCCGAGCAAGAGCAACGACATCAGAGGAGGACGGTCCGGGGTAGTCCCAAAGAAAAAGGGGAGAACAGCGAAAAACAACCAATGGGTCCATGGAAATGGCTAACGACTGCCTGGAAGAAAAACCAGGCGAAATAGCAACGACCAGGGGTGGTTCTCTCCGATGACAACTGCAAAGAGAGAATAAGCGAACTCCCCGGTGAGGACACTATCACACTCGGATCCTGGAATACGAGAGGTCACATGCACCTCACGACACCAGGAGACGTTGACCTCAGCCAGTTTGATATCTTATGCCTGCAGGAAACCTGGCTGATGGAACAACCTGCCCTAGATGGGTTCTCCTTGGTGATCGCACCGGCAGTTAAAGGCCTGATGGGAAGACCATCATCTGGTTTGCTGACAGCGATAAAATCGGGCTCAGGCCTCACAGAACCAACGTTGTGGAAACAGTCCTACGAAACACTCGTAATCTTAACCACACAGGAGGAAAATAACCCAAAGGCGGTAATCACCCGGCAAAAAACGGTGGCAATTATCAATTGCTATTGGAATCCTCAGCGTTCATCCACGAAAGCCTTCTGTGAAAACTTGAGTGCGCTGATTGACCAGCTCTACGAAGAATTCGAGCAAATCGAACTGATAATTTGCGGGGATTTCAATGCGATATGCATTGAACCCAGGGCGAACATAAAGTGCCCCACGAATTTCCGGGGCCCAGCGGACCCTACGGTTAAGAGAGGAAAGGCCTGGAATAAAATTTTGAGCTCGAGAAACATTCAAAATGTGGCCACGCTGTTCCCTAATCAAACGAATCTTCCAACATGGGAACGGAATGACTCTAAAGCAACCTTAGATCACATTTTTGTGTCCAACGGTCTCATCAGGGATCTGACAAGTTTCAAGGTGCAACAAACTGCCAACAGTGATCATAACCTATTGAAATGCTCATGGCAGACGTCCAAGAAGCAACTAAACACCTATGACTGGGCGATTGAGGTCAATTTACAACAAACCCGCCTTCGTTTAAAGGCACAAGACATCGACAAAATCAACCGAGCGTGGGATCGGAAAGAGGGCGCCGACCCCAAGTCGGTCATTAACCAACGACCAAACTACTTGCCCTTGTTAGTGGCCTACCAAGCCAAAGGTGCAAAAAAGAAAAATGAAAGAACCGTCACGGCCCACCAGTACGATAAAGATCTAGTGATTAAAAGAAAAGTGGTCCGTAGATTACTAAGAACAGCAAAGAAATCCAACACAATAGAAGAATGGAAGAGCTGGGGTCTTGAACAACGAAAATACAAAAATTGGCTCAGACAGCAGAGAGCCTTGCAATACCAAAGAGACGCAGAGGAGATGATGTCTAAACTAGCAACTAAAAAAGCTAGTGAATTTTGGTCCCTCTTAAAAAACAAGAATGCGGACCAAAGGACCATCACTGTTAATGCGGTAGCAGAAGAAAGGTGGGTGCAGTACTTCACGGCCGAATTTGAGGGTCTCCCAGGCAGCAGGGAAGAATTGCTACCGGACCTTGACACACCATGGGTTGACCTGTCCAACACTGATGAGATTGAAATCGCCATACGGAACCTGAAAACATCTAGAGCTCCTGGACCGGATGGGCTAACAAACGTAGACCTCAAAGCATCTCCGGTGGAATGGGCCAAGTGGATCAGCAAAATATTCGCCAAATGTGCCAGTTCTAAGATGTTGCCAGAATCTTGGCTAAGGGCGGTGATCGTCCCAATCTATAAGAAGGGCCCAAGGCAAGAACCAGCAAGCTACAGGCCTATAGCTTTATTGGACATCCTGGGCAAATTATATGCCTCCCGCCTGCTAGACCATTTTCGGGACTGGGAGAAAAAAAACCCGGCTAAAGACCCACTCCAATCAGGTTTTCAAAAAAAGGGTCCAACCTCCATCAACTTAATGGTGTTAAACATTCTCAAAGCCAGAATTAAAGAAGGAGCCCCGAAGGTCTACTTGGCTTTTGTCGATCTCTCAAAGGCCTTTGACATGGTCGACAGGCCCACGCTATGGGCGAAGCTTCAAGCCTGGAAGTGTCCAGCAAACATCTTGGAACCCATGATGGCATTAAACACAGATACAAAAATGCGTGTAAAATTGAATCATCAAGGCGCGCTCTCAGGAGAAATCATGGTGGGACGAGGGGTCAAACAGGGATGTCCGCTAGCCCATGCCCTGTTCATATCTTTCCTAGGGGACTACCAAGAAGCTGAAGCGAATATTCGGGCTTTTCCCCCGAAGATAGGGAAAATGGAGATACCGCGCCTAATGTACGCAGACGATGTTATCCTCATCGACCAGACCAAAGTGGGATTGCAAAGAAAAATACAGATCCTTGAAAAGTACATCGAGAAAAACCACTTGGCAATTAACAAGACAAAGACTAAAATCATGGTAATGGAGAAAGTGATCAATAAAGGATCAGCCAAGTTAAACATATTCCTTGACAAAACCAAACTGGAAACTGTAAAGTCTTTCAAATACCTAGGGATCGACTTGGATAGTTCACAAACGGATAAGAGCTTACAAAGCCAACTATGGGAGAAAGTCAAACGGCTCACAGCCCAAACTAGAGCGATTGACCGCAAGTACGGCAAATTCTCCCTGTTTCCGGCGTTAACTTTCTACAAAGCCAAGGTAGTGCCAACATTAATCTATGGTGCAGAGACCTCGCTATACCTCCAAAGGAAGACTTGGGCCAAATTGGAAGGATATGTATGGAAAACAGTATTGGGGCTCCCAAAATCCACCTCCATGCCGGCGATCAGGAGAGATCTAGGGCTGCTTTCCTTGGCGTCTATGGTGGACCAAAGAGCGATGAGCCTATATAGAAAAATCATCATGGCCGAGGGACCACCCATTCTGGTTTCTATAGGTGAGGAAATCGAAACTGGGAAGTGCACGGCCGTGAAAAACTGGGTAAAAAGGAGAAGGGACGATCTGGCAAAAATTCTATGTTCAGAAAAAGAGCTAAAAGAAAACCCCGACAGAATCAAAAAGAAACTAGAAGATCTGGACTGGATCACGACCATAGAAAATGCCACCGAGAACAAACTGTTAAACCATCTCCCGCCTACCTGCAATAAGGCAAAAAAACCATTACAATACTGCGCCAAGTTCCCTGATAAAGGATTGAGAATCAAGATAATGAGAGCAAGGCTCAACCTCCTCCCAACCAGAGAGATTAGTGCCATTAGAGGAGGCGGAGGGGATAAACAGTGTAGACTATGTAAAAAGCACGATTCCACGGAAACATTGAAACACTTGGTGATGGAATGCGCAAACACGAAGGAATCAAGAAACCTGTATCTCCCTGCCCTTGATGAGAATTTATGGATATTTCAAACAGATGAGTTGTGGAACAGACTGATCTCCGGTGAAAACAACAAGTGGTCGCAAGCCTTTGCTAAACTCATAGACTGTGTGTTTGACCAAATTAGACGGCAAGACCTCCAAGATGGTCCGCCACAGTAGCAGGCGGGTGGCTAGTGGCCATTGTAATTGCATTCAAGGAACATCTGTACTTTCTACTATTGTCAATTTTGACAAAACTTGGTTTTTACCGAGTAAAGTTCAAATAAAAAAAAAATAAAAAAATGTATTACAACTCTGCAGTCAGGGGTTTGTGGAATGAATTCTGAGCATCTGGGCATCTGGGAATAACTAGTTTTCCTGGAGTGGAGCCAAATGAGATGTAATGATTAACCAAGCAGATGGTCAGGCGATGGACCGGCAAGGGTGTTTATGGCCTTGTAGTTTTGCAGGAGACCGATGTAATCTCTTTTATGTGCATGGGAGTTTGCAGAGGGACCAGGCCATTTGTTTTGACCAACAATAAACATGGGGTGAAGTGACGCTTGTTTTCTCAAGATGTGCTGTGTGTTACTCACCGCTCAGTAAATAGGTCAGGAAGATAGATAGATCACCTTGGAGACGATATGTACACAGGAATCGATATTCAGCCTCCAACTCCAGCTCTCCTGAGTTCAAGACTCAGGCTTCCTCAACAGAGGGGCTCTTCTTTACAACGTACCTCTCTGCTGTTTCAATTGGAACACGCAGAGGTGTCAGTTGAATAAAACAGCGGGGAGAACACACCGCCAATACCCAAGCTGCAAAGCAATACAAAGATATTAGACAGTGCTGAGAAACCAAGTAAGCAATCAAGCACAGAATGGGACACAAAATACCTAGGCAGGAATTGGAGTGGAACTTTCCCCGGAAAGCACCTACAAGTAAAGAAGTAAACCCAAATGAGTGAATTAATCTAATGGATTCTTCCAATAGAGAGTTTTAGTCAAAACTACAGACCTGAATTGTGGGACTCTCAAGGGTTAATGATTTCCAGGATTGGAGAAAACGACAGGAAAAAATAATAAACAGGGAAGTTAGTACAGGGAAGTAAACCCGGGCGGCACGAGGGTCGCGCTAGAGCCAGATTGGTGCAGGATCAGGAGAGCGTCAATATGCACTTTGAAAATAGGTTTGTTGAGTGTTGGAGTTCAATGAATGTCCCAAATCCAGTAGAGAGGAATACCAATAGAGCAGTAGGTAAATAATGTACAATAGTCAAAGATGGCGCTGGCAGAAATAGAAGAAAATAAACACAGTTGGTTACCTGAAACACAGACTTCCCAAACGAGGGTTGGAGCAACTGAAGTGTTCAGAATAACTGCTGACGAAGGTGTTGCAAAGACAGCAGGAGCAGGAGCAGGAGCAGGGAAGGACAATCCAAGTAACATTCCGTGTCAAATACCAGAAGATCACAACAATGATAAGGGCGTAGAGAAGGCAGTCCAGGGGCAGTCCGGGTCGATACCGTAGCGGTCTATGAAGTGTCAATGGAATAGGAGACGTAACAATCCAAAAGTTCGGGCGTGGGTCGGAACCAGGAGATCAAGTTGGGATTTCGTGACAAGATTTCACGAAGGAAAACGGACGTAACCGCAAATAGTAAGAAACTCTAATTAGCAGCAACAAGCCTGCTGGAAAACGCTAGCTTTAAACCCGTAAGGGGGGGCGTGCCTTGTTGTACGTCCTTCACGTACGAGACGTGTCAGCTGACACAGGTTCCACCTGTATCTGCTCCACAAAGGAGCCTGTGAATGGGATGTACACCGCAGGGAAGTTTTTGTCTGCCGAAGTGCAACAGCATCCTCCCCCAAAGGCACCGGCAAGCCCCGGGTGGAATGAAATTCTTTCAAAAGATCAGGGCAATGCAAGTTGGACAAAGGTTCCCAGGTACGATCCTCAGGCCCGAAACCCTTCCAATCCACCAGCTAGAACACCGTGCCCTTAGAGACTTTGCAGTCCAAAATGCGTGAGACCTCGTACTCCTCTTCGCCGTCCACCAAAATCGGTGAACGACGTGTCGGTAGACGACTAGACCGGACAAATGGTTTGATCAGAGAGACGTGAAAGACCGGGTGAATGCGCCAAGAACGTGGCAATGACAACTTGACCGCTGCAGGGTTAATAACATCAGAAATGGTAAAGGGCCCCACAAATTTAGGCAGAAGAGAGCGTTTACCAGCAATCCGTAAGTTACGGGAGGACAACCACACCTTCATGCCAATCCGATAGACTGGTGCCAGCGAACGATGAACATCCGCGTACTTCTTTGCACGATCTTGAGCCCGAAGCAAGTGA
Source organism: Ambystoma mexicanum (assembly GCF_040938575.1). NCBI lineage: Eukaryota > Metazoa > Chordata > Amphibia > Caudata > Ambystomatidae > Ambystoma > Ambystoma mexicanum. The sequence goes on from NC_090921.1 coordinate 392,871,695, forward strand.
CAGCAAACATCCCGATGAACTTGGTCTAGATCTCTTACGCAATCTCTTGCGGCCGGGTTGGCATCCGGCAAGGTCGGATCAAGCGGGAGTGCCCTAGGGTGGCAACCATACAAGGCAAAGAAGGGAGACACCCCCGTGGACGTATGCATAGAATTATTGTATGCAAACTCAGCATAAGGCAATGAAGTGAACCATGACTGTTGAAACTGAAGACATAAGCAGCGTAGGAACTGTTCGATAGTAGCATTGGTTCTTTCAGTCTGCCCATCAGTCTGAGGATGGTATGGCGAGGAATACCTATCCTCAATACCTAAAGAAGCCGTAAGAGTCTTCCAGAATCGTGAGGTAAATTCCGTCCCACGATCGGAAACAATGACAGATGGCAAGCCAAAAAAACGAAATACGTTTGTCATGAACAATCTAGCCAGACCAGGAGCTGAGGGCAAACCGGAACAAGGAATGAACAAAGCAAATTTTGTGAAGTAGTCCACAATCACCCAAATGGTGTCATGTCCCTGGATGTCAGTCAAGTCAACAATGAAATCCATCGACACCATCTGCCAAGGTTTGTATTGGATTGGCAGGGGCTGTAACAAACCCACAGGTTTGGCTCTGGAGGTCTTAAATTGGGTGCAAACAGCACAGGTTATGATATAATCCTTTACATCGCGTGCCATGGAAGGCCACCAAGCCCAACGACGTAATGCCTCAAGGGTTTTCTGACTTCCTGGATGTGCTGCAACCAGAGAATAATGGGACCACTCGAGAGCCAAGGTCTGGGCCTGGCCCGGTGCAACGAAGATGCGTCCTTGAATGAATGGCAGACCTTGAACTAGTTCCAGGTTAAAATCAGCAATTTCCGTGGGATGGGTTGAGATCCAATCAATGATGATTGAACGTAAGGACGGTTGAACAGAACATCCACAAACAACTTTGTTTGGTAGGAGAGGTAGTGCTTCATTTCGCTGGAACTGGTTCCCTGCATGGAGGCGGGAGAGAGTGTCGGCTGACACTTGGGCCTTGGCAGGACGGTAGGTGATAATAAACTGATATTCCGAAAAAAATAAGTGCCACCGCGCCTGCCTGGCAGTAAGACATTTCATTGATTTGAAAGCTAACAGGCTTCTATGATCCGAGTATACTGTTACTGGATGTTTTGCCCCCGTGATGTCTCCATTCCATGAAAGCGTCTCTGATGGCTAGGAGTTCACGTTCCGTAATGGGATAATTCCTCTCGTATGTCGTCAACTTGCGAGAAAAGTAGGCAACGGGATGTATATCGCCGGAAAGAGGACAATGTTGAGACAAGACAGCACCAACTGCATAACCCGAGGCATCAGCCTCCACAAAAAACGCGAGATCAGTATCGGGATGGTTGAGGACAGGCGCGGAAGTGAAAGCGGCTTTTAACTGGTCAAAAGTTTTTTGATTTCCGATGACCATACATATGGCACCTTGGCACTGGTCAAAGAGGTAAGAGGCGCAGAAATCTCTGAAAAACCGTTGATAAAACACCTATAAAAATTTGCAAAACCCAGAAATGATTGTAGTGATTTGATAGTTTTGGGCTCTGGCCATTCCAAAATGGCACTGACTTTAGATTGACTCATACGAACCCCACTGCTAGTGAGACCGTAACCCAAGAATTCCACCTCTGAGGCATGAAAGATGCATTTTTCGGCTTTTACGAATAAATTGTGATCCCTCAGCCGTTGAAGCACTGTTTTGACATGTAGTACATGGTCCATCTGGTTTTGCGAATAGATCAGAATATCATCCAGGTAAACTACCACATACTGATCAAGGATGTCATGGAATGTATCATTCATAAATGCCTGGAAGGTGGCCGGTGCGTTTCAGAGCCCAAAGGGCATCACCAAGTACTCAAACCGTAACGTGTCTTGAACGCAGTTTTCCACTCATCCCCTCTTCTCATGCGGATTAAATTGTAGGCCCCTCTGAGATCGAGTTTAGTGAATATTTTTGAGGAACCCAACTGATCAAGAAGAACAGAGATCAGGGGAAGGGGGTACTTGTTTTTTATGGTAGCTGCATTCAAGGCGTGATAGTCAATACAGGGACGTAAATCCCCTTCTTTCTTTGGAACAAAAAAGAGGGGGTACGCAACTGGGGATTTTGAAGGACGAATAAACCCCATGGCAAGAGCCTTGTCTATGTACTCTTTGAGTACTGCATCTTGAGAGTGAGTGAATACAACCTTCCAGCAGATATCGTTATCCCTGGTATCAAGTCTATCAGACAATCATAGGCCCGATGTGGAGGTAGAGAGTCTGCCATACCTTTGTCAAATACGTCCAAATATTCTGCATAATGAGAAGGAACCATGGACGCAAAGTTGTTTGATATTGCTCCAATATGCATGGTAGAGGATACCAGTGCCCTGGCAGGGCTATCCTGGCTGATTCCAAGCAAGATAGTGCATTGACAATTGCAAACGTTGGAAGGAAACTGGATCTGATATGTCGACCAATCAATGACAGGGTTGTGGAACTGCAGCCATGGAATACCCAGGATGACTTTGTAGGCCGGAGCTTTAATAATATCGAATGCTATCATTTCTGTATGGCCTTCATCAGTGCTCATATGCAATGGAACCGTTTGATGAGTTACCTTTCCAGAGACAAGGATCGAACCGTCCACCGCATTAACAGTTTCAGGTATGGTTTTGCGAATTAGTGGTATGCCTGACATAGAGGCAAAGCATTGGTCAACATAGTTACCGGTTGCTCCCAAATCTATCACTGCCATTGCCTGAAACGAACGATCTTGGTTCATAGAAAATGTAACAGGAAGGCGGACCAGCTGAACCGGATTCTGTATCTGAGAGTCCAAAGGTGGTCCTCCCAACGTAGGGACTCCATCTACTGTCGGGATTTGGCGTTTCCCGCCTTTCTCTTAGGTTTTTTGGGACATTCTGGCAGCAGATGATCAGAGGCCCCACAATACATGCAAAGATTGTGCGATCTGCGATATTCTCTTTGAGCAGGCGTGAGCAGGCGTGAGTGGACCCCTAACCACACCGATCTGCATAGGTTCTGGTGCAGGAAGTGTTGAGGATGAAGCATCCGCAGGAGCTGAGGCGAATAGAGCAGGTTTCTTCTCTCCGCGCCTTTCAGCTTTACGGGCATCAATCTGAAGGACTAAATCAAGCATTTCCCCGAATGCTGTGGGAACCCCTGGGACAGTGGAGAGAATGTCCTTTAGTTCGTCAGAGAGACCTTGATAGAAGACTGCAGTCTTCTTTTCTTCGGGCCAATCCGTTTCCGCTGCCAGCTGATTAAAGCGAGCCAGGTAAACCAATAGAGAATTGTTCCCTTGTCGATGCTTCAACAGTTCCAAATCGGTAGCTTGAGTAGTATAACATGTATCAAATACTTTACTCATCATACCTAAAAGGGCATTGCAATTGTAGAGAACATGACTATTTGATTCTAACAATGGATTTGCCCAGGCGGCAGCAGTGCCACCCAAATGTGACAACACATAAGCCGCATTAGTCGTGGAAGTAGGGAAACAGGCAGGACGACACAACTTGCACTGATTAATGAAAGTCCTTTATTGTTTAGGATCACCCAGGAAGCGTTCCGGAGGAGCCAGAGGAAACTGGGTGGTAAGCATGATAGGATTTGATTCCTGTGCGGGAGCTGGAAAGCCGGACCCCGAAGCAGTAGCACCAGTGCCTGAGGCTGGGGTAGTTACCAAGGCCTGGATAGCATCCATACGTTGACGTAATGCCTCTTGTGCATTGGTCAATTCGGTTCGTAGATCCGTGACCATTTGCACGATCTGATTCAACGCATCACTGGTCTCCGTGGACATTATTAGGCTGCTAATTCTGTTACTCACCGCTCCGTTAATAGGTCCGGAAGATAGATAGATGACCTTGGAGACGATATGTACACAGGAATCGATATTCAGCCTCCAACTCCAGCTCCCCTGAGTTCAAGAGTGGGGCTCTTCTTTACAACATACCTCTCTGCTGTTTCAATTGGAACAGGCAGATGTGTCAGTTGAATAAAAGAGCGGGCAGAACACACACCGCCAATACCCAAGCTGCAAAGGAATACAAAGATATTAGACAGTGCTGAGAAACCAAGTAAGAAAGTAAGCAATCAAGCACAGTATGGGACAGGAAATACCTAGGCAGGGATTGGAGCGGAACTTTCCCCGGAATGGACCTACAAGTAAAGAAAAAACCCAAATGAGTGAATTAATCTAATGGATTCTTCCTATAGAGAGTTTTAGTCAAAACTACAGACCTGAATTGTGGGACTCTCGAGGGTTAATGATTTCCAGGATTGGAGAAAACGACAGGAAAAAATAATAAACAGGGAAGTTAGTACAGGGAAGTAAACCCGGGCGGCACAAGGGTCGCGCTAGAGCCGGGTTGGTGCAGGATCAGGAGAGCGTCAATATGCACTTTGAAAATAGGTTTGTTGAGTGTTGGAGTTCAATGAATGTCCCAAATCCAGTAGAGAGGAATACCAATAGAGCAGTAGGTAAATAATGTACAATAGTCAAAGATGGCGCTGGCAGAAATAGAAGAAAATAAACACAGTTGGTTACCTGAAACACAGACTTCCCAAACGAGAGTTGGAGCAACTGAAGTGTTCCGAATAACTGCTGATGTAGGTTTTGCAAAGACAGCAGGAGCAGGGAAGGACAATCCAAGTAACGTTCCGTGTCAAGTACCAGAAGATCATGACAATGATAAGGGCGTAGAGAAGGCAGTCCAGGGGCAGTCCGGGTTGATACCGTAGTGGTCTATGAAGTGTCAATGGAATAGGAGACGTAACAATCCAAAAGTTCGGGCGTGGGTCGGAACCAGGAGATCAAGTTGGGATTTCGTGACAAGATTTCACGAAGGAAAATGGACGTAACCGCAAATAGTAAGAAACACTAATTAGCAGCAACAAGCATGCTGGAAGACGCTAGTTTTAAACCCGTGCGGGGGCGTGCCTTGTTGTACGTCCTTCACGTACGAGATGTGTCAGCTGACACGGGTTCCGCCGTAGCTTGTACAGACGCCATGGCAACCTGTATCTGCTCCACAAAGGAGCTTGTGAATGGGACATACACCGGAGGGAAGTTTTTGTCTGCCGAAGTGTAACACTGTGAATGTTGAAATTGTAGTCATTTGGATTAGAATGTTCTGGGACACCAGTAAACCCAGGGTGGATGAACGGTTATTGAGAGTTCAAAGGGACCCTTTTTATCCTCCTCTTCCTCGTGTCGTTTCAAGTATCCATGCAAACCATGTGCAATTATGTTATCCAGTGATGTACATTAGTAGAAAATTATGCAACCATAGAGCTTGAGACCATGGTGATAAAGTGGGTAGTGGGGCATCTCAAATGTTACCTCACTTGGAGAGAGTTTACTTTGATCACAGGCCTCTCACCCCTTATCTGACCTAGTCTAAGAAAAGATACAAATGCCTGCGTAGAACACCGAAAAGGGAAGGAAGGTAATGCTGATTTCCTATCTCGGTTTCCTTTATCAGATGGAGAAGCCAGCTTCATGAGGGGAAGGGTATGTGACAAATCTCAGGGTATTGTCACTGCTTCCATGGAGGAAGCCCCTTCCCATGAGGCCAGGGAGGTGAGGCCACTACCTGATAGTCCCCCTGGGGGTGGTACTCAGTGGATGGATCTCATGAGAAGGGATGCCCTCATGAGACCAGTGAAGCTCACTTTGAGAGAGCAGCATATTCCCCTCCTTCCTTTCAATCGCCCCCCCCTTCCTTTCACCCGACTCAGTGCCCTGTGGTCCCCCACACCTCCATCTATTTATTTAGAGTTGAGGAAACCAAGTCATCTAAAATTACTGAGACGCAACCCAACCTGCTGAAACCAAAACAGGGACGCGGACGACAGCAGGAGCTGGGAGAAGAGGTCTGGAAGGTCACAGTAATGATCACCTTGAGGGTTGGAGTTTTGGGACCATTACTGCAGGCTAGAAGGATTTTCATTGAATAGACATGTGGGGGCTATATGGTTATTGGCCTGGCATGCGAGGCATGCTTCATGTTCATTAGCTTCAGAACCATAGTGGGGACCCATAGGGACTCAAATGTTAGAAGGGTTCCCTTAAGATGGCGGCCTCATGGGTCGCAGACTGAATATCATGAGATAACTAGTATTTGGGCGTGGAGTACCCCGCCCGTGCCTTAGAACATGCTTCCTGTTGGTCCCGCTGACAGCGGTGCAACTCTTACCAGCGCTCCGTTTCCACAGGCCTGCAAAGTAAGAGAAAATCCATGTTATAAACTTGACAAGTTATCCGAAAAGTTCACAGACCACAGATTCAACGTACCTGACCTGATCTCCGTAGCTGATGTCTTCAGTAGAGGAGCTCTGTTCCAAGCTCCTCACCTCAGACCTACTATGTTCTCCGGCAGCCGCGGCCATATTCCGCGAGCTTCTGAACTCTGATACTCCGACAATCTGAAATGCAAGGTACAGAGTTATAAGAGACATTTAAAACAAAGACTGTACAAGAAAACAAATTACGCGCTTAAACTCACCTCAGACATTCCACGTACCTCTGAGAGTTTTCAAGCGATGGGCCATTTAGCGACCTCCAGCAGCAACACCACACAGTTTTGTTGCACCGCGCGCCATCAAATTACACACGCAGACTTACCTCGATGAACAATATGTCGCAGGTGTTCCAAAAATGCTTGTATTTCCTTTGGGAGGTTTTTTCCTTCAACCTGTAACAGAGAGAGAGAGATTGAACGTGAATCCAGAGACTACAATATACCTATTTACAACACCAAGGTTCAATATCAAGATACTTACCATCTCGAGGCTCTTCCAAGTTCTTCAAGAAAAAGGTGCACTTCATCTTGCTACAGCCTTATTACCAATGCGCCCCTGTGTGACAGCAGGACGGAGAGCTCCATAACTAAAACTCACAAGTGAGAAGAAGGGGAAGGGGTATTCTGTACGCAGTAAAGAGCACAACAGAGTGGGAAGGGGGCATAGATCTTTGACCCACATTTAGAATCATTCCTTGTTCCTTCTTATCTCTTGTTAACACAGAGGAGTACCTTTCCAGCCCAGTAGTCTCAGCATCCACAGTTGCATCCAACTTACGCTCCTGCAGAGATAAGAAAAGCTTTACAGAATGCGAAGCCATTACTTAAACTTACTCTGCCCGAGCGTAATGGAGACCACAGATATAGACAACCTGTCCTAGCTGCTGGGGGAATTACGTGCAAAAGTACATGCTGTACGATCTGAAACTAATTTCCTGAGCCGGGAATTGGTAGTAAATAGGGATCGCACAGATGAACTAGACTGGCAGTTACTCCAAGCGCAAGCATGCCAGGCCCCACTTCCCAGTGGTGTTCTCCCAGCTCAGATTCCTCAACCAGTGGCCCCAGTTCAGGTGGTTGTACCATGGAATATTCCGCTAGCACCTCCGGAACGGTTTCTAGGAAATCCTAAGCGCTTCGCTGTCATGATCTCTGCTTCCAAAAGGTCAGGGTTTTCCCAACTCCCTTGGAAGCAGATCCATAACCCAGGTTCCGAGTGCTAACCAGTCCCAAGTAGGACCTTTTGGACCCAGTCCTGGCGCCAGTGGCACCAGGCTCATAAATATGCCCAGTCCCAGCGCTGGAAGCGCCGGGCTCATAATGCTTGGGTGGACTTACCTGCAGCAGACCATGCTGCTTACTTGCCTGCCAGTTGAGCCTCTGATCCTCTTCTGTTTGGAACTACTTTTCCTGTTGGGTGGGGCAGGAGCCACTCCCTAGGTTCAGAACACTGGAACTCTTCTGGAAAGCAGGAACTCTTTTGTTACCTAGGCGTGGCTGTGGAAGGAGACACCTAAGCACTACAGGAGGCTATTTAAACCACACCCGATGGATGAATCTTGCTTTGCAATATTCTGCATCCTCTGCAGCAGAACGCTCATCGTGTCTTCTGCATCTGATCCTGGGCCTAAGGAAAAAGGCTTACCATCCTGAATCCAGTCTTCAGCAACACCTATAAAGACAAGAAAGAACAGGTTAGCATTACGGTCTTCAGTGACAGCGCTTCACTTACCTGGTCCATCGGCTGTCACCAACGCCTCGCGCTGCATTCCGGCATCTGAAAGACAAAGGCTTACCTACTCTTCGTGCGCTCCGGAGGTCTTTGCATTGCATTCCAGCATCTGAAAGACAAAAGCTTACCAACTCTTCGCACGCTCCGGAGGCCTTCGGCGCTGCATCCCGCATCTGAAAGACAAAACAAGGTGCGTTTAAAGACATTGGGGAACTTTAATACTCACGTGCCATTACTCCTATCCACATCTAACCCAGTGGGTATTCCGGCACCCTGCAGCCGCTCCGAACTTGTATCTGCAAAATAAAAAGACAGTTAGAGCGCATCGTGAAGCAGGCAACAAGCGCTTACTTACGTGCTTCCAGGCGCTTCTAATCATCACACGGGCTCCATCTTCAACTCACTTCAGCCCGTCATCCACCATCGCCGGAACCCTGCAAAACAAGAGACATCATTACTAAAGACTTTTAAAGACATTAGAATTACTCGAAACTTACCGTTCGTGCAGTAAACGACAGACAGCAGTCCTCTGAAGTCAAGAGGCCTGCTCCCCTTATCCAGTGAAGAAACTGGTTACAGCACCCTGCCCCGAGGCAGATGGAGAGCACGGCGTTCACTTACCTAAGACATCTTACCCTTCGAGTCAGACATACAGTGCACAGAGGTCCAGCCCAAAGAGCCAGCCGTGTGTTACACATCACCTTTGAAGATACGGTATACGCCCAGTCAAGACCGGCGCCTCTACGGGAATCAGGTGAGCGTTACAGAACGCAAAGCCTACCGCAAAACTCCCGTCCAGGCGCTATGGAAACCTCGGATACCGACCAGCTAGCCCAGTTACTTGGGGAACTAAGGGCAGAAGTGCATGCAGCCCGTCAGGAAACGAACGCTCTAAGAAGGGAACTGATTATTTCCAAGGAGCGAACAGATGATCTCGCTATACAATTGCTACAGTCACAAGCCGGACAGACCCCGTTACCCGCATCTGGGGGAAATCTTCCTTCTACATCCTCTATGAATCCAGTGCAGATCAACCTACCTGGGAATGTACCTCTGGCTCCGCCCGAACGATTTTCTGGTGACCCAAAGAGGTTTTCAGTATTTATCAATCAGTGCCGGTTGCATTTCTTATGCCGGCCAGTAGCCTTTCCAACTGATCAAGCTAAAGTAGCTTTCGTACCTTAGTGGCAATGCGGCAGACTGGTCGATCCCTCTAGTAAATCAAGATGATCCGGTCCTCCATGATTTTCAAGCTTTTCAGCTCAGTATGGAAAAACTGTTCGCAAGACATTCACAGGGGCAGGCCTTGGACAATGAGCTTCTTTCGTTGCGACAAGGTAATCAAGACCTTTTGGCTTATATTGCGTCTTTCAACAGACTGATAGTGGAAACTCAATGGCCTGAGGACAAAAGGATTACGCTGTTTTATAGAGGTCTACGTGGAGAGCTCAAAGATGTGTTAGCCCAAGTAGTGAATCCCCCACAAGATTGTTCGGACTATATAGACTTAGTCGTTCAAATAGATCACAGACTGCAGAACAGGAAGGCCGATCGTTCCAAGTTTGATGCTCGAGTATTTTCCAAACCGCCAACTCCTTCCAAAGGAGTAGACTCCGGGGAACCCATGCAAATAGGGGGCCTGAAAGGTCCTCTAACACAAAAGGAGCGGGAAAGGAGAAAACAGTTGCAATTATGCCTCTATTGCGGAAACTCAGGGCACTTTCTTCGAGACTGTCCGGTGAAACCTGCCAAGAAGGCAGTAGGAGCTGCAGTTACCAAAGTTACAAACTCTGAGCAGGGAAACGACCTCGCCCGACAAGAATAGAGGTCCTCTTGCCGAGCGTGAAAACCAGTTCCGTGACCTCGCATTTCGTGATACCTATGGTCCTCATTAGCCCTGATAATCCGGATCGATTACATGCAATTGAAGCTTACGTCGACAGCAGTGCCATCGGCAATTATGTGGATCATGAAATGGTTTTGAGGATGAATCTAACTCTTTGTCCCAAGGCTGTAAAGGACGTCATTACTACGGTGGATGGAACGGAGATAGCCTCCGGACCAGTAACGCATACCACTCAAGAAGTGACGCTAGTAAGTCAAGATGGACACCATGAGAAGATCGTGTTCGATGTGATCAAGGCTCCTCAGTTTCAGATTATTCTAGGAATACCTTGGTTAGAGAAACACAATCCTCTGATCGATTGGCGAGCAAGAACGGTCCAGTTTCCAGAATGTGTCTCTACTTGTCACCCTCCACCTGGTGTTGCACTGGCAGCAATTTCTTCAGAAACTCCCCAGTTACCTCCCGAATACCTAGAATACCAAGATGTTTTCCGGAAGGATCAGGCTAACTCTCTACCTCCTCATAGGTCTTATGACTGCCAGATAGACCTGATACCTGGATCTACTCCTCCTTGTAGTAGAATTTATGCCCTCACCGAGCCTGAGAACCTTCACCTTCGACAATACCTGGATCAATACCTGGCAAATGGGTGTATTCGTCCTTCCAAGTCCCCTGCTTCTTCAGCTTTGTTCTTCGTTCCAAAAAAGGAAGGAGACCTTAGAACTTGTATAGATTATCGCTCCCTGAACCAGATCACCGTCAAGAATAGATATCCGTTACCTTTGAACCCTGAACTCCTGGACAAAGTCAGAAAAGCATGCATATATACAAAGCTGGATCTTAGAGGAGCCTACCACTTGGTACGAGTAAAAGAGGGCGATGAATGGAAGACGGCCTTCCGCACCAAATATGGGCTATTTGAATATCAGGTCATGCCCTTCGGACTTTGCAATGCCCCGGCCGCCTTTCAATATTTTATGAACGATGTCCTCAGAGAGCTCATAGATGTGTGTGTTGTTGTTTACATTGACGACATCCTCGTTTATTCTTCATCGGAATCTGAACATCGGAAACACGTGAAAATGGTCCTCGAAAGATTGCGTCAACACAAACTTTTCTCTAAGTTGGAAAAATGTGTTTTCAACGTGACTGAAGTTGAATTCTTGGGATTCATATTATCACCTAGCGGAGTGCGTATGGATTCAAAGAAGGTCGATGCAGTTCTCAAATGGCCATCACCATCCTCCGTAAAAGGTGTGCAAAGCATGTTAGGCTTCGCTAACTTTTACCGCAGGTTTATCCCCGAATTTTCTCGAATAGTCCAGCCCATCACTGCCTTGTTAAAGAAAAACAAACGTTTTGAATGGTCTACCGAGGCGGAACAAGCTTTCCAGGATTTGAAGACTAAATTTATCTCTGCACCAATCTTAAAACACCCTCGCCCCGAACTCCCCTACATCGTGGAAACTGATGCTTCAAGCCTTGCCATGGGGGCAGTTCTATCACAAAAGGACCCGGTAACCAATCAGTTGCATCCCGTGGCATTTTGGTCCCGCAAATTCTCGCCTCCTGAAATCAATTACACGATTACTGACAAGGAACTTCTGGCTATCAAGTCTGCCTTTAAGGCTTGGAGGCATTATCTGCTGGGGGCCCGACACACCGTTACCGTGATTACGGATCACCGAAACCTGCAATATTTGAAAACCGCAAAAGCCCAATCCTCTAGACAACTCCGTTGGGCATTATTCTTTGCCGAGTTTGACTTCATAATTACCTATCGACCTGGTACAAAAAACGGTAAAGCTGATGCCCTTTCTCGGATGGGAGTGGAAGAACACTTGATCAACCCTAAACCTGTACCAATCATTCCCGAACAAAGAATTCTGGGTGTAATCGCCACACAATCCATAGAGGAAGTTAAGGATAAAGCCAGGCAACTTGTAACTCCAGCAGACATACAGAATTGGCATCTGCAGGGAAAGGACTTTGCAGTAAAGGACAACTTATTGTATTTCCAAGAACGATTATACCTGCCCAGCACAGATTTACAGAAAAAAGTAATCTCTTGTTATCACGATTCTTTAATGGAAGGACATCCCGGTATGGCCAAGACCTCAGAAAAGATCAAGCGCTACTTCTGGTGGCCGTCTTGGAAAAAAGATATCAGAGACTTTATAATGTCCTGTGGAGTATGCGCCCAAAACAAGAGTCAAAAGGAAAGACCAGCAGGCCTCTTACGCCCTATTGACATCCCACCTCGCCCTTGGCATACGCTTTCTATGGACTTCATCACCGATCTACCTCCATGCTCCGGATACAATACGATTCTAGTAATCGTGGACTTATTCTCCAAGATGGCACATTTCATTCCGCTCAAAGGCTTGCCAACAGCAGCAACTCTGGCCTGAGAATTTCTCGAAAACATCGTCCGACTGCACGGTTTTCCTTCGGTTCTAATTTCGGATCGAGGTAGTCAATTTATTTCTCATTTTTGGCGAAGTTGCTGTCGGTCGGCTCAAATCGATGTGAGACTATCGACCAGTCACCACCCTCAGACCGACGGACAAACCGAGAGGACCAATCAAACTCTGGAACAGTATTTACGCTGCATGCTGCAACAAACTGAAAAAACTTGGAAAGACATCCTTTGGATAGCCGAATATGCCTACAATATCTCTGTCCATTCGGGAACTGGGAAAACCCTGTTTTTTCTTTTATACGGCAGTCACCCTCGAACCTCGGAGTTGGATCCCCTCCAAGATCTTGAAACACCAGCAGTGGACTACCTGCATTCTACAATCACCCAAGCCTTTAAGGAAGCTGTTTCTCACCTTCAAAGGGCTAAAGAACAATACAAGAAAGGAGCAGATCAACATCGGAAGGAAGCCCCTCAATATCAAGTAGGGGATCAAGTCTGGTTATCCACCAAATATCTACCTCTAAAAGGGCCACGCACATTCAACCCAAAATACCTTGGTCCCTATTCCATCACTACCATAGTAAACCCAGTAGCGGTCAAGTTGGACTTGCCCCCGCACATGAAGATACATCCGGTCTTCCACGTCTCTCTATTAAAATCTGTGCAACCTCAAACCCGACTAACTAAATCTCCAAAACCCATCCTAGTTGATGGAGAACTCGAGTTTGAAGTCAAAAGCATTCTGGACTCCAAGATCTCCAAATCTAAACTATTTTACCTAATTGACTGGAAAGGCTACGGCCCCAAAGAGAGATCCTGGGAACCTGCTGAATATGTCCACGCTCCTCGCCTAATCAAAAGATTTCACCGAACATTTCCTGACAAGCCAAAACCCCCGGAGAAGCCCGGTTTGGGAGGGGCCTTGAGGGGGGGTACTGTCATGATCTCTGCTTCCAAAAGGTCAGGGTTTTCCCAACTCCCTTGGAAGCAGATCCATAACCCAGGTTCCGAGTGCCAACCAGTCCCAATTGGGACCTTTTGGACCCAGTCCTGGCGCCAGTGGCACCAGGCTCATAAATATGCCCAGTCCCAGCGCTGGAAGCGCCGGGCTCATAATGCTTGGGTGGATTTACCTGCAGCAGACCATGCTGCTTACTTGCCTGCCAGTTGAGCCTCTGATCCTCTTCTGTTTGGAACTACTTTTCCTGTTGGGTGGGGCAGGAGCCACTCCCTAGGTTCAGAACACTGGAACTCTTCTGGAAAGCAGGAACTCTTTTCTTACCTAGGCGTGGCTGTGGAAGGAGACACCTAAGCACTACAGGAGGCTATTTAAACCACACCCGATGGATGAATCTTGCTTTGCGTTATTCTGCATCCTCTGCAGCAGAACGCTCATCGTGTCTTCTGCATCTGATCCTGGGCCTAAGGAAAAAGGCTTACCATCCTGAATCCAGTCTTCAGCAACACCTATAAAGACAAGAAAGAACAGGTTAGCATTACGGTCTTCAGTGACAGCGCTTCACTTACCTGGTCCATCGGCTGTCACCAACGCCTCGCGCTGCATTCCGGCATCTGAAAGACAAAGGCTTACCTACTCTTCGTGCGCTCCGGAGGTCTTTGCATTGCATTCCGGCATCTGAAAGACAAAAGCTTACCAACTCTTCGCACGCTCCGGAGGCCTTCGGCGCTGCATCCCGCATCTGAAAGACAAAACAAGGTGCATTTAAAGACATTGGGGAACTTTAATACTCACGTGCCATTACTCCTATCCACATCTAACCCAGTGGGTATTCCGGCACCCTGCAGCCGCTCCGAACTTGTATCTGCAAAATAAAAAGACAGTTAGAGCGCATCGTGAAGCAGGCAACAAGCGCTTACTTACGTGCTTCCAGGCGCTTCTATTCATCACACGGGCTCCATCTTCAACTCACTTCAGCCCGTCATCCGCCATCGCCGGAACCCTGCAAAACAAGAGACATCATTACTAAAGACTTTTAAAGACATTAGAATTACTCGAAACTTACCGTTCGTGCAGTAAACGACGGACAGCAGTCCTCTGAAGTCAAGAGGCCTGCTCCCCCTATCCAGTGAAGAAACTGGTTACAGCACCCTGCCCCGAGGCAGATGGAGAGCACGGCGTTCACTTACCTAAGACATCTTACCCTTCGAGTCAGACATACAGTGCACAGAGGTCCAGCCCAAAGAGCCAGCCGTGTGTTACACATCACCTTTGAAGATACGGTATACGCCCAGTCAAGACCGGTGCCTCTATGGGAATCAGGTGAGCGTTACATTCGCAGTGTTCATGAACCAGTGTCGTTTACATTTCCTGTGCATACCAGGGTTTTTTCCTTTAGATCAGTCTAAAGTGGCATTTGTACTGTCCTATTTGGGAGGACATGCCGCAGACTGGTCCATTCCTCTCATCAACAGGGATGATCCTCTGCTATGTAATTTTCTGGGGTTCCACCAAGAACTGGAGAAACTCTTCGCACATCACACTCCGGGACAAGCCTTGGACAATGAGGTACTGTCCCTGCGACAAGGCAATCAAGATTTGCTGGCTTACATAGTTACCTTTAACCAGTTAATATCAGAAACTAATTGGCCGGATGAACAGAGCACGACGTTATTTTATCGAGGCCTACGAGGAGAACTGAAGGATATTCTGGCCCAGGTTGTGAATACTCCCATGGGATGTGCCGAATATATTGATCTTACCATTCAATTGGGCCATCGCTTGCAAGAACGACGGGTGGATCGCTCTTGCTCAGATAACAGTTTGTACTATGTTCTCTCGAAGGAAACGTAGCCCGTCAGACATCCGAGTTCCAGCCAGAACCTATGCAGTTGGGGGGATTCGGGCCCCCTCTCGAAAGAAGAAAGAGAGAAAAGAAGACAGCAGCATTTATGTCTCTATTGTGTCTTGGCTGGACATTTCCTTTGCGATTGTCCAGGAAAACTCCCCAGGAAATCAGTGGAAGCTTTGGATAAATCCGAGAAAGATGATTAGGCGGAAAACTCCAACACCCGGCAAGTATAGAGGTCGGCTTGTCAAGCCAGAAGAAGAATCTCAGATCTCATGTTGTTGTACCCATCATCCTGATTAGCCACCATCAACCCTCCAAACTGCATGCTTTAGAAGCATACGTGGACAGCGGTGCAATAGGCAATTACATGGATATCGAACTCGCAAGCAGGATTGGGATTCTGGTGTACTCTAAGTCAGTGGTTGAGAATGTAACGGCTGTAAATGGTACTCGGCTAATATCGGGACCAGTGAGACAGTGCACAGAGGTTTGCACCTTGCTTTGGCAGGACGGACATCGAGAAAAGATTTAGTTTGACCTAATCAGTGCTCCGCAGTTCAAACTTATTGTGGGTATTCCATGGTTAGAGGAACACAAACCGCACATTGATTGACGCACCAGACCCTTGACTTTTACAGAGGAGTACAAGAACTCATGATATAGAGTAGAAGAGGACTCAGGAAACCTGGTACAAGTGGTACGAAGAGGGGGCCCTACACTAGGATTGTTGGGTATTCTACCCACGGAATATCGAGATTTTCAGGATGTTTTTGAGAATGAACAGGCCAATGTTCTACCACCGCATCGGCCATATGATTGCCAGATCGACCTCATACCTGGATCCCAGACTCTGTGCAGTCGGATTTATGCCTTGACAGAACAAGAGAAAATTCAGTTGAAGGCATACCTTGCTCAGTACCTCGCTAATGGATTTATCCGACCTTCAAAATCGCCTGCAGCCTCACCCCTATTCTTCGTGCCGAAGAAGGAGGGGGACCATCGTACTTGCATAGATTATTGTGCGTTCAATCAGATCAAAGTAAAAAACAGATACCCACTTCCACTCATTCCAGTGTTGTTGGATCAAGTTAAACATGCAAAGGTTTTTACCAAATTAGACCTTCGGGGAGCCTACCACCTCGTACAGGTTATGAAGGGCGATGAGTGGAAAACGGCCTTACGCGCCCGGTACGGATTGTATGAGTATCAAGTAAGGCCCTTTGGACTGTGCAATGCCCCTGCAGCTTTCCAGAATTTCATGAACGATGTGCTACGAGAATTGTTATATGTGTGCAAAGTGGTGTACATTGATGATATATTAATCTACTCGTCCTCAGTCCAGGAGCACATTTCTCATGTTCGACCGGTACTTACTAAATTACACCAATATCAACTGTATGTCAACTGTATGTCAAGCTTGAGAAGTGCTCATTCCATGTAACGGAGATGGAGTTCCAGGGCATTCAGATGGATAACAGGAAAGTGGAGGCGGTTCTAACTTGGCCATCTCCCACATCGGTAAAAGGAGTCCAAAGTTTCCTGGGATTCGCCAATTTTCTATCGGCGTTTTCTACCTGCTTTTTCTCAGCTTGTGCATCCTATTACATCGTTGCTTCGGAAGCACAGAAAATTTGATTTGACAGTCGAGGCTGAAGAGGCATTCCAGGCGTTGAAGAGTAAGTTCACTGCGGCCCCAGCATTACGACATCCTCAACTAGATCTGCTGTTTGTCGTGGAAACCGATGCTTCCAGTGCTGCTATGGGAGCGGTACTGTCCCAAAAGGACCCAGATACAGGACAGTTACACCCAGTGGCATTTTGGTTTTCTACAGCTGAATTAAATTATGCTATCACCAATTAGGAATGATTGGCCATCAAGAATGCATTCAAGGAGTAGAGACATCACTGGTTGGGGGCTCGGAACACTATCACAGTCCTTACGGAAGATCAGAACCTGCAATATCTGCGCTCAGCGAAAGAACAGTCATCTCGGCAGCTCTGTTGGGCTTTGTTCTTTGCAGAATATGACTTTGTCATCACTTACCGCCCTGGGGTGCACAACGAAGGCGGATACCTTATCACGCATTGGGGAAGGTGAAGATGTCTATGTTTCTCCAATCAAGTGCACATTATTCCTGAAGAAAAAATGTTGGGTGCATTTGGTTGACAGATTGCTCATTGGAGGATTTAAAGACAAAGATCCGGCTCAGTATGACAGCCACAGAGTTAGATGCGTGGGGGTCTAAAGGACCTAAGTGTTCAATCCAGGATAATTTACCGTATTTCCAGGGACGTTTATATCTGCCTACAAGGGCCCTGCAAGACCAGGTATTAGCAGACTATCATGGTGCTCTCTTGGAGGGTCATCCAGGCATCGCTAAGACCACAGCCAAAGTTAAGCGGTTGTTCTGGTGGCCTACTTGGCGTAAGGATATTATTGCTTTTGTTCAGACCTGTGGAATATGCGCCCAGAACAAATCTTCTAAGCAAAAACCTGCAGGATTTCTTCAAACTTTAGCTGTTCCAGCAGCTCCATGACACACCATTTCAATGGATTTTATCATTTTATTAATATTTATTTTTTTGGGTTTAAAAAACCTTTTACAAAAGAATTATCCACAGATTTTACAAAATCATATATTAGTCACAATTAAAAGTATTTCCAACCAAAAATCTGATAAAATTCCAACTCAGTGGTAATCTCTCTGTTACTTAACACACCCAAGACAATTCCCCAACTGAGCAAATGAAAAGAGCAGCCCACCCAACCATCCCAAAGGATAGTGCAATGACATGACAGTTTAGAATACTTTGTTACATCTTTCTAACACCCGAACCACAGCTATTTTCATTCCCTGTGAATGCCCGGAGATCATTCTTTCCCAGAACATTTCTGGTATGAAGTATGTGGATCCAAAACCAAATCTTTTCAAAGAGCAGGGACTTTACATGCCAAGTACCCTCACAGTCCATTAGGAGATGTCTGATAGATTGTTCTTCTGGTGTTTTACATACATTACACAATTGGATAGCAGAGTCTCCCTTCCGCCTTCTCACGAGAACCTCCACTGTGTGTATTACATTTAGCCGCAATCTCAAGAATTTTTTCCTGATCCTCCAATCTAGGAATTTCACCAGATATTTTTCTAAATATCCCCATTTTTGTCTGCCTTCAGCAATTAATTTGGATTGGCCACGGAGCATACTTCGTCAATTGTATTGATCTAATCCATCTCATCCCAAGACTTTTTTGCTTTCCCCGGGGTCTCAATTAGAGTTTGTATGTTTATGTTGGCCATGTCCAGCCATTCTTTCTCCCCGGTCCATAGATGTGTTAACATTTTGGATCTATTACTGTCCAGATGTGCCTTTGTATCTGAATAAAGTGTCCCTTCTTGAGCTGATGCCATGAGCCGAAGGAGGGAAACTATCTTCCAACCTGCTTGAGCCTTTAGAGATCTTAAGCCTAATTCAAATCTAATATTTGAAATAGGGAGACACATTGTCAGCCCAAGAACATTCTTCCAAATCAGTCTCTCCCATTTTTGACAATTCCCATTCCGCAGGAGGGGCTTTGCTTCCAGACCATAAAGAACAATTGGAATGACCTTAGCCTGATAATATTTAATTAATGGCAAGATAGAGAATCTACAATACCTCATCAGCACTTTTTTCATCTGGGATATCAATTGTGTTATTTTCATGTGGCCGTCCTGCTCCACTTTGCAGACTGCCGGGGAGGCATAGATTTTATACCCCAGATAGAGCAATTCCTCTACCCTTGGAATGTTTTGACCTCCTATCTGCCACTGTGGGAAACCAACTTTTTTGTTCCTGTGTCTAAAAACCATTATCTTAGATTTGTTGGGATTCAGGGCAAGTCCATTTTCTTCAGCATAACAGTGCAATTTATTCAGGAGACGCTGCAGCCCTACTGCCGTCTTGTCAAGCAAGACAACGGCATCGGCATTGGCGAGCCAGTGGATCTTAACTCCATTTAACACTGGACTTGCCAAAGCCAATGAAACCAGGTACTCTCCTATATCAGCCAGATATAGATTAAAAAAGAGAGGTGCCCCCAAACAACCCTGCCAAACCCCCCTTTCAACCCCTCCTCGTCAAGGCGGACTCTCACTGTATTGTTCTTATGAAATTCAATTAGCATACCCAGAATCCCTTTCTGTGATGCCCCTTGTTCTTAGCTTCGACCAGAACCTGCTTCTATCCACCCAGTCGAACGCTTTGGAGAAGTCCACCCTTACCCCAAAAAGCTGTTGTTCTCCCCTATTGCCGGTATTTTCACTCATGAGGTTTAATACTACTCCATTTAGAGGGTATCAGGTATTAATATCGCCACATATATGGTCGCCGTAAATAATATCGCCGGGAAAATGTTGTGGCGATATTATTTGGGTGACCATGTATGTGGCGATAGGGGCAATAAATAAATAAATCAAAATTGGGGGTTGCGGGGGTGTTCCCTGCATGTTCCATGCAATAATGTCAATAATAATGCAACATTATTACATGGAACCATTTAGAGCTGTGGAGAGTCCCCTCCTAAAGCCTGTTTGACATTTCGATCGAACCTTGACTTTCTTGTCCCAACATTCTATTTCCCCCAACAAGAACCTCATGAACAATTTGATTTCTATGTCAATGAGAGCGATCGGGCGGTATTTTGCAACCACCGACCGATAGCCGCCCCTGAACAATAGTATTATAATTGCAGACTTCCACGATGGGGGGAATTCCTGTTTTACCAAAATCTCCCTGAAGAGCCAGTTCATAAGTCTGGCCCATAAAGGGGGATTGTTTTTCAACACTTGATACGTCAAACCATTTGTGCCCGCTGCTTTCGAGGTTGAGCTATTCCCAATTAGATCGATAAGGGACTGTTCATCAAAGGTGAGGCTCCAGCCCACTTCCTTGTTTTTCTGGATGATAGTTTTGTGTGTGTTCTCAAAGACCTCAGTTAAATGCTTGATCCAGCCTCTTTCTGAGACTAGATTACATTGTGTGTTTTTCGACTGTCCCTCTAATTGGTGTATAACTGACCAAAATTCTCTTGACTCCCTATTCCCAATTAATTTCAGCATATGTTCTCCGTCTTGCTGAAGTCTCATCATCTTTCTAGCCACTGACCAAGATTTGTAATTCTGCAGGAGTCTGGATTCACTTCTGCGAATCCCCCCACTCATAGTGGCTTTTTTCAGCCTTCTTAGCATTTGATTCAGTTTTGTTTTCTTCAACATAGCTTCCTCATCAAATGTATGGCAGTGTATGGCCCTCATTCCTAGGTTCTTGCTAGTCATGGCGCTATTAGCGCCATGACTAGCACCAATACCGGTACTGCCACCGACTTGGTGGTATGGGGATTTACCGGTCTATTCCGACCATTGCGGGACCGGTAAGTCCCCATTTGAAAAGCAAATTGCGGTACCGTTATTGACCCCGGTATCCTTATGCAGGTCCCATCCATAACGCCTGGTAAAACCAGGCGTTAAGGGAGGGACCCGCAAAGGGACGACAGAATAGGGCGCAAAGGGATTACCAGCACCGGTGTCATTACCGGTATCCCTTTGCGCCCAGGTCGTAATTACCCCCCATATGTTTTTCCCCTCTGCGCTCATCAACGGGGACATATAGACCACACAAATTTGATGAAGCTATCGGGCTGACATCTCTCAAATTGAGGGTTCTCTGGGATCCTCCAGAAGGCAATTATTGGCATTGCTGAGTTTTCTTTGTCCTTCCTTTTTCCTTGCAATTATGCATCTGATGTTTCTGTGTATGGTCCGTCAGAATATGCAGGCCCTCCATTCTTATTGATTTCCCTTCTCCATTGAAGTTCATTTCCACCATACTGAACTTCCCTCCCCCAATCTGACTTCTTCAGTTACATTTAACGTTTCTAGCTTTCGTTGAGCACTTTTCAGAAAAATTGGACCAATTTTCGGATTGTCTTTCGGAATTGTCTTTCCAACATCTTTAGTGATTAAGACTTCGGGCCCAGATTTCCGTTTCTTCATCAGGAATATTGGGGCTATTGGTATTGATCCCTTAGTTGTTTGCCAATTTGTGTCGTAGTTTGTCTGGACTCTTAGTTCCGTCCCACACTGGGTTTCTTTAGACTCCTTATTGGATTTCACATTCTCTGAAGGCTCGAGATTCCTGGAATTCACCCGTCGGTTTGGAGTCCCACGCTTAAATTTATGATTTTGATTCCTTCTGACAGGTGAGCCGATGGAAGCAGCTCTTTGTCCTGTTGACATTTTTCCCTTCGCTCAATCTTTGATTTCTTATTGGGGTTTTCTGTGGGCTCTCCCGTCGAGGTAGTGGTGGAATTAAGCACTTCCTCTTCCACTATCGTGATTGCCGACGGTGCCCTGGATAGGGATCTCAGGAAGGCATTTGTCTCTGATTTTTTTTAGCTTTCAGAGTTTTTTGTTTCTTTG
This sequence comes from Ambystoma mexicanum, assembly GCF_040938575.1. NCBI lineage: Eukaryota > Metazoa > Chordata > Amphibia > Caudata > Ambystomatidae > Ambystoma > Ambystoma mexicanum. The sequence goes on from NC_090921.1 coordinate 392,893,306, forward strand.
TTTTTTTCTGGTTTGTCTTGAGGGATGAAAGTTCTTTGAGTCTTCTCTTCCTTCGTGCTTCTCTCTTCCTCACTCTTCTTTTGCTTGAAGATTGGCGAGGGTTAGTTTCTTCAGCCTCTAAAATAGATTGTTCCTTATCTTGTTTTTGGGGGTTCTCCCGGTACCAACAATTGGGATGGCCCTTCCTCTTGGTATCCATCCCCCACATTTGCTAATCTTCTAAACTATTCCAGAACTGATTCAGTCAGTGGCGTATTGTCAAAGCAAGGGTTTGGCTTTTCCACTCCTGTTCTTTCTCTGTCTTCCGTTGCTTCTTGTATCAAGCAGCTTAATTGAGACAAGATGTTCTGCATAAGCACATTGCATGAATCGTCTTTTTCTCTTTTGGTAGCCAGGGATTGTTGGATTGCTGAGAGATCTAAACCTTGTTTGGTTGTTTCAATTCTGAGATCCTTCGGGCTGGGTGCTACGGTGGAGTTTATTACATTACTGTACCCCACTACAGAAGACTCCAAAGTGGCTATTTCTTTTGTTAGTTCCAGAAGTATACCAGCCTGGGATTGTACTTCTCCTCTCAGTAATTCAATAACGGACACTAAGGAATTGAGGACATAATTGAGTGCTGAGAGGGTATTCTCATTTGCCTGAATTTCATGACACAACTTGAGTGTCGATCTGAGTGATGTGTGACTCTGCTTCTTCTTCCCCGCTTCTTTCTACGAAGGTCCCATTTGCCGTAGAGCAGTTGCTTGGGCCCCTACCCATGGCAGAAATGTCCAGTCTTTCTATCGCCACTGCCATTTCATTAAGATGAGAGGAGGATTGGGATTCATCACTGTCCCTTCTGTCTCTCCTTATTGGAGGTTTTCCATTTTGGTTATTTAATGATACCTCCTCATCATTGACGCTTTAACTTCTCTTTTTTCAAAGTGGTCTTTGATCTTTCTTTGGATTTTTTTGGTTGTAACTGTGTACTCTAGCCCTCTTTTCCAAGCGTGTACAATGGAGTTTGGTTCTGACTCCAGCGTCACACCCATCCCAGAGATATTGGGTGTTGGCTCTGCATGTACTTGAGCTTGAGTGTTTTGACTAATTGACGGGGCACAGTTACCCCCTTCGTCCTGTAGGGATAGTCCACTTTGTTGAGCTACCACATTTGTGGACCTCACTGACGGCTCTTCCCATTCTGGGGACCTTATGTCATCTTGCAGTGGATTGCTGCAGTTTCATTCTCGCAATATTTGTTGTTTACAAAACACTTGCTAGATGAGAGCCATTGCGCTTCAGTCCTTACAATTTTGGCTCGTTTGGCAAGTTCAAATTGCGCTCCTCCCCTTTCTCCCTTCCTGATGGATGTTTTCTTTGAAGCTTTGAGATTTGTTTATTACTTCCTTTGATTTCAGGAGGTTGTTTTTTTTTGTCCTCGTACTGCTAAGTAGAATCCGTTCTGAATAACATCTAATTCAGGCAGGTGCACCCTGTTTCCCTCAGCCGCTTCTGTTCTTAATACTAATTTGGTGCTTGCAGCCTTTATCAAGTGGCGGTGAATGTTTGCAGTTGTAGGGGGAATCAAAGGGGGAACTCCCCAACAGTCTCCCGTTCTGGGTCGCTTATACGTTCTGTGAAATACACTTTGGTTTCAGATCTTTTTTCCCTGATACCAAAAGTATATTTGGTCTCTTTTGATTTGGGTGCACTTGACCTTGAGTACCTCCTTTATAACAATGTTATAATGTCATAGACAAACTAAAGTATAATCATGGCATCAAAGGGGCCTCATCCCGACAGTCTCCCTCTTAGCGGCTACAAAAGACCACTTGAGTCTCCATTTGCTGTACGCACGCGCTCTGCACTGCAAATCAGATTTTGTAGGCACCAAGCTCACGCTGCAGGGACTGACTCCTCCTCTTCTCCAAAGGCACTCCAAAGGCACTGAAAGAATACTACACAGCCCACAACAGACCACTTGAGTCTCCACTTGCTGTCTGCACGCAATCCGCGCTGCAAATAAGATTTTGTAGGCACCAAGCTCACGCTGCAGGGACTGATTCCTCCTCTTCTCCAAAGGCACTCCGAAGGCACTGAATAAATACTACACAGCCCATGACAGACCACTTGAGTTTCCACTTGCTGTCTGCCCTGTTCCGGTTACAACATGATCCTGGTGGTGGTGGACTTGTTTTCCAAGATGGCCCACTTTGTAGCTTTGAAAAGAATTCCGTCTGCATCAGCCTTTGCAAAGGTTTTCTTAGAACAGATTGTACGATTACATTGTTTCCTGTCAGTGGTGATGTCTGATAGAGGCAGTCAATTTGTATCCCAGTTTTGGAAAAGATGTTGTGAGATGGTCAAGATAGAGGTGCGTTTGTCCACCAGTCATCACCCGCAGTTGGACGGGTAGATGGAGAGGACAAACCAGACCCTAGAACAATATCTGCGATGTCTCCTCCATCAAACGGATCACACTTGGGGGGAGTTGCTTTGGATTGCGGAGTACGCTTATAACAATTCAGTGCACGTATCAACTGGATTGACTCCGTTTTACACCTTGAATGGTTCCCATCCACAAACCTCAGCTTTCGATCCACCAGAGTTATTAGAGATGTCTGCTGTACAGAATCTACATGAGAACATTGCTCGAGCTAAAGAGGAAGCTTTGGCGCATCTAGCTGGAGCTAAGAAGAGTCAGAAGAAATTTGCTGACAAACACCGAAGGGACACTCTAAAATATCAAGTGGGAGACAAGGTATGGTTAGCTTCCAGGCACATTGCTCTCAAGCGGGCAAGAAAATTCCAACCTAGATTTTTGGGCCCATTTCCCATTGAAGCAGTTATCAACCCTGTAGCTATGAAGTTGATCCTTCCACCCCATATGCAGATACACCCAGTGTTTCATGTCTCCCTATTGAAGCCAGTTTGTCCAGGTACCAGAGTACTAGAATCTCCAGGCCCAGTGTTGATTGAGGGTGATTCTGAGTTTGAAGTGAAAGACATTTTGGATTCTAAAGTAGTCAGAAGGAAATTGTTTCACCTGGTGGATTGGAAGGGGCTTTGCCCACAGGATAGGACTTGCCAACCCAGTAATAACATCCATGCTCTCCAGCTAAACAAAAGGTTTCATCAGAATCATCCGACTAAACCAGGGCCAGAAGGTCCATCCTTAGGAGGGGCCTTGGGGGGGGGGGAAACTATCATGATCACTTCGAGGGTTGGAGGTTTGGGACCATTACTTCAGGCTAGAAGGCTTTCCTTAAATAGACATGTCGGGGCTAGATGGTTATTGGCCTGGTGTTCATGTTCATTAGCTTCAGAACCACAGTGGGACCCATAGGGACTCAAATGTTACAAGGGTTCCCTTAAAATGGCGGCCTCATGGGTCGCAGACTGAATATCATGTGAGAACTAATAGTTGGGTGTGGAGGACTATTTAAGCCCCGCCCACGCCTTAGCACATGCTTCGCGTTGGTCCAGCTGACAGCAGCGCAACGATTACTGGTGCTCCGTTTCCACAGACCTGCAAAGTAAGAGAAAATCCATGTTATAAACTTGACAAGTTAGCCGAAAAGTTCACAGACCACAGATTCAACTTACCTGACCTGATCTGCATAGCAGCTGTGCTCAGTAGAGGAGCTCTGTTCCGAGTTCCTCACCTCAGACCTACGACGTTCTTCGACAGCTGTGGCCATATTCCGAAGAGCTTCTGAACTCCGATACTCCAACAACCAGAAATACAAGGTACAGAGTCATAAGAGACATTTAAAACAAAGACTAAGAAAACAAATTACGCGCTTAAACTCACCTCAGACATTCCACGAACCTCTGAGAATTTTCAAGCGCTGCGCCATTTAGCGAACACCACGCAGACTTACCTCGATGAACAATATGTGGGGGGTGTTCCAAAAAAAACGTATTTCCTTTGTTTTTTTTTCCTTCAACATGTAAGAGAGAGAGAGAGAGATTGAACGTGAATCCAGAGACTACAATATACCTATCGACAACACCAAGGTTCAATATCAAGATGCTTACCATCTCGAGGCTCTTCCAAGTTCTTCAGCAAAAAGGTGCGCTTCATCTTGCTACAGCCTCATAACCAACGCACCCTTGTATGACAGCAGGATGGAGAGTTCCATAACTAAAACTCACAAGTGAGGGGAAGGGGTATTCCGTACACAGTAAAGAAGCACAACAGAGTGGGAAGGGGCCATAGATATTTGACCCACATTCATTCCTTGTTACTTTTTTTCTCTCCTTAATATAGAAGGGTACCTTTCCAGTCCAGTAGTCTCAGCATCCACAGTACCTAGCCATCCTACGCTCCTGCAGAGATATGGTAAGCGTTACAGTCCCATAGAGGGTTGGAAGAGCCTGAGCAGGATGCCATGCAATGGGAACCCGAAAGCAAGGTATGGGTGCTGCCTGGGCCTATGAGAGGGGCTGGGAACCGAAAGAGGGCAATCTAAGGAGGGTCTGGGACCTAATGAAAGTGGCTGATGAAACGTAGGTCAAGGACCCTAACAGAAATATAAGGACACAATTATATACTGCATCCGTAGTGTGAGAAACCTGAAGGTGTCACACTCACTAGTCCCCAGGGATCTGTCATCCAGGTGGCCAAGACATGGCCATCGCTATTGGATCCAGTTCCTGGGGGTGGACCAGTGCACAAGGATCACCTAGATGAGGGGTCGTCGGGGAGTGGAAGTGGGACACGGAAGGGGGAGACGCGGTACCCCCTTCCTTATGATACCTTTTCCCCATCTTACCCAGTAGGATATTTAGAAACTCTAGCCCCCTCACCCCCTTTCCGGCACAAACACTTTCTCACACCGTGAGTATCAACGGACTAACACCAGAGCCGTTAACCTGACATGTCCCATCACAGGGGTCAGGCAGAGTCAGGCAATTGCTGATAACTACACAAACCTGAGCGCCCTTTCACTTCCCCATAGGGAAAAAAGGTGGAGCATGAAAACACACTCCAAGAAAGGCCAAATGCACGAGGAAGCAGCTATTCCGGGCCGGCAGTTCAAACAGAGGAGAAAGGCAGCGAGACCTGAAAGGATGACAAGGAGGGAATTTCCCTTGCCCTTTTCAAGCCAGACCCGTAAAGCCTCCAAAAAACAAATCGTAAGATCGGGAACTACAGCTGGCGAATGGTGTGACGGATATCAATGGTACATGGGGCCCTCCCGCACTGATAGCCAGGACGGAGAGAAGCTCTTGCCACCGTGTTGCTGTCCTTGACTCCAGCGTCAAAAGAGAAACCAACAAGTTCAGCACAGCCGGTGAGTCGGAGGAAGCTGATAATAGACCGGACTGTATTAGGCTCATGGTTGCAGTGGCAACACTATATAAAGAAAGAAGATTAATAGACAGAGCTCTTTTTGTGAATGAACTTGGTACCAGAGATAGAGTGGTCCGGCGCTGCGTGGGTGCTCATTCGAAGGACTCTGGCTGGTACTCCCCTCCTGACCAAAGTATTGGACTAAGATTGTTGAAACTACAAGTACCAAGAGGCCTTAGTGGAGGCCGGCATGAGGTGTCAAAGTGATCATGCGATGGTCAAGCCAAAGTCTTTGACACGTTGTGGAAGCAAAGTGAACTGTGTTACTGGGGCAAATGTAAACCCGACTGAGGGATGCCTGCGAATTAGGGAGAACAGTATCACACCTGAGAATCCTGTGAGAATAGAACTGTGTGAAGCCTGACTGAAGGCGTTAGGGAAGGCCCGACTGGGGGCTGAGACCCTGACTTAGGTGTGGGAAAAACCTAAGGGGTCTAGAATGACTTTCTTTTGAACTGTTTTATTTTGGCAAACGTGAACCCGGCTGAGGGATGCCTACAACTTTGGGTGAACAGTAATACTCCTGTGAACATTGTGACTAGTGTGACAAGTGTGAACAGTGAGTGGTTGGTCCGATTGAGGGAGGTTAACATCGAGAGAAGGATTGGAGCCCGGCTGAGGGGGATCCAAGGGTGAATAGTAATCGCCCGACGTGAAGATTAACAGAAGGAACTTTTGTTTTGTTGTTTATGATACATCAGGCCCTCTGAAGCAAGAGACTTTGTATGAGTGAGACTTGAACACAGAAGGCCCTGATATTAGGAAAAGGAACTGTAAGCTTGTGCCAGAGATGCCCAGGAGTGTGCTGTGCTGAAGAGTCCCGCCTTGTCCGGTGCTAAAAACGTGGGGAAGGTAGACCCCGGCCATGACATCCTGACTTATCGTTTTGTGAACACTTCTTTCTTTTCCTGTGAACATGATCCCACACTATTTTGTAGCATAGCGGTAAGGATTGGCAATAGGTATTTTTTAGTATAGGCCCTTTTTATTTGACTAGACTCCACTAGGACTGCATTATTATTTGATGGTCGTAGCTTGATCCCATCTTACATTTAGGTTTAGATTAGACGTTTATCTTACCCATTTTACAGTTTAATAAATACCCTTGATCTGTGATCATTTGTGTCTGTCTTACTTTGATACCATGCCTTCCTTACAGTAGACACTTGTCAGGAGAGTAAACCAAGTGCCCCGGAACGCCAATACAAAGGGGTCTGGGACCCAAGCCGAATTGATATGGATTAAGGACCATAAGAAAAATATAAGCACACAAGAATATGCTGCACCAGTAGACACTTGGCAGGAGAGTAAACAAAGGGTTGTGGAAGACAGGCACAAGAGGGTCGGCTGCCCTGAGGGTATCAAACCGAGAGAGAACTCAGAATGTGCTTTGTAGGGACCAATATCCTGGTAGAAGTAAAGGGATAACAAACACATTAGAAAAGCTGGAGCAAACATTATAATGCATCCTATGTGGAACAGTGCCTGGCAGGAGATTACACAAGGTCTGTTCAGCTGGCTATTGAGTGGAGACGGGGTAGAACACCTGCATCTGCAAGCCACCAGTGTTGGGGGAGGCCCACAAAAGCAAAGCACACAGGTCCGGCACCCAAACAACAGCGAAGAAACATATAATCAAAGGGCTGAGGTCCAGAGCAAGTCAGAGACAGTCAAGAGGGATCAGGGATCTATGTGAAAGAGAAACTGTAAAAAGCTGAAACCAAGGGCCAAGGACCCATTGCCAAAGGAAGAGACATTTTAAAAAGTGTGACAGCCAGGCCTGGCAGGATAGTGTACTAGACTTTGCACTTCAGTTTTGAGTTGGAGGAAGAAATCGGGGGAAGAGACACCCCACTTTAGGTTAGTGGCAAGTGTACATTCTATGGGATGGTCTAGGAGTATGTCACCGGGAGAATCGAAGCCAGGGTGTGTGCAGGTGTAGAGTCAGATTGATTGAGCAAGTTTGAATCTCGGAGTAATCAGGATATGCATGAGTAACACTGGTTCAAGGGGTTAAAATGTCAAGCTGCCAGCTATTATCCATGCATAAAAATGCACTTTCTTTCTCAGTTATCTACACATAGCACACCATTTGTTACTCACCAAGAGTGAATTATGACTAGCCAATGAATGATTGTGAGTGCAAATCTTGAGAACTGTTTGCTCCATGATCGTCGTAGTAATGTTACCAGAGCGTGACTGTGCAGTGTCAACTTTACCAACTTCTACACTGATATCTCTAGCGTTTCCCCAAATGAATCAACCCTACTTCCCAGTTACCTTGACTTTAAAGGTCTCAGTTGGAGCATAACGCAGCACCTAACTCGGAGGACAATGCAACCTTGCATCAGTTGTACCCACTAGAAAATGTGCCCCATAGAATAAAAGCACTGGCAATATATGAAGACTTTGTCCAAGAAGAAAATACGTTCTGTATTGTTTTCAGACTCAAGCTAAGGCCCCAAAAGAGAGGGCTTTGTTTCCATTCTGCGTGTCGGTCCCTATTTATGGCCTTGTATGGAAAAGGGTGATCTTGCCATCACTTGAGCAATGGTTTGACTTACTGTGAAAGCTGACTGAAGCAAAACAATTATTATGAGATATTCTGCCACTGTAAAAATGTCTGTAACTGAGATATAGATTTACCATGTAGTGGATCGGTAACTGATGTAGTGATAGAGTCTGCAGCTAGTCTGTAAATGTGGTGATGATGGGTGCTATAGTGGATCTGTTCATGCCCCCACTGTGACGAATCCAGGGAATTTGTCCCCTCTCCCCAAGATTGAGAAACCCCTTTTGGGACTAGAGAGGAGAGCCCGCTGAACTTAACACCTACTAGGGCAAGCGGGACAGGGAAATAGGGCACACAGGAACTCACTGGGGGTGACCTCCTCCATTAGAGGCCTGGCCAACCCAACATAGGGATATTTGTTATCCTCTCATATCCCAATAGGATAAGACCTATCTGACTCACAATTGTATACAGGAGTGGTGACTGGCCGTCTGAACTGTTTCAGACACTGTCCGTGCCTGAAGGGAAAGCGTGGAGAACAAACACGCTACTTTATGAGCTGAAACAAAAAGGTGCACTCGAGACTGAGAAGGAGAGAGCTAGTTGCTTACATAGCGGCAAAGGTAGGAGGTACACGGTGGTTCCAGGAGACATGGGAGGGGAAGGCCAGCCATAGCTCAAGATGGGCTACCAGAAACCATACCCTAAGACGAAGTGCCAGACAACATACCCCAAGGCGTGGTGAGAAAGAGTATTCCGCAAAGCGGAGCGAGAAAGACTATAGGCCAAAGTGGGGCAAGAAGGAGCTTAACCCTAGACGGGGTGAGATAAGCCAAAGTCCAATGTTGGCTCCCAGAAACCATACTCCAATGTGGGATGCCAGACAACATGCCCCAAGATGGGGTGAGAAAGAGTATGCCCAAGGTGAGGTGACAGAAGTATATCTCAAGGTGGGATACCAGACACACGACCCCAGGGATGGACGAGAATGACTACACCCCAGGCGGGGAAACAGAAAGTGAAACCCAGATGAGGGTACAAGAAATCAAACAGCAAGAAAGGGTGAAAGCAATTCAACCCCAAGATGGGATTTAAGCAGTCAAATGCCACACTGGCCTGAGAGATGTGACAAGCCCAAGAAGGGTAAAGTATACTGGAGAGAGTTGAACAAGACTCCTGGTTGGGGATCCCAGAGAAAATACTTGCCACTGAGTAGTGGCTGGGACAACAGCCCATGCTGGTTCATCAACCAGAGACTGACACAAACATTCTGATAAAGTGTAACATGTAAGAGTCTAATCAGAGACTAGGATATTATGATGCAACCCAAAGAGGGAGAGAAGGAAACAAGAGACTTGTATTAGTGTTTGGAAATCTGAAAAGGAGCAAGCGCTTGCTATGACTAGAAACGATCCTGAGGGGTTCAGAATTCAGTCACTGTTAGGCAGAATCCTGTGCAGTGCCCTTAGGGACCACTACACACAATTAAGACCACAGGTGACAATACAAGTTTTACCTTTGGTACAAGCCTGTACTACTATGTTAAAGTGGTAGCAGTAGCGGAGCAGCCAGGCTTATCTCAAGAGCATATGAGCAGTAGCAGAGATTACACAAAGGGACCACATTTACTGTGACTCAAGCAAACACTGACTCAAGATTTCAGGTAAAAAATATAAGTACATTTATTTTTAAACCATTTGTTAGAAACACGACACTTCTATTAATTCAAAAACCACACGTAAAATACACTACAACTAACCAATTCACTTTGTACGGTATACTTCAAGGTAAGTACCCTGTGTTTTAGCAGACCGGTGTTATGAAACAAAAGCCGTTACCGTGAATAAATTTGCGATCACTTTTTGACAGTAATGACAGTTTGGTCTTACTAAAGAAACGCGTATCCGCGGCAAGAAATATTACCGGGGCAAAAATACACACTTAGCACCTGAGATACCCAGAGAGAATTGGGGGCAAAAATCATAGGCAATACTTTTGTCAAGGCAGGCAGAATCAGGGAACACTCTTAGACAGAAATTCAAAAGTCAATAGGCTGGAGCCAGTGTCAAGTGGAACCAGGTTCCTGGTGTCGAAGATCACAAAGTCAGATAGTTCACGATTCAGCGTAGCCAGGAGTACTTAGATATTGTCAACAGAGGAAGCAAAAGTTATAAGAAGGAGGGAAGACAAGGGTAAGCCTTGGAGGCGAAGAACAGGGATTCACCCCAGATTCCTCAGGCAGTACACCTTATTCAAGGAAGAAGCTGGTGCCACAGCGGTTGTTCCTGGTAGTTTTCTGCAGACCCTCGGTTCCTGGAGCTTCGATCCGAAGGAGGACGTCTGGAGGGGTCTGCACCACACAGGGATGAAGCCGGCAGCAACGACAGTGAATAAAAGGTGCGCTCCTTAAAAACAGGAGAGGCTCTTCAGATGGCTATCCGGACCACTACAGCAGTGTGCAGCGATTTCGACCACAAAGAGGATCCTCTGGCTGTAGAACATGAGCTGGTTATCCCCACCAAGCTCAAGGGAAGAAGACTCCGGACTGGATCTTCTCTGGTCGTGGAAGGGTAGATAGCTCAGGACTGCAGCAGGGCTTCACCGGGACGGGATAGTTGCAGCAGTCGACTTCTTCTCCGCTTCTCTTCGGTTCCTTGTATTTCCAGTGGCGACTCTGACTTCTATCCCAAGAGACCTGCCTTTTATGCGAAAATCCCCCATTCACACAGCCTAGCTGTCAATCACGCAGCAGGGGGGGTTGTCCGGCCCTGACAACCACCTCAGCCAATCATGGCAAAGTGCCACTTGGGTTTCCTAGGATACCCTGTGCAAGGGGTGACTAAACCCTTCCCTCACATTCAGTCCACCTAGACACCCAGGCGCCTAGAAGAGGGCTTCTTGGCAGAAGCCTGCCAAAGGACAGTGAAGTGAGGCCTGAAAAAACTGTTACAGCTCATGAGAGCGACTATTTTTGTCTGGGGTAATCCTCACAGTCTAAAGCTAAAACGAGACCCTTCTATTCAGTTGCATTGTGTGCAGTTCCTCCTGTCTGGTAGTACAGGTGATTGGACCTGCGCTCCCAGCATCTCTCTGTAATGGAAGTAGTTCTTAGCTGGAATTTGCTGCAGCAGATGCTGGCCATTTATTGTGTATGACTCCTGGCACTTAGCATCTGCTGGGACAGGAGTGCTTTCTGTCCACATTTTCTAGGACAAAGGCGCTTCAGAGCTGCAATCGTCTGAGCAGATGCTGGCTGTGTAGCGTGTATGACTCCTTGCCCTTAGCCCCTATTGGGATAGTAGTGCTCCAGAGCAGGAAAATGTCCCAATAAATAGTGCCATGTAAGATGTCTCAAGTTTCCCCATGTGTGAGAAAGTTGTCAAATCACGTTTCACACAGGACATTGTGAAAGTTGAGAGCTTGGCTTGTATTGTGTCTGACACTTAGGCACTGACTATGTTGCTATCAACACTACTATAACGAAGTGGAGAAACGTGAAGAAAAAAAAATAAAAAGAAGAAACCACATTTGTTGAAAATAAAAACACAGTTAAAAAACACATTTTTGACAAACCAAACACCCATATATTTCAACAAACCACTACATATTCATGTATTGTTATAAAATCAAGACAAATGTACATTCTTAGACGAAAAATGACGCAATACTTGTGATATAGTCCTACAATGATGTCCTATATTATACTGGCCACATTCTTAAACAAAAGATTATTAAATCCTTGCAATACAATCCGACAATTATTCTCTTGTATTATACTAGTCGAATTATGAAAATGTTTCAGCGTTATGAGTTACAGCGCCTTTCTCAGGACCAACAGCATTATTCATAAGGCGCTGAAATTGTAATCGCACAAATACAATTTGAGCATGTACAAACCTTTCAGAGTTAATGATTGCAGGACCTTTTTCAGAACCATCAAATTGTTTGAATTGGTGTCTCATGCTAATCATGCAAATGCAATATTCAGTCCATCAAATAGGAGCTAGTGGATTATGCCGTAATTTAAATTTGAAGTTGGGACTATGATCTCTCTTTGATGACTGTGATCTCACTTTTGTAGCAACAGTTCAGAGTTTACTTCACAGGTGTGGAGTTAATCCACCTGGATGGAAATTAATTAAAAATGGTTTGGATTACCTAAATGTTTTCTCAATATTAAAATTAACCCTGCAGCATAAGGCTGTAGATATGTGTTGTTTGCCTCCTAAACTTGGTTTCCCAGTTAGTGATCAATATTGGTTGAAGACAACATAGGAATTTCCTATTTCTGATTCACTGTATTGGTAAAGAAATGTATGCCTTTGTATCCATGCCAAAAAATCTGCAGACATGGCGGGTGGAGAAAAAAGGCCTAAGATTACTAAAGTGATGAGTCTTTTAGATACAAACCAGTATCTCTTCTACCTAAAACTGCACTACTGAGTTCTTCACGTCAAACAGTCACCTGTGACCTCCTAGCTAAGCAGAATTAAAGACAAGCTATGGCAGCCCATAAGAAAAATAAAGTGATTTAGTGCCATGGGGGGTCACGCTTGCAAGTTTTTGGTGGGTCCAGATAAAAATGAGGTGCATTTCTTAAGCATAAAAATAGGCATGCACTGAGGAAACAGGTATACAATTGTGTACAATTTTATTAATTGTAAGCCCAGCCAATTGTGTTTGCTTTATTTTATTTTATTTTATTTTGTTTATTTGTATATGGCTTTAAAAAAAACCTTTACAAACATTTGAACAGTCAGAATTTAAAAGAACAAAATCACAAGATACAAAAAAAGCTTATAAAAGGAAGAATGATTTCACATACAAAAAAATTACAATTAAAATGAGGAATTTCACCATCAGAAACATACAAGCTTCCCTAATACAATGTTTTAAAATGAATCAGTCCAAAAAAGTTATCAGTTGAACTATTATGCAAACTGCGTCCTAGCAGAAAGAATAAAAAATCCATACTCAAAAATTCATGTATCCAAAATGTCCTAATTTCAGAAGATAAAGGAAAATACTCAGTTCTATTGAACATTTTTATACAAGTTCACATTCTATTTTGAAAAATCTAACAACAGCCAATTGCAATGGGACTTTATTATCAAATAATATGCGTTTCCAGACTTGATTTAAATCCACATTAGATATGTCCTGTACAAATCTAGAAAAATAAGACGCTCTCTTTGAGGCTAAAGCCGGACACTCTAGCAGTAGGTGTCTCAACGTTTCTTTAGACTCATGTTCATGACATTTTCTGCATGTTGTTGTCAATTGCATTGATTTCGTTTTAATAGCGATTATTTCACCAGTAAGCATGACATTAAATCTAAATTTCATATAACTGTTTATCCATCCTCTATTTGGAAAGAGATATAAATATGGTTCCATCGAACCCATATATTTATAATATGAAACCATGTGAGCATACAACCTGAGTTGAGTTAATTTTTGGATTGTCATTGCCCAGTCAGCATTTTGCAAAAGCTTTTTTACTTTTTTAGGATTCACAATCAGAGTTGTCAAACAAGCTCCCACACAAACCAAAAATGAATTACACATTTCCATTAATTTGAGTAGGAAATTTGATTTGGGTGTACCTTGCTTCAACATCTCTGAGTACATTATACAGATTGTTTTCAGTTTGACCAATTAGATACCGAAATAATTGAAGCCATTTCCACTCCACAATACCCTTAAAAGATTGTAACCCCAGCTCGTAGCGAATGGCTACTATTGGGACACATTTTGGTTAGCAGAAAATGATTTTCCTGAGCAAGGATGCCTCTAATCTGTTCACATCCAACTTAGCAGTTTTAAAAGGAATTTCACTCCCGTAAAGTATTTTAGGAATGGCTTTTAGTTTATAGTATCTCAGAGTAGGTGTGTACGAGAAGCCACCAAATTTATGGTCCACTGCTCGCAACTGGGTAATGCAGATTTTAACTTTGGACAAGTAATGATTTTCAATTTGGACACTATTTACCTTTACTCTCATGTAAAAGCCCAGATAAATCATAAAGTTCTTAATATCCAATTTGGACTTGTCCAAGTACCAACTTTTTGAGGGTAGTGTTCTTCTCTTTCCACTAAAACACAGAATGTGAGATTTTTGTGGATTTACTGCTAAGCCGTTAGTTGTCATATATTTGGCAAATGTTGATAGCAGGCGTTGCTGACCCACCGACGATCTATTAAACAGTAGAAAGTCATCAGCGTAGGAGCACCAACATCTTTTTTTCCCTTCTAGCGTCGGTTGAATAAGGGTGGCATTTCCAAGCACTGGCCCTATATCAGATGTATACAAATTGTATAGAGTCAGGGCAAAAATGCATCCCTGTCTGAGCCCGTTAGTAGTCTTAATTGGCTCAGAGAGTTGACCATCACTACTCAAACGGACTTGTATCTTCAACCCTTCATGTAAATGAATTAAGGTGTCCAAAATGTCTCGTGGCATTGCCATTGCAGACAACGTCTTCCACAATATATCTCGATTCACCCTATCAAAAGCGAGAGACAGATCCATGCTAGCCAAATAAACCGGACTTGCCCCCTTTTGCCTGCCCAATTCTTGCAGAAGGGAGATCAACAACCCTCCCGCCTGTGTACCGATGCCTTTTCTAAAGCCGAATTGAAATGGCAAGTAGATTTGTTCTGTGGTTGCCCAATATACAATCCTTTGAAGGAGAAAGCCTGCATATATCTTCGAATCAGAGTCTAATAGGGCTATTGGCCGATAGTTTGAATGCAGGGATCTGTCTCCCTTTTCATAGATAGGAATGATATAGCTCATGTTCCATGATTCGGGAATGACCTTTGTTCTACTTATATCTTCAAAAAGAAGAAAGAGTACTTTTGACCATTTATCCGGATTGCCCTTAAAAAGTGCATTTGATAAGCCATTTGGGCCCGCCGCTCTAGAAGAGCTAGTCCGGGCTATCCTTTCTCTAATTTCTTCAATAGAGAAGTTGTCCGACCACAACCTTGTTTTCCCTTTGTGTGCTAAATATTCGCATGGCTCAACATTCGCATACATATTTTCAAAATGTTCTACCCACGTTTCTTCAGCAATTGTGTTGAGATTGCGAACTACGGTAGGTTTAGAAACTTTCAGGGTAATTCATAGAATTTCGCACAAAAGTGGCGCACGCGACTGGCGCACAGTGTCCCCATGCGATACACTGCGCCAGCCGCGTGCGATAAAATCCATTTCATCGCACAGCGTATTCATGGATTTTAGCCTCCAAAACCAGCCGTGGTGCAGAGTGGCGCAGCGACCCTGCAGCAGCGCCAGTTACGCCCCCAAGAACACACTCGCGCAAGGAAAAGCCATCAAAATCCCCAATTCATCGCAAATGTTTGCGCTAACCCTGGACCAGTTCACAGGGCTGCCAAACAGCAAACGCCAAGCGGGGAACGTGTATTTCAGGGGTGCGCGGGAAGTTCCACATGCGATTGTCCAGGGCACGTGTATTTCAGGGGTGCGCGTGAAGTATCATTCGCAAATTCAGCAGGGTATGTGTCTTGCAGGAAGTTCCACACGCGATCGTCCTGGGTACGTGTATTCCAGGGGTGTGCGGGAAGTTTCACACGCGAATTCAGCAGGGTAAGTGTATTTCAGGTGTGCGCGGGAAGTTTCACACGCAAATTCAGCAGGGTACGTGTATTTCAGGGGTGCGCGGGAAGTTCCACACGCGATTGTCCTGGGTACGTGTATTCCAGCGGTGCGCGGGAAGTATCGCACGCAAATTCAGCAGGGTACGTGTATTTCAGGGGTGCGCGGGAAGTTTCACACGTGATTCCATCAGGGCACGTGTATTTCAGGGGTGCACGTGAAGTTTCACATGCGAATTCAGCAGGGTACGTGTCTTTCAGGGGTGCACGGGAAGTTCCACACGCGATTGTCCTGGGTACGTGTATTCCAGGGGTGTGCAGGAAGTTTCACACACAAATTCAGCAGGGTACATGTATTTCAGGGGTGCGCGGGAAGTTCCACACACGATTGTCCTGGGTACGTGTATTCCAGGGGTGCGCGGGAAGTATCACACGCAAATTCAGCAGGACATGTGTATTTCAGGGGTGCGTGGGAAATTTCACACGCGATTCCATCAGGGCACGTGTATTTCAGGGGTGCGTGTGAAGTTTCACACGCGAATTCAGCAGGGTACGTGTCTTTCAGGGGTGTGCGGGAAGTTCCACACGCGATCGTCCTGGGTACGTGTATTCCAGGGGTGCGCGGGAAGTATCACATGCAAATCCAGCAGGGTACGTGTATTTCAGGGGTGCGCGGGGAGTGCTACACGTGAATTGGCCGTGTGGGTCCTCCCAGGTGTTCCCTCTACATCCTCCACGGCCCCTGCAGGCAGCCTACACCACAGGGGACTACCCTGCACCCCTGCTCATGTCCCGCAGGCAGCCCATCCACCATGGGCATGCCCCCCATCCCAGCCACATGTCACCTTGCACTACTGATCAACAACGCATGTCTCCCAGCACCCTCACCCCCCAGCACTGTGGGGCACCTGCCAACAGGCCCCCACTCATGTCCAACTCATGTCCCCCTGCACCCTCCCCCCCAGCATCCAGGGGCACCTTCCATCAGGCCCCCACTCATGTCTCCCAGCACCCCCACCCCCCAGCAGTGCAGGGGCACCCTCCACCAGGCCCCCACTCATGTCCCCCTGTACCCCCACCCCTCAGCAGTGCAGGGGCACCCTCCACCAGGCCCCGACTCATGTCTCCCAGCACCCCCACCCCCCAGCAGTGCAGGGCACCCTCCACCAGGCCCCCACTCATGTTTCCCAGCACCCCCACCCCCCAGCAGTGCAGGGCACCCTCCACCATGCCCCCACTCATGTCTCCCAGCACCCCCACCCCCCAGCAGTGCAGGGCACCCTCCACCATGCCCCCACACACGTCTCCCACCCCCCAGCACTGTGGGGCACCTGCCAGCAGGCCCCCACTCATGTCCAACTCATGTCCCTCTGCACCCCCCCCAGCATCCAGGGGCACCCTCCACCAGGCCCCCACTCATGTCTCCCAGCACCCCCACACCCCAGCAGTGCAGGGGCACCCTCCACCATGCCCCCACTCATGTCTCCCAGCATCCCCACACCCGCCGCAGTGCAGGGCACCCTCCACCATGCCCCCACTCATGTCTCCCAGCACCCCCACCCCCCAGCAGTGCAGGGGCACCCTCCACCAGGCCCCCACTCATGTCTCCCAGCACCCCCACCCCCCAGCAGTGCAGGCACCCTCCACCATGCCCCCACTCATGTCTCCCAGCACCCCCACGCCCCACGCAGTGCAGGGCACCCTCCACCAGGCCCCCACTCATGTCTCCCTGCACCCCCACCCCCCAGCAGTGCAGGGGCACCCTCCACCAGGCCCCCACTCATGTCCAACTCATGTCCCCCTGCACCCCCACCCCCCAGCAGTGCAGGGGCACCCTCCACCAGGCCCCCACTCATGTCTCCCAGCACCCCCACCCCCCAGCAGTGCAGGGCACCCTCCACCAGGCTCCCACTCATGTCTCCCAGCACCCCCACCCCCCAGCAGTGCAGGGCACCCTCCACCATGCCCCCACTCATGTCTCCCAGCACCCCCACCCCCCAGCAAAGCAGGGCAACCTCCACCATACCCCCACTCATGTCTCCCAGCACCCCCACCCCCCAGCACTGTGGGGCACCTGCCAGCAGGCCCCCACTCATGTCCAACTCATGTCCCTCTGCACCCCCCAGCATCCAGGGGCACCCTCCACCAGGCCCCCACTCATGTCCAACTCATGTCCCCCTGCACCCCCACCCCCCAGCAGTGCAGGGGCACCCTCCACCAGGCCCCCACTCATGTCTCCCAGCACCCCCACCCCCCAGCAGTGCAGGGCACCCTCCACCAGGCTCCCACTCATGTCTCCCAGCACCCCCACCCCCCAGCAGTGCAGGGGCACCCTCCACCATGCCCCCACTCATGTCTCCCAGCACCCTCACCCCCCGCAGTGCAGGGCACCCTCCACCATGCCCCCACTCATGTCTCCCAGCACCCCCACCCCCCAGCAGTGCAGGGGCACCCTCCACCAGGCCCCCACTCATGTCTCCCAGCACCCCCACCCCGCAGCAGTGCAGGGCACCCTCCACCATGCCCCCACTCATGTCTCCCAGCACCCCCACACCCCCGCAGTGCAGGGCACCCTCCACCATGCCCCCACTCATGTCTCCCAGCACCCCCACCCCCCAGCAGTGCAGGGCACCCTCCACCAGGCCCCCACTCATGTCTCCCAGGTCCCCCACCCCCCAGCAGTGCAGGGCACCCTCCACCATGCCCCCGCTCATGTCTCCCAGCACACCCACCCCCCAGTAGCGCATGGGCACCCTCCACCAGGCCTCGACTCATGTCCCCCAGCCAACACGTCATCAGAATCAAGATCCCTGGCCCTTATGGGCTGCCTCCACATGCCAAACACCCACCCAAGTATTGCATCCACCCACTTAGAAATGCCAATTACATGATACAACCCCAATGGCAAGTATGTAAATGAACCCATGTCCCTCACATACACACAATGGGTGTCAGTGAATGTCAAAACCCATATCATGACATGCACGAAACCAATCAGATGCTACTACACATTGAGGTTTGTTGAAGAAAATGCATTAAAAGCAACATAAATGGATTCAAAAATAAACAAACGACAATGGGAATTAAAAACAAAAAGCAGCATGTCCGTAAAATAATGTAAAACCACAAATCATAATCCAAAGGAAAGGTGTCCAAAGTCACAGTTCAAAAAAGTAAATCCAAAGGAAAATCAAAACCGAAAACCATTGCTCCATGGGAAAATTCCAAATAAAAAAATAAAATCCAACAGTCAACTATATACAGCTTAACCAATCCAGGGTCCATGATCCCAACAGAAGAAATGAAACCTATCTAATAATACTACTTAATTAAAAAAATATATAAAAAAATGTGGTCCATTGTCCAAAAGGTCCAAAAAAAAAAACAAACAAAGGAAACCTAACACTAACTACATAACTATTTACAAGGGCAGCGGGCTAGTCCGACGGCTCACTTCGGGATGTTCCGGGCCAGGGCATCATGGAACTCCTGCTCAATGTCCCGGAGGCGGTCCTCCTCCATGGCCCAGAGGGTCCGCAGGGCCGACAACATGTTCTCCTCCAACTCCCTGCGGATTGCCTCAAGGCACTCGGCCCGCCTCAGGGCCCTCCGCATGGAGTTCTCCGCCCTGACCATCGTGAGCCGTGCCTCTTCCGCCCGCTGCCACTCCGCATCTATGGCGTGGCCCAACCGCTGCCACACGGAAGACACTTCCCGTCCTGGGTCCTCCTGCCCTCCGGCCGATGCCTGCCCCTCCGATGTCGAAGGCCCCGAGCCATCATGGCTCCCACCTCGTTGCTGCTGCTACTGTGCCTGTGCCCGTGCCCTGGCTCCTGCTGCCTGCACATCCTCCACCGGCTGATGTGGCCACCCCTGCTGGACGTCCGACTCCTGACTGTGGCAGGGATGTGTCCTCCACCAGCCTAGCCGCACCGTCAGAGGCAGCTCCACAGGGCACCCAGGTGACAAATGGGTGGAAAGATGGCACGGAGGACGACTGACGCATAGGGTGTTCAGTTGAGGAGGGGGTCAGAACAAACTCCAGC
Source organism: Ambystoma mexicanum (assembly GCF_040938575.1). Taxonomy (NCBI): domain Eukaryota; kingdom Metazoa; phylum Chordata; class Amphibia; order Caudata; family Ambystomatidae; genus Ambystoma; species Ambystoma mexicanum. The sequence continues at coordinate 392,912,828 of NC_090921.1, forward strand.
AAACGGAGGAAACCGGCCTGGTTGACCTGTCCCAGTAGGCCGACGCGGTCAACGAGCCATTCGAGATGACGTGCAGTCTCCTCATGAAAAGACTGCAGGTCACCTCGCATGGCCCGTTGACGCAGCGCCACACCAGTCAGGACAGGCTCAACCTGTACCTGGATAGCCACGTCCGCAGGCAGAGGAAGGCAGAGGAAGGCCAGTTGTTGTAAGCTCATCCCCTGCCTGAAAACGGGTCTGGACGTAGGCATCCCTGCTGGTGCAAGATGATGCAGTGACAGGATCAGGGACAGGATTGCACACAGGTACCTCCGCGGCGGCCTGTGCTGCCTCCTGTCCTTGGTCCTGCACTGCACCACTAGCACCAGTGGAATCCCCACCTCCAGACCCCGTCTCTGTTGCTTGCACGGCCTCCTCCTCCACCAAACACCCCACCAACCTGGATGACTCCGTGCCATCTTCCCCCGTTGGGCCCTGTGGGGTCCCAGCTGCCCCTTCTGCTGCTGAGGAGTCCAACTCCGACCTCTGCCTCTTGGACCTCCCCCCGGCAGCTGCGGCCTGGGACGCGGCACCGGACTCCTCACTCCTCACTCACTCCTCACTCCCCGACGAGATGACAACCTGAGATGGGAGCCGGGCCTTGCGTCTCCGGCTGGCGGTGCAATCCCTGCTGCTGTGCTCCACAGCACCTTCTCCGCCCTCTTCATCAGTTGACGCTGCAGACAGGGAGAAATAAAACACAGGCATCAGGGCACTGTACAATGGACACATACACACATGACAGTTGAGTGGCATTTTGAAACCTCAGACATGGCATCACATTCGCCAACACACATGTCATTTCAACTCACACACATGAGCCATACACAGCCATATTGCAACAGCCAGCACCATCCATACACATACAACAGCATGAGCAGGCAAAGGTGAGCCAGACATCACATGCAACACAGGGAGTGCACTACACATGCACACGCACCACCACACTTGCATGCATGTGTACACCTCTGCCAACTGTCGCAGTGTTCAGATTGGCATCCATGTCACATCTGCCAATCAGGCTTCCACATCCCGCTGTCACATGCATCCATGTTGCATCACTGTTGCACCCTTGTCAAATACACACACATGCACATGTACACAGTGCTGATACATGCAGCTGAAATCAACATCCATGTGTGACATAACGAACATGCCTACTTACATACACATTCATCCAAACATGTGTGCCCACACATCTGCATTTGGCATGCAAGCCTACACACACATGCACCATCCATGTCTCACACATGAGAGCCCTCGCATGTGTTAGCCTCACGGCCCTGTACACCCCCCCCATACTTGGCCCCATAAAAACACATGTGCAACCTGCACATTACTGGCACACCACCACACGCACAGCTTACAATCATGATGCATGTACACTTACCGCTCGACTCCAGACGGGTCTGCCTCTCAAGGACCTGGAGGTGGAGCGCTGGGGATATGCGTTCCAAGACCATCATCTGATCGTCCGACAAGTGGCTCCGGCGCCCCTTAGCATTCGCTGCCTTCAAGAGGCGCCGGGCCTTGTTGAGGGTCCTGGACCTGAAGTCCTCCCAGCGCTTCTTGACATGATGGAATAGTCAGACTGCCACCCCCTCCGCGTTGATGGCCGTCACGATGTCCGTCCAGATCCGAGTCCATCCTTCCTTGTCGGCGCGCAAACTTCCAAAGAGGGCATCATACTGCCCCAGGACTTGCTCCACCAGGACACCAACTTCGGTGGCAGTGAAGCTGGTGCCCCTCTGCCTCTCTGGCCGGGGGTTGCCAGTGGTGCCAGATGTTGCAGTGCCCGACATGACAACCCCAGAGGCAGGAGTGTGTGGGCAACTGGGTCCTGGGGTAGGTCTGTGGAGCGATGGAATCCCAGTCGGGAGTCTTTGGTTCCAGCAGGGGTGGTCACAGCAACAGCACCCCTGGCTGATGTGCAGGCAGCAAATGGCAGGGCACGTGGGCAGTAGGCAATCAGGCAGCAGCAGATGGCAGGTGGGAGCGTGCTCGGGGCTCTGGGGGGCAGTAATTCGGCCTTCTGGGCAGGAGCGTGGTCTTCCGTGTGCTTACGCGTGGCCAGCTTGATATGGAGTGATTTGGCATGTGAAAATCAAGCACGTCAGCGTGTAATTCTAGGAAAGGGCCTTAGCGCGTAAGCGCGTCAGCACACATACGCGAATTCATTGGCCCAAAGGCCCCCAGCGTGTAGGCGCGTCTATGACGTTAGGCACACGTGCGTTTTCCATGGCGCATAGAAAAAATAAGCACGTCAGAGTGTCATAGCGTGCAATTGGTGGAAAGGGCCTCAGCGCGTATGCGCGTCTGTGACGTGCGTGCGCGTGCGTTTCCCTATGACTGCACGTCAGAGTGTCAGCTCGTGTAATTGGAGGAGAGGGCCTTAGCGCGTACACGCGGAAGTGACGCTGGACGTGTGGGCATGTTTAAAAGGTACGTGCAGAACGCCATTTCCTTGTACGTGCTTTTCGTGGAGAGCGAGTGGGTGAAATCTGTACTTCTTGTCGGTTCACACGCGATTTACTTCACGGCGTTCCAAGTTCGTACTCCCTGTTACCTCTGACAGCTTTTTCTCTTTTTGTCTTTTTCCTGGGCCTGTTTCCTCAAACAGCGTTCACTTCTTCTGTTGTCCTGTCTCCTCAGACAGCGTACAATTCTTCTTTTGGCGGGGGTGTTGCCAACGCGCACACGGGCATATTTTTCACACGATTTTTCCTGGCAGACGGTGAGTCGCACATGTATTTAACATCTGTGCTTGCCCCATGTGTTGCGTACCTATTCAGAGGTCAGTCTAGGCTGCGTGTGACACGCATACGTATATTTTTGTGTTTCTGGGTGCCACAGCGTAGTGCCGGTTTATTTTTCCACGCACGTGGTCTAGGAGGGGTTGCATGCACATTATCTCCCTTTTTTGGGGTGCCTGTGCATTGCGTGACCCGTCATCTTCCCCCAGGGGTCACATACAGCCTTGCTAGAGCACTAGGGTACGAATTCCATCTAGTACCCTACCCCTTTGACCCCCAATTGCCCAGGACAATAGATTACTGCAACTCCCATACGCACAACAACATCAGTGCCATGGTTGGGAGGCGAGCACGCGGTAAGGGTGGCAAAGGTGGGGGCGTGGCTTGATGGCTATGTGAGAGGACGTTCCTTGGAGGAGCTCCCGATGATCCGATCTTGATCCTGGGAAGAAGTGATGGTTTTCGGCGGACTTTCAAGCCCACGGTGCATCCAAGGTGCATGAAAGTGGGGGGCACATGGTGAGTGCCCTCCCCACCAGCGAGACTGCAAATCCACAGAACTAGACTTCGAAGAAGGTGGCGGTCGCGCAGTGGAAGGGCAGCACCCAAGATGGCCGCCTGTGGACAAAGGGCCATAAATGGTCCGTGGAGCTGAGGAAGACAAAGCTGGCCGGAGCGTGGGCGAGCCCAACCAGATAGACGCGTTGCATGCGCCTCTGGCTGGAGGCAAGAACATAAGTGCGAGCCCCTACTGAGGAGGCCCTGGATCGTGGCGGGCCAGCAGAGTGAACCCGAGTTCAGCAGAACCTTGCTGTGAAGGGGCCGGCGAGCGAACCCCGCAAGGCGCTCCGCAGTGCCGAAGATACAGTTGGGCGCGTGGGCCCAACCGACGCAGCAGGATGTCCTCCAAGGTGGTGCGACCCCGGATCAAACAGCCCACGATGGAGGCCTATGCTAGGTCGCCCTCGGGCGCGGAAGGGAGCAAGAGCAAAGAAGCCCCCGTGGCGGCGACGGACCCACCGGGTACTATCCAGGAGGTGCTGGCAGCAATTGCCGACTTGAAGGTGGCTTGGGAGACGAAGTTGGGCCTGGCCATGAAAGAGCTGCAGGAGGGCCTAAACCTTAAGATCGGAGCGGTCCGAGAAGAGGTGAACCTGTTGCGCCAGGACGTGCGAACGATCGCAGAGCGCACTGGGGAACTGGAGAAGGAGTTGGCCACAACCACGGAGGCGTGCAATGCACACGCTAAGGAGCTTCATGCCCTCGTGCAACGAGTGGGCAATTTGGAGGACAGAGCAGAGCAGGCAGAGGGGCGCGCCAGGCGCAACAACATTCGCATAGTGGGTGTTCCGGAGGGAATGGAAGGATTGAACCCCACGGATTACGTTGAAACCATGCTCTTGCAGGAGATTACAGGCGGGGAGCTGACCCAGGGGTTCGCGGTCGAAAGGGCACATAGGGCCCTGACCAGGAGACCGGCCCCAGGATCCCCCCCGCGGCCGTTGATCCCGAAGATCTTGAACTATCGTGACCGCGAAAAGATTCTCTAATTTTTCCGGAAAGGAGGTACGATAGAAAGGGGGTCAGCGAAAATAACGGCGTATCCGGATTATACGCTGCTCGTACAGAGGAGCCGAATGAACTTTGGAACGGTGAAAAGGAGGCTTAGAGAAGCAGGCCACCGCTACATGTTGCTCTACGCCGCCAGGTTAAAGGTGTTTTATAAGAACAGATCCATCTTCTTTGAGACGCCGACCGAAGCGATGGAGTGGTTGGATATGCAAGGTCGACATCAGGAATCGGATGCCCAGACAGAAGCGGATGGAGATAAGTAGCACGTTGCAGAGGCACCCGTGAGGCCATAATTATGACATTGGGACTGGAATATAGTACGATATTGTGCTTGTGGGGAGGAAGTCATGGTATCTGCCGGCGGGTCCCGTTGAATGCACTTCTCCTAAATAGACAACTGGGCAGCACCCTCTGCACCCAATAGTAGTACACTTAGTTAGGTCACTGTTAGATTGGTGACAGGCTGATGCCCCATCCTCGGACACGAGACGGGTCCAGACGTGGGTAGGCCTGAGATCCAGGGATGGAGCTGGGCTATTGTTGGGGGTTGGCAGGGAGGGGGGAGGGGGAGTTGTGTGCAGTGGTGTGAAGTTGGGGAAGGGGGGAGGAGGGTATTGTTTGTGAATAGAAGGGAGAGAGCCAGGGAATGACCTAACATGGGGAGCATTATGGGAAGGGATGGGATGGAGATAGTCCGACCGGATGGCATCGGGTAATCTCAGAATTGTGACCTGGAATGTACGGGGCCTTAACAGCTACCTGAAACGTAACAAAGTGATGTTGTACTTAAAGAAGATGCGCGTAGACATAGCCCTGCTGCAAGAGACCCACCTCACTAGGGAAAGGCTGGAGGTGGTCAAGAGGAAATGGAAGGGCAATGTTGTGGGGGCGGCGTACTCGGCGTATGCTAGATGGGTCATTACTTGGGTGGCGCTTCATGTGCTGTTTCGGCTGCTTGATTCTACGGTGGACCCGGAGGGTAGAATGGTGGTGGTAACGGGTCTCCTGGAAAAACAGAGAAGTGCACATCATAAATCTGTATGCCCCCAATAACAACACAGCGGCTTACTTTAGGACCCTCTACGGTAAACTTGGCCCCCTGGCAGGGGGTACGGTAGTGTGTGGGGGGGACTTTAACTGTACCGTGGATCCCAGAATGGACAGGTCCAAGGACAGGGCAGGGAAAACGGCACCGGCGGCTAAAGCGCTGGGAACATTACTGAAAGACCTAGGCCTAGAGGATGCGTGGAGAAGGCTGCATCCCACGGATAGGCAGTATTCACACTACGCAGCGCCACATGATTTGCACACAAGGTTAGATTACATGTTTGTAACAGCCGAGATGGTGAGAGACATAGAAGGAGCGGAATACAAGGCCCGAGTACTATCTGACCACTCGCCCTTGGTGGTAGACTGGAGACTCCAGCCCCCAAGACCACGGATCCCTACATGGAGACTCAGGACCGAGGCTCTGCAGGACGAGGGGTTTCGGGAGGGATGCCATCGAAGAATACTTTGATAAAAATACAGGAAGCGTAAGCTCTGTGGGCACACTGTGGGAAGCGTTTAAGGTGGTGGTGCGCGGAGTAGCCATTTCCCAATCTAAGGGGCTACAGGGGGGGGTCGAAAGGGAACTCCAGGAGGTGGAAAGGGAGCTAGAGGATCTCACGCGTTGCGAGAGCACCGCTCATGATAACAGAACCAAAGTAAAGGAGCTACAGTTGTCCTGCAGCGCACTCTGGGATAGACTATGCAGACTCAATTACAGGAAATATACGGAGAGGATACACGCAGGGGGCGACAAGCCGGGCAGACTGCTGGCCTGGCTGTATAAGAGTGAGACCCCCCGCTCGGTGATTAGTGAGATTAAGGATGAGAGAGGTTGCATATGCAACACCCAGAAAGAGGTAAATGAGGAATTCCTTAAGTTTTACAGACACTTGTATGAGGACACGGGGGAGGAAATGTGTCAAGACATACTGGACACATTGGAGGACATAGAGCTGCCCACCTTGGATGATCTAGAACGCACCGAGTTAGACGCACCCGTCACCTCGGATGAGCTGGAGGTAGTGATTCAGAATACAAGCAAGAGTTGCTTCAGCCACTGCTTGCCACTTTCAACGAGGCCTATGAGCAGGGGGAACTCCCATTGTCCCTCCGTGATGCCGTAATCATCCCACTCTTGAAACCAGGCAAGCCGGCCGTGGAGTGCAGGTCTTACAGACCGTTGTCCATGCTTAACCAGGGCAGCAAAATACTCACGGCTGTGCTGGCTAATAGACTGAAGAAGGTGATTAAGAAACTGATACACCCAGATCAGACGGGATATGTTCCAGGAAGGAACATCACCGATAACCACAGGAGGCTACAACATGTCATGGACCAAACTGAGGAAAACACGGGCGAGTTGGCTATAGTGTCGTTAGACGCGGTCAAGGCCTTCGACTCGGTACGATGGCCCTGGCTGAAAGCGGTCCTGAAGGGGTACGGAGTGGGACCTGGATACCTCAGATGGCTCCAGTTGTTTTATAGCACTCCGATGGCGAGAGTCAAAACAGGGTCCACAGTCTCAGATTCTTGGCAGCTTTGCAGGGGGACCAGACAGGGATGCCCCTGGTCACCCATGCCATATATACTGGCATTAGAGCCGCTGGCAATATGCCTGCGACAACAATATGGGGAGGTGGGCATAAGCAATGTCAGTGGAGAGCACCTGATATCATTATATGCAGATGATATGCTCCTTTATTTGCGTTATCCAGAAGAAAACCTGCAGTACGTGCTGGAGGTAATAGAACGGTACGCCATCCTCTCGGGCATATCGGTGAACCCTGGAAAGTCTAGTCTGTTCCCTTTGGGCAGATATAGGAATGTCCCAGTACAGAGGCTGCCGGTCCTGCCAATACCATGGCAGCCTGTGACATTTAGGTACTTGGGAATAAATATTTACCACAAGGTCGAGGCAGAACACAAGCATAACACGGAAAAGGCGATAGAGGGGATCAAGAACAGCATGGTATTCTGGTCTAGATTGCCCCTGACCATGATGGGGAGGGCGGCCTTGCTCAAGATGGTGGTCCTGCCTAGACTCTTGCACTTTTTTGTAAATGTCCCGTTTTTGATACCAAGGAGCCTATTCGCGAAACTTCATAGCGTGTGTAGGGGTTTCGTGTGGGGCAGCTCTAGGAATATGGTTGCTCTGTGGAAGCTCCAGAACCCATGTGACAGGGGGGGGATAGGCCTGCCTAATTTTGAACTCTATTACCTGGCGGGGCAGCTGCAGTACGTGGCCAGGTGGCTTTCAACTGAAGACTCGGCGGAAGCTAGGCTTCTGCGTGGAGATACAGCCCCATACTTTCTGATGGAAGTGGTGTGGTTGTGCAGAGACAAACTGGTGGGCAAGGGGCGGCTACTGAGGCTGGGCTGGGAGATCTGGCACAGGACATGGAAGATTGGGGGGGAGTCGGAGCCGTACTCTCAGGAGGCCCCGTTGGCGGCGCTGTGCGGGAGCGTCTCTCAACTACTGCAACTGGTCCGTAGATACTGGGAACAGGTAGGCCTGGCCACCCTCAGGGACATATGGCAGGAAGGGGAGGCAGTGGACTTTCAGAGGTTGCAGGAAGAGACGGGGGTACATGGTGGCCAATATATAACCTACACTAGGCTTGTGAAAAAGACTAGAGAAAGATGGCCTGAGACAGTGCTAGCGGAAGACCCTGACGCCTCCCTGGAAACCATGTATGATATATCGGAGGGCGGGCACGAAATATTGAGGATATACGAGCTCCTGCGAGTAAGGGCAGGGAAGGAGTTGCTTCAATTGAGACAAGATTGGGAGGAGGAGGTGGGAGGACCCATGACGGACGGGCAATGGGAACGGGCCCAGAGGTACCACAAAAAGGTGTCCCGAAACGCGAGATTCCAACAGCTTCAATTGTACGTTACCCACAGGGCTTATTTAACCCCCGGGAAGATTGCAAAGTTTGGGGGACCAGCTACGCAGCAATACCCCACGTGTGGGGAGGTGAATGCGGGACTGCTACACATGTTTTGGGCTTGCCCGGAAGTGCACAGATTTTGGGACGAGGTCAAGACGAAACTGGCTGGTGGGGGGGTGGTGCTGGATGTGGAATCGGCCTGGTCATGCATGCTTGGGCTTTTCCCTAGACCCCGGCATTCAAAACACATAAGCAAGATGAAGGACCTGGCTTGCGTTTTGGCCAAGCGTTGGATTGTCATGGACTGGAAGGCGGCCCACAGACCTAGGGTGGAGCTATGGTGGACGGACCTCTTGAGGTGGGCGGAAGCTGAATCTGTAGTCTGGTTTGAAGCGGTCACCTGGGGGGGCGAGGAGGAAGTAGGGCCCTTGCTGGCCTGGCGGCAATTGGTGGCCTCTATGGCAAACCCTCACCAGGGTAACAACGGAACAGAGGACCCGGATGATGACTGCCTAAGTACTGTGCTAACCAATGATGCTCCCGTAAATGACATGTGAGAACCGGCTCTAGTTTAAGGGGGGGAGTTGGGGAGTTCTAATGGAAATGTGCTGGACTATGATGCTTTCTATGTTTTGAAACAGTTGTAGTGTGTTTGTTTGATTTCAAAATAAAATAAAAATATTCCAAAAAAAAAAAGGGTGGCAAAGGTGGCCGAGCCACAAGAGGTGGCCGTGGTGGATACGGTAGGGGACGTGTGCCGGGACTTGCAGGGTGCCCCTAGCCCCCCATGTGTGGGTGACCAGTCAGGGACACCCATGCCCCCCCCGGTTGAGGGTAACGTGGCTGACACCATCCCTGCTCAGCCCTTGTTGGACCAGCCCATTGTGGCACCAGACCTGGCACAGGGTGACTCCATGGCTGACTTCCAGGTCAGCAGGTCTAGGCCATGTGTGGCGGTGCACGTTGGTGTCACCAGGCCACGTGGATCAGGGGCAGCTATGTCATCTGCTGCCCCGAGTAGGCAGGGTGGGGAGGCTGCAGGGGCAGCTGCGGCTCCATCCACCCAAGCTCTGAGTCTCCCAGCCAGGACAGTGTCAGTCCAGTCCATCCTACTGACGTTCCCCCTGACTACATCACACTTCAGCTAATGCCTGCACCAAGTCCCATGGTGAGTGTTCATTCCCACACTCCTAGTCCACAGTCCACCGGGGCTCCTGCCCCTAGTGTCCGGAGCGGCGTAGGACACTCAGGATCCCCACCACCTTCCAAGCGGAAGAGGAAGAGTGCTCGTCCAGTACAGGCTGATGCCCAGACACGGCTACACAATCCGGCCCACCAAGGAAGCCCAGCTTCAATCAGGCCGAACTTGATGCACTTGTGGAGTATGTGTCCGCACATGACAGCGAAATGGTGATTACTGCAGGATGCAAGACCACACCTGCACAACGTCAGGCACACTGGCAGACCATCGCGGACCTCATAAGTGCCCTTGGATTCGTGAGGCGCACAGCTAATGATTGCTACAAGTGCTGGAATGACCTGAAGCGCAGGGCAAAGAAAAAGCTGGCCTCAAGTCATGCCGCAACTCTAGTGACTGGAGGTGGGTCTCCAACAGAGGACATAGAACTCACTCCACATGAGTATGTTGCTGGGACCTACGTCACGGAGGAACAGATCCAAGGCGTGGGAGACCTGCCAGATTACGAAGCATTGTCCGGTGAGTGCACATGCATGTGTGTGTCATCCATGTGCATGGTGTGTGTGTGAGGGCTTCTGATTGAGTGCCAGGTGAGGGTGTGTGTGCCTGAGTGGTTTGGGTCACCCATGTGCTTCATCCAATACATTCTGCGCACCAGGATTTGGGTATTGCAGTATCCCTTCTGGCAACAGTAGACATTCAGCCCAACCTCACGCCAGTTGCCCTTGAAGTGTCATCTTGCCACAACATAGTTGCGTATTATTCTGTGTTCATTCAGGCTGATTGTTTGCATTCCACCACTTTCACTAGGCATTTCTCAGTCCTATTGTCACATGTGTGACATGGCTATGGTACATGCCATCTGTGTGATGGCATGTGTCATGTATGTGTATTGGACATGCCAATCACAGGCCAATGTGTGATGGCGCTGCTAGCCAGCAAATGTGTTGGTCTTCCATCTTGGTGTCATCAATGTGTGCCATTTGGCTCCCCTTCATACGCAGTGACGGTGCATGCATGGGAGGGTTATAGTCATGTGGGACATATGTCAATGAAGTACTGTTTCTGTTGCTTCTCAGCCCTAATTGTGTGCCATGGTGCTAATGCCTGTTCCCATTTCTTTTCTTTCATGTCTTTGCAGGGGATGACGCACTTGATACTGCTGGGGTTGTGGAGATGGTGCAGACCCAGGAGGGGTCTCAGGCCCGACCGGGCACCAGTGAGGGACGTGGTGTGGTGGTGGGTGAGAACCCACACTTGCCGCAGACCATCATCTCAAGGGGTGTCTCTGGGTGCTCCTCCCCCGAGCTCTATTCAGGTGTCGATTTGGATGATGAGACCTATGTGCGGTCGCAGGTAAGTGTTTCTGGGAGGGATTCTGTACTGTCCAACCCACCTGCACCAGGGGTAGAACCCTCAATGGGGATGTCAGTGTTGGTAGGTCCGCCTTTGGTGGTTACGGATGCAGGGTCACACTCCGCAACATCTGATCCTGTTCCTGGGCCAGCAGATCAGAGGGGGAATGCAGTCCTGCAGCCTCAGGCAGTGCCGGCACAGCAAGGCGCAGTTCGCCTTGCCCCAGACAGGTGTGGTGCCCGTCGACGCGGTGGCCGTACGCCACCTGGCAATACCGCATGGGAGCAATCCATATACGGTATGGCAAACCAACAGGCAGCATCATCTGAGATGGTGGCTCAGGCCATGGATAGGGTCGCCACTTCCATTGTCCCCCAAGAAAGGCTGATGGAACAACTACAGCAGGCAACAGACTCCATTTGCCAGTCACACAGGGAGGACATGTTGGCGTCCAACAGGGACAGGCGGGCGGCACTGGAGACTCTGCGGGAAGCCATTTCTATTGAGTCCCAGGGCCACAGGGAAGCCCTGAGGGTGGAACTCCGTCAGCTCAGGGTGACTCTTGTTGAGCTTGAGGCTTCAACTGACACGAGGACAGAACAGCAGCTGGAGCGGCTCACAAGTACGCTCTCAGCTGAGATGCAGGCAACTAGGGAGGAGGTCCGGGCATCCCGTCAGTTGTTGCATGGGGACCTCCGCACGATTATCCTCCAGAACCAGACCTTCCACACCCGCATGCTTGCTGCCATGGAGGACCAGACTAGGGCTTTGCGTGGGCTGCCTCCCATAGTGCCACCACCTCCTGATGCAGCTGCAGAGGGTGAGGAGAGCGACAGCAGCGAATCTCTCCCAATAGGGTAGCCGTGCAGGCCACGAGCCCATGGAGGTGTTTTTTTTTCGCAAGATCCACACAGGTGGGTTTTGGTGTGCACCCTGTCCTCGGACCTCCTGGGTGGCCTCCCCCACGCCCCCGGCCCATTCATGGCCATTTTTGATTTTTGATTTTTTGGACAGTGTGTTGCCTTGTGTGGCTCCCCTGGGCATACGCTGTATTGTGGCTGGGCACATGCAGGCTTGTCCTGAATTTGGGTTAGATGCTTGGGTTTGTGTGACACACACCCCTCCTGCTTCCCGTTTCCATGGGCTTGCAAAGGGTGTGCCCAAGTGACATTGACTTACACAGTGACGTTGGACTCCCATTTGATGTGTGGGCAGTCTGTAGTCAATACTGTGTATACATTCCTAGTGCATATTGTTGTATTGTACACTGCATGGTGTATTGATATGTGCCTCTGCATCCATCTCATCCTCCTAATTTGCAGGTCCATTTCTCATGTCTTCACAAGGCGGTCTACTTTGGAAATGGAGTCCATGTTGTAAGCAGTGCACCTACACTTTTGCGTGGCGCTAACACTGTACAGTTGGAAGTGTTCGAAGTGCTGGCATTATCAGGTAGTGAGACTACCAATTTTTTAAATCCGTACTGTCATGTTTATGGTAGGTTGGAGGTTGTGTAGGTGATTAGTATTATTGGTAAATATTTGGTAATGTGTGTTGTTGGTCCTGCATTACTGTGAGCATTTCATGTGTGGCCAGTTTCCATTAGGGACACTGTAGTTTGTGACACTTGTGTCATGTTGTGGGGATTAATTTGTTTGCTCTCACGTAGCATGACATGCCATGGTGTGTTGTGTGGCGGTGCCGGGGAGGGGTTGGGTGACATGGCACTGTTCTCATGTTGTATTTAGCAAGTGGGTATTCATTTTTGCTGCATAGAAGTGTGTCTTTTGATGACACTGCATTGGAGGTGTTTGTGTAGGTAGGGATGCACACATTGTGACACTTCCAGGTGAAGAATCTCAGGCTGCTATGGTTCTTACAGTTGACTGTCCCTTAATTCATCAGAATTGTCGGATTGAGTCATCATTGATTGTCAGATGGCATGTGCCAGGGCTGTGTGCACTCCACAGGGGTGTGATTTCTATGTGAAGTAATTAGCCACCAGCTGCGTACGGGCTGCCTCACCCCGTGCCCTTTCCCCTCCCATGCGCAGCGGGCGTGCATGTGGTTGGGGATGTGGGGGCACCACCATGTCCACAGCCAGGCCCCGGCGTGTTGCAACATTGTGCAGGACACATGCTGCCACTATGATCCTGCACACTATTGGGGGAGCGTATAACAGCTGCCCGCCAATAGCGAAAGCGTGACTTGAGGACTCTGAATGTGCGCTCCACTATGCCCCGGGTTGCAATATGGGCTGTGTTGTATCTTACCTCGGGAGGCGTGATGGGGTTCCGAATTGGCATCATCATGTGGGTGCTCAGAGGGTAGACACTGTCCCCTGGGGAGGTGGTGATGGGGATCATTAGTGGGGTAGTGACATTACTCTGTATCTGTCATGCATGCGTGTGCTATGGCATTTATACTCACCAAGCAGCCATGCATCGCCATGCCGCCCAGCTTCCATGTCACGGTTTAGGGTTGACATCCTGTAAATGAAGCTGTCCTGGGTGGACCCTGGATAGTTGGCATATACTGAGGTGATGATTCCCTTGGCATCACATACTACCTGGACGTTGATGGAATGAATGCCAGTGCTTGTGGTTGTTAGGCGGAAACCTGTGCAGTTCCCTCTGGGACCACTGCAAAAAATTTAGGACTACAGGTGTTTGGCAGTAAACCCACTTGGTAGCAGTCTGTACCACACAGATTCACTTGGTAGCTGTGGCTGAGCAGTCAGACGTCCCTCAAGAAGAGTTAGGCAGTATGTGGAGTATACAATATAGGGCAATCTACACAGTAGAACAAGGAAACACGGAACAAGGCTTTGGTGTAAAGATCTAAGGGTATTTATTTATAACAACACATCTATAGAAAACACTCTGGCACTAATACGGCAAACTACTTCAATCACAATTACTATACGAAGAAAAAGATCAATCCCCCTAACAATAGTTCGACAAGTCTAGGTTCACCGGCATCACTTATTTGCAGACAGAGGTGTATGCTTTAACCCAGATGGCACTCTAGTATTCGTTAGGACGGGAGAGAAAAAGAAGGCAGGTTATGAAATCAACTCGGTACCAATACTTTACGGACAAATGCAAGGCAAGTAAGGCAGGGTCTACTGCAGATCACAAAGTTCAGAGGCCAAGCCCACTCGGAGAGAGGCAAGGCGATATGTCCCAAAAGTGTCTCAGTGGAAATGCGCTTCAAGTCTTTATCGCAAATTGTTATGGAAAGGTTGGACCAGTTCAGAACAGAAAGTTAAAGAACGCTTGGAGGCGACCCAATGGAAAGGCGAGGATTCAGACACCTCACTCTATCCGGCAGAAAGGGAAGCCAGGCGGGTACGGTACCTTGGGTGTGGAGAGTCAACTCCGGCGGGGGCAGTTGTTCCTGGTGGTGGATGCACGTCGGGTCTTTGCCAAGAGTAGAGATGATCTCGTCGTCGAAGAAAAGTGAAGTCCGGTGCACCACCAGGGAAGAGACCAGCCGCGGAGTGCTCCGTCACAAGGCACCACCTTTTTGTCGCGGTACAGGGGTAGTGGCTATCCGGTTGCCGAGGTGCTCTGCACGGGCAATTTGACCACTGCGTCCTGGAGCGAAGAAAAAGCAAAGGTGACTGGTTGTTCCCACCAGTCAGGGGAAGAGACTCTCCGGCTGGGAGATCTCCTCTGTCGTCGGGAAGTGGTGAGTCGGTTCAGCAGGGCTCCACCGGAGGTGTCATCGTTGCAGGTCGGCTCAGCTTTACCCTCGTCGGATTCTTAGGTCCTGTGGCGACTTCTGAAGATCCAGTCCCAAAAGCCCTGCTTTTATGCAGAAAACCCCCATTCATTCAGCCTAGCTGTCAATCAAAACACGCTAAGTGGTGAGCGGGGAGGCTCACCACTTGGGCCAATCACAGCAGAGTGCGACCGGAGTTGGCAAGGCAACTCGGTCCAGGGTGCCTAAACCCCCTCCCACACCCTTGTGGTAACCCAGACAGAATGGCACCACTTTGGAGGGTCTCTGTACAGAAGCCCGCCAAAAGTGGAACAAAGGGCTCAACCTTTGGTTTAGGAGTCACAGAGACGAACACAGACGCCATTTTAAAAACCGAGTTCTGGCAGAAAATACCATCCAATAGACTTATTTAAGATAAGTAGACCGGTGGTATGTTAGAGATTAACGAGAAAAAGTATCAATCTCCAACAATGGGAAGAATCCCATAGGGTTATATTCGGGGTCGAATAAAACAAGTAGTTTCCACTGCCACCAGCCAAAACTCGATGAGGGGGGACGGGACAGTGCCCCCTCGAATAACAGACCCAGGAGTAATCGAATTACCCCTACTAGTACGTCCACAATAGGATGGTTTGTACTAGTTCTGTTAGTAAATTTAGGTCTAGGAAAGCCAATGGTGACTTTACATGCCCGGGGAGACACTAGTCAGTCCCCGGGTATGGAGTCTATGATGGGGGTCCGCTAGGACGCCCCAGTGTTACGGCACGTAGGGTGCGGTGTAACACACATAGAAAAACATATGAGACCCTATGGAGTAAAAGACCACATAGCCCATAGAACACATTGACATTCAAAGGAATTACACACATTCATGTCCAAGAGTGGGAGAAAAAAGAGTCTCACTCTTGGCAGGATGGAAAAAAACAAACTCCAGAAAAGCTGCTGGGGGACTCACTAGGTTAGGAAATTCAGCCTAAACAGAGAATTCTCCCTAATAGCGGTTTCGATAGATGTGCTCAGATGCCCTGGGGGGACGTAGAGCCACATGGGTGCAATCAATGGCACCTAGCACTTTGGGGAATTGTGCCACCCTGTAGAAATCCTGGCTGACAGCCTGCCTTTCTACAGGTGTTCTGGGCAGGTATATGTGCCTGCGGACTGATAGGCGTGCAGTGATGATGGCCAACACCTGGTGTAGGCACCGTGACTGCGTGGCCTGTGGCACCCCCCCCCCACTATGGCACTTGTCCGCTGAAATGATCCGGTAGCCAAGAAGTGCAGTACATTGAGGACCTTCTCCAGGGGGCTCAGTGCTTGGGAGCACAGGGTGGGTGATGTGAGGTCATCCTCCCACTCACTGACCAGGTCGAGTATTATGTGAGGTGGAAACCTGTACCTCCCATACACTTGGTCATCAGGCATACCAAAAAGGCTGGTTCTGGGTGTGAAGATTATGCCCTGACTATCCTCCTCCTCCTTCTGCGGTATCCCACGGCCACTGCTGCTAGGAACGGTATATTCATCCTGGCGTCTGAGCTTGTTTGTTGTTTGCGCACACTTTTATGCTGCGCGGGACGTGCGCCTGCTTCATGCTTCCGGATTGGACCTTTTTTTTTGGCGCGTTGTAGGCGACCGTGTAAATCTTCCCGCCCACCCCAGGAATACACGTAACACGCTCTCCCAGGCCCAGTCGTGAGTGAATATTCCCGCCCACCCCAGGAATACACGTAACACGCTTTCCCAGGCCCAGTCACTTGTGGAAGTTAACGCGAACCCCGTAATACACGTACCCTGCTGATATCGCGTGTGGAAGTTAACGCGAACCCCGTAATACACATACCCTGCTGATATCGCGTGTGGAAGTTAACGCGAACCCTGTAATACACGTACCCTGCTGATATCGCGTGTGGAAGTTCCCACGAACCCCGTAATACACGTACCCTGCTGATATCGCGTGTGGAAGTTCACACGGACCCATAATATACGTACTCTGATGAAATTGCGTGTAAGACTACCCGCGCACCCCTGAAATACACGTACCCAGGCAAATCGCACTGCTGGGGGGTGGGGGTGCAGGGAGACATGAGTGGGGGCCTGGTGGAGGGTGCCCCTGACTGCTGGGGGGTGGGGGTGCAGGGGGACATGAGTTGGACATGAGTGGGGCCTGTTGGAGGGTGCCCCTGGATGCTGGGGGGTGGGGGTGCTGGGAGACATGAGTGGGGGCCTGGTGGAGGGTGCCCCTGACTGCTGGGGGTGGGGGTGCAGGGGGACATGAGTTGGACATGAGTGGGGCCTGTTGGAGGGTGCCCCTGGATGCTGGGGGGTGGGGGTGCTGGGAGACATGAGTGGGGGCCTGGTGGAGGGTGCCCCTGACTGCTGGGGGTGGGGGTCTAGGGAGACATGAGTGGGGGCCTGGTGGAGGGTGCCCCTGGATGCTGGGGGGTGGGGGTGCTGGGAGACATGAGTTGGACAAGAGTGGGGCCTGGTGGAGGGTGCCCCTGGATGCTGGGGGTGCTGGGAGACATGAGTGGGGCCTGGTGGAGGGTGCCCCTGGATGCTGGGGGGTGGGGGTGCAGGGAGACATGAGTGGGGGCCTGGTGGAGGGTGCCCCTGACTGCTGGGGGGGTGGGGGCGCAGGGGGACATGAGTTGGACATGAGTGGGGCCTGGTGGAGGGTGCCCCTGGATGCTGGGGGGTGGGGGTGCTGGGAGACATGAGTGGGGGCCTGGTGAAGGGTGCCCCTGACTGCTAGGGGGTGGGGGTGCAGGGAGACATGAGTGGGGCCTGGTGGAGGGTGCCCCTGGATGCTGGGGGGTGGGGGTGCTGGGAGACATGCCTTGGTGGGCAGTAATGCAAGGTGACATGTGGGTTGGCTGGGGGGCATGCCAAGGTGGATGGGCTGCCTGCGGGACATGTGCAGGGGTGCAGGGTAGTCCCCTGTGGTGTGGGCCGCCTGCAGGGGCTGTGGAGGGTGTAGAGGGAACAGCTGGGAGGACCCACATGGCCAATTCACGTGTAGGACTCCCTGGCACCCCCGAAATACACGTAGGCTGCTGGATTCGCGTGTGGAATTTCCCGCGCACCCGGAGTACACGTACCCTGCTGGAATCGCGTGTGGAACTTCACGCGCACACCAAAATACACGTACCCTGCAAATTCGCGTGTGAAACTTCCCACGCACCTTGGAATACACGGTCCCTGCTGAAATCGCGTGTGAAACTTCACGCACACCCCGAAATACACGTTCCACGGACAATCGCGTGTGGAACTTCCCGCGTACCCTAAAATACACGTACCCAGGCCAATCGCGTGTGGAACTTCCCGCGCACCCCGAAATATACGCACACGCTATTTTTCACACAGCGGGTGTCCGTGTTTGTCGGTACCCCTTTGCACCTCATTTGTCCTAGAGGGCCACAGTATGGATCATTCATCATAGCTGTATATAGGTGCTTTTTGTAAGCGCACATTTTGGCGCACATTTATTTCAGGCGCAGGGTCGCTACCACCTGCTTTCTTGTGGCGGACTTGTTTGGCCCTGTGCGCGTCTTTGACCGTGCGCTGGTTTCCCCTATTCGATTCCATGAATACGAGTTGTAGGAGAGCGTGTGGGCGTTCTGCGCACTTGCCTCCTGTACTTCCCCCGTGACGCCCATATTTTCACGCGTTGCTCCCCATTCCGAGTGTTACGCCCCATGTTCCGCCTACTTTTGTTATGTGCGCCGCGCTATGTGCGATTTCGCTGTGGCCATGGCGCACGCCGTTGGAGGAGCTGTGCGCCGGCGTGCGCCGCGCACTTTTTCAGCGCACATCCAATATTTTTCTCGCGCACAGACTTCCATGAATCGATGTGCGCTGGTTTCCCTGCGATTTTTCGCACTTGCACTGCGATTCGCACGTTTTGGCACCTCTGCGCCGGAATTTTCGGCGCACATTAATTCTATGAATCGGCCTGTCTATTTATAAGCTGCCAGAAATGTTTTACCGAATTTTCTTTTAGTGAGGTCAGCATTTCCTCATTGTCTGCTTGTAAAAGTGTAGATTTATGATTTCTAATCCAGTTTCGATATGTTTGTTTCACATGTTTCACTCCCTTTAATTTCAAATTGTCTGGCAGATCGAGCTGATAGATTTGTCTTAAGGTACGACGTAAAAGTATCTTACTTATGCGTACTGCCGAATCATACTTATGTTTATGGATTTTAGGAGCCGGCCTCGTCACTTTCTTTACTGAATTTTCAATAAGGATTTTTACATAAAGACCAAAGTGGTCATGGGTGAACCTTATTTTTTTTTCTTCAAATGTAGTTGCATCATGATCCTTGCAAAAGAGATCATTACATGCAGTTACATTGCTGGGGTGCCAGACAATTCTGTTATTCCCTGGATTTAAAGCCAGATCGGACATCATCAAATTAGAATATGCCCTTTCTATAGAAATACCCAAATTCAATTCAAGGTTCTTATGATCGCTCATCAGTGTAGGTCGAAGGATGAAACTATCTACCAAGATGAACAAATCCACCGAAACATATATATAATCAATGGCAGTTTGCTTTGTTCCTACTCCCATTGTGTTTGCCCTGTTCACCCATGAAAGTCAAAGCTAGACCTCACAACCTACCAGCAACAACAAGATAAGTAACACTCATTTACTTTCAGAGCTACTGTTTAGTTTATAGCCCCCATTTAGCTGTAAATTGTGTGCAGCCTTGTATTGCTTGTGGCTATAAATTTGAGGGTATGTTTATATTGCATCGAGCTGTAACCTTGAATTCAGGCATGTACTGCATCTAGCCATTCAATTTGAGGATAGGCTTGTATTGCATCTAGCTGTACATTTTTTAGTACAGCCCTATAGTGTTGCTAACTGAACACTCACACAGGGGAGTTGCTAGGTCTGGAAAAGACCCAGGGCTACGCTGATGTCGGAATGTTGGGACTGGGGGCTAGCTTGTCTTTTGGCTGTAGCTCCTGAGATTCTGTCCAGGGCTACAACGAAAAGATCAGGGGCTATAGCCGCCCTAACCCCCCTAGCAACGCCCCTGCACTCACATATACGATGCCAACTAACTCTCAGACCAGAGGGGCACTCTGGCGCACCAAAGGAGAGGGCAAACTCCCCCCGCATCCCATCCACCAGCCAGCAACCGCCTCCCTTGTCCTCCCCACAGATCCTGCCTCCTAGAGAAACACACTCCCCCTCTTCAATCCCTCCCAACTGCACATCCCCCCTCAACATCCTCTCACTGTCCTTTGGGGAATCAACCCCCACCCCACCTATCATCTCCAACCACCCAACCTATCTCTATCCTCCCACACTCCCCGGCCCTCCAGACCCCTCTCCACCTCAGCCTTCCCATCCCTAAGTGTTGCCCAATTAGCCGTTGCCAAAACCCTTGCAAGCACCCTCCCCGGCTGACCCGTCAACTCTCACACACACAACAGGCACCCAAGCAGATCTTCAAACATAGAACCCACAACTGCCATACCATCCCATCCCTGCATGCCTCTCCCAACTTAGACCCTTCGACCATAGTCACCCCTCTACCCACATGATTGCTTCGCATGCCCTATCCCCCAACATAGTAAAGTCTTTTTTTTATTGTGCATTTGGTTAACAAATAAACCTTTAGCACATATAAAAGAGAACAATTCAAGAAAGCGAAAGAGAAAAGTATTAAGACACAGAGATAAAACCATTATACAATTAGACAAACACTCAATTAAATAATTAATTTCCAAAATACAATCAATAAAATCATGTTTCATCATGTATATTAAAACCTATACATTCAAATATTCTCCTAAAAACAGTTTGAGTAAACAAATGTAATACTTCGACTATTACTGTCCTTGATTGATCTTGCGCAGAGTATCAATGTCTCCTTCCAGACATAAAAGGCAGCTGCAGAGATTACTAGCGATTCAACCTCATATACGGCACTCCATACTTGATCTGTGCCAATACGCTCTTCCTGTTTTACAAGTCCCGCATAAGCTCTAATGTGAAAGGACCTAAGGCAAGGACAAGACATTAGAACATGTTGACTGGTTTCAGTAACAGATTTACAAAGGCGGCACAATCATTTATTATGTGGCACTTTTGTCCAGCCACCAATGTGCTTTAATGTTGGAAGTTAATTGAAGCAAAGATATAAAAAAACGCCTTCATTCAGGCAAGCACATTTTTGTGGGGGTAAGTGCAAGTTGTGCCCAAATGAAATCCTTGCTGGCAATATTTATTGAACATTTGTTTCTGATACACTGTCAGAGTCAATATTTGGGTGTTCTAATGCCTGACCAAGATATGGGTCAACATTAGTAAAATACGATAGGGCTAGAATCTGCAGCTCCTGTATAAATCCATTAGGCGTTTCCTCAGATAACTGAGCAGCCATCATTCCCATTAGGGCGCTTGGATCAGACCGAACAGATTGCAATTTCAAATATAATTTGCACTGTTGCAAGAGCCAGAGACTTAATTGATGGCAGCCCAAGTTCAGTTCTCAGTGCCTCAACTCAACAGACACTGTGCTAGATAGGCCCAAATGTGACAAATTTTACCTTCAATTTCTTTCCAGCCAAGATATATATTTTGTGTAGAGAACCTCTAGCCCATAAAGGAGGCCTGTAATGATGCTGGTGCGATAAATGGCAAGTATGTCCACCATCCAACCTTCCTGGCAACATATTGCTTGTTGACAAGCCATTTTTTCTAAACTTTGGGGACAATATATGCACCATAAAAATGTATGGTAGGATAGGCTTTCATTGGAAATCCTAAATATCCGTAGCTCCCAACCACCTCTAATTGAAGATGATCCAATTTCCATCTAAAGGATGGCTTTTTAAAAGGTCTGCTCCCTATGGTGTGAGGTTGGCATCATGGCAGGAGACACAGACCACAGATTCAATATGTAACAACAGGCTTTTATTAATGATAATGTCAGGATGGTGCAAAGCCTAACTTGCCCCATACTAAGGTGTGACTTCCCTACCTAAAAAACTAAGGATAGTCTGTGTTAGTAAGTTCAACTGAAAAGTCTGTCTGTGTCCAAAACCTATGGTTGCCCTCACAACTAAGACAAAACCATGTGTAGGGATGTCAACCATAAACTAAATAGTGTTCCAAAAGTAAAGTGCTGAGCTATTTCCAGCTCAGGCTTTCTCTTCAGCTTCTTTTCCCTAAATGTCAACAAGTTCAGCACAATGTTCAAGTTACCTTCTTTTGGATGTGAAGTCATAAAGTTCCATACCTTTGTAAATGTCAGGATGCCCTTCCCCAAGTTCAATATCGTTCCAGGGCAGAAAGTCTCACGGTTCCCTTCTCTAACTTTAATATCAAAAGATGGCACAAAAAGAAGTATCTTGAAGCTTTGTCTTTAAACTGAATTTCAACATTTCTTCACAGCTCAGGATTCCCTTCCCCAATTCTCCTATGCAACAATGGTAGTTTTCCTTTTGATACAATGGCAGCTTTCTTTGTTAGCATATAGGGGTTCTCTGGTCTTGGCGCAATTGTTATACCACACAGTCCACCCATTACAAGTCACGCAATCAGGAACCTCGAATTCTCTTCCAGCAGTTAATTATTAAACATATAGGAGTTCTCTGGTCTCGGTGCAGTTGTTGGATCACACTATCCACAAATTACAGGTCACGCAACCAGGAATCTTGAGTTCTCTTTGTGTAGTTCAATTTTCAATTAACAATTCAGTATTCAAGGTTAGCAGTTTTGCCTTCAGTTCAATATTTAATATTAGCATTTTGCTATTTCATTTCATTCGGTATTCAATATTAGCAGTTTGCTTATTTTCAGTCAGTTCGATATTCAAAATTAGCAGCTGGTTTATTTTCATTCAGTTCAGTATTCAATATTAGCAGTTTCTTTATTTTCATTCTTAACAATCTTTCTTAGAGATTTTGCTCATACTTCTTCTCTCGCGTGGCTCTCCTTTTGTTAAATGCTGTTTTGCTCACAATTCACCATCTCGTGCAGCTCCCCTTTTGTAAAAGGCTTTCTTTCTTCATACTTTCGAGCACTTATCTCTTGATACGCGACCACTCTGTTACTTAGTATTCCTCAACTTCCCATTTTATCATTATTCATTCTTTAGCATTGTTCGGAGATTGTAAATGGGTATTTCCTCACGCGCAATTATTCTGCTATATTGTATTCACTCGCGACTTTCACATACCGGGTTTCCAATTATCTGAAACTCACTGGTTGTGTTCTTGGCTTTCAGCTGGATTCTGCTGAGACATCTTTTAGAGCACATCGGTTTTAGAGCAGGATACTCTACGGCACACAATATGCTAATTATGGACACACTTAGTAGAGCGCTGCAACCTAATAAGCCCCCCTACATGCACCTTATATTGATTTCAAGGCAGCATTCAATATGGTGTGCAGAGAGCGGCTGTGGCACAAACTGCAGAAATTAGGTTGCCCGGCAAGCATACTATATTACTTGAAGCTTTTTCATAGCAATACCACGGTATCTGTTAAACTCGATACTAGAGGCACTATGACTAACCCCATCGAGCAAAATAGGGAAGTGAATAAGGATGCGTCAATGCCCCGATTCTTTATAATTTGTTTGTGGCTGACATCCCACAAACAATTCAGCTGGTTCATAACTGCCCTCCTAAAATTGGCAATGCACACTGTTCTGTGTTAGCATACGCAGACGATATAGTGATATTAGCTCATACCTTTAACAGTCTTCAGAGATCTGCGGAAGAGTTCTGGCTGTATGCTGACACAAATGGTCTGCTTATCAATTGTGAACAAACCTTGCTGATGGCCTACTCTGGCAAAAAGCTAACCCGCCCTCGTATGTGTATTAGAACCCTCGAGATTTTGATTCATTGTTTTAGAAAAGTATGGACAAATTATTTGCAGATATTGGCTGGACACCTAAATGGGGAGAGGACCACCTCAAGATGAAATATATTCTGGGAAAGCGTATAGACGATTGGGATTGGCAGGGACTCTTTTCTCGTCTGGAAAGTCTGAAAAGCAACAAGTTCATTCAGAATGTATTGTATACATTCAAGAGGTCACAAAAATACCTGAACTTGTACCCTTCTTGCCAATCTTAGGAGATTTATTCTTCTACTCAGAGTTGACCATCGGTGTTGGTTGTTGTGGGTGTTTAAAAGGCAGATTCTCAAGGGTGAGCGTACATGTATAATTTGTAAGAGCAAGACGCCCGATAATCTACTAAACACATACTAACTGAATGCCCCAGTATGGCAGCCACCTATATAAAGCATTATGGAAGGTTTGTTCACCATCTCGACTTCATTAAAGATTCTTTGTTTTGGCACCAATGTATTAATACACAAAATGCAAACTTACATTTGTCTCTGTATCAAGTTTGGGCTGTGGCAGAAAAAAGGTGGACTATTGAAGACATAGGGCCTCATTACAAGTCAGCCGGTCTGGAAACAACGGTGGCATTAAATCTGCTGCCACTGTTGTTTCCGGTCCGGCTGATTCCGAGTCCTGCATAGACGGAACCAGTGTTTCCATGGGAATGGGAATTTACAGAATTCTGCCTCCAGAATTACCGGGTCACCAGGGTTATAATGCCCCAGTGATTCTGGCAATCACAGAGGCGGAATGGTATTACGAGTCCAGCGGCAGCCTGCCGGTTTTTCCGGAACGGCTAGCGCCTGACTCGTTATGAGGCCCATAGTCTTGCCTGTACTTGGTCCGCAGAAAGAATCGTAATCTAATGAACCCTGACTGTGATAGAAGTTGTTGCATCCGCTAGGGAGTAGTATAAATAAAACAGATAAGTGAGCCCTATAAGCCCTGTGTGTTCAATCAGTATACAGATGTTATCATTATCTACTGATGGTTTCTATGAAATATGGAAAATAAAGTGCAATACCAGTTTAGACTGGCCCAGTAATCTGATGTTTTGGATTAATAATTTGGGCTAGTTCCCTACGAGAGTAATACGCTAAGTAAACCAAAGTAAACCGAGTGACATGTAACTAACTTTGTTAAAAGTTTAATCTAACGTTGGGAAAAATATTTATGAATTTGGTTATTATTGGTTTTCACCAGAATCTTAATGAATTGTATGTGAATTGTGGATGTATCGTTTTGGATTTTATTCTGTTCTAGATTTGTATTATTGTGACTTAATTACTTATGTGAAAAGTTTTTTCTTTGTAAGAACTGTATAACATTAAATTAATCATCTTTTTCCTCCGAGTTCAGGGCCTCGCCATTGGCCCTTCAAATATTCCTGGGCTCCAATCACTTCATAAGGTATCAGCACACCTCCAGACTCCCTTCTCTGGACAGCTCCATCGCCACACTTCCTCTTGCCGCTTCACTCTGCAGACTCTTGGCATCTCAGAGTCTTGTTCTCCACCGGCTGGTTCTGGGCAACTCTGGCATCCATGCTGCTCTCCCAACTCGCTTGCCTTCCTTCCTGTTACTGCTAATTTTATACTCTACTGAGACTTTGATAGGTAGCAGGTGCGCATACTTAGGTTCAGGCAAAGTCAGGCAATTGAAACTATTAGTGGGACATGTCTGTTCAGTATAGTGGTGTGCCTGTTTAGTCATCATCTTCGTCCCAGTACAAAAGTGGTGAGAGTAAGTGGTGTTTATTACTCTCAGTTGCTTATTCCTTGTCTCAGTACCAGAGTGAGTTGGGAGAGTGGGGAGTGTTCATTACTCTGTTGTTTCTTCCTTGTCTCAGTACTGTCAGGTACCCCAAGATGGGAAAAAAGGGGAACTGATCTACAGTAACCCATAAAGGTCGGGGGAGGGTTAAACTTGTTGACGCTAGAATAACGGCATACTGTGTCTTGTTGAAAGCTACTCCATTCCCAATCCTTCTCCTCCTCTTTCTAGTATGTCTGGGTTGATATCTCCTGTTCTTCTCAAGAACCAGGGTACATGGGGAACAATATCCCATAACCAACTCTGGGATAGGGGTTCATTCCTGAAAGGAGAATGTGGAATACGGCATCTCACCTAAGTGCATCCCACTTCCAATCCCCCAGGACCCTCCACTCAGGTGATCCTCCCTCGCTTGTCTACCCCCATGGTTGGGAACCAAAAGTGATGGCCCTTCCCTGGCCACCTGTGTAGAGGATCCAAGGGGAGTAGATGTGAAGATGCCTTCAGGTTTCTCACAATGACCATAATCATTGTCTTGATGATGTTAATTTTCATATAGTTGGTCTTTGCAAAGCCAGAGAGGGCGTCTATAGAGTGCTGGGGCCCTGTGGGGGTTGTGCGAAGCTGTTACACTTCAGGCTTCTCCGCGGGCCTCCTTGCTGAATACGACTTCTTTACAAGCTCCTCTATGGACCAGATACAGGCTACCATGGCGTCTGTACAAACTTCAACGGACTCCGGGTCACCTGACACGTCTTGTACGTGGAAGACGTATGGTAAGCCACGCCCCTCTTACGACTATAAAACCACCGTCTTCCAAGGGGCTCGTTGCTGCTAATTAGCGTTACAAGCTACACGCGGTTTCGTCCGTTTCCTCTTCGTGTCTTCCTACACAATTCCTCATCTGAACTCCTGGTTTTGACCTTTGCCTAACTTCTGGATTGCCTCATCTCCTCCTTTATTCCTGTCATGATCGTCTGGTTGTTTGACTTGGAACGTTACTGGATTCGGCTCCCCTCTGTCTCTTGCGGTACTTCATTCCTGGTTGCCGCTCTGCACCCAGAACCAAATTGCTGTCTACTATTCCGGACCATTTCTACAGCTACTCGGTATACTTGTGTGTTCAGGTGCATACTTAACCGGCTATCCCCATCTCTGCTATTGTTTACATCCAAGACTTGTTTGGATATTTGTCTTCTGTTGGATTCTGGGACATTGAGTGACTCTCCTGTGATATTGCCCTTAAGTGCAGATAAACGCTTTCCTGAAACTGCACCAACCCGGCACTAGTGCGACCCTCGTGCCGTCCGGGGCTACTTCCCTATACTAACATCCCTGTTTGTTATTTTCTGCTGTCGTTGTCTTCTGTTTCCTGGATTCATTTCCTCAACATATCCTTATTCAGGTCAGTCGTTATCAATTCTATATCTATAGTTGGGACCGATATTGAATTAGACCATTTCCACTCATTTTGTGTTATTCCTTGTAGATCATCCCAGGGAAGCTCCACTCCAATATCTATCTAGGTAGTTGCCCATTTAATTCAACT
Organism: Ambystoma mexicanum; assembly: GCF_040938575.1. NCBI lineage: Eukaryota > Metazoa > Chordata > Amphibia > Caudata > Ambystomatidae > Ambystoma > Ambystoma mexicanum. Next base: position 392,939,616 of record NC_090921.1, read on the forward strand.
GTTCTAATCACTTGCATTTACCTCAACACTGTCTAATATCTTTGTCTTCCTTTGCAGCATTGGTGTGTGTTCTCCCCGCTCTTTTATTCAATTGACACCTTTGTCTGTCCCAATTGAAACAGCAGAGAGGTACATTGTGGAAAAGAGCCCCTCTTTGAGGAAGCCTGAATCTTGTACTCAGGGGAGCTGGGATGAAAGGCTGAATATCGATTCTTGTACCACCATCATCTCCAAGATCACTTCTCTGCATCTTCGGCCTATTTCGGATTGGTGAGTAACAGAAACCTGAGGGTATTCACACTCCTACACCCTTGTATCCTCTGTGCAGGTGGCCAGGGAAAGGCCATCGCTCCTGGATCCTGATCCTGAGGTTGGAGCAGCAAGGGAGGATCACCTGGGTGGAGGGTCCTTGAGGATTGGGAGTGGAGTGCCCTTGGGCGAGACATGGTATCCCCTTTCCCTATTGAACATCACCCTAACCCTTCCCCAACCTTTGTGGGCTATTATAAGCCAGTTCCCCTTAAATCCTTACATGTAACCCTTGGCAGCACTGAGAGAAAGAAAATGTGACTTACAGGCCGATTCATGGAATTAATGTGCGCAGAAAACGTGCGATTTGCAGTGAAAGTCCGAAAATCACAGTGCAAGTGCAAGTATTGCAGGGAAACCAGCGCACATCGATTCATGGAAGTCCGTGCGCGAGTAAAATCTGGGATGTGCGCTGAAAAAGTGCGCGGCGCACGCCGGTGCACAGGTCATCTAACAGCATGCGCTAAGGCCACAGCGAAAGCACACAGAGCGCGGCGCACATAACAAAAGTAGGCGTAACACGGGGCGTAACACTCGGAATGGGGAACAAGACGTGAAAATGTGGGCGTTGCGGGGGAAGTACAGGAGGCAAGTGCGCGGAAAGGCCCACACGCTCGCCTACAACACGTATTCATGGAATCGAATCCACCTGTGTAGAGGATCCAAGGGGAGTAGATGTGAAGATGCCTTCAGGTTTCTCACAATGACCATAATCATTGTCTTGATGATGTTAATTTTCATATAGTTGGTCTTTGCAAAGCCAGAGAGGGCGTCTATAGAGTGCTGGGGCCCTGTGGGGGTTGTGCGAAGCTGTTACACTTCAGGCTTCTCCGCGGGCCTCCTTGCTGAATACGACTTCTTTACAAGCTCCTCTATGGACCAGATACAGGCTACCATGGCGTCTGTACAAACTTCAACGGACTCCGGGTCACCTGACACGTCTTGTACGTGGAAGACGTATGGTAAGCCACGCCCCTCTTACGACTATAAAACCACCGTCTTCCAAGGGGCTCGTTGCTGCTAATTAGCGTTACAAGCTACACGCGGTTTCGTCCGTTTCCTCTTCGTGTCTTCCTACACAATTCCTCATCTGAACTCCTGGTTTTGACCTTTGCCTAACTTCTGGATTGCCTCATCTCCTCCTTTATTCCTGTCATGATCGTCTGGTTGTTTGACTTGGAACGTTACTGGATTCGGCTCCCCTCTGTCTCTTGCGGTACTTCATTCCTGGTTGCCGCTCTGCACCCAGAACCAAATTGCTGTCTACTATTCCGGACCATTTCTACAGCTACTCGGTATACTTGTGTGTTCAGGTGCATACTTAACCGGCTATCCCCATCTCTGCTATTGTTTACATCCAAGACTTGTTTGGATATTTGTCTTCTGTTGGATTCTGGGACATTGAGTGACTCTCCTGTGATATTGCCCTTAAGTGCAGATAAACGCTTTCCTGAAACTGCACCAACCCGGCACTAGTGCGACCCTCGTGCCGTCCGGGGCTACTTCCCTATACTAACATCCCTGTTTGTTATTTTCTGCTGTCGTTGTCTTCTGTTTCCTGGATTCATTTCCTCAACATATCCTTATTCAGGTCAGTCGTTATCAATTCTATATCTATAGTTGGGACCGATATTGAATTAGACCATTTCCACTCATTTTGTGTTATTCCTTGTAGATCATCCCAGGGAAGCTCCACTCCAATATCTATCTAGGTAGTTGCCCATTTAATTCAACTGTTCTAATCACTTGCATTTACCTCAACACTGTCTAATATCTTTGTCTTCCTTTGCAGCATTGGTGTGTGTTCTCCCCGCTCTTTTATTCAATTGACACCTTTGTCTGTCCCAATTGAAACAGCAGAGAGGTACATTGTGGAAAAGAGCCCCTCTTTGAGGAAGCCTGAATCTTGTACTCAGGGGAGCTGGGATGAAAGGCTGAATATCGATTCTTGTACCACCATCATCTCCAAGATCACTTCTCTGCATCTTCGGCCTATTTCGGATTGGTGAGTAACAGAAACCTGAGGGTATTCACACTCCTACACCCTTGTATCCTCTGTGCAGGTGGCCAGGGAAAGGCCATCGCTCCTGGATCCTGATCCTGAGGTTGGAGCAGCAAGGGAGGATCACCTGGGTGGAGGGTCCTTGAGGATTGGGAGTGGAGTGCCCTTGGGCGAGACACGGTATCCCCTTTCCCTATTGAACATCACCCTAACCCTTCCCCAACCTTTGTGGGCTATTATAAGCCAGTTCCCCTTAAATCCTTACATGTAACCCTTGGCAGCACTGAGAGAAAGAAAATGTGACTTACAGGCCGATTCATGGAATTAATGTGCGCAGAAAACGTGCGATTTGCAGTGAAAGTCCGAAAATCACAGTGCAAGTGCAAGTATTGCAGGGAAACCAGCGCACATCGATTCATGGAAGTCCGTGCGCGAGTAAAATCTGGGATGTGCGCTGAAAAAGTGCGCGGCGCACGCCGGTGCACAGGTCATCTAACAGCATGCGCTAAGGCCACAGCGAAAGCACACAGAGCGCGGCGCACATAACAAAAGTAGGCGTAACACGGGGCGTAACACTCGGAATGGGGAACAAGACGTGAAAATGTGGGCGTTGCGGGGGAAGTACAGGAGGCAAGTGCGCGGAAAGGCCCACACGCTCGCCTACAACACGTATTCATGGAATCGAATCCACCTGTGTAGAGGATCCAAGGGGAGTAGATGTGAAGATGCCTTCAGGTTTCTCACAATGACCATAATCATTGTCTTGATGATGTTAATTTTCATATAGTTGGTCTTTGCAAAGCCAGAGAGGGCGTCTATAGAGTGCTGGGGCCCTGTGGGGGTTGTGCGAAGCTGTTACACTTCAGGCTTCTCCGCGGGCCTCCTTGCTGAATACGACTTCTTTACAAGCTCCTCTATGGACCAGATACAGGCTACCATGGCGTCTGTACAAACTTCAACGGACTCCGGGTCACCTGACACGTCTTGTACGTGGAAGACGTATGGTAAGCCACGCCCCTCTTACGACTATAAAACCACCGTCTTCCAAGGGGCTCGTTGCTGCTAATTAGCGTTACAAGCTACACGCGGTTTCGTCCGTTTCCTCTACGTGTCTTCCTACACAATTCCTCATCTGAACTCCTGGTTTTGACCTTTGCCTAACTTCTGGATTGCCTCATCTCCTCCTTTATTCCTGTCATGATCGTCTGGTTGTTTGACTTGGAACGTTACTGGATTCGGCTCCCCTCTGTCTCTTGCGGTACTTCATTCCTGGTTGCCGCTCTGCACCCAGAACCAAATTGCTGTCTACTATTCCGGACCATTTCTACAGCTACTCGGTATACTTGTGTGTTCAGGTGCATACTTAACCGGCTATCCCCATCTCTGCTATTGTTTACATCCAAGACTTGTTTGGATATTTGTCTTCTGTTGGATTCTGGGACATTGAGTGACTCTCCTGTGATATTGCCCTTAAGTGCAGATAAACGCTTTCCTGAAACTGCACCAACCCGGCACTAGTGCGACCCTCGTGCCGTCCGGGGCTACTTCCCTATACTAACATCCCTGTTTGTTATTTTCTGCTGTCGTTGTCTTCTGTTTCCTGGATTCATTTCCTCAACATATCCTTATTCAGGTCAGTCGTTATCAATTCTATATCTATAGTTGGGACCGATATTGAATTAGACCATTTCCACTCATTTTGTGTTATTCCTTGTAGATCATCCCAGGGAAGCTCCACTCCAATATCTATCTAGGTAGTTGCCCATTTAATTCAACTGTTCTAATCACTTGCATTTACCTCAACACTGTCTAATATCTTTGTCTTCCTTTGCAGCATTGGTGTGTGTTCTCCCCGCTCTTTTATTCAATTGACACCTTTGTCTGTCCCAATTGAAACAGCAGAGAGGTACATTGTGGAAAAGAGCCCCTCTTTGAGGAAGCCTGAATCTTGTACTCAGGGGAGCTGGGATGAAAGGCTGAATATCGATTCTTGTACCACCATCATCTCCAAGATCACTTCTCTGCATCTTCGGCCTATTTCGGATTGGTGAGTAACAGAAACCTGAGGGTATTCACACTCCTACACCCTTGTATCCTCTGTGCAGGTGGCCAGGGAAAGGCCATCGCTCCTGGATCCTGATCCTGAGGTTGGAGCAGCAAGGGAGGATCACCTGGGTGGAGGGTCCTTGAGGATTGGGAGTGGAGTGCCCTTGGGCGAGACATGGTATCCCCTTTCCCTATTGAACATCACCCTAACCCTTCCCCAACCTTTGTGGGCTATTATAAGCCAGTTCCCCTTAAATCCTTACATGTAACCCTTGGCAGCACTGAGAGAAAGAAAATGTGACTTACAGACCGATTCATGGAATTAATGTGCGCAGAAAACGTGCGATTTGCAGTGAAAGTCCGAAAATCACAGTGCAAGTGCAAGTATTGCAGGGAAACCAGCGCACATCGATTCATGGAAGTCCGTGCGCGAGTAAAATCTGGGATGTGCGCTGAAAAAGTGCGCGGCGCACGCCGGTGCACAGGTCATCTAACAGCATGCGCTAAGGCCACAGCGAAAGCATACAGAGCGCGGCGCACATAACAAAAGTAGGCGTAACACGGGGCGTAACACTCGGAATGGGGAACAAGACGTGAAAATGTGGGCGTTGCGGGGGAAGTACAGGAGGCAAGTGCGCGGAAAGGCCCACACGCTCGCCTACAACACGTATTCATGGAATCGAATAGGGCAAACCAGCGCACGGGCAAAGAGGCGCACAGACCCAAACCCGTCCGCCACACAAAGGCAGGCGGTAGCGTCCCTGCGCAGGATAAAAATATGCGCCAAAATGTGTGCTAACAAAAGCACTTATATGCAGCTCTGATGAATGTCCCATACTGTGACCCCCTAGGACGTGCAAAGGGGTACGCGACAAACACGGACACCCGCTTCGTGAAAAATAGCGTGTGCGTGTATTTCAGGGGTGCGCGGGAAGTTCGACACGCGATTGGCCCTGGGGGAGCGGGGTACATGTATTTCAGGGGTTCGCGTGAAGTTTCACACGCGATAGTCCTTGGGCGAGCGGGGTACGTGTAAATCTGTGGTTCGCGGGAAGTTTCACACGCGATTGGGCCTGGATGAAGGGGTATGTGTATTTCAGGGGTGCGCGGGAAGTTCTACACGCGATTGGCCTGGGTATTGTATTCAAGGGGTGCGCGGGAAGTTTCACACGCGGTTGGCCCTGGGCGAGCGGGGTACGTGTATTACTGGGGTGCGCGTGAAGTTTCACACGCGAGTGGGCCTGGGTGACCGGGGTAGGTGTATTACTGGGGTGCTTGGGAAGTCCTACACGCTCACCTACAACACGTATTCATGGAATCGAACGGGGCTAAGGCATGCGCCAAAAAAGACACGCCAATCCGGAAACACGTACGCCAGCAGGAAGCAGGCGTACGTCGACCCGCGCAGCATAAAAGTGCGCGCAAACAACAGACAAGCTCAGACGCCAGGATGAATATACCGTTCCTAGCAGCAGTGGCCGTGGGATACCGCAGGAGGAGGATAGTCGGGCCCAGAATTTTTACACCCAGAACCAGCCTTTTTGGGATGCCTGATGACCAGGTGTATGGGAGGTACAGGTTTCCACCTCACATAATACTCGACCTGGTCAGTGAGTGGGAGGATGACCTCACATCACCCACCCTGTGCGCCCAAGCACTCAGCCCCCTGGAGAAGGTACTTAATGTACTGCACTTCTTGGCCACTGGATCATTTCAGCGGACAAATGCCATAGTGGGGGGTGTCACAGGCCACGCAGTCATGCTGCCTACACCAGGTCTTGGCCATCATCACTGCACGCCCATCAGTCCGCAGGCACATATACCTGCCCAGAACACCTGCAGAAAGGCAGGCTGCCGCCCAGGATTCCTATGGGGTGGCACAATTCCCCAAAGTGCTAGGTGCCATAGATTGCACCCTTGTGGCTCTACGTCCCCCCAGGGCATCTGAGCACATCTATAGAAACCGCAAGCACTGGCATTCCATCAACGTCCAGGTAGTATGTGATGCCAAGGGAATCATCACCTCAGTATATGCCAACTATCCAGGCTCCACCCACAACAGTTTCATTTACAGAATGTCAACCCTAAACCGGGACCTAGAAGCTGGGCGGCATGACAATACATGGCTGCTTGGTGAGTATAAATGCCACTGCACATGAATGGATGTCAGATACTGAGTAATTTCACAACCCCACTAATGATACCCATCACCACCTCACCAGGGGACAGTGCCTACCCTCTGAGCACCCACATGATGACGCTAATTCGGAACCCCACCACGCCATCCCAGGTAAGATACAACACAGCCCACATTGCAACCCAGGGCATAGTGGAGCGCACATTCAGAGTGCTCAAGTCATGCTTTCGCTCCCTTGACCGTTCTGGTGGGCAGCTGTTATACGCTCCCCCAGTAGTGTGCAGGATCAAAGTGGCAGCATGTGTCCTGCACAACATTGCAACACGCCGGGGCCTGGCCGTGGACATGGTGGTGCCCCCACATCCCCAACCACATGCACACCCGCTGCGCATGGGAGGGGAAAGGGCATGGGGTGCGGCAGCCCGTACGCAGCTGGTGGCTAATTACTTCACCTAAAATCACACCCCTGTGGAGTGCACACAGCCCTGGCACATACCAGCTGACAATCAATGATGATGAGTCAAGTGACAGTCAACTGTCACAACCATACCAGCCTGAGATTGTTCACCTGGAAGTGTTCCATTGTGTGCACCCCTACCTACACAAACACCACCAATGCTGTGTCATCAAAAGACACACTTCTATGCTGCTAAAATCATTACCCCCTTGCAAGATACAACATGACAACAGTGCCATGTCACCCAACCCCTCCCCAGCACCGCCACCCAACACACCATGGCATGTCATGCTATGTGAGAGCAAACCAAGTAATCCCCAAAACATGACACAAGTGTCACAAAGTACAGTGTCCCTACTGGAAACTGGCCACACACAATATGCTCCCATTAATGTAGAACTAACAACACACATGACCAAATACTTACCACAATACAATGCAGCTACCCAACCCCAAACATAGCATAAACATGACAGTACCAAGTTAAAGGATACGTAGTCTTACAACCTGATTATGCCAGCACATCGACCACTTCCAACTGTACAGTGTTGGTGCTACACAAATCTGTAAGTGCACTGCTTACAACATGAACTCCATCTCCAAAGTAGACGGCCTTGTGAAGACATGAGGAATGAACCTGCAAATTAGGAGGGAGACATGGATGCACAAGCACACATCAATACAACATGCAGTGTACAATACAACAACAATATGCACTAGGAATGTATACACAGTATTGACTACAGACTGCCCACACATGTCATGGGAGTCTAACGTCACTGTGTGAGTCACTGTCACTTGGGCACACCCTTTGCAAGCCCATGGAAACGGGAAGCAGGAGGGGTGTGTGTCTCACGAACCCAAGCATCTAACCCAAACTCAGGACAAGCCTGCATGTGCCCAGCCGGAATACAGTGGATGCCCACGGGAGCCACACAAGGCAACACACTGTAACAAAAAATCAAAAATCAGAAATGGCCATGTGGGGGACAGGGGGGGTAGGGGAGGCCACCCAGGAGGTCCGAGGACAGGGTGCACACCAACAGCCACCTGTGTGGATGTTGGGGAAAAAAAAACACCTCCATGGGCTCATGGCCTGCACGGCTACGCTTTCGTGGGAGATTCAGATTTGCTGTGGTCGCTCTCCTCACCCTGTGCTGCTGCCGCCACAGGAGGTGGTGGTGCTATGGGAGGCAGCCCACGCAAAGCCCTAGTCTGATCCTCCATGGCAGCAAGCATGCAGGTGTGGAAGGTCTCGTTCTGGAGGATTATAGTGCGGAGATCCCCATGCACCACCTGACGTGATGCCCGGACCTCCTCCCGAGTTGCCTGAATCTCAGCTGAGAGTGTACGTGTGAGCCGCTCCAGCTGCTGTTCTGTCCTCGTGTTAGTGGAAGCCTCAAGGTCAACAAGAGTCTGCCTGAGGTGATGGACTTCTACCCTCAGGGCTTCCCTGTGGCCCCGGGACTCCATAGAAATGGCTTCCCGCAGAGTGTCCAAATGGAGTCTGTTGCCTGCTGTAGTTGCTCCATCTGCCTTTCTGGGGGGACAATGGAAGTGGCCACCCTCTCCATTGCTTGAGCCATCATCTCAGATGATGCTGCCTGTTGGTTTGCCATACCGTATATGGATTGCTCCCATGCGGTATTGCCTGGTGGCGTACGGCCACCGCGTTGGCGGGCACCACACCTGTCTGGGGCAAGGCGGACTGCGTCTTGCTGTGTCGGCACTGCCTGAGGCTGCAGGACTGCATTTCCCCTCTGATCTGCTGGCCCAGGAACAGGATCAGATGTTGCGGAGTGTGGCCCTGCATCCGTAACCACCAAAGGCGGACCTACCAACACTAACATCCCCATAGTGGGCTCTACCCCTGGTGCAGGTGGGTAGGACAGAACAGAATCCCTTCCAGAAACACTTACCTGCGACGGCACATAGGTCTCATCATCCGAATCAACACCTGAATAGAGATCTGGGGAGGTGCACCCAGAGACACCCCTGGAGAGAATGGTCTGCAGCAAGAGAGGGTTCTCCCCCACCACCACACCACGTCCCCCACTGGTGCCCGGTCGTGCCTGAGATCCCTCCTGGGTCTGCACCATCTCCTCAGCCTCAACAGCATCAAGTGCGTCATCCCCTGCAAAAACATGAAAGACAAAAAATGGAAACAGGCATTAGCACCATGGCACACAATTAGGCCTGACAAGCTACAGAACCAGTACTTGATTTACACATGTCCCACATGACTATAACCCTCCCATGCATGCACTGTCACTGAGTTTGAAGGGGAGGCAAATGGCAGACACTGATGACACCAAGATGGAAGAGCAACACATGAGCTGCATGCTGGCTAGCAGTGCCATCACACATTGGCCTGTGAGTGGCATGTCCAATCCACATACATGACACATGCCATCACACAGATGGCATGTACCATAGGCATGTCACATATGTGACAATAGGGCTGAGAAATGTGTAGTAAAAGTGGGGGAATAGAAACAATCAGCCTGAATGAACACTCAAAAATACGGAACAATGTTGTTGCAAGATGCCACTTCAAGGGCAACTGGCATGATGTAGCACAAAATGTCTACTGTGGGCAGAAGGGATACTGTAATACCCAAATCCAGGGGCACAGAATGTTTTGGTTGAAGCACATGGGTGACCCAAACCACTCAGGCACACACACCCTCACCTGGCACTCAATCAGAACCCCTCACACACACAACATACACATGGATCACACACACATGTATGTGCACTCACCGGACAATGCCTCGTAATCTGGCAGTTCTCCCACACCTTGGATCTGTTCCTCTGTGACGTAGGTCCCAGCAACATAATCATGTAGAGTGAGTTCAATGTCCTCTGCTGGAGACCCACCTCCTGTCACCAGAGTAGCGGCATGACTTGAGGCCAGCTTTTTCTTTGCCCTGCGTTTAAGGTCATTCCAGCGCTTTGTAGCAATCATTAGCGGTGTGCCTCACAATTCCAAGGGCACTTATGATGTCTGCGACGGTCTGCCAGTGTGCCTGACGTTGAGCAGGTGTGGTCTTGCACCCTGCAGTTATCAACATTTCGCAGTCATTTGCGGACACATACTGCACAAGTGCATCACATTCGGCATCAGTGAAGCTAGGCTTCCTTGGCGTGCCGGACTGTGTAGCCGTGTCTGGGGCATCAGCCTGTACTGGACGAGCACTCTTCCTCTTTCTTTTTGAAGGTGGTGGGGATCCTGAGTGGCCTACGCCGCTCTGGCCACTAGGGGCAGGAGCACCGGTGGACTGGGTAGTTGGAGTGTGGGAATGCACACTGACCATGGGACTTGGTGCAGGCATTGGCTGAAGTGTGATGTAGTCAGGGGGAATGTTAGCAAAATGGACTGGGACCAACACTGTCCTGGCTGGGAGAGTCAGAGCTGGGGTGGATGGAGCTGCAGCAGCCCCTGCAGCCTCCCCACCCTGCCTACTCGGGGCAGCAGATGACATAGCTGCCCCTGATCCACGTGGCCTGGTGACACCAACTTGCACCGCCACACGTGGCCTAGACTTGCCGACCTGGAAGTCAGCCTGTGAGTCACCCTGTGCCAGGTCAGGTGCCACAATGGGCCGGTCCAACAAGGGCTGAGCAGGGATGGTGTCAGCCACGTTTCCCTCAACCATGGGGGGGGGGGCATGGGTGTCCCTGACTGGTCCTCCACACATGGGGGGGTAGGGGTACCCAGCAAATCCCGGCCACGTCCCCTACCGCGCCCACCATGCCCACCTCTTGAGGCTCGGCCACCTTTGCCACCCTTACCGCTTGGTCGCCTCCCAACCATGGCACTGGTGTTGTGCGTATGGCAGTTGCAGTAAACTATTGTCCTGGGCAATTGGGGGTCAAAGGGGTAGGGTACTAGATGGAATTCGTACCCTGGTGCTCTAGCAAGGCTGTATGTGACCCCTGGGGAAAGATGACGGGTCACGCAATGTACAGGGACCCCAAAAACAGAAAATAATGTGGACGCAACCCCTCGTAGACCACGTGCGTTGAAAAATGAACCCGCACTACGCTGTTGCACCCAGAAACACAAATGAACGTACGCGTGTTACACGCAGCCTACAATGACCTCTGAAGGGGTACGCGACACACGGGGCAAGCACAGTTGGTAAATAAGTGCGCGACTCACCGTCTGCCTGGAAAAAGAGCGTGAAAAATATGCGCGTTGGCAACACCCCCACCAAAAGAAGAATTGTACGCTGTCTGAGGAGACTGGACAAAAGAAGAAGTGAACGCTGTTTGAGGAAACAGGCCCAACAGAAAATTAGAAAAAAGCTGTCAGAGGTAACAGGGAGTACGAACAAGAAACGCTGTCAAGTAAATCGCGTGTGAACCGACAAGAAGTACAGAATTCACCCACTTGCTCTCCACGAAAAGCACGTACAAGGAAATGGCGTCATACACGTACCTTTTAAACCAGCCCACACGTCCAACGTCACTTCCGCGTGTACTCGCTAAGGGCCTATCCTCCAATTACATGAGCTGACACTCGGACATGCAGTTTTTGGATGTGTAACATGCACCCCCCGTGTTCAGGGAAAAGCCCGTGCGTGCACGTCACAGACGCGCTTACGCGCTAAGGGCCTTTGATCCAATGAAATCGCGTACGTGTGCTGACGCGCTTACGCACTAAGGGCCTTTCCTCGAATTACACGCAGACGTGCTGGATTTTCACGTGCCAAATCACTCCGTATCAAGCGGGCCACGCGTAAACACACGGACGACCACGCTCCTGCCCAGAAGGCCGAATTACTGCCCCCCAGAGTCCCGAGCACACTCCCACCTGCCTGCCTGCCTGCTGCCCATGTGCCCTGCTATTTGCTGCCTGCACATCAGCCAGGGGTGCAGTTGCTGTGACCACCCCTGCTGGAACCGAAGACTCCCGACTGGGATTCCATCGCTCCACAGCCCAGCCCCAGGACCCAGTTGCCCACCCACTCCTGCCTCTGGGGTTGCCATGTCAGGCACAACACCATCTGGCACCACTGACAACCCCCAGCCAGAGAGGCAGAGGGCCACCAGCTTCACTGCCACTGAAGTTGGTGTCCTGGTGGAGCAAGTCCTGGGGCAGTATGATGCCCTCTTCGGAGGTTTGCGCGCCGACAAGGAAGGACGGACCAGGATCTGGACGGACATCGTGACTGCCATCAACGCGCAGGGGGTGGCAGTCCGCCGATTCCATCATGTCAAGAAGCGCTGGGAGGACTTCAGGACCAGGACCCTCAAGAAGGCCTGGCGCCTCTTGAAGGCAGCGGATGCTAAGGGGCGCCGGGGACACCTGTCGGAAGATCAAATGAGGGTCCTGGAACGCATATCCCCAGCGCTCCACGTCCAGGTCCTTGAGAGGCAGACCCGTCTGGAGTCGAGCGGTAAGTGTACATGCATACTGATTGTAAACTGTGCGTGTGGTGGTGTGCCAGTAGTGTGCAGGTTGCACATGTGGTTTTGTAGGGCCATGTATGGATGTGTGTGTACAGGGCCGTGAGGCTAACACATGCGAGGCCTCTCATGTGTGACACATGGATGGTGCATGTGTGTGTAGGCTTGCATGCCAAATGAAGATGTGTGAGCACACATGTTTGAATGACTGTATATGTAAGTAGGCATGGTCGTGGTGTCACACGTGGATGTCGGTTCCAGCTGCATGTATCTGCACCGTGTACATGTGCATGTGTGTGTATTTGACAAGGGTGCAACAGTGATGCAACATGGATGCTTGGGACACTGATATGTAGAAGACTGATTGCCAGATGTGACATGGATGCCGATCTCATCACTGCGACACTTGGTGGAGGTGTACACATGCATGTAAGTGTGGTGGCGTATGTGCATGTCTAGTGCACTCCCTGTGTCTCATGTGATGTCTGGCTCACCTTTGCCTGCTCATGCTGTTGTATGTGTATGGATGGTGCTGGCTGTTGCGATATGGCTGTGGAATAGCTCATGTGTGTGAGGAGGTGCCTGTGTGTAATCCTGTCCCCGATCCTGTCACTGCATCATCCTGCACCAGCAGGGATGCCTACGTGCAGACCCGTTTTCAGGCAGGGGATGAGCTTACGACAACTGGCCTTCCTCTGCCTGCGGACGTGGCTATCCGGGACGGGTTGAGCCTGTCCTGGGTGGTGTGGCGTTGCATCAACGGGCCATGCGAGGTGACCTGCAGTCTTTTCATGAGGAGACTGCACGTCAACTCGAATGGCTCGTTGACCACGTCAGCCTACTGGGACAGGTCAGCCAGGCCGGATTCCTCCGTTTACTGGAACTTGTTTCGACCCCCTCCTCACCTAAACCCTCTATGTGCCAGTCGTCCTCCGTGCCATCTTCCCACCCATGTATCACCTGGGTGCCCTGTGGAGCTGCCTCTGACCGTGCGGCCAGGCTGGTGGAGGAAAGATCCCTGCCACAGTCGGGAGTCGGACGTCCAGCAGGGGTGGCCACCTCAACAACTGCACCCCAGCCGGAGGAGGATGTGCAGGCAGCAGGAGCCAGGGCACGGGCACAGGCACAGCAGCAGCAGCGGCAACAAGGTGGGAGCCATGATGGCTCGGGGCCTTCGACATCGGAGGGGCAGGCATCGGCCGGAGGGCAGGAGGACCCAGGACGGAAAGTGTCTTCCATGTGGCAGCGGTTGGGCCACGCCATAAATGCGGAGCGGCAGCGGGCAGAAGAGGCACGGCTCACGATGGTCAGGGCGGAGAACTCCATGCGGAGAGCCCTGAGGCGGGCTGAGTGCCTCGAGGCGATTCGCAGGGAGTTGGAGAACATGTCGTCGTCCCTGCGAACCTTCGGGCCATGGAAGAGGACCGCCTCCAGGACATTGAGCAGGAGTTCGATGATGCCCTGGCCCGGAACATCCAGAAGTGAGCCGTCGGACTAGCCCGCTGCCCTTGTAAATAGTTCTTTAGTGTTAAGTTTCCTTTTGTTTTTTCTTTATTTTGGTTGCGCTTGGACAACGCACCACATTTCTGTATATATTTTTTTAATGGGTAGTATTTTTGATAGGTTTCATTTCTTCTGTTGGGCTCATGGACCCTGGATTGTTGTATATAGTTCACCATTGGATTCCTCTTTCTTTTTTTAAATTTCACCATGGAGCAATGGTTTTCACTTTGTTTTTTCCCTTGGATTTGCTTTGTTGGACTGTGACTTTGGACACCATTTCTTTTGGATTTCTTTGGATTATGATTTCTTGTTTTTCATTCTTTCACTGACATCAAGCTATTCTTTTTTTATTCCCATTGTTGTTTGTTTGATTTTAATTACATTCATGTTGTGTTTAATACATTTTTTTCTTCATACTTCGATGTGTGGTATTATCGCATTGGTTTCATGCAGGTCAAGATATGGGTTTTCACATTCACTTGCAACCATTGTGTGTGACGGACATGTGTTCATTTACATACTTGCCATTGGGGTTGTATCATGTAATTGCCTTTTATATGTGGGTGGATGCAATACTTGGTTGGGTCTTTGTGCTGGGTAGGCTGGCCATGATTGAGGATCGTCATGAGCTGGGGCAGGGGGACATGAGTGGGGGCCTGCTGGCAGGTGCCCCTGACTGCTGGGGGGTGGGGGTGCAGCGGGACATGAGTGGGGGCCTGCTGGCAGGTGCTCCTGACTGCTGGGGGATGGGGGTGCTGGGACATGTGTGGGGGCCTGCTGGCAGGTGCCCCTGACTGATGGCGGGTGGGGGTGCAGGGGGACATGAGTGGGGGCCTGCTGGCAGGTGCCCCGCACTGCTGGGGGGTGGGGGTGCAGTGGGACATGAGTGGGGGCCTGCTGGCAGGTGCCCCTGACTGCTGGGGGGTGGGGGTGCTTGGAGACATGTGTGGGGGCCTGCTGGCAGGTTGTCACACCGCCCCCCGCACGAGCTACGACTCGTCCTACTAAGGCACGCCCCTCCACGTCCACAGCCTCTTCTCAACCAACACCCAAACACACACGTCCCGACAGGGGTACCTTATCACCTCATCAGGTGTCACGCTATGGGGCAAGGCGTGGCATGCTCGGCAGGGCTGGAGTCTATCGCCCATCATGTTTGTGGCAAGCGAACTGGAGGCTTCATCACAGAAACGCACGGAGGACTGTGCGACCTAGCGCAGCTCGGAACACGTGACTCGTTGCCTAGCAATTCTCAATGCTTGGGTATACGTGTCACGTGATAGTGGTCACGTGTTTCCTCTCCATGGATAAAAGGAGTCCGGTTACGGAAAGCGTTGCTTCACAGCTGTTCTATCTGGATCACGTGTTGCTTACTCTTCGTTTCAAGACTCCTCACTTCATCTGACCTCGGCTTTGTTATACGGATTGCTCAGTGCCTAACTCTTGTCTGCTTTGGAACTTTGGACTATTGGTTGACGAACTAGTTTTGCCCAACGGATTGCTTGTGTCTTGCCCCTTTGCTACCTTGGAATTTGGATCCACTGATGCCGACCTACGCTCTGCCCTACGGACTGCCTTGTGTTTAGCCCCTCGGACTGCTTTGGTACTCTCTACGTTTCATGTGTTACGTCAGGACTCCGGTCCTGTCTTAGGTGGTTAGCTGCCCATCTCTGCTGCCACGCCTGCTCGGACCCGCTGCCCCGTTCTGAACAACTGGCTAACGCCTACTTTCGATTCTCTGAGATAACGCTCCAGTCCTCACAGGTATTTAGTGCCCTGGTTGTTTTCACTAAGAATACTACATACTGTACAGTTACATAACCTTATCCCTTCCTTTGCAGCGCTCCAGGGGTTCTTCCGGTTGTTCCTGAGTCCTGGCTTTACGGACTACCTTCTTTGGCCCCAAGCATCACTCTGGCGGTATTTCCGTGATTGTCAGTCTGATACTTGGGAACAGAGGGATAGCCCATACTCTGCACGACCAACAGCTGCGTAACAAACTGTGAAGCCTTCTTGGTCATCCAGAGTATGAATCCCTCCACCGGGGACCCAGTGACCGCTTTGATGCAAGCAGTAGCGGCCCTCAGGACCGACATGGCCGCCGCCACAACAGCCATACACGACCGTCTTGACGCCTTACAGAGCACACGTTACCCATTACCCCCAGACACCGAATTCGGGGACTCCGGTCCCTCGGATCAGCCAGCACCTATCCCGGCCTCTGCACCCACTCCTATGTTGTTTCCGACACCCGTTCCTCTTGCTGCCCCAGAACGCTACCAGGGGGACCCTCGGAAATACCGTACCTTCATTAATCAATGTAAACTCCACTTCTTGTGCAGACCCTTGGCTTTCCCCGATTCAGTCACAAAGGCCGCATTTCTTCTGTCACATTTATCTGGGGTGGCGGCCACCTGGGCAAACCCAATGTTGGAAAGCGATCATCCCGCTCTGTATGATTTTGACCTTCTTACATCGGAAATGGCCAAGGTCTTTAATACACACCATAAAGCTCAATCGAGGGACCTGGAACTCCTGGACCTAACACAGAGTAAACTATCATTGATTGAATACATTGCTCGATATAACCAGCTCGCCGCCGAGACTTCCTGGCCGGAGGAGAAAAAGGCGATTGTGTTCTACCGTGGTTTATGTAACTCCATGAAAGATGCGCTTTCAGTAGTTCCTGCCCTTCCCTCTGTGTTCTCGGATCTGGTGGATCTCGCTTTACAGATAGATGCAAGGAGATCCGAGAGAAGGACAGAAACAATGTTCACTAGCCAGTCCGGTCAGGCCTCTTCTACCACCCCTTCCGAACCCATGCAAATTGGTGGTATCCGAAGCCCAATAACACCGTCCGAGCGTGAACGCCGGAGGGCGGATAACGCCTGCTTTTATTGCGGATTAAACGGGCACTATGTAAGGGAATGCCCCCGACGCCCTAAGAACAAAACCCCGAGTTTTCAGAGGGCTCGCCCATGATACAGGGGGCACCGGCGAGCCTGTCTTCAAACCCCTCTGAACCCGCCTTTGGCCCTGTCAGACCAGTAATAGTCCAGGCCCTTATGAAACCCACCAAGGAGATCGCACATGTGGTCCAAATTGTAATTGACTCTGGGGCCACAGGTTGTTTTATTGATATTGCCTTGGCCCATCGTCTCAACCTACCCCTGGTCAGGAAAGAACACCCGGAACCCGTACATGCTGTGGACGGCAAGTCTTTGTCGTCCGGCCCCATTCAGTTTCAGACCGCGCCCTTGGAAGTATTGATTCAAAGCACCCACAGGGAAATCATGTCGTTTGACCTTATCACCACACCTCAATTCGGTGTCATTTTGGGAATACCCTGGTTACGGCAACACAACCCGTTGATTAACTGGGGGACAGGACAGGTCACGTTCGAATCAGAGGTGTGTCAGCAGTTTTGTCTTGTGGATGGTGATACGCTCTCCTCTCCTGCCACTATCCTGGGCGCCATGGCCTCTACTCGCATTACTGACGTAACCTCAGAGACTGGGCCTTCACATACTGTGGGCGCCATCCTGGCTAATATCCCCATCGAATACCACGAATTCCACATGGTATTTGATAAAGCCAAGGCGGAGGGTCTACCCCCACATAGACCATACGACTGTCCGATTGATTTGGTTCCGGATGCACCTATACCCAGGGGGAGGATCTACTCATTGTCCCCATCAGAGGAGCAGGCCCTCAATGAATACATCCAGCAGGCGTTGCAATTGGGTCACATCCGTCCATCGAGTTCCCCTGCTGCCAGCCCGATATTTTTCGTGCCAAAAAGGGAAGGCGATTTGCGTCCATGTGTGGACTACAGGAAGTTGAATGCCGTTACTATAAAAAACAGGTACCCTCTCCCCCTCATCTCCACACTGTTGGACAGGTTAACAAGGGCTACCGTTTTCACCAAGTTGGACTTAAGAGGGGCATACAACCTGATCCGTATGCGACTTGGGGATGAGTGGAAGACGGCCTTCTGTTCTCGGCAGGGGTTATTTGAGTACACCGTAATGCCCTTTGGGCTTTGTAACGCTCCCGCAACTTTCCAGCGGTTTATCAATGACGTATTCTCTGACATCTTGGATACGTACGTAGTGGTATACCTGGACGATATATTGGTTTTTTCACCCTCGTTAGAGGAACACATTGGTCACGTCAGAGAGGTCCTCTCTCGCCTTAAGGCGAACGCCCTGTTCGCCAAGCTGGAGAAATGCACTTTCCATTCAAAGGAAGTAGAGTTCCTAGGTTTTCACATCTCCCCTGGAGGCCTGTCCATGAACCAGTCCAAGGTTCGCGCTGTCATGGAATGGCCGACCCCGACTAACATTAAACAACTTCAGTCCTTTCTTGGTTTTGCTAATTTCTACCGACGGTTCATCGCCGGCTTCTCTTCCATCGTTTCTCCATTGACCGCTTTGACCAGTCCTCTTGTCCCGTACTCTTGGACCCCTACGCAGCAAAGGGCATTCGAGACACTCAAATCCAGGTTTACTTCTGCCCCGGTCCTACAACACCCCGATTCCGACCTCCCCTGCGTCCTGGAAGCAGACGCCTCTTCGTTTGCACTAGGTGCGGTGTTGTCCCAGCCATGTCCAGCCACGGGTCGGTTACATCCGGTGGCCTATCACTCTCGGAAGTTCACAACAGCCGAGACTCACTACACTGTAACCGAGAAAGAGCTGCTGGCCATCAAGGACGCCCTCCAGACATGGCGACATCATCTCATGGGGGCAAAGCACCAAACGGTGGTTTATACAGACCACAAAAACCTGCAAGACCTGGCCTCCCTGAAGTGCGTAAACAGCCGGCAGGTACGCTGGCACTTGTTTTTTGCTGCCTTCGATTTTGTTGTTAAACATAGACCAGGCCACATCAATGGCAAGGCTGACGCTTTGTCCCGATCTCCCGGTGGTGAATCCTTGGTTACATTTCCAGACACATTATTAGGGAAAAGTCATGTTGTTTGCTTGTGTACACCCTCGCCACTCATGCTCACTGCCATTAGAGAATGGGTTTCTCAACATCCTCATACACTCACGGAATGGGACATAACTCTCCAGGACGGGCTACCTTTCATTCAGGGCAAACTATTCCTTCCTACATGCGATGCACGCAACCAGGCGCTGGCATGGTCGCACGATGCGGCCATAAATGGCCATCCCGGGCAACAACGCACCCTTGAATTATTACAACGCTGGTGCTGGTGGCCGTCCATGAGAAAGGACATAGAAAACTATGTAAACACATGTTCTATATGCGCACAATGCAAAACACGTAGAGGACGGCCATTGGGGTTACTCCTACCATTACCCATACCTCCCAGGCCGTGGCACACCATCTCTATGGACCTCATAACTGATCTACCTCGCAGACAGGGTTACGATACCATATGGGTTATCGTCGACTCATATACCAAAATGGCCCGTTTCATTCCCTGCACAGGCATCCCGTCGGCCCCAACACTGGCTCGCCTGTTCTTCAAAACGGTTTTCTGTCTTTTCGGTTTACCACATGTCATTATATCAGACCGGGGATACCAGTTCACGTCCTGCTTCTGGCGTGCTCTTACCGGACTCCTGAAGATCGATGCCCGCTTCTCTTCGGCGTACCACCCTGAAAGCGATGGGCAGACGGAGACGGTTAACCAAGCCCTAGAGCAGTACCTGCGCTGTCTGTCCCTTCAGTACCAGGACTCCTGGTTCAAGCTGCTCTATCTGGCTGAGTTTGCATACAATAACTCACGTCATTCGGCCACTGGGTTCTCCCCTTTCTACTCTCTGTATGGACAACATCCTCGCGCCCTACCGCTCCCTGATTTCTCCTCTGTCACTCCTGCCGCTAACGCCTGCGTGCGTGATCTAGCAGGTGTCCATGCACAAACACTGGTCCACCTCCACGAGGCTCAGTTGGTGATGAAGGTCAAAGCAGACCGTAAGCGGGCCGAGGCACCGGTGTATCATGTGGGCGATCGGGTATGGTTGTCGACCAGACACTTGCGAATCCCTGGTTGTCGCAAGCTGTTGCCCCGCTTTGTGGGCCCCTATCGGATCGTCAGAATACTTAATCCTGTGGCCCTGCGTCTGTCTGTTCCGCGTGCTTGGCGGATCCACCCGGTTTTCCATGTCTCCCTCCTTAAGCCATTCCTTGCTTCCACTCGCATCCTTGTTCCTCCCGCCCCTGTCTCTGTGTCTTCCCAGGACGTTTTTGAGGTCAGTGCCATCCTCGGGTCCCGATTCCATAGGGGCCGGCTACAGTACCTGGTGGACTGGCTGGGTTATGGTCCCGAGGACCGATCCTGGGTTCCCTCCCATGACGTCCAGGCCCCTCTTCTGGTGTCACAGTTCCATAGGGACAACCCGGCTAGCCCACGGGGTCGTGGGCCGTTGCGGGGGGATTCTGTCACACCGCCCCCCGCACGAGCTACGACTCGTCCTACTAAGGCACGCCCCTCCACGTCCACAGCCTCTTCTCAACCAACACCCAAACACACACGTCCCGACAGGGGTACCTTATCACCTCATCAGGTGTCACGCTATGGGGCAAGGCGTGGCATGCTCGGCAGGGCTGGAGTCTATCGCCCTTCATGTTTGTGGCAAGCGAACTGGAGGCTTCATCACAGAAACGCACGGAGGACTGTGCAACCTAGCGCAGCTCGGAACACGTGACTCGTTGCCTAGCAATTCTCAATGCTTGGGTATACGTGTCACGTGATAGTGGTCACGTGTTTCCTCTCCATGGATAAAAGGAGTCCGGTTACGGAAAGCGTTGCTTCACAGCTGTTCTATCTGGATCACGTGTTGCTTACTCTTCGTTTCAAGACTCCTCACTTCATCTGACCTCGGCTTTGTTATACGGATTGCTCAGTGCCTAACTCTTGTCTGCTTTGGAACTTTGGACTATTGGTTGACGAACTAGTTTTGCCCAACGGATTGCTTGTGTCTTGCCCCTTTGCTACCTTGGAATTTGGATCCACTGATGCCGACCTACGCTCTGCCCTACGGACTGCCTTGTGTTTAGCCCCTCGGACTGCTTTGGTACTCTCTACGTTTCATGTGTTACGTCAGGACTCCGGTCCTGTCTTAGGTGGTTACCTGCCCATCTCTGCTGCCACGCCTGCTCGGACCCGCTGCCCCGTTCTGAACAACTGGCTAACGCCTACTTTCGATTCTCTGAGATAACGCTCCAGTCCTCACAGGTATTTAGTGCCCTGGTTGTTTTCACTAAGAATACTACATACTGTACAGTTACATAACCTTATCCCTTCCTTTGCAGCGCTCCAGGGGTTCTTCCGGTTGTTCCTGAGTCCTGGCTTTACGGACTACCTTCTTTGGCCCCAAGCATCACTCTGGCGGTATTTCCGTGATTGTCAGTCTGATACTTGGGAACAGAGGGATAGCCCATACTCTGCACGACCAACAGCTGCGTAACACAGGTGCCCCGCACTGCTGGGGGGTGGGGGTGCTGGGAGACATGAGTGGGGGCCTGCTGGCAGGTGCCCCTGACTGCTGTGGGGTGGGGGTGCTGGGAGACATGTGTGGGGGCCTGCTGGCAGGTGCCCCTGACTGCTGGGGGGTGGGGGTGCAGCGGGACATGAGTGGGGGCCTGCTGGCAGGTGCTCCTGACTGCTGGGGGATGGGGGTGCTGGGACATGTGTGGGGGCCTGCTGGCAGGTGCCCCTGACTGCTGGGGGATGGGGGTGCTGGGAGACATGTGTGGGGGCCTGCTGGCAGGTGCCCCTGACTGCTGGGGGGTGGGAGTGCAGGGGGACATGAGTGGGGGCCTGCTGGCAGGTGCCCCTGACTGCTGGGGGGTGGGGGTGCTGGGAGACATGTGTGGGGGCCTGCTGGCAGATGCCCCTGACTGCTGGGGGCTGGGGGTGCTGGGAGACATGTGTTGGTGATCATATTGCAACGTGACATGTGACTTGTTTGGGGGGCATGCCCATGGTGGATGGGCTGCCTGCGGACATGACCAGGGGTGCACGGTAGTCCCCTGGAATACACGTACCCAGGCCATTCGCGTGTAAAGCTTCCCGCTGTTAGGCAGAAACCTGTGCAGTTCCGTTAGGGACCACTGCAAAAGATTTAAGACTACAGGTGTTGGCAGTAAACCCACTTGGTAGCAGTCTGTACCACCCAGATTTACCTGGTAGCTGTGGCTGAGCAGTCAGACTTCCCTCAAGAAGAGTTAGGCAGTATGCAAAGTATACACAATAGGCACTTAGATACAATAATACAAGCAAACACTGACCAGAGCTTTGGTATCAAAGTATATAATTATTTATTTAAAAACACACTGTTGAAAACACTCCAGCACTCTTATTGTAAAATATTCTAAACACAGTTACTATTATAATATATACACCCCTTTTTCCTTATCAGATAAGTCACTGTAAAACACCACTTATTTTCATACAGAGGTGAGCTCTTAACTAGATGGCACTCCAATAAGTTTGTGAGAAAGGGAGGGAAAAAGACAGAATATGGAAAGGTACACCACTCTAAGATTCAGGAACACTGTTAGCAAGGCAGAAGAGCAAAAGTCACTGGTGAGCCAAAGTCCAAAGGCTGGGCCCACTCTTAGAGAGAGCAGAGCACAAATGCGCCCAAGATCACACAGTTACACTAGGCTTAGAAAGTCTTGCAGAGGGTTCAAAAAGAGTTTAGAGAGGCTTAGGAAAGTTTAGCCAGGGTATCCCAGGCTAACCCAGGTTCGAAAGCCGGGGGCTAAATCTACCCCGTACAGTCGGTAGCAAGGGAAGCCAGGCGGGACACGGTACCTTAACTGGGAAGGATCCTCCAGCGGTGGCAGTTGTTCCTGGTAGTGGGTGCAAGTTGCGTCGTCGTCCAGGGGAAGAGAAGATCTCGACTTGGAGGAAAGATGAAGGTCGTTGCACTACCAGGGAAGAAACCAGCCGTGGAGTTTTCCGGTTAAAGGTGGTACCTTTGTTTCGTGGTCGTGGTAAAACGTGGTATCCCAGTTGCCGGGGTGCTTGACACAGGCAAGGCGGCCACGAGGTACGTCGGGAAGGCGAAAAGACGGTGAACTGGTTATCCCCACCAGTCAAAGGAAAAAGACTCTCCGGTGGGAGATCTTCTCTGTTGTTGGGAAAAGTGGTGAGGCAGTCCAGCAGGGCTCCACCAGTAGTGGTGTCGTGGCAGGTCGGCTCAGCTTCTCCCTCGTCGGATTCTTAGGTCCTGTGGCGACTTCTGAAGTTCCAGTCCCCAAAGCCCTGCTTTTATGCAGCAAACCCCCATTTACTCAGCCTAGCTGTCACTCAAACATGCTAAGTGGTGAGCCGGCCGGCTCACCACTTGGGCCAATCAGGATGGAGTGTGACGTGAGTTGCCTAGGCAACTCAGTCCAGGGTGCCTAAATTTCCCTCCACCCCTCCTAAGTACCCCAGACAGAGTGGCACCACTTTGGAGGGCTTCTGTGGAGAAGCCCGACAAAAAGTGGAACAAAGGGCTCGACTTGGGTTGGAGTCACAGAAGAGAACACAAATGCCATTTTAGAATCAAGTTTTGGCAAAAAATACCAACGGGAGAATTAATATTAATTAAATAAACCGGCGGTATGTTCGAGGCTACCGTAAATAATTAAATAAAGATAGTAGCCTAAAACAATGGGAAATCCCATAGGAAAATATTCGCTGTTGAATATAAAAAGTAGTATCCACTGCCACCAGCCAAAACTCGATCAGGGGGGACGGAGACGTGCCCCCTCGACTAACAGATCCTGGGGCAATCGAATTGCCCCAGCCAGTACGTCCACAATATGATGGCTGGTACTGGTTCTGTTCAGAATTTAAGACTAGTAAAGTCAATGGTGACTTTACATGCCCTGGGAGACAGTAGTCAGTCCCAGGGTATGGAGTCTATACTGGGGGGTCACTATGACACCCCTGTGTCACTGCACTGAGGGTGCTGTGTAACACACATCACAAAAACACATGAAGTCCTATGGGGTAAAAGACCCCATAGCCCATTAAACACATCTAGATCCAAAGAAACACACTCAAATCATGTCCAAGAGTGAGGGTAAAAGAGTCTCACTCTTGGCAGGAGAAAAAAATAAACCCCAAAAATCCAGCAAAGCTGCTGGGGGACTCACTAGGTTAGGAAATTCAGCCTAAACAGAGAATTCTCCCTAACACCCGCGCACCCCTGAAATACACATACCCAGGCCATTCGCGTGTATGACTTCCCGCGCACCCCTGAAATACACGTACCCAGGCCATTCGCGTGTATGACTTCCCGCGCACCCCTGAAATACACGTACCCAGGCCAATCG
This sequence comes from Ambystoma mexicanum, assembly GCF_040938575.1. Taxonomy (NCBI): domain Eukaryota; kingdom Metazoa; phylum Chordata; class Amphibia; order Caudata; family Ambystomatidae; genus Ambystoma; species Ambystoma mexicanum. The sequence continues at coordinate 392,963,796 of NC_090921.1, forward strand.
CGTGTGAAACGTCCCGTGCACCCCTGGAATACACGTACCCAGGCCATTCGCGTGTAAAACTTCCTGCGCACCTCTGAAATACACGTCCCCAGGCCTATCGCGTGTGAAACTTCCCGCGCAACCCTGAAATACACGTACCCAGGCCATTCGCGTTTATAACTTCCCACGCACCCCTGAAATACACGTACCCAGGCCAATCGCGTGTGAAACTTCCCGCGCACCCCTGGAATACGCGTACCCAGGCCATTCGCGTGTAAAACTTCCTGCGCACCCCTGAAATACACGTACCCAGGCCAATCGCGTGTGAGACTTCCCGAGGAAAACAGTGCCCCACTCGCGCAGGGCCCTTTCACGTGTGAAACTTCCCGCGCACCCCTGGAATACACGTACCCAGGCCAATCGCGTGTAAAACTTCCCGCGCACCCCTGAAATACACATACCCAGGCCAATCGCGTGTAAAAATTCATGCAAACAGTTATACACGTACCCCACTCGCACAGGCCCCTTCGCGTGTGGAAGTTACCGCGAAACCCGTAATACACGTTCCCTGCTTGGCGTTTGCTGTTTGGCAATCCGGTAAACTGGTCCAGGGTTGGCGCAGCCCTTTGCGCTGGATTGGGGATTTTGATGGCTTTTCCTTGCGCGAGGGCGTTCTTGGGGGGGTAACTGGTGCTGCTGCAGGGTCGCTGCGCCACTCTGCGCCACGGCTGCTTTTGGAGGCTAAAATCAATGAATACGCTGTGCGCGGAAATCGATTTTAGCACACGCGGCTGGCGCAGACATTCGCACGGGAACACTGTGCGCCAGCCGCGTGTGCCACTTTTGTGCGAATTTCTATGAATTACCCCCTAAGAGTGATAAAGACTATACCTTTACACCACTTTGGTACTGGGACGATGATGATGCCTGCAAGTAACTGTGAGGGTCAGGCATGTCCCAGTAATTGTGGTCAGGCAGGGCTAATCAGATTCCCACACCTGCAGCTTCTCAAGGTGTATAAAGGGAGACCAGCCAGCAGGGCAGAGCGCGACAGATGGAGCAGCAGGAGACCCGTGAAATGAGGCAGCCGTGGTCGCCCATGAGAAAGAACCAGGATGCTGGCAGAAGTCCATGAGGACTTGTGGGACCCGATGTAAGTGGGCTCCATATTCCCCACAAGCCTGGTGCCTCCACACCTCAGCGCTTGTAGCAGGAGCTGGCGAGGAAACCGGAATGCAGAGGACATTGTCCTCATCTGGAAACCAGCATCACAAGTGCCGATGTGAAGCAGGGAACACACGGCGAGCGAGCAGAGCTTGTAACAGTGGGGTTTCCTGACTTCAGGGGGTGAAAGGAAGTCGCTAAAACCACCCGATGGAAGCGGAGAAGAAAGGCAAGTCTCAAGAGGAGCACAAGTGAGTAACGGTCCATGAGAATAAAAAATTAAGCGCATATTGAATACCAAACTAAATGGCCAATGTATATTAAAAAACCAAACTAAATGGAAATTCATCATTAAAAAGCCAATGCATATTAAATACAGAACTAAACAATTAACTTTACATTGAGATAAAACAAGGGCACATTGAATATAGAAATAAAGAGCAATTTAACATTGAAGTGAACAAGTATTCATTGAATACTCAACTTAATTAAACAACATAAGAGAGAACTGAACTCTTAGCTGAAAGTGAACTTTAAAATGTATGTAGCACAAATGAATTAACCCGAACTTGGAAGTCTAATACATTTAAGGCTGAGGGAAGCCAAACAGTGAATTAATGAGTGAATGCAGTGTGATAGGGCTACAGTTTGGCAAAGGGTGCGTGATATATGGTGACAGAGCCACAAGGCGACCAAAGAGAAGCCAGAGGAGTACAAGAATACACCCTAAGCCAAGAGCCAAATACAAGTAATCAAGTGGCAGTGACTTGGTGCACAGGAACAAGTACCAAGTAAACTGTGTTTGTGGTCTGTGGACGTGTTATGGGTGGACTGTGTGGTCTGACAATTGTGCCTAGACCAGAGAGCCTTGAATGGTGAAAGCTAAGGACACTGTGAAACAAGCCCAGTAAAACCACTGGAAAGGAGCTGGTGGGGCAAGCCAGACAGGGGCAGGTTGACTGAAAAGACTAAGACCAGTGTAATAAAAGGTATGGAAGTCTTGAAGAAAGGAATCCTGAGACCTAAGGGATTACACTTGTTGTCTTAGGACCAGAGTCTCAAGGCCCCTTTGTTTTGGATGGTCTTACTTTAAACTAAGGAAACCCCCAAGGATTGGTGCTGAACTATATCACCTTGAACTGGAGAAAGGTAAACTTTAAGCCTTTTCCATGGAACTTTCTTATGCTTAGGGAAGCAGAACTGAATGAAAGATGTGAGCTAGAAGAAGCTCAGAACTTAAATCTGTTGTCTGTGTCGCCAATGCTGGGAGGAAGATTGCAGGCCTTGCTAATGGCCACGTCCATATCAGAAACATATAGATTGAATAACAAGTTTGCAAGTATGCACCCCCCTGTTTGAGTCCCTGAATGGTGGCGATGGACTGCGTGATGACACCGTCCTGAGCCACTCGGATAGTCACTGATATATCGGTATACATGGCTCTAATAAGGTGCAACAATAAAGGTTCAATTCCCTAGCATATAAGCTTCCACAATAGCAAAGGCTCAGATACAACGTCAAACGCCTTGGAGTAATCTATAAAGCAGCAATAAAGTCTTCTGTTGGATCGTCTGAAGGCCTCTGTCGCAATGTAGTGTATAGCGCACATATTATGTAAAGTGCTGTGTGCTTTTCTGAAACCAGTGTCTGATTGAGGTGTAATCACTCGGTCAAATTCATCATCATGATTTCAATGTCCCAGTTATTAAGTGACAGCCAACTCTCTAATTGGTATTGATCAGAGCAAATGAACAATTGCTTTTAACTGTGGCATCAACCCATAAGATTTGATTGCCCTTAGAGTTTACCTTAATATCTGCACTAATACGAGCACATTTACAGAGCTGTGCTAAAGTCTGGGACCAGGTGAGAACAGCATGATCACTAAGTGTGGTGTGCTGGATGTTATGTTATGTTACTGGAATTTGTTAAACGCACGTATGCCAAAGGCATCATGACGCTGGAGGCAATGAGCGGAAACCATAGAAAAAATTAGAGGTTATAAAAACAGCAGCGTTTTCAATTTACGCCGAAAGCCGAGATGATCAGCAGTACTCCGCAGAGCTAGCAGAAGTTTGTTCCAGGCATTCGCGGCCACAACAGAAAAGGCACAGCGCCCCAACCGAGCCAGCCTAAACCAAGGAACAGCTATAAGAAGAACTGATTGTGAACGTAGGGGCCAGGTTGGAGAGTAGTTCACAAATTTAGTTTGTAGATACTCAGCTCCAATACCGTAGAAGGCCCGATGGACCATACACATAGACTTGAATACAACACTGGCCTCAATGGGGAGCCAATGCAATTGCCTCAGCAGAGGGGACATGTGAGTACCAAAAGAGGGGTAGAGAATAGATCTTGCCACTGCATTCTGGAGAAGTTGCAGCCGCTTGGTTAGGTAGAGAGGCTGCCCCAGATAAAGCGAATTACAATAATCCAAACCACTCAGTACCAGGGAAGCCACCACTGGAGCTTGGCAGACTGTGGGGATAAATGGAAGATCCTTCCGTAAGACCCAGAGTTTAAAATGGCCAGTTTTACATACTGTCGCCCCCTGCTCTTCCATGGCCAAGGAGGCAGAAACTTTAACCCCCAAATTTCTGACCGACAACACAGGCGTAGCAAGGGGGCCAAGTGAGGGAGGCCAAAAATCGGCCGTCCAGAACAGCTGAGGGGAGGAGGTACCAACAACAAGTGTTAGGCAGAATCCTGTGCAGTGCCCTTAGGGACCACTACACACAATTAAGACTACAGGTGGTAATACAAGTTTTACCTTTGGTACAAGCCTGTACTACTAGGTTATAGTGGTAGCAGTAGCGGAACAGCCAGGCTTATCTCAAGAGTATATGAGCAGTAGCAGAAATTACACAAAGGGACACAATTACTGTGGCTCAAGTGTTAAGATGGATTTCTGAACTCAGACCTGGAGGGGCAGAGGTTCAGAAGGCTTGCCTAGTTTCTTGGAACAAGGTAACCTCTGGACAAGCCAGACCAATCAGGGTAGCGATGGCGGCGGTCAAGACCGAGTCTCAAGAGGGGTGAGGGTGACTGAAAGACCTCAATGAGCGCACAAAGCAAGGACACTTACAAATTACTCCAGACAGGTGTTATATGAAAAATATAGACACATTTATTACAAGGCCTTTGTAACATCGACCATAGCAAAGAATCACAATAATACTAAAGTAAACCAACACATCACAATCAATACAATGGGCCTCATTACGACCCAGGCGGTAAGGGGTTTACGGCGCCGTAAACAGCGCCGACCCTTACCGCCTGAGTACGAGGTCCCTTAGCGCCATGGCGAATTTAACACCTGCTTTTAGCAGGTGTTAAAATCCATGGCGCTAAGGGACCATGGAGTTAATTACGCCACCGTAATTTACGGTGGCGTAATTAACGCCTTCCCCACTCCCATTATGCCCTATGGGGCAAAAATGGGAATGGGGAAGGGTAAATGGGGATTGGGGACTTACCGCCCCGCCAAGGTCGGAATGGGGCGGTAAGTCCGCCAACCACCATGGCGTAAACATAGTTTACGCCATGGTGGTAAAGTCACGGCCCAGGCGGTAACTTACCGCCTGGGTCGTAATGAGGCCCAATATATATACAAGACCAAGGGGTCTAAGGAGTTAGGAGCACGTAATATGGAGACCACCTAGATGGGGAGGAAAACAGGCAGTGCAAGTAATCATTAGGCCCAGTTCGACATCCGAAATACACCTAACTAGGTGGAAGTCCGAGCCCTACGAAGAGAGGAGCCTTATTCTCAAAGGTACCCGCACACCCTGGTGCCACTGGACAAAAGAGGGCCTCTTCAAGGATATCAGGCAGTTCAGGAAGGTGAATGAAGCGATGCGGAACAAGTCCCCACTACTCAAGCAAGGCCTCCACTTGTGGGCAGAGGCAGGGTGAGAGTGCGGGATAGAGTCGATATTTCGCAATAGCGGTAGAAAAGAAATGGGCTCCTGCGCGAGGGGCCACCGGTTGGGGTATGGACTACTCACCGGTCCCCGACGCAGGCAGACCCAGACTTCTCCAGTTCACGTTGCTGGCAGGTTCAGCTGCGATGATCAGGACGTCTCGACACCATGTAGATTCTGCGTAGCAGGATGCAGGGTTGAGGGTGTCCCAAATGCAGCGGACATGCACAGGTTGTTACCACAGCAGGGCAACACGGCAACCGCGTTTACTCTGGTCCGGGCGCACTCGTCTCACTTCAGACCTGGGAATGCCAAGTGTACGAAATTCGGTGTGAGGGTGCTGTGGACGCAGAGCAAGCAGTAGACCAAGTTTCGAGGGCTTCCCCGAAACGGCGGCGGTGACAGAGCAAAGCGTCCTGCGTAAGCTGGTCAGCACACTGGTTGGCCCAGGGACACTTCCGAAGAGGCTTACTTGCAGGGTTTGATGAAGGTGCCGGGAATAGTTGATCCCACTATTCCAATGGGTCGAAGCGCCTTCGCAGACCTTCTAGGACAATCAGATGCAGAGGGGGCTCGCAGGACGACAGCGGCTCAGGGTGCCAAACCTTCAGCGGGTCACCAGCGGTTCCTCGACTCAGCTTCTTGTTGCAGGATACTTGGCTCCTTATCCCTTGTTCGGTGTGAACTCAGGGATCGACATGCTAGTGGTGTTTCCAGCCTCCTCTTATCCAAAGTTCCCTTCGTGCCAAAACGGAGAGGACCCAATGGGAGATCTGCTCACAAACACTCACACCATACGTGGACCTATCACGTACCACGGTGGTCCCAGGCATTCAGGACACTCCAGACTCTCTGGCACCCAGGATGTGTATTGGGACCAGACATCCCAGCCCACATCCTGGAGGCACACACAAGGCATGCAGAAGCCCGCCCTGGGTCAGCTCGACCTGGGGAAGGTGAAGGGGCAAGACGGTCAGCGGACAGGACAAAGAACCTCGTGGCATGGCCATTTTGGACCCAGGCCACTTACTCGTGCCAAACGCGGTAAGCGCAGATAACATGGCAAAAAAGGGTTCAAAACACAAAAGAAACGATAGCTGCCACCAGTCCTGTCCGTGACACACTTGCACAGTTCAGAGTAAGTCCAGCGAGAGGTTTCTAGGGCCTTTGGAATGACTAGAGACCCAAGAGTGCGGTAAATTAGGTTACAGTGCCCTCTTGTGTTATGTTGCACAAAAGCTGCAACATGGGAAAAGGACTAAGGGAAACGAAGTCTCCCCGTACTGACTGTCTTAAGGGCATGTCAGTTTCCCCATAAGAATTGTGCGAAAGCCCAGAGGAGTGCGGCGGAAGGCTGCGCTTCTCTGGCAAAGTCTAGATCAGGGAGATCAGGGTGTAAAACAACAGCAAAAAGTTTGGGGGTTGCCACATGGAGGGAAAATTGCATACAATTATGAAATCTTTCCTAACATCAAGCAGACACTGACTCAAGGTTTCAGGTAAAAAAATATAAGTACATTTATTTTTAAACCATTTGTTATTAACACAACACTTCTATTAAAATTTAAAACCACACATTAAATACACTACACCTGACCAGTTCACTTTGTACGGTATAAATCAAGGTAAGTACCCTGTGTTTGAGAGAACCAGTGTTACGAAACAATACACGTTACCATGAATACGATTGCGATCACTTTTTGACAGTTCGTTCTACTAACTAAACGCGTATCCGTGGCAAGAAATGCTACTGTGGCAAAAACACACTGCGCACCTGAGATACCCAAAGAGAGTTGGGGGCAAAAATCATAGGCAATATGTTAGATAGTCAGACAGAATCAAAGAACACTCATAGACAGAAATACAAGAGTCAAGAGGCCGGAGCCAGTGTCAATTGGAACCGGGTTCCTGTGTCGAGATCACACGTCGGATAGTTTGGGATTCAAAGTTGCCAAGAGTACTTTAGATATTGTCAACTGTTCGGAAGCAAACGTTATAAGAAGGAGGGAATAATAAGGGCAAGCCTTATAAGCGAGAAATAGGGATTTCACCCAAAATTCCTCAAGCAGGACACAGTACCTTTTCAAAGAAGAAGCTGGTGCCACGGCAGTTGTTCCTGGTAGTTTCCCGTAGACCCACGATTCCTGGCTTCAGCACGAAGGAGGACGATGAAGGGGGTCTACACCACACAGGGATGAGGCCGGCAGCAGCGACAATGAATAAAAGGTGCGCTCCTTAAAAACAGGAGAGGCTCTTCAGGTGGCTATCCGGACCACTACAGCAGTATGCAGCGATTTCGACCACAAAGGCGACCTCTGGCTGAAGAAGACGAGCTGGTTATCCCCACAAGGCTCAAGGGAAGAAGACTCCGGACTGGATCTCCTCTTAGTCGTTGAAGGGTAGATAGCTCACGACTGCAGCAGGACTTCACCGGTACGGGATAGTTGCAGCAGTCGACCTCTCCTCCGCTTCTCTTCGGTTCCTTGTATTTCCAGTGGCGACTCTCTGACTTCCAGCCCAAGAGACCTGCCTTTTATGCGAAAATCCCCCATTCACACAGCCTGGCTGTCAATCACATAGCAGTGGATTTGTCCAGCCCGGACAACCACCTCAGCCAATCATGAAAAAGTGCGACTTGGGTTTCCTAGGATACCCTGTGCAGGGGGTAACTACACCCCTCCCTCACATTCAGCCCACCTAGACACCCAGGCGCCTTGAGGAGGGCTTCTTGGCAGAAGCCCGCCAAAGGACAGTGAACGGAGAAGGCAAACCTGGTTTGCCACGCAAAGTAAAACACAAGAAGGATTTTAACAAAAAGAAATGGTGAATAAACCGCACCGGAGCCAAAAGAAAAAGTATTTGGTCGAGCGGGTTTAAGTTCGAGGCTAACACAATAGCCTACAATATTACCACGGTTATATAAGATAACCGCGGTAGAAAATTAGGGTAGATACCAGTGCCACCAGCCATGTCTAAATGTTAAAAGAGCGAAACAATGCTCTACAAGGTACAGATAAAAAAGGCTAAGAGTTAACCCTTCCAGTACTCCATGTAAGATGGGGTGTCCCGGATCTGTGGTTAATTTGACTAAGTAAAGTTAATGGTAACTTTACCCTTTTCTGGGGGACAGTAGTCAGCCTCAGAAATGGAGTCGGGGGGAAGTCTGAACGACAACCCTGTGTCACTGCACAGAAGGTGCTGTGTGACACACAAAAGAAGGAGCCTACTGAAGTGGTGTACTACAGAGTCCACAATCATAAAAACAGCTAAAAACACATAGCAAAACACAAGTAAGAGTGGTGAAAAGCTCACACTCTTACCAAGTGGAAATAAATAACTCCAGAGATCCAGCAAAGCTACTGAGGGACTCACTAGGTAAGGGAAATTAGCCATGAAATGAGAATTCTCCCTAACAACCAGCACCTCTGTTTTACTAGCATTGAGCTTCAACCAGTTAGATGACCTCCAACTGCCAAGTTCCTCCAGACATTTCTCTCAGTCGAGCAGCAGCCTCAGACTGAGTCATATCCAGCCGGACAATGATCTGGGTGTCGTCTGCGTATGAGTAATAGAGGAAGCCATGGGATTGAAGAAGAAGAAGTCTGATATAGACATTAAATAGAATGGGAGAGAGTGACGATTCTTGAGGGACCCCACACACCAGAGAAACAGGAGGGGAACGAAAAGGAGGAAGAGAGACCGACTGAGAACGGTCCGCAAGGAAAGCCGTGAACCAATCAAGGACCTGGCTAGACAAGCCAGAGGCAGACAAACAGTAGACCAGGTTGAGGTGATCGACTGTCGAAAGCCGCCGACAGATCTAAGTGCAAGACGGCTCCGACACCGCCCTGGTCCACCAGGCGTACCACATCATCAAGCACCAAATTCAGAACGGATTCAGTGCACCGCCCCAGTTGAAAACCAGATTGGAATGTGTCAAAGTACTGAGAGGACTCTAAGAAATTAGACAGCAGAGGGGAAACCAAGGCTTCCATTACTTTCATCATGCATGGCAGAAGAGAAATAGGCCGATAATTGGCCAGCACTTCATGATCCAGGGAGGCTTTTTTTTAGTAAGGGGATGACCAAAGCATGTTTAAGGGAGGGTAGGATAACACCTGTAGCAACTGAAAGGTTGACCGCAGAGGAGATATGAGCAATCATATTGCCAGATAGTTCCTTTAAAAGAACCAGAGGCAAGTTTAACCAGAGGTTAAACTTGCGTTTAAGGGTGGCGAAGTCTGAGTCTTACCTCATTGACAATCAATACCTTTTGATACGGGCATTGAGGGTCAGAAAGTAATGCTAATAAAACATATGGGGAGGAGAAACCCAACAAGTAAATTCCAAGGTTAAATAATACCTGAGCACCAATTGCCAAACCTCCGTCGGGACGGGCCCTCTGCAACTTAATTACTGGCCGACATAAAATACTGTTTCCAGCAATGCTAAAACCATTAGTTACCCAGGTTTCTTGCAACAAAAAGATGTCACTGGCCATAATTAGTGAGATGCCCAGAGGATGGCTTAAGAAAGATCTGTGCCCTTGTGTATTCCATGAGAGCCAGTTATGGGTATGATTTATATCAGAGTGTCAAATGCTATTGACTCTGACTGTCTCAACTATCCATTGATCCACTTCACGAACAACCATAGGTTTTTTACAACTGGTTTGACAGAAGAGGCTATCTAGCTGACTCTTTCTGTCAAGTGATTATTTAGTGCAGGAAATCCTTTTTTTTTTAAAAAAAACATCTCTTTATTGATTTTACAACAATATTAACTTCTTCTCACCCTCCCCTCCCTTATCTCCCTCCCTTATCTCCCTTCTGTATCTCCCTGCCAACCCCCCCAACCCCCCTCACTCCCTAGCAGCTCCTCAATCCAGTCAGCACCTTTCTGGGTTTCCTGATCTTCCGGCTCAGTGTAAGTCCAAGAGTTTCAATCTTTGAAGGCACCGTTGCGCTATAAAGTCTGCTATCAGGAAGGCGAGTGTCTCTCCCCAGTCTGAGGCAACTTGCCGCAGGTTGTTGTTCGAGACGTAAGTGGGCCATTCCAAAGCTACCAGTTGCCAAATTTTCCAGATCCAATTCTGCTCCGGGCCCTTTGCACTTTTGAGCTATGAGGTTCATGGCCGCTAGTGTTAGAATCAGCCTGGCCCTGTCCCTTCCCTGCAGGCCCCCCCTCAACCCCTTTTTCCCTCATACCCATGAGGACTAGTGTGGGGTTCATCCCTGTCCCCTCACCAAAAGCCTGCGTCTGTGCTTGGAGAACTATTTTCCAGAAAGGGCGGATCCTGGGGCAGTCCCACCATATGTGTGCTGCAGTTCCCTCTCCTCCACACCCTCTCCAGCACTCCCTTGATGCTCCCGGGTACATACTATTTAGGCGTGCCGGTGTGTAGTGCCAGCCATACAAGTATTTATACCACACCTCCTGTAGTTGCGCTGCTTTTGCTACTTTTGGAATTTTCCTCCATAGGCTTTCCCACTCCATATTTGTCATTTCCCTCCCTAATCTTCGATCCCATCTATCCATGTATGGCCACCTTTTTTGCGGAGCTGCTTCTTCCAGTAGTTTATAGAGGCTCAATATTAGGCCCTTGGTGCCATCATTTGTCAAGAGGAACTTCTCGAATTGTGTGAGCTGCCTAATGGCAGCTCGTCTCACTTCTTTGTTCATGACCCAGTGCCTTATTTGGAAGTAGCACAGCCTTTCTCCTTCCCCCACTGCAAAATCTTGTTTACATTCTTGGAAGGATTTAACATGTCTCTGATCTTCCTACAACCCCCTGTCCTTCATGGATCAAAGGCCCCCATCTCCCACCCTGGTTGGAACTCCTTGTTATTGAATATTGGGGTGTACGGTGAGGGGTATGTCGTTATCCCTTTTTCTTTTACGTTTTCCTGTCCCATGTGTCTGCTTGGGTTTTTGTAATTGCACTCTTGTAAAGGTGTTGTGGTCTGCTATTGCGTGGGAGCCACAAGACCTTACCCAGATCATGTTGGGCCACCGCTCTGTCCATCTGGGTCCATTGCTTCCCCCGATCTTGAAGGAACCATTCCCTGATCACCCTCATTTGCGCCGCTACATAGTAAAGATGGAAGTTGGGAAAGGCCAGTCCTCCCCTCCTCTTCCAGGCCTCTAGCAGATTGCGGCTTATCCGCGCCTTTTTGCCTTCCCATACTAATTCCCTCGTCATTCAACCCAACTCCTTCAAAAAGTCCCTAGGTATTAGTAGCAGGATTGCTTGGAAAAGGTAAAGTAGCCGCAGTAGGAGACCATCTCCACTGCTGCCATTCTGCCCGTCCATGACACTCTGCGATTCCTCCATTTCAGATATTCCCCCTTGATAGCTTTTAGAGTGCATGGGAAGTTTGCTGCGTACCATCCTTTTAGGGGTGGTGTGATTTATTTTTTGTTCAGTAACTTTTTTTATTGTTAAAAATCCCTTTTTATGTTGTGGATATAAATTTGCTGCCTTTATAATTGTCACCACATTGATGTTTTTTGTCCACTTAAATACTTTTCAATGTGGATATATATGTATTGCGCTCATAATGTTCTCTACATTGATATCTTTTTTTTCCAATATGTTTTTTATTGGCCTTTTTCCATTATTACAATCAACCCCCCATCCCCAACAGCCCCCCGAGCTCCCTCCAACCCTTCCCTCCCAGGTTCAAAATAGCCCTCACAACCATATTGCGTGTGCTCAACTCGATCTTCTCTCCTTTTCGCATTCCCTTTCTCGTCTCCGGGGCTTTTCCTCACCGCCTATGCAGAGTGATCCTCACACCAGACCCGGTAGCTGTACCTTCCTTGGGCACCACGCCTTCCTGTAGTCCTTCATTAGGAATCGCAGAACCAAGTCCCAGTCCGCTATAGATTTTGCATGCTCACACCTAATCTCATAAGTATGTTTTTCCAGTGTAGCAAAGTTCCACAGTTTGGCCACCCATTCGTGTTCAGAAGGCGGGTCTTTAGCTTTCCATTTTTGCACCACCAATAAGGCTCCTGCCATTACCAGAATGACGTAGATCTTCCGCTGGGCCTTCGTGGCCAGTTTCTCTATCTCCCCGTCCACTCCCAGTATGAACAGACCAACATTTTGTTTTTTTCTCTACACCCAATATACCCCTGATTGCTTCCTGGATCATGTCCCAGAAGTTACCAACAATTGGGCAGCACCACCAAATGTGACTCCAGGACCCCTCAGCCCTGCATCCCCTCTAGCATTGCCCGTATGCAGTCTGGTACATTTTCGTTTGTCTGCTGGGGGTGAGATGCCACTGATACATAATTTTCATCCAAATCCCCTGGATTTGCAGTGAATGGGCCAGACTGGGGATATTCTTGCACAGGGAAGTCCATTGCTCTAGCTCAATCCCTTGCTCGGCTTCCTTTTCCTATTTGATAATGTGTCAAGGAGTTCCCCCCTTCTCACCTGGGTCCGGAGTTTGCCGGTGTCTTCGATCGCTGCCTTCTTGCGAACGCTCCTGGTCTTGAACAGCGCTGCTCGAGTCTCGTCTGGTTCCAGGTTGCGTTTAGTTCTGGGAGCGCGGAGTACAGGAATCTGGGAGCCTGGAAAAGGCTAGAAATGCTCGGAACCAGGAAGGGGGAAAGGGTCAGGAGCGGGTAATAGCACTGGGACAAAGGAAACAATACTGCGAGCTACGAACACACGTCTGGGGTACTCTGCAATAGCATTGAGACGCACGGAGCCGCGGAAGGCGTGGTCTATAAATAGATCACGCCGCGTTCAGCGCATGGAGCGAGCAAGGGCTTCAGCTCTGGACGGCCATGTTGGAAGTAGTACGGAATGTAAGCCCCGTTGAGACAAGGACCAGGAGGTCCAAAAGGGGCGTGATCTTAAGTTCATGACAGCATGCCTCCTCCGAAAGGCCTTTCCCTCCAGGTTTGCCCGGGTGTATTAGGTGAAATCTTCTGAGCAACCGAGGAGCCTTGATATTTGAAACAGGTTGCCAGGTCCTTTCGCTAGGCGGATATCCTTTCCACTCCACTAGGTATTGAAGATGGCCCCGCTTATACCTGGAGTCACAAATCCGGTGCACCTCATATTCCAGTTGGTTGTCAACCAGTAGAGGAGGAGGTCTACTGGATTTTCGAGAGGATTGGATGTAGGGCTTCAATAGGGATGTGTGAAAAACTGGATGAATTCTTTTCCAGGAGTCAGGTAGCTTGATTCGATATGAGACAGAATTGATAATCTCCTTGATGGGAAATGGACCATAGTAGCGGGGAGCCAGCTTGTTTGGTCGCAAGTGTCGGGGGAGTAGTTTTGATGACAACCACACTCGGTCACTGACCGTATAAGAAGGAACTGGTCTTCTCTTGGAATCTGCATACCTTTTGGTCTGTAATCTTGCTTTCTCTAAGTGTTCTTTAGCCTCCCGGTGAATGTTGATAAGAGTTTCGATCCAGGAGTCAACAGTAGGTACTGGTGTAGGGTAAGGAAGAACCGAGGGTAAGACCGATGGATGGAACCCCTGGCTACAATAAAAGTGGCTGGTCTGTAGTGCTGAGTGTTCAGAGTTGTTGTAAGCGAATTCCGCTACGGGTATCAGGAGAGACCAGTCATCCTGGACCTTGGTGGCGAAACATCGGAGGTATTGTTCCAGGGTCTGATTTGCACGTTCTGTGGCTCTGTTGGTTTGGGGGTGATATCCTGAAGAGAGGGCATGGTGGATTCCTAGGACCCGACAGAGGTGTTTCCAGAATTGTGAAATGTATTGGGAACCCGGTCAGATATGATCTTGGAAGGAAGCCCATGTAGTCGGAATATGTGTTCCAGAAATATTCCAGCTAGCTCTGAAGAGGAGGGTAGTTTCATCAGTGGCGTAAAATGGGCCATATGGATAAACAAATCTATGGTGACCATGATGGTAGTATATCCTCGGGAAGGTGGTAACTCCACTATGAAGTCTGTATCAATGATTTCCCATGGTTTAGAGGATAGAGTGGGCTGCAGAAGAAGACCCGCCGGTCTTTTGTTATGTTTATTTTGGGCACAGGTTATACAAGCCTGGATGTATTGCTGTACGTCAGACTTCATTTTAGGCCACCAGAACTGTCTCTGTATAAGATGGAGGGTGTTGGTGATACCTCGGTGCCCGGAATGGAGTGTGTCATGACAAAGGTTTATTATTTTTTGCTGTAACTTCCGTGTAGGAATGAGTAGTGCATTGTCCTTGAATAAGTAGCCTTCCTTGGCTCTTAATTTCCAGTGATTTCGTGTTGAGCTGTCCTTCCATATTTCCGAGGATTGAGTTTGCGATCAGACTTCTTCCAGGAGATCAACTGCTTGGGCTACGAAGATCGTGGGAGAAAACATTTTAGAAAATGCCTTATCTTCAGTGGTCACGTAGTCAGGATGACGAGGCATCAGCGATCAGGTTCTGTGATCCAGGGACATGGGTAATGTGGAACTGATACTGGGCAAAAAAGTAGGCCCAACGTGCCTGACGTCTGTTCCTGCACTCCAGAGACTGTAGAATCTGAAGGTTTCGATGATCAGTACGGACTTGGACAGGATGCCTGGCTCCCAGAAGTAGGTGTCGCCATTCAGTGAAGGCTTGGCAAATGGCTAAGAGTTCCTTTTCCAGGACAGAGTAGTGTGTTTCACTAGGAGTTAAGGTTCTTGAAAGATAAGCAACGGGGTGTTCCAAATCGTCCTCCATCTTCTGCTTCAACACTGCTCCTATAGCATAATTAGAGGCATCCGTTTCCACTAAAAAGGGTCGACTTGTATCGGGTTGAGCCAAAATGGGAGCTTGTGTGAACTCGGTCTTCAAACGCTGAAATGCAGTTTCTTGTAATGTTGACCAAACAAATGGGGTGTCCTTCTTTAGCAGAGCTACTATGGGTTGTACAATCTCGGAAAAGGTGGCCATGAACTTTCGGTAGAAATTGGCTAGTCCTAGGAAGGATTGGATTTGTTTCACGGACGTGGGAGTAGGCCAGGTGAGAACGGCCTTTACTTTTGAAGGGTCCATGCCAATCCCCTCTGGACTAAGGATAAATCCCAGATAGTGCACGGAGGTAACGTGAAACAAACATTTCTCAGGCTTGGATAAGAGGTGATGTTCCCGGAGTCTTTGTAGAACTGCCTTAACATGTCCTTCATGCTTCAGAGGGTCTTTGGAAAAAATCAATATGTCGTCCAGATAGACAATGACGAAGAGAAAAAACATATCAGAGAACACCCTATCCATAAAACGTTGGAATACTGCTGGGGCATTGGCTAGTCCAAAGGGCATGACCAGGTACTCGTAGTGGCCAAAGGGTGTTCTAAAGGCGGTCTTCCACTCGTCTCCTTCCCGGATACGGATCAAATGGTAGGCACCCCTGATATCCAATTTAGTGAATATTACGGCTCTTCTCACAGCTTCCAGGATATCCGAGTTCAGGAGCAGTGGGTACGATCCTTGAGGGTGCATTGATTTAAGCCTCTATAGTTGAGGAAAGGTCTGAGTTCCTTGGTATCTTTCTTGGGAACGAAGAACAACGAAGCACCCGCTGGAGATTTCGAGGGTCTTATGGTGCCGTTTTCAAGATTAGTGTCTAGGTATTCCCGAAGGGCCTTTTTCTCGGGTTCGGAAAGAATGAACATTCTGCCAAAGGGAATTACAGCTGAGGGATCCGTATCCATGGGACAGTCTTCGGGCCTGTGAGGGGGTAAGGCTTGGACTATGGCAGTAGAAAATACATCAGCATATCCCTGATAGGCCTCTGGAACTTGTATGATATTGGAAACCATGAGAGGTGTTTCTTGGTCTCTAGGTGGTTCTTTAGAAGTTACTGAGGAGGGGTCCAGGGTTAGGCAGTGGGACATACAGAACTCTGAGCCCAGGAATAATGATTCTGCTGTCCAATTGATATACGGATTGTGCTTTTGTAGCCAGGGCATTCCCAAAACCATGGGGTAATGGGCTGACTTAATGATGTCGAATGTAATCCGCTCTTGATGATGGTTTATGGAAAGTTGGATCTCTTTAGTCTGCAGGCTTATGGGCCCTGAAGAGAGGGGTCTTCCGTCAATTGCTTCCACCGGCTGCATGGTGTTTCGTGTCTTGTACGGAATATGATGACTAACAACCCAGTCTTGATCAATGAAAATTTCCATAGCTCCGCAGTCCACCAAGGCCAGAATGGGATAGGTCTTGTCTTTGGAGGGCGACAGGAAGGCCTGTAGTATCACCAAACTGTTTTGTCCAGGAGAGTTCAAGGATGGAATTGATGTGGAGCAAACATCTCTCTCCCGAATCTCTGCTCCATTTAAGATCCGGGGCTGGCGTTTCCCGAACGCCGAGGAGGTGCCAGAGGACATTCCCTGACCAAATGTTTGTCTGAAGCACAATACATACACAAACCCGTATGGATCCTTCTCAATCTTTCTTGAGGTGATATGGGTCCACGAAAGGCTCCAATTTGCATGGGTTCAGGTTCTGGGGCTGGACTTGGGTTTGCGTCCGTTCTGGCTGTACTCTCAAAGGACGTCTTGGGTGGGTTTCCCTCGGATTTTTTCCTTTCAGCCTTCCTTTCCTGTATGCGGAAGTCTATTTGCAAGGCCAGGTCCATTAGTGCTTGGAATGAATTTGGTCTGTCCACCCTGGCCAGTTCATCCTTGATCTCATCGTTCAGGCCTCTCCTGAACAGGGTAAAACTAGCCTCAGAGGACCAGTCTGCTTCCTTAGCCAATTGTTTAAATCTGGTTACATAAGTGAGCATATCTTGGGAGCCCTGTTGAAAGTCCAGCAAGCGTTCTTGGGCAGTATAGACCTGCTCTGGACGGTGAAACATGCCTTTAAGGGCCTGTATGAACCCATCATAGTTGTCTAGGGGGGCATCGCCAGAGTTAACAAGGGGTGTTGCCCAAGTTAAGGCGTTGCCGGAAAGGTGGGATATGATGAAACCCGAGTCGAGAAATAATAGGGCTTAAAGGTGAAGTGGACCAGGCATGAATCCAGGAATCCGCAAAGTGTTTTTGCCGAACCATCATACTTGTCAACAATACCGCCCAACAGGGCACCCTCCTTTGTAGCAGAATCCTGGGATAAGACCAATTGTTTGAGCGCGGCGTTTTCCGCCTTAAGATTTTGAACCTCGGTTGATAATTCTTGCATGCGTCGCATTAAGTCCTGCACGGCGGCTTCCATCTCGTTTTTAGGTTCGATCGGGTGGCGTCTCAAACTGTCAAGGAGTTCCCCGCCTTCTCACCTGGGTCCGGAGTTTGCTGGTGTCTTCGATCGCTGCCTTCTTGCGAATGCTCCTGGTCTTGAACAGCGCTGCTCGAGTCTCGTCTTGCGTTTAGTTCCGGGAGCGCGGAGTCCAGGAATCCGGGAGTCTGGAAAAGGCTAGAAATGCTCGGAACCAGGAAGGGGGAAAGGGTCAGGAGCGGGTAATAGCACTGGGAGGACAAAGGAAACAATACCGCGAGCTGCGAACACACGTCTGGGCTACTCTGCAATAGCATTGAGACGTGCGGAGCCGCGGAAGGCGTGGTCTATAAATAGATCACGCCGCGTTCAGCGCATGGAGCGAGCAAGGGCTTCAGCTCTGGACGGCCATGTTGGAAGTAGTACGCAATGTAAGCCCCGTTGAGACAAGGACCAGGAGGTCCAAAAGGGGCGTGATCTGAAGTTCATGACACCATGAACGTTCTCGCCCCTTCCTCCTCCCCCTCCTTGATCAACCTGTAAATGTCCCCAACCAAATGTTTATCCCCCAAGCTAGAAGTTACACATTTCTCAAAGTGGGTTAGGGCTTGTGTTGCTGCTTTCTTAATTCTGGGATGCAGGGCCCAATGTCTCAGCTGTGCATATTGGAATCTTGCGTCTTCCCCCACTCCAAAATCACTTTTACATTTAATGAATGTTTTTATTTCTCCCCCTTCTAATAGATCGCAAAGTTTATTTCAGCCCCCTTCCTGCCATCTCTCAAACCCCTTCCCCTCTCGCCCTGGTGTGAATTGTGGGTTTCTGAAGATCAGAGTAAGTGGCGAGGCAAATATGATGATTTTAGATTGTTTTATAACTTTATCCCACGTATCGCCCACCAGGGCTTCGATTGAGCTACAGTACATTTTTCGTGGTTTGTCCTGCCGGGGTAGCCATAGTACCCCCTCTACTTTAGGGCCCACCACCGCCTAATCCATTTTCCTCCATCTCTTCTCTCTGTCCCCCTTCGACCAGTCCCTGACCATTCTAATTTGGGATGCCCAATAATAGGCTATAAGGGTCTGCACCTCCCAAGCCCCCTTTATTCCTGGGTAAGCGCATCAATTTGTAAGGGATCCTAGGTTTCTTTCGATCCCAGATGAAGGTTTGTGTGTGTTTTTGTATTGTTCTAAAGAAGGACTTCGGTATCCTTATAAGTAAAGCCATAAACACATATAGTAATTTCAGCTGAACCGCCATTTCTGTGACATTTAACCTGCCGAGCCATGATATTGAGAGTGGGCACCACCTGTTCAGGGTCTTTTTTATGGATTCCAGGAGAGGGGTATAGTTAGCCTCGAAGAGTTGGTCCACGGTTTTAGTGAGGTATATACCCAAATATTTCAATTTGCTCTTGGCCCATGCATATGGTGATCTGGCCTTTACCTCCCCTTACCCTTCCGGCGTCATCTGTAAGTCTAGTACCTCCGACTTGCTCTTATTCATCTTCAGCCCCGCTACTTCACCGAATTGGGTCAGTTCCCTATACACCGCTTCCAGCGATTTCCCCGGATTGGTTAACGTTAGTAGCATGTTGTCTGCGAACACCGCTACCTTATGATCTTTCCCACCAAATGAGACTCCTTCAATATCTGGGTTGGACCTAATCCTGCTCAAGATGGGCTCCAGGTATATGGCATATAAAAGCAGGGATAGCGGACAACCCTGCTTTGTGCCCCTTGAGACATTTACCGGGTCAGACAGCTCCCCATTAATCAGTAGCCGCAGGGATGGTGTTTTGTAATTGGCTGCAATCTTTGATATAAAGCGCTCCCCCATTCCCATCTTACGTAATGTACCAAAAAGGTACTCTTCTACTCTATCGAATACTTTTTCAGCGTCTAGCGCCACCGCCAAGGCAGCTGTTCTCTTTTTATTCACCTTCTCAATGATATGTGCTATCCTCCTGGTATTATCATGGGTCTGTCTTCCACTAATGAATCCCGATTGATCGGGGTCAATCAGCACAGGGAGAAGAGAATCCAACCGGGATGCCAAAATCTTTGTGTAAATCTTGGCATCTGTGTTGATAAGAGCAATTGGCCTATATGAGCCACATTGAGCCTGGTCCTTCCCTGATCTCGGCAAAAGTATCACCTTTGCCTACTCTGTTGAAGGCGTTATTACCCCCTCCCTCCCAAATCTGTTGAATAATTCTGCTAGTCGCGGGGCCAGTATCGCTGAAAATGTTTTATAAAATTCAGTTGAGAAGCCGTCAGGGCCCGGGTATTACTGGTCAGGCCCCGGCGTGGCTGACTACTTTCCTCCCAGGTTCATCTTGGGTCCTTCCTCTCCTCTATCTCTATCTGTGGTGTTCCCCAGGGGTCTAACCTCTCTCCCTGGCTGTTTAACCAATACCTGGCACTTCTTGCCCACTGTATTGCCGCATTCTGCTCCAACTTCCAGTGCTATGCGGATGACACTCAGATCATTTTCAGGCTACCCTCTGCCACCTCTTCTCCCTCCCTCTCTCATCTCTGACTGTCTGTTAGCGATCCAGGAGTGGTGTGCTGCCAATGATCTCTGCCTTAATGCCAGTAAGACTGAGATTCTCCTGATCGGCACACCTGCTCCCTCCTTTCCTGTCACTCTCTGGCCGGCCTCTCTTGGCCCTCTGTGAGGCTAAAAACCTCAGGGTCATCTTCGACTCCACACTCTCCTTCTCTCCTCACATCTCTGACGTCTCTAAGAAGTCACACTACCAGCTGCACCTCCTCAGAGGTATTCTTCCTTTCCTCTCCTTCCCCCAGAAGCTCAATGTCTCCAGACCTCTGGTACTCTCTTCTCTAGGCTGGACTATTACAACAGCCTCTTTCTGAATCTGCCTGCCTCTACTCTCTGCCCTCTGCAACGTATCCAGAACAGTATTGCAAGACTTGGTCCTTGGCCTCAAGCCCAGGGATCGTAATCTCTCCAGGACTGAAATCTCTGCACTGGCTCCCAGTGGCTGCGAGGATTAAGTTCAAAACCCTCTGCATTGTCCACAGGGCCTTCTGGGGCTTGGGGCCTCAATACCTTCAACTCTCTCTTCCTAAATGTCTTCCTTCTCGAGCTCTTCGCTCATCCGCCTCCAACTCCCTCAGGGTCAGTCGCTTCTCCAATCAACGGGTTGGTGGTGGATCTCTCGCTTCGGCTGGGGCCTCCCTCTGGAACAGCCTCCCTGCCTCACTGAAACTTGAGGAGAACCATCTCCGGTTCCGGAAGCACCTCAAAACCTTTCTCTTTGCTTCTGCTTTTTCTCCTCCTCTCCCCTGCTGAATCCCTGGCTGAAACTGTACTGGTTAACTGGCCAGCCTCTGTCCTCGGGCCCAGCACCCCTCCACCACCAGCACACAGTCGCACACCTGCACTGCCTTCCTGGCAACCCCGCACTCGGGACCGTCTATTTATCCCTACAGTCCCACTACCAGCACTTGATACCGGATGTCTGCACTTACCCTTGCACTTGCCGCCAGCTGGCCGTACTTTACTTATTGTTATTATTCTATAATCCCATGTACTGCGCTTTCCCCTCACCCTCGCACTTTCCGCCTTCCCATGCACTTGTGCAATCTGGATGACATCTGGCCTAGTAGGATTGCTGTCTGTCTTCCCTCATTTCCCCCTCCCTTGCCCCGTCGCGCCTTGAAACACTTGTGTATAGGCGCGTTATAAATGCCATATCATATCATATCATATTAATGGGAAGTGAGGCTATCACTCTGATCACCTCCTCTCTGGATATCTCTTCCTCCAATCTCTCCCCCTCACAAGTCGTAATCTTAGGCAATGAGCAGCCGTCTAGATATTCCTCCAATGCTCTCCCCTCCGGTCTATCTGACTTATACACCCTCCCATAGAAAAATGTGAATCCCCTCTTGATGGATTCACTATCTGACTGTTCCTCCCTCTTGGCTGTCCTTATTTTTAGGATGGTTCTCTCTTTTTCCTCCATTCTAAGCATCCTAGTCAACAATCTGTCCGCTTTATTTCCTTTTGCGTAATATTTCTGTTTTAGGTGGACTAGAGCCCTCTCTGCCCTGCTTGTTATTAGCGTGTCCACTTGGCCTCTCACTGCCCTGTATTCTTTTCATACCTCTCCCGAGGGCTTAGTCACTAGGTGGAGAGTGAGTGCCTTTAATTTATCCTCCAAATCTCTCTCTAAGTGCCTCAGCTCCCTCTCCCGTTTGGATTTTATCGCTATTACCTTGCCCCGAATCGTGGCCTTAATGGCGTCCCAAATAATTTGTGGATCTACCCCCTGGGATTCATTTGCTTGTAAGTAATGCTCTATCTCTTCCATCAATTCCTCCATAAGGAATTGGTCCGTGAAGAGACGTGCCTGGGACCTCCACTTCCATGGGCTTGCTGGGCGGCTGGGCATTGCGAATGACACAGTGATGGGTGCATGGTCTGAGAAGGTAATGACCCCCACTTCCACCTCCCTCACCTTTCACAGCAGAAGGCGCGACACCCAGGAGGATGATCTTTGCATGTGGGAATAGTATGTGTATCCCTTTGCCGCCCCTCTTCTTTCCCTCCATGCGTCCACTAGTGCTAGATTGTGCATCTTCTCCTTCAATTCCTTTGAGGGGCGATTCTGTGTGGTGTATATTTTTGCACTTCTGTCCCTTTTAGGGTCCCAGGTGAGATTAAAGACCCCACAATAATTATATTCCCTCTGGCAAAACCTTCGAGCTTTCGTACCATTGTTTGTATGAAGTGATCCTGTCCCTTGTTGGGGGGTACAGTGATGCCACCGTTAGATACTCCCCCCAGCCCAGACAAGTTATCGCTATGAACCTGCCGTTGTTATCCCTATTTACACTCATTATTTTAAGTACAAGATTGTCCCCGACCTCTAGACTTGAATCCTAACATGGGTCCCCCCCCTCCCTCCCACCTTCCCCTCCCCTCTGCCCCCTTCCTCTACTGGGTGGACACAACCGGCCTCTGGCCTCTACCGACTCTCCTACTCCCCCAGTAACGCCTCCTGCTGGTCTTCCCTGACCCATATGAGATTCCAAGATTTCCCCACCCCACTCCCCCACCTATCGGTTTGCTTATCTGTGTATATTCCCCTCCCCAGGAATTGCTGCCGATGCCATGACTTTTATTATCTTTGTTCGTAGGGGTATTTGGCCGGGGGCTCTGCCTCCTGCGACTGATCTTCGTCCAGGAACCTCGGGCCTCGTGGACCCCATTTATTCCTCTGTCTCGTCCTTGATTACGGAGTCACCCATTCCCAGGCTTTCCTTTTTTGATGCTCCTACGCCGGGCCAGGTCCCCCCACACACGCAGCTTCTGCCTCGATTCCCAGTACCTCTGCACCTTCTTCCACAGTAGTGATTCTCATCTGCCTACCATCGACACCAAATAGAAGGCCAAATGGAAAAGTCCACTTGTACCTCTTGTTGCGTTTAACCAGCTCTTGAATAACCAGGCGCATCTGCCTTCTTTTAATTAGCGTTGTTTGGGAAAGGTCCTGGTATAGGTGCACCACTGTGCCGTTGTATTGAAAGTCATCTGACTGTCTGGCCGCCCTTAAAATACTCTCTTTCTGCTTATACTCGTGCAAAGCTGCTAGCACATCCCGAGGCCTGGCTCCCGGTTCAATTCTCTTCGGGCCTACTCTATGTACTCTGTCCACCAGGATCTCCTCCGGGTTCGACAGGTCTACCAGGGATGCAAAAATGTGTTGAACAGTCTGCTGCAAGTCTGCGTCCCCCACCGTTTCCGGTAACTTTTTTGTTCGAATGTTAGCCCTTCGCGACCTGTTTTCTAGGTCTTCCGTCTGGAGCTCTAAGTTGTGTGTGGCTCTGGCCAATTGCTCCATCATTTCCTCCTTTTTGTGGTTGTCTTCGGCTACTTGCTGCAGGGCCCTGTCATTAGTGTCTACTCTTGCCTCAATGCCATGCAACTCACGTTTGATTTCTTTTATTTCTCCTGACCGGTCCTCTTTCATCTTTTCCAGCTGCTTCTGCATTGTGGCCGCCATTCTGTCCCCAAAGCTCTGGAAGCATTGCTCCATACATTTTTGAGTAACCCTCTGCTCCTCCAGGGCATCTTCCGGGGGGACCCTCCTCATTCCTTTCTTCCCCCATATCCGTATCCTGGACCGCTTCTCCCTCCTTCCTCCACAGTCTCTGAAGTTGCCCCTCACAGATCTTCTTGACCCCTTTCAGCGAATGCCGCCACTTTATGTTGTACCCTCTGAAGGGAATCCCCCGTATTTCCTCCTCCTTCCCTTATAGCCTGCAACAGGTGTTCCAAGTAAATGGCATATATGAGGGACGAGAGCGGGCACCCTTGCTTAGTTCCCCTGCTCACTGGTCTAGTCACTGGCCTAGTCATCGAGCCATTCACTGCTAGGTGGATTATCGGGTTTCTATAGTTTGCTTGCACCATTTTGAGGAAGTCTCCCCCAGCCCCATTTTCTCCATGACCCTGAAGAGAAAAGGCCACTCCACCCGGTCGAACGCCTTCTCTGCATCGAGTGCTAGTAGGACCACCGGAGTGGCCGTTTTCTGCCCCTTTTCCACCAGATGGGCCACTCTCCTAATGTTGTCTGCTGTTTGCCTTCCCAGGACGAACCCTGCTTGGTCTGGGTGGATCAGCGGCCGAAGTAAGATCTCTAATCTTTTCGCCAAAATCTTGGTGTAGATCTTGGCATCTATATTAATGAGTTCAATGGGCCTATACGACCTGCTCTCTGCTGGGTCTTTATTGGGCTTCGGAATGAGCATGACTTTTGCTTCCTCCATTGATGCTGTAATTGACCCTGTGGCCTTAAACGTGTTGAACAGCTGCACCAACTGAGGGCTCAGGACATTCGTATAGGTTTTATAGAAGAGGGCAGAAAAGCTGTCCGGGCCTGGAGCCTTATTCGTGGGAAGCTTCGCTATCGTGTTCCTCACCTCATCCACTGATATTTCCCAGCATAGGAGCTCTTGCTCCTCTTTAGAGACCCAGGGGAGTTGTACCCTCTCTTGAAATTCCCTCTGCTTCTGTGTTTGTGGGTATTGGGAGGTGTATAATGAGCTATAAAATCTCGCCAGGCATTCCTGAATTTCCTCCGTCCTCGTAGGTCTGTGCCCCTTTTCATCATTTACTGCCACTATTGTGTTCTGGCCCTGTGTTTCTCTCAGCAATCTGGCTAAACGGGTGTCTGCTTTGTTGGCCTTAGCGTAGTATTTCTGTCTCATGAAGAGCAGTGCTCTTTCCGCCTTTTTGGTTCTCAGTATCTGGAGTTGTCCCACTCCACTTCTGTAGGCCAACCGCTTCTTCCTAGTTTGTTAGTTGGCCGCTTGTTGGCGTACTTCCTCCACTTCCCCTATTAATTGTAATTCTAGTGCCTTCATCTGTTTGTCCCTCCGGGCTTTTTGGGCTATGAGCTTGCCCCTTATGGTGGCCTTAAATGCGTCCCACCTCCTATTCTCACTCGTCTGAATGTTTTTGTTCCTCTCAAAGAACGTTTTCATCTTTTCCCTAATTTCCTCTCTCGTCATTGAATCCCTAAGTAACTCCCCCGGAAGCTTCCATTTCCAAACCTCTTGACTATGGGACGGCGTACTCGGTGTCATTGTGACCACCCTATGGTCTGCTATTCCCTGTGGCCCCACCTCCACCCCTTTTATTCTCCCCACTAGTCTGACCGAAGCCCATATATAATCGATCCTAGATTGTGTGCCTTGGACCCCTGAGACCAGAGGCGTTGCTAAGGGGGGGGGGCTAAGGGAGCTGTAGCCCCTGGTCTTTTGGTTATAGCTCCGGATAGAATCTCAGGAGCTACAGCTAGAAGGCTAACTAGTCCCCAGTCTTAACAGTTCCGACAGCAGCGTAGACTCGGGTCTTTTCCAGACCAAGCAACACCCCTGCCTGAGACGAATGTATACCCCTCTCGCTGCCCCTCTAATGGCTGCCAGGCATCCGCGAGGCCCAGGCCTTCGAATATGTCTCTCAACTATGGGGAGGCCTGCTCCCTCACCACTGCCCTCTCTCATTGTCCTGTCTGCCCTCTTATCCCAGTCTAGGTTGATATCCCCATCAGTATGATATACCCCTTAACCGTATCCTCCAGCACCCTCAGTAGATCCCTCAAAAAGCTTTCCTAGCCCGTGTTGGGTGCATAGACCGAGACTATAGTGCCACCCCTCCCATTTTGGTTGGGGCTGATGCGAGGAACGCCTGGGCATAGCCTCTCAATTTGAGGCAAACCTGGTCCCTTTTTAGTAGGTGGGTCTCATGTAGGGCTAATATATCTGGGCCACACGTTTTGGTGAGACTGTCCAGTTTTTCCCTCTTGAGCGGGGAGTTGAGTCCCCTCACATTATGTGTCATGCATTTGAATTTGTCCTGGGTCTCGCTGCTCACCTTTTTCCCCCCTTCTGGATCCCCTGCCCCCTTGCAGTAACACGTTCCTCTTTGTGCCCCCTCGAGGATGTTTTCCTGCCCTTTCCCTACTCCTCCCAAACTGGAGCCTGCCCTTCCTACCCTTCTGTTTATCTGAGCACCTGTTTGTTGAGCTGCCTGTGCCCTCCCTTCCCCAATTTGCCCCCCCCAACATGGGAAAGCCCCCCCCACAGGTGCCCTCATCCTTACTGGTTCCAACATGATTTATGTTCCCCGTTCCCCTGCCCTATCTCTTAATTATTGTGTCCACTACCCCTTAACTTATTTAAGATGACCTAAGTTGGGCTCTTCTCCGCCTCTTCTCTCCCAGGCGGTTCCTCCTCCGGCCCCCCTCCTTTTGTGGGGGGCACTCAGCACTGCTCTCCTTCTCCGTCTCTCCCCTACTAGCGACCATTCCAACTGGCGGGGGTCCATCCTCTTCTCCGTGGGTCTGGGCTCCTCTCTGGGAGTGCCTTCCGGTATGTCCATGTGTATTATACTTGCTGCTTCTTGAAGGGAGTGCGCACGTTTTGGCTTCCTTCCCATTCGAACACCAGTCCAAACGGGAAGGTCCATCTGTACTTTATACCCTTACTGGACAGTTCTCTGAAAACTGGGCTCATTAATCGCTGTTTTGCCAACGTTCTGGCTGCTAGATCCTGGAACAAAGCTATCTCTTGGCTTTGTAGAGGATTGGCTCCTGCCGCCTGGCCGCCCAGAGGACTGCTTCTTTCTGTCCGTATCGGGTGAAGGCTGCCAGTACATCCCTGGGCCTGGCATTAGGGCCTTTGTTTAGCCTCCCCACCCTGTGGATCCGGTCTAGGTGCACTGTTTTGGGTGCCCCCTCCCTCAGTATCCCTGCAAATATCTTCTACACCTCTTCCTTGAGATCTCCGTACACTATAGTTTCTAGCAAGCGCTTTATTCTGATATTGATTCTTTGTGACCTATTCTCTAGGTCCTCCAGCTGAAGGCCCATGTTTTGTGCAGCTACGTTGAGTCGCTCAATCGTCTCACTGTTTTCAGTTGTTTCTTTATCAATTTCTTGCAGGCCCCTTTCCACTACATCCGTGCGTTCTCCCAGCTGGCCTAACTCCTGCTAGATTTCCCCTAATGTTGTGTTGTGGTCTGACCTCATTAGCAGGAACTGGTCTTGGATAGTCTCTGCCAGGGTCTCTTGGAGGAATTGCATTTCCCCCCTGAAATCTTGCTTCGTCATTCAGGCTTGGCCTTTTCCCCCATTCTCATCCCCCCGGTCTTTGCACCTATCTGCGGCCCCCTTCGTCTGCTCTCTAGTGTCTGCCGCAGGCCACATGTTAGTGAGGGTTCCTCCTTCTGTGGTGCTTGTTACAGTGGGGTGCTGGTCCTCTGTGTTTTGTTGGCTGGACCTCCCATGCCTAAGGGGGGACGCTCCCTTACTCTCCTGGTAGGTTTTGCTTCCCTGTCGTCCTCTTCGTAGGCCTTCCTAGCCCCTGTTGCTCCTTTCGCCTTTTCTAGTCACTCTACACTCCCCCTGCCGTCCGCGCCTCTCCCGTGGACCTCTGTCCCCTGCACTTGGTCTACTCTTGCTTCTTGCTCTTCTGCGTGGTCTCCAGATTAAGGTCCTTGGGGACACCATGACCCCTGCCTCTTTTGGCCACGCTGGTTCCTTCCGTGCTCACTCCTCCGGGGGCCCTACAGCTCCTTGAACCCCCACTGTTTCCTTGAGTCTATAGGTGATGTAGTGTTGCGGGCAATCTAACCTCCTTCCTCTGCCTCTCAGGCTAGGTGGTTCCCCTTGGTCCGTGTATTGCACCTTCCCACCTCCAAGCCAGGCTGTTGCTTAGCCCAGGGTATGTTAATCCCCGTTCCTCCAGGCTCTCTGGGTCTCATGGCCTCATCCCCCCTTCTCTCAGTGTTCTCCCACGCCGTGACTTGTTTTCCAACCGAGCTGGACTGGGCTGACCGCAGGGAGCCCTCCCGTTCCCTCAACTCCACCCAAAGTAACTCCACATTGGCCACCCCCTAGCTCTCACCTCCTTGCCTGTGGGTCGTGGGGCTCTCCACGTTTG
Source organism: Ambystoma mexicanum (assembly GCF_040938575.1). Classification (NCBI taxonomy): domain Eukaryota; kingdom Metazoa; phylum Chordata; class Amphibia; order Caudata; family Ambystomatidae; genus Ambystoma; species Ambystoma mexicanum. The sequence goes on from NC_090921.1 coordinate 392,991,522, forward strand.
TCCCCCTCTGGATCGCCTATTCCCGGTGGGGGGAGCCGGTGTCGCTTGTGGGCTGCGGTTGTCTTTGGTGATTTACCCTGGGCTGCGAGGCGCCCTCCTCCAATACGCAGCTTCCTCTCCTGCCCCTCCCTTGTTGCCAGCTGGGTTTTGCTGCTGTCTTGCAGTGAGACCTGCTCTGTCCGCCGTGACTCCCGGGGCCGTGGGGATGCGGATGCTCCACCTCTCCTCCTCAGCTACTATGGTGGGGATCCACAGAGGCCCTCGTTTTGGGCCTTTCCCCCTTCGTGCACGGCAGTTGTAAGGGCCGGGAATTGCCTCTCTTCCCGCCTCAGGCTGGTCTGGGCCAGCTGCCAGAGCCCTTCACCTTCCTTCCGTCCGCGCCTCCCTGTGTTGGTTCCTGTTGGCCCCCCTCAGTCTCTAACCTCCTCACACGTGGCTTACAAGCTTTGCCACGTTCCTCACCTTCAGGTTTCCTTTTACCCAGCAGGGGGTCCCAGTGTCGCTGAGCTGATGCTGATTTCTCTGTGTAGTGTCCCCAGGCCAGGTAGGATGCCCTCCACCGGATTGCCGCCCCTTCGCCGAGTCCTTCCTTGTCCCCCGATAGGGCTCCCTGCTGTATTGCAGGTGTACTGCCCTGGCCACGCCGCTGGTAGGGCCTCTACGGCCGGGTGCCTTGCTGTTCTTCCCCCCTCCTGGTGGGGGGTGCGCACACTCTGACACCAGAAGCCCCTTGGCAAAATGTCGGGTGCGCCACTGCTAATCCGCTAACCTTGCCTGCCTATTCTCTCATCGGCAGGGGGTCGTGGCGCCTTCCTTCCCTCAGCGGTTCCTCTCGGGGCCTCCCCGTTCTCCGCCACGTCACCCCTCCTGTGTGCGCTCGACCCGATGTTCGTGGCTTCCTGCCAGGGGACACTGGTTGCTGTCGCCTCTTGGTCTCTCTCTCTCTCTCTCTCTCCTTTTCTTTGCTTGGGCGGTGTTTTGCCCTAATTCCACGCAGACTCTGGTTTATCTCTGGGTCAGCACGGGCCGTTGTCTCTGCGTCATCTCCACATTCTCCTTCCCAATATCCGTGTCTTTTCCCGCACTTACTCCTTCCCGAAAGGTGTGCTGTTCCTTTCTGGGGGGTTTGCGCCTCTCTTAGCCCACAGTTTCAGATGACGGGGGTGGTGGAACCGCCAATGTTGTCCCCTGGGGCTGGAGAGCAGCCGTCGGCATGTCTACTCAGTGCCGGCGGCCATCTTGGAATCCGGATATCCTTTTTTAAAAACTCTTTTTATTAAAGTTTCATAGACAAAACAATGCAACAAATTAAGAAACTGAAGATAGCAATGCATATCCCATGCCCCCATAATACAAGAGTGCAAATCAATAACAAAAGCAAAAGGAGACATCCTTTCCTGTCCTACGCATCAGATGGTGAGTCAGATTCCACTGAGGTATCACTCCTAATCGATAGATAATAGATAAATGTCTTTCGGCCTTGGAAACCGGGTGTGTGACGGTTCCATACTCAGTCTCTATATCATGACAGTATAGAACATCAGACTTCCATTACTCGCAGTCTGGGGGGTGCCTCCTCCCCATACCATGGCCACCCTCCTTTTTGCAAGCAACAGCAAAAGTCCCAGTAGCCTCTTGACATATTTTGGAAGCTCATAAGTGTAGCTCAGGAGAGCCAACATGGGGGATGGCGTCAGCACCTCTCTGACTATCCCCCCCAATAGAATCAAAGGCTTGTGACCAGAACATTTGTATATTTGGGCAGGACCATGCTAGGTGTAAAAACGTGGCAGAGGCGTATCTGCACCTCTGACATGCATCTGACGTCTCAGGGAAGAACCTGTGGAGGTCCACCGGGGTCAGGTAAAACTGATGGAGATACTTCAAATGTATTTGTTTGTAGTTACTGTTGATTGCCACCATCCGTGTTTTCCAACAGCAATACTTCCAGAGATCGTCAGAAATAGACATTCCCAGAGCACCCCCCCAATTACCCTGAGATCCACCGCCCACCCTGCTGACTTATCTATTATGCTAGTGTGTATCCTGGAAACCATCTTAGATATGATTCCCGAGCTGATCACCTCGTGCAATACGGACGCAAGCAGGAGCTTCCCAGGAAAACCAGCTAACCTGCTTTTCAACTCAGTGCATACCCTGAAATATGTAAACATATCAAGTGCCGAGACCTCACCCTTCTCTTTAAATTCTTCTAGAGACAAGATCTCGCCAGGACGTAAGGCCCAGTTTGTCCATGCACTGCACAAAAGCCATCACCACTGTCAGCTGGAGCCTGGGCACAAACTTGACAGAGAGGAGTGGGGAGTATAGGATTTCACTTCGTGTCCTTCCCTCGATGCGCCTCCATGTCCTACAAGTAAGCTCAACCATGTTCCGTGCTCTTGTCATACATTGTGGCGAGGTGAGAATCACTGCCCTCAAAAGCGACAGGGTGCCCTTTCGATCTGGACATGCGCTCTATCCGGGACCGAGTTGGACCAGTATGTCAAGAACGAGGCCTGTGCTGCCACCCAGTAAGACTCTAAATCAGGGAGCTCAAGGCCCCCCACTTAGCGGGGCCACAAGTTTGCCCTACTCCTCTTGCCATACGAACCTCGTTATTAGTGGCTTCAGGATTTAAAAAAGGGTAGGGTGGCCCACCATTGGCACATTAAGAAAAATATCCAGGAACCGTGGCAGGATTACCATTTTAATTAGCACTATCCTACTATATAGGGACAAAGGCAAGTGCATCCACCTCCCAAGGGTCTGCACAGTATGGTCCAATTTTGCCCCATAGTTTTCCCGGTAGAGCACCTCCTGGGATCGCACTACATTCACCCCCAAATACTGTGTGCAGTCCATGTGCCACTGGAAATTAAACCCTTCTTGGAACCTCTCTGTCCCGTTTGTTAGCAGAAACAGCATCCACTTGGAGGGGTTCACATTAAGTCCCGAAAAACTCCCATAGTCAAAAATGTCCATCATAACTGGTGCTAAATTCGTCGTTGAGATCACACGTTTGTTTGTGAACAGCCGTACCCCTCTGTCAATGTGTTTGGACCGAATCAACTCCGCCAGGGGCTCCAAGGCAATGGCAAACAGAAGGGGGAAAGCAGGCATCCTTGCCGCGTGCCCCTCCCCATCTTTATCTTCCCATTTATCTGATTCAATGGACTAAACCGGGGAAACCGTAAGGAAACTAGAGAGGACTGTGGACTGATCCTACAAAGACCCAAATGAAGGCTAGCACCCTGGATCAATCTGAACCCCATGAATATAGAAGACAGAATGAAGCAAAGTAACAGTAAAGGAACACAATCTTACCTATAAATCTAGAAAGACACTGGATACTCGTCCATTCAGCAACGTAAATCTGTAAAATGAAAGGACAATTATATACGTGACATGATTTCCTATTGGACAAATGAACAAACTATGCAAAAACAAATGTATTCTCTCATAATAATCGATTGTTAAAAAAGAAAGAATTGTTATTTCTTGTGTCTTGAAAAAGCCAGAGTAAGGTGAAACACTTGCACGTGCCTCCAGGTGGAGATTGTTGGCACTACTGCACAATACTTGATATTGATCAAGCTTTTTATGCCTCTATGAATGGCACTACTGCACAACACTTGATGCTGATCGAGCATTTTATGTCATTATGAATAAACATTAGAAAAACAATGAGACCGCATCTAATATCATATATTTAACAAATTTGAACCTATCACCCACCGGTATGCGCACAAGTTAACTTAAGTAACCCAAATTTAGACCTAAAATATAATAACAATATTTGGGGCCCTCACTCCACGTCTGGCGTCTCCTTCGGGGTCACTCCACTACTTTACACAATGCACAGATGAATAGACACCTTAAGGCCTTTCCAGTGTACTACAGGTTATTGTACTAAGGCACAACCACAACACAAGTCACTGGCCCATTTAAATATGAATCTGCTCCCAAATACTGTAGACAGACCACCTGGATACACTTCCTAGTTGCTTGGTTTTACGGGGTCCATCTGACAGTGTGCTCAGCTATTTCACGTTTGCTACTTTTCATCCGCCCGCCTCTGTGGTTCAGGCAGCAGTCCCCAGGGTCCTCAGGATCTCCCATATAGGAGCCGACCCAGCCCCAGGCAGCTATGCATTTGCTTGCCGCCGCAAGCTCCAGGGTGTGCCACACTGTATCTTTGCAGCTCGCAGGAGCAGAAGCGGTCCTCCTCCCTGGCCGCTGAGCCGGCCCCTCGCTTATAGCCAGCGCTGCTGAGGAGGCAATCCGCAACTCGCAAGCGCGGGCAAGAGGGTGTAAGGGGAAAGGCAGAACACAGGCTGCTAGGCACATAGTCTGCACCCCCCCCTTCCCATCGCTCTCAGCTACAAAGTGACAGGAAGGACAGGATGGGGCCTCACAAGGTGCTAAGCACATTAACAGGTGCCGCACCTACATGAGAAACCCAAGGGGCAGGAAACAACAGCTGGTGATCTGCTAGGGTCATCAGGAGGCACAAACTTCCATCGGCGCCAGCCGGCCGGGGGTGGGGTAAGCCGCCCCCACGCACAGGCTGGGCCCAGGGCCATCATGAAGGAATATAAGGAGCTGCCTGGGCAGCAAACAGCACAAACCTGGGTGCTCCGTACGGAGCACCACAAGTTGATCTGCTTACGCAGATAATTTTTCTTTTCCGAAAACATTGCCTTGTTTTCACCAAGACATTGGAGCTTTGCCTTGCTCCAATGGTTTCAAACAGCATGTCCCGCTGCCCGTGAGTTTGCCATACTCCGGGAACAAGCTATGTGGACAGCTGCAAAGCCACACTTCGAAGGAGTGAGCTGCCGTGGCAACCAAAGAAAGAAGAAACAACCTGAACAAAACAGGAGCCGGCTCAACCACACTCCGAAAAGCATTTTTAAAAGATCTAACATGCAGGAAAGAAAAAAGCAGATGGAGCGATGTGGGGACATCACATGACCGCGGGAGCGCGATCTCGCGAGACTCGATGCAACGGGATCTCGCGAGCCCGCACTCTGCGAGAGAACGTCGGGGAGAAGGTTGCCGCCAGTATTGGCGGAGCGCCAGACTAAGAGATCTGCATACAGCGCTGCTCCTGTTAAGGAGCCACTATAACTGAGGCCCATAGAAATCTTTGCGGTCCAGCTTCCAGGGCATAAGTCCAATGCCACAGGAGGCCACATGGGGGTCCTGGAAGCTTACAGCGTGCCATCCATGAGCACACCCTGCATCCAGTGAAGTAACTGGGAGGCCCAGACTGGAACTGTGAGTAACTCCCCTGCCCTGCTCAAGGACAAGTTATGCTCACCAGTTTGTCTTGTTAATAAAGACAGTTAAGACCCATCTGAGCGTCCTGTCGTCCTTAGAGGCCACTACAAGCGGGAACGGGTCCATGCCCGTAAGGCTGTATTACAAAGAAAAGTTTTTTCCGTAGCCTACCACAACCAGAACTGAAATTCCAGAGCACACGCAGAAGACCTATGCGGATGAGAAGGGTGAGGAAGCCGAGAATTCCGAAATATGGCCAGCACCAGAGTGCATGAGTACTCGTAGCAACTTCAGAAGTTGCGACAACCCAAAGTAGTGGGGGGCAGAGCCAAGCCCTCCGAAGGAAGGCACTAGCGGAAGTTGCCACAGCAACCCAATTGGAAAAAGGTAACAGATAGTTAGTAAACCTGACACTTCAGACGGCCGGGGGAGGGCAGAGAAAATAACACGAAACAAAAAATAACAAAAACAGGGTTGCTGCTAGAACAGGCAACATTACAAAATGAATAGTGGGTTTTTCTATGAGCAAAGGAACAGAGTTTAGGTACGTTTAAAACAAACTCCAGAAAGCTACAAATTGTAAGACAATTAGGCGTATTCCAGTCAGAAACTCAAAAAAACTCAATTCGAACAAAAGAAGAGTATGAAATAAATCAGGAAGCACCTGGAAAGAGAAGCACAAATGACTTTTAGCAGCACCGAGCACGGGGTGCATGAAGGTGGGAACATGTCACACAGAAGATAGTTCAGGGGCAGCATAATCCCCAGGTCCGCGTTTAGAAACCATTGGGTATAAAGCGCTTTATAAATAACCTGTTACAATTGCGATATGAGCGGTGTATAAAATTGAACTACAAAGTGTATTTCTTGACATACACATGGCTTTCCAGTACAAATGTTAAGGATTTTAAAGAGGCGTCACACTCCAGACCAGGACTCTTTATACTGGCCAGGGATGCAGCGTATAATCAAAACGCTTTTAGATTTAGGAATTTGGATTCAGCTTTGAGAAGGCAGCCAACCCATCTCATACCCCCCTTAACGTACACCCTGTGTCGCAATGGACCATGAACCAGGCCGGTGTGTAATGATAGAATATTTATTTATTTTTAATTATAAATAAAATCAAACACATTCAATATAGGGTAGCAATCACCAGTGTGGTGATAATTACACAGTGCAATGATAGAATACACTTAGTTTAACCTTCTAATATAAGATATAAAATGCACAATTGAAAGAAAGCAAGATTACTTTTTGAGTAGTGCTTTTAAATGGCACCACAGTTAAGCATTCCACCTGCAACACCCCCTCAAACCCCTGTTAACCAAATTGTGTGTGGGTGGAGTAGAGTAGCAAGGAGTCAAAATCGGATTGAAAATCCGACCTACCCACCCCTGAATGGGAGGCAAAAATCAGATTAAGCTCCCTTGAAAAATGAGCAAAATGGCACTCGGAATTACTGAATGGTGATTTTACATGTGCGGTTGAATGGATAAGGCAAGAATGTGTATGGCTGTATCAAATAAGCAAGAAAACTCGCAAGTTACAAGTCAATGTAATAAACAACGGGCATACAGTGTAGAAAATCAATTATGGAAGGAAACACGGTACAGCAAGACTCACACGTGGCAAAATTGCAATTGCTACATTTCACGGGTTTACAATAGCAAAACGGCTTAGAAATTGAGCCAAACAGACAAAATTGGAATGCGGTTTTAATGCAAAGGTACAAAGGCACATCACAGATATGATATGAAAGTGAAAGGGTAACTCTGGATGGATGACAGTATGGGATTCTTCAAGGGAAAGGAAAAATTTTTTTTTTTTTTTTAAATGAAAGCAGTTTCACAGGCAACTCGGTTTTGTTAGAAAAAGGATTTATTCTACTGCAACTATATTTTTAATGGCTAGATTGTTAAAAAAAGACACAGTACGCAAGGAGGTTACTTGCAAGGTCAACCGATCCATGCCGCGTTCAGCTCTATATGGGAATTAATTAAATTATTCAAAATAGTACTAAGGACTTATACAATGGACTGAAATGATTTGGAAAGAATGGCGCTAACACATGGAGTTTACTACGGATTTTCCAAAGGACAGGATACACAGAGGATTCTGACAATTTACGAATTGACTAGGGTATTTATAGGATTTCTATGAGATTGGGCATAACAACAGGTAACAAAGCAAGAGATGCAGTTTTTGGTTACTGGGGAAGGGAAATACTTACAACAAGCACTTGAATGGAATAGTTTGGACAGTCAGCCGGGCTTCGGGACACGAGACAAAGATCTGGTCACTTGGACAACAGTCTGGTCTCAGTAGACAGTGGGGCAGATCAGCTGTGGCAAAGCAGGTAGCTGGGCAAAGCCGAATAATCCCAAAAGGGTTCAGCAGCCTTCTCCACTTTTCCCCTAAATTATTGGGATTTTTGTAGGGTTTGATTCTGGATTACAGGTTCAGCCTGGGTAAGAGGTTCTAGCCTTGCTCTGGAGTCTGGAATCTTGCAGGGTGAATGTTGGATGTCTGGATCTCTGGATGTTGAGTTGGATTTTTGAATCCTGGATTTTTTTAATGTCCTGACTCCCCCTAAGCTTCCTCCTTATAAAGGCCGGATGATATCAGAGGATTTTTCCAATGTGGGCAGAACTAAGCTAGACCTATCTCTAGGAATCGGATAGGTCAGCCTGTGGATGTCGCCGCCTCCCTATCAGCAGATTGGACTGTAGGAAGTGACTCAATTTTAGTGTGTGTGTTTTTTACAATGTGCTTTGTTCTACCAAAGTTATGTTTGCCAAAATCAGTTATGGAGCAAAACATTTATATTTACAAATGTCATCATCAGGAAAATTAGATAGGCAGATTCCATATTTCACCAGGGACATTTCTGTCCAAATGCCAAGTTTGTGCGATATTGTTTAGTCATTCTGGAAATCTTTTGCCATTTCCATGGAAGGCATCTCACCTAAAATTCTACAATTGTCTACTTATATACATATTATCACTGGGCATATTGTCATTAAGTTGCAAAACTGTACCACGTATGCTTTCCCCAGAAATGACAATTTCCTGGTGTTTGTGTCCACCACATGTCAGAAGAACCTACAATGTCTTATTTTTAAATGGTCATAATTTCACATTACTGTTTCTTTAGGTTACTGAAATAAATACTTTCATATCAAAAAGTCCTTAATCAAATGGATGGCATCTGTCACTGGAGGGCGGTCCTTAAGAATCCCCCAGTCATCTTACCCCGAATGTGTCAGCTCTGGGCAGCAGGGCTACCATAGCAACCTTTCATTCAGGCGGATGCAGCTGAAGAGAGGTGTCACCAGGAATTCACACTTGCCTGTGACAAGGCCAGTTCCACTGATCCATTGTTCCTGGCTGGAGAAATGCCAGAAAGTCTGACGAGGTCGCCACTTCCCACACCTTGGCCCTTTCATGTGCCCAGTGGGCTGGTCCAATTGGTGAAGGTAATTCTGTTCCCAGGGGAGACCTTTGAAGCCAAACCTGTTCTGCTGGTCCCAAAGTAATTGTATTTATTTATTTATTTCCTTTTCTTTAAACAGCAACCAAGTCTTTTTGAGAGTACATATTATGTATATTTTAGAGAAAACCCCCATCTTCCATCACATTTCTGTGCAAGCACAGGGCATCATTTTAACATTTCACTTTCAAAAGGCATTTTCCTGCTTGGCAAATGCACCATTTTACACGTGTGTTCATTTTTCTTGGATCTCACTTTACAAATGTGGTTTTTCCTCGCATCTTAATTCTGAACATTTCCATAGACCTAGTCAATTTATAATACACAGCAATCTGTTCACCACAAGGGTTCTTTGAAACTGACAGAAGCAGAGAGAGAGAGAGAGAGAGAGAGAGAGAGAGAGAGCTTCTTGTGAACAGTTTGCCTGTGTTATTTTGTTGCAAAAGGAAAACGCTTGCCGTACAGCCTGGAGTGAATTTCTCTGCTATCTCCTAGATTTTACTGGACACATAATGCCTATATGTGTCTTAGTGGAACCAAACTGTGTAATGTTAAAGAAAAATGGAAATGGCATGAGTGCGCAGTCATTTTAAACACAGAATATTTTCTTTTTCAGTGGAAGGTATTGAGCTGGCAGCATAACAGCGCTGCCTTTGAATTATTTTCTTTGGTGCACATGAAGAAACTACTTGCAGCCATTCTCTGGGTGTTCCAGTTTCCATCTCGCCCCATATGTGCTCGACACAGCCAGCGCAGCCATTATTTTTGTAACTGCAAAGCACAGTTTTGATGCAAGGGAATAAGTGCTCAGCAGAGCCAGCACAGCCATTCTTCATGCAACTGCTGAAAATGCAGTTTGGTGATGTTGGGGAAGTTCTGCTGGGCTGGTAAATGTACCCCACAGAATCCCACCTGCTTTCCCAAGACTTCTTTTTGAGGGAAAGTAGGGCAAAGTGGGGTTCATCCAGTGGAATTCTACTTTCATCTGGGAGCGGCACGCCAAGATCTTCTTTCCGTCTTTCGTTGGAGAATGTGGAGTGACATGCCCAGATTTTCCTTCGGTCTTTCGTCAGAGAGTGTGGAGCGACACCCCCTTTCCTTTCTTCCCTTTCCAGGTCCCCAGGGAGGTCCTCATCGGTCTAAGAGGGAATGGAATTAGTGCTCTAATAGGAGATAGATAAAGACAGGTTTTAGAATCTTTCACTGACTGTCTTCTCATAAGGTTGACATCAGTGGCACAAAACATATATTTACATTTCTTAACGTACTTGAACAATATCAGCAAACAATTACTTAACAATGCAAAGACATGATTGAACTTTTACACCATAGTTTGGTGACCAATAATGAAAAGTACTCCCTGTTACATAGATATAACTATGGACCTACCTATTCCCTTCTGCTTTTTCTTCTTCTTTCTTATCATTCTTCAGGTGTCTCTTCTATTTGACTTTCCTTGGGCTCCTAAATCAGCTGCAAAGTGTGTCTGGTGTAACTGGTTAATGTGGACCCATTTCTCCTCTGATAGCTCTTCTTTGGGGATGCAGATTCTGTAGGCGACAGGTGATATTTTGTATACAATTTCAAAGGTACTGCGCTAGGAGGGGAGACATTTTCTCTCCTTAGTCTGGTTCCTCTGAAAATTGTACAAGTAGACCCTGTCTCCTACTTGGTATTCCTTTTTGGTTGTTTTGAAATCATATTCAGTTTTCATCCCCTCTGCCGGTTTCTCCAGATTCCACTGAGCGTACGCAAAAGCATGTTGAAACGGTGTTTTCTTAGATTCTCAACATATTCATGAGTTGTGGAGGCGTTTATCAGTGTCTGCTCTTGTGTTATGTAGAGCAGATGCTGAGGTTGCACCATTTTTCGTCCAGTCATTAACTCAAATGGAGACATTTTGGTCGCAGAAGATGGTGTAGATCTGATGGCCATCAAGACAAGCGGTAATCGGATGTCCCAACTTGGCCCAGAATCTGCCACACACTTTTTTAGAATGCTCACAATGGTTTTATTATACCTCTCAACTCCCCCACTAGAGGATGGGCAGTATGCAATATGAAGTTTCCTTTTTACCCCAAGTATCTCCCACATCTTTGTCATCACTTCGCTGGTGAAGTGACTTCCTCGGTCCGACTCAATCCTTTGGGGTAGGCCAAAATGCAAGAAGATGTTGATCATCAGGGCAGCTGCTGTTTCTGCTTTGCAATTTGGGGCCAGGAAACATTCCACCCATTTGGTGAACATGCATGTTACTGTTAACATGTACATGTTCCCCCTAGAGGAGCGAATTACAGACCCGATGAAATCTACTTCTAAATCTGACCAAGGCAGTGTAATCCCCCTCTTCTGGAGGGTAGCTCGGTGTGTGAGTGAACTTGGCTGAAATTGTGCACACACAAGACACCCCTTCAAATATTGATCGAGGTCCTGCCCCATGTGTGGCCAATATGCAACCTCCCACAAGATTTCTAGAGTAGTATGAAACCTCTGATGACCGGCTGTGGCCGCGTCATGGGCGTGACTTAGTTTCAGGCTTCGGAATGAGGTAGGAACCACCCACTCGTCGCATCCAGAGATGGATCTCCTTACCAACAAACCGTCTTGGATTCAGAACATTTTGGGACACTTCATCAACACCCTGAGGTCCTCTTTCCCAATGTAATCGGTTTCCATCAGATGAAAGTTCTCAGGGTCCTCAATATGTTGGTAACATTTCCCAATAATAGGATCTCCTTTTTGTGCCGTTATTAAATCAGCATCTGGGGTCTCCTTACTCCACTGGGCAGTTGAGAGTTCATTGTGAGCATTTCTCTGGGACCTGGTGACAGCAGTGACCTGGATTTCCCCCAACAAGGACTTGATCTCAGGTAGATCCCCCTGGATGGCTCCAGTTTTGGCCAGCTGATCAGCCAGGTCGTTTGCAGTTTTGTCTGGCCCCTCTATTCTGGAATGACCCTTAATCTTTTTCCAACAGATGTTCATCCCATTAGAGGTGACCAGATCATCAATATTCATTATGTATTTTGCCATGTTTAAGTGGTTTGTTATTTGCAGTCAGCATGCCTCTGGTTCTCCAATTGATCAGGTGCTGGAGTCAGTGTTGCATGGCAGTGAGATTGGCCTGGTGAACTGCCATCAACTCCGCCACCTGACTATGCAGGGACCGATTTTGTACCCAGCGGAGGGTTCCGGGGCATCATTCACCCCGGCATTCCCAACGCCGGCCACCAGTTCCTTTTCCCCGTTGTCAATATGGTAGGAGGACCCGTCCACATATACTGTGGGAATTCCCTTGCACTTGTCTTCTTCATAAACTTTGTGCGGGGAATTCAGGTACGCCTCCATGTTGTCCTGGGTTTTGAGACTTTCGTCCTCAAGACAGTTTTCTCTGGCACAATCATTCAAAGTCAGCCAGATCTTGCGCGAGGGTTCTCTTCTTGTTTTGGCCATATCTGCTATATCTGACCTCCACAGGAAAGCCTTGCATGGACAGAATTCAGGAAGTAATTCTGGAATTACTCACATTTCCGGCCCGGATTTTGTCACTTTAGAGGTACTGCAAAGGCTAGTGTGGAATCTCCAGTATGATGTGCTCCCCCTGGATGAGCGGTAATTTTTCAATGCCACACTGTTGCCAGGAGTGCCTTCTCACAATCGTTGAATTTTTCCTCCACAGACGATAAAGTCTTGCTTGCATAGGAGATGACTTTATTGACCTTGTCATGCTTTTGGTATAATACTGCTGTCAAACATGTATTTGAGAACCCTGTCTCCAAGAAGAACTCTTTGTTTTTGACAGGGTAAGCTAGACAAGGCACTTGTGAGAGACTTCTTTTGAGTTGTTTTACTGCCTCGGCTTGTTTTGGACCCCACTCCCACTTGACCCCCCCCTTCAAGAGATGGACCAGGGGTCTTGTGACCTCTGCATAATCCTCAATGAAATTCCTACTGTAGTTAGTCAGTCCAAGGAGGCTTCTTAGCTCACGCAGAGTTGTGGGGTCTTTCAGTTTTAGCAGTGCTTCTACTTTCTTCGCCTGGGGACAGAGAACCTCAGGGGTTATTTCATGTCCCAAGAAGTTGGCATGGGTCCTGCACCACTGTGCCTTCTGCAAGGACAGTTTTGCTCCGGCAGCCCTCAATTGGGTCAGAACATAGCAGATTTCTGTTATGTGTTCCTCTACAGTTGAGCTTTTAATCAAGACATCATCCACATAGGCCAGGTTACCCCTTTCACCCAAGTCGGGCATGGCCTTGTGTAGGAAGATGCTGAATTTGTTGCCTGAGTTTATGTATCCGAAGGGAGTCCGGGTCCATCTGTACTGCTGTCCCCCGAAGGTAAAGGCCAGCTTGTACCGGTCCTCCCTACTGACGGGCACGGTCCAGTATCCATTGGTCAGGTCAATAGCGGTGTACACCTTTGACCCCTGGATCTGGGTCAGCCCCTGGTCAATGTAGGGAAGAGGCCATCGGGACATGTGGACCCATTTATTCAGCTGCCTAAGGCCTGCACAAAGTCTCCATTGGCCATTTGGTTTTAAAATCCCCAGCACCTGATTATTAAAGGTGCTGTGGACTGGACAAATTATCCAACGGGTCTCTAGTTTTTTTGATTATTTCCGTCAGAGACTCCATGGATGTGAGAGGCAAGCAATATTGATTCACAAACACAGGAGTCATTCCAGGGTCCGTGGTAGTATGTATCTCAGTGCGACCACAGTCGTACGAGTCCACAGCAAAGATATCTTGGAAATCTAAGAACTCCTATTTCAACTGTTGCTTTTGTTCCTCACAGGCATCAGCGAGGTTGACTCGCTCTTCAACCATTTTCCTGAAGCCTGGAAAGACTTTGGGTTTCGCGATCTCAGCGGCCTCCTCCAGCTGTGTGGAGAGTTCTCTGGTGAGGGTGTTGACCTGGACAGAGGGTTTCAGATAGGAGATATGATAAGGATATGATATGATAAGGCATTTGTAACGCGCCTATACACAGGTGTTTCAAGGCGCGAAAGGCTGTCATTGTGGAACTGGAAGATCACCTCATCCTTCCTGATGTCACAGGTCTTCCTCCCCGTAAGGGCAGGAAGAGTACACCAGGAGATTCCCCCCTTGCCGGGTGAAAATCCTGTCCGGTGGTATGTCATTGTCATTGTCATAGTAGTCACAGGGGATTGGTCCACATCAGTTCATTTCCTTGATCCATGGTAAAATGTTGTTCATCAACCGCCATTCCAATAATGGTGCCTGCCCCCAGAGTGATACTCCTGAGGTCGCTATTATCCACCAATATTGGAATGGTGGTGTGTTCTATATTGTCTAATGTTGTTGAGTTTAACCCCAACCCCTGCTGTTGGAGATGGGCATTGAGGTGTACATATGCGTCTGGATTTTGTAGTTTCTGTCCGCCTTTTAATTTTTAAGTCAAGTGGGAATTGCCGGGTCCATCCTGGGATCATGACCTCCTCTCCAATTTGAACTTCAACCGCATACGGCAGCAATTGAGCTGACCGAAATGCCTTTTCAGAATCATCAAAGCCCATTGGATTGCCCCCCAGTCGGGACCAGGCCTTATATTTTATAAGGTCCAAATTAATTGCAAACCGATTGAGAACGTCACTGCCTAAATAGAATGCAGCAGGGACATCTTGCACGACCCAACAATTATGCTCTATGCTTTTGTCGCCTATGGACATTTTGAGCATACCTCTGCTAGGCAGGAGATGTTTGGAATTGGGAGTTTCGAGGCCCATTTCCCCCTTATCAATCAATTTAAATGTGGTAATGGTTGGATCTTTTAGGAGTTTCCTGGCCATGGCTTCGCTGGTGAAGCTTTTTCCATTGCTCAAGCATACTCTGGCGAGAACAGGCTCCTTCCCCTCATTTAACTGAATAGGGAGGAACAACTGTTTTCTTATTTTCTGAATGTCAGCTAAACTTTGAACTGGCTTTTCATCACTTTTGACAATAGGATTTGAATTTTCAGATGGGGATTGGTATAAAAATGTCAAGGTATTTCCTTCCAGTGTGGAATGCCACTTGAAACTGGAACGTAGGTTGATTTTCAAGAATGGAGAGTGGTTCCCGTCCCCAATTAGTTGTCCTACAGCAATTACTGTAATGTCAGGTGTTTGATTGTTTTGGAAATGAAACTGCATTTGATCAGATTTTCATTCAACCATGTGCCATTCAAACTAACATGGTAGGCACTTTGTTTTAATTTTATTGGTCGGTTATAGGACCTTATTTACACAGTCTATCAGAGGAGACAACCTGCGCAGTATGTCATTCCCTAATAGACATGGGGTCCCCTCTGGAGTCACAACTATGACTAGGTGCTTCACCTTATGTCGCTGAGATCTGCAGTCCCCTCGACGGGAATGAAATTCCCGTCGAAGTTCTGGAGTTGTCCAAAAAGAGGGGTGAGAGGGATCTGGTATCTCTCCCCCTTCCCGAATTTAGCTGCTCGAAGGCCCTTCTTGACAGAAGCGTGGCTTGGGATCCAGTGTCCACCAGTGCTGAAAATGCACATTGCCCTTGCACTCGGACAGGGGCGTAGAATCTACCTTCTTTCTCCTCCAAGGGGCAAAGGTAATGGGTGTTTTGGGCAAGCTCGGTGGTCAATTTCTTTATTTTGGACTCCGACAAGGTGGGGTTTTGGGCAGTTTTCTGTGCCGGAGTCCGGGAATCTGTAACAAAAATGTGGCATCTTGAAATATGTGAGATTTCGGAATCCCCTTTTTCCCTTAGCTCCGTGCTACCCCCTCTTACCTGGTGACAGTCACTAGAACCAGTTTATGGGGAGGATCCATCCATCAATATTTTGTTTTCTGGATGACAATTGTGGGGTTCAGGGGTGGGCGATTCTGAATCAGTCCCCACACCTACTCAGTCTAGTTTCTGGTCTCTGGGGACCTATTTTTCTTTGGAAGCAATTCCCCCATCCCTGAAGGAGAAGATCTTCTTCCTAGAATCCTCCAATGATTCTTTCCCTTTTAACTGGAGGACACCGACTTCCTCACAAAATGGGTCTTTTTGATTTCTTGGTTTCTCCTACCTGTCCTCTGTTCCCTGGGTTGCAGATTTTCGGGGGCAAGAGATTTTAGTTCTGGTTCTGCGATTTCCAGGGGCTTTTCACGGGTGAGGAAGGAAGCTTCTTCTAGGGCTTTGCACCCCCCTTCCTCCCGTGCATCCTCCTTTGGAACCGGAGGGTTGTCTGGGTTCTCTCCCCGTCATTGTTCTGGGTTCTCTCCCCGTCATTGTTCTGGGTGCCAGACCCTTGGTTTGCATGGTTCTGAGCCGCCATGTTCATCTGAGGGTTCTGCTGAGCCCACAACATGCGACTCAGATCCTGGGTTAGGTTCTGGACCTGGCGCTCCAGTTGGGATGCCCGCTCCGGCTGGTACCTAGGGTGTTCACGGGAAGGTTAACTATCCCTTCTCCCGGAGTACCCTGGGTACTGGGGATTCCCCTGGTAACCCTCCACCCTCAGCCTCCCCTCTCCTGGATTTGGGTGGTCTGGACTCCTGAAAGCGGGGAGAGAAAAGAAGGTTCTGCTGCAGGTTGGGGTTTGGAAGGGACCGGCGGAAGAAGCTTAACCCAGTATTTGAGGGATTACTGCCTTCCTGGGGGAAGATAGGAGGGAGTCCACACATACCCCAAGATCGGTCTGTTGCCCTTATATCTAGGACTGATATAATTGCAGAGTTAGAGGTCATATTGTTGGGGTTACCTACCTGACTACCACCTGCTGCTGATTGATCAGATGGCCTTCTTTGCCTCTGATTTGGCTGGTTTTGAGAAGGTGTATTTTTAGGCCCCCCCACTTCTAGGTTCAAAATAGGGGCAACCTTCACCTCGGCCACCTTAGCAGCAGCGGGGGTGTTGGTTGGTTTGGGGTTTTTTGTTTGATTTTTACTTTCTGCAGGTTTTTGGACCTCATAGATCCGGGTATCCTGCTCTACTACCCAGTCCAGGGTCCTGCTGTCGTGAAAATCCCTTACCAGCTGGGTCACTATATATTTTGGGAGCGCATGAAAATAGGTGGTTATAAATTCTCTACTATTCGTGCGCACCAGCCAGGTAGTTTACGCAAAGGCGCATTTTATTTCCTGCACAAATTCTCTTGGGGCCTGATCCTCTTCGCACTGCGGATTGTAGGCTGCTTTGTGAGCCTCTCGGGGGTTTTTGTGGACGGAAAAATGCTTCAAGATGGCCACTTTATCGGTGGGCCACCTTGAATGGTTTTGGTCCTCCAGTCCAGCAAAGAAACTGGAGTACTCCGGAGAGAACATCCATTTGGCATAGTCTATGCAACTCTGGCTATTTTTGATGTTAAAAGAGTCCATCATCTGTTCATATAGCTCGAGATACTACCAGACAGAATATTTTGCATTTTTATGATATAGGGTCATGCAATTACTAATAGCCTTAATCTGCCTAATGGAGTTTTTCACTAGAGCTCTCTTTTTTTTTTATTGGCCTTCTTTTGCCACTTCACCTGAGTCCATTTGCCCTCAGACTCACAGCTGCTACTGGTTGAGGTCCCCTCGTTATCTTCTAAGCGCTCCCTGATTCTTTGAGCTGGTAAGTAGCTCTCAGAATGGGGGGGCCTAGTTTCTTCCCCCCTGTGGCGCACAGGAGAGTAGTTCTCTGACTCCTATCTGCTTCCAGGATAAGTGGAGCCCCCCCCCCACTGCCCTGATTGGGTGGAGGTTTTTAAAATGCTCTTTTAGGGCCTCCATTCACACTCTTCTGGTTCTGCAAAGTGAACCAAATGGTCCCTTTGGAGATGATGCTTCTGAAGGTCTAACTCCCTGAGTTTCTCCTCATAGGAGGCTTCCTGGTCAGAGACATCAGCCATAATATTTTTGAATCGGTACAGGGATGCCTGTCCATCAATCTCTGATGGGTGGTGGCCTTCCTGTTCACTCATGCTAGGCCTATTTAAATCTGACTGCTTCACAGTTTCGGGGTCAGGTGAACCTGTAAACGTGAAGTGAGCAGTGTCTTGAGTATACAAGGGGGTCAATGGGTTTGAGGCCCTAGTACAGAGGGCATCAAACTGTGATCAAGGGTGGCCCTGTCCCTCTCTACTTGTTCGGGGTCCCTCAAGTTTTGATTTAATCTAGCACACTCTTTTTCTAACCTCCCTAGTTTCTCCTTCTCAGCCCCTACCTCTTCATAGTAGGCAAAGGTCTGAGCCTTTTGCTCTGCTATCAAGGCTTTACTGGCCTCTATTACCCACTCTTGAGCTGCCACCTGCTTGTGGAGTCCATTGTTCTCCTCACAGAGGGACTCATTGTCTTTTTGTGCTGCCTGTATGGCCTTGGAACACTGAGACAATTTATGTTGCAGGAGGTGAACCTCCTTTCTCTGCACATTTTGAACCTCTACTGCCTTTTCTAACTCAAGTTCCATTTGTCTTGTATGTCCCATTAATTTTTCGCATTTTTCTTTTATGCCAGTCAGTCCCTGGAGGTCTGACTCCCTTCTCTCCGGATCGGTTTTTAATTTGCACACTTCCTGGTGTAGGGCAATTTTTTCATGAAACAGGGTGCCAACCTTTGCCTTATGGCGCCTAACTTCTGGCGCTCTTCATCAAATTCAGATTGAAAGTGGAGTTCTTTAATAATTAATTTATTACTTTCCTCTTCCAACTTTTTGATCTGATTTTGTAATATGGTTATTTGTTCTGAGCAGGTTCCGTTATATTTTTGTTGTTGATTCAGTTTCTGCTGACTCTCTTAAAGAGAGTCAACCTTTTCCTGACACAATGATTTTGTTGTTGTAGAGCCAAGTCCTTTTTTTAGCTGGTTGGTGTAATTTTAGAATTCTACCTCAGTATCTTGGCTCTTTTTCAGTTTCTCTTCTACTAATTTTAATTCAGCCTGGATTTGGTTTAAGAGCCCAGATTGGTTTTGTGAAAGGGTTCTATTTTTTTCATATTTTTCTTCCATAACTTTCATGTGGAGATTTAGGTAATCTCCAGAGTCACATACAACTCGCTCAAGGCTTGATGTAATAGGCCACCGTTTTGCCACACATCCATGTTCATGGCGGTGACCTGTTGCATCATTTCTCCTATCCAGGCCTCCTCATCTTGCTGTGCCCATTCCCCTCTGACAAACAATTTGTGCAGACGGTGCTGCCTAGCAATGTTTATCTCTACTGTGGTCATTATGAAGAGTGTTCTTGCTCTTGATTTATTTATATAAGGGTAACCTGTATTATGTTGTTTTTTGTCTAGGTCAGGGTAGATTTTACTTTATTCTTACACACAGGCCTGATACTTAAGGTCTAAGTTTTGGGAGGGCGCTTCTACAGTGTAACACAGCTTTCTAACTACAACAATTATCACTACCTTTACGGTTAGCCTGCTGTGTTAAGCTGTCACGGGTGGAAACACGTATCTCAATCCTGGACGAGCCCCCACTGTGTTAAGGATTTTAAAGAGGCGTCACACTCCAGACCCGGATTATTTATACTGGACAGGGATGTAGAACACAATCAAAACGCTTTTAGATTCATGAATTTGGGTTCACCTTTGAGGAGGCAGCCAACCTGTTTCACACCCCCTTAACGTACACCCTGTGTCCCAATGGACCATGAACCAGGCCGGTGTGTAATGATAGAATATTTAAATTATTAATAAAATCAAACGCATTCAATATAGGGCAGCAATCACCAGCGTGGTGATAATTACACAGTAAAATGATAGAATACACTTAGTTTAACCTTCTAATATAAGATATACAATGCACAATTGAAAGAAAGCAAGATTACCTTTTGACCTTTTGAGTAGTGCTTTTAAATGGCTCCACAGTTAAGCATTCCCCCTGCAACACCCCCTCAAACCTCTGTTAACCAAATTGTGTGTGGGTGGAGTGGAGTAGCAAGGAGTCAGGTATACTATGCAAAAATCAGATTGAAAATTCGACCTACCACCCCTGAATGGGAGGCAAAAATCAGATTGAGCTCCCTTGAAAAATGAGGAAAATGGAACTCGGAATTACTGAATGGTGATTTTACATGTGCGGTTGAATGGATAAGGCAAGAATGTGTATTGCTGTATCAAAGAAGCAAGAAAACTCGCAAGCTACAATGCAATGTACTAAACAACGGGCATACAGTGTAGAAAATCAACTATGGGAGGAAACACAGTGCAGCAAGAATCACACGTGGCAAAATTGCAATTGCTATGTTTCAAGGGTTTACAATAACAAAATCGGAATGCGGTTTTAAAGCTAAGGTATAAAGGTACATTACAGGTATGATATGAAAGTGAAAGGGTAACTCTGGATGGATGACAGTATGGGATTCTTGAAGGGAAAGGAAAAATCAGCTTTTTTAAAAATGAAAGTATCACAGGCAACTCGGTTTTGTTAGAAAAAGGCTTTATTCTAGTACAACTGTATTTTCAATGGCTAGATTGTTAAAGAAAGACACGGTATGCGAGCTGGTTACTTGCAAGGTCAACCTATCCACGCCGCGTTCAGCTCTATATGGGAATTAATTAAATTATTCAAAATAGTACTGAGGACTTATACAATGGACTGAAATGATTTGGAAAGAATGGCGCTAACACATGGAGATTACTATGGATTCATGGAGATTACTATGGATTTTCCTAAGGACAGGATACACAGAGGATTCTGACAATTTAAGAATTTACTAGGGTATTTATGGGATTGGACATAACACCAAGTAACAAAGCAAGGGATGCAGTTTTTGGTTACTGGGGAAGGAAAATACAACAAGCACTTGAATGGGATAGTTTTGACAGCCAGCTGGGCCTCAGGACACGGGACAAAGATCTGGTCACTTGGGCAACAGCAAGGCTCTCCTCTAGGGACACAGCGGGGCAACCAGAGTCTGGTCTTAGTAGACAGCGGGGCACATCTGCTGGGAAAAGCATGTAGCTGTGCACAGCAGGATAATCCCAAAAGGGTTCAGCAGCCTTCTCCCCTTTTTCCCTAAATGATTGGGATTTTTGTAGGGTTTTATTCTGGATTAGAGGTTCAGCCTAGGTAAGAGGTTCTGGCCTTCGCCTGGAGTCTGGAATCTTGCAGGGTGCCTGGAGTCTGGAATCTTGCAGGGTGAATGTTGGATGTCTGGATCTCTGCATGTTGAGTTGGATTTTTGAATCTTGGATTTTTTGAATGTCCTGACTCCCACTAAGCTTCCTCCTTATAAAGGCCGGATGACATCAGAGGATATTTACGATGTGGGCAGAACTAAGCTAGACCTACCTCTAAGAATCGGAAAGGTCAGCCTGTGGATGTCACCGTCTCCCTGTCAGCAGATTGGACTGAAGGAAGTGACCCAATTTTAGTGTGTGTGTTTTTTACAATGTGCTTTGTTCTACCAAAGTTACTTTTGCCAAAATCAGTTATGGAGCAAAACACTTATATTTACAAATGTCATCATCAGGAAAATTAGATAGGCAGATTCCATATTTTACCAGGGACATTTTTGTCCAAACGCTAAGTTTGTGCAATATTGTTTAATCATTCTGGCAATCTTTTGCCATTTCCATGGAAAGCCTCTCACCTAAAATTCTACAATTGTCTACACAGATACATATTATCACTGGGTGTATTATTATTAAGTTGCAAAACTGTACCATGTACGCTTTCCCCAGAAATTACAATTTCCTGGCGTTTGCGTCCGCCACATGTCAGAAGAACCTACAATGTCTTATTTTAATGGCGCAAAAATGACATTTAAATGGTCATAATTTCACATTACTGTTTCTTTAGGTTACTGAAATAAATACTTTGATATCAAAATGTCCTTAATCAAATGGATACTATCTGTCACTGGAGGGCAGTCCTTAAGATTTCCACATTCATCCTACCTCCACTGTGTCAGTTCTGGGCAGCAGGGCTACCATAGCAACATTTCATTCTGGCAGATGCAGCTGAAATTCACACTTGCCTGTGACAAGGCCGGTTCCCCTGGTCCATTGTTCCTGGCTGGAGAAATGGCAGGAAGTCTGACGAGGTCGGCACATCCCACACCTTGGCCCCTTTCATGTTCCCAGTGGGCTGGTCCACTTGGGGAAGGTAATTCTGTTCCCAGGGGAGGCAGTGCCTTTGAAGCCAGTGCCTGCCAAACCTGTTCTGCTGGTTTCAAAGTAATTCTTTTTCTCCCTTTCTTTAAACAGAAACCAAGTATTTTTGGGAGCACATATCATGTATATTTTAGAGCAAACCCCCATCTTCCATCACATTTCTGTGCAAGCACAGGGCATCATTTTAACATTTCACTTTCAAAAGGCATTTTCCTGCTTGTCAAAAGCACCATTTCACATGTGGATACATTTTTCTTGGATGTCACTTTACAAATGCGTTTTTTCCTCGCATCTTTATTCTGAACATTTCCATAGCCCTAGTCAATTTCTAATACACAAGAATTTGTTCAACACAAGGGTTCTTTGAAACTGACATAAGCAACGAGAGAGAGAGAGCTTCTTGTGAATAGTTTGCCTGTGTTATTTTGTTGCAAAAGGAAAAAGCTTGCCGTACGCCCTGGAGTGAATTTCTCTGCTATTTCCCAGATTTTACTTGACACATAATGCCTTTCAGGGAAGACTGCCCTCCTTTGCTGGTGTACAACCTGAATAGGGATGAACATAGATGTGTCTTACTGGAACCAAGCTGTGGAATGTTGAAAAAAATTGAAATGGCATCAGTGCGCAGTCATTTTAAACACAGACTATTTTATTTTTCAGTCGAAGGTTTTGATCTGGCAGCATAGCAGCGCTGACTTTGAATTCCTTTATTTGGTGCACATGAAGAAAATACTTGCAGCCATTCTCTGGGTTTTCCAGGTTCCATCTCGCCCAATATGTGCTTGACGGAGCCAGTGCAGTCATTATTTTTATAACTGCAAAGTGCAGTTTTAATGCAAGGGAATAAGTGCTCACCAGAGCCAGCGTGGCCATTCTTCATGCAGCTGCTGAAAATGCAGTTTGGTGATGTAGGGGAAGTTCTGCTGGGCTGGTAAATGTGCCCCACACAAAGCAGGTACAGTTATGATAACGCTTTGTCATATTCTAGGCCCTGCACATATGGGGGCAGTGCAAAGGGCACTGATCACGTGAAAAAGGTGCAACCTGGTAATAGTTAGCAGGTGGGATAATTCTTTCAACATGTCAATCCAAAATGGGGATTTTAAATCAAAATTTAAGTTCACAAGGTTTTGTTTTCATAGTTCCATGAACACAGGGTTCTCAGCTGTTTTTTGATAGAAGAAACGAGAATACTAGTGTTTCCTGTCTCCAGCGGTGCAGTCATTAATAGACTACAACAGGAACAAACATACAAGAGGCATCGGCATAACAAGATAAACAGCGTGGGAAGCAACAAGGCCACCCAACTAATAATTCACACAGAGGCGGTCAGCTGACGGGAGCAGGAAGCACGCAGGCGAAAAGAAAGACAGCAGGGCCTTCCCATGCATGACACACTTTAAGGACAATGAAAGAAAGGGGCTACAGTATTGGGTCGAAGTTCTTTCAGCCCAAAACCATAACGGAAGACAGCGGCGACATCTGCAACAATAAACTCAAAAACATAGCGGAGAGTTTTTGTCCCGACGCAGTAAAGGATCAAAAATCGCAGAGAAAGCCATCCAGACAAAGGCAGGCAAATAAACGGAGAAACCAGAGGAAGTAGGAATCTCCAGTTTCACACAGCACTCTGAACAGAATGCAGCAAAATGAGTGTGTGATGGGCAATTAATTGGAGCAGCAAGCTAACAGCCAAGCCGAACCAGCCATGCATACGCCTATATTTTCCACATGGTATGCGGTACAAGAAGGTGGACTGCAGCAATGGTGAACGCAAGTTTCGACCAAAGCATGACAGAAAGCAGCTACAACACCCACAACAAGAGAACAAACGTGCGTAAATGTTTTTCCCTGACATATAAGGGGAACAAAAATCAAAGAAAATGCCAGCCAGTCAATGGAGGGCAAAGGGAGAACCCGAAAAAAGGGGCATCCTTTCCACGCTGCAATCGGAACGGAATGCAGCAGAATAAAGAAAAGAGCCCTGAAAACAGGGTTTAGAGCACCGCACAGGGTGGTTGTTGCTGCAATGTAAAGAGAACCCGTAGACGGGGGACCCAGCTCCAACTCAACACTCCATAAAGAGTGCAACAAAGGCAGGCCGGGTACAAAAGCACAGAGGCACCAAACGAGGGGACGACAATCCGGCAAAGAATACGGAAGCCAGCAGGACACCTGGCAGCTAGAAGACGGTAACAAGCCATGAGGAGAAGTAGAGACAGCGCCAAACAACAAGGTCATGGTAAGCAAGAAAGCACCCGGGGGGGGGAAGACGTTACACAATGTGCGAAATGCCGTCGGCAATACAGCCAGCCGGGGGCTGAAAGGCACCCACAAAGGTAGACAAAAGCCGGGGCTAGTCCCCTATAATTTATGAGAACTAAACAAACAGCATGTAAGTATAGACAGCTTTGGGACTCCGAGCGGAGCACCGAACGAAGCAGCTGCACACAAGATGATCTGGGTGAGGGCTAATAGCCAGCAAAGGGCAGAAGAAAGTGCTGCGTTTTTGTTTGCCAACCAGCGCCAACAGGCATGGGGGGGACAATCAAAAACCCCCACAGAAATATAAGGGTAATACAAGCAGAGGAACAAGGAATAAAAGATCAGTACCAAAAGTGGGTGGCAGAACAACGAGACACAGAGCCGAGCCAGGCAAGACCGAACCCCAACCCACCACCTCATTGTGATAATAAACAATGCCCACACATTGGGCCGTTCACGCATGAGCACAAGGTAAAGGGATAAGTAGTGGGTAAGGAGCCAGTATATTAGCTCAGATTTGGAGTTCCCGTGTTTTGCTGCATGACGTGTGTGATATGGAGATCACAGTTTCCAGGTTCAGATCCCGGCAAGGATAACACAGTTCTTACCACTCAAGGAAAACAAAGGAGCACTGAGTTCATTTAGCTGATAATTGCAGGCAAACATATACAACGCTTGGTGACAGCACAGTGCGAATAATGTAGCATTGTTAAAAAGGTTTCCTTTTAAGATCTTACCCAGATGACTGAGTTAAGAAACAGGCACAACAGCTGAAGCAAGCAGTGCACAAGCAACCAAGAGTTAGACCGCAACAAGAGATCGAGGCAATCACCAACGGGCAGCCAAAGGGGCAGCAGGGGTGAGAGGTTCCAATTAATAGACGCTATCGCAAAACAGCATTAGAGCAGAAAAAGTGAGCAAAACGCACCCGGTAATGGGGGGCTGGGGAATAGCACGGCGCCAACACGGTCGCCCGGAAAATGCATAATGATGAGGAATAACATAAGGACGCCCCCCAACGAACCTGCAGTTTGTTCACCAACACATGCATATTTAAACACATAACAACAAAAACGGTAAGTAAGCAATTAAGAAGTTAGCAGCAAGGACCATAAAAGGAATAAAGAGTAAAAGAAGGCACACACAGGTAGTGCAAGCCAGATAAAAAGAGGTGAGAAACTTAAGGGAGCAGGGTCCAACGGAAGTCCGACTGACACTGAAAAGTATTGACAGAGAACTTTCGGAAAACCCAGATAAAAGAGAAATTAGTAAGGAGACAAATCACAGACAATAACAAGTCAGGTAAAAATATATAGAATTTTAGTAAAATAGGGCAGCATAGCCCACAAGACACCGACAAATACTGGAAGAAGTACTTTAAGAAATAAGTAGGGCAACAACAGGCTAACGCCGGACAGCCGGGGCCAAAGGGCTGCAAGTAGCACGAAACCTGAAAACGGGTTAAAAATAAAAGGGGACTCGCTGAGAAAGCAGTGGCAAACACCACTCAACACAATATAGCAGGCCATTGCCGGACGGCCGGGGCCAAAAAGGGGCTACAAGTAGTACAAAACCTGAAAATGGGTTAAAAATAAAAGGGGACTCGCTGAGAAAGCAGTGGCAAACACCACTCAACACAATATAGCAGGCCAACGCCGGACGGCCGGGGCCAAAAAGGGGCTACAATTAGCACAAAAGCAGGGGGTGTTAGGCAGAATCCTGTGCAGTTCCCTTAGGGAGCACTACAGAAGATCAAGACTACAGGTATGAGGAATAAATCCCTTTTGGTATCAGTCTGTACCACAAATATTTAGTTGGTAGCTGTGGCTAAGCAGTCAGACGTATCTCAAGAGGGAGATGAGCAGTATTCAGGGTTTACACAATAGGGCTACAGTACTATGGCACAAGGAAACACTGACCAAAGCTTTGTATTAAAAATAATATATATATTTATTTTACACACTTCTAGTTCAACACATTAATCACAGTTAATAAAGCAAGTTAAAATCAGTCAAGAAAAGTATACACAACTCCCAAGTTAAATTGTAGACAAGTTTGAGCAAGAGTGAAAACTGAGCAAAACGGCACAGTGAAAACCAAACACAAATGGCACTCTAGCAATTTCTCACAAGGGAGGGAAAGCATAAGTTATACAGAAAAATCTTCTTACACACCCTAGAAACACTTCCCATAAGTTTGTGAACAAGTTTAGGCAAGGCAGTACCTTAGCATAGAGAATACTTAAATGAAAACAAAATAGCACTTCACAAGTTTTAAAATTGGGAAGGAAAGGGTGGTTATAAGAAGTAGGTGCACCAACACAGTTCTAGTTGAGAAGCAATCTAGAGAAGGCAGTTCTAACAAATTTAGCCAGAGTCAATAGGCCTGTGCCAGAGTCAGTGGTACAGGGCAAAGGGCCCAGGAGCAAAATGTTCTTGTAGCTGCAGTCAAGTCTTTGGTTAACGATTCGAAAAGGTGGATGCAGAAGGTTAAAGACAATGTAGAAGATAGGGGCGGCCAACCCAACAGGGAGGTAAAGGATTTAAAACACCTTTAGCACTACCACGCAAAAAGGGCGGCCTGGCGGAAAAATGTACCTTAAAATGAAGAAGTGGCTCCTGCGGTGGCGGTTGTTCCTGGTAGTTCTTGCAGTTCGGGGGATCCAGCAGAGGAAGAGAGGCTCTCCAAATGGAGGAATGTTCGAGTTACTGCACTACCCAGGAATGAAACCAGCCGGGTGCTGCCCAACAAATAAAAGGTACCCTCCTTTAAATCGCAGTCCGGGTGGACGGGTGCCTGGCTATCCGGTCTCCGAGTACAGGGTTCTGGCGATTCAACCAGGGCAGGTCCAGTAAGGCGATTGGCAAACTGGTTGGCCCCACCAGCTCAAGGGAAGAAGGCTCTTGCAGATGAAGATCTTCTCTCGTCGTGTGGAGAAAAGTGGTGAGACGCTGCAGCAGGGCTTCACCGGTGGTTCAGTCGTTGCAGATGTCTTTGGCTTCTCTCCGCTTCGGCTTCTTAGTTCAAGTGGCGTCGTCTTGCTCTTCCAGTCCTCAGGACCCTGCTTTTATGCAAAAAGATCCCCATTCATACAGCCTAGCTGTCACTCACACAGTGGAGTGGTCATCTTGGCGGGAGACCCTCCAGCCTATCAGGGCAGAGTGCGACATGGGTTGCTGACGCAACCCTGTCCAGGGGTCCTACTCTCCCTCCCACACAATGGATCCACCCCAGACTCAGTGGCACCGAAAGGAGGGCCTCTTGGCAGAAGCCCGCCAAAAGGATGAACAAAGGATTCCCTAACTGGGTTAGGAGTTTAGAGAAAGACACGAGAAAGAATTTATATTAAAGTTCTTGCAAATAAAACCTACCGGAGTAAAGTTAATATTAAAATAAACCGGCAGTATGTTAGAGGCTGTCAGTAAAAGTGGTAGCCTCGAACAATAGGAAAATCCCGTAGGGAAATATTTTTGGTAGTAACCACTACCACCAGCCAGAAACATTTGAGAGAGGGACTGTACGGTACCCTCTCGAAAATGAACACCAGGGAAAAACTATTAACCCTTCCCAGTACCGCCATAGTAAGATGGGTTGTACTGGTTTAGTTCATAAAAATTGACTAGTTAAGTCAATAGGGACTTTACATGCCCTGGGAGACAGTAGTCAGGCCCAGGGTATGGAGTCTATGTTTGGGTGTCGCTACGACACCCCTGTGTCACTGCACTGAGTGTGCTGTGTAACACATGTGTATAAAGATGCTTCCTATGAGGGTGAGATAAACCCCATAGACATTAAACACAAAAAATAGCCTAGAACACACATAGCAAATATGCCTAAGAGTGGGAAAAAGAGTCACACTCTTAGCAGGAGAAAAAAACAAACCCTTCAAATCCAGCAAAGCTGTTGGGGGACTCTGTAGGTAAGGGAAATTAGCCATAATGAGAATTCTCCCTAACAGGGGGGGAACACCACTCAACACAATATAGCAAGTGGTTAACAACAGTAATACTAGAAAATAAGTTAGTACTTGGGGGCTCCCAAAAAGAATAAATACAAACACTAACATAATACAGTAAGTGAATTAATAATATAATAAAAAAATACAGTGCCAGCCCACATTCAATACAGTGTAAAGCAAACTAGGGCAGCAGACCCCAAACAGTGCGCACACAGAATGGGTGCAGGGAGAAGGACCAGGGAAGTCATAGGCCCAGCAGAAGGACCAGAAGGCCATGTTGGGGGGTCATAATTTATTTATTTATTTATTTAAATTTGTATAGCGCGCAAGCAGCCCAGGAGCATTGAGGCGCTGTTACTTGCATGAGCTTAGTTACAGGCATGGTATCAGTAAATGGCATATTACAGATAGGTACAAGCATGGTTATCATTACAGCTTATGCGGTTGGTCAATACAACTTAAGCAGTGGGTCCTATGGTTGGTATTCATGCTGCTGCGAGGGACCTTATGAGAAGAGGGTGGTTTTCACTGCTTTGCGGAAGGCGAGGAGGGAGGGCTCACTGCGGATGGTGGGAGGTAGGGCATTCCAGTGAGTGGGTGCGAGATAAGGGAAGCTGGATCCACCTGCTCTGGATCTTTTTACTAGTGGCACAGAGAGCATGTTGGTGTAGGGTGATCTTGTTGGTCTTGTAGAGGCGACGGAGTGGGTTCTTTGTGAGAGGTAGTCGGGGGCAGTGAGATGGATGCATTTGTGTGTCAGTGTGAGCGCTTTGAAAATTATTCTCTCCTTTATTGGGAGCCAGTGGGCTAGTTTTCTGGCTTCCGAGATGTGGTCCCTTTTGGCAATACCTTGGGCTGCTCGGAGAGCACTATTCTGGATGACTTGTAGCCTCTCCAAGTTTCTTTTTGAAGTTCCTAGGAAGAGTACGTTGCAATAGTCTAGCCTGGAGCCGGTGATGGCTCTGGCTATGTTTGTGCAGTTCTCTTTGGAGAGGAAAGGCCTGACTGCGTTGATCAGTTTAGCATGATATGCGGCTGAGGAGGCAATGGCGTTGACTTGTCTGTCCATGGAAAGGTTAGAGTCTAGATAGACTCCAAGAGTTTTGACTGAGTCTGAAACAGGTATTTTGATGGAGTCGATGGTGAAGTGACTGAATTGGGAGTCAAGTTTTTTTAGCGTTTCGGGGGAACCTACCAGTAGGAGTTCTGTCTTGTCAGAGTTGAGGCATAGTCCATTGTCTGCCATCCAGGCTTGGATGGTGTTGTAGAGGTTGTTAAGGGTCATGGAGTCAGTGTCGTAGTTGCCTGTGAGGGTAAGGAGGATCTGGGTATCGTCTGCGTAGTTAGTGTAGGATATACCCATAGCGTCGAGGATGAGGAAGAGGGGTCGTGTGAAGATGTTGTAGAGTGTGGGGGAGAGGCATGATACTTGGGGCACGCCAAAGAGTATGATAGTGGGTGAGGCAGAGGCTAAGTCGGAGAATACTTGCATGGTTCTGTCTTGTAGGAAGGAGGTGATCCATGCTGTGGCGTCAAGGGAGAACTTGGCAGTGGAGGAGAGATGATGGCATAGGACGTCATGATCTACGAGATCGAACGCTGCAGATAAGTCAAGGAGTAAGAGAAGAGCTGGTTTGCCCATGTCTCTGGCATCGTCCATTTGGTTTTTCAGGTCAAGTAAGGCGGTTTCAGTCCCATGTCTCGGGCGGAAGCCAGATTGGCGGAGTCCCAGGAGTTTGTTTTCTTCGATGAAGTGCTGAACCTGCAGATAGGCTGCTTTGTCCAGTATTTTGAGGAGGAAAGGGACAGTGGTGATGGGTCTATAGTTGTTGGGGGAAGTGGGATCGAGAGTTGGTTTTTTTAAGAGGGGGCGGACCCATGCTTCCCTGAGGGAGGTGGGGACTTTCCCTGTTGCGAAGGAGGCATTAACAAATGCTGTCAGGAAGGGAGCAAGCGCTTCAGTGCAGTCCTTGATGAGAGTGGCTGGGCATGCATCACCTTTACAGTTGGATGGTTTGATGTTCTTCATTATGTTAATGATGTCCTTTTCCTGTATGGATTTGAAGGAGAAGGGTTGGGGAGGGTCTTGGGCTGGTGGTGGGACAGGGATATGAGTATTGGGCAGGGCTTGTTTGGTAGCTAGTATTTTGCTTTGGAGGCGGCTCAGTTTTGTTAGCATTGCCGTTTGAATTTCGTCGCACAAGGCTTTGTCTTTGGTGAAGTTCTGGGGGGTGGGAGTAGGAGTCTCTAGCTCCCTAAAAATTGCAAGGATTTCTTTTGTGCTGGATTGGGCTTCCGAAATTCTGGATTCAAAAGATTTGGATTTTGCCCGGGTGATAGCTTTTTTGTACTCCGTAGAGCAGGCTTTAAAGATCAGCTTGTCTTTGTCAGTGTGGGACGTTTGCCACTGAGTAAGTGCTGCCTTTTTCTCGTTTCGGAGTGCGAGCAAGTCTGGGGTGAACCAGGAGTTAGAGTGGGTGGTGGGTTTGTATTTACGGGGTTTTAGTGGGGCAATGGAGTTGATAGCTGCTTTGATGGCAACATCGTAGGTTGATGCGAGAGTTTCTGGGTCCGTGGAAAAAGGTGGTCTAAAGGCTTGGCCTTGGAGGAAGGGCAGTAGTCTTTCCTTAGTGAGCTGGCGGGAGCTTCTTGTGAGGCAGGGTGGTAGGGGTTGGGGTGGCGGGGTAGAGGAACTGGTGGTGAGGATGCTAAATGTGATGATATGGTGGTCAGACCATGGGGTAGGAGTGTTTCCAGTGATGATGAGTGGGCAGTTGTGCTGAGCAATCCAGTCGAGTGTTCTGCCCTGAGTGTGCGTTGGGCTAAAGATGGTGTTCTTATAGCCTAGTGTTGTTAGGGCTGAGTCAAGGGATTTGGCTGCTGGGTCCTTTTTATCCTGGAGGCCTAGGTTGACGTCCCCAAGGAGAATGGCTTTCGAGTGTTTTTTGAGGTTGTCAGATAGAAGATGGATGAGGGAGGCTTGGAAGTCTCCTATTGGGCCAGGAGGGCGATAGACAATATGAGCGGCAATGGTACAGTTGGGGGAGAGGATAATTTTGACTTGGAGGTAGTCGTTGTCGTTATGTAGGGATTGTTCTACCTTTCTAATAGTATAGCAGTCCTTAGCGATGATTGCGACACCTCCACCTTTAGAGGGGCGATCTTGTCTGGTGATGGAGTAGCCAGAAGGGAGTGCCAGGGAGAGCGCAGGGCCAGAGGCCTCGTGTAACCAGGTTTCTGATATCATGAGCAGGTCAAGGTCATGGGTGGTTATGAGGTCGTGGATGTCTAGAGCGTGGGCGCTGATGGATCTAGCATTGATCATGGCGCATTTGAGGTGGGGTTCTGTGACGGCTAGGGAGGGGTTTGTGGGAGGAGAGGGTGAGGTGGTGGGCATGGTCGGTGTGGAGCTGGGGGCTCCGGTGGTGTCGTGGTGGGGGGCAGTAGAGGAATTGCATAAGGTGAGATCACATTTGGCACAATAGCATTCACAATGGGGGTAGAAGAATAACATATCACACATTTTGCACTGGGGGGCGCAGTTTTAGAGGTGCTGGGCACAGGTGAGGTCACATTTGGCATAATAGCATTCACAATGGGGGTAGAAGAATTGCATATCACACATTTAGCACTGGGGGGCGCAGTTTTAGAGGTGGTGGGCACAGGTGAGATCACATTTGGCACAATAGCATTCACAATGGGGGTAGAAGAATTGCATATCACACATAGCACTGGGGGCGCAGTTTTAGAGGTGGTGGGCACAGGTGAGATCACATTTGGCACAATAGCATTCACAATGGGGGTAGAAGAATTGCATATCACACATTTAGCACTGGGGGGCGCTGTTTTAGAGGTGGTGGGCACAGGTGAGATCACATTTGGCACAATAGCATTCACAATGGGGTAGAAGAATTGCATATCACACATTTTGCACTGGGGGGCGCAGTTTTAGAGGTGCTGGGCACAGGTGAGATCACATTTGGCACAATAGCATTCACAATGGGGGTAGAAGAATTGCATATCACACATTTAGCACTGGGGGACGCTGTTTTAGAGGTGGTGGGCACAGGTGAGATCACATTTGGCATAGTAGCATTCACAATGGGGGTAGAAGAATTGCACATCACACATTTTGCACTGGGGGGAGCAGTTTCAGTGGTGGTGGGCACAAATGGGGAGAAATTGCGGGTAGAGGTGGTACAATTAGGGGTGGGGTGGAGTGTATCATTTGCTACTGTATTGGGGGTAATTGTGAAGGTTTTTGGCTTTGTGGTTAACCGTCTGAGTATGGCCATGTAGGTGGGTGGGGTGGGTTGCGAGATACGGGAGCATAGCCGCGCGTTGCGGATGTTTGTGGGAAGGGGATTGGAGCTGATGGTGGGCTCTATGGTGCGAGCACGTAGTCTGGAGCTCCTGGTGGACAAGTCTTGGTGTAGGAGGAGGTGGCAGTGGGCAAGCTCCTTACCTCTGTGACGTTGCATAGTATCGTGGCAAATGGCAGACGAGCAGCGAAGAGCTGCAAAGAGGAGTGCAGGCCTTGTCCTCTGGCCTTCTCCTCACGGCTTCACCTGGCGGTGAGCCCCGTCTCCCTTTATGGTGGAGGGGGTGGAGCCGGCAGGGCGGGAAGCCGTATCAGGCTGCGGGCTGCGGGCTGGAAGAGGCATGAATTCGGCGGGAACTTCAAAAAATGCTTTTTGAAAAGCATTGGTGTCGGTGATCATGCCTTCCATGGTGGGGGCCTCTGAAATGTGCGTGAGACACGCTGGATCAGCTGGGGCTCCGAAACGAAGATCATGCTCAGCTGATGGAGGCCCTCGCAGCGGAGCTGCAAAGAGGAGTGCAGGCCTTGTCCTCTGGCCTTCTCCTCGCGGCTTCGCCTGGCGGTGAGCCCCGTCTCCCTTTATGGTGGGCGGGGTGGAGCCGGCACGGCGGGAAGCCGTATCAGGCTGTGGGCTGTGGGCTGCGGGCGGGAAGAGGCATGAATTCGGCGGGAACTTCAAAAAATGCTTTTTGAAAAGCATTGGTGTTGGTGATCATGCCTTCCATGGTGGGGGCCTCTGAAATGTGCGCGAGACACGCTGGATCAGCTGGGGCTCCGAAACGAAGATTAGATGCTGCAGACAGCTGATCATGCTCAGCTGATGGAGGCACTCGCAGCGGAGCTGCAAAGAGGAGTGCAGGCCTTGTCCTCTGGCCTTCTCCTTGCGGCTTCGCCTGGCGGTGAGCCCCGTCTCCCTTTATGGTGGGGGGGGTGGAGCCGGCAGGGCGGGAAGCCGTATCAGGCTGCGGGCTGCGGGCGGGAATAGGCGGGAACTTCAAAAAATGCTTTTTGAAAAGCATTGGTGTCGGTGATCATGCCTTCCATGGTGGAGGCCACTGAAATGTGCGCGAGACACGCTGGATCAGCTGGGGCTCCGAAACGAAGATTAGATGCTGCAGACAGCTGATCATGCTCAGCTGATGGAGGCACTCGCAGCGGAGCTGCAAAGAGGAGTGCAGGCCTTGTCGTCTGGCCTTCTCCTCGCGGCTTCGCCTGGCGGTGAGCCCCGTCTCCCTTTATGGTGGGGGGGTGGAGCCGGCACGGCGGGAAGCCGTATCAGGCTGCGGGCTGCGGGCGGGAAGAGGCATGAATTCGGCGGGAACTTCAAAAAATGCTTTTTGAAAAGCATTGGTGTCGGTGATCATGCCTTCCATGGCGGGGGCCTCTGAAATGTGCGCGAGACACGCTGGATCAGCTGGGGCTCCGAAACGAAGATTAGATGCTGCAGACAGCTGATTATGCTCAGCTGATGGAGGCACTCGCAGCGGAGCTGCAAAGAGGAGTGCAGGCCTTGTCCTCTGGCCTTCTCCTCGCGGCTTCGAGAAGAAAGTAGAAAGTACTCCAGCAAATTAATGAAATAGAAGGGTGCTCAAAACCGATTAAAACCAGAAACGGTTAGAGAAACAGCCACTAGAGCTCAGGGGAAGACAAGGGATAGCCTATCTTAAACAAACAGAAATTTTAATAGAAAGCAGAGACCTACAGGGGTAAATAAGAATCCAACACTTAAAGTTAAGAACATACCAAGCTATAGTCATAGCAAAGAGCTGGACCAAAAACAGGTGGAATAATTACAGCATTAGAATGCAACCCTACACGAGCAAAACCAGGTAATGACAAAACCCCCAGAAGGGGCAGTACTGGTCACAGGGAGGGGGCGAGCCCCGCCTGGAATTTGGCAGATAATTTGGCCACTAGTTGAGATAAAGGAGCACGTTTTCGGGGAACCTGGATGGCCGGTAACCCATCTAGGTGTAGCGGCACGGACCAAGGGGCACAACCCTGGACCTCGTGCCCAAAAGTGTACATTATGTATGATATGGTTATTATTATTATGACTATTTATTTTGTGTAATATTAGGTAATGTACAATAAAAACCCACTGCCTTTTTATTGCCAACACTTACACAATGTGTCAGTTATCATTGGGAAAACATAATAAGGGTAACTGTCACCAGCATCTTGGCTCCATTGGTTATGTCACCGTAGGCTCCAGCCCCTCTGTGACACTCCTGCAGGGTTGTGTGATGTTACGCCCAAGGGGGGGGAGAGCCTCCCCACTCCACTATGGGTCGGCATCTCCCACCTCTCTGGGATCTTCAGTGTATTGTCGTTGAGCACCAGTATCTGCCCAGCCCGGGTCGGGAACCACCAGGGCACCTGCTCACGCCCGCACTTGGGTGGGTTGATGGCTCCACCCGTAGCTGGCAGCCACCTCACCAGTCTCATCCCGGGCTGCACTCCGGGATATCATGGTGGGCCCATGAAGGAATCTCATGCCCCGGGCGAGGCTTTATAATTGCAGTTTGGAGCCACTCAGAATATCAAGGCTCTGCATTGGGTATGCAGTGGCCCAGGCCGGCCTCACAGTAGCCATCCCGGCAGGCCTCACTTCTGCACGAGCCGATGTAGCTGCCTCCCCAGTACCTCTATGTCAACGGGCCCGACATGCAAAAGCTCCGGTCTTTTGTGCCTTTAATGAAGCAGTTTACTTGGGTGCAATTACACTGATGCAGCAGGATAGTATACAGATTTATGCATGTGTGCTGGAGTTCAATTCAGAGCAGCCATCTCCAGCGCCCGCCTAGTGCAGGATATCCCTTGTTTAATACATGAGTAGACTGAGGATCTACTCTAGGTTCAATGTTTATCGTAGATTTGCAGCACACTGTAAGCTGATAACCCATAGCTTTTAGATCTAAGCACCAAGAATTCAGCAGTGCCGACCACCACTGGTGAAATTAATTTAATCGGGGCCCAGTTCGTTGTGCTGTCAATTTCCAGCAGTTGCACATATATAATGTCATTTGAGACAATTGTTTTCGATTGATGTATCCTACGAAACAAGTGGTCGGACATTTTCCATCATTGGCAAGTTCTCCTTTGGGAACTCGGGCATAGCCCAGGGTTGACCTTGGGGCTGTTGAGAAGAATATACAATAGAGGGATACGAGATAATTTCACATCAGGTGTTCACAGGAGGATTCACCACATCATACCACATAGTGTTAGGTGGCAAAACACTACATGGCTGCTGCCTGGGTTCAAAGCAGGCTCTTGGTTTCAGAAAAACTTGAACTTCTTGAGCAAAAGGTATGGTAGGCGGTGCGTAGAAATATGCTGTAGGATATTTTGGATGGCACTTCCATTCCAGTTTGCAGCCATCTATCGATAGGTACCTGTCTCTCTGTTAGATCTTCATGTACCCTAATCACTGTAGTTTTACTCGGTGGGGGGTAAACATTGTTGGTACTTTTACAGGAGCATTCCACAGCATCATTAGTAGTTGTATGGGTCGCCTTGAGCTTCTCTTGTCGCTTTTTTCTCAAATTACGCCCTCTGCATTTTTGTTTCCGAGTAAGTGGAGAAAGGGGCATGGAATCAGGATTGACATGGGTGACTTCCTCACTCGAGGTAATGAGCGGAGTGCTAAGTATAGCAATTTCTTCGTAATCCCACTCACATTCATTTCCCATTTGCAGTATGTCTGTATCGCCTCTGGTAGGGCTATGCACATTGTTTTGAATAGCAAGTGAATTGGATAGATAAGTGTATCTGTGTGGACTCTTAGCAGATACTAGCGGCTGTTCTATATCAATAAAATGTTGTTGTGGTCCGTTAGATGTAGTGTAACTATACAGGATGGCATCAACCACTCTAGCTAAAATTCTCTTTAGCTCCTGTTGTTCTTTTGCTATATTAGAGCAAAGGGTAAAAAGTGCATCGACATCGACAGTTGAGGCTGCATCGTTTAAAGTGGTAGTAGCTGTTACTTCTTCTGCAAATGAGGACTCTGAAGAAGGTGGGACATAGTCCTCCTCACTGCCACTATCGGAAGAGTCAGGATATCAAGTATTCGAGATCGGATGTAGCAGATATGTAAGTTCCGATAATATTATCGCATCCTTCTAGTGTGTTGGCTACCATGTCTGAAGGGCTCATGGAGTCTTGCTGGAGTCACAGATACATGTTTTTCAGGGAATTATTGTTATCTATTGTGGGTTACAAATTGAGACCTGATTCTGAACACAGTTCATTGTTATGTGCTAATGGAACGGTGTTTCCAACATGCCCACTATCAATAGTAGCCATTGGTGCAGTGCCAAAAAAGACAGTGATTTTAGATGGAGTTTCAGGCATACAATCCGGTTTGTCCTTTTTGGATTTCGATACTTGTTAAAACGGCTATCAGTAGGTAAGGGACTACATAGGCTCTTTCCAAAGTGCGTTGAGTTGCTGCGCAAGCCATATTTGCGGGTCGCTATGGAGCTCAGGTTTGCAATATGTACAATGTGCAGCTGAAAAGCACTGATTCCCATAGAGGATACAACTCACTGTTGCCTTTTGCTTTCTGCTCGGCTCCTGCTCCAGCTCTCAACTGGCAGCAAGACTACAGGACACTCTTCTCCACTCCTCGGGTCTTGTAGCAATTACATAGAAAATGTGTGTTTGCCGTGCATCAGCGTACGCGTGATGCACAGCAAACACACATTTTTGATGTATTCGCTACAGGACACAATGTAGCATGCCAATCGATTCATGCAGCAGTCAGTCCAAATGGTTCAAGCCAAGAGCAAAGTCGTCACAAGTAGATACAGGCAGACACCATTCACACAGTGTATTGCAAGAAACTCTTCTATGCTCCTCCACGCTAGTAAAGTCCCTATTTGGCAGATGCTCCAGTGCTTATTCCCCTGTGCAAGACCAATTTCCCAAGATAATAGAGCAACACAACGTCTCCCCAAATTTCACTCCAGCACCCCATTCCAACTCCACTCTGTGAAAGATCCTATGGATCCATCACTAAAACCCTGCCTAAAGTCTTCTCCTAGGTGGCCAGGGAAAGGCAGTCGCTTCCTGATCCTGACCCTGAGGGTGGTGTACTGCTGGAGGATTACATGGGAGGAGACAAGGCCCAGCCAGGGTGGTAAGGAAATCCCATGGGATGAGACATGGTATTTGTCCTCTGAAAGGAAGAACCTTTTTGGGTTAGCAAAACAGGCAAGGGCTTATTGTCATTATAATTTCCATGAACCGCATAGAAGACCTATGGTTAGGGGTATAAGTACCATAAAATCGGAGCAAGCCTTAACTATAGAAAGATCCTTCCAAGTAATTCAGGATAAACACCTTCCTCAACTCCAAAGGCAGAATGGAAAGAAACGTGAAACTATTGCCTTCACTAAATTGTCTTCCCCTATAACAACAAATTCTAATGATTCTTCTTTAAATGATTATGGAGGAAGTTCACCTTCAAAATCAAGCCAATACTTAAAATTATAAATTTTTGTCATTGGGGGCTACATGTCCCATAAATCCAACAGTACTAGGGTGAGGAAGAGGGCTGAAGAGGCATGCTATGGCAGTTGCCGGGCAATTAAGCCTAACAGCCTACACCTGAAGGAACCTGGGAGGCATAAAAGGGCTCCTCGGGTGCAGGAAATGAGAGGGAGCTGGAACTATGGCTGAAGTGAGCGCTGAAGTAGCAGAGGCAGAAGGAAGAAGACCTGGCGCTGGCAAATCAAGCAGAAGTGGGAGACCCTAAGGGATGCCGGAATGTAGTTTAGCAGATTTCACATGCTTGTTCTGAGCGGGTCCTGGTTTCCCAAACTCTGAGTTAAACAATTAAACAGTAAATAAAATACAATACAGAATGATTAAATATAAAAAGAGCAATGTCCTCACCAAACTCTTAAAGGCTTCAACAGTATACTTGCATAAGTCATTAATAAAACACGCATCTACACATGACAGAACAAAATTCATAGCATCTGAGACATACCTGATGTTATTAGCTTTAAAGTGTTTCTTCAGCCATAGTCCTCACAGGTCCAAGAATTTTGGGCAAACAAATAAAAGTGAGTTAAGTCCTCCTCAATCCCGCAACCACATGTACAGAGCTTTGAGTTAAACAGCCACTTCATCCGTGCCCTCAGAGGCAAGACATTCAGACGGGTCATCGCAATGATGTGTCTTTGTGTTGGTGAGCTGTTAGTACTTAAAGAGAAATGTTCATGGTACTTCTGGCGAGCTCTCCTCAAATGCCCCAACAAGCTTCCCTTATCCATACTATTTATTGCAAGAACAAAGCTTCTCCTTGTGGCTTTCATGGATAGTTGTTGTTAGTAATTATACCACTTCTCAACTCATCAAAACAAATTTCCCAATTTTTGCACAGGATGGAGCAATCCTTATACCAGGGATACTTGGCAAACCTCTCCACCTTCTCTAATTATTCTCTTGCATTCAAGAGATTGGGATTCAGCACTGGAGCAGCATGTAGTTTATGGAAATATTTTAAAAACCTTAATTCAGCATATACTTCTATGTTAGAATCCCCAATCCCTAATGCAAGAGGAGTTCCTGGGGTGCTGGGCATCAAACCTAACAACTTTCTTAGACTTCTTAGACAGATACAAAGTATACAGTCCAAGGAGATACAACTCACACTTCCCCACAGCTTACTGCCATGTAATATGACTGAATAGATCTTATCCTCAAGAGCCTGAATACATTTATCAAATCGAAATCTGCCACATTTTTGGTAAAATCGCCTGAGCCCACCCAAACTAGTCTGTAGGCGGTTTGCCACCATTACTAGAGGTACAGACCACTGGCAGTTGCCTGCGAACATAACAACCCGGGTAGCAATATGAATCCTCCACATTTAGAATCACATTGTCTATAGACCAATTATATTTCTTTTCTTTTTTTAGAACCAAACACAACGATCTTGGTTTTCTTTAGATTTAATTTTAGTTACACTTTTTTATTTATTTTTTAAATCAGATTTTATTATCATTTTTGTAACATGTCAAACCACCATTATTTCGTTACACTTTAAACAGAAAAATATTTGGTTCATCTCAGTGTTCAAGATATCTTCTCCCTTCTCCCCCCCTCCTCCCTCCATGCACGGTCCCTCCCCTAACTAGAACAAGTAATAATTAGGCATTTATATAATAATAATAATTAGGCATTTATATAGCGCTACGAACCCTCAGGTATCTGAGCGCTGCTTATTATTACCCACGGTGTGTGGTGCTCAAGTAAACTAGAACACAACCTCCATCACAGTCGCATCTGCCTTGCACCTCCATGTACCCCTCATTGGTTTCCTTGCCACTCAGCGTCTGTACTTATTTAAAAAAAAGGGAGCCATTCACCCTCGATGTCCATGCAGGTTCCATCCAGCAAGTGCGTAAGGTACTCCATATCATTGATTGTCCGCGCCTTTTGCACCCACTCCATCTCCGAGGGGGTCGCTCCCCTTTTCCAGTGTTGGGCCACACAACTGTGTGCTACCAGCAAGGTCAAGGTGCGCACCATGTGACCCTCTTCTCCCGCATCTTCGTGCATTACCTCCACCCCAAACAGCAACAGGCTTGGCGATAGGTCCCTTTGTTTCCTGTCCAGGCCCTTGAGCCACGACAACACTTCTTTCCAATATCTCTGCATGTAGGAACACCCCCACCACATATGAAAATAGTCGGCCTGCACCTGTTTACATCGCCAGCATCTCGAGTCCGTCCCTGTGTACATTTCTGCTAACTGCACTGGCGGGTACTGCCAGCAGTGGATTATCTTGTCGGCCTGCATTCTATATTATAGGGCCCGTGTGGATTCCCTGATCCCCCTGTGGGTCACCCATGTCTGTTCAGAAATGTCTATTGTCAAGTCCCTAGCCCATTTATTCCTGACTGGTAGGCATTCAGCTAGGTCACCACGCTTCAGTTCTGTATATTTCCACGATATGCGTCCCTTAGTGCCACTGCCCTGCAGCAGGACTAAGAAACACTTGAAACACTTGCGCCTTGAGACACTTGTGTATAGGTGCATTACAAATGCCTGCCATATCATATCATATCAGGATCCTTTCGAAGTGGGTTAGCTCCCTGCGGACATTTTCTCCCCACCTAGAACTGGTCATTGTTCCTTTAAGTTGTAAATAGCGGAAGACCGAAAGCTTCCCTATGCCTAGGTAATCCTCTAGCCTGGCCAGAGGCAGAAACTCACCGCCTTCGAATAGCTGACCTGCCCTTGATAGGCCTTCTTTGTACCAGGTCTGGTAGCGGCCTGCATCAGCTATTTGAGGGCGGTGAGTTTCTGCCTCTGGCCAGGCTAGAGGATTACCTAGGCATAGGGAAGCTTTTGCATGTGATCATCATGCAGGGGCGTCGTCCATATACAACTGAGTGACGATGGCCACGAAGAGAGCCATCGAGGACCTCCCCCGCCCCCTCCACACTGACCCCTCCGCACCTGCACTTCCCTCAGCTGGGTTGAGAGCGCCAGGACAATACCCACTCCCTCCTTCCTAGCCCAGTGAGAGGCCAAATATACCTGACCAATTTCTGCCCCTTTCAGTGTCCTCTCCACCCCCTGTTTGTAGTGAGTTTCCTGCAGGAAGAGTACCTACAGCTGTGTTTTGCGGAACAGGGCAGCCGTCAATGACTATTTGTTTGGGGAGTTTAGTCCCTTTACATTAAGTGTGGCTACCTTCCAATTAGCCATAGTCAGGCTGTAATGAGGTCCTTCTAAACACCCCGTGGGTGACCCCTCTCTCCCCTGGCCTCTGCGACTGTGTTATGCATGTATCCCTCCCCCTCCTTAAACCTGCCCTTCAACTTGTCAACCCCTTCAAACGTGTGCGGGCACCGTGCCCAACCGGGGTGTCCAACCCTATATCTCAGAGACACCTGGGTATCCCCTGGCCGGTAGGGTGATAGCAACCCTTCCACCCCACTCAGCATGTACCTTGTCGACCATTCAACAAAACCACTCCCTCCTTACTTTATGCAGTCACTTCATCTCAAGCCCCCTTCTTCAACTGGTTGCCTTCGATTGGTTCGCCTGTGCCTTTTTAATTTTCCTCGAGGCTGATTCCTTCCTACGGCTCTCTGACTGCACGAAGGCGCTATTAAATTGCTCCCTCAGTCTGCGCTGTCCATCCTTCTCTTGGAATGCCCCTTCCTTCCTTAACTCTGTCAACAACTGGTCGCTTCCTCCCCTTGCTTTAGCTCACACTGCTCTCCCCCATACTCAAAGGAGAGGGGGTGAAGGGGAAGCACCAGCAGTAGAGCACCACCTCCTCCTGCAACCCCTGTGTCAAGGGCCAGCACGTCCTCCTCTGCTCCAGCTTATGATTGGACAAATCCTGATTGATCTTCACTGTCGCCCCTTCCCACTTGAGGTCTCCCACTTCACAGGCCCGCTTCAG
The DNA here is from genome assembly GCF_040938575.1 of Ambystoma mexicanum. Lineage (NCBI taxonomy): Eukaryota > Metazoa > Chordata > Amphibia > Caudata > Ambystomatidae > Ambystoma > Ambystoma mexicanum. The sequence goes on from NC_090921.1 coordinate 393,033,353, forward strand.
AATATCAACCTTGTCTCTGTAGTTGTGGCACTTTGCCACCACTGAACGGGATCCTTTTACTCCCCCGGCACCACAGTGGACCCGGTCGAAGCTTATCCCTTTGTCATAGGCCTCGCCCATGAGCTTCTTTAACACCTCCGAAAGTTTGGCCTCCAGGTCCCTGGGGGGTTCCACTTCCCCTCCCGGGAGTCCCCATATCCTCAAGTTGTTCCTCCTCTCCTGGTTTTCCACATCGTCCAGCTTGCTTTCGGACCTCGCTTTCCCTACTTTCTAGTTCCTTGACCCAGACTTCCAGACTGACATCAGCTATGTCTGCAGCCCTCTGATTATGTTCCAGGGCCCCCACTCTCACCTCCACCTTAGTGACCCTATCCGTGATAGCGCTCATCGAGGTCTGCACCTCTGCCCTGAAGGCCTTCAGCTCCGTCAGGATCACCTGAACATCGTTCTGCAGGGTGCCCAGTCCACCTGCCACCATGATGCTCCTTCCTCTTCCTGCCTCTCTTCTAGGCGTAGAGGGTCAGCCCCAGGGATTGATGACTTCGAGGGGAGCCCCACCTCCTCTCTTCAAGGTCACCCCACGGCAGGTGCTTTGATTCTCCTCACCTCCCCCTGTCTTGTCTTGGTTCACTGGTTGGCACTTCAGGTGTTGCTCGCTGAATTGCTGTGTCTCTGATGCCCCAATTCACTGCAGGGCACAGCGGTGCGCTGTCCTTTCACCCCTTTTGGCCCGTGCTTGTCTTTGCCCCTTGCCGTCCACCATTGTCAGGATCCGTAAATCAAGGAGGCAAATACGCGATCTTTCTTTCCCGACTCGCTTGGTTTCTTCACGTGTGGTTCCTTCACTTTTGTCACGAAGACGTTGTTTCAGAACACGGAAAGTTGCTCAGCCACTTCGTTCCGTGTTCTTTAGGAAGCATTGGTCTTTGCCATGGAAACGCTCTCACTCTGCGTACTTGAAGTCACGTGTCTTCACGCATGGTTAGAATATCACGTGACTTTTGGTTTTCGTCTTATGTCCCGCCTTCCCCGATACTCGCTGCTTCTGAAATTGTCATTTCTCTTGCCGCTAAGTTTCTAACCTTGCTTCTGCTGAGTTTAGTGAATTGTGACCCGGACTGCCTACTGGATTCCTGCTGTTTTGTCCCTCTTGTCAGTGCCTCGACCCTCGGAACTGCTTATTGGAACTGTTACGGATTACGGACGTCTGCTCGGATTTGGCCCGCTGGGTTTTTGACTATTGGAACTGCTCACGGATTTTTCTTGTCATCTACGTCCTTCGTTCTACTGCTACTGGAACTTTTCTACGGACTTCCTTGTTTTCACTGGGAACTGGAAACTTAACTAGGCGTCCGCGTGCCGTCGGTGGGTAGGTGGATCACTCATTGCTTGCGGATTTCCTACTCTTCATTGAACTCTTCCATTCTGGACTTCCTTGGAAACTATCATCCGGTAAGACTGTTCCTTTAATTCTTCTATCCTGCTTTTGCTCCTTGTGAAGTTCCTGGTTAGTTACGGATTATTTCTTTGTTCTCCTCAGAATACTGACGTCATATTCCCATTGTGATTTGCCAGTCAGTCAACTAAATCTATTCTCAGGTACTTGCAGTTTGGTTGGTTGGTTGAGCATAGCTATTGCAATTGTCTTGTGTCGCTAATGCATTGTTCCTCTGCAGGTTGACTGGTTCCTGTGACGTCCTCTCATCTCAAAACCATCTTTTGGTTAATTGACTGGTCAGAGAGTTTTTTATTCCTCTCTGTTTGGTACATTGACAAAAAGAATTCGTCTTCTACACAACGAGTTCAAAATCTTGAAGTCAGGATTCTGGTTACTTGGTCTAGGAAATTCCCCTGACTTAACATATTCAGAAGCTGTATCATGGACGTCTCAGGAGACCCGTTAACCGCATTGGCTCAACTAGTGGTTGACTTACGGGCTGACATGACAGCAGCCCATGAGGACACACAACGTAACATCCATGAGTTACGATTAGGTCTTGAATCTGCTGGGGCTGGCACTTCCGGTGTCCCTTCCGGTTCTGGTGCCGGTTCGGGATCTGCTCCTATCAATTCCGGGAGCGCTCCAGTGGTTCTTGCTGCCCAATTCCCTTTGGCTCCGCCGGAGCGTTTTCACGGGGATCCGAAAACATTCCGGACCTTTATAAATCAATGTCGTTTGCATTTCCTGTGTCGTCCTACATCATTCCCTGATTCCACTACCAAGGCAGCGTTCGTATTGTCTTATTTAGGTGGCACAGCGGCAACTTGGGCTAATCCGTTGTTGGAGCAGGGAAGCCATCTCCTTTATGATTGTGATGCGTTAATCAAAGCCCTGTCACGGGTTTTTGATACCCGATATAAGACCCAGGCCACCGATCTGGAACTTCTATCCTTGCAACAAGGCGACGCTACGTTATTGAACTACTTGGCTAGGTTTAACCAGTTGGTAGCGGAAACCGGTTGGCCTGATGAGAAAAAGGCTGCCTTATTCTACAAACGTCTTTCTGAATCCCTGAAAGATATACTAGCCACAGTCCCTGTAGTACCCTCTACGTTTCCAGAATTGTTGGATCTGGTCCTCCAGATTGATGCCCGTCGGGCAGAACGGAAGGGTGAAAAACGGGGTCCCGTTCCTGTCGACGCTTCCAATAATACCCCTGTTCCAGGCAGCGAGGAACCTATGCAGATAGGCGCATTACGGGGTCCATTAACCACGGAGGAAAGAGAACACCGCAAAAAGAATAATTTGTGCTTTTATTGCGGTTCTGCCGGGCATTTCTTGAGACAATGCCCAAAAAAGCCCAAGAAACAGGGAAACTCCAGAGCCCGGCAATAGATGGAGTCCCATTGCCGAGCAAACCAGGTCAGGACTCCAGACACTCCGCCCTTTATTTTGTTCCAGCTACTCTAGCCTTCCAGTCTGCCAGTCCATGGACTGTCCATGCTATCTTGGATTCCGGTGCCACAGGAAACTACATAGATGGACAGTATTTACAGGAATGGAAAATCCCTGTTGAACGCAAGGAGTTTCCAGAGATGGTCAACGCGGTTGACGGCACCTCTTTATTGTCAGGTTTGGTCACGGAACGCACCATTGAGCTCACTATGACATTGAACTCTGGCCATGGTGAACGAATAACTTTTGACGTTATTACTGCACCCCAATATAAGATTATCTTGGGCTTACCTTGGTTGATGCGCCACAATCCATTGGTCAATTGGCAGTCTGGTTGCATTACGTTCTCTTCAGACTATTGCAAGAGACACTGTCTCTCAGTACCTACAAAGTCTTGTGGGCCTTGCCTCTCCTTATTGGATACGGCCGCAGTGGTTGGTGGCGTCTCTTCCGCCTTGCCTAAAGTATACGAGGAATTCAGGGACGTGTTCGATAAGATAGGGGCCGATACCCTTCCACCTCATCGTCCCTACGATTGCCCCATAGACTTAATAGAAGGCGCTAAAATACCTTCAGGACGAATATATTCACTTACTCAAAAGGAGAACCTCATTCTGAAGGAGTATTTGGATAAAGCCCTAGTCAATGGTTTTATCCGTCCTTCTCGTTCCCCTGCCGCGTCTCCCCTCTTCTTTGTGCCTAAGAAGGAGGGAGATCTGAGACCATGCATAGACTATCGCGAACTGAATGCTGTTACCATCAGAAACCAATACCCTATTCCATTGATCTCTGTTCTCCTGGACCAACTGGGTTCTTCAGAATTGTTCACTAAGCTAGATCTACGTGGAGCTTACAATCTGGTCAGAATGAGGAAAGGAGATGAGTGGAAGACCGCATTCAAAACTAGATATGGGTTGTTCGAATATTTAGTTATGCCCTTTGGTCTGTGCAACGCCCCGGCTACCTTCCAAAGGTTTATCAATGATGTGTTCAGCGACATGCTAGACCTTCACGTCGTTGTTTATCTCGACGACATATTGATATATTCCTCGTCCTATGAAGAACACGTAAAACACGTATCTGCGGTTTTACAACGTCTTCGTGAAAACCGCTTATATGCCAAATTGGAAAAATGTTTGTTCCATGTTACCGAGGTGGAGTTCCTTGGTTATGAAATAACTAATACTGGCATCAAGATGAGTCATGCCAAGGTTCAAGCCGTCTTGAACTGGCCAACTCCTTCTACCATCAAAGCATTACAGTCCTTCCTTGGCTTTGCTAATTTCTATCGTCGCTTTATTCATTCATTCTCTGAAACCGTAGCTCCGCTCACTGCGTTGACCAGTAGTAAACGGCCTTTTGTTTGGAATACCGAGGCACAACAAGCGTTTGACGCATTGAAGCAAGCTTTTACCACTGCACCGGTACTTCAACATCCGGATTCGACCCAACCATTTTTTGTGGAGGCAGACGCCTCTGAAGTTGCGGTCGGCGCAGTACTGTCTCAAATGTGTAAGGATAGGGGTTTGCTCCACCCAGTGGCATATCATTCACGCAAGCTCACTCCTTATGAACAGAATTATACTGTTTCAGAATTGGAGCTCTTGGCCGTGAGAGATGCCTTCATTGTTTGGAGACAGTCTCACCAGTGCAAGTATACACGGACCACAGGAATCTTCTGGCCTTACAATCCTTACAGTGTACCACGCAGTGCTTAATTTGTAAAAAAATAAGTGCCAGTGCCCAAAAAATATTGGCCCCATAATGCCGGGCGCAGTGCCGCCCCGCAGTGCTGACGTGCGCTGGCGCCGCCCCGCAGTGCGGACGCGCGGCCCCGCGCCAGACGCCAGTTCAGTGCTAGACCTACCTAGATCGGCCCACCAGCAGCCCATCATACTGCTGCTGCTCCATGTCACATGTTTGGCGCTGCAGCAACTTCTGGCACAGGCTAGTATTGGGGTGGATGGGGAAGGGCACATATGGGCATCAAGAGACGGGAAGTGTGAAATAAATCAAACCCCTCCCTGCCACTGCAGGAGCACTATGATAGTTTCCTAAGAAACTGAAATTTACCCAATTCCATCATCCCTATAAAGAATACATTGCAGTCTAATCCACCTCTGGAACCAAGATCTTGACTGAACTGGCAAAGGTTACAGGTAAGTAGTACGTACAAGTCATAAAGTATCTTGACCCCACTGTTTAGCGACAGCTGTGAAGAATAAGATCAACCTCGACCTTTCAGTACACACTTGTGCAGTGCGTACCTCCGGGATACCTTAGTATTTTTTTGTGCTTTTTTATTCAAAATCAAAAGTAGCACCACGCTGAGAAGCTCTGTACCAAATAATAATATAATACGTTCTCACATTTAACTGGCTAGTGGTGGGGAATGTGCTCAAACAGTAAATGGGGACAGAGCAAGATAGACTTTATATATATCGTTGGCATTTACAGACCATCCACGTGTGGCAATCAGACAGTGGTGCAGTGTCAGCTGGACAATGCGGGGCACCAGATTCAACCAGATCCAGATTCAATCAATTTTGTTTCCTCGTCATGATCAACTCCCCCCTAACCCCCTCGCCCCTCTCAGTGACGGCTTCACACTCATTCTGGGGGCTGGAAGCTGCGCACTGCAGCCGGCAGCATTCACGAACCCAGTGTTCACTGCCGCTCGCATTGCGTCGTGGCCCCCCCATGAGGAAGACTAGATTCTTGACTGCACTTTTTTGCCATCTCCTGGTAGCGAGAATAGACACCCTCAGACCCCGAGATGTGACTCCCCACTCCTTGCAAACTACCCCTCAGAAGTTTGGACCAACAGGACTGTCTGGACCCCACCCCCGGCTCTCACCAGAGTCCCCCAGCCATCCCGCTATCAAGGGAGAATCCCAGTACAATTGCCCACCCCCAAGACGAAGGACAGCCACTGGACACCTTGGAGACATGCCTCTAGTCAGTCCTTCCTGCCTGCCTGCCTGCCTGCCTGCCTTCCTTCTTTCCTTCCTTCCTTCCTTCCTTCCTTCCTTCCTTCCTCCTTCCCTTCCTTTTTTCCAGTGTTCTTAACACACTTTTTTGGTGAGTGGCATTTGGGCACCGCACCTCTCAACTAAATAAGCCCGTCTGACTACATAAAAATTACTTCAGCTACAGAGAAGTTGCAGGCCATTAAACACAGATGGCTCACGGGGGTTTAATCACCGGGGGCAGAGCACACATCTCGCTAAAATAACTGGTGGTTCATAATACAATTTACCGTTCTACAAAACAAATGTTATTGGGTTCTGAATAGGGTAAAATTTTGCTAATAGCATCTCATCATAAAATAGTAATTGATGTGTTCACATTCATCTATAACCCCACCTCTTAATACCATAAAATGCTTAAAACATCACTTGCTTTACATTTAGTTCCCTTTCCCAGTGGTCTTAACACACTGTGCTTTTGTAGAGTGCCATTTGGGCACCTCTCAAATAAATAAGACTGTCTGACTACAAAAAAATTATTTCAGCTACAGAGAAGTCGCAGCCCATTAAACACAGAAGGCTCATGGGGGTTTAATCACATGGGATGGGACAGAAAGAACACACATCTTGCTAAAATAAAGAACTGCTTTATGTCACTCACTTCTTTCCACTATTGGTCTCTCGCATAAAAGTAAATTCAGATAGCAATTACGAGCCAACCACCCTATATTTTTCATAGTAATGTTTGAGCAGGGGCTGCCACGTCCTGAGGGAAACTTCCCCAATTCGTTTTCTGCACAAGCTTCTTCCAGGCTCAGGTGCTCCTGCTCCCCGAAGATGAGGGACTGCCAGTGCCAGGGCCGCCCCAGAGGCCTGCTCGGGCCAAATCCTGCCCTACGGGGCCCGCAGGGCAACCTCAGCAGGCACTGCAGGCCGCCGCCGCAGGCCCGCGGGGCGGGGCCGCAAGGCAATGCGAGCGGCTGAATCAGTGTCAATAGTAACGATAAGCGCCCGCAGCTGCAGCCTTGGTCGGGTGACCTAGGCTGCAGCCGCGGGACGCTTACCGTTACTATTGACACTGATTCATTCATACAGCCGCTGCGGCGCCGGCAGCATTGCGCCGCGGCTGGCAGCCCGCGGGCCTGCTGCTGAGCTGCTGGCCAAATCCTGCCCTACGGAGGGCCGCAGCGGGACGGGCAGTGGGGCACCCGGCACAGCCATGCCCCACTGCCCACACAGACGCAGCACAACACCGCCACCGGCCGCAAAATACATTTAAAGGTGGGGGGAGGTGCAGGGAGGGCACTGGCACGGGGCTGAGCAGGGGAGCTCGAGTCAGCGAGTGCGGTACCCACACCACCCACATAACTGTCTAACTTCATTATTATGGCGCCGTCCGCCGCCATGGATAATTCTATTTACTATTCATTTCACGGCGGCGGGCGGGCGGGCGGCAAGACGAATAATTAGTTTGTTTATAATTGAGTACTTACTTACCGCATCGGCGCATCCGCGTTGTTGAACGCTAGCGCCTACCCGGGCTGCCCCAGAGGAACTAGCTGCCTGCAGCAGCAAAACTAGGCCGCACACAGCACACACACGAAGTTGGAAATACACGTGCAGTGCAGCAGGCTTTCACGAGTCACTGACGCCACGCCTCAACAAGGGCTCGTGAGCTGCCTGCTGCCTCGGCAACAACAACACGTGACTCACTCACCCCTTCCCCCCACACACTTCGAACAGCCAATGAAAACTATACATTCTGTGTTACTATTCAGAATGTATCAAAAGTGCATAGTAACAACAGAATGTTGGTTTTCATTGGCTGTTGTTGTTTTGCTGTAGGCCCAGCAAACCAGCCATGGCCTGCAAGTTGCAACCGCAAGGAGAGCAGCAAATGATTTATGATCAGGAAGATCATGGAAGTTCAACAAACAAAGGAATTACACGTGCGCCTGATGTTCCGGTCCCCAAAAAAGACTGCCGGTGTTGGGCACCGGCAAACACCCCCACAAATTAAGCACTGGTACCACGGCACGTCATTCCCGGTGGCATGAGTTCTTCTCCATGTATAATTTTACACTCACATATCGTCCTGGACCTTTAAACTCCAAGGCTGATGCCTTGTCAAGACTGCATGGAAACCCTTCACGTTCTCGGGGGGGTACTATACTTCAGAATCACCAAGTAGTCTGCGCCTGTACCTTACAACCCTCACTAATCTCCTCCATCCGGGATTGGGTGGCATCAGAACCAACTGAGGTAAAAGAACATAACATGGACATCATCAACTCCTTGCCTTATGTTCAAGGTCGCCTATATTTACCCGATTTGGCTACACGGCGCATGGCTATGCAATGGTGCCATGATTCCTTGCTGGCGGCCCATCCAGGGAGACGCAAGACCCAGGAATTGTTACGTCGCTGGTGTTGGTGGCCGTCATTACAGCGAGACGTCTCTGTTTATGTCTCCGCTTGTTCTATTTGTGCTCAGTGCAAGGGATCCACCACGAAACCTATGGGACTTATGCAACCCTTACCTGTCCCCGAACGTCCGTGGTCAATGATATCGATGGATTTCATCGTCGAGCTTCCACCTGTTCAAGGTTTTGATACGGTTTGGGTCATAGTGGACTATTTCACCAAACTAGCTCGTTTTGTTCCATGCCAGGGTTTGCCTACTGCCCCTGTTCTTGCGGATCTATTTCTGCGTCATGTTTTTCGTGATTTTGGCCTCCCTGATATTATTATATCTGATAGAGGGTCTCAATTCACCTCAAGATTCTGGAGGCACCTTACCAGTTCATTAGGTATAGACGACCGGTTTTCCAGTGCTTATCACCCACAAACTGACGGTCAGACCGAAAGACTCAATGCCACCCTCGAGCAATATCTGCGCTGTCTAATGTTGCAATTTCAAGAGTCTTGGTTTTCGGTGCTCATCCATGCCGAGTTTGCATATAACAACTCTATTCATACTTCTACTGGTACTACGCCATTCTTTGCTATGTATGGCCAACATCCCCGGACTCTTCCACTAGATCTCGTCACGGACATTGCTAATCCAGCAGTACAGGGTTGCCTACGAGACGTTACAACCGTTCATGAGGCTGTCCTTCGTCAGTTAAAAACAGCGAAAGACCATGCTAAGCAGTATGCTGACCGGCATAGAGAACCAGCCCCTCAGTATGCACCGGGGAGCAAAGTTTGGTTGTCCACCAAAAATCTCCGTATACCAGGTCGCAGATGTCTTTTACCTCGTTTTGTGGGCCCCTTTCCTGTGCTTTCTTTGATTAACCCAGTTGCGGTGAAACTGGATCTTCCATCATCCTGGAAAATCCATCCAGTTTTTCATGTCTCTTTGCTCAAACCATGCCTCTCACCAGCTCTTTCTCTTCCTCGTCCGCCACCTGTTATGGTCCAGGGTACGGAAGAATACGAGGTACAGGCTATATTGGACGTCAAGACGGTCAGAGGCAAGCAGTTCTTTCTAGTGGACTGGAAAGGTTATGGTCCGGAAGACAGGACCTGGGAACCAGCCTCCAATATCCATGCTCCTGATCTCATGTTTCAATTTATGGCCTCTCGTGGGGGTAAGGCTTCATTGGGAGAGGATGCTGTCAGGATTCGTAAGTCAAGGAGGCAAATACGCGATCTTTCTTTCCCGACTCGCTTGGTTTCTTCACGTGTGGTTCCTTCACTTTTGTCACGAAGACGTTGTTTCAGAACACGGAAAGTTGCTCAGCCACTTCGTTCCGTGTTCTTTAGGAAGCATTGGTCTTTGCCATGGAAACGCTCTCACTCTGCGTACTTGAAGTCACGTGTCTTCACGCATGGTTAGAATATCACGTGACTTTTGGTTTTCGTCTTATGTCCCGCCTTCCCCGATACTCGCTGCTTCTGAAATTGTCATTTCTCTTGCCGCTAAGTTTCTAACCTTGCTTCTGCTGAGTTTAGTGAATTGTGACCCGGATGCCTACTGGATTCCTGCTGTTTTGTCCCTCTTGTCAGTGCCTCGACCCTCGGAACTGCTTATTGGAACTGTTACGGATTACGGACGTCTGCTCGGATTTGGCCCGCTGGGTTTTTGACTATTGGAACTGCTCACGGATTTTTCTTGTCATCTACGTCCTTCGTTCTACTGCTACTGGAACTTTTCTACGGACTTCCTTGTTTTCACTGGAAACTTAACTAGGCGTCCGCGTGCCGTCGGTGGGTAGGTGGATCACTCATTGCTTGCGGATTTCCTACTCTTCATTGAACTCTTCCATTCTGGACTTCCTTGGAAACTATCATCCGGTAAGACTGTTCCTTTAATTCTTCTATCCTGCTTTTGCTCCTTGTGAAGTTCCTGGTTAGTTACGGATTATTTCTTTGTTCTCCTCAGAATACTGACGTCATATTCCCATTGTGATTTGCCAGTCAGTCAACTAAATCTATTCTCAGGTACTTGCAGTTTGGTTGGTTGGTTGAGCATAGCTATTGCAATTGTCTTGTGTCGCTAATGCATTGTTCCTCTGCAGGTTGACTGGTTCCTGTGACGTCCTCTCATCTCAAAACCATCTTTTGGTTAATTGACTGGTCAGAGAGTTTTTTATTCCTCTCTGTTTGGTACATTGACAAAAAGAATTCGTCTTCTACACAACGAGTTCAAAATCTTGAAGTCAGGATTCTGGTTACTTGGTCTAGGAAATTCCCCTGACTTAACAACCATGTTCTCTTGTCGTTCTCTTGCAGTTCTTGCCGTGCACTTGCATGTTCCACCTCAGGGCCCAGGGTCAGCCCTATCTACTGGTGTGTATCGCCCTCCCGGCGCTCACTGGCTCGGGTATACTGCTCACCAAGCCGCTGTTGTGCATCTGTGATCACGACCTCGGGCCTGGGGCTGTCCCTGTCTGCTGGTGCGTGTTGCACTCTCACCACTTACCGACCTGAGTGCCCTGCTCCCCTGACAACTGTCCTGCATTTGCGATCACCACCTTAGGGCCCAATGTCTTCCCTGCCAGTTGGTGTGTAATGCACTTTCACCACCTTCTGGCAAGGATACTCTGATTCCTGCACCAATTTTCACCGCTCTAGGGCCCAGGTAGCCTGCACCCTTGACTATTGCCACGCATCTGCAATCGTCGCCTGAGGGCTCTTGATCATCCCTTGTCCATTGGTGCACCCTGCACATTCACCGCCTGTTGGCCCGGGTGCCCTGATTCCTTGTTTGCTGTCCTGCCCCAGTAATCACCACCTTGGGGCCTGGTTAGCCTGCCTCCTTAGCTGTTGCTACGCTTCTGTGATCACCACCTCAGGGCCCGGGGTCTTCCCTGCTAGTTGGTGCATAATGCACTTTCACAACCTTCTGGTTCGGGTACCCCGATTGTTTTCCACTGTCCTGCACCAATGTTCACAACCTTGGGGTCATGGCAGCCTCCACACTTTACTATTGTCACGCACCTGCAATCACCGCCTGAGGGCTTGGGATAGTCCCTTGTCTGTCGGTGCGCCCTGCACCTTAACTGCCTGTTGGACCGGGTACCCTGCTTCTTTATTTACTGTCCTGCCCCATTGCCCACCGCCTTAGGGCCGTCCCCAGTTGCCTGTGCGTATTGCGCACTAGCCTTTCTCCGGTCCACTGCAGCCTCCCCCAGATCCTCCTCCTCCGAGCTGGGGGATTAGCTGCTTGCTGTGCCTCCGGTGGGGTGAGGCACCGGCACCACCCTCTGGTCCAGTCGCTCCACAGCCTGGGATTCCGCTGGTGGTCGAGTACCTTCGCTGCCACCGGGTTCTGGGTCTGGCCCCTTCTCTTCCTCACGTCAGGTCCTCTCTCCGGGCCGGCCTCTCTGCTTTGTTCTGTGGCGAGGGATGTCTTCTACCTCTGCTGCAGCGGGGTGCCAAGTCCTCCCTCCGGTTCCGTTCCCTTCTGTTCCACGTGAACCAGGGCGCTGCTGGTCCTCCCTCTAGTCCGGCCTCTTCTTCACCATGTGGCCTGGGAAGCCGTTGGCAGGCTGCTGGCCGTTCCGCACATGCTCTCTGTCCATTCACTGTTGCTTTTTGTCGGTTTCCACCTGCTGCTGCAGGAAGATGGTCCGCACAGCCTTGCCTCTCCTCCGCTTGCCTATGGGGCTCGGCTCAAGCCCTGGTGGGGTTGGGCAGCGCCGTTAATACCGGTGGGGAGCAGAGCTCCGGTCCTACATAGCCATCTTACTCCATGCCCCCCAGCGGTCTCACTAGATTTAAACTTAGACCGCTGATTTTAAAATAATTAGATGCATAGGCAAGGCTGCAGTCCAGCGCTTTAGGTGTCATATCTAGTAATATCACATCAGATGCATAGAGTAGAAAAAGGTACAGCACCCGATTCAAACTTGGTGGCAAAGAGCCCATCAGACACAAGGGTGTTATAAAATCAGATAAAAAGATAATAAATAAAAGCAGAGCTAGCAGGCAGCCTTGTCACACTCCTTTATTCATGGAAAACTCACTTGAGGGCCCTGCTCTGGGGTGGCCTCTAACAGAGGACCAAGTATCTGAGTATAAACAGACAATCAGATGGAGTAATGAAGATGGAACACCCAATCTCTTCAGTTTGGCCCATAATAGAGGTTGTTCGATGGAATCAAAGGCCTTTGCTAGATCTAAAAAAGCCTGCATACACTGTGCCCCTTCTTATCCTTACATATTTATCTAAAATTGTCGGAGTACAAAGATATGGTTCGTTTTTGAGAAGCCCTTCCTGAATCCAGTCCGGGGGAGTATCTTATTTTCCTCGACCCATGACTCAAGCCTGGTCAGGAAACAATTAGTATACATTTTTGTACTGCAATCTAATAATGAAATGGGGAGATAGCAGTGAGCATCCAGCTTCAAGTTATTTTTAAAGTGTGGTTTAATTAGACTCATATACCAAGAATGAGGAGACGTCCATGAAGCAGCAATCACGTTGAAAAGTATTAACAGGACTGGAAGCCACTATTCAGGGAACCACCTATACATTTCAGACCTGATGTTGTCCGGACCTGGTTTGATACCCATAATAGCTTTCTCCACTTCATCCATTGAGAAAGTAAGATCAATATCAGCATTAGGTAATAAAGTGAGTGTTTCAGCCTCGTCAAACATAATAGTCTTGAAATCCTCAGCCCAATCACAGTCTAATATAGGGCAAACCGAATCGCTAGCACCTTCTCGGAAACCACATGCCAGCAAGTTCCAGAAGCCTTTCGTGTCTTTATCACTTATCGCAGCTTCCAGTTTTTCCCACGTAGAACAATTTTTTCTTTAGGCTCAGAAGTTTCTTATAATCTCTCTTTGCTGCATAACTAGAACTCACTGAGTTTGTATTTGTATTTGTATTTTATTGAATTTATATAGCGTTTTTATCCAAAACGCTTTACAAGAGGAACCAACAACATACAGCAAGCATTACAAAACAATTTAATTAAACCAGAAAGCAGTACAAAAAACAATTTACATTATGGAACAGGAAGAAGAGAAGGGAGGGGTCAAGAAGAGAGAAGAGATAGTGGTTGAGAGGGAAGGTGAGAGTAGATTTAAGGCAGGCAGAGGAGGCAGAGGGAGTAGGGAGAAGGTAGGAAGAGAAGAAGATTAGAAACATACAAGACATAAGGAAGGAGAAAGTGGAGAGAAAGGAGAGAGGGAAGGGAAGTGGGAAAAGGAAACAGAGGTGTGGGAGAGAGTACTAATAGAAGTAAGAGAGGAAGCAAAGGGTTTAAGGAGCTAAATGAAAGAGATAGAATTTTAGGGAGGTACGAAAGTAAGTGAAGGAAGAAGTAGAGCGGATGAAGAGAGTAAGGCGGTTCCAGTGGTAAGGGGCAAGGAGTTGGAAAGAGCGGAAGCGGGAAGGGGCACAGGGTGGAGGTGGGGAGGAGAGTAGGTAGAGATTGGAAGAGCGGAGAGAACTTGAAGGAGTGTAGAAAGTGAGGAGGGAGGAAAGATTGGGGGGGGGGCAAGACCATGGAGGGATTTGAATACGGGACAGAGGAAATTGAATTTGAGCTGGGAATGAAAAGGGAGCCAACCTAGAGAGGAGAGTGAAGAGGAGATGAAGTCATGGGGAGAGAGAAGGCAGAGGGAGCGGATGGCAGAGTGGTAGATAGACTTAAGTGGGGAGAGGTGAGAGGAGGGGAGTCCAAAGAAAAGAGTAGAGCAATAGAAGAGTCTAGAGAATATGAGAGAGGAGATTAAAAGTTTGGTAGCGTGAAAGGTTAGGAAGGATCAAATTTTACGTATGTTGTAAAGGTGAAAGCAGCATTATTGAGTTGTTATTAGATCTGGCATTACACCATAAAACAAACCTGGCCCTACGACATTCCGCATCAAACCACTGAGTATCAGAGCGGACCCCTGCGTGCAGCCATGGACCATTTCCTGGTGGTAAAGGAGCCGGACCGTTGCACAATACAGCAATTAAAGTCATCAGTTTGTTGCTAGCCTTTACAGAAGCATCAGGGTCCCCTGAAAATGACTGCGCCAAATATGTGTCCAAAATTTCAGCCAGCCTTCCTAATTTCTCGAGTGGTAAGCCGTATCCGGATTATCACATTTTACGGCAGAAGGACACCACAGACCAGCAAATAGCTAGTGGATCGTGCTCGCTCTCCGGGCGTGAACAAACCTCAAACCTTCTCAATCACCAAAAGGAATAACAGTCAACCAGACAGTAGTCAATTAAAGAATGACTTCCCGATCGGGTATAAGTACATTTTCGGGGGTACATCGCCCGTGACCTACCATTTAATTCTACCATTGTAGTGGCATTTAAAAAGATCTCCAGTAAAACACCACGTGATTCGCCAGTGACCAACTTTTTATATCGCCTGGGGATCCTATAAGCTGCTTCAAGGCAGAGCCTGTCCGAGGGTACCCCAGAGTTTGACAGTCTGGCGTTGAAGTCACCCAGAATGACTGTACTAGAGTCACCTTTACATAACAGACGGTCCGCCAGTCACCCGTTTGGGGATAAGATATTTTTTAATTCCTCCTTCGGCGGGTTCAGATAGATATTCCCAATAAGAAGTCTTGGGTCCCTCCCCTGTTCCCCTGTGTGATGGACGTCAGAAGAATTTGGTCTGATGGTGAAGAGATATGTGCAGGATCCCAGCTCCCAGAATGACGTATCAAAGTGGCAAGACCCTTGCATAGC
This sequence comes from Ambystoma mexicanum, assembly GCF_040938575.1. Taxonomy (NCBI): domain Eukaryota; kingdom Metazoa; phylum Chordata; class Amphibia; order Caudata; family Ambystomatidae; genus Ambystoma; species Ambystoma mexicanum. Next base: position 393,048,371 of record NC_090921.1, read on the forward strand.
CGGCCAATGCCCTCACAGTGGCTGGGGAAATTGTTACCCAGTAATCCGGGAAATGCTTCACTAATGAAATATCTTCAGATAACCATGTCTCCTGGATGCACAGTATATCAAACTGAATTAATACATTTTATTGATCAGATATCTCCATTAACATACATCATTAAATACATCATAACACAAAAACATTATACAAGATTTAAAATCAATAAAACAAATTTCACTCCACTACAATTTCAAGCTAAAACGTTCTTCGATCGTCTTGTCAGAGCCTTGCTCACATAAGTATCAAAGTTTTAAATAAAATCCAGATCCGGACAGTTCCAAATAAAATACAATGCCACTTTACAGTCCCTTATTCGGTTTTCCAAAAAGAAGGGCCTTAGCAGATCTATTCGCAAATCCAAGTACCACCTACATATTAACAGAAAATGCTTAAGGTCCTCCCTTACTTTTAGCCCACACATACAGTTTTTCGATGGGTCTCCCAGCCCCCGATTAGTGCGAGCTCTTAGTGCTAACATGTTTAAACGCACTAGTAAAATAGAGCGCCTACAGTTAGGCGAGGGATGCTACACACACTACCCCCCGGCTCAGCATTAATTCTCATAGCCGCATACAGGTTCAAAGAGCCCAAAACCTGAACCACATTCCGTTCCTGTGCCAGGTCCCTGCTACGTATCCCTTTTTTAATACTTTATTTTAGATTAGTCAGGCTCTTGCTGAGTTCAGTGTTTCAATCCCCGCTGTCAACAGTATGTGCAGACTCTCCTGAATCCACTTGAACTTTAAACAATAACCTGAGCTTGCCATCTCTGATAACAGGTACTGAATATTATCAATTTTCAGGGGTACCTGCAGAACCTTTGAAAAAAATGCACCTTGTCTCAGTTTAGCCTGTGTGGCAACCCTAGTGATTCCCAACTCCAAACTCAGGGCGCAGTTTGGGGTTCCCAATGGGATATACGACAGCCTTTTCATAATCTAATTTTGGGCAACCTCCAACTTCTCACAATTAGAACTCCCCCAGATAACAGAATGACTACACAACTTCAATTTTCTCACCATTAAGATACCATGAATAGTCTACCTTTTTCCGGTGATTGCTAAAAACTACAATCTTTGTTTTGTCCCTATTCAGGGTTAACTTATTAGCTTTAAAATAACCAGCGGCATAGTCAAGACTAGCTTGCAGCCACAAGGCGGTCAAGTCAATCAAAGCTGTATCATCAGCATATAACAGTGCCTTGAATGACCTGCTCCCCAAACGGGGCGGATTGATCCTTGAACTTGCTTCTGCAGGATAAAAGTCGTTTAAAAATAGGAGGAACATTAACGGGGCCAGGGATCAACCCTGTTTAACTCGCTGATTAATAGAAAATTCATCCGTTAACCGACCTTCATTGGTTTCCCGTACAACAGCAGTGGTATCTGAATAACTGCATAGAATCAGCTGCAGTAGGTTGTAGCGTGGTGGAGTACATTCAGGTCCCTATGTTTCTGCCATAAAGACCCCTTGTTAATTGTATCAAATGCCTTCTCGAGGTCCAAAAAGGCCACATATAACCTACCCCCTCTTATTAGACAATACTTCTCAAATAGAATATGTAGAACCAAGCAGTGATCCATAGTTGAGAAGCCACTACGAAACCCTGCTTGAGAGGAAGGTAACACTGAATTACTCTGTGCCCAATCTTTGACTCTCCTCTTTAGGCATTTATTAAAGATCTTACTGTGGATATCCAAGAGTGAGATTGGGCGGTAACAGTGGAGGTTGTTAGGTGGGTTCTTCTTAAAAATTGGGACAATTATAGCCTTCTTCCAGGAACTGGAGACCACCTTAGAGATCGAAATTGCATTAAATGTTTTCCTAAAATAGTGGCCCACCAAACAGGACTCCACTACAAGAGGTCTGACTGAAGCTCATCAGAATCACCTTCCCCATTGGGAGAGCGGCGATACACTTCAAAATCTCCACCCTGTGTACAGACTGTAAGCTACCCCCTTCACCCGGGTCATACTGCAGAGAAACACCCTCCCCTCCTACTTCACATAAGATGTTAATGTAGTGGGACACCCACTTTTCATATGAGATACAACAAGGGTCAGCCTTGCTTGGGATGTCAAACCCTCTACCAAGCCCCAAAAGAGCTTATAGTTATTGTTTAAAACTGCATGCTCTAACCTTTGCCACTGTTTCACTGTGTATTCTCTCCTCTTAGCTTTCAACAGCTTTCTGTAGTCAGATTTAAGAGCATGTAATTGGCTGGAGTTCATATCGCCACGTTTCACTGCCCCATTAATCTTCCATTTCAGGAACCTACATTCTTTATCAAACCAAACTGCACCCCCACATTCTGACCTTTCATGCTGAATCCTGAATTCACCAATTACTAGCTCTAATAGTTCTTTGTAGCAATTAGTACATACTACGCTATCCAATTGGGTATATTAGAACTCTAGCAACGTATCTACAAGCCTAGGTACATTCAGTATATCAAAGGTTTTTAGCCAGCCTAGCCAATCTGGGTCCTCTATTTGAAAAGTCACCCCCGCCATGTTACAACTCAGCAGACGAATTGCAGGTGATGGAAACCCAACCAAAGCTGTCCCTTTGGTGGTGCACTTTTACGGAGATGCATCAAAATGTCGCCTCCAGAATTCGACTCCTGAAATTCCAACTTTTTATATATGTGGGAGGGGAGGGGGGTATGGAATATGTATGTGGTGTAAAGGGGGTTGGCAAAAAAAGAAAAGTCAGCATTTTCAGCTGTCGGAATTATGGGGGTCGTAGTAATCACATAGATCCCTTTTTTGCCTGTTGTGCAAATCGGTATACTATCTCCTTTGCCTGATTTGAAGTGTTAATCTTTAGAGGGGGAGGCCGAGCCAGTCTGTGTTCCAATTCTTCACTAGCCAAGTCAATAATAAGACTGTTCAAAGAGGGGGGGATTTTCTGGAGCAGCAGCCCTTGTACAGATAGCGTAAGCAGAGGTTTCAACAAAATTACCAAGAGTACCAAGAATCGTGGAGGTGGCAGGCTGAGGCGCTTACATCCTTCTTAACTTCAATACGTTTAGCTGCCAGCTCTTCACGACAATTTAAAAAACATGATAGATAGTCAGTATTTGAAAAAGAAAACCGAATATTGCAACCCTTACAGTAAATACAATCTGATAGGATTCGTACACCGGGGAACAGTTATATCATTAATCCCAAGAGCTTCAGACAAGGCTCCAATCAGCATTCTCTTACAAGAATTTTTATTTCCATGTGTTAATCCCTTAAAACAGAGAATTACATTATTTACCCTACAACCCTTCAGAGGATCAGCAGTTAAATATAGACTGCGAGTGGTCTGTATCTGTGGGCGAAACTCTGGGGGTGCCTCAGCACTTCCGCTCGCCGCCTTAATCACCAATGCCTCGCAAGAGCAGGCAGGAGGAGCAGGGGGAAACACCACGCAATCAGCCAGATCTGAGCAGGTGGCTTTTGGGTTTTAGGGTCATGGGAGTGTTTAGCCCTTGGATCGAGAGCTAAAACGGCCTCTTCGCTAATGTTTTGACTTAAACTAGGCACAGGCACATCCGCAGCACCACCTGCACTGGGGTCCAAGGCAGCGTGGGGCTTAAAAGCAGACTGCTTAAAAAAGCCCTTCATGTAAGTGATGGTAGCAATTATATCTAAACATTTGTCCATGTAAATTGCATCCTTTTCTCTCTGTTCAGCCAACTGTCGTAGAGAGAAATTAATCTCGTTATAGGCATCCGTTAAGTGGGCCACATAGGGTACTAGGAAGCTAGGATTCTGCAGAATTCTTTCTGGGGCCACTGGGATTCGCAGAATCTAACAGTCGATCATGTTTGTCCGATGTAGGCCTCACAGAATAGGTCTCTGAGTTATCCGTACATGGGTCTTGAGGTTCTGAAAGTTCCAAACTTTCATTCCTCGTGTCTTGTTTTATGCTACTCCCCAATTGAAGATGACCAGCAGGGCTATTATTATGAATAACTGTGGGCAATTCAGCGAATTGGTCCACTATAACATTGGAAATATCGTGGATAGCAGGAAAAGATGGCTCCAATGGGCTATAAGCAAAGGTAGGATAAGGGGGGCAAACAAGAGCCGCTATGTTGGAAAAGGTTGTTGCTGGACTAACAGGGCAGTCCGGGGCCGAAGCTACATCCGTGTGCCAAATTATTGGATTATCATAAGCCGCGCTGCTTCTGCCTACATTAATTATGGTGGCACAGGACTGTCCGTGCACACAGTTCTCATAGTGACGTTCAATTGATGCTTCCAGTGTCTCGAGACTGGCTCTATCGGAGGAAATCAGTGGCGGAGATGAAGATATTGGGGGCAGATGCCCTCAAGAAGTTTGAGCATCTCCGGAAGCTGCTCCATATACTCATATCATCACAGCCATACTCCTTGTGCTCTTATAAATACTGTCCAGCCTCCCCCTCTTCTCATCTCCCAGAGTTAGAGAAGGAGGAAAAAAGACTGGAAGGGTGGGAAGAATGTTGTTCATAGCGTTGGATAAAGGAGGCACCTCATCGAATGATCTTAGTGGTGGTGTATAGGGCTGCTTATGGTCAGTGAAGCTGGAAGACCCTCAGAGGACTGAGCTGAATTACTCCGGAGGATCTTCCCTGACTTACTTTGCAAAGCCCATTTTATTGTGGACAGCTTTGAGAGCTCATTACGTTTCCCTTTCTGATTAAGACCACTCTTTGCATTCCCAGAGCCTCTTTGGCTCCTGCACGGTTGTGGGGTTTTCTTAGATACTCCACTTGCAGTGCTTGCCTTAGTAATCCTGCTGACTTACATGCAGTATAGTAATGAGAAGTATAGTTCTGACAAAACCTTCCCAGTGCCCCCTCACATAAAGGGAAATCAGTGGGGATGGCTGGAGGAGAAAGAGAAAAGCACAGCCATTACAGCCCTTATGGCCCATGCCCCCCATTCAGCAGCATCAGCAGCGGTTTCCTAGGCCCATTGTATATGGTTAATGCAGAGAGGGTAAGAAGAGTATATAAAGGGGCAAAAGACCCTCTTTTTTATGTACGGGGGCCTGACTCTAGAGGGTAAATAAGTAATATCAGAATATAGAATACAGTCATCAGCTACCCATTTCATAGACGCACAGAAAGTCCACCTGTGTTACAGTGAGGATAGTTTACGCATATGCTAATTCAAGGACCACAAGGGGGTGAGGGGTATACCATAAAACAAAGTTTAATAAATGACTCAACAATTACAAAATAAGGCAGAGTGCATAAACAACAGAAATAATCTAGAAATACAAAGAAACCAAGTCAAATAATGGTGGGCTAGTAACAACCAAATGCAAATTTCATGTACTGCTTTGTCAATAGCAGCATGCAATTATTGTCGATACATATGATGGGTGTTTCTGGTTTGGATAGGGATTCAAAACCACAGCTACTTCAGTGATTAAGGATGGTTACTGTGGGTGCCGAACTGTCATCTACTATGCAGCACGCAATGATCATCAAGGTGTGCTGACCCCCGGTGTCAGCTGCTTCCGACAATCAAAGGGGAGGTGTTGTGACCTGAAACAAGACTGAAGTGCAGAGACTACGCAACAGAAGACATGCAGGAAGACTGTATTTTGCCATATGAGCCTGATTGCCATGATTGCTATGCAGGAGCAGTGTTGGAGATCGAAGCGAGGAGCTGTGGGTGAGTCACAGGTCTCAGGAGTGAGAAGGGCTCCAAAGGAGAGTGGCAGGAGCAGAGGAAGGGTGCGGGTCCCTGAAACCAGAAGAAGTGGAAGTTGTGCCCGAAGTCATAGAAGTTGGGCAATCCACAGAACAAGGATCCCAGAAGCTGGTGACTCAAACCTGGCATTCTGATTCCTTATGCGATCATTGCCGGAAACAGTATCCAGTCCCAATATTCACTTGTATGTAATTTACAGTGAGCTGAAGAGTTCATTGACGTTTTTAAACAAGAGGGACAATGGGAAAGTAGCACTTGCGTGTGAACGAGTACTTCACATTTCACTCGCGTGAAGAGCAAAGACCATTGTAAAACCCTTAAAGCTCATAAACGTTATGAACATGGTGTTGCGTGTCTTCCATTACTCCGAATAACGTTGCGAAAGACATTGTCGAACCGCTAACCTTTGTAAAACCTATTAAGAAGTGGTCGCGTGTCCCCTAATTTTGATTTCTAAAGGAATACTGAACTCCAATCCTTTATTCACACGAACAGTCACAACTCTTGTAAGAAGTCGAGTGGTTAAACATTGTATCATTGCATATACGGCTGAAGAGAAAGAGCAACCTATTTGACACTGAAAACACCTTTACTCAGAACGAGAACGCGGTCGTATCCATACTGTGAGACCAATAGAAGTACAATCTTGCTTAAGACATCAATGTGCAAGCACTACCTGAAGCCAGGAGAGTGGCACCAATGTTCTGGGGTAATTGTTTGGCTAACAGTTTGCAGAGAAAGTGAAGGCAAAGATGGGAAAGGAGAATGTTCTGCTCATAAAGATTGTTGAAGTTGACACAACCAATATTGCCAAAGACTGTGACAGCAAAGTGGGTAATAAAGGCAAACGCGGGTTGTTTCCATGGCAGACAGACAAGAGAGGCAAAGAGGCTTCCCTTGTTAAAGAAATCCATTCAGTGGAAGAGTGCCTTGCCCATATGAAGGTGTTGAAGTACCATGAAGGAAGTCGTGTTAAAGTCTGTCTTGAATCTTAATACTACTGAAGTAGTGGTGGTGTATCTGATTATCAGTGAATGCAAACTTTCAGTGACCCAGGTGAAGCGGAATGCTATGAGGCAAAGGAGAATGTCCTCATGGTAAAATATAGCAGAGGTGAAGTCGTTGAAGTGGAAATAGTAGTAGCACTGTAAAGTCATCCTGACAAATATACCTATTGTGAAGTATAATACTGAAACTGTGGTTGTATCACAAAGTACTGAAGCTGGGGTTGTACTCCAATTTGAACAGATGAATAAGTACTGTAAGCCAAGACTCTTGTTCCAGTAACCTTTTAGAAGTTGTATTTCTTTTGAACTATAGCAAGTCTTCTTGAAAGTGGTGAAAAGGCATTGTGACTGGGAATAACATTGATGCTATTCTGAGTAAGTGAAAAGTCTGTATTTCTTCAGGAAGATGTACTCTGTTGTTGAAACTTTGGTTAACAAAACTTGACCTTGCTATTGGAATTTCAAGAACTGAATTAAGTCTTTGATACGTATGTGGATTTTCCACTTTTTCTTTTGATGAACAGTGGAGTTGAACTAACCTTGAATCCTGGGCAAGGGAGTTCACCCAGGTTACTGAAAAAGGTTTACAAGAAACTGTAACTATTCTGGTTTATGTTGATGACTTGCCATATATTCCTTTGTATTGATTGTTTAAGTGTGGGGGCCAGACATCCTGTGTTAGAGGGTATGCCCTCAGTTTTGTTAAGCTGGGAAATTCTCAGCAGAGTAGGGATAGTGAGGCAATTATTATTATTTTCATCTTAATAAAATGGCATGTTCTGAACAATCATCAAACAGATGTCTGCCTCGCATTGCTGAACCCTCACACATGGTGTCAGGAATGGGAGCTCCAACCAAGGTGGACTTTCCATTGGAGCCGCACCGAAGAGTGAGGACTGTACAGTGACGCCCGCAGCAAAGTCTAAATGCTTGCCGAGAACACAGTGCTTCTAGACCTGAAGTGTGCAGGAGTCACTGGGTCGCAGAGGACCACTGGCAACTTGGTGTTCTTGGGTCTGAAGAGAGGAAGCTGGGCTGGTTCGTGGAGCACACTCTGCTGGGCTGGGTAAGAGACAGCCTTCAGGCCTCGGGACCATCATAATTCTTGAAGTATATAGCAGCTGCTTTGCCTCTGTGTAGCAAGGAGGCTCATGCTGCTGGTAGTGGGGGGCACCTCTGACTTCTTTTAAAAAAAACTTTATTTAATTTGCTTGACAGTACAACAGAGAACAGCGATCAACACATGAGCAATCAGCAGTTTACAAGAAAGTATATAGGGCCTCATCACGAGTTGGGCGGTAACGCCGGCGCTAATAGCGCTGGTGCTATCTGCCCTACTGCCAAACCCACTGGCGCTATTAGCGCCGGATCACGGGTTTGGCGGATTTGGAAATCCCCATTCCCCATTGAGCCCATTCGGGAATGCCCCATTCCCCATTGGGCTCAATGGGGACATTTTGCACTCATACCCCCGGCGGATTTCCCGCCGGCGGTATGAGCGCGAATTTTTGGCGGATTTCCCCCCAGCTCAGAGCAGGGGAGAAATCCGCCAAAGCCATGATCTGGCGGACCCTTAAATGCTGCGGTAATAGCGCTACCGCCGCATTTAAGGGTTACCGCCCAACTCGTGATGAGGCCCATAGGTCCATAGGGCCTCATCACGAGTTGGGCAGTAATGCTGGCGCTATTAGGGCCGGCGCTAATAGCCCTACCGCCAAACCCCCCGGCGCTACTAGCGCCGGATCACCGGTTTGGCGGAAGGGTTATTGCCCATTCCCCATTGGGCCCATTCGGGAATTCCTCATTCCCCATTGCGCCCAATGGGGAAAATGTGCGCTATTACTGCCAGCGGATTTCCCGCCGGCGGTAATCGCGCCGAAAATCAGCAATTTTGCCACGGATTTCCCCCCAGCTCATAGCTGGGGGAAATCCGCCAAAGCCATGATCTGGTGGACCCTTAAATGTGGCGGTAATAGCGCTACCGCCGCATTTAAGTGTTACCGCCAGACTTGTGATGAGGCCCATAGTCTGGTAATGTGGCTCGCAGGACCATGATAACAGGATTTCTGAGCTTTGCAACTGATGAGACAGTGGAGTTGAACTAACCTTGAATCCTGGTGAAGGGAGTTCACCCAGGTTACTGAAAAAGGTTTACAAGAAACTGTAACCTTCTGGTTTACGTTGATTGACTTGCCATATATTTCTTTGTATTGTATGTTTAAGTGTGGGGGCCAGACATCCTATGTTAGAGGGTATGCCCTTAGTTTTGTTAAGCAGGGAAATTCTCAGCAGAGTAGGGATAGTGAGGCATTTATTATCATTTTCATCTTAATAAAAACGCATGTTCTGAACAATCATCAAACAGATGTCTGCCTCGCATTGCTGAACCCTCACACATGGTGTCAGGAGTGGGAACTCACAACCAAGATGGCTGCTGCTCTTTCAGCTCAGAGCGTGTGTGCCAGGAGGATGAGGCCTGGGTCTGTTTCGGCCTAGTTGTTGATCCTTTGAATGACGGGGTGCAGTGTAGCCTGCTATACAGCAGTGGTGGACCGACATTGGGGTCTGCCTTTCTTGTCCCTGCCAAGACATAGCCAAGCTGTTAGAGCGGCATGGTGGTGCTGGGAGGAGAAGCGGACTGCCGGGGTCCCAACTTTATATGTGGTGACAGCCAGGAGTCGGCAGTGCAGAGGAGTGGGAGCCCGGTCATCCGCTGGCGGGCCGGGGGACAGTTGGAGAACGTGCGCCTTGCCAGGTTCAGGCACGCCCTCCCCACCCATGGAGCAGCGACCCGGCGCTGTGTGGCTATTTTGAAGGTGGAGAGGGGAACGGGCTGCCATTGCACGGCTGCTCTAGTTTCTGTGCTGGTCTGGTAAAGCAGAGGCAGCACGATGGTGTTTAAGGGTGCTGTTGGCTGCCAGGACTCCGTGAGGAGTCTCACTCCGCTGACAGAGGGACTTTCCATTGGAACCGGACCGAACAGTGAGGACTGTACAGTGACGCCCGCATCAAAATCTAAATGCTTGCCGAGAACTCAGTGCTTCTAGACCTGAAGTGTGCAGGAGTCACTGGGTCGCAGAGGACCACTGGCGACTTGGTGTTCTTGGGTCTGAAGAGAGGAAGCTGGGCTGGATCGTAGAGCATACTCTGCTGGGCTGGGTAACGTACAGCCTTCATGCCTTGGGCACCATCATAATTCTTGAAGTATATAGCGGCTGCTTTGCCTCTGTGTAGCAAGGAGGCTCAGGCTGCTGGTAGTGGGAGGCACCTCTGACTTCTTTTTTTTTTTAAATCTTTATTTAATTTGCTTGCCAATACAACAGAGAACAGCGATCAACACATTAGCAATCAGCAGTTTAAAAGAAAGAATATAGTCTGGTAATGTGGCCTTGCAGGACCATGAAAACAGGATTTCTGAGCTTTGCAACCGAAGATCAAATAGATAAACCAAATAAGGTAATTTGAGATATGGTTGCACACACCTCCCTCCAGAATGGGGAAAGGTTCAGGCGAGGGACCACAGCATATGTATATAATCAGCCTTGCAAACAAAGGGGGGTCTGGGAATCTCTCTACCAGCACGAACACAGCCCAATGACCTGTTCTTGGGTGAATAACCCCTGGGAGAGACTCTACCAAGTCTTTAGCTCACTGTCCTTTTCACAGAGAAGAAATTTCCCCACATATCAGCCTTTGTCCTGCCCAGGGGCAGTCCAGCGCCGAAATGCTAGGCAATTCTCCTCTGAACAAGAGTACCATCAGTAACCCCATACACGTGTTTCAGCCTTGTTGGGCATCATCAGTGAGGTGAAACTGTTGCCTCTCTAAGAACAGTGAGCAAGGGGTCCACGTCTGGATTGCCCTGTTAACTTAGGGTGAAACCCAAAGTTAATATATGCAAACAAAGGGGGGTCTGGGAATCTCTCTACCAGCACGAACACAGCCCAATGACCTGTTCTTGGGTGAATAACCCCTGGGAGAGACTCTACCAAGTCTTTAGCTCACTGTCCTTTTCACAGAGAAGAAATTTCCCCACATATCAGCCTTTGTCCTGCCCAGGCAGCCTTGGTTGCTCTACACCTGCGGCATTCTTAGGTGCGATCCACTGACATGCAGTGCATCATAGCAGGGGAATAGTGGTACCTGGGGGGAATTTTTTATTGGATTCATTTAAATCTAGAGTTGAAGGAGACTTCTTGGGTGCGGGCGCACATAGATTACCATTGTTGGTCTGTTATTTCAACGCTTATGTCTCTACTCCATGATTCCCTGAGCCCCTCCCATGAGTGGTTTATTCTGCCCTGAAGGAGGCCGTATAATCTGGAGACTCTCCCCCTTGGAAGCACTACCCATCATGATCTCAGCCAGCAGGGAATCGTCAGGGGGGATCGAGGGGAACACAGGCCCTCTGCTCTTGAGAGAACGGTGGAGCCCCGCAGCGGGAAGGCCATGCTCGTAAGGATTCAGGCAGGTCTGGCCATTCAGTGAAGGTCCCCAAAGTGAAAATATCCCATACAGTGGCAAGGCCCTCATTGACACAGTGGCGAACCGTTGTGGCATCCACACGAGAGGAGTCAGGGAGATAGTTCCACAGGGGTAAGTTACCATGAAATGGGCATGGGGTGCCCCTCCATTTCCAGAGTTTATTCCATGCTATCATCGTGGATCCACTGGGGTCCATAGAGTCTAGTTTGAGACTCAGGAAAGAGAACCAAGGAGCGAACATCCTACTCGCCAGCCCCCATATGCCTGAGTTTAACGTGGGGGGAATCCGTCTGAATCGAACCAGAATGCCGCGAAAAGGGCTTGCGCAGCGATCCAGTATCCCTCAAAGTTGGGGGCACCGAACCCACGCTGTGTAACTGGAGTAGCTAATGTATCGAATTTCAGGCGGACAGCCCCGGAGTGCCAGAGGAAGGCATTAACGGTCCGGGTCAGTGACTTGACCTGGCAAAAGCTGTACATTTTGGAATCTGTACAGTAGTTGTGGTAGTACTATCATTTTGAGAACGGCTACCCTCCTAGCTAGTGTAATCGGCAACATGGCCCAATCAGCTGTCTATCGGGTAAGAGAGGTAAGGTAATTCCCAAAGTTAAGATCATATAGTGGGCTCCGGTGACGTGTGACCACTACCCCGAGATAGGTAATTTCTGTTTGGGACCATGTAAACCTTTGAAGATCTCGGGGGGCGCCAGTGGTATCGTATCCGTCAATGGGAACAGTATGGATTTGGTACAATTAACCTTTAATCCCGACAACTCACAAAAAGGATAACGTTGTTCAGTATAGGGGCCAGATTGTCCTCGGGAGAGCGGATGTAAAGTAGAGCGTTGTCCGCGTAGAGAGAGAGGCTCTCAGGAACCCCAGATAGTCTAATACTCCTGTGAGCATGCCGCTGATGGATCCAGTCCGCCAAGGGTTCGATAGCCAAAGCAAATATTAGTGGTGAGAAGGGGCAACCCTGTCTGGTACCTCTAGCTATCTCAAATTGAACGGAGCACCGGTCTCCGGTACAGACCCTGGCCACAGGGGAGGCATATAACAGTTTCACCCAGGATAGGAAGTGGGGGCCGAAGTTGCTCTTCTGCAGCACCAACCACAGAAATCTCCAAGAGACTGAGTCAAATGTTTTTGCATATCTAATGTGGCTGCCACAGCCTGTGAGTCTGGGTCAATTCGGGCAAGAATGTTAAACAACTGGCGTAGATTAAGAGAGGTGGAACATCCCGGAATGAATCCCGACTAGTCTGGGTGGACTACATAAGACATGTACGGTACCAGCTGGTGGGCCAGTACCTTGGCAAATATTTTTACATCGCAATTGATGAGAGAGAGTGGACAATAGGAGCCGCATTGCAAAGCCGGCTTGCCAGGCTTAAGTAAGACTGAGATGACTGCCGCTCTAATAGAGGGGGGAAGATTACCAACCCCACACGCCTCCTCCCACACAGTGAGCATTCGGGGGACCAGGCAAGCTTTATAGCATTTGTAAATTTCAGTAGTGAGCCCGTCCGTACCAGGTGCCTTACCCGACAATAAGGAGTCAATTGCCTTGGATAACTCCTCCGCTGTCACCGGGCAGTCCAGGGTGTCCCTGGTATCTACAGACAACATCGAGAGCTGCGTACTATACAGAAAGGTTTTGATATCCGCCGTGGGGGCAGTGTCAGTATTAGTGTATAGCGTTTAATAGAAGGAGCGGAACTCGTCAATTTCTTGAGAAGAAAGCGCCTGGGTAACGTCCGATATTTCAATATCTGGGATATGTGGTGTCCCCCTTTCTTGACAGATTAATCTGGCTAAAAGACAGCCAGGGAGTTCCCCCTCCCCATATCTCTGAGCGACTAAAGGGTTGTCAAAGAACTTACGCTCACCGAGATCTCTGCGATGGTCCTCCAAATCACTTTAAAGATGCCCGCTTCCTTGGCCAGTGCAATACCTCGGATGTAAACTTTAAACGACTCCCAGAGAGTGGGCTGAGACTTCACAGACCTATTATTTAGTAGGAAGAAGTCATCGATGCTAGACCCGAGTTCAGATTCAAATACCGTATCTACCAAGGCGTGCGGTTTCAGTCTCCATGTGTGTGAGCCCCTCTATTGCACTCGCCCTATTTTAATGAAACGGTGACCGGAGAGTGGTCTGAGAAGGTTCTTGGTAGGATGGTCGTCTGAACAATGGTTCTCATGAGTATATTAGAGACTAGCCATTTGTCAATACGTGAGTGCGAGTCATGCACCAAGGAATAAAAAGAAAAAACTCGGGAGTCAGGGAGCGTCAGCCTCCATGCATCAACCACTCTCAGCTGAGACTGCACTTCAATAACGATTTTAGCGGCTTTAGAGAGCTGGCGAGGCCTAGTGCCAGACCGATCTAGGTCGACGTCAACAATGGTATTGAAGTCACTGCCCCAAAGTATTGGAATGAGGGGGAACCCAACTAACAGAGAGGAAAGGTGAGAGAAGAAGTCAGGATCATCGACATTGGGGGTGTATGTAAAGGTTAAGTAGAACCACTTCCCTTCCCAGTAGTGAACAGAATAATAATACATAGCATCCCCAGGGGTCAGCATGTGTTACCTTGTGTACACATTCGAGAGACTTGTGAATTAGGATCATGATTTTGGGTGGAATAGGTGGTGTAATAATGCTGGGGGCCCCATGACCTAGCGAACCCTTAACACCCCTTAGCCAGTGCATGAGTTTCTTGTAAGAAAAGTACCTTCAATTTGTGACGTTCAACATACAGTTGTAGTTTACGCATTTTGGCCGGGTTCCCCAGCCCCTTCTTATTGCAGCTCATACAAACAATGCCTTCATCCGCCATCAAAATGGTAGGTTTGTATCTGTGTAGGCATGTCCAGGAGGGAGCATGCTCCGAGGATTACCATCCAGACTGAAAGGGGTAGTATTCTGATATAGGTATCTTGGAATTGGTCAGGACCTCGAGTCCTCAGTTGTGTGTCAAGCAGTTTTTCTAACATTTGACCCCACCCTACTCCCAATCAGAGGGGTGATACCCCAATAGAGCATCAAACCAACTGAAACTGTAGCAACTCTGCCTGGGGGGCTGTGTGTAAGCTGTTGACGGCTGTTATTCCAACATTGAGCATGAAATAAACATAGTGCGGTGCACAATTTAGAACATAGCAGGAAGGATAGTGGAGACCGTGGATGAAATCAAAACTGGTCTCAAATGTTCCCAACAAGACTGGTGCGTCGCAGGAAGAAGTCAAACAGGTGGTTGCAGTACCGTTCATCTGGGTATGTGAAGGAAGCTTTCAGCACGGAAGAAACCAGGGGGGTTCACAGGTGTGGTATGAACCAGCCATCAACCCGGGAATGGGTTTGGAGGCCTCCTCTGGGATAGTGAAGAAGAACACACAATCCGCATGTTCGATCCTTAATTTTGCAGGGTATAACATGAAGTACTTGATCCCTAGTTCTCGTAGTCTTTTCTTAATGGCTATTAAGGATTTGCGTTCCTGTTGAATAGCCACTGAGAAGTCCGGGTATAAATGGATCCTGGCAGAGCCGAGCATCAGTTTGCCCTTGGTTCTTGCTGCATATAGCAAAGCGTCCCTGTCTCGGTAGTTTAGTACTCTTGCTATAATGGGACGAGGGGGAGCGCCAGGTTTGGGCTTTGCAGCCAGGGAAAGATGGGTACGCTCAATTGCAAATTGAGGTGTGAGTTTCAGGGAATCCAGTAGGGCAAGAAGGAAGCGCTCCACGTATTCTTCAATAGGGCCATCTATTTTGTCTTCTGGTATGCCGATGATACGCAGGTTATTACCTTGATCGCGATTCTAGGTCCTCATTCTTTTTGCTAACCATTTGGATTTGTTTGGATAGTGTGGCCATTTCAGCTTGGAGCGTGCCGATGTCATCCTCCGCTACGCCAACCCTGGATTCCACTTCAGTCACCCTGGTAACAGTCTTTTCCATCTGGGCTTTAATAGAGCTGATTGTCCCGCTCATATCATCGAGTTTTGAGTGGAGGCTAGAGAACCCCTCCCGCATGTAGTCCATCATGTTCTGGAGTTCTGTGGGCTCAGGGTGGACTATGCTTCGGGCAGGGCTTTGTTTGATTTCGATGTTGCCTTAGTGAACATGTTGATAGAGCACTGTTTTTTGCTGGCCCCTTTGGTAATGACTGCACCAGGGGGTATGTAGGGTCGCTGCAAAGCACTGCAATTAGCAGTAGGTCTCGAGGAAGGGGTCTTAGGTGACCTCTTCGATCGCCAGTTGTTGGAGTAGGTTCTTCGGACGGTGCACTGAGTTTGTCGATGGGGCACGAAACTCAGGGTCCCAGAGCAGCTGCTGGGGTGATCCGGATATGAAGTGAAGGTGCAAGGGTGTTGGGTGAAAGTTGTGCATGACCCAGAGCATTCAGAAAGACTGCAAGATGAGCAGGGAGTAGTCCCCTCCTGGTACGCAGGTCCGACGCTGGTGGGAACTAAGTCACAATCAGGCTGGGTCCTGCGGGCAAGTTATGCACAGTCAGTAGCTGCAGAACATTGGCGCTGGTTGCGCAGTCTATCAAATTGACAACATAAGGATACTGTGACAGAATCGATTTTGTAGCTCAGCTCCGATTTATCATGTAGGTGCCAATGAGATCGCCTGGCAGGTCGCAGTCAGCGTAGGACAGAGTGGGTTATGTCCTCCCACGTACATCCAGACTTGCCCCGCAGTCTCGGGTCGCAATATGGGTATTTGAGGTGCTCAGAATAGCCAGTCGGTGACTGGTGGTGGCCTCCAATCTTAGGTGACTGGTAGATCCGGGCAAGGAGGGTGTTGGTTCTTTTTGACAGTGGCTACATGAGATGTAGTGTGCCAGGGGGACATATGGCAAGCCTGGGGTGGTCTAGCCCCAGCATAGGGTAGGCAGTGCATGCGTGTCACCCTGGGCCAGATTGTTTCCACTGCCCTGCTCTGTGGCAGGGGAGTATAGTGTAGTCTACCACCTCTAATATCAGCCACCAATGCCAGGTTCAAGGGGAATGTTCACCGTGCAAGCTCAGCCTGACCCTGCTTGATAAGGGCAGCCGCCCGCATTATGGGTGTGGTGGCCGGAAGGGTCCAAAATCCACTTGATGGTCATGTATTGGACCAAAACACCTAGCGAGGCCCCTCTGCCACCCAGAGTCTGGCTTTTGTGCCCAGGGCAAGGCTAGTCGTGCAGTTAAGGTGGGAAGGGGGGGCAGGGCTAGGAGCGTAAGGCCCCCGCGCTCCCTTCAATAGTAGTACTGTGGAAACAAGCTTACCGCAGCTGTGGCTCTGCACCCCCACGGCCGGTGTCTTAGATAGAAGGTCTGGTGTCCACGACCTGGATGCACGGGCAGTACTCCGACTGTGCGCTCGCCATCCTTGTCAGGTCGCTGCAGCAGCCGTCACCTGCATGGCCCGGTAGGTGGGTGACTGTGTAGTCAGACAGGGCCGCGGCATCTCACACATGGCTGGCGGGCCAGCCCTGATAACAGGCTAGTTGGATGTCGGGCAGCTTCGCAATTCAATGATCCAGCCAGGTCCGGGATGCAGGCTTCTCCGGGAGACCTGCAGTCGAGCCAAGGGGGTCGCTGCGGGGGAATATACCGATTCTTCACTGTTCCGAGCCCCAGCGACCCAGAGAGTGCCATCTGTGCCGTCGGAAGTTGCCGGGCAGAGAGTCTCGCAATCCAGAACTGCAGAGCAGCAGAGGCTCATCCCCACGACAAGGCCAGAGGAGCAGCGCCTCTCCAGTCAGCGTTAGCCCGCACATCATGGAAGTGTGCCGCGGATTGCGGCCCCAGCCGCAGTCGGCAAGTGGATCAGCGCAGACCAAGAACCAGGACACATGGGTACATATCACGCTCAATACTTACGAATACTAGCCAAAGGCACATCAACCCACCCATACCATGCACTACTATAAGACACACTCCACAACATCTCTGCCATTAGAATCCAGCTAACCCACACGACCCAATAACCAGGACACATGGGTACATATCACGCTTAATACTTACGAATACTAGCCAAAGGCACAACAACCCACCCATTCCATGCACTACTCTAAGACACACTCCACAACATCTCTGCCATTAGAATCCAGCTAACCCACACGACAAAAATTCAGTCTAGCTTCACACATAGGACCCTATTCATGGAATATATTGCACAGAAATTCTGGGACTTGCGCGCAAAATCACACGCAATACACACACACTCAACCCCAACAATTTCTCTCACACTGCCTGTCCCCATCGATTACATGCAGCAAATGTGCATGCAACACATCCACAATCATTACACGTTGTCACATACACAATGCACACTGCTCTCCACATGCCGCATAAAACTGGGAAGACAGAACATAAGCCAAAAATGTAACCAAATCAATGGGACACCCTTCGTATAATACCAATGTCTGGATAAGGCAGACCACCACCTGCGTATTATCGGGACATAGCACTCCACACAGTCATGGAAGCACATTACCCATAAACACGTGTTGCGCATTGCTCAGGCATACATCTAATATCAAAAAAGGTTTGCAAGTGCACACAAGACATCAGGTTGGGGACAGGTGAATGTAGGCAATCATTCCCTAACACAGATCAATCAGACAAGCAATACTTCCAATAAATCATGACAATCACTGAAAGGGGAGACAAGGCCACAATGCCTTGTGAGTGTTTACAACGTGCAAGTGTACAGGTGATGTTGCTAAGGCAAAAGGTTGTGCATGGAGAACATCTTGTGCAGAAAAGGCAAGAGAATAATACACTAATGGAAGTGATTAGTCACGTGTCTATGCTGATTGTGAGCAAGTACACCACCACATACACAATACTTCACATGATACATGTGGGCAGTCATGGCACCAAGGACACACATAAGGCACATGGACATGATACACACTACTGCATCAATAGCACAGAATAGAGTGGGAGATGGAAGTGGAGAAGAGAAAGTACTACATGATTTATGTGGCCTTAAGGAGTACTTGCTCAATGAGCAGTGGGAGAGTGAGTCTACTACACAGAAGGCATCAAGCATAGCAAATGGACCCACCAACATCCCTTCCAATACCTAAGTGCTTCACACACAGGGAGTAGTTACCTGAGGAATGAAGGAGTACAGAAGCGTAGTATATCATCAGGAAGCATTGAAGACGGTACCGGGACCCAGACCCAGGATGATATAGCGGTATTACAATGTAATACGTGCAGAGTCTGTGAGCCTCAGAAGCATTCATATTGCAGGAGAGACGTTGGCCCTGGCCCTGAGTCAAATGACGAGTCAC
Organism: Ambystoma mexicanum; assembly: GCF_040938575.1. NCBI lineage: Eukaryota > Metazoa > Chordata > Amphibia > Caudata > Ambystomatidae > Ambystoma > Ambystoma mexicanum. The sequence goes on from NC_090921.1 coordinate 393,066,908, forward strand.
GCATACACCATCTGGGTAAGCTGTAGGGGTCACAGGGTAGAACAAGGATGTTGCAGTAGAGTAGCATGGAGAGTACCACAGCATGTGTGACATTGCACCTCTGTGTGATGTTGTGGAAGTGTACATTAACTGTGTGCATCAAGAGCTGCAAGTCGGACTCCTTCACAATCTCACGAATATGGGGCAGTAAGGGAAGGGGTAGTCGAAGATGAATCCAAGATTCCTGCCTTGGGCTGAGTGTGCAGGGAGTGAGCCCATTTAGGAAGGACATAGTCAATGCCAGCAGTAGGCTGCAGTGGGGCCAATTGTGACATGCAATTTTGTCAATGGCGCACAAGCCACAGTCATTTGGTGTGCACCAGTCCAGGATGGCTGTGAGGCAGACATGGTGAATAAAGGTGCAAGTGTGTCACTAGGAACAGTGCTGAAGAGTAGTCTGTCCTCATCATAGTACATGAATCAGTTAGACAATGGTTCAAACATGCGTTGCAGCAGGCAAATGTATATGTCAAAGATGCATGGAAAAGGAATTGACACCTGCATTAAGCCACAAGTGGTGGCTGAAGCAGGGTAGAAATAAGGACACATTATGGAGTATCTATGAAATCCATTTTTTGAATGACCTAAGCAAGTTCACGGACCATTCATGGAGCCTCAAAATGAGGATGGAAAGCATCACTGTGTTAAAAGCAAATTAGACATCGAAGGGACTGACAAGGGCAGTCAGCAGTACCAGCACGTTCTGCTGGTGATCGAGTATTTTTTCCAGTTTCATCATTGGAGGCGTGTGCTCAGAGGCGTGTCCCGAGCCCTCCACTCTACATACCCTCAGTCTTCCGCGAAGCGGACCGCGAAGGGACTGACAAGGGCAGTCAGCAGTACCAGCACGTTCTGCTGGTGATCGAGTATTTTTTCCAGTTTCATCATTGGAGGCGTGTGCTCAGAGGCGTGTCCCGAGCCCTCCACTCTACATACCCTCAGTCTTCCGCGAAGCGGACCGCGAAGGGACTGACAAGGGCAGTCAGCAGTACCAGCACGTTCTGCTGGTGATCGAGTATTTTTTCCAGTTTCATCATTGGAGGCGTGTGCTCAGAGGCGTGTCCCGAGCCCTCCACTCTACATACCCTCAGTCTTCCGCGAAGCGGACCGCGAAGGGACTGACAAGGGCAGTCAGCAGTCCGCGGGCCCGCGTGACCGCGTGTTGATTCAACACACAGACATTTTCTACAAAGACCCTCTGTTCCTCAGGCCCGGCGGATGGCAGCCCTGGACGAATCCGTAAAGCAGAAATCTGAGTTGGAAGACCTGGACAAGCGCTTGCTAAGAAACGGCAAACCTCGCCAGCCGCCGACCCATAACAAGGACCATGTAACCTCGCCGGAAAGCGTGGAGCAGTTGGCTACTCAGAGGCTTCAACGGATTTCCCGCATTAAACACGCGGGCAAAGTGATTCAAGCAAATATAACTCGCCCAGCTGAGCTTAACGAAGTAAGTGACTTCATGTTTCCCCCGATTGAATCCTTGGGCTTGGAGGGTACACCATATCTGACGGTGCCAATTGCAGAACATGATCAAACCATCCCTCAAGAGGCCATCTCAACAACGACGTGTCCCGCGTCTACCCACACACTTCCCTTACCTTTACCCAATACGGAGGTCCAAGGTCCAGAAACAGGGAGGGGAAGCCCGACAAACCCGGAGTTGATCCCACTGTGTGGCGAGGGAGCGCAAGAGGCCACGCCCGAGCAGCCCACGACCCCCACACGGGACGTGGAGGGGGGGGAGCCAGACACGTCCCGCATTTTGGACTCCCCCGTGGAGCAAGCAACATGCACGGGCAATAGGAAAATACCCCGGATAGTCCCAATCCCGCTCTCACTCCCGGGGGAGCCAGTAGTGATCATAATACACAATACAGAGGGAGTGGCGGCAGTGGAGGATTTACGAACACCACCGGGACTAGACGTCGCACTTTCGTCTCCCCGATCGCTGCTCGAACTTGCTGGTGAGGAGGGAAGGGACGAACACCGGGGGCTGGTGATTGTGGGGAATGCTCCGGAAGAGGGGGTGGCCAAGTCACTGCTCCCCGTTCTCAGTTGGTAATTCCGAAGCCCAGCTCCTGCCCAGCGAAAAAACTTCCATTTTCACCCAGTATCCCCCCCCCACCCTTACTCGACGCGGTTGATGCAACAGCAAATGCCAATGAGCATATGAGCAACTTCCCGAAACTTTCGGGAGGCTCTCAAAAGATGTCCTCTCGTAGAACAGTGAGGGCCAAACCCCCGTACAAAAGAGGACAGGTGAGGGGTAAAAAACATCCTATCCCTCACTGTATGTCAACTCTGAAAGAGTTTTTTGGGAAAAAAATACGAACGGAGGGCGAAGGCTACCAAGACGTATCAGATGCAGAGCTTTTGGCCATAGTTGAAGATAGAGCCATACTCCCCTCAACCCTGAACTTCCCTGTTAAGACGACCGCATCGTTAGAGAAAGCGGTTAATAGTGCTTCACACTTAACCGCTCAAGGGAGTAGGAGTCTCAACTTAATAAACACGGGATCAGAAGCTGTAACGGGGAGGGATATAATACAACCGGTTAATGGTGCTGGAACTTGTGACCCGTTGGACAAGACGATTGTTTCAACTCAGCCGAATACCGAGCTAACAGACGCAGGAAGGGGGACCTCGGGAAGTGCCACCTTGATTACTGGCACCCCACGCCCCATTAATAAACAAGTAGAGGGAATGGGGCTGTCAGGAACCCCAGTGGGAGAGTCACACCTGCCCCCGGCTCTGGTTAATGGCCTCCCTGCGCTGCCCAAAGTGACCGTCCCCTTCTACCCTCGTCCTCTGGAGTCCAGCTTGGAACCGCACATTAGAGGGGTGGGCCCTCAGTATGAGGAAAGTTCGAGCCACCCCAAAAAACGGGGCTCTTCGATGCCCCTCAGATCTCAAGGCGAATCTCCTTCTAGCCAAGCGACTGAAATTCCCTCGCAAAAAGAGGATTTTATGTCTATTCTAGCTACAGTCACTATCGCGCTGGCACCATTCGGGAAATTATATGAAGCCATCAGCGATACTTTAAAAGATCAAACCACTCTGATCGCACATATGCACACCAAACTGAATTTCCTAGAGGGGTTCATTACTGCTTTTCAACAGCACAAAGGCGATGACATGGAAGGTACGAGTGTGGGGAGCAAATCCTTGTCAGTGGACCAGTTACCAACCGACCAATCGAGTTCTGGAAACAGGCCAGGAAACGCTCAGGGGACACAACCGACCGAACGGCCTCGCTCGAGAGAATCCCCTGAGATGTACCAAGGTCTCGAGTCTGGCCGGGAGATAGAGGTGGGCACTTGGCCCACTGATAGACCGCTACCTTTGGCGAAATGTGCAACACAGACGGAGCTCTGCTCAAAGGGGGGTCCATCTTCGAATGAATCGACTGGCAAACCAGGAAGGAAAAATGGATCAGTGGCATTTGCCCTCCCAGAAAGTGCAGCGATCCAATCAGTCGCGAAACCAATAGACTTCTCCAAAATGAAAATCCTGTCTACCTTTGAAATATTCCAACACAAAGGCCAAAGTGAACCGGTCTGTAAGGGCAAAAAGGCATCGAAACATAAGCCCCCTCAACAGCCCGCACAAAAAGACAAAACAGAGAGCAGAGGTCAAAGTAACCAAGATAAACCTACTCCACCAACACAAAATCGTCAAGTTTTCAAATTAAAACCCTCGGATATGACGCGGAAGGCCCTACGGAGTCTAGAGAGGTCGCGAGAGGATTCTTGGAACTCACTTGACCTAATGAACATGAGCACATACACGGTCGAGGACTCAGAATCAGAAATTCCGCAAGCGCTGAATCAAAAAAGAAAAAAACCTGAAAGTCGCGATAACAGAGAAGCAGATGAACCGAAATCAAAGGCTCTGCTCCTTGATTCTCCCTCGACCTCGCCGCGAGCTTTGGAAAAAACTACTTTGCCACAAAAAAGAGCAAGTAGGAACTTGGGACAATTGCGGGGTAAGGGGCATCAGGGGAGAAATCAAGGTGAAGTCCACCCCCGAGACCCTCAGCAAAGATCGTGCTCTCCAGGGGAGAAAAACCCTTGGGTTCAACATGACAGAAAAAAGGATAGGAGTCCAGCAATGGACAAACCTAAATGCCACTACAGAACCAGGGCTCATGCTCCGTCGGGATCAACAGGCCGGCGGGTTGGTGGAGCCACCCATTCTAATCGCTCTCCTCCGCCTAGACAAAGGAAAACGACGACAAGAACTTTTAATTTGCAAAGAATACATGAAAGACAGGACAGTTGGACACTGAACCGTAAAGCTCTACTCAAACTGTTTCAGGAGAGTCGGTTGTCTCATATCGATGTCACAAAAGACATAAAAATCTTGGAACCGAATCCTAACGGAAGAAAAGACAGTTCGTTCCTACACATAGGATCGAACTATATTCAAGAACAAATCTGGAAAGCAAGAGACAAATTGTACAATCTTGGCTTCGATCTGTCAAATGCGGGGGAGGACAAAACATCATCTGTGCCCCCGCAGGAGCGGTCTTACTATCGACCTAGACAGCAGGAACCTGATCGAGGCTCTCTGCCGCACAAGATTCCTACCGGGGAACAAGCTCTCAGTAAATACGTCGAAAACCGAATCCGGCGCGAATCTAACATTCTGAACACTCGACGGGATGTGAATAGGAGAGCGCGTTCGGAGAGGGATCTCTCACCGGCATCACACTCGACACGAAATGTAACTCACAGAATCTTTCAACGCATTGAACAAACAGATGAGACAATGAAGCACGGTAGAAGCTTATCGGGAAAAATTGACCCGGTTGTGGAGGGAACGATATACAGCAGGCACTCCCCGAAATCCCAAGTTAGAAGGCAGTAGCCACCAGAGGGTCCTTCCGGCGATTCCTTCAGGAAGGCACGGGCTTCTATGGAACCCCCGGAAGTATCGTTGAAACTGGGATCGTGGAACACCAGAGGTTTTGCTCACTTAACTGTCACATCAGACGTCAATTTTGGGAGCTTCGACGCCTTATGTCTGCAGGAAACATGGCTAATCGAGCCACCCACTTTGGACGGTTTCCAAATGACACATTCACCGGCCCAAAGAAGCGAGAGGGGCAGACCGAGATCTGGCCTTATTACTGCCATAAGAGTGGGCTCCGGCTTATCACTGTCAAAGACACTTTTGGCTTCGGAATTCATTCTGGCGACGCTCTTGGAGTGGCAAAGGACGGAAGGTTCTCCGGAGCCTAATCAAAGTGCAGAGATTCTTTTGATCAATGCCTACTGGAACCCAAAGCGAGTGACCAACGACTACTTTCTCGCTCAAATTGAGACTCTAATAGATGACTTTTTGATGACATCTAACTCCAGCGACGTGATTATCGCCGGAGACCTGAATACTGATCTAACCCTTCACTCCAAAGTGCTCCAAAGTAGAAACAATATGTGGCACAACCTTCTAAACGCAAGAGAGATGTACATCCTCGAGCAAAAGGATGTGAAGAAGCTCAAAGCCATCCCAACTTGGGAGAGAGAGGATCAAGCGGCAATAATAGACTACATACAGGTTTCGAGGAGCCTACTGTCATTGCTCACATCCTTTACAATTACCAGGACGCAACATAGCGACCATAACTTGCTTACCTTCTCGTGGCATTCACGGAGAAGAGAGGCGGTTTATGACGCTCAGATCCTGGAAGTAAATCAGAGCGGGATAAGGCTGAGACTGTCAGAAGTAGCCATTGCCAATATAACCACCCAATATAAGGCACGTATGCTGGTTGACCATTTATGCCCGGAAGGACGGATCGAATACTCGCCCCTTCTGACAGTGTACCATCGGAAAAAAGGAGCATTGAAGCAAGAAAACAAGGTCCCACTCCACACTTACAATGAACAGCTAGTTGCCCGAAGAAAGGGGGTCAGAAAATTGCAACGGGAGGCCGCAAAAACAACGTCCCTAAGCAAGAAGGATGAAGCTATTAAGGCAGCAAAAACCTATAAAGCCTGGCTGAAGTCAACAAAAGCAAATAGGTCCCAAGTTTACGCGGAGAATATGCTGCGCGCTATCAGTGGTCATAAGGCATGCGACTTCTGGTCACTGATTAAGGGTAATTCTAAATCAGTGAACCAGGCACTGCAAAATTCAATTGGTGAAAAAACATGGCTATCCCACTTTGGAAAACTTTACGGAGTCCTAGATAAAGAAAAAGAGAGCAAGGCCCCTAGCTCTGGGGATCGGTGGGAAATCCCCCTGGACCTGAATACAATCAAAGGGAAAATAATACATCTCAATGGATCCAGAGCGGCAGGCCCTGACGGAATAACCAATTTTGATATAAAAAACAAATTGGAATTCTGGGCACTCTTCATCAAGGAGGTTTTTTCAAATTGCGTCAGACTCTCGACCATTCCATCATCATGGAAAAAAGCGATTCTGGTCCCCATTTTTAAAAAGGGAGCTAAAGATAACCCTTCACACTACCGCCCTATCGCTCTACTTGATTCCATAGGAAAGCTCTTCGGTGCCCTAATCCTGGATAATTTTAGTAATTGGATCTCCGTGACTGGCCTGTCGGATCCTTTCCAGGCGGGCTTCGTGAAAAACGTCGGAACTACTGTTAACATCTTGGCGGTGAGCACACTCAAAGCTAAAGTGTTCGAGGGCAGCCCGAAGATCTACATGGCATTCATCGACCTGGTGCAGGCCTTTGATCGGGTAGACAGGCAACGTCTCTGGGCAAAATTACAACTTCACCCCTGTCCCCCAAGGATACTGGAGCCCATAATGGCCTTATACACGGAAACCACAATATGCGTTCGGTTAAACAACCAAGGCCTTTTATCTTCCTGGATGAAGACGGAAAGAGGGGTAAAGCAGGGATGCCCCTTAGCCCCCGCCCTGTACAACGCATATACGGCCGATTTCAAAGAACATGAAACCAGAGTCCGGATGTTCCCTCCAACACTGGGATCCAGTAAAATCTCACGCCTATTATATGCGGACGATATAATACTCTTTGATGTTACCCCGATCGGCCTCCAGAGGCAGATAAATAACCTCGACTCCTATCTGAAGGAAAACAACCTCTTGATGAATTTGGAAAAGACTAAGATCATGACTTTGGGCGGAAACGAAAGGAAGTTGGAGAAATTCACATGGGCGGTAAATAACACCAAAATTGAACTGGTGGATAGCTTCAAATACCTGGGCGTTATTATCAACAAGAACAGTAAGGAAACAATGATGCAGGAGAGCATCATGTCCAAAGCGAGACTGCTCATTTCACAATCCCGGGCAGTATTGAAAAAATATGGAAAATTCACTATGGCGCCAGTGGTGACTTTCTACAAGTCTAAAGTGATTCCAACGCTCACTTACGGGGCAGAAGCTCTACCAAACCTTCCAACATCCTTTTGGTCAAAACTGGAAGGATTTTATTGGAGAAAGGTCCTTAACCTTCCTGACTCGCTACCAATGGTGTTAATAAGAAGGGAACTCTCTCTACAATCGCTGACCTCCATTGTGACCCGCAACGAAGCCATGCTATTTCGAAAGTCTTTACTTCCAAGCCCCCCTCTGATTATGCAAGAAATCCAGCAAGAAATTCAGTCGGGATCATGCAAAATGCTAACAAAATGGGCGGCAAAGATCGACGCAATTCTAGAGGGCGTTGGAAGCTCTAAAGACGAATTAATTCACAACCCTTCTAAGGTCAAACTGCGTCTATTACATCAAGATTGGATTGATACATTGGAAAAAGCAGCCGCATCGAAATTGCTCACAGATCTGCCTCCACAACTGACTAAAGTGAACGAATTTAAGCCTTACTTGCTAAAAGTGCCGGACTCGAATCTCAGGATGAACTTCTTAAGAATCCGCCTGAACTTACTTCACACAAGAAAAGTTCTATTCCGAAGAAAATTGGTTTCGGATGAAACCTGCAGATTCTGTAGAAAGTTAGAGATGGCAGAAACCATAAGACACCTCCTGTTAAACTGCTTAGGAGTCACGGGCCCCCGCCTGAGACATCTGGGACACGTGTTTAAAAATCTATATACCTATGATGAAGAGGAATGGTGGTGTCGGCTTCTAAGTGGGGAGAAGACTACTTGGGTGATTGCGGTGGTGGGCTTCTTCCGAGAGATAAAACTCCTTACCTGATGGCAGTTAAGAGTGAGCAGGATCGCCAGCTGGGCGTCCTTACCTCTACTTCTCCTGGGGGGAAGCCGAATCTGATTCTGATTCTGAACTCGAACCGAAAAATAATTGATCTGACGGAGCCTCCCGGGTGAGATGTTTGGGGCTCAGGACAAAGAATGATTGTGGGGAATCTGGAACAGTTAATGTGGAGATTTCTCTTTTTCTACCTCTTCTACTTTGTAAAAATTGTTTTATACAATTAAATCAAATAAAAAAAATTAAAAAAAAAATTAGACATCAAGGAAGATGAGGACTGCAGGGCATTATGAATTCATGGATGCTACCATTAATTAATGTGACCCCTTTCGAGCAGTGTCTGTTGCTCCGGACAGTTTCAATCCACACTGGTGTCCATGTACATCCCCAAGATATATCTGTGCGGCCCAACTTGGCAAGCATTTTCTCCCGGAAGGTGTATAAAGCTATTCCCCATTATGTTGGTGGTCAGGAAGGTTGTGCATATGTCATAGTAAGGATGGTGTGCACAAGTGAGTGCTTGATGGAGGATGGAAACTAAACACCAGGAAAGGAGAGTTTGCAAAGATCACCAAGAGCATTTCACAGAGAGGAGACGTTGGCAATTGTGGTTCTGTAGGAGCAGCGGGGCACCAATAGGGATGACACTTCAGGGGAGACATGAGTGACTGAGGAGAATAAATAATGATGATGAGTGTCAGGGGGTAAAGAGTTGCGGAGGGTTGTGTTTGAAGAGCCTGTCACTAGCCGGTTCAGTCAGTCATGTGTATTTGCAAGACATGAGTGCTGTGAGTGCATACCAAAGGTACTGTGAAGGAGTACTTGCAGAATATACAGTGGATGTCTTGCCAATCATTGAGCCGCCCACCTCTTGCACCTCTGCCAGAACCATGCCTGATGGCACAAAGTACTTCTGCACACTGATGGAGCCACACTGGTAGACTAAAGCAGACAATAAATAGAAAAATGTTAAATTGATCAACAATTAATTAATGCTAAAAGTACACTGTTAACCACCAGGCCATGGTCAATGCAGACTTCATTGTCACATCATAGCAATGGTCTAATACTGCATCTATTGCAATGCAGCACCACCATGCACCCAGATGCGTTGCACTAGAAGCTGCATACAACATCGTGCTGAGTGCATGAGAAATGAAAGAAAACCCACTAAAAACACTAAACCTGATGTGCTGTTAGACCAATTATCCCACATAACATCAGACATAGCAACATGTTTGTGGCTTCACAATGCTGTAGCACACCCTAATAGTTGATCCATAATTTGGACATGCCAAATGTGACAAACAGCCCTAATCCCACAAACTGTCATGTCTTCCTCAAATCCTTCTGTAGAAGCTGCTGGACCCCACAGTCCCTCAGTCCCTCACCAGCTGTTCAGGGCCCCACCTACTTATGCACGGTGGAGAACCGCACAGCTAGAGGGGGAAAGGGGAAATGGGACAAAATAACAAATTACACTGGAGCTCTTCTTGCTTCTTTGCTTGCTCCCTGCATAGGAGTTAAAAGGGTTAATACTCAACACATGCATAAAAATGTTCTAAGAGAGAATACTTCTGAAGCATGGGTGCACAACATATGGCCCACGGGCCAGTTGCGGCCCGCCATGCTCTTTTGTCCGGCCCGCGAGGCACAAAGACTTTCCTAATGGAGGGCGGCCCGTAAGCAGCATCAGCCGCCCTCCATTAGGTAAGTCTTTGTTGTCTTCTGGGCCGGACAAAAAACTGGCCGTCATTGGCTCAGCACACACGCACCACGTCGCTCCCACGAGCCACGTAGTGCGTATGTGCTGCACCAATGGAGTGCCAGCACTACGGCTGGCGTGGTCCATAATGCTTGATGCCGGAAGGCATTTCAGCCTTGGACCATGCCAGCCGTAGTACGATTCCAGCGACTTCCAGCTTATCTGCCTTTCAGCACATCTCCGGTAAGTGGTCTGTTTGTGTTAGTGTGTCAGGTCTGTTTTGCTGTATGTTTGTGTGTGTATGTTGAGATGCAGGTTTGGGGGTGGGGTGTCGGATGTGAATGAATGTTCGGATTTTAATGTTTTTTGTGTGTATGTTGAGATGCGGGGGTGGGGGGGTGTCGGATGTGTATAAATGTTTGGATTTTAATGTTTTTTGTGTGTATGTTGAGATGCGGGGGTGGGGGGTGTCGGATGTGTATGAATGTTTGGATTTGAATGTTTTTTGTGTGTATGTTGAGATGCGCGGGTGGGGGGTTCTCGGATGTGTATGAATGTGTGGATTTTAATGTTTTTTGTAGGTATGTTGAGATGCCGGGGTGGGGGGTGTCGGATGTGTATGAATGTTTGGATTTGAATGTTTTTTGTGTGTATGTTGAGATGCGGGGGTGGGGGGGTGTCGGATGTGTATAAATGTTTGGATTTTAATGTTTTTTGTGTGTATGTTGAGATGCGGGGGTGGGGGGTGTCGGATGTGTATGAATGTTTGGATTTGAATGTTTTTTGTGTGTATGTTGAGATGCGGGCGTGGGGGGGTGTGGGGGGATGTCGGATGTGTATGAATGTTTGGATTTTAATGTTTTTTGTAGGTATGTTGAGATGCCGGGGTGGGGGGTGTCGGATGTGTATGAATGTTTGGATTTGAATGTTTTTTGTGTGTATGTTGAGATGCGCGGGTGGGGGGTTCTCGGATGTGTATGAATGTGTGGATTTTAATGTTTTTTGTAGGTATGTTGAGATGCCGGGGTGGGGGGTGTCGGATGTGTATGAATGTTTGGATTTGAATGTTTTTTGTGTGTATGTTGAGATGCGGGGGTGGGGGGTTCTCGGATGTGTATGAATGTTTGGATTTGAATGTTTTTTGTGTGTATGTTGAGATGCGGGGGTGGGGGGTGTCGGATGTGTATGAATATTTGGATTTGAATGTTTTTTGTGTGTATGTTGAGATGCGGGGGTGGGGGGGTGTCGGATGTGTATGAATGTTTGGATTTGAATGTTTTTTGTGTGTATGTTGAAATGTGGGGGTCGGGGGGTGTCGGATGTGTATGAATGTTTGGATTTGAATGTTTTTTGTGTGTATGTTGAGATGCGGGGGTGGGGGGATGTCGGATGTGTATGAATGTTTGAAATTGAATGTTTTTTGTGTGTATGTTGAGATGTGGGGGTGGGAGGGGTGTCGGATGTGTATGAATGTTTGGATTTTAATGTTTTTTGTGTGTATGTTGAGATGCGGGGGTGGGGGTGGTGTCGGATGTGTATGAATGTTTGGATTTGAATGTTTTTTGTGTGTATGTTGAGATGCGGGGATGGGGGTGTGTGGGGGAGGTGTTGGATGTGTATGAATTTTTGGATTTGAATGTTTTCTGTGTGTATGTTGAGATGCGGGGTGGGGGGTGTCAGGTGTGCATGAATGTTTGTTTTGGAGTGTAAGTGCGGTGTATGTTGAGATGCAGGGTCTGTATGTGTGCATGCTTGCTAGTTTGTATGCTGATTTGGTGGGTGGGGTTCTGGTCTGTATGGGTGCATGTTTGTGTGTGTGCTCAGTTGGGGGGTGGGGGGTGCGGGTCTGTATGGGTGCATGCTTGAGAGTGTGTGCTGATTTGGGGGGTGGGGGGCTCGGGTGTGTATGGGTGCATGTTTGTGTGTGTGCTGAGTTCGGGGGTGGGGGGTTTGGAGTGGGGGTCTGGGGGGTTCGGGTCTGTATGGGTGCTGGTTTGTGTGCTGATTGGGGGGTGAGGGTTCAGAGTTGGGGGTGGGTGATTCGGGTGTGTATGGGTGCTTGTTTGAGAGTGTGCTGATTTGGAGGATGGGGGGTTCGGGTCTGTATGGGTGCATGTTTGTGTGTGCTGAGTTGGGAGGTGGGGGGTTCGGGTCTGTATGGGTGCATGTTTGTGTGTGTGCTGAGTTGGGGGGTGGGGGGTTCTGTATGGGTGCATGTTTGTGTGGGTGCTGAGTTGGGGGATGGGGGTTCGGGTCTGAGTGGGTGCTTGTTTCAGAGTGTGCTGAGTTGGGGGGTGGGGGATTCGGGTCTGTATGGGTGCATGCTTGAGAGTGTGTGCTGATTTGGGGGGTGGGTGGTTCGGGTCTGTATGGGTGCATGTTTGTGTGTGCTGAGTTGGGGGGGTGGAAGGGGTTCGGGTCTGTATGAGTGCTGGTTTGTGTGTGCTGATTTGGGGGGTGGGGGGTTCGGAGTTGGGGGGTGGGGGGTTCGGGTGTGTATGGGTGCATGTTTGTGTGTGTGCCGAGTTGGGGGGTGAGGGGTTCGGGTCTGTATGGGTGCTTGTTTGAGTGTGTGCTGATTTGGGGGGTGGGGGGTTCAGGTCTGTATGGGTGCTGATTTGGGGGGTGAGGGGTTTGGAGTTGGGGGGTGGGGGGTTCGGGTCTGTATGGGTGCTGGTTTGTGTGTGCTGATTTGGGGGGTGGGGTTTCGGGGTTGGGGGGGTGGGGGGTTCGGGTGTGTATGGGTGCATGTTTGTGTGTGTGCTGAGTTGGGGGTGGGGGGGTGTGGGTCTGTATGGGTGCTGATTTGGGGGTGGGGGTTTGGAGTTGGGGGGGTGGGGGGTTCGGGTCTGTATGGATGCTGGTTTGTGTGTGCTGATTTGGGGGGTGGGGGTTCGGAGTTGAGGGGGTGGGGGGTTCGGGTGTGTATGGGTGCATGTTTGTGTGTGTGCTGAGTTGGGGGGTGGGGGGTTCGGGTCTGTATGGGTGCTTGTTTGAGAGTGTGCTGATTTGGAGGGTGTGGGGTTCGGGTCTGTATGGGTGCATGTTTGTGTGTGCTGAGTTGGGGGGTGGGGGGTTCGGGTCTGTATGGGTGCATGTTTGTGTGTGTGCTGATTTGGGGGGTGGGGGGTTCGGTTCTGTATGGGTGCTTGTTTGAGAGTGTGCTGATTTGGGGGGTTGGGGGTTTGGGTCTGTATGGGTGCATGTTTGTGTGTGTGCTGAGTTGGGGGATGGGGGTTCGGGTCTGAGTGGGTGCATGTTTGTGTGTGCTGAGTTGGGGATTGGGGGGTTTGGAGTTGTGGGTCTGTATGGGTGCTGGTTTGTGTGTGCTGATTTGGGGGTGGGGGGTTCAGAGTTGGGGGGTGGGTGGTTTGGGTGTGTATGGGTGCTTGTTTGAGAGTGTGCTGATTTGGAGGGTGGTGGGTTCGGGTCTGTATGGGTGCATGTTTGTGTGTGCTGAGTTGGGGGGTGGGGGTTCGGGTCTGTATGGGTGCATGTTTGTGTGTGTGCTGAGTTGGGGGATGGGGGTTCGGGTCTGTATGGGTGCATGCTTGAGAGTGTGTGCTTATTTGGGGGGTGGGGGGTTCGGGTCTGTATGGGTGCATGTTTGTGTGTGCTGAGTTGGGGGGGTGGGGGGTTTGGAGGTGGGGGGTTCGGGTGCTGGTTTGTGTGTGCTGATTTGGGGGGTGGGGGTTCGGGTGTGTATGGGTGCATGTTTGTGTGTGTGCTGAGTTGGGGGGTGGGGGTTCGGGTCTGTATGGGTGCTTGTTTGAGAGTGTGCTGATTTGGGGGGTGGGGGTTCGGAGTTGGGGTGTGGGGGGTTCAGGTCTGTATGGGTGCTTGTTTGAGAGTGTGTTGATTTGGAGGGTGGGGGGTTCGGTTCTGTATGGGTGATTGTTTGAGAGTGTGCTGATTTGGGGGGTTGGGGGTCCGGGTCTGTATGGGTGCATGTTTGTGTGTGTGCTGAGTTGGGGGATGGGGGTTCGGGTCTGAGTGGGTGCTTGTTTGAGAGTGTGCTGAGTTGGGGGGTGGGGGGTTCGGGTCTGTATGGGTGCATGTTTGTGTGTGCTGAGTTGGGGATTGGGGGGTTTGGGTCTGTATGGGGGTGGGGGGTTCAGAGTTGGGGGGTGGGTGGTTCGGGTGTGTATGGGTGCTTGTTTGAGAGTGTGCTGATTATTCGGGTCTGTATGGGTGCATGTTTGTGTGTGCTGAGTTGGGGGGTGGGGGGTTCGGGTCTGTATGGGTGCATGTTTGTGTGTGTGCTGAGTTGGGGGATGGGGGTTCGGGTCTGAGTGGGTGCTTGTTTGAGAGTGTGCTGAGTTGGGGGGTGGGGGGTTCGGGTCTGTATTGGTGCATGCTTGAGAGTGTGTGCTTATTTGGGGGGTGGGGGGTTCGGGTCTGTATGGGTGCATGTTTGTGTGTGCTGAGTTGGGGGGGTGGGGGGTTTGGAGGTGGGGGGGTGGGGGGTTTGGGTGCTGGTTTGTGTGTGCTGACTTGGGGGGTGGGGGGTTCGGGTGTGTATGGGTGCATGTTTGTGTGTGTGCTGAGTTGGGGGTGGGGGTTCGGGTCTGTATGGGTGCTTGTTTGAGAGTGTGCTGATTTGAGGTGTGGGGGGTTCGGAGTTGGGGTGTGGGGGGTTCGGGTCTGTATGGGTGCTTGTTTGAGCATGTGCTGATTTGGAGGGTGGGGGGTTCGGGTCTGTATGGGTGCATGTTTGTGTGTGCTGAGTTGGGGGGTGGGGGGTTTGGGTCTGTATGGGTGCATGTTTGTGTGAGTGCTGATTTGGGGGGGGGGGGTTCGGTTCTGTATGGGTGCATGTTTGTGTGTGTGCTGAGTTGGGGGATGGGGGTTCGGGTCTGCGTGGGTGCTTGTTTCAGAGTGTGCTGAGTTGGGGGGTGGGGGGTTCGGGTCTGTATGGGTGCATGTTTGTGTGTGCTGAGTTGGGGATTGGGGGGTTTGGGGGTGGGGGGTTCGGGTCTGTATGGGTGCTGGTTTGTGTGTGCTGATTTGGGAGGTGAGGGGTTGGGGGGTGGGGGTTCCTTTCGTGTATGGGTGCATGTTTGTGTGTGTGCTAAGTTGGGGGGTGGGGGGTTCGGGTCTGTATAGGTGCTTGTTTGAGAGTGTGCTGGTTTGGAGGGTGGGGGGTTCGGGTCTGTATGGGTGCATGTTTGTGTGTGCTGAGTTGGGGGGTGGGGGGTTCGGGTCTTTATGGGTGCATGTTTGTGTGTGTGCTGAGGTGGGGGGTTCGGTTCTGTATGGGTGCATGCTTGAGTGTGTGTGCTTATTTGGGGGGTGCGGGGTTCGGGTCTGTATGGGTGCATGTTTGTGTGTGCTGAGTTGGGGGCGGTGGGGGGTTTGGAGGTGGGGGGGTGGGGGGTTCGGGTCTGTATGGGTGCTGGTTTGTGTGTGCTGATTTGGGGGTGGGGGGTTCGGGTGTGTATGGGTGCATGTTTGTGTGTGTGCTGAGTTGGAGGTGGGGGTTCGGGTCTGTATGGGTTCTTGTTTGAGAGTGTGCTGATTTGGGGGGTGGGGGGTTCGGAGTTGGGGGATGGGGGGTTCGGGTCTGTATGGGTGCTTGTTTGAGAGTGTGCTGATTTGGAGGGTGGGGGGTTCGGGTCTGTATGGGTGCATGTTTGTGTGAGTGCTGATTTGGGGGGTGGGGGGTTCGGATCTGTATGGATGCTTGTTTGAGAGTTTGCTGATTTGGGGGGTGGGGGGTTCGGGTCTGTATGGGTGCATGTTTGTGTGTGTGCTGAGTTGGGGGATGGGGGTTCGGGTCTGCGTGGGTGCTTGTTTCAGAGTGTGCTGAGTTGGGGATTGGGGGGTTTGGAGTTGGGGGGGGGGGGGGAGTTCGGGTCTGTATGGGTGCTGGTTTGTGTGTGCTGATTTGGGAGGTGAGGGGTTCGGAGTTGGGGGGTGGGGGGTTCCTTTCGTGTATGGGTGCATGTTTGTGTGTGTGCTAAGTTGGGGGGTGGGGGGTTCGGGTCTGTATAGGTGCTTGTTTGAGAGTGTGCTGGTTTGGAGGGTGGGGGGTTCGGGTCTGTATGGGTGCATGTTTGTGTGTGCTGAGTTGGGGGTTGGGGGGTTCGGGTCTGTATGGGTGCATGTTTGTGTGTGTGCTGAGGTGGGGGTTCGGTTCTGTATGGGTGTTCGTTTGAGAGTGTGCTGATTTGGGGGGCGGGGGGATTCGGGTCTGTATGGGTGCATGTTTGTGTGTGTGCTGAGTTGGGGGATGGGGGTTCGGGTCTGAGTGGGTGCTTGTTTGAGAGTGTGCTGATTTGGGGGGCGGGGGGATTCGGGTCTGTATGGGTGCATGCTTGAGAGTGTGTGCTTATTTGGGGGGTGGGGGGTTCGGGTCTGTATGGGTGCATGTTTGTGTGTGCTGAGTTGAGGGGGTGGGGGGTTTGGAGTTGGGGGGGTGGGGGGTTCGGGTCTGTATGGGTGCCGGTTTGTGTGCGCTGATTTGGTGAGTGGGGGGTTCATGTCTGTATCGGTGCTGATTTGGGGGGTGGGGGGTTTGGAGTTGGGAGGGTGGGGGGTTCGGGTGTGTATGGGTGCATGTTTGAGAGTGTGCTGATTTGAGGTGTGGGGGGTTCGGAGTTGGGGTGTGGGGGGTTCGGGTCTGTATGGGTGCTTGTTTGAGAGTGTGCTGATTTGGAGGGTGGGGGGTTCGGGTCTGTATGGGTGCATGTTTGTGTGTGCTGAGTTGGGGGGTGGGGGGGTTTGGGTCTGTATGGGTGCATGTTTGTGTGAGTGCTGATTTGGGGGGTGGGGGGTTCGGGTCTGTATGGGTGCATGTTTGTGTGTGTGCTGAGTTGGGGGATGGGGGTTCGGGTCTGCGTGGGTGCTTGTTTCAGAGTGTGCTGAGTTGGGGGGTGGGGGGTTCGGGTCTGTATGGGTGCATGTTTGTGTGTGCTGAGTTGGGGATTGGGGGGTTTGGAGTTGGGGGGTGGGGGGTTCGGGTCTGTATGGGTGCTGGTTTGTGTGTGCTGATTTGGGAGGTGAGGGGTTCGGAGTTGGGGGGTTCCTTTCGTGTATGGGTGCATGTTTGTGTGTGTGCTAAATTGGGGGGTGGGGGGTTCGGGTCTGTATAGGTGCTTGTTTGAGAGTGTGCTGGTTTGGAGGGTGGGGGGTTCGGGTCTGTATGGGTGCATGTTTGTGTGTGCTGAGTTGGGGGGTAGGGGGTTCGGGTCTGTATGGGTGCATGTTTGTGTGTGTGCTGAGGTGGGGGGTTCGGTTCTGTATGGGTGCATGCTTGAGAGTGTGTGCTTATTTGGGGGGTGGGGGGTTCGGGTCTGTATGGGTGCATGTTTGTGTGTGCTGAGTTGGGGGCGGTGGGGGGTTTGGAGGTGGGGGGTGGGGGGTTCGGGTCTGTATGGGTGCTGGTTTGTGTGTGCTGATTTGGGGGGTGGGGGTTCGGGTGTGTATGGGTGCATGTTTGTGTGTGTGCTGAGTTGGGGGTGGGGGTTCGGGTCTGTATGGGTGCTTGTTTGAGAGTGTGCTGATTTGGGGGGTGGGGGGTTCGGAGTTGGGGGGTGGGGGGTTCGGGTCTGTATGGGTGCTTGTTTGAGAGTGTGCTGATTTGGAGGGTGGGGGGTTCGGGTCTGTATGGGTGCATGTTTGTGTGTGCTGATTTGGGGGGTGGGGGGTTCGGGTCTGTATGGGTGCATGTTTGTGTGTGTGCTGAGTTGGGGGATGGGGGTTTGGGTCTGCGTGGGTGCTTGTTTCAGAGTGTGCCTAGTTGGGGGGTGGGGGGTTCGGGTCTGTATGGGTGCATGTTTGTGTGTGCTGAGTTGGGGATTGGGGGGTTTGGAGTTGGGGGGGGGGTTCGGGTCTGTATGGGTGCTGGTTTGTGTGTGCTGATTTGGGAGGTGAGGGGTTCGGAGTTGGGGGGTGGGGGGTTTCTTTCGTGTATGGGTGCATGTTTGTGTGTGTGCTAAGTTGGGGGGTGGGGGGTTCGGGTCTGTATAGGTGCTTGTTTGAGAGTGTGCTGGTTTGGAGGGTGGGGGGTTCGGGTCTGTATGGGTGCATGTTTGTGTGTGCTGAGTTGGGGTTTGGGGGGTTCAGGTCTGTATGGGTGCATGTTTGTGTGTGTGCTGAGGTGGGGGTTCGGTTCTGTATGGGTGCTTGTTTGAGAGTGTGCTGATTTGGGGGGCGGGGGGATTCGGGTCTGTATGGGTGCATGTTTGTGTGTGTGCTGAGTTGGGGGATGGGGGTTCGGGTCTGAGTGGGTGCTTGTTTGAGTGTGTGCTTATTTGGGGGGTGGGGGATTCGGGTCTGTATGGGTGCATGTTTGTGTGTGCTGAGTTGAGGGGGTGGGGGGTTTGGAGTTGGGGGGGTGGGGGGTTCGGGTCTGTATGGGTGCTGGTTTGTGTGTGCTGATTTGGTGAGTGGGGGGTTCATGTCTGTATCGGTGCTGATTTGGGGGGTGGGGGGTTTGGAGTTGGGAGGGTGGGGGGTTCGGGTGTGTATGGGTGCATGTTTGTGTGTGTGCTGAGTTGGGGGGTGGGGGGGTCAGGTCTGTGGGGGGTAGGGGGTTTGGAGTTGAGGGGGGTGGGGGTTCGGTACTGTGTGGGTGCTTGTTTGAGAGTGTGCTGATTTGGGGGGCGGGGGGATTCGAGTCTGTATGGGTGCATGTTTGTGTGTGCTGATTTGGGGGTGGGGGGTTCAGAGTTGGGTGGCGTGGGGGGTTCAGGTGTGTGTGGGTGCATGTTTTTGTGTGTGCTTAGTTGGGGGGTGGGGGGTTCGGGTCTGTATGGGTGCTTGTTTGAGAGTGTGCTGATTTGGAGGGTGGGGTTTCGGGTCTGTATAGGTTCATGTTTGTGTGTGCTGAGTTGGAGGGTGGGGGTTCTGGTCTGTATGGGTGCATGTTTGTGTGTATGCTGAGTTGGGGGGTGGGGGGTTCGGTTCTGTATGGGTGCTTGTTTGAGGGTGTGCTGATTTGGGGGGTGGGGGGTTCGGGTCTGTATGGGTGCATGTTTGTGTGTGTGCTGAGTTGGGGGATGGGGGTTCGGGTCTGAGTGGGTGCTTGTTTGAGAGTGTGCTGAGTTGGGGGGTGGGGGGTTCGGGTCTGTATGGGTGCATGTTTGTGTGTGCTGAGTTGGGGTGTGGGGGGTTTGGAGTTGGGGGGGGTGGGGGTTTCGGGTCTGTATGGGTGCTGGTTTGTGTGTGCTGATTTGGGGGGTGGGGGGTTTGGAGTTGGGCGGTGGAGGGTGCCAGGATGAATAACATCAGAGACAACGGGCAGCCTTGCCTGGTGCCCCGTAGGATCACCCAGGCAGGTGAAATCTGTTTGCCAGTGCGAACCCTGGCCACTGGCCTGATGTATAGCAACTGCACCCAGTGTATAAATCCCAGGCCAAACCCAAATCGGCATCACCACGTAGATCTGTAATAGCTTGTTTTTTTCCTCTCCCTCCTTTCTCCTCCCATCTCCCTCACCATGTTGTCAGGCATAGGGCGGTAGTCGCCTGTCTGTTCCCATTTCCTTCCCATCTGTGTCGCTAGGCCGAGTACAATAGTTAATTTCGCATTCTTGTTGTTCATGGCCTGTAAGAATGTTTTGTATTTTCCCTTGTTCCCTCCCTTGTCGAGAAGCACTTTGAAACATATTGTGTATAGGCCCTATATAAATAAACTATCATAGCATATCATTAGAGATGTTGGGCCAGAATGTCAAGGGTCAGCAGTGGGTGTGGTTTATTTGTACATATCTAAAGCTTTCAAAACCGGCTGCAGCCTTTTCTAGTATGGTCCTGGATGATGTCTGCTCCTGTAATTTTGCAACTAAACCTCGATCAAGCGTTTGAGACCCATTGAGTGTGGGTAATTGTTTCTACAACCCCATCAAGCATTGTTCAGGGGGATAGATGCACAATGAAATTGATTAGAGAAGGTAACTTCTCTTTCAGGGCAAGCTTAATTGCAAAAGGACACTTGCTGCACACTACGAATCATACATTCAAGTGGACAGTTTGAGTTATTTGATCCAGATTTTATGGAAGGAAATGGCTTGCAATATTCAAACTGGTAGTACTCCAGTTTCCCTGGGCAGGAAGACACTGAGATCAGTTTCTTTGTATGTTCACTAAAGTAATTGGTCATCCTGTGATCATTCCTTTCAAAAGCTCATAATTTGGCAACAGCTTGTGCTTTGAAATGTTATTTATTTTTAAAGAATGTCCTCAATTTCCACCTTAATCTCAAACATAGCAGGTTGATATGCTATGCAGCCCGCTATTCCTGAAAGTATCCATCAATAAGTGCATGAAAAGGTATGCTGGCAAGGCTATGTTCTTTATATGATCTTGTTCTTTTGTCGCTTCTAGGATTCTCAAAAAAGTATATAATTTGTATATACTCTAGACTAGGACCGTCGTAGTGGGAGCATAACAGTGGAGTTTGTATCGTTATCCAAAGATGTCCCTGCCAATGTTCAGTGCAGTAAAAAAAAGAAAGATTGACCAGGAGCACCGTCAATTTAAGGATGAGTGGACTGAGAAGTTTTTTTTCATCGAGTCCAAACCTAATGTGTACTCGCGTCTCATTTGTCTCGAACGCATAGCAGTCCCCAAGGAATATAATATCCTCCGCCATTGTGAAACAAAACATTCACAATATTAGGATTTGCAGGGGGAAGCGAGAATTAAGAAAGCTGGGGAGCTAAAAACACAGCTGACTAAGCAAACAGGTGTTTTTGCCCAGAAAAAAAAAAAAAAAAGAATCTGAATGTGCCACCTTTGCGAGTTATAAGGTTGCACAGCTTATTGCAAGGTCAGCATGTCCTTTCACAGATGGGGATTTCATTAAAGACTGCCTGATGGAGATTTGCGAGGCAGTGTGTAAAGAAAAAAAAGATGCTTTTACAAATGTTCCCCTTTCACGTATGAGTATCCAGCGGCGTATTGTAGATATGGCTGACAATTGTTACAGCCAACTGAAAATGCGGTGTAAGGATGTCAAGTTCTTTTCATGCCCTTGATGAGAGCACAGATGCAAGTGACACAGCACAACTCTTAATTTTCATTCGGGGGGCCGATAATCATTGCAAAGTATTTCAGGAACTGGCTTCCCTGGTATCTTTGCATGGCAGGACTACTGGTGCTGACATTTTTAATGCCTTTCAAAAAGTCATCAATGATTTAAATTTGCCATGGGATGCTTTGGTAGGCGTGACGACTGATGGGGCGCCAGCCATGGTTGGGGAGCAAAATGGGTTTATTGGCTGCTTGAAAAGGCACTTGGGCGAGAAGGCTGTCCATTTAAAAAATTATCACTGCATCATCCACCAGGAGGCATTATGTGCAAAACATATGAAATTCACTGAAGTGATGGACTTTGTTGTGAAAACGGTTAATTTTGTCAGTGCATGCTCTTTAAATCACTGATTGTTTCAGGCGTTTTTAGAAAAAGTAAAGGCGGATTACGGTGATGTCCTATATCACACCGATGTCCCATGGCTTAGTCGTGGCAATGTGCTGAAGCTATTCTTTGCTTTACGGCACAAAATAAAAGCATTCCTTGATGAAAAGGGAATGGACACTTCTGTCATGCAAGTTATTGACTGGGTAGCTGACTTTGCTTTTCTGACTGACCTGACAGGCCATTTCAATGATTTAAATTTAAAGTTGCAAGGAAGCCAAAATCTCATATCGATCTGTTTGAGGCAGTTTGTACCTTTGAAATAAAGTTAAGGCTTCTGACAGCCCAACTGGAGAAAGGGATGCTGGTACACTACCCGGCATGTGCAGAGGTTTTCCCCCATGACAAGTATGTAGGATGGTATCGGCATGTGAAGGTCCTGAAGGAACTGCAAAATGTTTTTGAGAATCGCTTCTCACAATTCAAATCCCAGCGAGCCTCTTTTAAACTTTTTGCAGACCCTTTCTCTGCTGATGTTGACAGTGTGCAACCTGAACTGCAACTGGAACTGATTGAACTTCAGTGCTGTAGTGCCCTCAAAAATAAGCACAGAGAGATGCCTTTATTAGTCTTCTATCAGTCTCTGGACACTGCTCAATTCCCCAATCTGTCACGTGAAGCATTAAAGATGGTATCTATGTTTGGCAGTACTTACATTTGTGAGCACGTTTCTTCACAAATGAAACTGCATAAATCCAGCCTAAGGACAAGACTAACTGACCAACATCTCCATGCTATCCTGAGAGTAGGAACAACCTCACTGGAGCCCGAGATCCAGAAACTGACAGCTGAGAAACGCTGCAATGTTTTTCACTGATCAACTATGTCTGGTTCACTGTTTCATCCTGTATGATTTGGGGAATGTATAATACAAAATGTAAGTTTAGTTTTAAATACAAATAAAATGGTACACCTCCAAAAAGGTGTTTTTTCCAACTGTCATAGTGTTTGGTTGGGGGTGGGGGGTGCCATGGGGCATAGTGTTTGGTTGAGGGGTGGGGGCCATAGGGCATAGTGTTTGGTTGAGGGGTGGGGGCCATGGGGCATAGTGTTTGGTTGGGTGTTGGGGGTGGGGGTGCCATGGGGCATAGTGTTTGGATGGGTGTTGAGGGGGCCATGGGGCATAGTGTTTGGTTGAGGGGTGGGGGCCATGGGGCATAGTGTTTGGTTGAAGGGTGGGAGCCATGGGGCATAGTGTTTGGTTGAGGGGTGAGGGGGCCATGGGGCATAGTGTTTGGTTGGGGGTGGGGGCCATGGGGCATAGTGTTTGGTTGGGTGTTGAGGGTGCCATGGGGCATAGTGTTTGGTTGAGGGGTAGGGGCCATGGGGCATAGTGTTTGGTTGAGGGGCGGGGGTGCCATGGGGCATAGTGTTTGGTTGAGGGCTGGGGGCCATGGGGCATAGTGTTTGGTTGAGGGCTGGGGGCCATGGGGCATAGTGTTTGGTTGAGGGGTGAGGGCGCCATGGGGCATAGTGTTTGGTTGAGGGGTGAAGGCGCCATGGGGCATAGTGTTTGGTTGGGTGTTGAGGGTGCCATGGGGCATAGTGTTTGGTTGGGGTTGAGGGTGCCATGGGGCATAGTGTTTGGTTGAGGGGTGGGGGCCATGGGCCATAGTGTTTGGTTGAGGGGTGGGGGCCATGGGGCATAGTGTTTGGTTGGGGGTTGAGGGAGCCATAGGGGATAGTGTTTGGTTGGGGGTTGAAGGAGCCATGGGGCATAGGGTTTGGTTGGGGTTGAGGGAGCCATGGGGCATAGGGTTTGGTTGGGGTTGAGGGAGCCATGGGGCATAGTGTTTGGTTGAGGGTGCGGGGGCCATGGGGCATAGTGTTTGGTTGAGGGTGACATGGGGCATAGTGTTTGGTTGGGGGTGAGGGTGACATGGGGCATAGTGTTTGGTTGGGGTTGAGGGTGCCATGGGGCATAGTGTTTGGTTGAGGGGTGGGGGCCATGGGGCATAGTGTTTGGTTGAGGGGTGGGGGTGCCATGGGGCATAGTGTTTGGTTGAGGGGTGGGGGTGCCATGGGGCATAGTGTTTGGTTGGGGGTGGGGGCCATGGGGCATAGTGTTTGGTTGGGTGTTGAGGGTGCCATGGGGCATAGTGTTTGGTTGAGGGGTAGGGGCCATGGGGCATAGTGTTTGGTTGAGGGGCGGGGGTGCCATGGGGCATAGTGTTTGGTTGAGGGCTGGGGGCCATGGGGCATAGTGTTTGGTTGAGGGGTGAGGGCGCCATGGGGCATAGTGTTTGGTTGAGGGGTGAAGGCGCCATGGGGCATAGTGTTTGGTTGGGTGTTGAGGGTGCCATGGGGCATAGTGTTTGGTTGGGGTTGAGGGTGCCATGGGGCATAGTGTTTGGTTGAGGGGTGGGGGCCATGGGCCATAGTGTTTGGTTGAGGGGTGGGGGCCATGGGGCATAGTGTTTGGTTGGGGGTTGAGGGAGCCATAGGGGATAGTGTTTGGTTGGGGGTTGAAGGAGCCATGGGGCATAGGGTTTGGTTGGGGTTGAGGGAGCCATGGGGCATAGGGTTTGGTTGGGGTTGAGGGAGCCATGGGGCATAGGGTTTGGTTGAGGGTGACATGGGGCCATGGGGCATAGTGTTTGGTTGAGGGTGACATGGGGCATAGTGTTTGGTTGGGGGTGAGGGTGACATGGGGCATAGTGTTTGGTTGGGGTTGAGGGTGCCATGGGGCATAGTGTTTGGTTGAGGGGTGGGGGCCATGGGGCATAGTGTTTGGTTGAGGGGTGGGGGTGCCATGGGGCATAGTGTTTGGTTGAGGGGTGGGGGTGCCATGGGGCATAGTGTTTGGTTGGGGGCTGAGGGAGCCATGGGGCATAGTGTTTGGTTGGGGGTGAGGGGGCCATGGGGCATAGTGTTTGGTTGAGGGTGCATGGGGCATAATGTTTGGTTTAGGGTGCCATGGGGAATAGTGTTTGGTTGGGGGTGAGGTTGCCATGGGGCATAGTGTTTGGTTGAGGGGTGGGGGTGCCATGGGGCATAGTGTTTGGTTGAGGGCTGGGGGTGCCATGGGGCATAGTGTTTGGTTGAGGGGTGGGGTGCCATGGGGCATAATGTTTGGTTGGGGGTGAGGGTGCCATGGGGCATAGTGTTTGGTTGGGGGTGGGGGTGCCATGGGGCATAGTGTTTGGTTGAGGAGTGGGGGCCATGGGGCATAGTGTTTGGTTGGGGGTCGAGGGAGCCATGGGGCATAGTGTTTGGTTGGGGGTGAGGGGGCCATGGGGCATAGTGTTTGGTTGGGGGTGGGAGCCATGGGGCATAGTGTTGCACTCCAAGAGTGAACCCAATAATAAAGCTAAAACAGGCACAGTTAGGAGATGTACATCCTTTGCTTTTTGAGGAAGCCTGACTCAACGAAGGCCATACTCCTCTTGGGCAATCTAGGGTCAATAAAATATATATAAGTTAATTAAACAGACGAGATACAGTAACTAAATAGAAATAAATTATAACAATGGAAAATGTGTAGTACAAAATGTAAGTTTGAAATGCAAATAAAAATCGTTACCCCACAAAAACATATTCTTTTTCCATGTGTTTAATACAAATTGAGGGTTTAAAAAGCCTCCTGCCACGCCCCGCCTACCGCCCCGCCCACATTTACTTTTTGGCCCACTATATTCCTCATGTAAGGTACTTTCGTCCCTCTGTCAAAATCAGTTGTGCACCCCTGTTCTAAACAAACACTGTGTACCTGTGTGTCTTCCGCTAATTGCCTGGAGGAAGAGTTTCAAAGATTATTCAACAATTTTCATCCAGCCTGCCAACAATTTGTAAGTAGCTTTTCTTATTTTGCTTTCCCTTTCAGATTAAAAACCAGCTCTTCAGACTTAACTCAAATGGTGTTCAAATAATCTTTATTATCTGTAATCGTCTTTACTTTTTACACTATGTATTGAATATTGCTTCAACTCAGGTGCAGACTTCCTGCTTCACTCTTCTTTGTAAGCTGGCCTTTACACAGTTTTAAAATAAATCTCATCTGCTGGATGTTTCACAGTCTTTTAAATTCCTACTTTAGCCTAAATACCTAAAAACCTCCTTACATTAACAAAAACTAAATTTCCCTGAACGCTAGGACAGTTTCACACACTTGTACGCATGCACGTACTAAACCTCAAGAAGAAATAACCTTTTTTCTCACGCCGACTGCAGCGTGTTTATTTAAAGCGAGTTCCAGGAGTTCTACGCGACGGGGTAAGTTCCCAATCCAAACCCTCTCCCAAAGTTATTAAATTACATTGAAGCTTTGTTTCCGTTCGCCGTCACTCGCTGTCCAGTAAAGAACTGCGTAGCACAACCAACTTTCTCTCCTTCGCGCTCTCCAAAGGCTTATCGAGCGCGTCGGAAAGAAAGCTTTCCTAATGCATTTTCTTGCCGGAATGACTTACGAAACTTTACCTTGCCCACTAAGCAAAGTAAATAATGCTTTCCTATGACTCCTCCCACAATTCTTTTACTCGCGATGCCTACGCAAGTCCTGTAACATCCTGCACACGAGTTTTCAAGCAAATATTTTATCTTTTAAACGCTAGTAATTCACTCTAAATCTTTAGCATTTCGGATTAGTCAACATTGAGGAAAACATTGTTCATTCATGAGCTGTTCTCAGTTTCCAGCTGCGCTGCACTTGCAAAACTAAACAGTTCTAGTCATAACCACGCAAGCAACTTAAGCTTATCAAAATATTGTGCTCCCACCAGTTTGATTGATTGAAGTTCACTCCAATGCTTGCTTGCTTCTTCTGCCTTGTATTTCTTCAAAACTTGTTGGCCTTAAGGGATCTAAAGAAACGTCACTACGCATACTAAGGATAAATGATGAAAGGCAGTTAAGAATGGGCAGCAAAGACAATCTGCCCTCAACATTATGAAATAGAACCCAGCTGCTCTGAACCTCAATTTTGGCCTGGGCTCAAGCCCAATCCTCCATTTTGAGCACTGTGCTCAGAAAATCTCTGAAGAAACAGATTGAGGAAACCAAACAAACCTTTACCTTTGGTCCCAAAATATTTTCCCCCCAGCCTTGAAGTACACCCAGCATGCCCAGCTTTACTCACTAGATTTCTGATGTCCCTGACACAAACCCTACAAGGGATCTGATGTGTCTGTCACTCATTAGACGTGATAAAAGTAGAATGAGACACACCTCAGTCCAACCATCTGCACCTGACAAAGTCCACAAACTGTTGACCATGCTACACATTACCAGAAAAGCATAAAAGTCCACCACAGAGTTAGAAAGCACAGTTATCATAATCAGTTAACAGTGGCACAATCAATCCATCTGATGAACATGACCATAGCCATCATATGAAGCACCTCCGTGTTATTCATGCCCACTCAAGGAATAGTGTTTGAGCACAAAGTAAGTCAATCCAAAGTGAACACACACAGTGCCACACTCCGTTGCTAACACCACAGAAGTGTCAGGAAATGCCAGGCACTTACCTGTCCATGGAACTCACCTGCCTTCCATACGATGCACACCATCGGGAGATGCTTCACCTAAATTGAATACAATGCATAGTAACAGCACAAACAACATGCACATAAATGATCTGACATAATCACAGAAAGAAAACATGCATACAACAAATTGTGCAGGAGCAACACATGGTACCACAGGGTGAATGGTAATCGATAGTGAATCGTCCAGGAGTACAGT
This sequence comes from Ambystoma mexicanum, assembly GCF_040938575.1. Taxonomy (NCBI): domain Eukaryota; kingdom Metazoa; phylum Chordata; class Amphibia; order Caudata; family Ambystomatidae; genus Ambystoma; species Ambystoma mexicanum. The sequence continues at coordinate 393,093,929 of NC_090921.1, forward strand.
TTACCACAACAGAGAAAGTGACACAGAGAGGGAATAACAAGGAAATGACAGATCAAGGATTACACGGCCTGGTCTTCAGATGTACAAGGCCATGCTGCACAGCACAGTAGGTGCGCCCATAGAGGTATACACATAGGTAGGTTACACAGTGACATGAGTACCACTCACATTACCATAACATCATACCAGCATGCAAAGGACATATAATACAACCAACACATGCAACAAACATGGACACCAATGACGCATGCTCAACATGTGCAAAAGCTTACCCGCTGACTGTGCCTGCATGGTGTAAAACCCACATCACCTTCACCAGGAACTGTGTTTCCTAATTTGGTACAGGAAGGACAGTGTCTGGCGGAGGGCAAGGGGAGCATGGACTTGAAATGGTGCAGGGTGTCTCCACCGGGACATCAGTCACTGCCACATCACAGATTACTGAAACAACATGGGAGAACACATAAAGACAGCCATTTTGAAGTACCATTGACACAGCACACACGTGCAACGCAATACCAAATCTATAGTTACCTGCACATGCCATCCTGAGTACCACAATGCAAACATGATAGTTGACTTCACTAGCCATGCCTGCATGTACATGTAGTGGGATCGAAAGTGCGACATGTCACATATTAGGTCCATTAGAGGGCTGCATTAACAGCTAAAACTAATAGTTTATTCAAAGTATGTGCAAAATGCTGAATTAGTAATGTGTTATGATAGTAACGCCTTCCTGAGTAGTATGAAGAGCTACATTGAAGGTGCAGGCCTCAAAGGAAAGGAAGGTTGCATTGTGCATAGAAAGGCAGGGCAGAGGCCCCAGTTTAGTAGCTAATAGAGACCTGTATTTGAGTGCTTAAAGCATTATACCGCTTGGATAGCCAGGCTTTGTAGTCAAGGCACTATGACACTAGCCGGTAAAGCTTGCTCACTAGGGGTTAATTGCAATGCATATTATTTCAGCTCCTCTCTTCGTCACAGTGGCTCTGCCAGGTTTGATAAACAAATCCTCTTTCGCATGGGAAGGAATGGTACTTCCACATACTCACTGATAACAGACATTCTTGGGCTTTTGCAGATGAGCTCCGAGGGAGGAAAGGAGTGTCTTGGAGAGTTAGCAAGTTGGGATTTTCCATCCGTAAACGTGTTTTTAGCACTCAGAATGTGCGGGGATAGTGTGTCACTTTGACTGACAGCACGAGATTACAAAAATGCATGCCCACATGACCCAGGTAGAAGATTCATCCGTGGACTGCTATGGAGCATGTGCCCGGAGATAGCCCCGGCGGCACCTTGTGGTGCTGTCATCTACAGAGCAAGCTGAGCAAGCAGTTTGTTTTAGATTAGTTTCTTTCAGCACTATTAATAACATCCAAGGGACGTAAGACTGTGTTTCTCTAATGAGCTTTGTGAATTCCAAATTGCTGCTATATTTACTGTTCTGTTATATTATGCTATATGTCTAATAAATGCAAAATGTATAGTTCATTGCTTGGCACGAGCGGACCTGTAAGTGGGTGAAATTGGGTAATGTATGCTAATAAGGGCTGGTCCCTGGGGAGCAATACCTCTTTTCAATACGTTTGGTGGCAGCTTGGGGATCGTGCAGAGCCATGCCATGCTGGAGAAATGACAAATGTGTGAGAGAACACAGTGCAGATTGAGGGGTAGGCTGTCACATTTCCATTGTTGCCTCACTGCAGCTCTGAGTCAACAAAATGACAGCATTTGTGTGTCGGTTTGCCGCGACCAATAGCTTGTGTAGTTAAGATTTTCCCTTTCAGTAAATCAGTAATAAATGCTTGGCTGACTTACTGCTTGGGAATGAAGCTAGGGAGCAGAACGGTGGGAGCTGGGTGGGAGTTGGCTCTGTTCGATAAGCTCTGAGGAACGGTGAGGAAGGATTTATTGTTTGATTAGGAAATAATTTTTCATGCGATTTCCCTGTTAAAAGGTTTATATTTGGATTGCAAAGTGAAAAAAGTTTGTGCTCTATTTTGGCATGAGGGCAGAAAAAGTTGCATAAGTATTTTTCCTGTAAAGTGTGAATAGTGATTCAAACATTGTACTAGCGTGTGGGGGGCTGAAATGTAGACTGGCGAGGGTTCGCCTTCTGAAACTGCTTTAAGTGTTGACATTCCTGAATACATCGTGGGAATGGTCGAGTTAATTAGAAGAAAGAGTAACAGCTGTGTTGAGAGTCTAAAGAGGTTTGTTTTTGGCAACTGTAAAATCCATGTGTAAGTGGCGCATTCTGTTTTAATGGGACACACTAAATTGGCTTCATTGCATTTAGCTGTTCCAGCCGTGCTTACAATGGGTGAGAGACTCACTAAAGAAGTGGGTGAATGGCATTTGAATTTCGAATTGTCCATTGATGTGGAATTACAAGGTCAGTTTGCAATGGTTTGGGGGAAAGACAATTTATATTTTCTAAATTGCCCCAAGAGTATTTGAATGTTCCCACTCTTTGCCATGGATTTGTTGCTAAAGACAAGTAAATGTTGCTATTAAGTGATGTCTGTTTTGGACATTATAGTGAAATGTTGACTGTGACACACGATGAAAGAGTTGTTGACGAATTGACAGCCCACGAGCAGAACAGAGTGTGGGCAATTCATGCAGAGAACGTGCAGGGATCTGCACTAAAAGTGAAATTTTTAAGTGCAATGTGTTTTAGCGCAGTACAGAAAATAATTGGTTTGATTCTGGTAATGGTACCACACATTGCGACATCTGCATGTGATAAGGAAGCGCAAAAATTCAGTGTGTTGAGAGTTCTTTTGAAAGATCACACACTGCATCGGAGTTTGATTGTAAAGCCAAACTACAAAGTTACCAGGAAGAAAAATATGCTTTTAAATGGGACATTGATAAACAGGCTGAAAGACGCTGTGCAGAATCACATTGAGTTGAATCTGATGACAAAAAGTGCCTCTTTTGAAAATGAAAGCTCGTGTCGGCAATGTTTTGCTGTGCGGAGCTTGTGGATTGAGAAATTGCACAGAAATTCCTGTCATGGGATGGGTGCGTGAAATGACTGTGGGAGGAAGGCGGAAAAGCGCAGAATGCCACTCATGTCCAGTAAAAATTGTGTTTTCAACTGCGCACAGAGGCTGGCAGTATGGGGGTTTTCTGACATGCTGGAGCAAATGCTGAAAGCAGTAAATCTGAAGGAACTGTCTGAAACGAGTCCCCCTGTGGCAGACCTCCCTTTAAAGTCGCACCAGTTTATGAGTTATGGGCAGAAGAGCAAAGAGACAAGCTTGCCTTGCGTACGGCGCTGCCATGCACGAGGAAAGATAAACACTGGCCAGCGGTTGCATTCCAACCCCCCCATCGTGGAAACACTGTCAGTGAGAGAAGAAGGAGGTGGTGGGGGGTGCAAGCCAGAATGCTGAACGGAAAGCAGTAATTGCCATGATTGAGAAGGTGAAAAAGAGCACAATTTACCTTGCGCATGTCGATGTACGCATGCTTACTGACACTAGCATGCAATGATGGAGCTGATCAGATGGCAAAGAATTCACCCAGTGACAACACAGGAAGAAAAAGAAATGCTGTATGCAAATGGCAGGCTGGGCGCATCAAACATATGAACGTTTGGGGAAACTGTTAATCTGTGAATGGGCTAAGAGAAGACAGCTGCCCATATCAGGAGACATTGCCATGCAGAGTGCCCCATATGCTGTGGATGTAAATCGCTGTGAACTGGAGAAGAAACCTCGAGGCGCTTTGAGGAGATGTGAAAAAACACAGCCAGCACAATGCGAGCTACATTGCGAGGGCTGGAGTAACTGGTGAGACATTATGGCATTCCAGATGGAATCAAATCTGACAAAGGTAGCCATTTTGCAAGACACAACATGCAGAACTGGGCTTCAAAGTATAACATGAACACTGCACATTATCCATGATCCAGAAACCTCAAGGCTTAGTGCAAGAATGAATGATTTGTTGAAGAAAATAAAGAAACTGACTCAGACTAACGCTCTAAAGGGGTGGCCCAAGAAATCAGCAGACACCCTTTGGGAAATGACAAGTGGAAAACTAGAGGCTTTTAAGACACTAACTGTATGGAGTACTGGAAAAATAAACAAGGCTGCTTGTGCAAGCAACTGCAAGCAGTATTGGACTGAAAGACTTTACCTTTGAAAATGGAGTGATGCCAGCAGGGAAAACCAAATCGAGATCATGAGACAATGGAAGCAAGTTGGCACCTGGCATTCGTGAACGCTTTGGTGAAAAGAAAAGCATTGATCTATTGAGAAGTGTGATCTGGGTACTTATAGTATATGCTTTTGCAAACTAAACAGGTCCATCTGAGGTACCATTGACCAACTATGATCGCATTGCACAAATGAGTTTGTGATTAGGGCGTTACACCCCATATGTTTGAAGGCAAATAAGCCACAGTACCACACAGAAGGGTGAAAACAATGGTTGAGGTAGCAATGATATGAAAGTGTGTAGTTACCTGATGAGACTTCTGAAGGCGGGGGAGGTATTAAGGAAAGGGGTGGATGACACTGATATTGTACTTTTGTGAAATTCTAACATTTCTGTTTGTTTTTTGCCAGGCGAAAACCAAGAAAGTAGCGTGCCATGATTGGGGTTAGATGTGTGCAATTGTCGGGTGCTTCTGATCAGAGAAAGCGGGTCACTGCGGGCTGCCAATTGAACACTGAACATTTCCTGCACCGCACAATGCTACTGACGTGCGTGATGACGATTGTTCTACAACCTGCGAAAAAAAAGTGCCAAACAGAGTAATAACTTTTACAGAACTGCCACGGTGCTGACTTGGCATATTGTCAGACACGTGATGCTGCACATTCTCAAATGATTTAATGGGTGGTTTTAATAACCAGTTTGATATGTTATGCCTTTTTTCTTCCTTAAGGGTTGTGACTATGACATAATGTGACACAAACACCTGTGCGAAACAGCACTTGAATACCAACATGTGGTAAAAAAAAATGTTTTCATGCATTTTGAGATGAATCTGTGAAAAACTAAATATTTTGCCTTTCCAAAATTACTACGTTGCACAAAGACAGGAGAATTATTTATGAATTGTTGGGGCAGCAGGGTTATGCGAGCAGGAGCGTAATATATTTTGAGATAAAATGAGTGCGCAAAAAAGCTATCTGTGCGTATGTTAAGGTTTTTGCTTTGAAGAAATGCTGCCAAGAGTATGAGCTCTAATTAGAGATGATAGAATTTGAAATACGAGGTTATTTTTGCAGCCTCAGCGCAGATGAATGAAACCATGACAGACTTGATACACATTTTATGACACGGTTTTGTTGAACCAGCAAGTTTCATTTTTTATGGGGGCGGCTGTCACCAGTACACTGATACAAAGAGTTACATTTCATTGTAGACATTTAGAGAAATCCATTTGTTTTTTTTATTTTTATTTTATTGTTAGTGCGATATTACAATTTGTTGCAAATGAGTAGAACAGTCTTTTTTAGAAACCTGATGCCCATGTGTTAATCTTGCTCATGAAATTAGATGGTTTTTGGTTGGGTTCCACTAACATTGGGGGGAGTGTCTAATCACACAGCCCATAGTCACACTTGTAGGCCCTGGGAACAGGGGGGAGGTAGGCCCTTAAAGTGGAAGGATGCCAGGTTTAGAGCTGGTGACCGTACATAAATGAATAGTGCATTTGTGATTAGATTAACACAACCAGATTGCCTTGCTATATTAACCACTTGCTGCTTATTAACTAATGATGAGTTATATGATAATTGTTAGGTATTTTGTGTAGGCCAGATTGCGGCTAGGGTAAATGGCACATTTTACACATTTTATGCAATTTTGTTTAGGTAGGGTTTTCATTAACCTTGCATACTGAGCTAACTAACAGCTAGTAGACGGTTTGCTTAGACCTCTTGGAAAGCCCCAAGATCTTTAGTTACCTCACTTATTTCTGCACTACATACAATGTTGATAGGTATAAGCCAGCATTGTCGCCCACACTTTGAAAAGGGGTGGAATGTAGTGGGATAGAAAGTGCGACATGTCACATATTAGGTCCATTAGAGCGCTCCATTAACAGCTAAAACTAATAGTTTATTCAAAGTATGTGCTAAATGCTGAATTAGTAATGTGTTGTGATAGTAGCGCCTACCTGAGTAGTATGAAGAGCTACATCGAAGGTGCAGGACTCAAAGGAAAGGAAGATTGCATTGTGCATAGAAAGGCAGGGCAGAGCCCCCAGTTTAGTAGCTAATAGAGACCTGTATTTGAGTGCTTAAAGCATTATAGCGCTTGGATAGCCACGCTTTGTAGTCAAGGCACTATGACACTAGCCGGTAAAGCTTGCTCACTAGGGGTTAATTGCAATGCATATTAGTTCAGCTACTCTCTTCGCTACAGTGGCTCTGCCAGGCTTGATAAACAAATCATCTTTCGCATGGGAAGGAATGGTACTGCCGCGTACTCACTGATAACAAACATTCCTGGGCTTTTGCAGATGGGCTCCAAGGGAGGGAGGAAAGGAGCGTCTTGGAGAGTTAGCAAGTTGGGATTTTCCATCGGCAAACTTGTTTTTTGCACTCAGAATATGTGGGGATAGTGCGTCACGTTGACTGACAGCACGAGATAACAAAAGTGCATGCCCACATGACCCAGGTGGAAGATTCATCCGCGGACTGCTATGGAGCATGTGCCTGGAGATAGCCCCGGTGGCACCTTGTGGCGCTGTCATCTACAGAGCTAGATGACCAAGCAGTTCGTTTTAGATGACCAGGATCTTTCAGCGCTATTAATAACATCCAAGGGACGTAAGACTGTGTTTCTCTAATGAACTTTGTGATTTTCTCTAACTTGAATTCCAAATTGCTGCTATATTTACTGTTCTGTTATATTATGCTATATGTCTAATAAATGCTAAATTTATACTGAAGGTGTCATTTCTCTAGCATGAGTTCATTGCTTGGCACGAGCAGACCTGTTAGTGGGTGAGATTGGGTAATTTATGCTAATAAGGGCTGGTCCTGGGGAGCAGTACCCCTTTTCAATACAGTACACCACTGCACATGTGTAGAAAAAATTATAATGTAATCAAGACTAAAAATGTACATCTTGGACCGGGGGTGAGTGGTGACGCACCCAGGAGGGGGGGAGGAGCAGGATGCACTTCAACTCCCACATGGGTGGATGCTGAAAAAACTATTGCCTCCATGGGCTCATGGACCGCATGGCTATCTTGGATTAGGAGGCATGTCTCTGCTGTGGCCACCTTCCTGGTGGGAATCAGAAGGTGGCAGTGGTAAGGGAGGTTGACCACATAGTGCCCTGGCCTGGTCCTCACTGGCAGCGGCCAGCTGGGACATAGATGAATGCATCTGCAACATAAAGCCTCAGAGGTCCTCATGCAACACCTCACGGGATGCACGGATTTCCGCTGAGATGGTCTGCCTCAATGGTTTAATCTCCTGTTGGTACTGTGTCATGCAGGCTGCCTCTTGCACTTGGATTGAAGCTCTGAGGGCCAACAACTCTTGCCTAAGGGCTTCCCTGTGTGCCGGCCCTCTGCAAGCAGGGATGCCTGCAGAGACCTCAGATCGGCCCGTCGGCTCCTGCTGTTGGCCTCCATGTGCAGCATGTGTGAGCAGCATGTGGACCGCAATGCCTGCAGCTCGTGCTCTACCTGTGTTTCTGGTGGTATCATGGAATTGGCCTCCCTATCCATGCCCTCAGCCAACATATCATAGGCAGCATCCTGTTGTTGTGCAACACTATACATCGACTGCTCCCACACTGTCTCCCCAGCCTGCACATGTCCACCATATGTGCGGGCCCACGCCGGCCTGACCTAAGGGAGCATGGACCTTGATGTGATGCCACTGTCTGTGGCTGCAGGACTGCATCCCCCCTTGGACATCTGGCCCAGGACCAGAAACCAATAGTGTGGAACGTGGCCTTGCAGCCATAACCACCACAGACGGATGTGACACCACTAACTGTATGAGGGCACCTGACCCCCTGCAGACTCATGGGCAACAACAGCTCCAACACTTGGTGCACTCACCTCCGACAGCATAGAGGATTGGGCATCTGGTTCAGCACCAGAGCTACTGGTTTCATAGGAGTCGGTGTCGTACTGAGACATACCCCGGATGGACTGTAGCACCGGTGGATTTTCATGGCCTGCCACACCACGTCCTCCAGTGGTGGTCTGTTCCGGCTCAGACTCCCATTCCCTCTCTACCTCCTCCCCTGAATCTAGTGCCTCATCACCTGAACAAGGACATATAAAGGACAGGAAGAATGGCTTGAGTGTGGAGTTCCAGGTGTGTGATGTGGAGAGAGTAATGACATGCACTGGGAGTTAGGAAGAGGGGACAATGACGCACAACAGGGACAGGGGCCTGGACCCATGGAGTGTGTGTTGTGTGTGGGAGGTTAACAGGGATAAATCCTGACAAATATTTGACAACGAGGTCAGTGCCATAGCTGCAGCGGGGATGTGCACAGTGTAGAAAAATGCTATGTCACTCATGGCACACTGTCAGGCCTGCTGCCAGTGTTCATAGAAGTTATCTGTAGCATGGAACCACCTACATAAACGTGTGGATGGACTGTCTAAAACATGCAGTGCATAATGTGTAACACGTGCTTCAGACACCAGCGCTTGTCTAGCATAGCAGAATCACTAACATCACTGATGCAACTAACCAGATGCCACGTTGTGGTGGTATGTAGAAAATATTTCTTGTGTATGCCGGTTGGTGATGACTACTGTCACAAAGCCATGTGCAATGGATGTAAGGCAAATGGCGTGTATCCACTCTGTGGTACACTGCACGAATCTGTACACCGTGGCAGGGTTCACCCAAGGCAGTCATTCAAATGCAGGCACAAGTGCAACACAATCATACTTCTTAGTTTAATCTACATACACATATTCAGGATGCACACGGTTGATCACTCACCGGACGTGTCCTCATAGTTTGGCAGGCCTCCCACACCTTGCACCTGATCCACATTAATTAATGTGCTCATGGCCTCTTCATGTGGTGTGAGCTCCTGCTCCTGTGGTGACCCCCCTCCAGCTGTCAGAGCAGATGCGAGGTTGGCACCCAGCTTGTGTTTGGTGTGACAGTGGAGGTCATTCCACCGCTTCATGACCCCAGCAGCGGTGCGCCTCTCATTCCCTAAGGTGTTGATGTCATCCGTGACTCGCTGCCAGTGCATCATACGCTGAGAAGTTGTCTGTGTGCTCCCTGGCTGCTTGCACATGTCACTGTGGTGTTTACCCATGTAGTCCACGAGGATCTGGAGTTCATCATCATTGAAACTCCTCTTTCTCGACATGGCAGTGTCCTGTGCCATGCATTGGGGTCGAGCCTCTTCCTGTAGTGCACACTTTGCCTTCTTGGCATGTGGCGCAGAACCTTTGTGGCTGGGAGCACTCAGGGCACCAGAGGCTGGACCACTAGTGGCCTGGGCCAGGGAATCACCCACTGATGCTGGGACAGCAGCTGCCCCTGCAACTCCCTGACCTGTGTGGTGGGGACAGGAGCTTTACATGGATGTCCCTTTCTCTTTGATGGATGGACATCAGCTGCCCCTGCGCGTCCGGGTACCTGGGGGGATGACAGCAGCTACCACTGCAGCTCCTTGTCCCTGGGTGGTGGGGACAGCAGCTACCGCTGCAGCTCCCTGTCCCTGGGTGGTGGTGACAGCAGCTGCACCTGCAGCTCCCTGACCCTGTTGGGGGGGACTACATCCCTCTCTGCATGTCCCCTACCCCTGGAGGTGGGCGCAGCAGCTTCTGCTGCACATCCCCGACCCCGGCCACCTCTGTCACCTTTCCCTCTTGGGGCCTTCCCACTCATGGTACAGATGGACTTGTACAATGAAACGCACACAAAGCAACTGTCCTGGACAATCAGAGTGAGGGGGCAGTGTACATGATGAAAAAGGTACTTCTGTAGTCCAGCAAGGCTCAATATTACCCCTGGTGAAAAAATATACGGGACACGTAACGCACAGGCACTTACAAAATCAAAAATGTGTGTACGCGACACCTGGTAGCTCCTGTAAAAAGAAAAAGTGTTACGCAATACGCTGTGGCACCCAGCAACTCAAAAAATGCATACGCGAAGCCCGGAAAGCTACTGTAATGGTAATAATGGAGGTACCCAATACACAGGGGCGTCCAGAGTATGAATAATGCATATGCAACTCACCGTTAGCCTCTGAAAACAGAAAAGAACACGCGCGCGTGAGCGGAGACAAATCCCCCACCAAAATAAGAAGTCAGTTCTGTCACAGTAGTGAACGAATTGGGTGGCACCCCAAAACTCTCTGTAATGCACTCGTCCGTCCACTCCCAATCACACGTACGGTTGGATTTGCTTCTACGCACTTCTTTATCCTGATTCTGAACGCCAACGCCCAGCGCGTGTCACGTAACTTACGCGCTGAGGGCCTTTCTTCTGATTTCATGTGGCTGCGCTAATTTCGAACGTGCAAAGTAACCACCACTCTGCTTCCGACTGCCCACACAATAGACACGGAAGACCCACGCTCCTGCCTACGAGCCTTTTTACCTGCCTCCTACTGCCCTGAGCTGCCTCCTACCAAGCCATCTGCTGCTGCCTGCCCACTGTGTGTGCCTACTGCCCACCTGCCCTGCATTTTGAGTGCCTGCTGTCCAGCCATTGCCAGTGCTCTTGTCCTTGGCCCTGTGACCACGTCAGCTGATTCACCAGACCCCCAACGTGCCATTCCATCACCACTGCTCCACAGTCCAGCCCCAGGACCACCTTACCCACTCACACCTGCCTCAGGGGTTGCCATGTCTCAACCAACATCTGCAGCGCTCCTGCCTGGCTGAGGATAGGAGGTGTGGCGCGGCCATGACCACTGCCCAGTTCCCTGCCTATGGAGGAACCTGGTGCCCGCACTGAGCAAACGGAGCAGCGCTCTTCCCTGTGGTGAAAGGATATAGCGCTCCATGTAGGCGCTACGAAAACAAAAAAGAACATATGGCCCCCTGTGCAATCACAGGCATGTGCTGGGAAATCAAATGAAGCACTCCAGCACCAGCCCAGTGCCAGGAGGAAATGCAACAGCCATCAAGAGCGTCCCGGGCCAGTTCAAACAATTCTCTCCTACAAAATCAATACAAAAGTTCTTTTCTGATTGCACTTTGGATATGATTCTCCACCCCTGGGTACCCCTCTTCCGGGGTCATACCCCTCTTGAATATCAGCCTCCCTCCGTCGGGTTCACACTGTCTTGTATTCAAAAGAACTCTTCTGTTGTTTTCATATCTCAGTGGTGTGATGGTTTTTTTCACCCTTAGATTCCCCTCTTCCAGGCTCAGACCCTTCTCGAATGTTTGCCTTACTCTGTCGGGTTCACTATAGCCTTTGCTGATGGGTGATGGCTTTTTACCCCAGGACCCCCCTTTTCCGGGTTCAGATCCTTCTCGAATGTTTTCCTCCCTCCGTCGGGCTCACTACGGCCTTCTTCAATCAACTTCACTTACGGCATTCACAAATCTTAATGTCTTTTTAAACAGTTCACTGTGGACATCCCTCCGTCGGGTTCACCTTTGTCAACACACTGTTCATCAGGACTTAAGACTTTGACCCTTACTATCAGCATCCCTCCATCGGGTTCACTCTTGCCAACCTTTGTCAATCATACAGTTCCTTTTACTTTTCTTACAATGCAGGATTCCCTTCCCTTAATTTAACAATCCTCTGATGGTCAAAGACTTTCGACTGTACAGAGGATTTTGCTAGACCCCTTTATGACCACTTTGACCTCTTTCTCGCCCTTTTCCCAAGGCCTTCTGGTAATGGTAGTTTCAACAATAGGGTAATCGCCCAGAGTCTCTCGAGTGAGCACCCACATGGTGCCTGACTCCTCTGTAGCTAGTTTTTCCCTCTCGTATTAACATTTCTTTTTTTACTTTCTTCAATTAGCTGTTTGCTACTTTTATTCAACACAGTTCGGTTTCTTATCAGCTCTCCCCTCTACTCACCGGCTGCGATGAACCGCATGGCTTTTCTTGTCTCTGGAGTCAAGGCCGGTACCACGGCGGCAATCGTCTCTACCCAGCATGTTTATCAGCGGAGGAGGTCTCTGTGCACTATTGACATCTGTTGCAACAGGCGCTGGCTATTGTTCGAGGTGTTACGATTCCCTCCGTGGAGGTTTCACGGGCTTTGCTCGTAGAGGCAGAGATGTCTTTATGGGAGGGCAAAAGAGGCACTTGCCCAGGGCCCCCACCTTGGAGGGGGCCCCAAAAAGGCTGCCTGATCTGAAGAAGTAAGATTACTTTGTTAACCAGTCTTATCTTAAATAGCACACATCAGGATATTTTATGGGGTGCTGCTGAGTCCTTAAACGAATTGCCTTTCTGTTTTGACAAGTACATTCTGCCTTGATCAATTCATCATGTATTGCTTTCTGTGTTCACTGTGGTATACATAGTTTGTGTGTTCCTTACGGCACAACTCTGTAGCATTCTTTCCTTCCTGTGGGAATTATGTTGACCATGTGCAATAGGCAACAGTGAAATGCATATTGATAAATTGAGTGCGACAATGGTTCAGAAGTTAGCTCAGTGTGCGAAGCACCCATTGCAGAGATAAGTGTTCATATGCAAAATTAGAATATCATATTCCAGCAAGGCTGGCTGAGCCTTTCCTATGTCTGAAGTGTATAAAACTGGATGCATATGTACTTGGTTTTGCAGAACAACATCTGCTGGTATCAGCAATGTACCTGTACCAGATAGGGAATGCTATAAAAACTAACATGTCATCCGTATGGTGAAGGTCTAGAAATTGGTTTGTTCAGATGAGGTGTTGTAAAACCTAGGCAATCGCCCCAACGATGGCATCAACTGTTAGTCCAGGAGGTGAATAAGTATCCAAATTCAAGACTATGGAACGAAAGCGTTCATGCTTGTATCCTGGCTTTGCCAGCAGACGATACAGTGATCCTGGTCAAATCATCTCATATATCTTACATTACTTTGCTGTCTTTTGTGAGGTTTGCCTTCTTACATGCTTCTGGCATCGTTTAGCCCATTGCTAAGGGACTTCAATTCAGGAATCCCACTAAGTCAGTGCCTCGTCTGGGATGCCCAAGGGAAGCCCTTATTTATATATTTTTATGACAAGTTATACTCTGGATGATAAACCCTTATATAACACCCCTCTCTTTGAATCCCCCTGACCTCACTGAGCCAAGAAGTAGGTTTGTTTTGCAATTTAAAAGATTTATTTGAACAATTAAACAATATATATATATCACACTTTTATAATTTATATTTGATATCACACTTAAGAATATGACAGTGATCAACAATGGACAATATTACAATTGTACGCTTATTTAATTCCTTAGGGGTTGGTATAGGAAGGAAAAGGTAACTGAGAATGCTTTTATGGTTTCAAGGAAAAACAATGATGGAAAGAATACAGTACAGAAATAAACTGATAGGGTTTCACAAGAGATAATATGTTCACTTTTCCCCTGGTGGCAATTCACTCCCCCCCTATGCAATATAAGGAGATGGAAGTGAAGCACACGGTTTTCAGGAATACAATCACAATACAATACGAATTTCAGTTCCCCCCTAGCAAGTTTAGAGAACAGGGATGATTTTAAAACACAGGCAAAATACTTTAAATGTGGTATGCAAAGAAGTGAAAATACGCTAAAAATGATTTTAATTCCCTGTAGGAGGTTCAGGGTAGGTGATAGCTATTTAAGATTAGTTCAAGTCACACTTGCGATGCTCAATGAAGGATTAGCAGGTTGAAAACGAATTTTAGGAGCTCAAGCAAAAGACGGCTATCTTTGACAGGTGAAGAAATTTGAGCAAAATCGCAAATCGCAGCACTTTTTCCGAGTGCGTCGAGCGCGATTACGGAATAACTATAAGGAATAGAAAGTTAAATCTCGTCCCTAGCCCACACGGTTCCAAAGATACGGACGATTTTGTGGAGAAATGAAATTAAAGTTTCAGAATGACAGATGCGCTGTGGAAGGTTTTGGATCAACAGGATGGGCACACAATTCTATGATGCAGTTCTAGATAGGTGGAAATGGTTTGAATTAGATTATTTTAATCTAAGAGATTGGTTTGCAAAGTTCTGGCTGAGTACTCACACTATAAATTTGAAATAGGCCGTCAAGGTCTGATCAGGTTTGGACGGGACTCCTGGCGGGTGGTTCTTAAGTCACAGCTCTCTGGGTCAGCTCTGCTCTGCACTTCACAGCGGTCTGGTCTCTGGTTCTGGCAAAAGTTCTTGGCACTGCTGAAAAAGTTCTGAAGTCTGGATTCTAAGTTCTGGAGATGGTCCTTCTGGATATTGTCTGGTCCGGCAAAGCGCATCGCAAGAAAATGGAAAGTGAGTGTCTTGCCTGTCCAAAGCAGTCTCTTTTTATGTGTTTTGAAAAAGGGTGTGTGCGTGGGCATAACTAAGCCTGCCCCTCACAACTTATCATTGGCCAAGCTCTCCTCTCTCCCTTGATTGGGGGAAGTAATGGAGTGTAATCAGGCATCAATTTTATGGCATACAGAAAGAACACTCCCCTTGTCAATTTGCACACAAATCCATTTTTGATCCAAATACATATGTATCTATGTACCATTTTTCTAATATTATATGTTCAGTGAACATATTTTCTGTAGCACCAAACCATCCGATCCCTGTCTTTGTAAAATGTCGTGTCCACTTATGACAGAATTCTGCCCTTTTCATCGAGAACACAACCTCTAAACTTTTCCAGAATTTACACAAACATGCACAAGGAATATGGGCATCAGATGATAAAGTGTCAGATTTTTAACATACAGACATTCGGAGTAATACCTTATTTTCCGCTACTACCCCCCCAGAACATGCCACAGAGTCCTAACACTTCTTAAAATGTGCACAGAAAAATCACAAGAATAATGATATTAATTATATAATTTTGACAAGTCCGTACTATGAATTATCCACCATTTTTTAAAATTATGCTCTGGCCCAGAGGGGTGTGGTTTCCCAAAGCACATGGTGGAATTTCTGGTTTGTCCACTTCCTCCAACTCATGTTGCTCACAGAGGCACTGCTCCTCCCAGTTTCTCCCAAGAGGAAGCCATTTACGACCCCCCCTAATTTAACATTTGCCTAAGCCAAGGAAGGCTCATTGTTCTGTTTCCCTGGTCCCAGGTGCTCCTCCCCTGATTCAATCAGGGAGGTGTAATCTCCTTTTGGTGGGAACAGCAGAAGGCAGCCAGGCCTGCGAATGCAGTGGCTGAGCAAGTTTCAACTCCTGTCGGGGGTAGTTGCCGTGCAGAATTCAATCTCTTCAAGCCAGGCTTCAGCCAAATGTCACTTTTGTTCCCAGTTTTTCTTCATTCAAATCAAACTTACAATTTTTACACATGCAGCTAGAACGCTGATTCTAAGTTCAAAACTATGACCTTTAAACAGTTGCAACCTATGTGACACTCAAAGTAGGTCACTCATTTATTTTAAACATTTCAATTTTAGTGGCTTTAAGTCCAATTTCACTTCAGCTGCTGACATCCACAGCTCAACCAGTTTTGTTATAAACATTGTTTTGGGCTCTTCATCTTTCCAGATTTTGTATGCACACAAGACTACATTCTGCCAAATGTCTGCTGGTGTTCAGTGAGATTTTTGAATATCTTGCAATGTTTAAAATAGGCATTTTTAGCTTGCATTTCAGAGAAACAAAGGTGATTTCAAAGCGCTTTTTGAGCTAACAGGCACTGCTGTTTTTCCTTTGGCACCACGTTTCACTCATGGCGCTTCTGGCCCATCACGCTCGCACTGGTGGGTGGTAGGTCAGGCGACCATTTTGGTGTGCGCAAAAACTGTGCGGTTTTCCTGGATTCTGGCGCAATGTGGGCTTTTTCGGCCATCTTGGATTTTCTGAGCCCACAGCCCCAAATGTTGCAGCATAATAACTCGAACATGGGTCAAAACCCCTGACAAGCCCCCCCGCCCGATTGCGCTTTGATTTCGAGTCGTGGGGGAGTCGGGTGCAAAGGATGTTTTGATCCACGCGCTGGGATGTCCGCATCATCTTCTTCTGATTCCGCAGATGACAAAGTTCAGCATCTTTTCCTCCATCAGGGTGGATCGATCGGTTCTCCTCGCCGGTCCTGATGGGAGTATTGAGCGGTACCCCGGGCCCCTCGGATCTTTGCTCCCGGTCCCCGGGTCGTCTTCTGTGGTCAGTCTCCAGATTTTCTTTCTCCTAGGATGACAAAGCAAAGCGGCAATACCTATTCGTAGGCATTTCTCCCCCACTATTGATATAGTGGGGCGGCATATACATTTTATAAATCAGTAGACATTTACATTCTTATTTTAAAAAAACAAGATATAATCAAGAATTATTCAAGAATCATAATATTTTAGAGACTATATGTGGGATATTTTAGGGTTGGAACTGAATTACTCTGGAGCGCCCCCCTCTGATATTGCAGAGGACTCCTCCAGTTGCTGCAGAGTGTGCCTGAGATGGCAACACTTTAACTGATTTATATGGACCCACTTGTCTTCCCCTTCTGCCAAACTACCTTTGGGGATGCTGATCTTGCAGGCAACTGGGGAGATCTTGTCTATAATTTCAAAAGGTCCCTTCCATGTAGGCAAACATTTTCGCTGTTTGTACTGGTTTCTTTGGAAATTGTATAGATAAATCCGGTCTCCTACATTGTATTCTTTCCTGGTGGTTTTCAAATTATAGTGAGTTTTCATACTCTCGGCTGATCTTTCTAAATTCCGCTGAGCATAGGCAAAAGCATGTTGAAGGTGTTTCCTTAAATTCTCCACATACTCATGAGTTGTGGAGGCATTTATCAATATTTGCTCTTGGGTCCTGTAGAGCAAATGCTGGGGAAGCACCATCGTGCATCCAGTCATCAGCTCAAATGGTGTCATTTTAGTTGCAGATGAAGGGGTAGATCTGATGGCCATTAAGACAAGCGGTAATCGGATATCCCAACTTGGCCCAGAATCTGCCACAAACTTTTTTAAGATGCTCACAATGGTTCTGTTGTATCTCTCTACTGCACCAGAAGAGGTGGGTCGGTAAGCAATATGTAGCTACCTTTTAACCCCCAGTATCTCCCACATCTTAGTCATTACTTCGCTGGTGAAGTGGCTACCTCTGTCTGACTCAATCCTTTGTGGTAGACAAAAACGCGAAAAGATGTGGTTGATCATCAGGGCAGCTGCTGTTTCTGCCTTGCAGTTTGGGGCCAGGAGACATTCCACCCATTTAGTAAATAAGCATGTGACCATCAACATGTACTTATTTCCCCTAGAGGAGCGAATCACTGGGCCTATGAAGTCGATTTGCAAATCTGACCATGGCACTGTCATCCCCCTCTTTTGGAGAGGCGCACGGTGTGTGAGGGATGTTGGCTGAAATTGCGCACACACAAGACACTCCCTTCAAGTATTGGTCGAGGTCCTGCCCCGTGTGTGGCCAGTATGCAACCTCTCTTAAGATCTCAAGTGTTGTATGAAACCCCCTATGACCGGCGGTGGCCGCATCATGGGCGTGACTTAACATCAGGCTTCGGAATGAGGTAGGGACCACCCACTGATCATGGCCAGCTTGGGATCTCCTTACCAACAAACTGTCTTGGATTCGGAACATTTTTGGACATTTCATCAACACTCTAAGGCCCTCTTTCCCAATGTAATCGGTATCCGTCAGGGGAAAGTTCTCAGGGTCCTCAATGTGTTGGTAAAACTTACCAATTATTGGATCCCCCTTCTGAGCCGTAATCAAATCAGCATCTGGGGTCTCCTTACTCCATTGTGCAGTTGAAAGATCATTGTGAGCATTTGTCTGGGACCTAGTGATCGCAGTGACCTGGATTTCCCCCAACAGGGACTCAATCTCTATTAGATCCCCTTGGATGGCCCCGGTTTTGGCCAGCTGATCAGCTAAGTCATTTCCAGTCTTGTCTGGTCCCTCTACTTTGGAATGACCCTTGATCTATTTCCAGTAGATGGTCATCCCATTCGATGTGACCAGATCATCAATATTTTGGATTAACTTCCCATGTTTCAGGGGTTTGTTATTAGCACATAACATGCCTCTGGTTTTCCAATTAACCAGGTGCTCCACGAACCCGTTCCGTACATAATCTGAATCTGTGATTATGACCAGTTTGTGGAGTTGATGTTGGACAGCAGTGAGGATGGCTTGATACACAGCCATCAATTCTGCCACCTGACTACTTCGGGAACCAATTTTGTATCCAGCGGAGGGTTCTGGGGGCTCATTCACCCATGAATTCCCTACGCCGGCCACGAGTTCTTTTTCCTCATTGTTGTCAACCTGGTAAGAGCATCCATCCACATAAACAGTGGGCATTCCCTCACACTTGTCTTCTTCAAAGACTTTGTGTGGGGAATTAAGGTATGCCTCCATGTTGTCCTTGATTTTTAGACTTTCGTCCTCAAGACAGTTTTCTCTGGCACAATCATGCAAGTCAGCCAGACCTTGCGCGAGGGGACTCTTCTTGTTTTGGCCATATCTGACCTCCACCGGAAAGCCTTGCATTGACAGAATCCAGGAAGTAATTTGAGAATTACTCACATTTCCGGCCCGGATTCTGTCACTTTGGAGATATTGCAGAGGCTGGTGTGGAGTCTCCACTATGATGTGTTCCCCCTGGATAAACGGGCGGTAATTCTTCAATGCCCACACCGTTGCCAGGAGTGCCTTCTCACAATCGTTGAATTTTTCCTCCACAGAGGATAAAGTTTTACTCGCGTACGAGATTACTTTATTGACCTCGTCATGCTTTTGATATAATACTGCAGTCAAGCATGTATTAGAGAACCCTGTCTCCAAGAAAAACTCCTTGTTTCTGACAGGGTAAGCTAGGCAGGGCGCTTGTGAGAGGCTTCTTTTGAGCTGTCTTGCTGCCTCAGATTGTTCTGGACCCCATTCCCACTTTACCCCCCACTTCAAGAGATGAATCAGGGGTCTGGTGATCTCTGCGTAGCCCTCAATGAACTTTCTGCTGTAATAAGTCAGCCCAAGGAGGCTCCTTAGTTCCCGCAGAGTTGTGGGGTCTTTTAGTTTCTGGAGTGCTTCCACTTTCTTTTCCTGGGGACAGAGACCCTGAGGAGTAATCTCATGCCCCAAGAAATTAACACGGGTTCTACACCACTGTGCTTTCTGAAAGGAAAGTTTTGCTCCGGCGGCCCTCAACTGTGTCAGAACATAACGGATCTCCGCTATGTGTTCCTCCACAGATGAACATTTGATGAGGAAATCATCTACATAAGCCAGGTTAACCCTTGCACCCAGGTCGGGCATGGGCTTATGTAGGAAAATGTTGAATTCCTTGCCGGAGTTGAGGTATCCGAAGGGAGTCCGGGTCCATGTGTACTGCTGGCCCCCAAAGGTAAAAGCCAGTTTGTATTGGTCTTCCCTACTGACAGGCACGGTCCAGTATCCATTGGTCAGGTCTATTGCAGTGAATACCTGTGACCCCTGGATCTGGGCCAGCCCTTGGTCAATGTAGGAAAGAGGCCATCGGGAAGTATGGACCCGTTTGTTGAGCTCCCTAAGGTCTGCACAGAGTCTTCACTGGCCGTTTGGCTTCAATATTCCCAGCACCGGATTATTGAAGGTGCTGTGAACTGGACGGATTATCCCCCGGGACTCAAGGTTCTTAATTATCTCAGTAAGGGACTCCATTAATGCGAGAGGCAAGCGATATTGCTTCACAAACACTGGAGTCATGCCAGGGTCCATGGAAATTGTTGTTGTGTGGATGTCGGTGCGACCACAGTCATATGAGTCTACCACAAAGAGATCTTGGAAATCCAAGAAAACTTGTTTCAACTTTTGCTTCTGTTCCAGAGTCACACAGGCATCAGCTAGGTTGACTCTCTCTTCCACCATCTGCCTGAAGCCTGGAAAGACTTCTGGTTTTGCTATCTCAGCGGCCTCCTCCAGCTGGGTGGAGAAGTCCCTGGTCAGAGTGCTGATTTGGACTGGGGGCTTCAGGTGGGAAAGGCAGCCCTCATGGACCTGGAAAATCACCTCATCCCTCCTGAAGTCACAAGTCACATCTTCCTCACCATAAGGGCAGGAAGTGTACACCAGGAAGTTCCCCCCATGCCGGATAAAGATCCTGTCTGGTGTTGTATTGTCATCGCTATCACTGTCAGAACAGTCCTTGGGGATTAGTCCTAACAGTTCATTTCCTAAATCAATGGAAAAATGTCGGTCATCAACCGCCATTACAATAATGGTGCCTGCGGCTAGAGTAATACTCTTTAAGTCGCTGTTATCCACCTCTATTGGAATGGTGTCATGTTCTATGTTGACTAATGGTGTTGTGTTTACCCCCAACCCTTGCTGTTGGAGAGAAGCATTTAGATGAATATAAGCATCAGGGTTTTTCAATTTTTGTCCTCTTTTAACTTTCACTTCCAGGGAGAATTGTCGGGTCCTTTCTGGGATGGTGACTTCCTCTTTAATCTGAATTTCAACTGCATAAGGTAGCAATTGAGCTGACCTAAATGCTTTTTCTGAATCATCAAAGCCCATGGGATTATCCGCTTATCGGGACCAAGCTTTGAAGTTTATTAGGTCCAAACTAATGGCAAAGCGATTGAGAATGTCACTGCCTAAGTAAAAGGCAGCAGTGACGTCTCGCACGACCCAACAATTATGGACTATGCTCTTGTTGCCAATGGAGATTTTGAGCATACACCTGCTTGGCAGGAGATGTTTGGAATTGGGTGCTTCCAGGTCCATTTCCCATTTGTCTATCAGTTTGAATGTGGGAATGGCTGGATCTTTTTGGAGTTGGCAGAACATGGCGTCGCTGATGAAGCTCTTATCGTTGTTCACACACACTCGAGCGAGAAGAGTCCTTCCCATCATTTAACTGAACAGGGATGAACAACTGCTCTCCAATTTGCTGAATATCAGCCAGGCTCTGAGCTGATTTCACATCTTTCTGGACTATAGGAGTGGGAGTTTCTGATTGTGGATTAGTAAAGAATTTCAGAGTATTTCCTTCCAGAGTGGAATACCACCTTAAACTGGAGGGAAGGTTGATTTTCAGAAATAGAGAGGATCCCTCATTACCAGTCTGTTGTCCTACTGCTATTACTGTCACATCTGGAATTTGGTTGTTCTGGAAGTAAAATTCTACTTGGTCAGATTTTTGTTCAACCATGTGGCAGGTGCCGTTTAAACTAACATGGTTGATGCTCTGTTTTAATTTTATTGGTCGGCTAGTCTGGGTCCAGAGGATCTTGTTTACCCAATCTATTAGGGGTGACAACCTTCTCAGGAGGTCATTCCCTAGTAAACAAGGGGTGCCCTCTGAAGTCACTACTATGACCGGGTGCTTCACCTTGTGTCGCCCAATTTTGATGTCCAAATCTGCAGTCCCCTCGACGGGAATTTCCTTCTCGTCAAAGTTCTGAAGTTGTCCAGGAAGAGAGGTGAGAGGAATACGGTAATTCTCCCCCCTTCCTGCATTTAGCTCATCAAAGGCCCTTTTGGACAGAAGGGTAGCTTGGGATCCCGTGTCCACCAGTGCCAAAATTGTATCCTGCCCCTGTACTTGACCCGGGGCATAGTATCTTCCCTCCTTCTCTGTAAGGGGGCACAGATAATGCACATTTTTGGCCAACTGGGGGGGGCTAATTTTCTGGTTTTGGACATTGAGAGAGAAGAGATTTGGGCAAAATTCTGTGGAGAGTCTTGGGGAATCTGAAAGAAAAAGTTGGCAACTGGATATGGTTTTGGGTTCCCCTGGTTCCGGTTCTGGGCCGCCCCCCCTTTTTAGAGGCAGTCACCAGGATGGGTTTGGACCAGGGGTTTTTGGTATTGTTGGTTCTGGGATAGGATGATGGGCGGCGACAGCTCAATCCCCACATCTACCCAGTCTATTGATTAGGTTTTAGGTTCCCCTGGTTCCGGTTCTGGCCCCCCCTCCTTTTTGGAGGCAGTTACCAGGATGGGTTTGAACCAGGGGTTTTTGGTATATGCCCCTGGTTCCGGTTCTGGGCTGCCCCCCCCTTTTTGGAGGCAGTCACCAGGATGGGTGTGAACCAGGTGTTTTCGGTATTGTTGGTTCTGGGATAGAATAATGGGCGGCGACAGCTCAATCCCCACATCTACCCAGTCTGGATTGGAATCCCTTGGCACCCATTTTTCCTTGGGAGGAGTTCCCCCATCTCTGAAGGAGAAGATCCTTTTCCCAGGATCCTCTGAGGATCCCTCTCCCTCAAATTGGAAGATCTGTACCTCCTCCTCAAAGTGGGTCTGTTTGGGTACTTTGTTTCTCCTACCTCCCCTCTGCTCCTTGGGTGGCAGACTTTCAGGGGTATGATATTTTGTTTCCGGTTCCTGGGTTTCCAGGGGCTGTTTACAAGTGGGGAAGGAAGCTTCTTCCAAGAATTTACACCCCCATTCCCAATGTGCCTCCTCCCTGGGAACCGGTGGGTTATCGGGGTGCTGCCCCGTCATTGTTCTGGAGCACCAGGCCCAGAGTTTGGTGCATTATGCGGTGGCATGCTCATCTGAGGGTTCTGTTGAGCCCTCAGTATGTGACGCAGATCCCGTGCCATATTTTGGACCTGGCGCTCTAACTGTGAAACCCGCTCAGGCTGATACGGGGTTCTATTTTCTCCCCTGGGCTGATCCCGGTAAGGGTAGCTATCCCTTCTCTGGTAGTACCCTGAGTTGGGAAGATTTGGGTACCCCTCCACCCTTGGCCTCCCCTGTCCTGGATTAGGTGGTCTGGGCTCAGGGAAGTGGGGAAAGAAGGATGGATGATTTTGGGGCTGGAAGTTGGGTGGATACCTGGGGAATAAGTTCTGCCCAGGATTTGGGGAATTTCTGCCCTCCTGTGGGAAGTTAGGAGGGAAGTTCCCTGGGTCAGGTGCTTGGCAGGATCCCCCCCTTGGGCTGGAGGAGTCCACACATAACCCAGGATGTGACTGTTTCCCTTACAGCGGGGACTTACATAGTCAGGGGAGTGAGGGACCCCATTTGTGGGACTACCTCCTTGACTTCCTGTCTGTGACTGGCCCGAGGGCCTTCTGGGCTTAGAATTATTTGGTGCAGGCAGGTTTTTAGGTCCCCCCATCTCCAAATCTAAAACGGGGGCAACCTTTACCTCTGCCACCTTGGCAGCAGCAGGGGTGCTATTGGTTTTGGGGTTTTTGGGCTGATTCTTATTTTCCACCAGTTTCTGCACCTCATAGATGCGGGTGGCTTGCTCAATGACCCAGTCTAGTGACCTTTTCTCATGAAAATCTCTCACTAGCTGGGTCATGATGTATTTGGGTAAGGCATGGAAAAACGTATCAACAAATTCTTTACTGTCCGTGCGTACCCTTTTTGTAGTCTGCGCAAAAGCACGCTTTAACTCCTGCGCAAATTCTTGTGGGGCCTGATCCTCCCCACATTGCAAATTGTAGGCTGCCTTTGCGAGCCTCTTTGGGATTTCTGTGAACAGAAAAATGTTTCAAGATGGCCTCCCTGTAGGTGGACCATCTTGAATGATTTTGGTCCTCCAGCCCCGCAAAGAAACTGGAGTATTCTGGGGAGAATGTCCATTTGACATACTGAATGCAGCTACTGCTGTCCTTCAAATGGAAAGTCTCCATCATTTGCTGATAAAGCTCCAACTGTTCCCAAACAGAATACTTGGCGTTCTTGTGATAAGGCGTGATGACACTCCTTATTGCCTTAATCTGTTTTAAGGGGTCCTTAAGCAAGGCCCTTTTTAACTTATTGGTTCGCGTAACCCTGGTCCATTCATCCTCTGACTCAGAAGCACTGCTCCCAGAGGTGCCCGTCTGATCTTCCAGGTTTTCCCGGATTCTGCGAGCCTGGGAATGGCTGGCAGAATGTGGGGACCTAGTCTCCTGTGTCCTGGGCCGCTCAGAGGAGTCTTCAGATCCCTCCTTGCTGCCAGGATTTGATGGGCACCCCCCCACTGACCTAACTGGGCAGAGGTTTTCAGGATGCCCTTAGTGGGCCTACTCTCCTGGGGTTCCCCACTAAATTGCACTGTACTTAGGTGCCCATACCCGGATGCCCGCCCATCCATTCCTGGGTGGTACTGGCCTATGAGCCCCATACTTTTGGCTGGATAGTAATCTGCCATCCCTGTGGCCCTGTGCTCATGTGCGCCAGGGGACATGGGGGTGGCCGAGTCCAAGGACTGGGAGAGATGAAGGCCTCTGGTACTAGGGCTCCTGAGGTTATGCTCAGGTGTTTCCCTTTCCCAGTGAACTTCATCTCTGTCAGCCCCTGTTCCCTGTTGCAATGCAAGAGCCTGCGCTTTCAGTTCCTCAGTTAAGGCCTTACTAGACTCTATCAGTCTCTTCTGCATGGCTACATGTTGCTGGAGCCTATCATTATGCTGACAGAGAGCCTAATTTTCTCTCTGCGCTTCCTGGTTGGTCCGGGAATACTGGGCCAGTCTTTGCTGCAGGGGGGTTACCTCCTGAGTCCCATCCATACTGGCCTGTTCCTTTCTTTCCAGAGCATCTTCCACCCTCCTGGTGTGCTTTAACAAGTTCTGATGCTCTTTTTGGAGGTCACCCAGTCCCTGGAGGGCCAAGTGATTTTCTTCAATTTTTTCTTTTAAATGGCAGACTTCCTGGCCTAAGGTGTCCCTTTCCTGACTAAGAGCCTGCATCTTTGCCGCCAGGTCGTCCCTCTGCCTTTGAAAGGCACCAGCTTTCTGGCGTTCTTGATCAAACTCTGCCTGGGTATCCAGGTCTTTCAAAATCAGTTTATTGCTCTCTGCCTTTTCCCTATCTAGGTGGCTTTGCAGGGTGACTACCTGCTCTGCACATGCCCTATTGAAGTCCAGTTGTTGCTCCAGCTTTTTCTGGCTCTGCAGTAGGGCGTCCAAACCTTCTTGGTACTCCTTCTGCAAGGCCAGAAATCTGTTATCCTGGTCAGACCTTTCCTGTTGCAGGATACCCATATCCTCTTTTATTTTAATGATATACTGCCTACTATCATTTTCTGAGTTCTGGCTCCTCTGCAGCCTCTGCTCGGAAGAGACCAAGTCAGATTGGGCCTTCTCTAATGCCATCAGTTGCCTTTTTGCCAGATCTTGGCCTTCAGCACATTTGTCCTGTATGGCTCCCATATATAAATATAAATATGCTGCTACCCTGGCAATGTTGTTGTGCTCATCCTTGGCCTTAGGGGCCATATATAGTTCACTCAGGGCCATATGTAAGGGACCCTGATCTCTCCATATATCTGACCCTGTTTCAGTGATCTGGGGTGCGATTGCCTGCAACCAGACCGCCTGGTCCTGATGAGCCCACTCACCTCTCACAAATAGCTTATGTAAGAGGTGTTCTCTGGCTATTTTGATATCTACCAAGGTCGTCATTCTGGAAATTGATTTCCTTCCTGACTTACAGAGGTTTGTATTTTATTTTGCAAAACAGACTGTTTCCTTAGAGCGTTCCTTTGAGGGGTGTTTTTACAATGTAACACGGCGTGGTGATCCAACAGGATTATGTATCCTGTCAGTTAGCACACTGTATTAATCTGCACAAGTGATAGATCTAATCCAGAATCCCGGACGAGCCCCCAATCTGTTAAAGGACTTCAATTCAGCAATCCCACTAAGTCAGTGCCTCGTCTGGGACGCCCAAGGGAAGCCCTTATTTATATATTTTATGACAAGTTATACTCTGGATGATAAACCCTTAAATAACGCCCCTCTCTTTGAATCCCCCTGACCTCACTGAGCCAAGAAGTAGGTTTGTTTTGCAATTTAAAAGATTTATTTGAAAAATTAAACAATATATATATATCACACTTTTATAATAAATTAATATTTGATATCACACTTAAGAATTTGACAGTGATCAACAATGGATAATATTACAATTGTACGCTTATTTAATTCCTTAGGAGTTGGTATAGGAAGGAAAAGGTAACTGAGAATGCTTTTATGGTTTCAAGGAAAAACAATGATGGAAAGAATGCAGTACAGAAATAAACTGATAGGGTTTCACAAGAGATAATATGTTCACTTTTCCTCTGGTGGCAATTCACTCCCCCCCATATACAATATAAGGAGATGGAAGTGAAGCACACGGTTTTCAGGAATACAATCACAATACAATACGAATTTCAGTTCCCCCCTAGCAAGTTTAGAGAACAGAGATGATTTTAAAACACAGCTGAAATACTTTACATGTGGTATGCAAAGAAGTGAAAATACGCTAAAAATTATTTTAATTCCTTGTAGGAGGTTCAGGGTAGGTGATAGCTATTTAAGATTAGTTCAAGTCACACTTGCGATGCTCAATGAGGGATAAGCAGGTTGAAAACGAATTTGAGCAGTTCAAGCAAAAGACGGCTATCTTTGACAGGTGAAGAATTTTGAGCCAAATCGCAAATCGCGGCACTTTTTCTCTTCCCTAGCCCACACGGTTCCAAAGATACGGACGATTTTGTGGAGATAGATTTTCAGAAATGAAATTAAAGTTTCAGAATGACAGATGTGCTGTGGAAGGTTTTGGATCAACACGATGGACACACAATTCTATGATGCATTTCTAGATAGGTGGAAATGGTTTGAATTAGATTATTTTAAACTAAGAGATACAGTTCTGGCTGAGTACTCACACTATAAATTTGAAATAGGCCGTCAAGGTCTGATCAGGTTTGGACTGGACTCCTGGCGGGTGGTTCTGAAGTCACAGCTCTCTGGGTCAGCTCTGCTCTGCACTTCACAGCGGTCTGGTCTCTGGTTCTGGCAAAAGTTCTTGGCACTGCTGAAAAAGTTCTGAAGTCTGGATTCTAAGTTCTGGAGATGGTCCTTCTGGATATTGTCTGGTCCGGCAAAGCGCTTCGCAAGAAAATGGAAAGTGAGTGTCTTGCCTGTCCAAAGCAGTCTCTTTTTATGTGTTTTGAAAATCGGTGTGTGCGTGGGCATAACTAAGCCTGGCCCTCACAACTTATCATTGGCCAAGCTCTCCTCTCTCCCTTGATTGGGGGAAGGAATGGGGTGTAATCAGGCATCAATTTTATGGCATACAGAAAGAACACTCCCCTTGTCAATTTGCACACAAATCTATTTATGATCCAAATACATATTTATCTATGTACCATTTTTCTAATATTATATGTCCAGTTAACATATTTTCTGTAGCACCAAACCATCCAATCCCTGTCTTTGTAAGATGTCGTGTCCACTTATGACAGAATTCTGCCCTTTTCATCAAGGACACAACCTCTAAACTTTTCCAGAATTTACACAAACATGCACAAGGAATATGGGCATCAGATGATAAAGTGTCAGATTTTTAACATTTAGACATTAGGAGTAATATTATTCATTATATAATTTGGACAAGTCCGTACTATGAATTATCCACCTTTTTTTAAAATTATGCTCTGGCCCAGAGGGGTGTGGTTTCCCAAAGCACATGGTGGAATTTCTGGTTTGTCCACTTCCTCCAACTCATGTTGCTCACAGAGGCACTGCTCCTCCCAGTTTCTCCCAAGAGGAAGCCATTTACGACCCCCCCTAATTTAACATTTGCCTGAGCCAAGGAAGGCTCATTGTTCTGTTTCCCTGCTCCCAGGTGCTCCTCCCCTGATTCAATCAGGGAGGTGTAATCTCCTTTTGGTGGGAACAGCAGAAGGCAGCCAGGCCTGCAAATGCAGTGGCTGAGCAAGTTTCAACTCCTGTCGGGGGTAGTTGCCGGGCAGAATTCAATCTCTTCAAGCCAGGATTCAGTCAAATGTCACTTTTGTTCCCAGTTTTTCTTCATTCAAATCAAACTTACATTTTTTACACATGCAGCTAGAACGCTGATTCTAAGTTCAAAACTATAACCTTTAAACAGTTGCAACCTATGTGACACTCAAAGTAGGTCACTCATTTATTTTAAACATTTCGATTTGAGTGGCTTTAAGTCCAATTTCACTTCAGCTGCTGACATCCACAGCTCAGCCAGTTTTGTTATAAACATTGTTTTGGGCTCTTCATCTTTCCAGATTTTGTATGCACACAAGACTACATTCTGCCAAATGTCTGCTGGTGTTCAGTGAGATTTTTGAATATCTTGCAATGTTTAAAATAGGCATTTTTAGCTTGCATTTCAGAGAAACAAAGGTGATTTCAAAGCGCTTTTTGAGCAAACAGGCACTGCTGTTTTTCCTTTGGCATCACGTTTCACTCATGGCGCTTCTGGCCCATCATGCTCGCACTGGTGGGTGGTAGGTCAGGTGACCATTTTGGTGTGCGCAAAAACTGCACGGTTTTCCTGGATTCTGGCGCAATGTGGGCTTTTTCGGCCATCTTGGATTTTCTGAGCCCACAGCCCCAAATGTTGCAGCATAATAACTCGAACATGGGTCAAAACCCCTGACACCATTACTTGATCTTTCCTCTTATGTAGACCATTTGAGTGGAAGGGGTGGTCGACAGCAGAGAACGGACTAGTTGTTGCAGGCCTTAGGCAAGCATATTTCAAGATCACGTTTATAAATGAAAATGTCACAAGCCATTGTTTTGGAATTATTTAAAGCTTTAAAATACAAAAGACATACCCAGATTGCATTTGTTAAATCACATTGATTGGTATGCTGGTACTTATATACTTCCCTTGATGATGGAGAGAATGAAGCTAGAATCATTCCCATTTTGCATAGAACCCTTCTATAATATGTTGTTAAAAATGGTCATGTTTGGTAATGGGATTTGTGTACATTCCAAGTCCATTTTTATAAAATGAGATTGTTTTAGTTAATGGTAAGAACTGGAAAAGAAAGTATTCACTGGCTATAGGGTTGCTTCCACTTTAATAGTGAGCATATTTAATGATGTCTAATGGCAACACTATTTGTAAACAATATCCCACTTTGAATCTCAATCTGTCTGGATAAAGACACCTTTCTGGTAGCTTCTAATCTGCGTCCACTATCCATGCTACGGTATGTGTAGCGTTCTCCTTCCTTCCAATTGGTCACCTCTGTCCATGCATGAGCACTTTTGCATTCTGTGAGGTAGCTAATGTGAGTTCTCTGTCTATTATGGGTGACATGTACATTTACACATGGTCCTGCATTAATATTACAGGCTGCACACCTTCCTGGATGTTATTGATAACAATTATCCTGTATGTACTAGAGCAGTAACCTATTCGTAGACTGCTAATGTTGGTCTTCAAATGCTACTTGTTTATCATTCTGATTAGAGCAAGAATGAAGAAGGTAAGGGGACTTAAAGGGAGTAAATGTGCTTATTATGCTGCGAGGCAGCATATCAACCTATAGGTTGTGTGCGCAACGGGTGGGGGTGATGGGGTGCGGCCATTATTCTTGATCCCTTAATTCGTGTGGTTTGGTGGAGGGGGGCCCCAAAGATGTCCGTGCCCAGGCCCCAAAAGTGCTTAAGATGGCCCTGCATAGAGGTCAAGGTCACTTTTCTCCTTGTCACCCTCTCGGTTTGCGCCATCTTTGTCCTCCTCTTGAACTGCCGTGCTGAGTTAGCTCCCTCGTTGTGCGGTCTCCTTGCTCATATTGTGCTCTTGTGCTCCAACTTTTATCCCTTTGGGGAAAGGAAAGGGCTGCCAGGTGTGCGCAGTTCTGGTTAATTGCCTGACTTTGCCTGGCCCTGGGGTTTTGACACGTCAGGTAAACTGCTTTAGGGTTAGCCAATTGTAGTGTATTTGTTTCGGGAAAGGGGAGGGGTAGAGTTTCTGAGTATTCTGCATGATAGAATGGGGAGAAGGTGTTATAAGAAATGGAAATTGTATTCTTCGTCCTAGGGGTGTAGGTGATTTCAGAAGGGTGAGATTGGTAGGGTTTGCGAAACAAACGGGAATGGCCGGGATTATTATCAGGAAATGAACAGTGGGGGTTGTGGGAATGGTAGTGTTTTATCTGAGCAGATTGGGAATGTGGGAAATAATCGGAGGGACGGGAAAGAGAATGACTGGGAGTATTCGGTGGGATATAGGAAAACAGGGAGTCTGGGAGAGATAATTACGGGGTGAAATGGGGTTTGGGATCCTAGAGCTTTTATAGGGAGGAAGGGAGATAGATGTGGTACAACCTACAAGGTCTCATGGACTTCGTCCTCCTCGCCTTTGTCCATGGTATAATACCGCGTCTCACCTGGGTTATTCCTCCGACACAACCCTGGCTTCCCCCATCCAGGTGATCCCTTCTCGCTCTTTCGCCCCCAGAGTTGGGATCTGAGTGTGTCAGCCCTTCCTTGGCCACCTAAATAAAGGATTCTTGAGGCCCGCTCGGGAAAATACTGCCAGGTTTGTCACATACCCTTCCCCTTTGCTGGTTGGACAGCAGTGTTTCATCTGGATATTCCATGGTGGAAGACCCAGGTAGTTGGTACAATCATTCCAGCATATATCTGGGACTGTCACTGTGGGGACTCTCTTTCCAGTAGATTAGGACTTGTGAAGGAGATGGTTTGAAGAGTTCTCTCACCTCTCTGTCTCTCTCCATCTTCCTTTCCTGAGCTGCTATCAATTCCTCCTCTATACTTTCGGGGGCATATTTCCATACTGTGGCCCCACTCTCCACAATATAAGCATTGTTCTATATGAGGGTTTTCCAGGTCTTCCAAAGATATAGTAGAGGTTGATCCTCTCTTATACCTATTCAGGGGCCAATAAATACATTCCAGGGCATCATTACTTACTAGGTTTAGTTCTTCTGGTGTTCTTTATCTCATTTGCTCATCCCTTATTATTCCCTCTGCATATTGAGGATGTGGTTCTGGGATTTGGTTTTCTGTAGAAGGGGTCTCTAGAGCCCCACCGGATGTTCCATGAGAGGATATTTCTCCCATGGTTTCATATATTGGGTTCTCTTTGACTATTTTCCTCAGTTCGAGTTCCTGGGGTGTTTTGTTTTTTTTCCCTTTCCCAAGTTAGTTTTCAACCCCTTTTGTCTTTAAGATGTTGGGACTTGGTGTATCTTCTGCACATTTTCTTTTCCCCTGAAATGAGTAGTTCATAAGGAAGTTTTCTAGCAATGGGATTTTATATTTCCTGGGCCCAGAGAGATGGTGATTTATTAGAGGTTTTAATTCCTATGATCCAGGCTTTGGGTCATCTGGGGAGAGGAATGGATGATTTATTTGAGGCTCATTAGCCCCATCTGGGTTTTTAGTGGTCCTCTCAGGTGGGGAGCTCCACTGGTTCTCATATATAAGGGTCCCCAGTATTTCACCTCGCCGAATACTTCTTGGAGTGGGAGAAAAGTTGAGCACACCAAATTTTGGCTCATCTACACAAGATATTAAGGGAAAGGTCTCTATACCCTGCTTTTTGTGGGGTACCACATAGAGGGCTGAGCTGTAAGTCCAGAGAGATCACAATGTGATCTATTTCTGGAATTTGATAGTCGTAGAGACATCAGAGGTAATAGTTATTCCCCTCTACTGCGTTCCGTTTAGGGTGAATTGCCTGGGGCCTCAAAGGGTGAAAGGTGACCGCCATTCTCAAGGTGGCATCTCTATGAGGCCAATCTATTTCCTCAGAGCTGGTTCTGCAGAGATTCTGGTCTTCATTTTGGTAGGGTCCTCAATTAGTTTCAATTGAGTCATATGCTACTCCTAACACCATATGTAAGGAACTCAGCGTGGCAACAGTAAAGACAGACACAAATGATCACAGTTCAAGGTTGTTTATTAAACTGTATATGCGGGTTGGAAAAACACCTAATCTAAACCTAAATCTAAAATGGGAGCAAGCTACAACCATCAAATAATAATAAGGATGTCCTAGTGGCACCTTGTCAAATAAAAAGGCCTATACTAAGAAAAACATATTGCCAATCCTTACAACTAAATACAAAAGAGTGTGGGATAAGGTTCACAAGAAAGAAAGAAGGGTTTTGCAAATGATAAGTCAGGATGTGTTAGCCGGGGGTCTCCCGTCCCCACGTTTTGAGCACGGGACAAGGTGGGACTCTTGAGCACACCACATGCTTGAGCTTCCCCAGCATGAGATGACAGTTCTGCTTTCAGCTACCAGGACCTTTGTTGGTTAAGTCTCTTTTCTTACAAAAACTCTCTTGCCTGAGCGGATCTGATGTGATCCAAAATAATAAACAAAAGTTATTTTCCACGTATACGTTGGGTGATTCCATTTCACCCCTGGATCCCCCTCTTCTGGGTTCAGATCCACGAGCAATTCCCTTCTACAAAATCAAAACTAAAGTTATTTTCCGATTGCACTTTGAATGATGATTTGTCACCCTTGGGCCCCCCTCTTCCGGGCTCAGACCACTCTCAAATAACAGCCTCCCTGGTTTGTATTAAAAAGATCTGTTCAGTTGTTTTCATATCTCAGTAGGGTGATTTTTTTTTCACCCTTGGATCCCCCTCTTCCGGGCTCAGATCCTTCTTGAATGTTTGCCTCCCTCCATCGGCTTCACTACAGCCTTTTCTGGTGGTTGAAGGCTTATCACCCCTGGATCCCCTTTTCTGGGTTCAGATCCTTCTTGAATGTTCACTCCCTCCGTCGGATTCACTACGGCCTTCTTCAATCAACTTCGTTTATGGCATTCACAAATCTTAATGTCTTTTTAAACAGTTCACTGTGAAAATCCCTCCATCGGGTTCACCTTTGTCAACACACTGTTCATCAGGACTTTAGACTTTGCCCCTTTCCATCGGCATCACTCCGTCGGGTTCACTCTAGTGATTAACACACTAAGCACACCACTATTTTCTGTTGTTTTCTTTTAGAAACTTGTTTAGAAGAAAAATTCCATGAAGTATGAGCGTCCTTATACAGAGCAGATTAGGTGCAGCTATACCTATCAACAAGAGGTTTTCCAAGAATCAGGGAGCAAGGTGCCAGTAGCATTAGAAGAAGGTGCGTTAAGAGTAACGTTTTATATTGTCTGAAATGTAACATTTCAAGTCAGAATCTTTTTCTGTTAAGTTTTCTATTTTTAAAAAAGTGTTGAAACACTTATAGTGAACTACTATCTATGTTTTTACCGTAGGAATTGAATCTAAGAACATATGTATCATTGGAAGAAGTAGTATCATTAGCCCTGAAGATGGACTGTCAGAAAAGTCCGAAACGCGTTGGCAACATATTTACAAAACTTGATACTATTTTGGTTTGGTGACTTTAACCAGGAAAATTGTTTGATTTCATTCTTTGTTGTTACCCAAAAAGGATTTTGTGAATTCATGTATACAAAAAAAGAATCTTATGGTTTAGAATGTATCTAGGAATAAGGTTCCGTAAATTGTACAAATTATAGATGTTGATAGATTTTGAAAGAAAAATCTTATATATCTTTTGATTAAAACAACCCATGAGGGGTCTTTTTACTTTTCTCAACGTTGTATTATCTTACATCAAAGAATCAATATACACATCGTGAAATTTTGTGAAATGAATTGAAATAGGAAGACATAACTGCTTGGCAATCTAACTGTTAAACAGTGATTACACACCTATTCACCTTATTTACCCAACTAACTTAGAAAACCTAGAAAAAAGAAATCGAAACTCTCAGCTAAATTTAGAACCGCAAGCAGTGAGATGTTCCACACAAACTCACGAGCCTGCAACATTAATACTTTTTGGGATTATATTCCCTTGGGAGTGCACTAAGGGTTGGCAGGTAGTAATACATGCCTCTTTTTCCCAGTTCCTTTACCAAGTTCCGAGTGGCCCCGTGACATTCGCCCTGGTGCACCTGAAATCTGAACAACACTATAAATAAACAACATACAGATATTTCCGTCATCTGTAAATAATAGAAGCATATAAGTAACTAATAGTAGTGCCTCCTCCTCCCTTCCTCACAACCTGCAAAAGTCTCATGGACTTCGTCGTCCTCACCTTCGTCCCTGGTATAGTACCGCGTCTCACCTGGGGTATTTCCCCAAGCACAACCACGGTTTCCCCCATCCAGGTGATCCCTTCTCGCTCTTTCGCCGCCGGAGTTGGGATCGGAGTATGTCAACCCCTTACTTGGCTACCTGAATAAGGTATTCTCGAGGTCCGTTCGGGAAAATACTGCCAGGTTTCGAATGATCCCGGGATGAGCAAGCAGTGATCCAATGGGGAACTTTGTGATTAGAGCTGACAACATTTAAAGAAAAGGAAAATCATACCACTGATGCACCGGCAGAGCATAAGGCAGCACCCCGTGTCGGCCAAGTGCCATTAAATAAAGTAAATGCCCCTATTGATGTTCCTGGGCCCACCAGCTGGTGAATTAGAAAATGCTCCATGATCGGAGCGTAAGAGATGAAGAATTGCATTCTGTGTGATGTCCACTAACCCGGCCTGGGAGAGAGAAAAGTAAATGCATACACTCTACCATGCCGGCAGAGATGTCAGAAAACGATTCAGCAGCTCTGTGTTCCTGTTTGTCCTGAT
Organism: Ambystoma mexicanum; assembly: GCF_040938575.1. Taxonomy (NCBI): domain Eukaryota; kingdom Metazoa; phylum Chordata; class Amphibia; order Caudata; family Ambystomatidae; genus Ambystoma; species Ambystoma mexicanum. The sequence continues at coordinate 393,128,386 of NC_090921.1, forward strand.
GGATGGCTCCTCGACCAAGGACAGGCAAAGTCACTGCTCAGAAAACCGTGCACCTCTTTACTGACAGCCAATCCATAACAATGAAATACACCATTTATCTACCAGCTACGTATGTCCCCACAGGGTGAAGCTCCTGTCCGAAGAGGGGAGGAGGAATGTGCTGTTAAGGAAGTTTGTGCCAACATCCCAAACACTCTGCCACCAGTGCCCTAATGCAGGCAGTTGTGAAAAGGAGTAACTAAGGAGGGTTTGAGCTCTGCATGAGTGCTTGTGTGCCCCTATGCCGGCAGTTCCATACCAACAACCCCTGCCTTGGCAGAGGGAGATGTGTAGCCTTAGACACCCTGCCTACCACCCCAATGCCCTGTCAACGTCCGGAGGGGTTCCTGCCAGAAGAAGAGGAAGCTACGCCTGACCAGGGCCACTGCTGTATAAGGTGAATATCTCTGGCCTGGCGGAGAGAGAGACTGAGGGCAGCCTCCTGCTGCGTCGGGAAGATCAACAAATGCAACTGCCCTGACAAGTGCACAGGCCCTTTCCGCCCCCTTCAAGTCACTCACTTGGCTGCAGCTCTTACCCCAAGATAATACTTGTGCAGCCAGGTAATGAAGAAGACCGCCAGACCACCTGCCTGGGTAAGGATGGCCGATGCACTGCCAATCAGCATCTCGCTGGTCCACAGCCACTGCAAGGCTGTGACTCTTGCCTGCTACCTGGCGTGGCTGCTCTGAAGGTGGTCTACTGTCATGCTGAACTGACCTTGGCATGACCCTCTGCTGAGAGGGTGCTCTGATGGCTAAGAGGGGGTGAATAACATGCTGCCACTGTAAGGAGCTCGTGGTTGAAATCGTAAGTGTAAGGCATGGTATCAAGATAAGACAGACACAAGTGATCACAGTTCAAGGGTGTTCATTAAACTGTATCCTGGGTGAGATACACACCTAATAACCTTAAATCTAAGATTGGAGCAAGCTACGACCATCAAATAATAATAATCCAGACTTAGTGGTGTCTTAGTCAAATAAAAGGGCCTATACTAAAAAAATAAACTATTGCCAAATCCTTATCGCTGTGCTACAAAATAGTGTGGGATAATGTTCACAAGAAAAGAAAAAAGTGTTCTCAAAATGATAAGTCAGGATGGTATAGCTAGGCGTCTCCCTTCCCCACGTTTTTAGCATGGGACAATGTGGGACTCTTGAGCACAGAACACTCCTGGGCTTCTCCAACACAAGCTTACAGTTTGTTTCCAAAATATCAGGGCCTTCTTTGGCCAAGTCTCTTTTATGCTATGTCTCTTGCCTCAGAGGACCTGATGTGCCAAAATCAACAAAAAAACGAACGTTCCTTTCAGTAATCTTCACGCGATTTCTCTTTACCCTTGGATCACCCTAAACCGGGCTCCAATCCTTCTTGCAAAGTGGGCCTCCCTCAGTCGGGTTCACTACGACCTTTCATTCAATATATCATCAACTTGTAACATTCCAGAGTCTCTATGTCTTTTTAAACAACCATTCACAGTGGTCATCCCTCAGCTAGGTTCACACTTGTCGTCACAATGTTCATGGATGTATTATTGTTCACCCCAATTCGCAGGCGTCCCTCAGCCGGATTCACATTTACCAAATACACAGTTCACTTTGCTTTATCACAATGCAGGATTAACTTCCCTTAGCTTTCCTCTTGGCATCCCTCCGTCGGGTTCACATAGCCATTCTAACACAGTTCATGATTATATCATCTCATCAGAAAAGCAGGGTTCCCTTCCCCTAGCTTTCTCTTGACATCCCTCTGTCGGGTTCACACTTGCCACAGTTCACTAGACCCCTTTGGTTATTTTATTACCTAAGTCTGTGTCTCAGCCTAAAGTCAGGCTACACATACGTCTATTCACTCAATGTTTTCTGGGGTGTTACTGGTCACCCTAATTTGTAGTGTTGGGGTTTGAGGGCTATTGGAGTTTGCGGACTCAGACTCTTGGAAGCCCCAACACCTTCCACCAAAAATTAACTGTTAGGGAGAATTCTCATTTATGGCTAATTTCCCTTACCTAGTGAGTCCCTCAGCAGCTTTGCTGGATTTCTGGGGTTTATTTTTTCCACCTAGTAAGAGTGTGAACCTTTTTTCCCATTCTTACATGTGTTTTGCCATGTGTATTTCTACTTTTTGTGTGATCTTGTGCTCTGCAGCCACACCACTCCATGAGTCCAACTTCTTGTGTGTGTTACACAGCACCTTCAGTGCAGTGACACGGGGTTGTCTCTGAGAGTTCCCACTGACTCCATTATTTCTGGGGCTGACTACTGTCCCCCAGAAACAGGTAAAAGTTCCCATTTACTTTATGTAGTCATTTAACCTACATACCCAGTACACCCCATCTTACATAGAGTATTGGAAAGGGTTAACTCTGATCCCTTTTTTGTCTGTACCTCCTGGAGCCTATTTTCGCTTCCTTAACACTAAGACTTGGCTGGTGGCAGTGGTATCTACCCTAACTTTCATACCGCGATTATAGTATATAAACGTGGTACTGTTTTAGGCTATTGTATTAGCCTCGAACATAAACCCGCTTGACCAAATACATTTTATTTTGGCTCCGGTCGGGTTTAGTCACCATTTTGTTGTGTTAATATCCTTCTTGTGTTTTACTTTGTGCGGCAAACCACGTTTACTTTTTTTGTTCGCCGTCCTTTGGCAGGCTTCTGCGAGAAAGCCCTCCTTTAGAATCTGGGTGTCTAGGTGGGCTGAATGTAAGGGAGGGGTTTAGTCGCACTTTGTGTCCATTGGCTGAGGTGGTTGTCCGGGCCAGACAACCCCCCTGCTATGTGATTGACAGCCAGGCTGTGTGAATGGGGGATTTTGGCATAAAAGGCAGGACTCTTGGGCTGGAAGTCAGAGTTGCCACTGGAACTACAAGAACCGAAAAGAAGCGGATAAGAAGACGGCTGCTGCAACTCCCGAGTCCTGGTGAAGCCCTGCTGCAGTCCTGAGCTATCTACCCTTCAACGACAGAGAAGATCCAGTCCGGAGTCTTCTTTCCTTGAGCCTGGTGGGATCAACCAGCTCACCTTTCTACAGCCAGAGAAACTTCTCCTGGGTCGAAATCGCTGCACGAAGCTGTAGTGGTCCGGATAGCCATCAGAAGAGCCTCTCCTGTTTTAAAGGAGCACACCTTTTATTCACTGTTGCTTTGCTGCTGCTGGCCTCATCCCTGGGTAGTGCAGATCGCTCCAGACGTCCTCCTTGTCCCCACTACTGAAGCTTTAGGAACCGTGAGTCTGCAGGAACTACCAGGAACAACTGCCATGGCACCAGCTTTCTTCATCTGAATAAGGTACTGTGTCCATTTGGTCGTTCTCTTCGTCCGACCTTGAGGAATTGGGGTGAACACTGTTCCTTACCGAAGGCTTGTCCTTTCTTCCTTCCCTCTTATAACTTTTGCTTCCCTTTGACAATATCCAAGTACTCCTGGCAACGTTAATCTCGAACTACTATGATCGTGTGATCCTCGACAACAGAGCCTTGCTCCCTCTGACACTGGCGCAGGCCTATTGACTTTATCTGTCTCTTAGAACACGTCCCCTGATTCATGTGCCTTGCCAAAAGTATTGCCTATGATTTTTTTCCCCTATTCTTTGGTTTTTATTCAATATGCTAAATGTGTTTTGACTACGGTTACAATTCTTCCCGCGGGTACTTTTTCTTTCGTAAGACCGAACTGTCATTACTGTCAAAAAGTGAGCGCTGCTTAACCCCCGGTAACGTCTTTTGTTTCAAACACCGGTCTGTCAAATCCTAAGGTACTTTCCTTGAATTAACCTGAACCAAAGGAATTGGTTGTGTGTAGTATATTTAGAGTGTGGTTTTGTTTAATAGAAGTGAAGTGGTTTATGAACAGATGGTTAAAAAATAAATGTACTTATATTTTTTTAACCTGAAACCTTGAGTCAGTGTTTGTTTGAGTCACAGTGATTGTAGCCCTTTGTGTAATCCCTACTACTGCTCATTTGCTCTTGAGATAAGTCTGGCTGCTCTGCTACTGCTACCACTATAACTGTGTAGTACAGGCTTGTACCAAAGGTGAAATTGTACTACCATTTGTAGACTTAATTATCTGTAGTGTTCCCTAAGGGTACTGCAGAGGATTCTGCCTAACAGGAACGCAGGCCCAGTCAGACAGCAAGTTCTAACTGCGGTTTCTTACAGCCAAAACCAACAGGGATCAGCACAAGGATAGAAGGAATCCAAGACCATTCTCAATATCTCCTGGCTCGCAGGCCAGTTTGTATCCGGATTACGTCACAACAGCGTCACAACCTGGGTTTCTCTCCAGCAAACCTATTGCATTACAGGATTGGGTACTGAGTGATAGTCCACCTACAGTGGACTCTATACATGTTAGTATACTGGCTCTCACATGTCAGGTGGCTGGCCGGGTCCATCCCCAAATTATTATCTTTACACAATGTTGCAGTGTGAGGGTGTTACCATTGGTTCTTGCCCATTGCTACTGACTCCTAGGATACTGAACTGTGGTTGGCTAGAGCTGAAGTCCCCAGGCCTGGGACCTGAAATGATTCCCAGCTCTTGGTGTACCTTTTCAAGATTATGAGAACAACTATGTGTCTACATAGTAACTTGTGTGTACCACCAAAGTCTATGAGAGTACCCGTTCACATTGTGCAACACTTGTCTCTTGTTGTAACATCTTTGTTGCAACCTTCTGTCTGGCGGCGTGAGACCGACCCTTTCCCAGATTCCGGTTTCGATTCATCATCCAAGTCGGCTAGGTCACATGTTTGGAGAACACGATTTGGAGCTTCTGCAGCTCTGAATTACTCTGAATTATGAGGACCTATTTGCATTTACTGCAGCTGGTGTTACTGTTGTTCAGGAAATGGAATGCCGTTTGTATCTATGGTCCTTGGCAGCGGGTCCCGTCTCACACGTTTGCTCTGTGCTCGGCCTGAATTCACCTCAGCCCAGCTCTTGCTGAGGGCTTGTGGCCTACTGTAATTTCCCTAAGCCATAGAGTGGCTGCGACATGTTTGTGCTATTCTATTTTATCCATATGTTAATTATATGTGGTTCTGTCAGGTCCCATAGGTGCCAGGGACGTCATTTGGGGGTCGCCAGAGGTCGCAAGTGTTCAGGCCCATTAAAAAAAGAAGAAAAATAAGAACATGAGGGCTACAAGTCTAACACTTTCAGCACTGAACCTAAATAAGAAAGAATAGGAATGACACAAATGTGTCTTTCTGGAATTCTATACAATAATTGCTAGACTCAATAAAGGTTTATTTCAGGCACACTTCAGGGGATGAGTCACTGATTTAGTCTGTTCTCAAATGCCTCAACTCAGCCTTTCATCCTTCTGAGGTCGATAAATGAGTACCAACACAGAGTGGGTGATATTGGGTGTATATTTCTTCTATGTGAAGCGCTTAAGCGTAAGTGCGATATAATAACACATCATTATCATTTGGTCATGGACGTCTGCTTGCAATCACAGTAATTTGGTAATATGGGCCTATATACACTGATCTTAACGATACATATGGCGATCCATTCAGGTATGAAATGTACATCACATTATAGTGATACTGTAACCATATGTTTCGTAGTGTACAATGCTATGTGATGGCACTACCTGTTTTGTCAACGGGTGAAAGGTCGTGTTCCATCGCTTCCCGCGATATCACTTCAGGGTGGGGTCAAATGACATCAGTTTCTGTGATGTCATCAGGGGGTCAAGGGCCGTGTGATGTCACTTCCGCTACCCCTGGCATTTTGGTGAAATGACGTCCCTGATAGGTGCTCCTTCAGTTCCTTAGGGTTAATTCCATATTAGCATCTGCAAGCTTACTCAGGATCTCTTTTTGCGGTTTCTGTGTTGCCACATTTAAGCTAATGACAAAATAATAAAAGCAATGGCAGTATATATATATGTATCTGTCCTCTAACTTATAGAACTGTTACACATGTGTTCTTCATGTATTCGGGTGCATGTTTATGTCCTGCTGTGTGGATGGCACGTGTGCTTCCTGTCTAATGCTGCTATGTCGTGGTGTCTCTAACAACGTCAGTGTATGGTCTCTTGGCGATTTAATATATGTCGTCAATTGTGGTCTCCTTAGTCACAACCTGAGGCTCTTCGTCCACTCTGGGCAAGGTGTCCATTGTTCTTACTCTGTAGGGCTGGTTGAGGGGGTACCTCGCGACATTCTAATCAATCATTGGAGCACTGGGAATCAGTCCGAAATAGTATGGGCGATCACGGTATCTCCTGTTTTTCTTCCATGCCATGTACCTTATAGGAGGGGGAAGACGGGCTGAATTTGCAAATCCCTCTTCAGTCCCCTTTCTGGTCGACGTGTCGACCACATCCTTATATGTCCACTCTTTTGCTCTGGGTTGCCATATCTTTGTTGTTCCTCTGAGGTGTCCATAGTAGTTTGTGTGGTCATCGAATGACCAGTACATGTAGCAGCATACTCCTTCGGGGTTGCACCAAACCCATTTCCCTTCGTAGAACTTCGGATCATGGGGATTGTCCAGCTTTATTGTTCCTGCTGGGAATAGTTCCCACTGCGTAATCTTCACCCTTAGCGTGTCTCGTTAGGCCACAATCTCATCCTTTGTTCCACCTATGTTCACTTCTATCAGTATCTGCATTCCAATAGCTTATTCTGCTATTTTCTTGCACCTTTCAATACATATTTTTATTCCACATACTGATGCTGCTCCCAGTATGAGGGATCCAGCTATCACCTTCAGTCCATCTGACAATCAGGATGGCATCCATGACTATATATGCTAACCAGCTCTTGTCCTTCCCTGTTCCTCGTGCTTCATCCTCCATCTTTGCATGCATCTGGGCCAACTCTGCAACTGCATCTGAGAGAGTTCCGTTATCTTCGTCGTTAGCTGGTATAAATGTGCAACATGAACTCCCTATCTTTGCGCAAACTCCTCCTTCCATGGCCGTGAGGATATCCAAAATGTATCTATTCTAGAGCGCCACCAACCTTATTACTCTCAGCTCTTCTTTTATGGCGTTGAATCCATTCACTGTAGAATTAATTGTTACCATCAGCTCCCAACGAGTTATCTGTAACCATTTGGCATTTGTGTACATCTGTATTCCTGGTATCATTGATGCAAAGAACATTTGTGTTCTGCTAAACAGTCTGTGTTCTACTGGGATCTCATCCAGTGCCGTTTCTGATGCCTCTAAAAAATTATTCTCCCCTCTTTTCACTCTGCTCAATCCACCCTGCTTTCCCGCCTTCTCTGTCTGGGCTGTTGGTGTTATCTTGACCAACCTCTTCTTTCGTCTGTTATTCATCTTTGGGAACTCATTGAGCTTCACATCTTTCTTAGGTACCACTAACAAAGGCATGTTGATGTGTACCAGGGAGCATACTACTCCCCACTCAGGTGGCAGTTTCTCATACGCTTTTGATCCGCATGCCCCAATAGTGATCCATCAGTACTTCCATTCCTGCTCTCATTGCTGGAAGATGTTCAATTGCCTTGCATCCTACGTTCTCGCCAACTCCGATATTGACATTGTTCTGATAGCACAGGGCTGGCATCTTCAGGGGAATTAATGGCATCGGTCCCGCTTCGTTCTCCACACATGTCAGCAAATTTGCGCTTGTGTCCCATTCTTTCAGTCACTTGTCATTTTCTTCTTGCACACTGTTCGCTGCCGACTGTGCTAATGTCAAAGCCTTGCTTCCCACCACTCCATCTTGCCAACCTTCTGTTACCACATCGCCACTTACCTGTCATAGGGGGCACACCTATGGGTCACGGCGCGCCCCATCCTGGCGCTGCTATCCCCGATACCGGCTGGGGGGACCGCGGTCTTCTGCGGCACTCGGCGCTTCCGGGGTTTCTGTGTCTCGGGATTTGCGCATGCGCGGAAGGCCGCGTTTTGTTCTTCGCGCATGCGCAGTCCACGAGACGCTTGGGAAGCCACAAGCTTGCTTCCTAAGCCTCGTTCTGGGCACGGCAGCACTCGGGAACAGCACGGCTTGCGTTCCAAGCCTCCCGGGTGCTGCCAGCCCTATTTAAGGGATGGAATTTTGAGACTCACCGCGTCTCAACGCGGTTTGTTTCCAGATCGTGCTTTTCGCTCCTGCAGCCTTCCGCTGCGCCCAATTCCTCCTTGTTGGATTCCTGTTCCTCCTGTTCCCTCCTGTGTCCTAGGTTTTGGTCCTCCCTTCCCTGCGTTCCCTTAAGCTGCCTTGCTCTTCTCCTTCCCTCCCAGCCTTGCTTCTCTTCTGCCTTGCCTGCTGCAGCCTTACTGCTATGGACTAATCCTTCCTGATCAGCCTGCTTGCTTGCTGCCTTCCCTGAGCCCTGCAGCTCCTGCCTCGGACTACTCTCCTCAGACCAGCCAACTTGCCTGCTGCCATCCTTGTGCCTTGCAGTCACTGCCTTGGACTACCTACTCTGCTCTACTATTGGTCCCCAGCCGTTTCCTGGAATCTTGCTACTTCTTTTGTGGACATTAAATCTTCAGCCTATTTTTGGGGACCTCTCAGAAGCGGGTTCCGGCATACTGTCCGCAAGCACCGGCCCTCCAGACTGCCCCGGCGCCACAAGAATCAGGGAGGTGCACGCTTGTGGCGTTGGGAGCTGGTCCACCCCTAGCCCTGTTGATATCAGGGAGAGGGCTGCACTGGTTTCTCGCGTTGCATCTTCTGCAGTCATCTGTCGGACAGCCTGGCGACCTCACCATGATCAACTACCGGAAGTTCAGGTACTCAGCGCCCTAGGGACGCTATCTTTAACAGATTGAGACGCCTACCTTCCGACTCCGAGATGGATGAGGCTCAAGATCTCCGGGAGGAGATGCGAGTTCTTCGGGCCGAAATGACAGCACTCCGTCAAGAGAACATTGGTCTAAGACAAATGGTGTCACAATCCGCTGGGGCAGCACCTCAGGGAGAAGGAGCTATGTCCCAGACCACGCCCATCAAGTTTGACGGAGATTCAAGACGTGTGGTAGAGTTTTGCAACCACTGCAGAATACATTTCCTCTTCAGAGCCTCCTACTTTAATTCTGACAAAGCCAAGATAGGATATATTGTGGGAAATCTGACTGGGAATGCCCTGGCGTGGGCTGCCCCTTTGGTGTCCGTCAATAGCTCCATACTCAATGACTTTGCAGCTTTTGAAAAAGCATTTTTGGAGGTTTTTCAATCACCAAATCTGGCCTCCACAGCCCAGAACCAATTGATGGATCTGAAACAAGGTTCTATGGATATAATAGCCTACATTGGTCGTTTCCGTCAATTGGCAACCGACTCCCAGTGGCCTGAGATAACCCAAAAGACTTTGTTTCGAAGAGGTTTGAGAGAGGAGTATAAGGACGAATTACTGCATATTCCAGAGCCAGACACCCTACAGCAATTAATCGAACAGGTGTTGCGTATAGACCACAGATTGGCAGAACGGAGGGGTGAGAGACGACAAGCTGAACGGATGTTCACAAGACCACCCAACGCTCAGGCCGGAAATTCCGGGTCTTCGGACCCAGGTCCAGAACCCATGCAGTTGGGAGCCGTTAGGGGTCCGCTCTCTGAAGCAGAACGAAAACGCAGAAGAAGTCTAAGACTTTGTTTATACTGTGGGGCTGCTGGGCATTTCTTGGGTACCTGTCCTCTACGCCCACAAAGGAAGTCGGAAAACTAGAAGGCCTGTCGTCAGTAGGAAGGGCAACGACAGGTCCAGACTCATACTTAGTCCTTTCCAATTACAATACCTCGTTCCAGCCCATTCAACCGGCTGTTCTACTGGTTGTGAAGATCAAGCTATCATGGTTTGACAAGGAGGCAGAGGTTCTAGGCTTATTGGATTGTGGGGCCTCCGGAAATTACATAGATGAGACGTTTGCAGTCTGTCATGGAATACCCCTTTTCGCCCGGAGAAGTGTCCTGCCCGTCGAGGTGATCGATGGGACCCCTTTATCTTCAGGCCCGATTCGTCAACAAACCATGTGTCTACATATACAGATTAGCGAACATGGGGAGAGAATCGCCTTGGATGTCATCAGGTCACCCTCCTATCCTGTGGTATTAGGTTTGCCCTGGCTTCTTCACCATAATCCAACCATCGATTGGGGAGCTCGCACTCTGGATTTCTCCTCTGCTCATTGTCTCCAGGATTGTTGTTCACCCGGCGTGTCAAGAAAGGAGATCTCCTCTATACCCCTCACGAGGGGTACTGGTCCTCCTGGGTTTTGTTCCCTGTTGTCTGTCCCACGGGAATACTCCGAATTTCAAACCGTGTTTTCCGAACCCGAAGACATACCACTGCCTCCTCATCGAATCTTTGACTGTTCTATAGAACTGGTACCTGATTTTATGATACCTCATGGGAAGGTATATGCCTTGTCCCTTACTTAGAAGACGGTCCTTCAAGAATACCCGTCAGACTGCATCAGGAAGGGATACATTACTCCCTCAAAGTCACCAGCTGGTTTCCCGTTATTTTTTGTGAAAAAAAAGGAAGGAACCCTACGACCCTGTATCGACTATCGTCAGTTAAACGATATCACACGAAAGGATAGATATCCATTGCCTTTAATTCGGAGCATCATGGAATCCCTTCGAGCTGCCCAGGTTTTCACCAAGTTGGATTTGCGGGGCGCTTATCATTTAATTCGAATTAAAGAAGGAGACGAATGGAAGACGGCTTTTAAGACCCCTTTCGGGCATTACGAGTACCGGGTCATGCCATTCGGGTTATGTAATGCCCCGGCTGTTTTTCAGCGTTTCATGGACAACGTCTTTGGCGACTTGATCGGGATATCAGTTTGGGTGTACCTTGATGATATTCTCATTTTCTCTGTCTCCCTGAAGCAACATGTGGAACATGTCCGAGAGGTGCTTCGACGTTTGTCCCAGAACCAACTGTACGTTAAGGCTGAGAAATGTTCTTTTCATCAGGAAAAAATGGAGTTTCTGGGTTACGTGATCAGTGGCACAGGAATCTTCATGGATCCAGCCAAGGTACAAGCCATTCAGGACTGGACTCAACCTTCCGATCTGAAGTCCCTTCAACGATTCTTGGGATTTGCCAACTTTTATCGGCAATTCATACCCCACTTTTCTCAACTCACGGTTCCCTTAACTCAATTAACCAGCAGTAAAGCGCCCTTTCTCTGGAGTTCACAGGCCACCAAGGCTTTTAACATCTTGAAACAAGCCTTTAGCACTGCTCCCATTTTGCGTCATCCTAATGATGAAATGCCGTACATTGTGGAGGCCGACGCCTCCGATTTTGCTGTTGGTGCAGTTCTCTTGCAGAAGGAACCTGAAACTGATTTGGAACACCCAGTGGCATATTTTTCTCGCAAGCTCACTCCTAGCAAACGAAATTACGCAGTGATCGAAAAGGAATTGTTGGCCATAAAAGCTGCGTTTGAAGTATGGAGGCATCATCTCCTTGGGGGCCGGCATTCTGTGGAAGTACGTACTGATCACCAAAACCTACAGTATTTGAAGTCTCTTCAGTGCCGAACCTCTCGTCAAGCCCGATGGGCCTTCTTTTTCTCTCACTATGACTTCCATATTACGTACATCCCCAGTGCTCAGAACTTGAAGGCCGATGCCTTGTCTCGATCCTTGGATACAGACGCGAGAAGTCAGTACAGGGATGAGCCACTAATATCCCCAAGGCATTTTCTGTTCACACTTTCGCCTCATCTTCAGAAGATTCTACAGGACACAAGTTCTGATCCTGCTCGGGAAGGCCTCCTGAGACATTCTCAGGTTACTGAAGATAATGGACTGCTTTTCTTCCGGAACAGACTGTATATCCCCACGACCGCACTCCGGACTCTTGTACTTCATGGGTTTCACGACTCCCGAGTAGGTGGCCATCGTGGACTGAGAGCAACTCAAGAATTGATATCTAGACAGTTCTGGTGGCCTGGCTGGGCCGGTGATGTTGACCGTTATGTTAAGAGCTGTCCTGTGTGTGCTCAGGTGAAGACTCCTAGGAAGAGGCCCCTGGGATTGCTTCATCCCACTGAGATTCCTCCTTACCCATGGCACACCATTACGGTTGATTTCATCGTGGAACTCCCTCCATCAGAAGGATATACCTGTATCCTGGTCGTAGTAGACCGTTTTTCCAAGGCGGCCCATTTTGTACCATTTCCTAAGATTCCCACTGCTTCACAGATGGCGTTGGCATTTCTTCAGGAGATATATATGCTACACGGATTACCGGAAAAGATCATATCCGACCGAGGGTCTCAGTTTTTGTCGTCTTTCTGGCGCCAATTGTGTAGCCATCTCGGCATTCATCGCGCACTCAGTTCTGGTTATCATCCTCACACCAACGGCCAGACTGAAAGGACTAACCAGACTCTGGAACAGTACCTTCGCTGTTTTGCCAATGCCACTCAATCTAACTGGAAGTCGCATCTGATTTTTGCTGAGGTCTCCTACAACAACACAGTTCATTCTGCTACTGGCCTGAGTCCATTTTTCTGTTTGTCTGGTTTGCATCCTAGACTGGTGCCCTTTTGTCCCGTACCTTCTAGCGCGGTTCCCTCTGCTGATCAGCTCGTCTCTTCCATCCAGGATCGACACTCCTTGGCTCGCAGTACCTTGGCAGAGGCACAGGCACAGATGAAGCGACAGGCTGATAAGGGGAGGGCCCCGGAACCCGCTTTCCAGGTGGGGGATTTGGTTTGGTTGTCCTCCAAGCATCTTCCCATATGTAATTTGCCCACCAAATTGGCTCCCCGATATTTTGGCCCATTCAGGATTACTAGGCGCCTGTCTGCTGTGGCATTTCGTTTGCAGTTACCTCAGACATGGCGGGTGCATCCAGTTTTCCATGTCTCCCTTTTGAAGCCATACGTGGTTGACACTTTTGGCCGGTCTTTCCCCCGTCCTGCACCTGTTGATGTCCGGGGGTCCCCTGAATTTGAGGTACGGGAGATTTGCGATTCACGCATAAGGCGTGGGGTTCTCCAGTACTTGGTGGACTGGAGAGGCTACCCCGCCTGTGATCGTACTTGGGAACCCCGTAGTTATGTGCATGCTCCCCGCCTGGTCCGTGATTTCTATCGCCGTTTTCCCTGGAAACCTGGGGCTCCTGGCCTTTCTGGGAGGGGGCAAAGTGTTACCACATCGCCACTTACCTGTCATAGGGGGCACACCTATGGGTCACGGCGCGCCCCATCCTGGCGCTGCTATCCCTGATACCGGCTGGGGGGACCGCGGTCTTCTGCGGCACTCAGCGCTTCCGGGGTTTCTGTGTCTCGGGATTTCCGCATGCGCGGAAGGCCGCGTTTTGTTCTTCGCGCATGCGCAGTCCACGAGACGCTTGGGAAGCCACAAGCTTGCTTCCCAAGCCTCGTTCTGGGCACGGCAGCACTCGGGAACAGCACGGCTTGCATTCCAAGCCTCCCGGGTGCTGCCAGCCCTATTTAAGGGATGGAATCTTGAGACTCACCGCGTCTCAACGCGGTTTGTTTCCAGATCGTGCTTTTCGCTCCTGCAGCCTTCCGCTGCGCCCAATTCCTCCTTGTTGGATTCCTGTTCCTCCTGTTCCCTCCTGTGTCCTAGGTTTTGGTCCTCCCTTCCCTGGGTTCCCTTAGGCTGCCTTGCTCTTCTCCTTCCCTCCCAGCCTTGCTTCTCTTCTGCCTTGCCTGCTGCAGCCTTACTGCTATGGACTAATCCTTCCTGATCTGCCTGCTTGCTTGCTGCCTTCCCTGAGCCCTGCAGCTCCTGCCTCGGACTACTCTCCTCAGACCAGCCAACTTGCCTGCTGCCATCCTTGTGCCTTGCAGTCACTGCCTTGGACTACCTACTCTGCTCTACTATTGGTCCCCAGCCGTTTCCTGGAATCTTGCTACTTCTTTTGTGGACATTAAATCTTCAGCCTATTTTTGGGGACCTCTCAGAAGCGGGTTCCGGCATACTGTCTGCAAGCACCGGCCCTCCAGACTGCCCCGGCGCCACAAGAATCAGGGAGGTGCACGCTTGTGGCTTTGGGAGCTGGTCCACCCCTAGCCCTGTTGATATCAGGGAGAGGGCTGCACTGGTTTCTCGCGTTGCATCTTCTGCAGTCATCTGTCGGACAGCCTGGCGACCTCACCACGATCAACTACCGGAAGTTCAGGTACTCAGCGCCCTAGGGACGCTATCTTTAACACCTTCGTTAGTGTACACTCGTCCATACACTAATATCTGTGGTCTTTCCCAGCATCCTGGCTCTCCTCCTATCTCTTTTACTCTTGTCCAGGGACATGGCCATTCCTTCAGTGTGATGGTCTTTGTTTCTCCTTTCTCGGGTCCATCAGTTATGTATTGTAATCCTTCATCTAGCTGCCAGTAATTGTTCATCATGTCTAATGTCTTTATGTAATTATCTTCATAGGGGAAGATCCCTTTGGACATTCATCTCAATGTTGCCATCTTCCCGTGGAATCTTCCTCGCGTCTGCACCATCGTGAGATACATCAGGCAGTGTGCTCTTGCTGTGGGTATTACAGTTGCTATGAAAGTTCTATAAGCACTCGTGGCCTAGGGGATTAAAGAGCAGACATAATAGCTCTCCCCGGTGGTTTCCTTACCTACTTTGGTCATATGTTTGTACCACATGTTGTTAGATATTTATGCTGTGTCCGTGACATACATGTCAACACCCTTCATATCTGTGTCAACACTGCGCTTACCCCTCCTTACCTTAACAGCAGTGTCTTCTCGTCCACCTGACATGGTCGTCCCTGCTGCCTGTGTCAAGGGAATGTTAGTAGAAGGTACACCGGTAGTGCTAACGGCCGCATATAGCTGCCAAAACACAATTCCTATCAAGCCACTGGGAAGTTATAAACACAGCATGATAATAATGTTCTTTATTGTTACTTTCATATCCACTTACGCTGCTGGATCTGTGCAGCCTGGTGATAAAGTTGCCTGCCTGAAATTTGCAAAGAAAGGTGTTACTTTGTTAGTATTTGTCTGTACCCTCGAGCTCTGCGTACTAAATAATCACTTATTGCAAAGGAAAAGACCTACTCCCAGACCTTCCTTACTGAGGGTCTCTCAATGTGGCTAACACTGGTAATACTCGGTGTTCAAGTTGTGGGTATGTTTGGGCCAAATATTCTACAAAGACAAGATAATATAGTGCAGGGGATCGGGCTCCGAATCATCTGGGTCTCCTTATATAGTGCACAAACTGATTAGAAAATGCTTCAGGGTGATGAATGGGAGGTAGCATCATGACTACTCACTATACAACCCTCACTACATTCACGTAGACCTGCATGTGCAGAAAGAAAATATAACAAACAGACAGTGTTTCATTCATCAATCTGTACAAGTGTTTCAGTTGCTGCTGCTATTTGGGATCATCGAACCATGTGGTGTCCTTGTCTCCCTAACTCTGTAAGGTCCGCTCGGAATTGTAGCTGATCAAGGTCCTGAACGTAGGCCCTGTTGGTCACTGAAACTCTGTTGCCAGGTGAGGCCATTGCTTTGTAGGGCTTGACATCCTGAAGGTGGTTCCAGACCATTTTACCAACCAGTTTCACGGCCTTGTCTGCTACAGCCTCAACCACGTGAGGGCCGGTAAACCTAGGTGCATTCCAGCGCCTAATGAAATTTCGGAGAAGGACAATGTCCCCCACCTTCACTAAATGTTTTAGTTCACTGTTTGATCCTATGACATCGCAGTCACTCTCTTCGTTGTCTTCGGGCCCTCTCTTGATCCGCTGTATTTGGCGAAAGATACAAGAAGCGCTATAAACCAAAGAAATAATATATGCTTACATTTCTTGTCCCAACACATCTGCACTGTTCTCACAATCTTTCAATGCCCTTGTGGGAGGAGCCAGGGTAAGATGCATGCGCTGTCCTGTCACCACCTCGTGGGGCGTTAAATGGTGGTCAGATCCTGGCTTATTGCGTAGTTCAAATAATGCCAATGGCAAACAGTGAAGCCAGTTTTTCTTGGTGCTCTGCTGAATTATGGCTATGCACTCCTTTAGGAGTCCATTGATGCGTTCACACACCCCATTTGCTTGCGGGTGGTACACACAGGTGAATTTGTGTTTGATGCCTAGCAGGGTTGTGATGTGCTGAAACAGTTCATTGGTGAAGTGAGGGCCATTGTCAGACCGCAGGACTTCCCTCAAGCTCCATCTTGGGAACACTTCCCTGACCAGAAATGTGACTGCCCTGAGGGCGTCAGCGTGGGAACAGGGCCCAGCCTCTATCCATCTGGAGAATGGGAAGACCACCACTATCATGTAGCAGTATCCTTGGCAAACTTGGACTATGTCCACGTAGTCCACGTGGAGATGCAGAAATGGGCGTAAGGGTGTTGATATGGGTCCTCTCACAACTCAAAGTATGTCCTGTTGTAAACTGTTGACATGTTCATTAAAATTTGGACAAAACCACGTTTCTCCAATGCGTGTAGCAATGACCTCCTTCCCTGTATGTGTTGGATAATGCAATTGTGCTAATGCTGCTTTCAGCAATGGCAGTCACATGACCACTTTCCCAGTGTTATTCTGTTGCCATAAGGTATCTGTTGGAGACATGGAACATCCTCTCTTTATCAATTGCTCCTTCTCCTCCTGAGGTGCAGCTCCCTGCAGTTCAATATTCTGTGTCTCTGGTAGTGAATTTAACCTTCTCTCATCACCATGTTCTTCACTCCTCCCTGGGCCTTTGGTCTCTCTTCCAATTCCCACAGTTTCCCAAAATATGCTGCGCACTTTGCTTCATAATCTGCTGCTTTGTTCCCTCTTGAGATAGGGTCTTCACTTTTGTGTGGGCCTGGCACTTCACTAGTGCCAGCTCTTTTGGATATGCAATCGCCTCAATCAATTTGCCTAGTAGTAGCACATGCTGCACTGGTATCCCATCTGCTCTACTGAACAACCTCCTCAGCCATCGTGCCAGTCCTGAATGTACTGTTGATGTAACGTAAGCTGAATCAGAATAATTTGTCACATACTTCTCTACGCTGTGTTCTAGTACAAATATGAGAGCCACTAGTTCTGCTGCTTGTGCTGAATAATTGGATGGTAGCCGTGCACTCAGAACCACCTCACTTGTCCCCTCCTCCTTCAGTCTTAACAATGCAGTCCCAGTCCATTTGATCCCATCACTCTGATCAATTGTCGACAAACCGTCAATGTACAGCACATCTCCCCCCTCAAGTGCATCTTCCTCCACCTTGCGTGTCTCACTGAACATCTCTATGTTCTTTGTGCAGTCAGGTGCATAGCCTTCTACCTGGAGAACATCTGCCAAAAATAGGGATGGGTTTACAGTCTTGCATCTTACTATCTTCCGTCCTACATTTGATAGTATCACTTCATACCCTGATGCTCTCTGTGTAGTCAGTATGCTCTTTGGCTTATGCAGTAACGCAAACAGGGTGTGCTCCACGTAAAGAGTGATGGTGCACCACATTGCAGCTTACCTGCAAGTCCAAAGGTTCTTAGAGGATAACCGTCTCCTAGGCCTGCGGCAATCTGGATTCCGCCCACGACACGGCACCGAAACGGCCCTCCTAGACCTCAAGAACCAAATGGACGATCTTAGAGACGCAGGCAAACCTGCCCTCCTATTGCTCCATGATCTATCTGCGGCTTTTGATTTTGTGGACCAAAACCCCTTGTGCCACCATCTAGCCACCCAAGCCAACTTCTCCCCTAAAGCCTGTCAATGGATCACCTCCTTTCTCCAAGAAAGGGCCATGAAAGTCTTCTCAGAGTCTGCATCCGCCACCCCCAGCCTCCTTACCTGCGGTGTCCTGTATCGCACCCACGCTTTACAACCTCTTCATAAGGCCCCTGTTCAGCATCCTGGACTCCCTTGGTATATCTTACACCAACTATGCAGATGACACACAGGTACTTATCCCACTGACGGGCGACTACCTAGCAGACACCAACACCCTCACCACTATTTACTCTACCATCCAATCCTGGATGGCAGAGAATTGGCTCTCCCTCAATAGTGAAAAAACAGAACTCCTCCTCATAGGGTCACCCTTCACACTGGGTAACCTCGGAGATCAGTACGCTCCTTCACCATTGATAACATTCCTATCAAGGTCTCCAACCATGTTAAGACACTCAGAGTCTACCTGGACTCCGACCTATCCATGAACAGACAGGTTAATGCTATTGCTGCCTCCTCAGCCTACTACTCCAAAATCCTCAACGCTGCCAGGCCCTTCTTGGCCCGCCAGAATTGCCTCACCATTGCCAGGGCAATTGTCGGGTCAAGGCTATACTACTGTAATGCCCTCCTCGTTGGGACCTCCAACAAAAACATGGCCAAACTGCAGCTAGCTCAAAACAATGCACTCAGGGCATCCGCCGGTACCGCAAGAAGACACCATATCTCCGAAATCAGAAGGCAAGCACACTGGCTCCCTGTCAAAGAGAGGATTGTATTCAAAACTCTTACCCTCACCCACAAATGCCTTCCCGAACTTGTCCCACCCTACTTGACAAATAGAATCACCAGACACACAGCCACCAGACCCCTAAGATCGTGCTATGCCAACACGATCGTGCCAGCTTCCCCGCCCTAGCAGCCACGCACTGGAACGCACTTCCACCTCACCAAAGACTGATTGAATCACACCTAGCCTTTCGGAAGGCTATCAAAACTAGACTCTTTGTCTAAATTGAATGTCAAACACGAATCTGTGTCAGCCATTACTTGCATATGTGCTTGCTACTGTCTAACCATGAGCCCACTGGGCACCCTCCTGTAATCTTAAGTCTGCTTAGCTTCTGTAACAGCGCCTCGATGCCTTATGGGCAGCAAGTGCACTTGATAAATGCAAAAAAATAAATAAAATAAAATAAATTGTCACAGTTGATGATCTTTCCATTGCGAAGGCTGCATTTGCCAATAACTGTTCGCACGGATAATGTGCTCTCATCACTGGGTCAAGTTGTCCACTGTAGTAAGCAACTGGCTTATGGCCCATACTTGTCTTCTGTGTCAGTACCGCCTTCATCACTACACCGGTGGTGTGTCAGAACAGGAAAAACTATTTTTTATAGTCTGGAGCCCCTAACACTGGAGCTGTGCTTATGGATTCCTTCAGTTCCTCAAAAGCCTCAGTCATGTCTGTGGTCCATGTAAGTATCTTTGTTCCCCTTTGCACTTCTTTCAGTGCACCCAATAGTGGCCTGGTGTATGTACTGTAGTCCAAGACCCATGCTTTGAAGTAATTGCACAACCACAAGAACGGCTGAATTTCCCCTACTGCTGTAGGCTTGGGTGTGTTGCGTATTATCTCTGCTCTCTGTGGGGCAATGTGTCGGCCGTCCTAAGATATCATCTGTCCAATGTAGAGTATCTTTTTCTGACAGTACTGTTGTTTGGCCTTGTCCACCTTGTACCCTTTGTCAGCTAACACTGTCAGCTTGTGTACTGAGTCTTTCCTGCACTGATCTTCTGTCTCACTGCAAATCAAAATGTTGTCTACATATTGCAACACTGTGCCTTCTGTCTCTATGCTGCTTAGATCCATCTGGATCACCCTGTTAAAGATAGATAGTGACTCGCAGTACCCCTATGGCAAACAAGTATGTTTCCACTTCTGGTTTTGGTACATAAAGCTGGTTAAGTCCTGTGAGTCTGGATGTAGTGGTATTGAAAAGAATTCATTCTTTAAATCGATGACTCTCAAACATGTGGCACACACAATTGTCACTGGGTTTGCTGCTACTGGATACTCTACTTCTCTAATGTGGTTAAGAGGTCTTAAATCCTGAATAAAATGCTATGACCCCCCATTGGCCTTGCGCACGGGGTACACTGCTGTGTTGCATGGAGATTCTGATGGTACCAAAATGCCTCTCTCAAAGAGGGCGTTAATTGTCTCATAAATGCCCTCATCTGCCTCTTTTGTTAGGGGATACTGTTTTACTCTTGGCAAAATCGCTCCTGGTTTCAGTTTAATCTTCACCCCTATTGCGCTCTTTATGCACCCCACGTCAGAAGGACGAGTGGTCCATTAACTGTCCGGTACTTTGGCCATGTCCGCCTCCCAGAATGAAGGCGGCACCTCCAGCGCCATTGCCATCCTCTGCGGCACCTCTCTGTAATGGATCTGTAACCAAAATGTTACACTCATTTTGAAGGCAATCTCCAATTCCAGTCTCTCTTCCCCAAATAATTCATCATATGTCACTGTTGTCAACCTGCACCCCTCTGCAACTGCAATTCCTGCTCTCCATGCCCTCTCAGTGTCATCCACTGCATGCACTACAATCCAATCCTCCCTTGCCAGCACTGCCTCAATTTCTATGGACACTATTGTCCCCTCTGGCTTGTCCAATGGGGTCTGTGGCCCGAACAGGTATTCGTTTGGAACTCGCCACACCTTTCCTGCCACGCCTGGCATCCATGCAATTGTAATGTCTGTCCCATATTAATACATCTCTGGGTCCACTGGCACCCCCCTCTGTACCCTGCATCCACAATATGCTTGGACGATCTTTACATTTAACATGTGTATGCCTAGGGTTCAGCATACTATGCCTTTGTCTGTGAATGAGGTGGTCATGTTTAGTCTGCTCATGATGTCTCGTCCCAAGATGTTTACAGGTGTCTGTCGAGAGTAAAGTATAGGTAGTGATATGTCGTGATCTCCTATAGATAGTGAGATGTTATCAGTAAAAGGAACCACTTCTCGAGCCCCAGAGAATCCTTGAGTGTTTATGGTATCGCCTGACAACTGAAATGTTCCTTCCCTAATATATGACCTAGATGCCCCTGTGTCAACAAGAAAGGACAACGTTTTGTCACCCATCGCCACCCTTATGCAAGGTTCCTCCACAGAGTTGTGTGTGTTCGACAGGATGGGACACATCAAGTTCGTCTGTGGGCTGTCCTATTGGGGGTACATAGATAACCCATTCCCTGTAAAGGAGTTGTTCCCCATCATAGTAACTCCTCCCAGTCGTCAGACTGGTACTGTTGCCACTGTGTCCACGTGTGTTGGTGTGTCATCCTCCTCTAATTGTGCTAGCTGTTGTGTGCTCCCCCTGATCTCTGGTATTTGTAAATACTGTGGCAGTGGTGCTGCCATCTGTGATACTTGTGTCTGTACCTGTGGTTGTGCTGGTGCTTGTGGCATTTGCTGATATGTGCCTTGCATCTGCCCTTGTGACTGTTGGTCCTGTGCATAATAATCTTCTTGACCCCCTTGATAGTGCTGCTGACACTGCCCTCCCCAATTCTGTTGTGTCCCCCTAAATTGGCATGCTCTTGAAATGTGTCCTAGCTGCCCACAGGCCCAACATTTTGGTGGCTCCCTCCCTTGTCCTGGAAATGCCCTTTGGAAATCCCCTTGGTTGTGTTGTATCTGCTGTCCATACCCCCAAAATCCTCCTGGAAACCCCCCTTGATTGTGATGCATTGTGATGCATCTGCGGCCCGAAGCCACGTCCCCTTTGAAAACCTCCCCTTCCATGGAATCCCTGCTGTGGGCCGCCCGCCCCATGTACCCTCCTCCCAAGGGTGGTGCGAACTGCTGCGACTGTTGATGCTGCTGCTGTGCCTGTGGTGTGGGGCTGGTTATGACTGCCCCTTCCATCACATACTTTGATAGTTTTTGTTGCACTAGTTTGGCCTAATCAGCCTTCCTATCTTCTGCTTTTTGTTTAACCTTCTCCTGCCACAATCTGCAATGGTGCACTATTGTAAGCTGTATTTGTGGCCATCCCTTCGCTTCCATCCCCACCAATTTCTTCAAACTCTTTTGCACTGGCTCTGGTAGTCCTTGCACTAGAATTTGATAAAATATGGCTATTGTTTTGTCCGAAGGCTCTCGAGTTTCGAGGCGCCAAAGCTCTTGAATCTCCTGAATGTACTAAACAGGGTCTTTGTCATCCTTCATTTTGCATAACATAATCGCCCCAATGTCCGATGTGTCTGGGTATTGTGTTCGTAATGCTTGCGATACTGCTGCCCTACAATTTGCAAATGGTGCCCCATCATACTCTGTGTTCTGTGTCATCACCCCTGGGAACCCCACCCTCTTCCAAATGTCATCAGGTACGTCCCCTAGCATTGATACTAACAGTACCTTTACGTCACCCACTGCTAACCTGTGGCCAGCTGTCATCTTCTCCATCTCGTAAATCCATTTATCTGCTCCTGCGCTCAATGATGGTAACCTACACTTCACATTCTCCTTGTCTGCGTGCTTCCAAGGCACGTACTGGGGTCTCATCCCTCCCCTTTCTAATAAAGGCATCTGTGAATATGCTGCCCTTTCTTCTGGTATCCTTCTGTATAGTCTTATCTGTTGAGGCCCTCTCTCATACTCAATGCCTGTGCATATATCTGCCAGCTCTAATGTGGGTACCTGTTTGCTCTCATCATAAACTTTAGACAATAATCCTCTTGAACAAGCTATTGCTGTCTCCTCCCTCCTACGTCCTGGGAGATTAGTTAACGTATGTGTTGTGTGCTGTGCACGTGGCATGCATCTTCTGTGCTTGCTCTTCTGAGTCGGCCCCTCCTTGTCCTGTTCTGTCCGTCCTGTGCTCCCATGATGCCCATTTGTCCGCCCCTGTGGACTGTGACCGGTGTTGCTCCCCCCTCTCGTCCCCACTTTGTCGTCATTGTCAGATCCTGTGTCCATGTTACTGCAAAAATCATCAGCAAAGCTTAATCTCCTCGAGGTCAAGTCTGTGTTAGGTTTCATGCTAAGATTGATGTCTACTAAATCGTACTTGCTGCCTCCTGCCCATGCCCCTAGGCCTGCTCCACTACCTCCTGTTGCGTCCCTGCACTGTGAATTTGTGCTATCTGGCTCTGCCTGTCTATCCTTCTAATGTTTATTCCTTTCCCACTCCAATGCTGCCTGTATCTTTACCGCTCTTATTACTCGTTTGTCTACCTCCCTGCATGCTTGTTGTCTCGTCAGTCTGTCCAACTACAACTTCCTCTGTTCCCGCTCAGCTAACTTGCTGTTCTGTATCACCTCAGTCACCCCTTCTGCCTCCCCATCTGTCTTCCCTTTAAGCTTTAAGAGCACCTGCGCTGCTATCCATTTCGTTCATGCTTATGCCCCCAAACTCCTCTTTTACGTGCTGCTGCGACTTGCTGCTCGCCCCTGCATCACTAGCTGGCTGTCCTACGCCCTTCTGCTTGTCCTCTTTCGTGTATGGTGGTGGCTTATATGTCAGATTTGAATACCCCTCTGCTGCCCTTAGTTCCCTCATTGGTTATATTCCCTGTTCATCATCTGTGTCGTCAGATATTACACTTGGCGGGGCAGGGGGAGGAGCAGAGGGATGGGTCTCTTCGCCCTTCGCCTCCTGCTGGCTTAGCATCCACCGACGCCTCGCGGTTTCCCCCTCACCCTCCTGAAACATGCACCACAACTCGAATATGGCCATGCGTTTGGTCAATTTCTTGTAAGCACCCTTTATGTGTGTGAATAGCGATTTGATGCACGTCTTTGGAGAACCAGATGTTTTCTTTATAATGTTGAAGTTACTTACACAAATGCTGAAGGGGAGTGATCCCCCCACTGTTACCTTGATACATTTCAACACCTCTTACCTGACCTCAAGTCACCTTACCAGGCGTGCTCCGTGCACCGCCCTCACTTCATAATAGCTGCCTTCCCAGGCACACAACCACAATCCTGTGCATGTGTCTTCCGGATACCGCCACTGGTTAACCTCATCTGCCAATCCCAAGTTCTCAGTACTAGCTCTTCACCGTCTCAAAATGTTCTGTGTCCTATGTGCAAACTAAGGGTGACGTCACCAAGCTATTAAATCAATATCATGAATGAAATACAGTGGGCAATAATAGCCCGTTACTCACAAACCCACACAACCCCACAGCGGTCTTCCTGCTCTCCAGGCAGAGTATACCAATATTCTCTTGTGATCGAACTGCACCCGATGCGTCACCTAACATGTGAAATACCTCTCTCCAGGAGACTTAACCAGTCAATTCACCTTCCGCAATCTAGGCTAGCTCCCCCGCTAACACATCATCTATGACCCGAGCTAAAACACCCAACCCACAGGAATAACTTAGTTACAAAACTTTTGTCATCCGAGTCTTTCAGCTAGAAGTCTAGGATGTTCACCAGAACCTTTTACCTCGAAGACCGAATGTGCCCTAAACAGAGAAAAGGGACTTCTACCTCCGCTCCTGTACCTAATTGCTGTAGGTCTGGGCCAATACTTATGTTACGACGCTGCTCGGCTGCTGGCTCCCCATCAAAGCGCTCGCCTCCCTGTCCCAGTCTGCATGGACAACTCGCCGATCTCGGGCAAGATGATTTCCAAACGGCTCCCAACGATCTTTAAACGGGCACACGTACTACCGTCTCTCTCGAAATCTGCGAGGGTCCCACAGCCTCTCAGGTTCGGCAGCGAAGGAGTCGGCTTAGTGCCGGGCTGGCACATCCAACCATTCTCTGCTACCAACTTTTGGGGGACAAACTCCCAGGTAGGTTTGAGGACTACTAGAAGTTCCTGGACTGAGACTCTTGGAAGGCCCAACAACTTCAACCCAAAAAGGAACACAGGTCCAGTCAGACAGCAATTTCAAACTGCAGTTTATTACAGCCAAAACCAACAGGGATCAGTACAAGGATAGCAGGAACCCAAGACGATTATCAATGTCTCATGGTTTGCAGGTCAGTTTTGTATCCGGATTATGTCACAACGATGTCGCAACCTGGGTCCCTCTCCAGCAAACCTATTGCACTACTGCATGGGTGCACAACATACGGCCTGTGGGCCAGTTGCGGCCCGCCATGCTCTTTTGTCCGGCCCGCGAGCCACAAAGACTTTCCTAATGGAGGGCGGCCCGCAAGCAGCATCGGCCGCCCTCCATTAGGAAAGTCTTTGTTGTCTTCCAGGCCGGACAAAACTCTGGCCGTCATTGGCTCAGCACACACGCACCACGTCACTCCTATGAGCCACTAGGGCATGTGTGCTGCACCAATGGAATGCCAGCACAATAGGCTGGCATGGTCCATAAAGCTTGATGCCGGAAGGCATTTCAGCCTTGGACCACGCCAGCCGTAGTACGATTTCAGCAACTTCCAGCTTACCTGCCTTCCAGCACGTCTCTGGTAAGTGGTCTGTTTGTGTTTGTGTGTCGGGTCTGTTTTGCTGTATGTTTGTGTGTGTATGTTGTGATGCGGGGTTGGGGGGGTGTCGGATGTGTATGAATGTTTGGATTTGAATGTTTTTTGTGTGTATGTTGAGATGCAGGGGTGGGGGGGTGGGGAGGGTGTCGGATGTGTATGAATATTTGGATTTTAATGTTTTTTGTGTATGTTGAGATGCGGGGGTGGGGGGTGTCGGATGTGTGTGAATGTTTGGATTTTAATGTTTTTTGTGTGTATGTTGAGATGCGGGGGTGGGGATGGTGTCGGATGTGTATGAATGTTTGGATTTGAATGTTTTTTGCGTGTATGTTGAGATGCGGGGGTGGGGAGGTGTCTGATGTGTATGAATGTTTGGATTTGAATGTTTTTTGTGTGTATGTTGAGATGCGGGGGTGGGGAGGGTTTCGGATGTGTATGAATGTTTGGATTTGAATGTTTTTTGTGTGTATGTTGAGATGCGGGGTTGGGGGGGTGTCGGATGTATATGAATGTTTGGATTTGAATGTTTTTTGTGTGTATGTTGAGATGCGGGGGTGGGGGGGTGTGGGATGTGTATGAATGTTTGGATTTGAATGTTTTTTGTGTGTATGTTGAGATGCGGGGGTGGAGGGGTGTCGGAAATGTATGAATGTTTGGATTTGAATGTTTTTTGTGTGTATGTTCAGATGCGGGGGTAGGGGGGTGTCGGATGTGTATGAATGTTTGGATTTGAATGTTTTTTGTGTGTATGTTCAGATGCGGGGGTGGGGGCAGGGTCGGATGTGTATGAATGTTTGGATTTGAATGTTTTTTGTGTGTATGTTGAGATGCGGGGGTGGGGGGGTGTCGGATGTGTATGAATGTTTGGATTTTAATGTTTTTTGTGTGTATGTTGAGATGCGGGGGTAGGGGGGTGTCGGATGTGTATGAATGTTTGGATTTTAATGTTTTTTGTGTGTATGTTCAGATGCGGGGGTGGGGGCAGGGTCGGATGTGTATGAATGTTTGGATTTGAATGTTTTTTGTGTGTATGTTGAGATGCGGGGATGGGGGTGTCTGGGGGGGGTG
This sequence comes from Ambystoma mexicanum, assembly GCF_040938575.1. Lineage (NCBI taxonomy): Eukaryota > Metazoa > Chordata > Amphibia > Caudata > Ambystomatidae > Ambystoma > Ambystoma mexicanum. The sequence goes on from NC_090921.1 coordinate 393,154,612, forward strand.
TTGGATGTGTATGAATGTTTGGATTTGAATGTTTTTTGTGTGTATGTTGAGATGCGGTGGTGGGGGGGTGTCGGGTGTGCATGAATGTTTGTTTTGGAGTGTAAGTGCGGTGTATGTTGAGATGCAGGGTCTGTATGTGTGCATGCTTGCTAGTTTGTATGCTGATTTGGGGGGTGGGGGGTTCTGGTCTGTATGGGTGCATGTTTGAGAGTGTGCTGAGTTGGGGAGTGGGGGGTTCGGGTCTGTATGGGTGCATGCTTGAGAGTGTGTGCTGATTTGGGGGGTTTGGGTGTGTATGGGTGCATGTTTGTGTGTGTGCTGAGTTGGGGGGGTGGGGGGTTTGGAGTTGTGGGGGTGGGGCTCGGGTCCGTATGGGTGCTTGTTTGAGAGTGTGCTGATTTGGAGGGTGGGGGTTCGGGTCTGTATGGGTGCATGTTTGTGTGTGCTGAGTTGGGGGTGGGGGTTCGGGTCTGTATGGGTGCATGTTTGTGTGTGTGCTGAGTTGGGGGGTGGGGGGTTCGGTTCTGTATGGGTGCTCGTTTGAGAGTGTGCTGATTTGGGGGGTGGGGGGTTCGGGTCTGTAAGGGTGCATGTTTGTGTGTGTGCTGAGTTGGGGGATGGGGGTTCGGGTCTGAGTGGGTGCTTGTTTGAGAGTGTGCTGAGTTGGGGGGTGGGGGGTTCGGGTCTGTATGGGTGCATGCTTGAGAGTGTGTGCTGATTTGGGGGGTGGGGGGTTCGGGTCTGTATGGGTGCATGTTTGTGTGTGCTGAGTTGGGGGGTGGGGGGTTTGGAGTTGGGGGGTGGGGTGTTCGGGTCTGTATGGGTGCTGGTTTGTGTGTGCTGATTTGGGGGGTGAGGGGTTCAGAGTTGGGGGGTGGGGGGTTCGGGTGTGTATGGGTGCATGTTTGTGTGTGTGCTGAGTTGGGGGGTGGGGGGTTCGGGTCTGTATGGGTGCTGATTTGGGGGGTGGGGGGTTTGGACTTGGGGGGGTGGGGGGTTCGGGTCTGTATGGGTGCTGGTTTGTGTGTGCTGATTTGCGGGGTGGGAGGTTCGGAGTTGGAGGGGTGGGGGGTTCGGGTGTGTATGGGTGCATGTTTGTGTGTGTGCTGAGTTGGGGGGTGGGGAGTTCGGGTCTGTATGGGTGCTGACTTGGGGGGTGGGAGGTTTGGAGTTGGGGGGTGGGGGGTTCGGGTCTGTATGGGTGCTGGTTTGTGTGTGCTGATTTGGAGGGTGGGGGGTTCGGGGTTGGGGGGGTTGGGGGTTCGGGTCTGTATGGGTGCTTGTTTGAGAGTGTGCTGATTTGGAGGGTGGGGGGTTCGGATCTGTATGGGTGCATGTTTGTGTGTGCTGAGTTGGGGGTGGGGGGTTTGGGTCTGTATGGGTGCATGTTTGTGTGTGTGCTGAGTTGGGGGTGGGGGGTTCGGTTCTGTATGGGTGCTTGTTTGAGAGTGTGCTGATTTGGGGGGTGGGGGGTTCGGCTCTGTATGGGTGCATGCTTGTGTGTGTGCTGAGTTGGGGGATGGGGGTTCGGGTCTGAGTGGGTGCTTGTTTGAGAGTGTGCTGAGTTGGGGTGGGGGGTTCGGGTCTGTATGGGTGCATGTTTGTGTGTACTGAGTTGGGGGGTGGGGGGTTTGGAGTTTGGGGTGGGGGTTCGGGTCTGTATGGGTGCTGGTTTGTGTGTGCTGATTTGGGGGATGGGGGTTCAGAGTTGGGGGGTGGGGGTTCAGGTGTGTATGGGTGCATGTTTGTGTGTGTGCTGGGTTGGGGGGCGGGGGGTTCGGGTCCGTATGGGTGCTTGTTTGAGAGTGTGCTGAGTTGGGGGGTGGGGGGTTCGGGTCTGTATGGGTGCATGTTTATGTGTGCTGATTTGGGGGGTGGGGGGTTTGGAGTTGAGGGATGGGGGTTCGGGTGTGTATGGGAGCATGTTTGTGTGTGTGCTGAGTTGGGGGGTGGGGGTTTGGGTCTGTATGGGTGCTTGTGTGAGAGTGTGCTGAGTTGGGGGAGTTGGGGGTTCGGGTCTGTATGGGTGATGGTTTGTGTGTGCTGAGTTGGGGGGTGGGGGGTTCGGAGTTGGGGGGTGGAGGGTGCCAGGATGAATAACATCAGAGACAACGGGCAGCCTTGCCTGGTGCCCCGTAGGATCACCCAGGCAGGTGAAATGTGTTTGCCAGTGCGAACCCTGGCCACTGGCCTGATGTATAGCAACTGCACCCAGTGTATAAATCCCGGGCCAAACACAAATCGGCATCACCACGTAGATCTGTAATAGTTTGTTTTGTTCCTCTCCCTCCTTTCTCCTCCCATCTCCCTCACCTTGTGTAATTCTCCGGCTCTACCAGAAATGTTGTCAGGCCTAGGACGGTAGTCTCCTGTCTGTTCCCATTTCCTTCCTATCTGTGTCGCTAGGCCGAGTACAACAGTTAATTTCGCATTCTTGTTGTTCATGGCCTGTAAGAATGTTTTGTATTTTCCCTTGTTCCCTCCCTGGTCGAGAAGCACTTTGAAACACATTGTGTATAGGCGCTATATAAATAAACTATCATAGCATATCATTAGAGATGTTGGGCAAGAGTGTCAAGGGTCAGCAGTGGGTGTGGTTTATTTGTACATTCCTAAAGCTTTCAAAACCGGCTGCAGCCTTTTCTAGTATGGTCCTGGATGATGTCTGCTCCTGCAATTTTGCAACTAAACCTCGATCAAGCGTTTGAGACCCATTGAGTGTGGGTAATTGTTACCTTTCTACAATCCCATCAAGCATTGTTCAGGGGGATAGATGTATAATGAAATTGATTAGAGAAGGTAACTGCTCTTTGAGGGCAAGCTTAACTGCAAAAGGACACTTGCTGCACACTACGAATCATACATTCAAGTGGACAGTTTGAGTTATTTGATCCAGATTTTATGGAAGGAAATGGCTTGCAATATTCAAACTGGTAGTACTCCAGTTGCCCTGGCCAGGAAGAAACTGAGATCAGTTTCTTTGTATGTTCACTAAAGTAATTGGTCATCCTGTGATAATTCCTTTCAAAAGCTCATAATTTGGCAACAGCTTGTGCTTTGAAATGTTATTTATTTTTAAAGAATGTTCTCAATTTCCACTTTAATCTCAAACATAGCAGGTTGATATGCTATGCAGCCCGCTATTCCTGAAAGTATCCATCAATAAATGCATGAAAAGGTATGCTGGCAAGGCTATGTTCTTTATCTGATCTTGTTCTTTTGTCACTTCTAGGATTCTCAAAAAAGTATATAATTTGTAAATACTCTAGACTAGGACTGTCGTAGTGGGAGCATAACAGTGGAGTTAGTATCGTTATCCAAAGATGTCCCTGCCAATGTACAGTGCAGTAAAAAAAAGAAAGATTGACCAGGAGCACCGTCAATTTAAGGATGAGTGGACTGAGAAGATTTTTTTATCAAGTCCAAACCAAATTGTACTCATGTCTCATTTGTCTCGAACGCATAGCAGTCCCCAAGGAATATAATATCTGCCGCCATTGTGAAACAAAACATTCACAATATAAGGATTTGCAGGGGGAAGCGAGAATTAAGAAAGCTGGGGAGCTAAAAACACAGCTGACTAAGCAACAGGGTGTTTTTGCCCAGAAAAAAAAAGAATCTGAATGTGCCACCTTTGCGAGTTATAAAGTTGCACAGTTTATTGCAAGGTCAGCACATCCTTTCACAGATGGGGATTTCGTTAAAGACTGCCTGATGGAGATTTGCGAGGCAGTGTGTAAAGAAAAAAAAGATGCTTTTACAAATGTTCCCCTTTCACGTATGAGTATCCAGCGGCGTATTGTAGATATGGCTGACAATTGTTACAGCCAACTGAAAATGCGGTGTAAGGATGTTCAGCTGCCCTTGATGAGAGCACAGATGCAAGTGACACAGCCCAACTCTTAATTTTCATTCGGGGGGTGGATAATGCAAAGTATTTCAGGAACTGGCTTCCCTGGTATCTTTGCATGGCAGGACTACTGGTGCTGACATTTTTAATGCCTTTCAAAAAGTCATTGATGATTTAAATTTGCCATGGGATGCTTTGGTAGGCGTGACGACTGATGGGGCGCCAGCCATGGTTGGGGAGCAAAATGGGTTTATTGGCTACTTGAAAAGGCACTTGGGCGAGAAGGCTGTCCATTTAAAAAATTATCACTGCATCATCCACGAGGAGGCATTATGTGCAAAACATTTGTAATTCACTGAAGTGATGGACTTTGTTGTGAAAACGGTTAATTTTGTCTGTGCACGCTCTTTAAATCACTGATTGTTTCAGGCGTTTTTAGAAGAGGTAAAGGCGGATTATGGTGATGTCCTATATCACACCGATGTCCGATGGTTTAGTCGTGGCAATGTGCTGAAGCGATTCTTTGCTTTACGGCACGAAATAAAAGCATTCCTTGATGAAAAGGGAATGGACACTTCTGTCATGCAAAATATTGACTGGGTAGCTGACTTTGCTTTTCTGACTGACCTGACAGGCCATTTCAATGATTTAAATTTAAAGTTGCAAGGAAGCCAACATCTCATATCGGATCTGTTTGAGGCAGTTTGTACCTTTGAAATAAAGTTAAGGCTTCTGACAGCCCAACTGGAGAAAGGGATGCTGGTACACTACCCCGCATGTGCAGAGGTTTTCCCCCATGACAAGTATGAAGGAATTGCAAAATGTTTTTGAGAATCGTTTCTCACAATTCAAATCCCAGCGAGCCTCTTTTAAACTTTTTGCAGACCCTTTCTCTGCTGATGTTGACAGTGTGCAACCTGAACTGCAACTGGAACTGATTGAACGTCAGTGCTGTAGTGCCCTCAAAAATAAGCACAGAGAGATGCCTTTATTAGTCTTCTATCAGTCTCTGGACACTGCTCAATTTCCCAATCTGTCACGGGAAGCATTAAAGATGGTATCTATGTTTGGCAGTACTTACATTTGTGAGCAAGTTTTTTCACAAATGAAACTACATAAATCCAGCCTAAGGCCAAGACTAACTGACCAACATCTCCATGCTATCCTGAGAGTAGGAACAACCTCACTGGAGCCCGAGATCCAGAAACTGACAGCTGAGAAACGCTGCAATGTTTCTCACTGATCAACTATGTCTGGTTCACTGTTTCATCCTGTATGATTTGGGGAAATGTATAGTACAAAATGTAAGTTTTAAATACAAATAAAATGGTACACCTCCAAAAAGGTGTTTTTTCCAACTGTCATAGTGTTTGGTTGGGGCTGGGGGGTGCCATGGGGCATAGTGTTTGGTTGAGGGGTGGGGGCCATGCGGCATAGTGTTTGGTTGAGGGGTGGGGGTGCCATGGGGCATAGTGTTTGGTTGAGGGGTGAGGGGGCCATGGGGCATAGTGTTTGGTTGGGGGTGGGGGCCATGGGGCATAGTGTTTGGTTGGGTGTTGAGGGTGCCATGGGGCATAGTGTTTGGTTGGGGTTGAGGGTGCCATGGGGCATAGTGTTTGGTTGAGGGGTGGGGGCCATGGGGCATTGTGTTTGGTTGAGGGGTGGGGGTGCCATGGGGCATAGTGTTTGGTTGAGGGGTGGGGGCCATGGGGCATAGTGTTTGGTTGGGGGTTGAGGGAGCCATGGGGCATAGTGTTTGGTTGGGGTTGAGGGAGCCATGGGGCATAGTGTTTGATTGGGGGTGAGGGGGCCATGGGGCATAGTGTTTGGTTGAGGGTGCGGGGGTCATGGGGCATAGTGTTTGGTTGAGGGTGCCATGGGGCATAGTGTTTGGTTGAGGGGTGGGGGGCATGGGGCATAGTGTTTGGTTGAGGGGTGGGGGTGCCATGGGGCATAGTGTTTGGTTGAGGGGTGGGGTGCCATGGGGCATAATGGTTGGTTGGGGGTGAGGGTGCCATGGGGCATAGTGTTTGGTTGGGTGTTGAGGGTGCCATGGGGCATAGTGTTTGGTTGGGGTTGAGGGTGCCATGGGGCATAGCGTTTGGTTGAGGGGTGGGGGCCATGGGGCATTGTGTTTGGTTGAGGGGTGGGGGTGCCATGGGGCATAGTGTTTGGTTGAGGGGTGGGGGCCATGGGGCATAGTGTTTGGTTGGGGGTTGAGGGAGCCATGGGGCATAGTGTTTAGTTGGGGTTGAGGGAGCCATGGGGCATAGTGTTTGATTGGGGGTGAGGGGGCCATGGGGCATAGTGTTTGGTTGAGGGTGCGGGGGTCATGGGGCATAGTGTTTGGTTGAGGGTGCCATGGGGCATAGTGTTTGGTTGGGGGTGAGGGTGCCATGGGGCATAGTGTTTGGTTGGGGTTGAGGGTGCCATGGAGCATAGTGTTTGGTTGAGGGGTGGGGGCCATGGGGCATAGTGTTTGGTTGAGGGGTGGGGGTGCCATGGGGCATAGTGTTTGGTTGAGGGGTGGGGTGCCATGGGGCATAATGGTTGGTTGGGGGTGAGGGTGCCATGGGGCATAGTGTTTGGTTGGGGGTGAGGGTGCCATGGGGCATAGTGTTTGGTTGAGGGGTGGGGGCCATGGGGCATAGTGTTTGGTTGGGGGTTGAGGGAGCCATGGGGCATAGTGTTTGGTTTGGGGTGAGGGGGCCGTGGGGCATAGTGTTTGGTTGAGGGGTGGGGGCCATGGGGCATAGTGTTTGGTTGGGGGTGAGGGGGCCATGGGGCATAGTGTTTGGTTGGGGGTGGGAGCCATGGGGCATAGTGTTGCACTCCAAGAGTGAACCCAATAATAAAGCTAAAACAGGCACAGTTAGGAGATGTACATCCTTTGCTTTTTGAGGAAACCTGACTCAACAAAGGCCATACTCCTCTTGGGCAACCCAAACAGCAAACTATAGCAGTCCAAAATAACGGAATGTCCAATCTAGGGTCAATAAAATATATATAAGTTAATTAAACAGACGAGATACAATAACTAAATAGAAATAAATTATAACAATGGAAATTGTGTAGTACAAAATGTAAGTTTGAAATGCAAATAAAAATCGTTACCCCTCAAAAACATATTCTTTTTCCATGTGTTTAATACAAATTGGGGGTTTAAAAAGCCTCCTGCCACGCCCCGCCTACCGTGTGAGGGTCTTGCCATTGGTTCTTGCCCGTTGCTACCCACCCATAGGATGCTGAACTGTGGTTGGCTAGAGCTGATGTCCCCAGGCATGTGACCTGAAATGATTCCCAGCTCTTGGTGTTCCTTCTCAAGGTAATGAGAACTATGTGTCAGCATAGTTACTTGTGTGTACCACCATATTCTATGAGAGTGGCTGTTTGCATCGTGCAACGCTTGTCTCTCGTGTGAACATCTTTGTTGCAACCTTCTGTCTGTAGGTGTGAGACAGACTCTTTCCCAGCTTCTGATTTCGATTCATCATCCGAGTCGGCTAGGTCACGTGCTCTGAATTACTCTGAATTATGAGGAATTATTTGCATTTACTGTAGCTGGTGTTACTGTCGTTCAGGAAATGGAATGTCGTTCATATCTAGTGTCCTTGGCAGCGTGTCCCGTCTCACACGTTTGCTCTGTGCTCTGCCTGAATTAACCTCCACCCAACTCTTGCTGAGGGCTTGTGGCCTACTGTAATTTCCCTAAGCCACAGCGTGGCTTCTACATGTTTGTGCTATTCTATTTTCTCCATATATTAATTATACATGGTTCTATCAAGTCCCACAGGTGCTCCTTCAGTTCCATAGGGTTAATTGCATATAAACATCTGCAAGCTTACTTGGGATCTCTTGCTTCTTGCGGTTTCTGTGTTGCTGTGTTTCAGCTAGTGACAAAATAATAAAAGCAATGGCAGTATGTATATGTATCTGTCCTCTAACTTATAGAACTGTAACGCAGGTGTTCTTCATGTATTCGGGTGCATGTTTATGTCCCGCTGTGCGGATAGCACTTGTGCTTCCTGTCTAACGCTGCTATGTTTTGGTGTCTCTAACGATGTCAGACCATGGTCTCTTGGCTCTTTAATCTATATTGTCAATTGAGGTCTCCTTTGTTGCAGCCTGAGGCTCTTCGTCCACTCTGGGCAAGGTTTGTATTGCGGTTACTCTGTAGGGCAGGCTGAGTGGGTACCTCTTGACATACTGATGGATCATTGGAGCACTGGGAATCGGTCCGAAATAGTATGGGTGATCACAGTATCTCCTGTTCTTCTTCCGTGCCATGTACCTTATGGGAGGGGAACAAGGGAGTGAATTTGCCCATCCATCTTCAGTAGGCATCCCTCAGTCGGGTTCACATTTGCCCCCGGTAACACAGTTCACTTTGTTTCCTCAGCGTGTCAAAGACTTTCAATTGTACAAGGGGTTTTGATTGACCCTCGTATGATCACTTGGACACCTCACGCCAGTCTTTCCTAGGGCCCCTTGGTATTTGTAGTTTCAACAAAGGGGACCTGCCAGAGTGCTTCGAATGAGCATCCACGTGGCGCTGGACCACTCTGATGCTGGCCCTTCACTGGGTTTTCTTAAAAGTTCAATTACCCATAAGTTCTTTATTCATATAATGTTGCCGCTTGCAACCTTGGGCTCAACATAGTTCGGTCTAATATCAGTTTTCTCCGACTCACCGGCTGTGCTGACCTCATTGCCGTTTCTTGCCTCTGGAGCCATGGACGGCACCACAGCAGCAAGTGCTTCTCCCCGCCCTGGCTATCAGTGCAGGAGGGCCTTCTGTACCGCTGACACCTGTCACACCATACACCAGCTGTACTTCCCGGTGTCAGGTTTTCTCAATCTATTATTAGTAAGCTAAGGGCTAGCAGATTCAAAACAAGCCCAAGGCACAGGTAGTGTGTTGCCATTTGAGTCTGTGTGTTGCCTGTGTGAGCAATCTGGGTAGGAATTGTTCCTTAACTAATTTCAGGAAGCTGGTGTCTTCCCAGTCCAAGATGGAGCAAGCAGCATGTTGCGTTGATTGGCTGGAAGGTTGCTGTGATGCAGTTTGGAATCTTGTGAAAGATTCTAAACTTCCTTTCATTAAGACTACAGCCAGAGCAGTTCACAGCTATCAGAGCTCCAGGAAATATTGAAGAAAAGAAATTAACAGTGTATCAGTTTGGTAACAGAGTAGACCAGAAAGAAGATAAGGACACTTCAGCAGAAGATTGAGAAAAGTGAACTTAAAGTCAAAGATTTAGTAAAGTACAGAAGTGCAGTAGTTTGTAAATTGACTAGTATGAAGATCAGTTTAATGTTAAAATAAGAAGAAGTTGTTGAAAATTCTGTTTTAAAAGTTTGAAAAAAAATTCTTTTACACAGAGACGTGTTGAAAACTGAAAACAAAAGGCATTTCTGGATGTCAGTTATTTAAGGCGCACCTGTAACCCAAGTAATCCATTTCACGAGATACTGGCGTGTTAACTAATGAATGCGCGCAATCTCAGACAGTGCAGAGCAGGCAAGCGTGAGTTAATGTAAATAAACACAGCGCGAGTTACTGGTGTGAGCGCGTGCTACTGATATTGCACAGGTGTCAATATGCGTGTTAATCTGACTAACCATTGCGTGCGTTCCGGTGAGTAAGCAGCTGAGGTTTAGCCGCGTGTTGAAAGCAGTGCGGCTCCGGTTAAACGCGGTGGGGTTATGTTCAGGCCCTTTAGAGGAAAGGAGACACGTGCGCATTATATCTGAAAGCAGGAAGTAAGGCTGGAAACAAATATACAACGCAAGAGGTTTTCCTGAGAGGCTGCAACTCGGCTCCTACAGAACTCACTCAATTCACTCAGAGTAAATCACTCGACGATTAGTTTTTTTTTTTTTTAAACTTTGGTTTTATTAGTAGTTTTTAGAAGGAAAAAACAAACGGCAACGCTGGGCGCGTTGTAATCATCACTTTTAACATTGTCATAAGACCCCCAGGTTCCCACCCCCCCCCTCCACCCCAACTCCTCCCCTCCCCCCAGATCAGAGTCACTTCAAAAGTCGGACAGCTGGAGCCGTCATCGTAGCTCGTTGTACGTTGCCACAGAGGTATGCTATACTCTCACGTCCAAATTGGCTGGATGAGATCCGCTGTCTCCCGGGTCCTGGGCTACCCCTACATCCTTGATTGATGCATTCCAAACCTACCCCCCACCAACTCGCCAGAGTGTTCTCATGTTGTCAGTGGGGGTCCCAACCCCATGCCCCATAGACCCCATACCAGTTAACCTCAAAGGAGCCCAGTTCATTATTTACCATGGCCGTCAATTTGTCCATTAAGAACATGTTTTTGAGTTTCTTAAGCCAATCTCCTTTGGATGGGGTCTCTGGGCTCTTCCACCTTTGTGCAAGGGCCACTCTACCCGCTCGTAACATCGTCTCCCACATTCTTGGGTACCTATACAGTTCAGTGTCCTCCGGGGGGAGGCCCAGCAACATTGTTAGGGGGTTAAGTGGGATTAGTTCCTCGGTGACCTCGGCCATCCACCCCCGTACCTTCTCCCAGAACTCCTGCACCTTGGGGCAGGACCACCACATATGCCCCCTCAACCCCACTTGGCCACAGCCCCTTGGACACCTGGGGGACACTCCCGAAAACATCTTGGACAGTTTCAACGGGTCCCTGTGCCAGCCCTGTAAGATCTTGAAGTTGTGCTCCATGTCCGATGTAAATAGGTTCCCATGGAATGCTATCTGAAAGACTTTGGACCACACCTCCTCTGTAAGTGGTTCTCCCGCCAGGTCGTCCCAAAACCCTCGAAACCCTCTTCTCCCCTCCAAGTTAACGGTGTTCAGTATTCGGTACATTTTGGAGACCGCCCCCTTCCTTGATGTGGCCGTGTCCAGAAATTTTTCGAAGGGGGTCAGCTGTCTCCGTAGGTTCTGGCCCCATGATTGGTCGCAAAGGATGCCTTTCAGGCGCAGATATTCAAAGATTGAGAGGGACTCCCGCCCCAGTGCGTCTCGCAGGGCCTCGTATTCGAGGAACTCGCCCTCTTTGAACAGTTGTCCCGCCCATTCCAGACCCCCGTCCGACCAGGACTGGGCACTCCTGAAACCCCTGCTACCTAGTTTGAGCGGGTGGCCCCAAAGCGAAGACATTGGAGAGGGCCATGTCGTGAGGTATGAGGTTGTGGGTCCCTCTTTCCAGATTGTCCAAAGTATTCCCAGGGTTGGGTGGGCTTTCAGTTTGCTAGGGATGAGTCTGCGCGGCAGCCACAGGAGGTCGCGCACTTTCAGAGGGTGGGCATCCATATCCTCAAGGTATGACCAGTAGGTGCCCATCCCCTCCTTCATGTGCTCCAGCAAGACCCGCAGCTAGGTGGCCCGGTAGTAAAGGAGAAAGTCCGGTAGTCCGAACCCGCCCTCCTCTCTGGGTAGTGTTAG